>NC_080597.1:4769519-6019519 GCF_027887145.1 Ammospiza caudacuta | reverse complement strand
TGCTTAAGAACAACATATACATTGGCTCCCCTGACAATATGAATTTCAGTACATTTACCAGCTCAAAAATCAGTTGTAACTCTTGGGTTCCTAATTTTTTTCCCCTGGTTTGAATTGTACTGAAGTATCTTTAGAAGCTTGTAAGAAAAACTTCTCTTAGTTTTCAGAAGAAGCAAACTTTAATGACAGGATTGTGCTAGGTTTGAAGGAAATTCAAGGTATTTATTAGCAGAAGAGAAGGTTTGCGAACATGGTAGTAACATTTTGACAACATGATTTGAAAGATCTGCTTTAAATACTGCTTGTTATAGGGATTGTGACAGTACAGTAAAAACCTTTACTGTTTAGAAGATAGTAGAATTATAATTCACTTTATGCTGACTGTTTTTCTTAGTTCTGCTTTGCAGTGATCTGTCAGCAAACTGGTGCTACTAGAGGTTGGCTGGGCATGCAGAAGAATGGAGGACAAAGGAAAACAAATAGGAATAGAGATTATTTACATAAACATAGATTAACTGTTGTTCTGGCTGGTATAAATATACTTAAAAAACACCCTTGTGCAAAAAGGCAATGGAAAGAGAATAGTCTGTTTGATCATTGTCAATTCTTTGTTGCAGGTACAAAAAATTAACTGTCTGTACAAGTTAATATTTCTTGAATCAGCACAGCACTTCTTCCTTTTCTCAAGTCAACCTGATTGTGAGGTCAAGAATAAGGCATTAATCTTATGAAGTGTCCTTCTAGTGAATTCCTAGATTTTTTTTTCCTCTGCCTTCAAGTTGCTTCCTTTTGAAGCAGTAGCAAGGTGTCTGTTTGTGAACCATTTATTTATTTGACAATTAAGGTTTTGCTTTTAAGTAGACATCACAAACCTTAATTTGTTGTCCTTTCTAAGCTGCATAGCAATGAAGTATTTTATTTGTAAGCTAAACTCTGTAGAATTTTATGCTAATTTCAAAGACTTTGAAATGTTACAATATCCCTCCATTTTCAAGTCAGCAACATCAGGACATTTCCAAAGTGCACAAGATTCCGCTGTGATGCTGCAAAGGCAGTAATGTTCCAGGAAAGCATTGAAGTAGAAGAGGAGTAAAAAGAAAAGTTTAGTGGGAAGCAAAATAAAAATTAATCCAATGTTCCCTGAAATGGCTTTTAGTATGATAGTTCAAGAACAAGAATCTCTGAATATAAATTGACAACAATGTGATTATATTCATATAAATTGGTTGGATCTAAAAGTTAAAAAAAAAACCAACATACTGAGTGCAGCTGAACTTTGGAAGAAACTCTCATTTGCATTTGCCAAAATCTTTTGAAAAAAAGGGAAATTGTTTGATCTGTCCTGAACTTCAAAACAACTTAAAAATCTCACCCTTGCAAGGAGACATGCTTTGCCTAAAGCTTCACATTATTGCTAGTCTTGGGAATTTAACCTTTAAAATTAATAGCAGGAATGTTACTTTCAGTGAAATCATTCAGTGAAGTGCTGTGAGTGCTATTCACTCATGTGACAGACCTTGTTTCTCACACTCACAGAATCTGTTATTGCTAAATTAAATACACACTTTTGTAGTTCATGCAGGACTGTTCTAATGGTACTTTTGCAGGATTTGCAATAGTAAGACAATTATAATGGTGAGGTTTTCAGTGTGACATGGACAAAACTGGAGCTTAATCTGAGAAAACTCCCCAGTAATATCTGCTTATATACTTCCATTATGTTCTCCAAAACATGACTTTCAGAAATACAGTAACAATTTTAAATCCAGTAATGGAGCTTTCTTGAACAGTCTCTGAGTACTTAGGGTGATCTCTCACCAACCTCTTTCCTTTTTCCCCTCAGCAGTATTTTTTAAAATATTTTTTTATGCAGTCTTGTCTGTTTTAACTGTTATGTTGTCATTTTGATTTTGATGTGAGCCCATCTTTTTCAGCTTCTCACATACTGTGGGAATCCAGCAGTTCAAGTATGACTGTAGTCTCTCAAATTTTTATTATTATATTAGTAATTTTACATTAAAGGGAGTGGCTTGCTTGACCTAGACAGAGCTGTAGCTGTTCTATCCTCACATGCCTGCTTACTCACCCACTCTCCCTTCCAAAAATGCATCTTTCATCCCCATGTTAGTATTCCTGATGTGAAAGAAACATTTCTGCCTGTGGTTGGTGATAATCCATCATCTCCTTGTGGTCATTTGCCCTGGAGCTGAGGAGACCAATAGTGCCTTTACAAAACCAAGGAAGAGCTGTTTGGAAAAGTAACAGCTTATGTGAAGTTGTTGTTTATTTGGATGGCTGTGCCACAGGAATGGGAGCAGAAACCCTCTGAAACCCCTCTGATTATTGAGATCCTGTTTGCATTGCTGCTCCCCTAGGGGAAAGCTGTGATCAAAAGAGTGGAAGGCTGAAGAGAGCTCTGAGATGCTCCTCTGCACATCTGTGCTACTCTGCAGGAATACTATCAAGTGTTAAGTTGATTGTGGAAGGGCTTTAATGACCAGTTCACAAACCCACCTCATTTATTCAGAAGTCACTGATAGAATAGAAATTGGTTTTGAAGAGTTCAATTTCCTCATGCCCCAGGGCATGGCAGGAGGGTGGACACTGTCTCCATGGAAGAATTTCTTGGCTGGAGCATGATCCACAGTATCTTGTAACCTCTAACTAGAGGAATCTGGAAATGCAGTGGCCTTGATGGATATTTAGCTAGATGTATTTCCTTTGAACCCCTGGGCTGTTTTTAATTTCATCTGCATGGGCTTTTCACTGAGTCTGCATTTGCAGGAAGTAAAATGCTTCCTTGCCTTTGGAGCAGAATGCCAGAGGAAGCTTCTCTTGCCTCTACTCTGTGCTTCAGGGCTCAAAGGCAAAATAATTAGTTCCACACAACTAAGAATAAATCACCCAAGCTGAAACATGATAGTGCCTGACAACTGGTAATGTTGGAAAAAATATTCCAGTAAATCATTATTGATGGGAAAATCGGTGTGCAGAGCAGATGATGCCAGTGTAGCCTTGTGTACCTTTACACTGAGGATAATGTTGCTAACTTAGCCATAGATTGCTGGCTTTACGCTGCAAAATAAGTAAATATGGCAAGAAAAAAAAGATTGTTTAATTATTAAAAATAGTATATACTTTTCATTTTTATTTTTTGGGTTTTTTAGAAATATGATACCGTTATATATATATATATATATATATATATATATATATATATATATATATATATATATATATATGTATATATGAAAGGAATGTATAAGGAATATATATCCTTAGGTTTTTGGAACATTTCTGAGGAGGTTTATCAATCCTTGTGCCTCTGTGTGTTCCACAAGCCTTGGAGATTCCATTAAGGTCTATTTCATCTTTCTTGGGTAGAAAAAAGACCCTGTTCTGGTTACCTGTTTCATTTTCATCAGTTACTTGAGAATTTGTTCAGAATTGCTTTTTTTGTTATTGTTTTTAGGAATGCAATGTCTATTCTTATTTGGAAGGATTCTCAAACTACTTGCAAGGACATAAGAGCAAATTTCTTCATTAATTAACTGTATGGACAGAGTGGAGACTATTTGCTTTCTTCTTCAAGTTCTTCAAGTTATATCATTGTGGAGGGCCTCTACTTATTATTTGTTATAGTACTGCACATTTAGGAGAAAAACTGAATAAAGGCGATTTAATGTTGAGTGTGCTTTCATAGGGAAATTTTGCATCTATTATTACAAAAATATTTCAGTTTTGACCCATAATGCCAGTTGCAATCTTCTGTAGTGTAAGGGCCAGGTCCTTCAGTTACCTGACCCTGCAAAAGGCACAGCTGGAGCTACAGTGGGATTTTTAGGCAGTGCCTAGATATGACTGGGAATATTTTGGAATACCTGCTGTTCCCTCAGTGATAACAAACCCCACCATTCATTGCTCCAGATTGAAAAATTTGCATGTAGACTGAAGGAAAAGACAGGTTCACACTTTATAAACATCACAGTTTTTGTTTGGGTGTTTAATACCAGAGGGTGCAGCTGCAATGGGGAGGTGCAGCAATCATAAACAGTGCTGTCACCTTACTCTGGCCCCAGCAAACTGTGCCATTGAAGCATTGAAATGCACACTAGGCTCGTGCAACCTTGGTAAGCACGTTAATGTGTGCTAAAGCAGAATTATTTAGCTGCCCCTGGTGTGTGGTTTGCTCCCAGCAGAAAGTCTCTCTGCACTGTCCCCTCTTCAGCCAGCCAGAGCCTTTGGTGAGTGCTTCTCCTCCAGAAGTAAACAGGAGTCCAAGAATAACTCAGCCTCCTTTGTAGAGTATTTTCATGGTTAGCTCTCCAAACAGCCAGCCTGTCTAGACAGCTGATGGCTCTGGGAGCTGCTGAAGTCAAAAGCAGCCTCTCTTGGGCATGCTGTTCCCTGGGCAGCCCTGCGTGTGGGCACCAGAACCTTTCAGAACTAGGAGGGTTCTTTTTGAAGCTCTAAGTGTGTGCTAATAAGGCATTAAACAACTGAGATGAGTGTATAAGAAATGAATTTTCAATTCTTGCAGTTATTGCTGACTGCCATGATATGTCTGTGGTTGTGTTTTTTTGGTCGCCTTAAATTTTGTTTTGTAGTGTTGTGCCCAAATTCAGTTTTGAGCATAACTTTGAGGTCTGATACTTTTTTCCTAATAGAAACAAATGATGAATCTAAATCAATCCCCACATTCTACTGTGTTCCAGATGTAATTTCAATACAGATAGCAAAGGTAGTGGTGCATGTGTCACAGAGCCATTTGCTCTGTAATCACAGAAACTGATTTCCAGGGTTGAAGAGTAAAACCTGATATAGTTGCTGTATTTCTAGTAACCAAGCAGCTGCTAACTGTTGTCCAACAGGTGAAACCAAAGGCTAGTTAGTGCTTTAGTTTATCAATATGAACATGGTGCTAGGTAGCCTTTGGGGTTGTCTGGTTGCAGCATTTCTTGCAAATGTCTTTGAAAGTGTATTGCTGCAAGTGTTTTGGAGTTGGGTACCTTACAGGTCATTCATTAGTTTATAATGTGCATTTGCTGATGCAAGAAGAACTTGTCAGAATAACACAAGAAGGAGGCAACTGAGAAATCTGTGTACACTTTACTCCTTTGTTGATAAATTTGTTTTTGATATGTTATCATCATGTTAATGTGTCTGTTTCTTTTGATGTGTATATATGCATGAAAGGAGGTTGGCATTAGGTCTTCTGAGTGTATCAAAAGATGTATTCAGAACTCCTAAACAGATGAAATCCTATATCCACAGAAAACAAGGCTGATACATTTTCCACCCAGGGAATGGCACTTTGTGATACTCCATCACAAAGCAAGCCACCATTTAAGATGAACACACAACTTGCCAGTGTAGCAAAAAATGTGATGATACCAAAGAAAATACCTAAAATAATACTTCTTCACCAGTTTTTAATTATCAAGTGCCTTTCTTAGTTTACATATGCAGTAAGGTTTTTGTCTATTTCTTTCCTTCCTTAATGTGTTTCTTTGTTAATGTGTTGGTCATCGTTCTATGACACAGTGCCCAACATTCTCAGAAGTTTGGAATAATAGCTTTTCTTTATGCTCTTCTTGTGAATACTGTTCAGACTTGCTTGCTCTGAATTTACTGCTGACTCTTGGGAAGTTTACTTATTTCTTGTTGTTATTTGATGGGTCTGGTGTTTTGAGGCAGGATTCTAAGAACTAGGCTTCATTTGCTTTAAGAATAATTTTAATCATTTGATATACCCTAAGATGATTATGGATGGTTTCCCTTGCTGTTGTCTGAAAATTGATTTGTTTTATTCAAGATCGAGAACCTTCAAGAGCAGCTGCGAGACAAGGAGAAGCAGATGAGCAGCTTAAAGGATCGGGTGAAATCCCTGCAGGCTGACACCACCAACACGGACACTGCCCTGACCACGCTGGAAGAGGCGCTGGCAGAAAAGGTGAGCGTGGGGAGCGCTGCGGGTTCCCTGGGGAGATCCGGCCGCTGCTGCGCTGCGCAAAGGCGCGGTTCCCGATCCAGTTACTGTTCCTGATCTCAGTCCCATTCCTGTGCCAGATCCAGTGCCCAATCCCAATCCCGTTCCTGTGCTTGTTCCTCGTCCTGTGCCCATTCTTGATCCTGCGCCATTTTTGGATCCATTTCCCGGATGCTGCCCATTCCTGTTCCCAATCCCTATCCAGTTCCCAATCCCGTGCCCAGTCCTGATCCAGGTCTCGATCCCGTGCCTGATCCTGATCCTGATCCAGTTCCCAGTCCCGTGCCCAGTCCTGATCCAGGTCTCGATCCCTTGCCTGATCCTGATCCAGTTCCCGTTCCTCATCCCATGCCTTTCCCTGATCCCGTGCCACTGCCCAATCCCAATCCTGTTCCCCATCCCATGCCTGATCCCAATCCAGTTCCTGTGCCCAATCCCTGTCCCAATCCCCATCCAATTCCCAATCCAGTTCCTGTGCCCAATCCCTGTCCCAATCCCCATCCAATTCCCAATCCAGTTCCTGTGCCCAATCCTGATCCCGTTCCCCATCCCTTGCCCTGATCCCGATCCAGTTCCTGTGCCCGTTCCCATTTCCTATCCCGTTCCCGTTTCCAGTCCTGTTCCCGTTTCCAATCCCGGTCTTGTTCCCCATCCCGTTCTCCATCCCGATCCCGTTCGCCTGCGCGTCCCCGCTAGAGGGCGCTGCAGGACGCGCCGGTGGGGCGGGCGCGGCGGCGCTCCCGGCGTGGGACCGCAGCGATGATCCCGAAAATCGGAGTTTTTAATGCTCCGTTTTCGGGAGGTAACCGCCTCAGAGACAGACTGCCCCATTCTCTTTGGTGGCACAACTTCTTGGGATAACTATATACGTTTTTGCATGATTCCCAGGGGAGCTCCTTTAGGCTATCAGACTCTATGAAATATGGTTAAACTTTCCCTGAGGTTGGGGAATTGGCTTGCATCCTTTTAGAATCCAAGATATCTAAAACTCCACTGATATCTAGTGTACCAAAAAGTTATTTTGTTGCCTTTTCTTACTGTGTATAAATCCCAGTGTCACATAGGCACTAACACCCCTTCTTCTCTGAAGAAGCCCTGATTTAACTGTACATTTTAGAAAAATAAGATTTCAGTGAATCAGGAAGCAATATGTAATACATCCTAGTTTAGATTAATTCTGATGATCAGAATCAGATTAATTGGATTGCATTGAAACAGCACTGTGAGCATTCAGATATCCAGACATTCACAGTATTGAATCCAGTATTAACAGTGCTGGTATTTCGCAGCAATGATTCCACAGATTTCCCAAGTTCTCTCTTTCTTGAGGATCTTTACAACCGCAAAGAAAAGAAATGGCAATACACTCCTTCTCCTCGTTTCAAGTGTATCAGAATTGTTGTGATAGGCACCTCAGAAGCTGGATTGACTGAGAGGGATTTCCTTCACAGAGTGCTTTCTTTTGTCAGGAAAAGACCATTGAGCGTTTAAAGGAGCAGCGTGACAGAGATGAACGAGAAAAACAGGAAGAGATCGACAACTACAAGAAAGACATTAAGGACCTGAAAGAGAGAGTCAGCATTTTACAAGGAGATCTCACAGAGAAAGAGGTTGACCAGCAGCACGAATCTATTGTGATGGAATTATTTGTTGTCTCTGTTTGTGTTACGTTTGAGTTGAAGGAAACTGTTCCTTTATAGTAATTGTCTTCCGACAAAGCTGATCTGGTGCATCACTGGAGAATTTGCAAAGCATCGGTGTTTCAGAACCACCTTTTGAGGGATAGCAGCCATCCCCTTGTTTGCAGCAGTTAATCTTGTTAGTGGTGGCTGGCTGCTGGTCAGTGTGGCACTGACTGAGCTGTGCTGACAGACAGGGAAGGCTGGGATCAAGCTTGGCCCTGTCTCAGTGTAGGGAGGAAGGAGCAGAATTGATCAAAGCTGTGGGTGCCAAAGCATGAGGATAATGTTTGTTCCTTTATGCAAGCAACACAGCCAGTTCTTTAGACTCTCAAGTATTTTTTTGATTAATTAGGTTGATTGTTGGTAATGAGCCAGTTGGCTAGACAAATTACCTTAATTATATTGGAGAAATATAAATGTTCTCTGTTCCTCTCTTGTGTATTTGCAATCTTTTTTCAAAACTCAGTCAAAGTAAAGCAACACAAAAATATGTACCCAGAAAGAATACTAAGGGTTTGTCTACATGGAAATCAGCATTTGACAGCAAAAAAAAAAAAAAAAAAGCAAGCACAAAAATAATATAGAAAGAAAAGTTGAGATATCTTTTGTAGTAAGGTGGCATGAATCAGTTTCACCCTGTGGAAACCATATACAGAAATGCTTTCAACTGTCTCAGTGGCTAAATGTTCTAACCACAAGATTTTAATCTTAAATACAGTTTTAAGAGTTTAAACTGATTTTAAATACGGTTTTATTGAAAACCAGTTTTTCTTTAACATGACTCTCACTGGAGCACAAGTTCCAGTTTACAGAATTGTCCATCTTTAAAAACAATTTTGAAATTAATTTAGACAAGGTTTTATTTTTATCCTGAAAGCCTGAATTAATTCAAGCTGTCTTAAGTCAGAGACACAAACAACCTGAAAAAATGGTTTTAAATTAGATCCTGAACACAGTGTGAAAAAATAGGAGGAAAATAAAGACAGAAAAGAAACTAACTATTGCACTTACTTGATAATTATTTCACATCTTTTAATTTAGACATCATTACTGGATCTTAAGGAACATGCTTCATCATTAGCTTCATCAGGACTGAAAAAAGATTCAAGACTCAAGACACTGGAGATTGCATTAGAACAGAAAAAGGAAGAATGTTTGAAGATGGAAACACAATTGAAGAAGGTAATCTTAGTGCATGTTTATGTATGTGTTGTAAGCATACAGTTCTAAACACATTGCCCATGTGTGCAAAGAGAACTTGGGGTCTTAAGAGCAAATTCTTTGAATTTCTTTTCAGCAGTAACCATGAAGATGTGTCCATGCAAATCATATTGCAGGCTAAGCCTATCAGAAAGTAACTTTCAGACACTTGTGCTAAATTTGGATTTCACTTACATGCAGTAGCAGTGCAGTTGGCTTTTTTATTTACAGGTACTAAGAGTTTGGGGCTTAGTCTGCTTCAGTGCAGCTTGTAGCAGCTTGTGGTATTAAATTGATGTGACAGCTGAAAAAAACAACAGCTAAACATTTCACATACCAATTATCAATGCTTATAGGAGTTAATGTGATAAATTCAGGTGCAGGGTTGGCCCTGCAAAAAAGCAAAAGACAAATGAAAAGAAGATGCCACCTGTGAAGTGTGTGATTTTGAGTCATCAGTTCAGACCTGTTTAGAGTTCCTGTTGTGTTGGTGTTACTGCACCTGAGAACAGTGTAAATGAGACTCTGTGCATGCATATATATAGACCCATGTTTGTCCTGCTTCATTCTGTCTATTTCTGAAGGATCTTTCAATTCTCTGCCATGAATTGCAGTTTCACCCTGTGTTGCTGGTAATGAGTTGACAAATCTATTGTAGCTAAGTTTTGCCAGAGATGGTTAGAGCATCTCCTCATCCAAAGAATCTACCTAAGTCATGGTCAGGATGGTTTCAGTTCTACAACCAAAATAATAACTGGTAGCCTACCAATACCTATGTGGAGTAACTTCAGTTACTTGAGAAAAATAGTTAACATTCATTTAAATATGTTTTATACCTATAGTAAGTTTACATATTTCTTTAATAACCTCTTTTCCAGCTGTTTCCAATTCTTTTGTGGGTTTTATTGTAGCTTGCACAGAAGCAAAAAAATTATTTTTAAAGGCTTTCACTTTTTAAATGCATTGCAGATATTTATTCAGGCAGTTTGACATTTTCAAGACGAAATAAGAAATAATTATGACAGATAATCCAGCTCCATTTTAAGCTTCTAAAATCTTGTTTTTACACCTCTGCACTGTTACCGATTGCAAATAATTTTCAAATTGTCATAATTAACCTTAAAACTAATGGCTACATAAGAGCATTCAGTATAAAACTAAATTAGAGGTTCATTCTGTTGAGGTTTATTACATTATCTTAGTGCAGATTTGCATGAGACACATGCAAGAAGGAAGCTCTCCTGTAGCTCCTTAGGAGTAAATGACTAAAAACCTTTTTTTTTTGGGTTCTTCCCTCACAGTTTGAATGGAGATGTGTCTAACATCAGTCTTGCTTCCCTTGCTTCCTATTCCCAGTGAGCACTTTGAGTACTTCCAGTCAGATCTATGAGCCCCAGAAGTGAAGAAGCTGCAGGAGAGGCTGATCTGGACTACTGTTGAGCCATTAAATAAAAAAGACTTTGGTAGTCCTTGCAAAAAACTCTTTCTAACCTGCAAACAGTGACCCTCAAAGGAATCATGAACCATGCAAGCTTCCCTTTCTTCTGTAAAAGGGAATTAACTTTACACTAAACAAAAATATTAACCGAGCAGAGTGCAAGAGTGCTGAAAAGTTGTTGATAATTTATTTTAGTTCCATGTTACTCTCATGTGTCTCCCTTGAAGTACTCACTTCTTGCTGCTGTTCCTCTTTTCAGCAATAAGGGTTTTACATTGATCTTTGGCTTAGCATCTAAAACTGCAGTGTTTTTCATATTGGGGTTGTTTTTTTCAAATAATAATACAATGGTTATGCAAATTTGTGTGCTTAATGTTCTGATTATTCTGTATTCACTGCCTCTGTGCTCAGTTGTTCATCCTGCTGCCAGCAGGAGATGCAGTGGGAGATTTTGAAGGCTGAAAGCAGCTCATAAATCCCCGTTGAGTTTACATGGTGTCCTGTCTTCATTTTGGCTCAGATGGAATCATTCGAGGCAAATAACACACAGGAGGTTCTTTCTGTGAAGTGCTGTTATGCTCTGTGGTGCTTTTTCTTTTCTTTAGGAAAATCTTTGTCCAAGCTACTATTTTAATGTATTATTTTTATAGTGAGAAAGTTTTCCTTTAGTTGTTCTTCAGGAGACTCTTTTCCCAGCATTTTCTGTCTTGTCTTTCCCAGCCAGTATACTTTGTTTCATTTTGTTTTTTCTGATCTGGGAGAGACCAGCTAATATTAGAATTTTTTTCCAGGAAAGATGAGTGGACTTTTGTCCGTCTTCATTTCCAGTGCATAGTTTTTCTCCCTATAGATATACTCCTTATTTTTAGGGAGGAAAGTCAAAACCATTTAATAAACTTCCCCTTGCTGCAGTTCTAGGAACTTTTCACCAGAAAAAGTTAGCAGTGATTCCCTGCCAGGAAAATACCTCTACCTTCAACAGGCATACTCAGAGGTTGTTTTTTGGGGTTTTTTTTCTGCTGTGGTGTTCTTTCTTCAAATTCAGGAGGATAGTATCTTTCAAAAAACAGGAAGAAAAGACTTAATGAAGTGTTGATCCAAATTCTGTCTTTCCCAAGAGTTAGCCTGGCTAGTCTAATACAGACTCTGCTGCTTTTTATTTTGTGAACATGGATTTTCTCCCACAGCTCAAAATATTACTGATAATATTGATAGATAAGGCTGGCTTTTGTTCTCAACTGATATTTTTTTTTTCCAAGAAGGGACAATAAATGATGCATTCCACACAGAAAGAAAAAGGCTGCCAGGGAAATCAGGATTTCTTGTTACAATAAAAGCAAAAAGGAAAATTGTGTTCAGCATTCAGATAGTGTCAGTTACTGAATTAGTTTTCTAAACCATTCAGTTGACTTGAAATTGATACAAAGGAAGCACTAGGAATTGAAGTCCTTCTCAATCTGTGGAACTCATCTGTAAACCCAAACAAAGAACTGCATCAAATATGTGGGGGCTGGACAAATCTGTTAAACTGAAAAATTCAGGATAAAATTTGGGACTTGCATGAGGGTAACTCTCCATGTTTCTCATGTTCCAGAAGCTGGTTAGTAATGCATGCTAAAACCACTAATTAAGATTCTGTCATCTTAGTAAATTAATGTTGCAGTTATTATTTTAAATTCTTTTCTTGTTACATCTTTTCTTTTTCTCTCTCACACTGTTCCTATCCCAAATTTTCTCCATCTTTTCCTATCTTTTCTCCCTTTAGCACCCTGAAGTTTTATTGAGTCATCCATCCAAGCTAGTAAGTTCCCTGGCAATCTGAGGGGCTGTTGCCAGCACATTTAATTTTTTGTGTTGCATGTGTATTCACCTCTGCTTTTATAGTTGGGCCAACACAGAGTGTATTGGTGAATTCCTTTAGTATAGTGGGTATGGACAGCATGGATGCAAACAAAAAGCAGTGGGATGTCAGACCAGTCATGTTCCAAAAAAGCTTTCTGAGATGTTTTCACTGTTTGACTGCCTTGGCCTAACTGCATTTTTGTTTGGACAGCTTAATATCATGTCTTGTGTTTTGTTTCCCTTTGCTGCTGGTGCTTGAAGTGTCCTGTAGCTTTTCTGTCATCTCCATTGTCTGTGCATTTTCAGAGCAAGAAGGTGGAATTTCCATGCGAATCAAGCTTCTTGTGTGAACGCGTTCTGTAACACTGGGCACAGCAGCACAGTAGAAATAACAACTGAGTTGCAGCGACTGAAAGATTGCTTCAAATCTTGTGTAACCATTCAGCTCACTGGTACTATGTCAGTTTAATTTTGGATCCTATTTCCAGCCTCCTGTTTGATGTCAAAGAGCACTCCTGTCAAGGAGTGTTTGTGTAATATCTTGACACTGTAAATTACGTAATCCAAGGTGGTTTTCATCAGAGATTTCTTTTGTGGCTCTGTGCATAAAAAATGGTGTTACAGAACTTTTCTGATACCTGTGTTACTCTTGGCAATGTTCAGGGTAAATGGAGTTGTCTATCCTGACAATCATTGTCTGAGAGTCAGAAAATTTCTGGGCTTGCAATTGTTCCATTTTTGTGGCATCCCATATCAGAAATTCTTTTAACCTGGCTAAATAGTGTCAATAAGGAGTTGAGAAAATGAGATATAATACAAATAGATTGTACTTGGTGCAAATAGGTAGAAGAATTCGTGTCAGGAGAGCATATTCTCTACAAAATCTTTAATAGCATGCAAACTCATTACTCTGAAGTCAGAACACAGAAGATATTGAAGAGACTTTGTATTTTATCCTCCAGTATGATATAGCAAACACACAGGATCAGGTACAAGAGGTTTTATGAAGACCAGGTTGGATGGGGTTTTAGTGGGAGGTGTCCCTGCCCACAGTAGGGAGGTTGGAATGAGATGCTCTTGAAGGACCCTTCCAACCCAAACCATCCTGCAATTCTGTGGTGGCTTTTAAAGTTCCTTTCTGATTACCTCACCTCATTTCATTTCAGCGTACCTCAGTAGTGGAAAGTTGGAGATGCTTTCTCCTTGATACTCTTATAGCTGAAAAAAAATTACCTATTCTACCCCTCCCAGAAAAACTTTTGAAGGTAGCACTCATTTTGAAAAATGGAATATTCAAAATTCAGGAAATGGCCAATGTCACACTGTGTGGTCTTTCTCATTTTTCCTTGTGAGGTAATTTGTATAGCATTTCATAACTAAATTATTGTCTGCTAGAGTCTTGCTGTTTTCAATATTGCATGACAAATGCTCCAAGATTGAGCCAGATATACACGAGAGATGATAATCATCCAGAGAAATAAGCTAGTAAAATGCTTTTTTAATAGCAGGAAAGCATTGAGTGAATAAGGCAGGATACATTTCCATTTTGCTTTTTCCCCTGCACAACAGGTTTAATAATGCATCCTCATTTCCCACTGGTGGTGTTAAGGAGTGATTAGTTGTGATTAGCATGACAGAAAGTGTCGTGGTGGGGGAGACAGAAACACAACAGGACACCAGGGTTTCATGGAGCAGGGAGAGTTTTTTGGTACCCACAGCTCTTTATATGGGCTGTTCCAAAGACTCCACATCCAAAATTGGTTGGCTGTGATCGGTTACCACCCAGCTCACCTGGCCAGTGGATACCTGCTCATGTTCATGGTAGGGGTTGGTTCTCTGTAGCCAAACCCCTCCTCCTCTTATGAGGCATACAGACCATCTGTGTGCTGTCATAAGAAAGAAAATTGGGGAATTATTTCTTTTAATGTCATGTTGCAGACAAGAATAAGCAGCTTATAGAGCCGTACATTGAATATCCAAAAACTGGTACTAAATGTCTGTTCATTGCTTGTGAACTGATTTTGTAAAGCAGTGGTCAGGTGAGTAAGGGCCAAATCAGAGGAGGCAGGTGGGGGGGTTAAAAGGGATTTACAAAGAGAAATGTTCTGTGGGCATTTCCCTCCTGGCTTTGCCCACTCTGTGCTGGGCTGAATCCAAAGAGAGCAAGTGGTTTGTGTTTAATGACATCTCTGGGAACTTGTATATCTCTGAAGAAATCACTTTTTAAAGTAATGGAAATTGGCTCTCTTGAGTTGTCTTCCTGTCTTTGTGATTCTTCATAAAGAAAATAATTTCTTTATGAATCAATTCCAACTGAACACTTGCTTATTCAGTGTCGAAAATTTGCAGATCCATTAACAAAGACCAACCATGTAGAGATGGTTAAAAGACAGCAAATAACTCTCTGTGACAGTCTCAAGTTTACAGTACATAGTATATCACAGAATTTCCTGAGCCTTTTACTTCCACTACTGCCTTTTCAAAAAGCTTTTTTACAGTTTGGGGTGTGTAAAGCCTTGGAACTAAAGGAGGAAAAAGCCTGATGGTTTTTTAAATTTACAATTCTGTTAAAACTAATAAAGGCATGATAGAAGACAGCACAAATGTTTTATCAGTTGAATTTCTGCCTTTAGTACAGAAGATGGGTAAAGTGTTTGTCTTTTGCAGTAAAT
The DNA here is from genome assembly GCF_027887145.1 of Ammospiza caudacuta. Classification (NCBI taxonomy): domain Eukaryota; kingdom Metazoa; phylum Chordata; class Aves; order Passeriformes; family Passerellidae; genus Ammospiza; species Ammospiza caudacuta. Next base: position 6,004,696 of record NC_080597.1, on the reverse strand, counting down.
AATCATAATATATTTTTGTATTTGTGTGTGCATTTACTATTTTTAGGAGACATGAGGCTCCCTTGGAGGTAGGAGAGTGGATTAAAATGGGATTTCAGGTTCTTGGGAACTTTTACTTCATGGCCAAAAGTTCTTGGCAACACTTGTATGTGAAATGTTAAACTGAATTTACTGTCTCAATTCATAGGTAAAAGTAGAAAGTGTTTGCTGTGAGTTATTTGCTGTTTGATTTAGTTAATATTTTAGGAATATTGATTTGGAGTCTTGGTCATAATGTTTGGAATTTTTATTTACATTTTAGAACCTTTAAATTAGGTCTGTGCTATTGTTATGTTCCCTGTCTCTGGCACACTTTAAGCTGTGTAAGATTATCTTACCTCTTAAAAAAGAGGGTTTTGGCATGACAAATATCAACTTAGAAAATTCTTTTTAATGTGTTTTGTCTTCCACTCCTCTCCATCTGTAAATATTGGTTATTTCTATGAAACATTGGTCATCTTTGTTTTAGCTGTAGAAGTTGGCTTTGTCAGCTGATTTTCTGTGGAAGCAAGAGAAGTTGGAGTACATTTATTTTGTTGAGGAACAATCACTCTTTTTTATGTTCTGTAGGTACCTGAAGCAGTCACCCTATCACTTAGCACTTTCCAGATGGGAAATGAGAGCAGGGAAGCAGAAAGCTGTTAAACCACCTCTTCCTTTATAGTCCCTCTTAAAAACTGGGAGGACATAGCCAGAGTAGTAAACTTAAACTATTCTCTGCCCTGAGCCACTTAGAATTTGAAACTGAATTCACACTGGCAAAGATTAATACTGATCAGATGAGCTTTGCTAATAAAAGCAGAGCTCAAGAGGGTGCTGCTTTCCAGAAATGTGTCTGTTTCTTATGCATCAGTGCAGAGTGAAATGTGTGAGTTTGGCTGTGCTCTTTAATTCACCTGTTTGATACCACACAGGAGCACAGAGAGCTAATGCCAGGGTCAGGAGTAAAAGCTGAAGGGTTTAAATAGCTTCTGATCAGGTAATCTCAGTGATCTGCAGAGATGAGAAAGTGCACTGTTTCCTTCACCCTCAGCAGGCTGCTTTCTACATTTATTTAATTTTTGTCGTACTTCTTTTATACACTATCACATTTGTTTGTAACTATATTAAAATTACAGATTTACAAATCCTGTGCCAGGCAGAGATGGAAGTCAAACCTATGAAGTAGACTTCTTATAGTCTCTTAATGCAGGAGAAACTATTGGTGCATTTGTCACTTTAGATGTTGATTCTGCTTCCAAAATGAAATTACTACTTATTTTGGAATTTCTCTACACCTTTGATGGGTGGGGCAAGTTGTATATGTATTTTTTTTACTGTGAATGTAGGAATTCATTATTTGTGTTTTGCTTTTTGGTTAAAGGAAAAAAACCCAAGATTAATTATTTTGCACAGGGAAGGTAGCCAGTTTCATCTGTTCCAGATCTTGATGTGAGTTTGTGGGAAAGCTCTGAATGCATTGGTTTTCTCTCTTATACAATAAATGAATCCAGTAGGATTTTAGATACAGTCATGAAACACGTATTTTGTACAAAACCCACAAAATGGACCAAAGTCACTCAGTCAGTAACTCACAGTGCAGGAAGTGGTCTCCAGTTTACAGCATATCACATAACATTCTCTTTGTGTTAGGTGAAAGTATCCATACTTATGTGCATTATATACAAATAACATGTGTTACATGTCTTAACCAATAATTTATGTCCTGTAAATAGCCCTTTGGTTCTATAAGAACCAGACACACTGACGTGTTGGCTAATTCTCTAGAAAAGAAAATTTATTTCCTCTTCTCAGTAGTGTCTCTTGGGTTGTTGTGGAGATGCTTTTATTAACAGAGTGAAATAAATCAGGACTGTTCTGACAGTCAAATTGCATTAGGTCTTATAACTTCTTTTGAATTAGTGAGTTTAATAAGCCAGGCTAACAGCCTAACTTTGTTTTCTTTGAAAAGAAGTTTCTTGATTATCTGATCATGTATTTTGGATGACTTTAAAGAGCCTGGAGGAGTATTTGTTAAACAATTTGAGATGTTGGAAACATACCTAAGTCCAGTACAGAAGAACTCAGGCTCTGTCTAGTGAAAACCAGACTTGACTTAACTTATACTCAGTGTCTCTTAGGAGAATACTGATGCCCTCAGTTGATGGATAGGTGACCCCAAAAACAGTATTCCCAATTCCCTGTATTTGGGAAGGAAAGACTGGAGGAGGTTTTTGAAATTTAAGGTGTAGTTGAAAAGGAAATGAAATAAAATATTTCAGATTTCCTCAGGCTGGAAATCCCAAAAAAAGCATTTCAGAAACAGCCAGCAATGCTGGTTGCAAAGCTAAGTGTGTCCCCTGGTGCTCCCAGCTGCTCGTGGGGCTGACACACTTGTCAGTCTCCCTGCTGCCACCTCCTCCTGGAGTCTGCATCCTCCTGGCAGGGCATTAATTGCACTTCCACTTGCTGTGGGGAGCCCTTTCCAAGGGTGTATGATTTGGGGTGCTCATGGGGCAGCAAGGAATCTGGAAGCAGTGACAGCCCTAACTCCAAAAGGCTTTGCGAAGCCTCACAGGGATGCACTTGTAGCCAGAAGCCCAAATGCAGGGTTTTCTGTTTCACAGTTCAGTGGCACAGGAGTGTCAGATTTTTCTAGAAAGTCACTCAAAAGTAGGGAGCCTTGTTAGTGTTCCTAAATGCATTACCTCAGGAAAGGGTTGGTTCTACTCTTCCATGATTTTTGGTTATTGGGCACCCTTGCTGACATCTGCCTGGGAGGCCCGGGGCATTTTTTTCTAGGATAAAATACTGTCCAGCCGAATCAGCTTTCTGGAATTGTTGTTTTTAAACAAAAGAAAGCCACAACAGCTTATTATTGACCCTCAGACAAGAGCTGCAGGGCTAAGGCCCTGGAACATAAACCTTTCCTTTGTTTGGGAAAACCAGATCCATCCCAAGGTCAGTCCCATTAAAGACAGGCATCAAGACTTTCCACAGTCCCATAATATTCTGCTCCACAAGTCTCCTGGATTCTACTAGAATGTGGCCTTGGCTCTAAAGAAACTAATTAAAAACTAGACACTTCAAGGCAAAAATGTTGGAGTCAATGAATGGATATTTTCCTCCAGTCTTGTTTTACTGAATAACTAAACAGATTTAGCCAAATATAATTTTGCTATTTGGTTCTTTGGAAGCAGCAGCTTTCTGCCCTGAGTTTTTTACTGCTGTAGTACTCTCCAATTACCTTTAAAAGCAACAGAGTCCCATACTATCAGATCTAGACTTAGTGTGCTTTGGAGCAGAACATTGGCAGCTTGTAAAACGACTTTCCACAGCTGCACACAGAGAGGAGAAAAGTCTGTAGTCTTATTTTCTGGTGTAGGTTTGTTTTGAGAAGAGCAAGGCCTGCAGGCAATCCTGATGAGCTCCATCAAACTTGCCATTCACTGAAGCAATTTTGAGCAATTCTGAAATAGCTTTAATTGATATCAAATTGCAGTTCAAGATCCAAGAACAGAGGAGCAGCGTGAGAGAAAAAGGATAGTCCTTAGTCTGCTGGTTTAACTTCCAGCACTAAAACTGCATTCTTCCTGTCTCTTACATGCATGGGAACTATTGAATTAGGTTTGCTAATAAATTTGTGATTTTTGTAACAAATCAAGCCATTAAAAAACCTCCCCAAACAATCAATTCATTGGGATCATTTCGTCCTCAGTCCAGAGGTACTTTTTGTCCCAACAGCCTGACTTGAAAAATGTATTTCCTAGGTAACTAAGCAAAGATAATTTCAGTAGCCATGCTCGTAAACCCTGGTCTGTGTGGCTCACAGAACTGGCAAGGGCTTGAGCACATCAGCACCATTTGTGCAAAGGTCTGACACTTTGCAGAGTGATGTAGTTATTGAAGGCTGTTACCTGTGATTTATTTTTCTGTTTCAGATTAAAAGTCATGTGTTCTTTTAAGCTGAATTTAAAAAACTATATTTGTTTTCCTGCAGAGTATTTCCCCATACTTAAAGATAGCATAGGCCTTTCTTATTCCCGTGTAACAGTTAATCTTGCTATTTTGAAATAGCGATCTAGATAGCACTTTGGAACTGTGACAGCTGACATTTTGGGGTTGTCAGAGCTGCATGTGGATGAAGTGGTGTTTCTTGCCCCTTTTTCCCCCAGGCTCACGAGGCCACCCTGGAGGCCAGGGCCAGCCCCGAGCTGGGCGAGCGCCTGCAGCAGCTGGAGCGGGAGGTTGCGCGCCACCGCGAGGAGTCCGGCAAGGCCCAGGCCGAGGTGGACCGGCTCCTGGAGATCCTCAAGGAGATGGAAAACGAGAAGAATGACAAGGATAAGAAGATAGCAGAGCTGGAAAGGTGAGGATGGTGTAAAAGTTAAAAGAGGAGCAAAAAAACCCACATTAGTATGTTAGCGATAAGTTGTTTTTCTTGACTTAAAAACATTAAGGTGCCTGTTTTGGAAAAGTCTTTTAGAGGCTTTTAGTCTATTTAAAATTTTTCTTTCTTTGGTCCTTTATTTTGCTACATTGTTAGGAAAAGGGTGTCTTACCATCTGCTTTTTCTTACCTGGCTTCTCAAAAATAGGGCTGATAGATAGAGCTAGAAGGGTAGATAGAGATATAAAGGAATGGCGAGCGTAGGAAATGCTGCAGAAATTTTGGTGTGTTTGCAAAAGAGTTTTTTGTTTTGATACAATAAATTCCTCAGGCTTGGCTTTCACAGAAACAAATAAGAAAAATGCCTTTTGAAAGCTTGTGTTACTATTTACTGACATTCTTCAGGCATTGCTTTCACAGAAACAAATAAGAAAAATGCCTTTTCAGAGCTTTTGTTACTGTTTACTCAGATTCTTCTGACAAGTGGCCTCATAACTCAGTGCTGGTAGGGATACAGGTAAACCTCGGCCCAAGTGAAGCCTGATGAGCAGATTTGCTTTTGTCCAAGCAAAATTTGATTCACCACTTTTCAGCATTTTCCATCTTTCTCTGGGAGCCAGGAGGCTGAAGACTATGTCCCTAGAAAAAAAAATGAAATTTATTGTGATTCCATGATGTTTGAATCACAAATATAAGTAATAGATCTTGTGAAAAACCTGAGTTAGATTCTATGTTCTGTCATTTTCTCATCTTACTGTGGGCCAAGAACAAATTTCTGGGCAGTAATACCTGTTTGGGGTTTTTTGTTTACTTTACCACTCCCAACTTGGAGCAGCAAAATGGAAATTTGATTATTCCCACTTGCCTTGTGCCAGAATAGTCCTTCTGTCTTTTCTCTACTTAATTACTCTACAATTTAGTGTCAGGAAGATTAGGGCAACTAAGTGGAGGACATTTCAGGTTCTGCAATCAGTGGTTGTTTTTCATGGCTTGCTGATTGTCAAATTATAGGTCCCTCTGAATGATGTGAAAAACTCTTTTCTAAGGAGTCCATTCTCTTTTCCTTGACACGTACAGAGCTCTGGAACAGTTCAGTTTGCTAGCTGGGCTTCTTCTCTCTTTGTGACTGTAAGCAGCATCCTGATGGTTTTCTTTAAGTTGTTTTATGTAACCAAAATTCCTCATACCTGTGGCATAAGCTCAAACACCCAGGAGTGAGGATATATTCTTTTTTAATGTCTTCCCGTTTTCCCTAAGTGATGCGTTGTTCAGCCCATTGGTATATAATGTAATCAGCAGAACATTTAGGTAATAAGTTGATATTGTTGAGTGAGTATAGACATGAAAAAGCTAAAAGTCATTTGTTTGTCTGATTTTTTTTTTCAGTCCTCTTTGGGTCCCCATCTCTGGTGTGATATTTCCCGTGTCATCCTCTTTAGGACAAGCAGGTTGACTAGGGAACAGGTACAAGCAGCAAACTTCTATCAGAACTAAGATAGGGGGAAGGAATATATTCATTGTGTGCCTTAATTGGTTTTTTTTCTTTGTGGACAAGTAACTACTGTTTAGGAAAAGAAAGTCAGAAATAAGCATCATTCCTCAGCCTGATTCCTAGAGGAGATTAAAATGGCAGGAAGAGAATTCTCTTAAATATGCTTTTAATGCAAGCTGACTTTTTTATTACATTAGCATTCAGGAAGTAATCATGATTTGACTTGCAGCATCAAAAATTGAATAGTCACAAGTGTCCTATAAACAAAAAAGTTTATAGTCTATGAAGGAACAATAACAAAGAAAAAAATTAGGATGGATCTCTTTTTATTGATAGAGGCAATTGCACCATCGTCAAAGAGTTAGAAAGTTAGTTTTTTCTTGGAAAATATGCACTTCTAGACATCTGCAAAGCAGTTATTGTTTTTCCTGTTACATGATAGTTTCTTGATGTTTCAGTCACAGACTAAAGTCCTACCATGAAAATGTAGAACCCCCAAATGAGTAGACATCATTCTGTAACAATTGGGTAAATGCTTTGTCTATTCAGTTTTATCCATTCCTTCTTACCACATGATTGTCAGTCTTACAAAAAATCAAGTGGTCCTCTTCTCTTTTTAACTTATCTTTTCTTCCAATACTGAGATAAGATAGAATATGTTTTCTCTTATTTCTGTTAATTAGAATAGGTATTTTGACTATGTAAAAGAAAAGACATCTTTTGTTATCACGTGACTGCCAGCAGCCAAATAAATCAAGGGGAGGAGAAAAATCTAAGAATATTCATTAAGTGGAAATAGAAAAAGTCTTCATGATCTAGAGATCTAATGGTGAATTAGCCAAGTATCAGCACCTGAAAGGATTTTTCAGGTGGAACTGTAATATAAACACAGGGCTGGAGAAAGAGATAGAAACTTCCAGATACTTTATGGTGAGGTTTTACTGATAATTTCTCTTTCTGAGTAATTGTATTTGACCTTTGTTGTTTTCAAGTGCTCCCCCAAAGAACTATTCCCTGAAAGCTTGCTTTCTTTTTGGGAGTTTTTGCACAAAGCAGAGGTTTTTTCATGCCTATTTCATGTATAGGTTGGTCCTGTTTTTATCTACAATGCTTGTTTATAAAATATTCTTTCGTGACTGAACCTATATATCGAGGCATGTTACATGCATGTTTTAGAGCTAGAAGAGTCCTGGTTTTAAGGGGAGAAAAATAGATAATTTTGCCGTTTAAAAGACTTTCCTGAACTGTGGTCCATGCAGAGTGAGGTAGAAATTTTCTTGTCTTTTAATGCTTGTACAGCTGATCAAGCTGTGTTGTGCAAAGAAGAGCCTTAGTGCCTGCAGAAGCAATTGTCAGCAAGCTAAACAGCAAATATTGCTGTGCCTGTCAGGAACAGTCAGTGTTCCATGTGTAGCAAGGTGAGAAGAAAAAAGTCCCATACAGAGAATAATTGTACTAAAAAAATGGGATTTTTTCAAAAGAGAGTTTCTCCTCCCTGTAGTTTTCCCTCTTGCTGGTTCTATGTGACAGCTAGACCATATGCTGTCAGGGAGAGAGAAAAGGTATCACAGCTTCATCCACAGAAGAGATGTGTCACCTGTTAGGGAGGTGTGCACAGAGGAACAGAGAAAGAGAAAGGACAGTAAGGAGAAGAAGATGAAATTAAAAGCAGAAAACTGTTCTTTTCAATGCAAGCAAAGCTGCCTTGTGCTTAAGGTAACATAATGAGGAAAATGCTTCCACTCTTCAGTAGCTGTTGCAATTACTGACTGGAGACATTGCTTTTCAGATGAAAGATGTTAAAAGAAGTGTGTTAATTATGGTGCATGCTATACATATATTTTGATATGAGCTCATATATGAGCTCGTGGAAAGCACAAGCTCATTGGTGTATATACTCTGTGGGGAGGATTTTGCTTTTTCTTATGGGAAGGTGGGCCCTAAGTCCACATTTCTTCTGTGGGTGTACAGCCCCATAAGTTTTATTTGTGCCCCCTATTGTGGTGGCGTAGAGGTTTTGTAGCTGTCTGGTTATTCACTTCCTTTGTAACTAACTGTTTGCTTTTTGTACTGCCATCCCATAACCTGCTGTCTCTCTGTAACTTTTCGTTTTGTGTTCTGTTTCCTCCCTTGCTTCTTCCTCCCCTGTCCCCCCTGCTCCCCGAGTTGTGTTGTTTGTTCTGTTTTGTTCCCGGGGGTGTTTGTGACTGCGCCTTTCCTCAGAAAGCGCGGCTCCCGCACTCCGCACCCTCCCTGCCAGGTGTCGGTCCCCGCACCGCAACACCTGGGGGGGTTTGTGTGGGACTTCCTGGGAAAGTGAGTGCCCTCAAGGCTTCTGTTTCCTCCTCTGGGCTGCAGTGTGGCCTCTGCTGCTGCTGTTTGGGGCTGCTGCAATGCTGCTTCTTTCCCTAGGTCAAACAGCACCTGCTTATGTCCAGTGCAAGCGCTGCTCGTGACCGCAGTCCTAAGGAAGTTTGCTGCTGTTCTCCCTGATTTAAACTTGACAGAAGCTGTTGCTTTTTAATTGTTTTTCTTGCTGTGTTTTGGCTTTGGTTCTAATCTCTGCTACCTACCTACCAGCCTGAACCAGCTAAAAGTCAGTGTTCTTCAAGTATTCTAAAATGTGTCATTGATAGAGGTCAGTATTTATCGGTTTCTCTGGGTCTGGGTTGAAGGCACTTGAGACATTTATTCATGTTCAGACTCAGGTGTTGATTATTTCTTATCAGTAAAACAGTCTGTGAGTTCAGCAGCAAGGCACAAAATGGCCAACAATCTCTTGTTACAAGGTCTTTTAAGACTGAACTATCCAATGAAGAACTGACACTGAGATTATTTTCCCTTTTAACCCAACAACTGGTCCCAAAGAGCACACAATGCAGAATTTCTGCCCAATTACAAAATGCCAACCCAACTGAAGAAGAAGGATGAAGAGGAAACCCAGGACAAAACCCTGTGCCCTCCACCTTGCTTCCATCCACAACATACTAAAAATCCCAAACCCTAAATTTCTCACCAAGTGATCACCTACACTACTCTCTATAATCTATTTCACACTTTAGTGGATTCCAGTCTATCTTGAAGTCTGGGAAACTTTCTCCATGAATGAGGGTCAGAGTCAGTGCTGCCCTGGGGGTCAGGGCACCCCAGAGCAGACAGAGAAATATTCCCTGTGCCCTGGGTTTATACAAGTATTGACTTATTATTGAGTTTTATTGTGATGATAATTCATACAGAGAATAATTTATACACAGCCTATACAGTAACACATCTCTATTGGTGTGCACATATTGTGCAAATGAGAAATTTGTCCTTGAAAGGTGGCAAGAAGTATATCTGTATATGTTTTTTCAGAAGAGAGCACTGAGTGAATATATATGGAAGTGCTAGTTCCAGTTGTAGGCTTAAAATTGATTTTCATTTGACACACTCACTAGATAAGATGGGTAGTTCTTGCAAGGACACAGGGCTTGTTTTTATTCCTGAAGGAGATTTTGCTTTGGGAGCAAAGGAAGACAGCACTCAGCTGTGGAATACCAGCAGTCCTGCTAAGGACAGCTGGAATTAGTGGCTATTTTAAGAAAGAGAATTTGGAGAGTTTTCCTGAAAAGAATTTAAGGATGCCCTTTTGAAGAAGAAACCTTCCAACTTTTGATTTGTAGCAGCCAAAAGGTATAGTCCTCATCTTAACTATTTCTTCCCAACAGTAAATAAAAGATTAAAAAACATAGGGGGATCTCAAAGGAGTGCTGAAAAATGTGAACAGTAGAATGCAGAATATCTTATTTTGTCTGTCTTTAAGACAGATATGTTTGTGTAGTGTTCTATGAAGGATAGATGGAGAGAGAAATTAGCTGTATTTTCCATCAACTTTACAGTTTCCTAGAATAGTGTAAAGGAAACTGCTAGTAAATTATGCCCTAAGCTTAAGTCAACAGTTTGAAGGTGAAATACTTCTTTTCAAACTGCTACTCATACCTTGGAATAATTGTCCTTGGTTTTCAGGTTTGTTGTTTCTGTGAATTTTTAAATAGTTTTTTATAGCATTCCTAAGCAAGAACCACATCAAGGCATATAAATAATTTAAAGTAAGAGATACGGTGTAAAATTAAAGAAAGGTGTTTATAAAGTCATAATCATCACCATTAAAGTTAGCCTTGAGAGATGGTGTGGCTATAATTCTTTATGTGTCTTAACTGATTATAGCCCTCCAAAAATAAATTGAACTCTGATTCAGGCATTAGAAAACCTGAAACAATTAAATATTATTTTTAAATGCTTCAATCTATTTTGTTGCCATAAAACATAAAATCAAATGTATTTATCTTAAAATTGCATGGTATTATTACAAGGCAGAATCTGTAGAATTTCATCTACTTCGCTCAAAAATCTGTAGCTTAAGTGAACATTAAAATTCTAAGGTAAATCATTCAAAACTTAGGATATTCTGAGATTGCCTTATAATTTTAATTCACATTTTATGTGAAATGATACACGCTTTACCATATATGAACAATTTTTTTCTATAAAAATGCTGCTTTTTGTGAAGGACACAGCTGAAATTTTCCACAAAAATCCCTGGTTAAGTTGAACCTGTCATGGGAAATAGCAGCACAGCTTCTTCATATTTGGCAAGCAACTGAGAACTGGGTTTTGTAATGGAAAGAAGTGGTCAGGCCCATAGTTAGTCCAGCTCCACCTCTGAGCACACAGATCTGTTGAATATTAAGATTTTCATAATCTCCCAGCTAGGAAAGGAAGAAGTAATTTCTTTCTTCTCAGTCTTGCTTTATCTTCATACAAGATCAGTGTTACACCTGAAGTCCTGTATCAAGTTTCAGAGGAGGAAAACACAAAACATTTCATATCAGCATAACTTCTTTAAACAGATTAGAATAAAAGATGCAGGCACATTTGCTTACAGGTATTTAACTTAAGGCATTTGAAAGCATGCTGGTTTTCAGAAAGTGTCTGCCCTCTGGAAGTCAAGCTTTGTTACCAGACTCCCTAATCACTTTTGAAACCTACATCTAAGCAAGGAAAAGAAAGGCACAGGGACGCTGCCAGTAATTGCAAATCCATCTGTAGAGAGCAGCAGATAAAAACCCCATCACAGTGATTTTACGGTGACTCCTCAATCCATCCTCACCTTTTTCTTATAATGGGATATTCTTCTTCAATTTCTTCTTTGTTTAGCTGTCCTTTATTTCCCATTCTTTCCCCCTTCCTGTATCATTAAATCAAGATGGTTTTCAAGCACTCCCTCTCATGCCTGTTATCTGTAATGAGTATAGGAGTTGTCATCTGCCTTATATTGTAGCAATAATGGATTTTATTTAGCAGGTATCTCCTAATCCAGCTGCTAGATCATTAGACTGTAAGAGCTGTGATATAATTAAAATAATTATAAATGTGAGGAGGAAGAGCATCGTGGAAATAATGAGCCAAATCTGCATATCAGTTTCATTGTTACCTGCCTTTACTACATCTCTTCCAAAGCTGTTTTGTAGCTTTGTTTCAGTCAATATATTTGAGCAATATGGGAGTATCTATACTCACAACCTGGTGTGGAAGGAGTCAAAAAAAAAAAAACCAAACCACCAAAACTGTCTTTTATACAACTAATATAGTAGAACTAAAAGTGTCAGATCCTAAGCATTGTCTTGGAGTACTGAAAGAGCAAAAGGAATATGCAGTAATTGCCAGTAATTCAGTGAAATCGTAATTTTAGTGCTCCATTGTGGCCATCTGTGGCTGGGTTTGTGCTCTTAGATCCATGCACACAAACCTTCTGTCTGTGCCTCTCCATCTCTTCCCCATCCCTCTAAATACCAACCTAAGAAAAAGACCAGCCATCATTCTTTTATCAAGAAAATCTGTCAAAAGGGGTAAATAAATAGCCTCTCTGCTTTGACAGACACAAGGAAGATCAAATGCCTATTGTTCCCTGTCAGACTGCTTTGAAGGGATGACAGGGTAATAAATATACACAATTACTCACTGTCAAACAAGGGGAATTCAAAGGTTGACTGAAAATCATTACATAAACTACATCCTAAGTACATCTGAGACAAATGTTGCAGGCTCATCCCACTCCCTATAATACACAAGCATGTGGAAAAAATTGTAGCTGGAATAACCAACAGCTTTTAAAATAGAGATTTCTTAATTAAAATGGTTGAGCATTCACATCTCATTTTTTTGATATGCACCCAGTGATCAGATTAAAGTCAGCTCTACCTTTACAATTACCAGGATGGTATTTTAAGAGCAAGTGGGGGGTTTCTCTGGGGCTGCCAGCTGGCATTACAATTGTCTTGTCTCCCTGTGTGACTGTTGCACCGGAGCACACAGTAAATGGGGCTGGGCAGGAGCGCTGCTGCTGGATCTTGTAAGGAATGCTGCAAGTGTGTGTTCTGGCTTGAAGGGAAGGAGTGCAAACTGAAACTTGTGGTTCTGCTCTGTAACGAGTCTGTCTCGGTGTGTATCTGGTCCTGCTTGCTTGGGGCTGCTGCCTGGGGCAGATGCTTGCTGTGCTCCTCTGTTCAATTTCACTGATAGAGCCCCTGCACTGAGGCTTCAGCTCCAGTCCATGGCACGTCTCCGTTGGCTTCCCAACAGCTGGCAGATTGAGGTGTCTGCCTTGGTTTTAGTTTGAGTGACAGCACACTTATAGATTTTCTCTAATGTTAATGTGCTTTCATACATAGTCCTTATTTTCATTCAGCTAAACATTGATTATTCTAAAAATCCACACTTCTAAAAAATACTTTCTGCCTCTGTAACAAAAACTTGGAAAAGGGGCTAGCGATTACAGAAAATGTATTTTTCTTTGGGAGAAAGAATTATTCCATAACAAAATGGAGATGTAGCAATAATTATTATTCTCTGTTTAAAACCCATGCAGCTGGTTAAGTAATACTTCTGTAGCACACAGAAAATTGCAAGTGACCTCAGCATAGTGTTGTACATGCTGGTTTGCCTTCATCCTGTGCCAGCAAAAGATGCTACCTTTAATAGCAGATGGAAGAACTGTGTGGTTCATTTAAATTCCTCTGGACTCTTCTGAGTTGTAGCCTGTATGCTTTTCACTGTTAAAATGAAGAAACAATATCACATAATTACAACACAACCAAAGGATCCCTGAAACACAAAATGAGAATCTTAAATTTTTCACCTTTACTGTATTTATTCCCATATTTAACCAACTGTTTATTTTCAAATTTTTGTTCCCTTTTGTTAAATTTGTTTGTAGTCTTGGATATCAGTCAGAATTGTTACTTACATGTTTTTCAGTATGAATTAATCAAGGCTTTTGGAACTTTGTAAGTTACTTCAAGATCAAAGACTGAGATGTGGTGTTTGGCACTTTACAAGTCTCATATTTCCCCAAATCCCCAGATAATACAGTCTTTACAACAGCTGTCCTTGAAGAGCTTGATTTGAAGAATGTTGGTTGAGAAGCCAAAGAAAAGTAATTTTGCATTAGTTAAATCTGTTACAGACCAATAACAGCTGCTTGTACAAATTCAATACTCAGCACAATTGATAGTAAAATTTATGTCATAAATAAGGACTTCAAATTTTATTTACGTGCCTCCATATACCAAGAGTAATAAAGAATATAGCAGTTAGCAAAAAATATAAAAAATGGAAAATATAGAAATATTTTTATCCAGCCCATATCCTGCCTTTTTAGAGTGAAATTTTGCCACGGGAGAAGTACAACAAATGTTGTCAAAGCCAAATTGCTACTTTGGACAGAAGGACATTTCCTTTGCCTCTTTTCTATTGACTGAAAATCATCAAATTTAAAATCAGTTTGAAAATATCTATATTTATGATACCTTGGACTTACCTTGCTGTTATCAGTGAAATTGACAGCAGATGCCTATGAAAGATACTGGAGACATTTGAAAAAAAAAAAAGGCAATAATGAACCTATGGGACCTCATGTTACAAAGGGGACTCCAGCATTTTGTCTTGGTCGTTCTGCTGTTGAGCAATGTTGGAGAGAACTGTCAAAAAAATACCTGTTTGGTCATTATTGTTCTTAGATTGCACCTTATACAGGAGAATTCTATGGCAGGAGGAAGAGGCAGCTGCTTTTTTTGTTTCTCTTTGGAAGGGGTGACTTCACTGTCAAAATTAAGAAAGATGACCTTTTAGCTTTGACAAATCTTCAGGTCTCAAGGATTTCACTCAGTGGTTGGGGGTTTTTTCCTTTCTATTTAGTCCCTTTATACAAGTTGACATCATCTGCAGGAAAAGTGAAAAAATTGCATGTCTTGCTCATGGGGAGAAAATAAGCCCTTAGAAGATGTCATAAAGGAAACATTAAGTTTCATCTCAGATAGTCAAACTGTATTTTCAAAATATTTGTTAGAATTCTGGAAGAAGGACACTTGATAATGATGTGATATAAATCCAGAGTTTTCTTAAAAAATGGCTTATTTTCTTTTTCCAAGAACTGTTACATATTGGAGACTATTTTCTCTACAGCAAGTTGCCTCTAATTGAAATGGTGTAATCTAATCTAAAGGTCCTTTTTTTCTCTTATTTCTTTTTCTTGGTTTTTGGTTTGGTTATTTTTTTTTTTAATTAGATGTCTATAAAACATGCAGCTCTGTGTTTGTGAATGATTGTGTGTCTGTGTGTCATTACCTGATTTATATCTGCTTGTTTTGTCCTTTATTCTTGAACTGCTTTATCTCTGGACTCTGTTTTCACAAACTCTAACTCTTTCTCTTTCGCATCTCCTACTGGATTTGCTGCTTCCTTCAGCCTCACCTCAAGGTCAGTATCTGCTTTTAAAAGGGTGTTTATGAGACTGTCTATTCAGCTAAAATTGAGATCTTACGGAAGATTGCCCATCAAATTACATGATTGCAAAATAAAAGATCGGAGATTTGGTTAAGTCTGTGTAGGAGGATGGGTTGAAGAGGGTGCATGTTTAGAAGGAAAGAATTTGTATCAAACCATTGTAAATCAATGCTGTTGTGCACTGGGAAGAAGAGGGACGACTAACCAATGCAAGTTTTAAAGGGAAAAAACTTCAGGAACAGGAAGCTGAAGGAAGACAGTTGAAATATTTCTGGTTTTATCTGTTACTTTAAGAGAAGAGATTGGCCATTAGCCATGTTCCACAATACATACACATGCTGTGGAGTGCAGAAGTGGTTCCCTTGAAATACTGGTGGTACAAACTTTAACTGCTGGATCTTTATCATTGCCTCTGTGCCTGAAACCTTACAGGGATGTTGCAGAAACAGTTTTGGTGCAGCTTGAATGTGCTGTGCTGTCAGAAAGAACCAAGGGCTGTGGGTTAAAGAGAAGTGAATTAGCAGGAGGATGAATTTGTTGAAAACACAGTGATAAACCACTGAAGAAAGCGTACTAAGAAACAATATGTTTAATTTGGAGTCTTGCAGCCACGGCTTATTTTTCTGGTTTTATATTTTAAAAGCTGTTGCTAACCTTAGATTTTGGGATTTCAGTAGAGTAACTCGGAGCAAACATCTGTGGCCTAAATAACTCAAGTAAGAGTACATTACCTAATGACTCTCATTTCCCTTTGAAAGCTCTGCAGCCATGTTGGATTTTAGTCTTTGCTGATAAATTCTGTTGCTAGAAACCATCTGTGACTCCTGAAGAAGGAATGATCATAATTGTTCCAGGCAGTGTCTTTGCCCAGAAAGCCACTACTTAATGACTAAAATTCTGAGTTATCATGGACCAACATCCAACTTTGCTGTTCATGGTTAGCACTGAAAAATGTGGTGGTGGCTGGAATCCCTCAGAGCTGTGGTGCTGCTGACGCCTTTAAATTGTGTCAGTGCTGTGACCTTGGTTTGGCACAGGCCCTGCACTTGTGGCCTCGGGTGAGTGTTTTTCTTCCTCCCACAAACTGGAAAAAGATTGGAAGTTAATCGCGTTGTTGTCATCCATCAATACCTTCCATGCTCAGTGTGTCATACTGGCATATTTGTAATTACTGGGGAGAGGAGGTCTGGCCTGGAATGACCCCTTCATGTCCCAAAAAATGTAACTGCCAGGAAGCTTTTCCTGCCCTGTGAACGTTCTCCTCTGAAATATCCACTCTGCCTTTTGCTGCAGGAGCAGGGCTCTGTGGGCCAGGCTCTATTTGCCTGCTACCACCATCAAATACTTGTTTGCTTGGTGTGCTTTGGCTGATGGAGTCCTAGATGCTATGGAATTCAGCTGTCAAAGCTGCTTTGACTTCAATCCATATGGCTATAGGTTTTTTAAATACCTGTGCCTATGCTGGAATTAATGATAAGAGGGGAAACAATTTTAGGGTGCTGTTTGGTTGTGGTCTTTCTAAGACCTGGAGTGATTTCTCTTTTCACAAGCAATGTAACCATAACTTTTGTTTCTCACATTTAGAGCACACTGTAAAATTTGGCCAGATAAGATATGGCTGTGATTTGAGGTGACCAAGTGTTAGGATTAGGAACTTGGAGGAATTTTCTAAGATGTTAAAGACATTGCCCATTCTGTCCTCACAGTTTCTTAGTTGGTTTATTGATTATTTTGGATTACTTTTTTTCCATTTTTTAAATTATTGTGGCTAGTCGCTGAGTTTTTAATTTATTTGTTAAAATAAATCAAGAGTGTAAGGAAGTAGATGGAATGACTGCTCTTGGAACTACAAAATCTGCTGGCCAGAAACAAAATAAAAAGCTTCTCCTCAGGGCAAACAGGAAAATTAGTGGTTGAAATATTAGTTTCTTTCCTAAGCATTTCAGAGTTTGCTAATTACCATTGACTGCAATATATGAAGAAATATCTGCTCTGTGAGGTAACATTCTACCTTGGAAGCTACTATAGGAAGCATAACTTTATATATCTCTGAATGATGTAAAGCAATTTTTTCAGACATCAGAGCAAATGTGTCTCCTGGAAAAGAACTCAGTATGGGAAAAGTGTGTTAGGTATGTCTGTATCCTAACAGGAAGAAATTCTCTGATTATTTCTGTTCTCATCTAGAACAGCTTTACTTACATTAATCAGTACCTCTGAATTTTCTGATCTATCCATGAAACTTTCATCATCTCTCTCCTGTTGACAAACTCAGTGAATCAGAATAGAACCATGTAATCCACATCACTGTTGCTGTGACCTGTATTTGCTGCTCAGAAGTCTTAAGGATCTGGAGTGCATGTCATGCTGATTCATAGTAAATAAAATTGCCTTGGAAAGCACGAGGATTAGAGCAGTTTTCTGTAAGGATTTCTTTTGCTAAGCATCTCTGCTGATGACAGCTTCCCATAAAGAACTCCCCAATGCTGGCTGAGTTCAAGAGTAATAAACCAAATAACACTATACTGATGTCATTACCTGCAGCAGTGAAAAAAAATAGAAAAAATACCATAAATTCATATGCTCCAGTTTTTCTAAGCTGTTCTTTTGAATATGTGTCACAAAAGTTGAGACAGATAAAGATAAAAAGACAATCAGGTGCTGTAACAAGCAACTGCAGGTTTTTTGAGGGAAGAATGAGCAATATTGATAATGCAGAAATAAGATTTCCAGCCTCAAACTAGATAACAAACAGCTTAACTGGACAGGAGATATCCCACAGAAAGTGCTCTGGTTTTAGTGCTCTGCTTTCTACTGTCAGATTTTCTGCTAGTTTAGATCACATAATTGATTGTACTGTCTGCCATGTTTTAAAGCAAGTAATCCACTTCTAAGAATAAATTTTTCCAGGTTATTTTGCTGTACCAAAGAGAATTTGATGCTCTAGGAAGTAATAATGAAATTCTGTAAACCTTATTTCCCCAAGCAAGGTGGCTTGGTGATTAGATGAGTACAGGCTGGTGGCATGAATCCAGGTAAAAGTCTGCTGAGAGTGTATCCATGTAAAATTAAATGTCAGTGTAGCAACTCAAGTGTAGCCTTATAAAATAAAAGTAAAAACAAAATACTAAATCTGAGAGGATTATTTCAATCCTTCTTCCAGAGTCCTAAATGTATATTAAACAGAGCATGTCTAACCACTGAAGAAATATTTAAAATGCCATCCTTTTGTAAGAAAATAGAAGATAATACTGTATAAAATGTTCAGAGTGCAGGAAACTCAGGGTGCTATTCAATAATTATTTTTAAAAGCCAAAACAGCAGAGTACTTAGTGGCAGGCATGTAGTCTGTGGTACCTGTGGGCTTTTCACTGTGCTGGAAATGCCTTTGCACACTGCTGGACCTCCAGGTAGCCATGGATCTGAGCACTGACAGCATGCCAGGGCACTCAGGAGAAATTTTACTGCAAGTGTGGCTGGCTCTTCAGTTTTATACCTTCAGGAGACTCCAGGTCTTCACTCTGCCATAATGTTGGTCATTAACCATGTCAGGAAGTGATGGAAATTTGAAGTGTGTTGAGTTAGCAGTGGTTTTAGCTCAGCAGAGACAGAAATGTTATCTTCAAAGAAGTTTACATTTATATTTCCTTGCCTGTCTCCAAAAGACAGCAATCTGTAGTAGTTGTTTTCTATGCAATATATGTTTCCTGTAGTTCTACTTAGAGCAAAAATGGCTTTGGAATTTTTTACACTAAGAAGTACTCTTTTTTAAAGAGTTATCTGATCCTTTTGAGTGAGGAGAAATATGGCTTCTTAGGGATGATAGTGGGGAAGGAAAAAAATTAAGGCAGTGTAGGTCTCAGAACTGTGGTTTTCCTTAAAAGAAGTTGTTGGCATAGCCTTTCAAATTTGCTTTAGATATAGTGATTATCAGAGCTTTTCTCCTCTGTTGGAAGTGGAATCTTTACCTACTCTATGTTTTAGAAGGTTGAACAATTGTTTTATTAAAACTATACCATATAATAGTAATATTATATTTAAGAGATAGTGAACTATACCAAACAAAGAGACTAAAGAATATTGAAGAAAAACTCATGGCTGTTTGAGATAGGACACAGTTTTGACTTAATTGGCTGAGGAATCAAAACAATCTCAGTAGAATCTAATTACGAAATCCCTTCAGGTTAACAATCTTGCTAACATAGTACACACGTGTAAAAACAACAGGAGTAGCAAGTAGAGATAAGAATTTTTTTCTCTTTTTCTCTCTGTGCTTCTCTAGGAAAAATCTGGGGAGAGAGAATGATCTCTCTCTCTCTCTCTGTTCAGAGAGTGTGAGTGCCACAGTGTGTTGAGGCAGCATTTTTCTGCTGTGAGATTCTCAGCTGCCTGGGAAGTCACTGGTTGCACGTTGAGTCTGTGCCAGTGCCTGAAGTGGAACCTTTTGTTCTCGTGCTGCTTGTGGAGTTCAGGTTGCACTGCTGACCTGCACACAAGGTGTGCCTCAGATGGGAGCCTTTGAGCCCTGGTGTTTCAGATGTGCCTTTCACTGCCTCACCAATTGACAGCATTACTTCACTGCTCGCTGAGCTCATGTTTTCCATCCTCATTCCTGTGAAACCAGCTTCCCTGACAGGCCTATGCATCATCTCTGCAAATAATTCCTCATCTTTTGCATGAAAAATATGTTAGATAAGCAGAGATATTTATTACAGTCATACAGCTTATAGATTCTGTGAATATTTCTGTTGCTATCAGTCAGTTAATTGGAAATCATTCCTAATCATTTTACTGAAAAATGAAAACAAAATTTCTTGTCCATGAAATCCCAAGTAGGCTATTAGAGATACTGCAAGATAAAGACATGCTTAACATTCTTAGACTAAAATTAAATTAGAAAGCTCTTTTTCCTCCCTTTCTCTTCTATGGCTCTCTTCCATTTCATTGTTCTTGCAGGGTGGTGTATTCAAGCATTCCCTCCTTCTGCATAATGTGTTCTTCATCTGCAAACAATAGAGGGCTCTTTCATACTGGAATATGTCAGCTTTTCTAGATAGTCTTCTTGAAGTACCCCAGGCAATTCAGACAGATTTAATCAAGCTCTCAGTAACTTACTTAATTTCCTGCTTATCCAGCAGATAGGCCACTCTTCTTAATTAAGAGAAATGGGGTTTTTTTCACTTCCTTGGAGAACAAAATATTTCCAGTTGTCACTTTCTGTTCATGGCTGAGTAATTAACTCCCATCTCCAAGGGGTAAGGTGCCTCCTCTCCCTTTAGTGACCCAGCACACTCCTCCCAATGTAAAGTGCTTTTACATGGAGCATTCCTATGTATCTGTTTACAACACTGAACAGATTTGATAGAAATTGGGATCAAGCATGTTGATAGTTTTGGGGTGGCCATGGGGTTGGAATGATTCAGTTCCAGCTTCCTTCCTCCAAGCACTTTGGAATGAACTTTACAGGTAAATCTCCTTTTTTTTACCTATTTCTTTTTATACAAAACCAGAAGTGATCAAGAATTACAAACCTGAGTTGCAGAATGCTCTCTGTAAATGCACAAAAGCCTCATTTCAGCCTAGAAATTACAGCTGCCAGCAAGTGGCAATTGCCAAGCTGGAGTGCCCAGGGCCAGCCTTGACAAAGAAAGGAAAGGGTGCCAACCCAGCAGAAAAGTGAGGCTGCTTTCCTTCCAGTTCCTCCTCTCCTGGGAACTAAAAGAGAGGTGACATAATGCAACTTTACCCCATAAATATCTGTAAGGATAGAACTCTTATTATAGTGGGGATGCTGTACCTTTGAAAATGCATTCCTTTGGGAGCACCACTATTGTGTTCATCCCTGGATCTTTCCTTAAGCTTATCCTGTTCTGTAATTGTCTGCATTTTATTTTCAATTTAGTTCCTTGAGTCTGCAGAGTTTTAATAAAACAAGTGTATTCCTGGTTTTCAGGTGGTAGCATTCTTGGTTTTGTGGGATGCCCCTGATTTCGTATGTTATTGTCCCAAATTTTTAAATGTTGTTAACTTAAAATCAGCTACTAGATACATTCGTTTCACTTTTCAGTGTGTGATTTTTCACTTTCACAAATCAATCAGAATATGTTAGCAATTTCAATTAGTAATAAATAGCTTAGAAATAGGTTTTTAAATTACTTACTCCTAGCAATACATGTAAAATACATGAGAGCAAACACATTTTCAGTATTTAGGATATCAGCATATTTTAAAGGATTGATACCTCAAATCAGTGTAAATTGTCATTTCTTTCAGCACTTGCTCCTCTTGCTCAATTTTTTTTTTTCATCATTTACTTTAAGGACATCATGTATGAAAAAAAACAGGAGCGTTAAATGAAATTAATTATCAAAATTTTAGTAGGTATACTGCTTAAATGTGTAAGACATATCTTGCTTTTTTAACACACACCTATCAAGAGGACAGAATAATAATGTTCAACTGTTATCCCAAATTCCTGCAAATTTTTGGAAAGGAGTTTTCTCTCTTCATACCTTGTTTACATACATATAGATGTTTAAGCTACTCTACTATGGTTTTTAAATGCCTAGTTTTAAAATTTCCTTCTCCTTACAATAATTTTTTGTTTGGTTGCAATGGCTAATTTTTATGTTTGATTTTTATTTTTGTTTGTATGGGTGTTGTTCTAGAAGGAATTAAAAATATTTGCCCATCTGAAAGAAAACAACTGCTGCATGGGGTTTTGTTTTGTGTTCTGGCTGGTGGGATTGCAGTTAAAAAAGACTTGTGTTGTCTTGGATCACAAAATACCCTCTGAAATGTCAATAAAATGCCGTTCAACACTTTTTTCAGCCAAGTGGGGCAGGTCTCTTGAGCAGAGAGTGGCTGGGTGTGTGTGATCTGTTCACAGGGCAGTTGGTTTGTGAGCTGGAATTGAAGGTGAAGAGAACAGCACCTGTGGGACTTCTTCCCACACTGTTAGGGCCAAATTCAACTAACCCAGCATGTTGCAGGGCAAAGGAATCCACACCAAAGCCTAATCAGCCATTTTATAAATGTCATTTTTGGCTTTGCATCTGTTTGCTCAATTAACAAAAGCAGGAAAAAAATACAACAGAACAAACTTATTTTTGAACGACTGAATGCTTTTATTAAGGTCCTTAAAGTATTAGTATTTTTCTTAACAAAGGAACACCCATACCACTATGTTACAGGTTTATTTCAGAATACACCTGAAGTTTGTGTTTTTAATTTCCTAGCAACAATCAAAACTAAAAGTTGCAAGATTTTACAATTAAGGTTTCTTTTTTAGTTCAATTGCTGTCAGCTTACAAAAATAGTTATCAAATGTATGATTAATTTGCTATTTAATCTCTGAAGTTTGAGTTAAAATTTTACACCAGTTATGAAATTATGGTAATGTATTCATTATTTTCATCACAGAATTTGCTTCCAGAAAATAGGTGATGAGAATTTAAGTAGTTGGGAAGCTGTATATTCATTTATTAGTCTTTTTTTTTTTTAGCTGCACATTGGCTGGACAAATAGGTGCAAAGGATTCTATCTACAAAACTGTAATTAGAGATTAATGAAAACATGAGTTGCTATAGATGTTTACCAGAAATATTTAGTGCCTTATTGTATTTGGCCCTGTCTAAAAGCAAACCTTTGGTTTGCTTGATGTGATATGGACTTGTTGCACTAAAACAAAGACACTTTGTTTAATCTCTGCTGATAATCCATCAATTTCAGCCAGTTGATTGGAGCAATTTTTCTTTTCTTACTTTTTTTTTGATAATACTTAGAGAGCAGCATTTGACTTTGCTATTGTATGTAGCTGGGCTTCTGTCTTGTGACTGGAGAGCACCCTGGTTAATTCTGGTTTTGTTTTTTTTAATTCCCTCATGAAATATTCCATCTAGCATTAATACTAATTTATGCCACCTTATTACTTGGTAGCCCTCATCTGTTGCTAATGAGTCAGGTGATAGATTTCTTTTCCAAGGTGTTTCTAAATTATAGGAGGGTTGGGCTAACATTTTTTTATTATATTGAGTTTCTAGATTCATGTGGCGTGTGCTCCCCTATCTTGTATCTTCCCATCACCTGTTTCTAGAAGAAAAATCTTTGTGTTGTTTCAGCTACAGGGAGAGGTGTGCTGACTGCATCAAGAAATGTGCATTATATTATGTAAATAATTCTTATCACTCAAGAAAGTCAGTGGTCAGTGTAAAGTCGATATGTGCTTGAAGGCTTGACTTTAACACCTCTTGATTCAGACATTGTTGAGCTCCTGTCCCTAAAATCTGGGGCAAGTGAGTTTCCCACAGCCTTCACCCCTTGCCTCCTCCAGTGCTGACCTGAACACACACTTTGTTTTCAGAAATCAAAGTTTCCTAGCCTCAGGAAATGAAGTGCACCCCTCATCTCTTAAAGCCACCATGGGACAATTTGACTCACATGCAGCAGCCCAGTCACATTTTCAGGATCTGCTAATATTTTCATTGGCACTCCTTACCTTGTCATAGAAGTGGTGCAGAACAGCAAGGAGCAGTGTAACAAAATGATGAGAGGTTTTGGGAGAAGTTCACAGGCAGGAGAGGTGGCTGAGTGCTGTGCAGTTGAACAGGAACAGTTCAAGTGTGATGTTTGGTCTTTTAGCTTGGATGCAATGACCAACAGAAGTGGTAATATTAAACCAAGTTTCTGAAGCATAGTGAAATTATTGTTTCTTTTAGGTAGTAATTTAATGCACCATTTTTGATGTTGGAATAACATTGAAGGGCAGTCACAAACTAGTTGAGAAGCTGGAACTGCTGTGTACAGCCAAAGCCCAGGAAAAGGCCCAGATAACACTTAAAAAACCCAACCCAGCAATACAAAATTCCACATAGATCTTCAGCAGTAACTCCCCTAAGCCTAATTTTTTGAATGTGTAAATTGAAGAACTTTGTTCAATCCTTGGCAGCTGTCAGTCACACTCCCAGTTGTGGTGGTGGGGCTGTGTGGTGTGGTCAGTCCTGTTTCCTTCGTTGCTGATGTATCTTCCCTTTATCACTTGGCTTTTTTGTGAGGTTAAGCAATTAGGCTTTCCAAACACTGCCATTATTCTTCATGATTTGGTGACTAACCCTAACTAAGGTAAAGTGAGTTTTGAGCAACTAAAAGCCAAATCAAAACTTTTAAAACAGTTTTTTTTCCTTATTTTCAAAATATTTTTGGGAAGAGTTTTTCCTTGGTTTCCTTCTGCTGCATGCCCCAGAATGTAAATATTTTTCTTTGTGTACCAAAACTACAAAAAAAACCCACAAAACAAAGCAAGAAAAGCCAAACAACTCACCTATATATCGCTGTATTCGTGATCTTTTAAATTCAGAAGTTATGGTTAAGGATATGGCCAGCTAAAATATTTTGCAGGGGCAGACCTTAAAAACAAAAAAGTGACAAAGGAAATTTTTGGGGTAAATATTGTAATTTGGACATTTAGGACTACAAAAGTGTTTGGAGATCTTAGGCAATGATAGCACCACCCTCAAGGAGGGCAATGGAAGGTGCTGATCTGTCTCTGGGACCAGTGATGGGACACAAGGAAAAGCAATGAAGTTGCATCAGAGGAAGTTCAGGCTGGATGTGAGGAGCAGACTCCTCACCATGAGGGAGCAGAGAAGTGATCACAGCTCTAAGACAGAGTTCAAGCAGTGTCTGACAGTGCTCTCAGTGGTGTGGTTTAGGTTTAGGTAGTCATGCAACAAGCAGGGAGCTGGTCTGAATGATCCTTATGGGTCCCTGCCAACTTGAAATATTCAATAATTCTACACTATGTATTGTAGAACCTAATATTTCATAACACAAGACACTGTGACAATACAAAACTAAATAACACAGTAAGTCACTGCATCCA
This sequence comes from Ammospiza caudacuta, assembly GCF_027887145.1. NCBI lineage: Eukaryota > Metazoa > Chordata > Aves > Passeriformes > Passerellidae > Ammospiza > Ammospiza caudacuta. Next base: position 5,980,094 of record NC_080597.1, on the reverse strand, counting down.
GTTTTCAGTGTAGGCTTTTTCAGTCATGTTGACTATTTTATCAATATAAGTCATGTTGAGGAGCAAAGTGTTCTTTAAAGCATCTGAAGTTCATCTGTCCATCAGGATTAGCAGCTGCAGCAGCAGTGGAGTGTCCTGTGGGTGGTGGTAATGCTGCAGCAATGAAAGCTTGAGCTCAGCAATCCTTCTGACATGGCTGACAGACACATGGAAATATTCCTGAGTGCCTAAGTCAGATGAGTAAAACAAGCTGTTTCTATAGCAGTGCACAAGATGTGCATGTTTGTTCCTGGTGTTTTAACCATTGTGTGAAATGCAGCATGTATGTGTACACTTTGTATTGCAGGGAAGCTTTTGTGATGGTTCAAAAGCATTCTAAATGTTTGCTTAACCTGCATTGTTCTCAAAACACTGCTGTGTGTTAGCCACATAACTGTGAAGGAAAAGTATGTTAAAATATAATATTAAAATCAAATTAACTTATTCATATTTTCAGTTAACATTTTATCAACTTCTGTCTTACAAGAATAACATCTGAAATTATGTCAGAAAAGATAACCAGATGCAGATAATAGCTTACATTACATTAATGTGTAGCATGAAAATCCATGTGAGGAGAGAATTAGCAGCTGTATGTATGCTGATGTGCATTACAGTAAAAGATAATGAGATCAGTGTCAAAATGAAAAAAATATTGACATTAACGCAGAAAAAATAATTTCATAAAAGCCTTTAAGAAATGGCCTTTGTAGCAATTGGTCTTCTTAGTGAGGAAAGGTTTTCCCAATGGCTGATGGGTAACAAAGGGATTTGCCACTTTTCAGGAATGCCTGATGCTCCACTGATCTTCTGTTGTTTATAATTGTCTTCCTGTTTTCAAATAATTTTAAAATGTAAAATCTTCTAATTTGAAATTTTTTATTGCTTATTGTGATTGTTTGACTTTATTCCTCATGGTGTTGGGCTATATTTCATCACTGGAAATGCAAGAATTTCATAGAGAAGTGGAAAGGTGGAAAGACTTCTCTGGAGAGCTTTACTCTTTCATTAAAAAAAGAGTAAAGCCATTGATATGAACAGTTGGTTTCAGTGTCCACATTAGGAAATCTTAGGGGATTTTTTCGTCAGCCACATGGACTAAATTGGGCACCCAAAATGAAAGGATGTGAAATGTTTTATTCTGAAAATCTTGGCCTGTCTTTAGTTGAAAGACTTTGGGATTTGCATTTTTAAATCAGAAGCCTGAATTTGATTCTACCTCCTTTTATCTAATTCATTAGTCTGTAACAGTACTTGGCATACTGTGAAATGGAGAAAAATTCAAAATAATGGATTATTCAAAAAATTCAAAATAATGCCCTCAAAACTTTTGAGGGCAAAATGTTGTAGGAGATGGACTTTCAAAAAAGATAGTTATCTTAAAATTGCTGTTAAAAGTGCTAAAGAAATTGTTATTTCCAAAATGAGTGGGATTCTTCATTGTAATTCAACATAAACATTCTCAATGGGTTTTTCTTCTTTTATATATGACTGTAATATTTTTAGTATTTGATTTGAGGTGACTTTGAGGATAAACATCTTTTGAGAGGAGGTACTTATGCTTTTGTTAGTTTTGTTGTTTCTGCTGGTTGCAGTTGGTATCTTCTTCAAAGTTTTATCTCAGTGAACATGACCTGACTCTCTAGCTTTAATTAGAACCACCAGAATTCTTTCTCTCTTTTGTAGCCCTGTTTTGCAAAGATATTTCTGTAGGAATGTGTGTTTATGGTAATATTTAATGCACTGCATCTCTCAGAAGTTCATCAGCTCTTTATTTTGTGATGAAAGCCCACATGCACGTAGCAAGTTGCTGTTTGCTGTTGCTGTACATGCCGACAGTGGTGCTTTCTAGAAAACATTCTTAAACCTCTAAGGTCTTGCCATCATTACACAAAACTCATTCTCTTTTTACTATCTTTAATCTCATGCAAGTTTTTGCAGTTTTAATCAAAATACTCTTAGAGATTAAGGATTTTATTTTAAACTTTGCTGTCCCTTTGATAGGATATGTGCTCTACATATGTGCAATTCATCCAAAATAGTTAAAATAACATCAACCTTACAAAATTAAGCTCTGAAACTGAGGGAGTTGCAGAGCTTTGTTTGTTTCTTTGTGTTTCTTTTTTCCTAATAAGCTTCCTTGTGCACATATATTATGAAAAAAATTCCTCTTGACTGTCTGCTCATAAAATGTACCAGTTGCAGTGTGCTCACTTAAGTCATATTCTTTCTGTAATTTTATTTTATTGTTCCAGTTCAGTATGTGGTCCAGTTCTGCACATTGTTCAGTGGTGGTGTGAAGATGAAATTGAAATCATCAGTAGTACTGCAGTGTTTAAAATAGCAACAGAACTGACTTATTGAGCAGTGAATGGGGTGATACCTAATGAGCAAGCTTTTGAGGTCTGTTGATATTAAAAATATGAGTACATATTTAAATATTTTAAAAGATGATTCTCTGACTGGCTTTGAAGACTGAAAGTTATTTGGCAGAGAAGGAAGATCATTCTTTACAGAACCACAGTATGAAGTCTTCAGAGCTTCACAGAACTTTCATGGTATAAATGTCAAAGGGCTGTGGACTTGTAAATGCTGAACCTTTTGCATGATTATCTGCATGAGGTATTGCAAAAGTGAGAATTTTCATTTGGTACCATGGGCATTAAGATGAGATGAAATGTGTATTCATCTATCAAATGACTCCAAGCCTTGTTGGGTTTATAGATTTGGAGTTTCATGTAACCTTCCCAGATTTATACAATTAAACAGTTGGGGAAATTCTAGTTACTGCCACAGATGCCTGTATCATTTGAAAACTTTATAGCCCAACTTTTGTTCCTTTTTCACATCAGAGATATGGAGGGATAGTTGTGTCTTGTACGTGATTCAAAGCCAGGTTAAATGAAGCTTTGAGCAACCTGGTCTAGTAGAAAATTTTATGGAGATTGATCTCTGGATTACAAGCACTAGGTAATTTCAATTTAACTTTAATAAAGCTTGTCTTTGTCTCAAAGCATCTACCTAATATATTAGAATGTCATTGATTTTGGTTCACACCAAAATTAATGTCAATAGTACATGTCCTTGTAATTGCCCATCTCTTTGAAATACATATTTTGTTTGAGAACACTTTGGACCATGTAGGAGATTATCTATTTCAGATAGATAATCTATTTTGAAGAGGGTTGGGGCTTTATTAATATTGTTGTCTCTTATCTAACTAGTTGGTTATAATAATAAAGATCAGTTTCTCAATATGTGAATCTAGCTTTGCACATTTATTTTAAAAAAACTTAATTCCTCTAATTTTAATTTTAAAATTGAGTAAAAATTCTCATGTGGAATTGAATGTGTTGGGCTGACATATTTTCATTTTCTGCATCGCCTTAGCTGTACTTTCTGTGTTTATTTTATTGGACAGATAGAACCGTGTATTGTACAAGCTGAGCTGGTGCCAGCATAATATTTCCAATAAGTTGTTTAATCACTGAGCAAGTCTGCTTTCAAACTGGGCAATGAGCCCATTGCCAGTGTGCAGCATTGGGTTAGAATAACTCAACAATTACACTGGTGGTGTTTAAAAAGCATCCTGACTCAAATCAGCTGTAACTCTTGGACAGGGTAGTTAAGTACACCAATAATTTTTTAACATCATCAGAAAAGAACTTTCATTTTTTATTGGTCTCCAGAGGCCATCAGCACTTTTTCACCCTAAGAGTTTGTTTTAGCACCAAGGAAAATGTGCTGTTTTCACAATTTTCCCAGCCTCAGTTGGCTTACATAGGAAAAAAGCAGAGCTCAGAGTTGAACCTCAGAGCTCAGAGTGTTTTTGGAGGAACTCAAAACACTGACTGGTCATATGCCACGTAATTTGAACATAAATATATCACAAAGAGATGCGTTCTTGATCATACTTTTGTTAGGAGTTCTGAAGAAAATATTAAAGAAGGGTTGTTTGTGATCTGTTCTAAAAGTATTTCTGAAATACAGAAGAAACATTCTTCCCTGTCTGTGTGGATAACATACCAGATCTGAAGCTGGTATATCATTCTGTTTTCTAAACAGTAAATTAAAGAGCCGCCTCTACTACTTGCATGATGTTTTGGGGAAATCTTGCAACCAAAGAATCTTTTATTCCAAAATCCAAACTCCAGATATAATTATGGAGAAAAGGGCTGAGGAAGCAAAGCTAGCCTGTTTTGTTTTGATTGGACTAGAAGTTTAGACTTAAGTTCTCTGTGGTCAGGAGGCTGAGATTAAAGGGTCTGTAATTAGATTCAATACTCCATGTGTCTTAATGCCCTGAAAGGCCAAACCCTGTCTGCAGGCAGTGGTAGCTGCCAGGATCATCAAAAATAGTCTATAAATGCAAGTGAAAAGGAAATGATGCACACTTTCTCAAATAGTTTGTTCTTACTTGTTGTGTCTTGTTTGTGTAAAAAGAAAGGATAGGAAATTCCTCAAAATATCAAGAAAACAGGTAGATTTTGAGGTTGAAAAGAAATTGTTTTACCTCTGGAAACAGTTTGCTGAATTCTTGTAGGTAATCTTCTATGTTCAAGTCATGTTTCAGTAGTTTTCCTGTTTTTCTCACATTAGATACAGTGGTACCCAAAGCAAAATGGGTTATTAGGTTTCTGTGCTTTTATATCTACGTTTGTGTGTGTGAAGAGAGAAGAGTTTTCTTCCCCAAAGTCAGAAGAAGACAGGTGCATCTTTTGATTAATAGTTTATTAATCAAATTATAATTACCAAATGCTTTTGTTTCAGGAATTTTCTAGGTCAGGTTAATAGTAATGAGCAAAATGAAGTCTTCTTTTGGCTGAATTAATGGAGGGTAATGCTTGAGGATGAGTTTGGTGACCTTGTGCAAAGGAAGTGGTGGCACTTGATGGTGCCACTGTTCCCTGGCCCAGCTCCTCACTGATGGAAACTGCTCTGGACCACGCTCTGAGTGCTCCTCTCTTTTGCAGGCAAGTTAAAGATCAAAACAAGAAAGTAGCAAATCTGAAGCACAAAGAACAAGTGGAGAAAAAGAAGAGTGCACAGATGCTGGAGGAGGCCAGGAGACGAGAGGATAACCTTAATGACAGCTCCCAGCAGCTTCAGGTAACGTGGGAATTGGTTAATGCAGCTGGGGTAATGAGCCAGGCTGAGCTGCCTGGCTCTCTGCTCTACCTCCTGGTCTGTTCTCATAGCTTTTACCTAACAATTTTGTCCCTGATTGTTTAAAAAGACACATCTATCCTACAGCATTTCAAAGAAAGCAGCCTCTCTCAATTGCCTTCATATCTTCCTCAATTTTCATAAGAGGAAAATGTACTTTTAATTGTCAACTTGGTTATGAAGTGCATCGTTGAAGTAATTATATCAATTCCATATTGAGATTGGGTGTGACATTTCTTTCTTCTCTGCTCTTCTAACAGCCTTTTTCTTTAGCTGTTTTGTCTGTTTTCACCTTATATGGGTGTCCTTTCTTCAGCAAATGAAAGATAACCAAGTAAGTATTCCTAGAGAAAGCTGGAGTTACTGTAGGGTGACTGGAGGACCACATTTTGTATCGTAGTCATCCTTGTTTACCTCATGAATTCCTGGTGTGCTTTCTGGTCAGTTGGCTTTATTTATGAAATGATCATGCTGCTGCCCCACAGAGTTATCTGGTTACCTCAAATCTGCCCAGGCATAAGAAAGTCACTGGTATAAAAGCAAGTCAAATATTTCTCAGTGTGCTGTGTATTGAGATTAGCTGCAGAAGGTTTATCAAAAGGTAAGTTTTCAATTGCTGTCATAAAAATATTAAACTAGTGGCATGGGGTACAACAAAGATACCATGATGCTAAGTGTGGAGATAATAGACGTTTTGACTGTGTTTTCTTTAATTTACAAAAATAACTTTCTTTTTGGTGAGTGAAAATAAACATGGAAACTGCACCCTACCTTGTAGCCTTTCACTCTGTTAATCTTTAAAGAGCAAGCCTTTCTTTGTTTTCCTTTGTTATTCTTTTTATCAACCACATATCTTAATACATCTACAATGAAGACACAGAATACATCCTAAAGGTTTCCTAGTAAAGATAAATTCTTTCCTTATGGGATGATGGGGGGATGTTTTCAGCTAAAACTTTAAAAGAACCACTGAAACCTGTGTCCATGGAATGCTCTCAGATGCACCATTTTGTGGTTTTCTCCATCAACTCCAGTCCTGCATGTACTGGGCAATGAAATAGTTAAGTTCCACGTGTATGAGAATGATTTCATAACTGCAGACCTTTATAAAAGGCGGGAATGTGGGATTTCTACATCTGCTAATGGGTTTTGTGGCTGTAGTGCTATGGCAATTCACAAGGCTCTCGTTATGTGGCAGCTATGTTTGAATAACACAGTCCTCCTGGTATTGGTGAAATGTCTTTAAAAATTCCTGAAACTACTACAATATTTGGTTAGATTCCTAATTTGCATTTGAGTAAATCTATATTTCAAGTGTGAAAAGACAGCTGGTGCTTCACATTTTCCTTGCAATTACATGGGAGGTATATTTATTGAATGACACCATTCCATCAGACCTTCATCTTTATTTTTATGTAGCAGTTCAAGATTTTAAAAGGAATGGCTTCCTTTTCTGGCTCTCCCTCCCCAGTTGTTCTTTTCTTTCCCTTTTCATTTTTCTATCTTTTTCACATATGTAATGCACTGAAAAAAACCTGAAATTTGTTTTCTCTCAGCTTCTATTTGTATACTGAAACCACTTTTTTTTTTCTTTTAAGAAACAATAATATATGTGAAATATTTGTACTATATAGCAGTGAACAGAAAGTGATACTACAGTTGCTAAGAACTTTAAGTTCTGCTGAAACTATTTAACACCAGTTTCTGGTACATCAAGGAGATGGTACAGCTTTGGTGGTAGCAGTGAAGCAGCTTTTACTCAGAAAAAAATGGTGTTGCTTTACATCAGAGTTCTTTAAGAATGTATAGCTTCCCTTACAATTTCTTACCCAACTCTTTACTTATAAAGTGTTTTAAGCAGGTGAGAGATCATAGATATAAAAATATTACCTTTTCCCATTCAGATTTTCCAACTAGAGATCTCTGTAGGGCAGTACATACTTTTTTGCAGTTTGCTTATGTTTTGGTTTATTCTGCACTGGTGTCTTTGTTTCTCTGTAGTTATATGCAAGTTTTTTTGACACTAAAAATTGACGTTATTAAATGCATTATTAAATTAAATAAGATTGAAGTGTGAGGTGATAGTCAACATTGAAGTGTGCAGGTTATCATGGTATTAATGTAACTTGATTTTCCCTAGTGCTTTTCCTGCTTTTGAGAACATAATTGTCCTGTTTGGGTGGGCTCTGTTTTAGAGAGCCTTTCCCCATATTCAGCACAAGGCTGAAGGGAATGCTTTTATTCACAGATGAAAAAGGTCTGTATGCTCTAATGAAAATATCAGGTTAAGGTAAAATATGGAGTGTTTAATGACAAGTGACAAGTTCAATAAAAGCTCCTTCCTTTAGAAGAGCCCTCTGCTTACAGCCTCCCTCTCTCAAGGACTGCAACATTTTGGTTTCCTGGAAGTAAAATTTACCCAGAACCACATTTCAGTTTGTTAGTTGTGGAGACCTGTCTTCTCTCTAGGCTCTTAAAGGGCACTGCCTTGTAATTGATTTTTAAAAAGTTAAACCTGAGAGGACTGTAGATATTTAACTACTTTTTTTTTTTTTTTTTTATGCAACCATTGTTGGCTTTGGGGTCAGGACACACAAGCACCAATTTCAGATAATTTTGGTCTTGGTGGTTTTGGCTGGAATTAATAATAAGCCATTATGAAATGCTTAAAAATATATGATCTGCATGTTCTTGGGTTGACTGTCTGCAATCTAGTCAAATAAACAGGGTCCCAAGCACACAGTGCCCTGCTCTCCTCTCTGTCCCTACCAGGCCTGTGGTTTCTTTCTTCCTGAGGCCAGTCACAAAATGTTCGTTTATTCACAGAGCTCTGATGATGGAAATTTGGTATTTTTGGGAGTGGGGGAAGAATGAAAACCATAATGTCTCAATTCTAGTGAGATGGATAAATGGCTTTCCAAATTTGTCTTTTCCTCCTGGGTTCCCTTAAACCACAACTCTCCAGAGATCTGAGAGGCTGATGAGTGTCTGGTCTATAAGCAGGATAAAAAAAACAAACAAACTGTTGGGTTGGAGTAGAAATTTTTTGCTTGAAGTGACTAAAGCTTGGCTATTGTGAAAAATAATTGATCTGCTGTTAAGTCCAAGAAAGGTAACATTTACTGAAATTTCATTGTATTTGAATGGATACTTCAAGCTGGCTTCTTAAAGAGAGTATGCATATTTTCTTGGTTTATCACTCTAGCATCTTCTGAAGTTTTCCCCTAACTTTCAGAATATCCATGCTGGGGATTTGTGTGCTGGTGAATCTGTGTTGCAGCAGGTGTCCATCAGTCTCCAATTGCTGCTGACAAACTCTGTGTCCAGATGATGTGTAAGATGTGTTTGAGTGCTTTAATGAGCAACTGTAGAGAGCAAGTAAACTTATTAGTTCTTTTTTTTCTTTTTCCACACCCAAGTTTAGATTATGTAATGTATATTCCTAATCCATGAACTGTAGATGCAAGCATATGCTGTTTGTTTCTTGTGATAGTGTATTTCTTTTACCATATTGGAAAAACCTATCATTCCAGGAAAGAGCTCTACTTTTAATATAGACAAATATGCAGTTTTATGTTCAGTAATGTTTTTACTGTGATCCAGATGAAGCTCAGTGAACTGGACAGATAAGCAAATACCTTCTAATCAAATGAACTTTATAAATTCATTAAATGTCAGCCACAATGCCCCAAGGCTGCCAAGGGTATTAGAGGCATTTGGACAATACCCCCAACAGCATGCTTTAACTTTGGCCAGCCCTGGGCTGGGTGGCTGCTGGAGTAGCTTCCAGTTGAAGTAGTCCTTTGTGGTTAACTCTTTGTTATGAGACATCCCTGCATGTGCACACAGTCAGTGCCAGCACTCAAAAACCTGAAAACCCCAGTGGAGCCCAGTCCATCTGAGCTTAAATCACTGAAAAATTTCCTCTTGATATGCTATGATGGGATCTTGAAAGGGGGGGGGGGGGGGGTGGATGAAGTTTTTTTCATCTTATCTCTTTATAGTAATATTATACCATAATGAAAATTATGTTGTGTTCTCTTTTGGCTGTTACTAAAGCCAGATTATGCTTTCATAATTAATCTTTGAACTTGCTTTTGGATAGTGAGTACAAAATTTCTGAATAAATGGTTAAAGGAAAACTTTCCAAGCTTAAAGTTCAAGATCTTCTCGAAAACTTGCATCAGATTTGAAGCAAATTGGTTATGCTGGTTAAATATGTTAGGTGCTTTCCTGGGATAAGTGACTTTCAAGTGTGGAGCTCCTGGCGAATTTCTCTTCCATAAAAACCATTGCTATATCAGATTCCAGACTTGCCTGCCAGATGAGTGCAGCTCAGCATGTTACAGCCCAGAGAACACTCAGCTGCTCTATTTCAGCCTGGCAGAAATCTGTTCTTTAAAGCCATCTTGCATCTGCAGGGTTTGTTCCAGAGCACAGTCTGACATACCAAACATGTGTCTGCTCACTGAGCTCAGATGCACCTTTGGGAATTACTCAGATCTAAATGTTCTTTTCCTCTCACTTCCTCTCCCAGTGCTTTTTAGACATTAATTACATCATGGAGAGGTTTTGGCCTCCCTGTCCTGGGTAATTCCCTGTGCTGCCCAGCCTTGGGGTGTCAGTGTTCCTTGGGCCTGACTGGTGCCATCAGCACTTAGGCAAATGGCTGTAATTTCACTTAAGGCTGCATTCAGGTCTAGGTCATTCTCATCCTGTCCTCCAGGACAGAGCTCATGGCATCAATTGCTGAAAGGATACCAATTCACTTTGCAATTCATTTTTCAGTATTTTTTGAAAGGATGAGTTTTCTTGTCAGTTAACAAATAGGATGAAATTTAATATTGTTACATGTTCTCAATAATTTAGCTAAAGATGGTTCTGAGGTAATGTGAATCAGTATTTTACTGTCTGCTTCAGTGTTATGTGGGACTTTTGTTAGTGAAAATACAGCAAGTATGAACAAATACAGGCTCTAAAGATCAATTTTACCTCACAAAAATGTAACTGAAATAATTGTATGCAAATGTTTCCCCCTATTTTCTTGGTCAGTGGTAGCCAATAGGTGGTTTTGGGATCAACTTACCCTCCAGCTCTTTCTCTCAGAGATTCTGTGACAGCTGGCTTCTCATTACAAAACAGGACATACATATGCAGTAGAGACATCAGTATGCATCATGAGTCATTAGTGATGTAATATTCCAGTAGGAATTTTCGTTTCCATCAGCTTTTACAATACATTACAGCAAATACAGTGTTCACAAACTTTTCAAACTGTGTGTATTTGGAGGGTTGTGATTTTCAGCACAGTGTGTTGCAGTTAGTGTAAAAACAGGCACATCTTTAACCCTGGCAGATGCTTTGAGAAAAGCTAGCTCTTGTTCTGATCATGTCATAGCCCTCTGTCAAGAGAGCTTTTTCTTATCTTTCCTGGATGTCTGGGAGAAGTTCCAAAAATGTTGACCTTTTAGCTACACATTTCATCACTTAGAGTAAGGGGAGATTTCTTGAGGGGAGGTGAGGAAGAATTAATTTGAATTGTAGCCCTTTTTTGGGAATTAAAAATCATATTTAAGCCCTTCTGGATGCATCTACTTTTACAGCATAGATATGATGTAGAAGATAATGCATGAATGAAAAATAGCCTCACTTCACTATACATGTGTGAAATAATGCAGTAATTGTAGGCAAGACTCAGTTATTGTTCATTTGTAATGCTCTTTAACTGAAGAAAGGCTTAGATATTTTTACAGAGTTCATGCCTTAATGATTTTTATCATTCAGCTACACAGAAACAGGACTGAAAAGTTCACTGGACAGTGGAGGAATATTGTACAGTGCTAGAAATCAGTGCATGATATGAAATAGCACTATTGTGACGTTATATTTTCATGTAAAAGTTGCACTGTTTGATTTCCATCCCAGCAAGACAGTAGAGCACATAAAAATGAGCTTCTGTCTTACAAAAAAGGTTTCTCCTCTTTTCTGTATTGAAATGATAAAGTACAATGTGGATTTCAAAGAAGGGCATGAAGATTTGCTAACAGATTGCCAGAAAATAAGCTCAACAAGGTGAGAAAAGTGTCTTGACAAACAAGAAGCCCCATAGCATCTGCTCAGATGAGATCCTGTTCCTGGAGAGATCAGTCCTTTTTATCTCTTATGCTTTCACATAAGTGTGCCTGGCTGACTCTGCAGGACAGTAATTCTCCTTTTGCTTAGAGTAAGCTCATCAATACAAGCTTTCATGCACATTGAAACTTAGGAATATTTACCTGGTCCAACTTCCTATAGAAATGTGATACCTATTTCTCCAAACAATTGCATACAAAGTATATGGTAGTAGGGATTGTTATTGGAAAAGTTTATATTTACCTCTCTCATTTCTTAGGTTTTTTTTATTTGTTAAGTTTTGGTGCATTAACATTTTTAAATGTGATCTGTGATCAACAGGCAGACTGTGGGGACAGTCATGTCTCCAGTTTTATTGAAGCCATTTTTCTGATGAAGATTTACAAGGTCTAACTAACTTGATTTTTGCTTTGTGTGAAATATTGCACGCTGAAGAACCAATGAAAAATATACACTTTTTAACATGGAGAACTATTTGTCTCAAAAATTAATTGTAGAAAGAAGGTGCAGCTTTTTTCTCTGTCTAAAATAGAGTATCAGAATAAATACATGATCTTATTCTTAATTTGATGTGGCAGTTCTGACAGAGTCTGTCATTCTACATAATTGACGTTTATGACATTAAATCTGTTGTTAAGGAACTATCTTCTCTTGTGTCTGACCAGGAGAGAGTGCTGCATTCAGAATCCTTGTTACCATAACATTTACAGAAAGGAAGTTTGAAGGGCCCTGGCAATTGTAATGGAGAAGCATTTCCCTGGGTAGACATTTAGCCATCTGCTCTATCAGTTTTCACTTTATGGTTCGCTTTAGTTTACCCTACATTTATTATTCTCAGGTTAGATGAATTCATTGCTTTCACATCTTTAGAAAAGATGAACCATTTGACTTTGTCTTCCTATGTAAAGTAAATTTGGACAGGTCTACAGTTTTGAAGAGACAGCTGGAAAAGTTTTGTGGAAATCACTATTTACAGCTAACATTAGGCAGTCTCCCAGTTATCCCAGTATTTCCCTTAACTGCAAATTGAGATTTGTAGTGAAAGAAAGCCATTATATGGCCTGAGAGTTTTTAACAGAGGAAAGAAGACTCCCTGCATCCTAAGATTTTTTTGGTGATCCATCAGGAATATTATTCCCCAGGCACACTTTCACCCAGTGTTTTCTGGCGAAACACGATGTGTCAGTGGAAGATGAAACCTGCTATTTGTGCTCTTTCCTGTTTGGCAGAGGGAAGGCTTGGTACCCTTCATGATATGCCAGAAACTGAGTGCAGTGAGGGCTGCACAGCTGAGTGTGTGCCAGCAGCCTCAACCACTGCATGTTTTTTGCATAGGCTTTTTTCCCCAAGATTAGTATCTGAGTTCAGACTGCTTTCCTAAAAGCTGTCAGGGAGATTAATGTATCTGTTGACAACATGGTGTGGTTCCTGTGAGGAGGTCTCTCCTGAGAGTAGGAAACATTGAAGGCCAGATTTAAGCAAAACAATAGGAGCACATTGGAGGGGAAGAACAGCTCTCTTTTCATTTTGGTGTCTTATTTCATGAGCCTGAGAAATGGTAATAAATTTGCATTTTTTCCTCCTTCTTGGTTTTTTTCTCTGTCTCTCTCATAAGGTTTGTTTTTTTTGTTTTTTTTTTACTTGCTGTGTTGAAAGTGGTTTCTAACTCATCTCTCCCCAAGAATAAGAATGCCCAATTGCCATGGCTCATTTCATAGTCTCATTGTTTAATAAAATTGCTATTCTCTTTTCTTCTTCTTTTGCACAATAGAAAAAGAAAGGGAGATGGGGTGATGATGGGGACCTCAGAAAGAATTCAGAACTTATTTATAAAAAATAATACATGTGGATTTTTTTTTTTTTTTTTTTTTTTTTTTTTTTTTTTTTTTTTTTTTTTTTTTTTTTTTTGTTCTATACTGTGGGGACAAATATTCAAGCATTTCCTTAAAAATATTTCCTCTAATTCATTTCAAATAATACTAAAACTAATTAAATTCATTCTAAATCAGTATTATTCTTAAATCTTGCTTACTGAAGTGCCCAAATTGCTGTCACCCTTACTTTTTTTCTATATAGAAATCAATGTAGTCTGTCTTAAATTCTTCTCTTTGTCTAAAATTTACACATCTTAGCAGGTATCAGAGCAATTGCTCTTACTGTGATGTGCAAATATTAACTGGAATTGAGACTTAGGCTGCAAACTGTGTTCAGAACTGGCAGAAGGTTGTAACACACTAAAAGTCAGCACCAGTCCTTTCATCTCCTTAGTTTGGTTTGATGTGCACTCAGATCTCAATGCAGGCATGGGAAAAACTTAACTATATTGGTATCACTTAGTCTGTGACTGAGGATTAAAGGAGGATGATATTAACATTCTAGAAGATGTCTGTAGTCAGTTAAAATTCATCAACAAATTCACTTAGACCATTATGTTGCTTTCCTTGCTTGTGTTTGAATTCGTCCTAAAGTTTAGTAATTTTGGGGTCAGCTGATTTTCCAAAGCAGGGCATGAAAAGTAAGGAAATAAAAGCTGAAGGAAAACGGTGTCTCAACTACAGTGATGTCCCATGTCCTTCTAGAGCAGAGCTAAAAAATGGCAGATACAATATTTTCTGTAAATGAGACTAAATTTTTTTGCAATTCCAAATTATATTTACTGATTTATTCAGGATATTTAAATGAAAGATAACTTATATAGCTCCACAAATACCTCATAAGTGGAACCCATGGATAAAAGAGCAGGTGAAATTCAGCATAAGTAGATATTTATATATTTTCTCCTGACATATCTATGTCAGGAGAAGCAATCTTAAATATATGTGCACAATGGTGGGTTCTGATTTGTTCTATTACCATAGGAGAGCAGTCTCAGAATTAGAATAAGTAGTGTTATGAAAATATTATTGGTTAGGAGGACTATTAAAAAGCCATTTGAGAGGTACCAAACAGCAAACCAGAGAATGCTGCTGTGCAGTGATGCCAACCATCCACCACAGAAAGGATGTGGCAAACACAGGAGAGGTAAAGGCAAGGAAGGAAATAGTAAACACAAGGACAGGCTTCTCTTCAAACAGATATTAAATAAAATTAAATTCTTGAATGTGGAAAAGAATGAGTGAAGACAAGAGCCAGGGAATGCTTTTCCCCACTTTGCAGACTGAGAATAACAGCGGATCATTTTGGAATATTTGGGGCTAAAGGGAAACAATAACTGGTTTTCCCATTCCTTTGGACTAGTTCAGGCTTTTATAGAAACAATTGGAATTTTCATACAAAGAAGTGAAAATCTCTCAGAATGTGAAATGTTTCCATCTTCTCATTCTTTTGGCTTTTAAGACAGTTAATTTTAATGGTGACTTTTATGAATGTTATATGCTAAGTTGCCTGTTTAAAGCTACTGTCAGTGTAATGCTGCAAATACCCAAATGAGTATCATTCATAAATGAGTCTCAAATCATCTTCAACCACCTTAATTCAGTATTTTTAAGCTCACTGTTTTCTGATTATGTTACTATTTAATTGTCAAATTTTTACATTTTCTGTACTGTATTCTAATAATCTTTGAATGTATCCTTATTCTCTGGATACAGTGGAACAGCAGATCAGGCATTTACTAGTAAAGATATTGAGAACAACTTTTAATATTTTAAGTCAAGCTTTTGCCTAAATTAATATGTTTTTTTTCTGGTTTGTAGCTGAATCCATGTTGTACCAAGGCAGATCTTCTCCTTGAAATTACCTTCATTTGGTGCATCTGACTGTCAGGGGGATTGTGGGTGCATTGGGGTGTTCCTGAATGGCATGAAAAAACTGTGATAATTTATTTCTGATGGGAAATTGTCTTACTGATCTCTAGTTTGAAGATGGGGAGAAAGGGGAGTATCTACATGGAGTGAAAGGGATTTTTTTTTAATTTGTGTTAAAATGTTTTGTGTTTAGGAGTAGGATCTTGATAGATGGCTGCTTTAAAGGAAGCAGTTCATAGCACAAATACAAAAGCTGCTCTGCTAAGATGCCCATCAAGGAAGAAGCATCAAAGGCAAAAATCAAAAGCCAGAGATGATGATTGCAGGAATTCCCTTTAAAATTGAGGGAGTGGATGAGATTCAATGTGCTAACTGCTCAGTAGGCATTTCCTCAGTTGTGTTCTTATCAGTAGCAATTTTTGTCCTATGAAAAAGAGGGAAAACAAGAGAAGTGTTCTTTTATGGCTGTCCATGCTTGGTGCTCTGATGGTTTTGTCTGCTGAAGGATTAAAAATGAGCAAAGAAAGGTAGATCTTTTGACTTGTGATATATTAGTGCAATGATGATGACAGGACTGACATTTACAAAGAGCGCTCAGGCAAATAAGGCTGTATCAAGGGAATAGCATGAGTTTGAACTTCATGTTAATAGTGCAGTTAGTTAGAACTGCTGCTGGCTTTTTCTCTAATTCCCTATCAGTTTAGGAGCCTTGAGTCATTGTATTGATACATGAGAGAAGAACAAATCTTGTTACAGTAGCATTTCTCCAATTAGCCACCCCAAAAAACACGACATGTCCCCAAAAAAAGAAAGACAAACCAAATAAACAAACAAACAAAAAAAAAAAAACCACAAAGCCCCATAACAATTAGAGATATCTATTGCTTTTGCTCACTTCAGATCGTTTTCTCAGCTGTATTGTCAGCTTTGGGTCTCATTTCAATAGTCCATGCAGTGACCTGCTGTGGTTTGATAGAAACATTGTCCCTCTAGGTTTTAAAAACTACAAATGTGGTAATTTGCAACAGCCAGAGCAAAATGTTAGAACTGCTGGCACCCCGTGCAGCTGCTAAATGGTAAACCTGGTTGTTAGTGTTGGCAAGGTGCTTGAGCCTGTCTGGGCTGCTGCTAATGAAAAGTGTCTGTGCAAGCCCCAGATTTATAACTGATTGCTGTGCTGGGAGCACCGAGCTTGCAGCAACAGGAAAAAAGCGTCAAAGAGATGGCAACTGTCAGGAAAGGACATTGCCTGTTTCCCACAGGAATAACCACTGCTGCCTTTCCCTTTCTGGGCCTGTAACAGTGTCTGGAGCTGTCCTTTTTCTCCTCCTTCTTTCTGTCCTCCTTCAGCTAGTATTGATTAGGATCCTTTCTTACCATTATCACAGAGTCTGTGTTTCACTTTGCTCCTGATGTTGAGCAAAAGTGCTGCCTGTTCTGGAAATGCTTTTTGAAAGTAGCACACCTAGGTGGTAAGATGTTGTATCTTGGAAGGAAAAGTGCGAATGGCTGGAGTTATTCACACATTTTTGTATACAATTCAGCAGTTTTCAGGCAATAATAATAATATGCATGACTTTTATTAAGGCTTTTGTATGTATATAAGAAAAAGACAATGTGAAATATTAAGCCTTTCTTTTCATTAAGTTTTCACTAGGGTTTTTTTCCCCTCCTGTTTCACTTCCCTTACATTTAAATTAGATCAACTTGTGGTAATTTGTATCTATCTGGTTATTTTCTATTGCACTCTATCACTAGAGTTGATACATTTCTTTTCCAACTTGCATGGGTTTGGGTGGGTTTTTTACCATGTAAATGTATTTTTGTGTGTCCTTCCCGTGTGCAGAAAAGCATGTAGTTTTTTGTCTTGCATCGCTCCTGGGTATTTTCAAGGGACAGTGTAGTCGGAACTATACTCCAGGGACAGTGTAGTTGAAACATCACTGCATTTTCTACCTTTCTATTTAAAAAGAAAATTTTCCCTGGCCATTTCTCGTGAAGTGTTGGCTTCCATACAGTTTTTTTCACCATGCTAATTTTAATGGGTTGGTTATATTAAACCTATCATGTCTAGAAATAATATTTATCCATTTGTTCTTTTCACTGTAAATATATTTTTGTTCTTCCTGCAAGTGGTGATCCACAAGTGTATACAGACTCTGGATGTACACATATCCTCTTTTTCCACTGTGGTATTCTCAGAAAAATGTGCTCATAACCTTCTGCCATTGCTCATCTTTTCAGTACAGCATATGCAGTGCTGTGGCCAGCTTTGGTTGCACTTCCCTCTCAACTCCTACTGGAATTAAATTCTTCTACTGCAGTCTTTCTCCTTTTGTCTCTTGTAGTTATTTTTCTGTATTTATGTAACTTGTCAGGCTTGAGTTGCAACCCATGTGTCTCACTTGGCAGATACAACCTTCCAGATGCTGACACATGTTGTTCTAATGACATAATCGTCGTGTATCTCAGGTCTGATCTCCAGAGATGAGGAAATGTTGATCAAGGAGCTCCTGCTTGGCAGTTTGTGCCTTGCAGCTCTCAGACTGCTCCTTTCATTCAGCAGCTCTTGATAATTACATCTGCTGTTGCTGTGCTTACAAAAATCCCTCTTCATCTCACTCTGTGAGAAACAGGGACTTTATATAAACCTAATACTTGGATATACTCAGCTTCTGCCCAAGAGCCAGAGATTTCCTCATCACAGATAACCCAAATACATGAGGTCTTTAATTTTACCAATTGAGAGCACCAAGACAGCATTAGCATCCATGGTTATTGTAACTCCACTGCTCGTTCATGCCCAGCAATATATCTTTTAGCAGCTTTACATGGTTGTCTCTCTGTTACTTTATTTTCAGAGTCTTTAGTGTTGGATCTGTGTTCATTTGGGGTTTATGCTACATCTTAGTACCAAGCTATACTCTATCCTAAAGGCATTTCCTTCTTCAGGAGTTTATAAACTCTTCTTTCCTTCCACTTTTCAGGCAAATATGTTTGTAGAGGTTTGGGGTTTTTTTTATATTGCCACTTTCTTCAGGAAATGGTAATGAATGAAATTATTTTTTGTGGAGATCTGTTACTTTGGACGAGTTGCAGGAGGACCCCAAACACTCCTTTTGAGCTAGATTCTGTCATAACTACCATTTGGGTTTTGTACCATGGGGTTCTGGCCCTCAGCATTACCTCATGTATATTCTTGAAAACTCCAATTAGAGGTATTTCCCCATTTGTGAGTGACAATTTTGTGTGCTTTTCTTGTTCAGAGACGTGAAGTAGTTGATCAGCATGTGGAACTGAATGAGGGAGACCCACCATGCTCACCTGAGCTTTAAGGCTCTATGTTTGCTCCTGAAATCAGATAAAACTGTAATACCTCCTTTTGGAGCACCACATATTCCCTTAGGACCTTCTTAGGAAAACATGCAGGTTTTTACAGATCTCTTTCAGAGAAAAGAAAACATTATTTAACTGATTTATTTTCACCAATTGTCCTTTTGTGAAGAGTAGGTATTTGGCATATTTCCTTCTAGGTTCAGTAGTTCAACCAACACTGCAGAAACTCACCTTCAATAATTTTGTGAGTCTTTTGGTATATTTTGGTAGATTCCTGTGATTGCAAACCAGAAGTCTTCAGTAATGGGTTGACTATAAGTAGAAGCAATTTTTCTTCTTCATATTTGGTTCTGATTATGGCCAAAAAGAGGAAGCAAGGGAATTTTATGGAAGATTTTGAGAAGTCTTTGAAGAAGATTTCAATTTTTCATATTAGTTAATAATCAGCATGCACTTTAGAGTTACAGTTAATGAGGCCCTCATATTTTAAACTAGGAAAAAACCTTAACATTTGTGGATGGACTGTCTCCAACTGTTGTTGAAGAATTTGTTATCTCAAGATCTAAATGACTGCCTCCATGAGGAAGCTTTAAGTAGCTGACAGTCCTGAGTTCCCTCGTTCCACTTACTCCATGGAAGGTCAGTTCACAAGGAGGGGTTTTGCTAGGGAGAGTTTTATTCCATCTAGGATGGACTGAGGTCATTGAGTTCTTTATCTGGGTCATGTCTTCTAGAGGAAATACATGATAAGCAAAAGCAATAGTTCAAAGGAGTAAGGGCTTGTAATGATGGAATGATGGTTTAAAAATTGATTCCTAGTGCAAAGCATATCCAGTATTCATTCTTCTCATCTGGTCTATGCAAGTGCACAGGTAAAATGTCCTATTGCATTATTTACAGGGTTCTATGATAAAATTCTTTCCCTGCCTAGGTGATTCTCTACTCCTAGAAATACTTTCAGCAGTTGAAAGAATCATTTCATTGCTTTCTCAAACTGTTAACTAATCTTTCCCAAGAGCTTACTAGAGAAATCTACCTTAATTCCAAGAGTGAAATTAGGCCATAAAGATCTTTATGAGTGTAGTTCAAGGCAGGGTTATGAAGTTTGCCAGGATACCTCAGATTTAATTGAACCTAAATGTCTTGGTGAAAGCATGTATCTTATTTCATGCACTTGCATAAAACTTGATGGCAGATTACACATCACATGAATGCAGGATAGATTAAATTGATACATCATTTTAACATACATCACTTGGCCATCCCACCACTTCCTGAAGTGAAAGGAAAATTCCAGAAATGTGTATTGGTCACACCACCTTTTCCTTTCAGGCTTTGGAATTAGTTTTGCATGTGAATCAGCAACTGGATCACAGCTTAGGTAGCAAAAATTGTGCCTGAACTCTTGGCACTCCCACAGTGTCAAATGGGTTTTCCATTTTCTGTGTGCTGCCACCAGTGAGCATAAAGGCAGAGCTGCCTCCTGTACCCCAGTCTGATTCCATCTCTGCTGTGCAATCTCCTGCACATGGGATGCAGCAGGGCAGGGGAAGGAGGGTCATGGAGGTATTTGGGTAGATAATACACCTTGAAGAATGCAGCTGCTGCACAGGTAAGTAATTTTTTCTTTCTGAGTATAAGATTCCTGAAAAGAAGATGTCACTGTTTATCATTCTGGTATTTTATCAAAATACAGGAAGATTTGCCATTGGTGTCATGCTCAGAGATATGATTGCTTCAGAGGAACAGTCACTGTAGGAAACATGTTTTAACTGCAGTTAAAATTAATAGAAGATTTTTTCCAGAGTTTAAATCTTATCACAATAAAGGTAGAATACTTCATGTAATTAAATGGAGGAAAGCAGCAGCACAGGTCAGCGTGAGCCTGTCATGTTTTAGAGTTCAGAGCCAAACAGTTGGAAGAACATGCTGCTGTGTCAAAAGGTTCACTTCAATTTTATCTACTAATACAAGACAGCAGCTTATATTTTTTTAAAGTCTTTCAAATACTAGTCAGTCACAAATCAATGAGCTAGAAACAAAATCATTCTTTAAGAGTGTTTTGAAACTATGCTGCACTAATGGATGTGCTACCTGACTGATCTGCTGCTCCTGCCAGTCATTTGTGTGGTTTTGTCAGGTGGTTACACACATCATGACACTGTTAGAAGAGTAAAGTTGCACATCTTTTAAATAGGTTTGACTGAGACAGAAAGGAAAAACTCATGCTTTTCTTACTGGGTGGGTTGTGTTAAGGTTCACCATTTCTAGGCAATTCATTCTAAGCCTGGATTTTTAACTTGTGACCCTCTATCATATATGTATAAGTTTATGTATTATTTCAGGAAAAGTAATGATATATGAATATAGATTTTTCAAATGCAGGTAATGTGGCTCTGTATTTTTGGTATCACCAGTTTTTCTTCCTCCTGTCCCTCAAGCATTCACCTGTCTTCTGAATAGAGCACTATGTAGTGTCATGTTTAATACAGTGTTGAATTCACTCTGAAATGTTTGCCTGGAATGAAGAGTGGATATACCTATGTGTTAGAATGTTTTATTCTGCATTCTTATTTTAAAGGAGTTTCCATTTTAAATGCTGCTGTTCAAATGTACAATTCCCACTTCTGTTAATTGACACAGAAAACTACACATTCACCTGGCTGCCCATGAATGATATATCAAGGAGTAAAGTTCATAATTACTCTGTAATGCAGATAGTCAAATAAATATTTCCTATATCTGAAATGGGTACTATTCCTTGCACAACTTTTTGTAACCTTGTTATTCATCTTTTTGATGAGACTTCATTTACGCTTATCATAACCATAAAGTAGTTTTGGAAGATGTTATCAGTGTTCCTAAAAGATTCTGAAAATGTGGAAACATGTTTCCACTCCTGTTTTTGAAATGCAGATCTCTCAGTTTGTTTCTTTAGAAAACAGCAATTACTTGCCCTGTGAATCCATCTTGCAATGTAACCATCAGCAGGAAGCTGCTCTCCTTGCAAACCTAACAGCTCCTGCTGCCTGTGCTGGTGCTGAGCACCAGCTTTGCTCTCTACCTGGGCACTGGTGCCACATGTCCTGCACAAGTCTGGTGAAAAGCTTTGCATCTCTGCTTGAGCACTCTCATTGAAAGTGGCAGTTCTGAGACTGCCAGAAATGGTTTTCATACAACTGTCTTTGGGGATATGGTCCTTGGTCCTAGAAAGCAGCAATCAAGGAATAAGTCAGATTCATTTGTTAAACTCCAATGAGTGTGTTTTTTCATTATGGAGGTTGCAAGGACAATTTTTTCCCAAGTCAGTCTTCTTTTTCCTTATTCTTTATATGGTACAAAACCTTTTCAGTGTAAGTGGAAAATTACAATCCTAAATACAAAAGGACAGAAGCCAAAGGGGTACATCTGACAAAGAGGAAAATGCCAACAAATAAAAGCATTTTTGATTCTTCCACTGCTACTGAGATGGCTAAAAAGCCATATATTAACTTCAGTGTGCATTAATATCTCATTGGAACCCTGTGACCTAAACCAATCTGCAAGACAAGAAATGCAGAAATCTTCCATCCAGCTGCTCCCTTGTGGTGGATTTGTTAAGCAGCTGTGGTCCAGGGCATTCATGTATGTACAGCCTGCTTTGAAGCTTTCCGTGAAGCTGCTTCTGCAGAAGCAGGAGAGACATATTTATTTTCCTTGCAAGAGTAAAGTTAGGAGAGTCTCCTTTAGAAATAACAATACCATTATTGTGTATAGATATATATATATTAAGTTATGCTGCTTGTAGAAACCAATAAAACATATTTTTTGAGGAGCAGTAAGTTTTCTTCAGTGTTCTGAACATATGAGGCACATCTGAACTCACAGCTGTGAAGATGCTCTTAATCAAAGAATAAGTTTTTAGGGAGTCTTAATACTTGAATGTCTGAGATTCAGACAACCCAGATGAATCCTTCATATTTCCTAGCAGGCCTTGGGTGTAAAACTTTTTTAAGACTTAACTGAACAGTGGAAGACTCTGTTGGGTCAATGTTTGCTTTTCTCCCCCTTAACCTGGAAATGCAAATTCCAAAGTGCAGTGCTCTGTTTCCCTTCTCACCACTCCTGCTGCTGAATGTGCGAGCCAACGGGCAATTCTGAATGCCTGCTACTTTCCTGCCACTTCTGGCTTCTCTGCTTCTTCAGAGCTGCTTACTAATCCTTCTTTTCCAACAATCCTTGCTTCTCTGTGCTGTATAATCTGACAGGGCTGTGGCACAGCCACACCAGACAAGCAATCTTGCTTTGATGTCCTGCTTTGCTGCCTTTCTCCTTCTCTTTACTGCCATCTTCCTCTTACTCCTGCATCCCTTCGTCATTCTTTCCTTTGCCTGAAGATTATTTGCCTGCAAATTGCACCTTGGGAGGGAGAAACACAATTTTGGTTGGCTTAAAAACTTGGTTGGTTAAGAGGCTGTACTTCCAAACAAGTGGTCTTCACCTCATCTCCCATCGTTTTCCAGGACAATCTGCGTAAAAAGGATGATCGGATTGAAGAGTTGGAAGAGGCACTCAGAGAAAGTGTTCAGATAACTGCAGAGCGAGAAATGGTGCTAGCACAAGAGGAGTCAGCCAGGATCAATGCTGAGAAACAGGTCTGCAATCTTGTAAAGTCACTGGTAGCCCTCCTAGGGAAGTAACCAGACACTAAAGTACTAATTTCCCTGCTTTCCTGCCTGAAACACAGCTGGCTTTCTTTGATCCTCTGTGTCTGTTCCACTGTTAGGTAACAGAACTCATAAAATCTGCAAAACCTTCATTTTAAGTTGTATTCCATAGGTAAGATTTTCTTGAAATTAAAATCAAAATCTAAGGTATCCTGAGCTTTTGAAACATTGGTTTAAGCAGTAACTCTTCTGATCTCTCTTGCCTGTCAAAGCTGCCTTCCTGTGTGTAAGGTATACTTAGATTTACTATCTTGTTCATTGAATTTATTTGAAAGACAATGGTTTTTATTAGCCTGCTTGTGTTTATGGACCACAGTCTCCTTGCACTTGCAAAACAACTGGTTAAAAACACAAATCCCTTGGCTTGAGCCAAGCATGCGCACAGAAAATACACACTTGTGTACTGAAGCCACAAGAAAGTTTCATGCATTAATTGATTTTGTGCCACTGATACTCTGAAGAATCATGGACATGCCTGATTTTAGCTCAGGTAAGTAATCATTGAGAAAGCATACCCTAAGTTATGAATAAATCCATGAGATTTTGATAAAGCTTGTGAAGCAGTAGCTGGAACTGGCACTCTTAATTTTGTGAGCACTCTTAATTTTTTGTGAGTTTTTCACTGTTCCTGAGGACAGTAATTAACAAACAGGAGCCTTTGGTCAGTTGCATTTCAATGGAGAAATCTCCTTGTCTGTTGTTTACTTAACAACATTTCTGATCAAGTGCGCTTTAAAACATTTTAAGAGGTTTTTCTTATCATGTATTCTTGTATCACAGATGTTAATGAGAAAGAAGTAGAAACAGAAGTTTTTACTTTTTACAACAATTGAAAATAGCAATTGTTTCTCTATGAGCTAGAGTCAAGCTCAGCTGTTTGCTGATAGATGTATTGAGGGTAATTCTGGTTGCTTTATTTTAGGATTGTACACAGTGAGATGGAACTCACTTTCAGGAATGCATTCTTTCCAAGCTTCTTGTAGCCTTTAAAAAATTGCATGAAATAGAAATGTTAACTGGTTAGTGAATGCCACTTTGACGATTAGATCTCCTTGAAAGAAAAAGATACTTCACAAAGCATTGGGTTCAATGATGAGGCACAAAAGTAAAAAAAATGGTATATGATTTGATGCCCAGGATGTTGTTACAATGTTTTAATTAATTAGTTACAAGACAATGTGACAATTTTTATATTCTTTGAGCTGGTGCTCAAAGAATATAAAAATATATCATTATAAAAATATATTATATACATATAAATATAAAAAATAGATTGTTGGAATTGGGTGTAACATCTTAAAAATGAGGCAAGCGGGGAAATGCACAGCCAGAAGATCAATGAACCATCAGGGTCAAGAGAGAGAATGAGAAGAGAGGAAGAGAGCCAAGATGAGTAAGATTTGTGGGTAACAGCATAAAAAAGGAATATGGTAGGTAACAGCATAAAAAAGAAATTAATTTGGATGTAGCAGTGCATGCAGAAGTGAGGAGGAGAAAGGAGAATGGAATGAGAGCAGCAATATTGGAAGAAAAGGAAGTTGACACCTATGACAGCAGTGGCTTACTGCAACAGAGCTAAGCTGCCACCTCAGACCAATTATGGTTTTTAAAATATGAGCAACAAATCAGCACAAGGGAAAAGGATCTGCAGAGTCGTGTTCTAGTCCGCACTGGGAGACCTGACAAACACAGGTAATATTAGAGTTTTAAAATGCAAGGCTCCATGTTCCATATACTATCAGTGGCAAATCCATTGAATTTCACAAACCATATGGTAGGTTATTAATATTCTTAAGCCAAGTGTGAGTGATGTGTGTGATTTTTAAAATGTTGATGTTGTTCAAACTGTCTGTAATTTGCTTTTAATTGCATGCTTTTTCTTTCCTCTCTTGTTTATCTTGTTTTCTACCATTCTGCCACTTCACTGCCTGTCTGAAGCTTTTTAATGAATCAGTGCATGAAGTCAACCATTTTGGCTTTAGGTGGTTCAAGGTATGAGGATATCTCGCCTGTGTGTGCCTCTGCCCCAATATTTTGTGTTGTTACTGTAGCCTTGTCTTGTGCAATCCTGCCCTCCATCATCTCATGTGTGGTGTTGTGCTATTTTATAGGCTTTACATTTGAATTACAGTGTCCACAAAGCCACCCTGGATTTCATGGTTCTCATATATCCTAAAATGTTGCTCTCTTTAATCCAGTGTTTGAAAATATCCTGTCAGTGTGTATCAACTGCAACAGTGTTAATACACAGTGTATGCAAGACATCTCCTGCTGACTAAAAACTTTCTGTTTATTTCACCATTTCAGACCTGGTCTTTCTTTCATCTTTCTCAAAAATAAAATCAGGCATTTCCTGCTGGGAGCAGAGCCCCCACTGAATTGGGCAGAGTTTTATTATCCCCACTGATCTGTATAGCAGGAACCCTGCCATACAGAGAGCAGATGAAGCAGTCTTGCATAGATGGGAAGGCTTGAAAGTTCTTCAAGCCTTTCTTTTTACTAATAGTCACCTGGTTTTGATGGTGCACCTGCTGAATCCTCTGTGTAGATGCTGTTGTGAATTCCTCACAGCTGTGGGGTTATTTATTTAGTACTGTGGCTGGGCCCAGTAGTTCAGCCCTATGTGGAAGGTCAGAGGATGTATGCAAACTTCCTTCTCAGTGCTCCCATAAGGCTGAAGGTAGGATTTCTCAGATAAACTTCAATCATAAAGTTTTTTTTTTTTATTAGACATGGTAAGTGTAGATTCAGACACTATTTCTGCAATAACCAAATCTGAGTTTATTTTAGAAAAGCTGTCATTATGTTCCTCAGGGGAGAAAAATAGAACTGCATAGAAGTTTTTCCCTGCTCAGAAATACAGCAGTAGTTTTACTCCCTAAGAAAAACTGTTGGAGGTTTTATTTGAAAAGAGGCCCTGTGTTGTTCACAAACCCTTTCACAGTCCTGGTGCATCTTACCTTCCTTTCTCCTGCAGCAGGAAGCAGCAGGTTATCCTTTGTATGAATTGAGTCCTGATCAGCACCATTCCCAGGACAGTGCTGGAAATGGGCTTTGATCTTCATGAGAGAGTGGGATCCTTTTTGTGAAATAAAGTGAAATACAAGTTTAAGTTCTGTGACTCAGTGTTGATCAGTAATTAGTGGCAGGTTCTTGTCTCCAGGAGCACAGTAGCAGGATTACTGGCATTTTTAGCCTTCCTTATTGAAGGGCACAGTTCACAAATGTTTTCTCACCTGAAATACTTCATGCTCTCCCTTTCCTTGTTCACTTTCATGCCCAATCTTGAGTGCACATCCCAGCCATTTCCCCAGCTGAGGTTGTTCTGGGGCTGTGTTGTGAAATGGAGCAGACCTGGAGCAGTTCATGGTGACATCTGTCTTACTTTTTGAAGGGATTTTTTCATTTGAAGCTCTTCACTGCCCTGGTTCATGAATCCCCATGCACAAATTGAGGTTCATCTGAGGAAGTGTTGACCTGTGTGGGCAGGACTGAGAAGTGAAGGCAGGAGGTGCTTAGTATTATTACTAAAAATGTTTTTACCAGAAACTTACTGCAGCCTTTGCAATGGGCTCCTATTTCTTTGAGTGAGATGGTGCATTACCTGACCACAACATACATTTCTCTAGGTTATTTTATTTCCTTCGAATTTAAAAAGCAGAAGAGTTTAGAAATTTAAATAGCATTCCTGCTGATAGTAGTGCAGCTCTGTTCTCTCATGAATACCAACTCCTGCTTAAATGCACTCTGTGTATAGTATCAGCTAACATTTAACTCCTTACTCTAAAATGTAATGGCAAAAAAGCACATTAAATAATGGCCATTACATCATCATTGCTTCCTTCCTTAAGTAGGTATTTAAACTGAAATTTTTAAGTTGGCATTGTGATCTTGACACCTTCCATAAACTTTTTTTGAAGTTATGGTTCACAGTGGGACACTTTAAATGAGGTTAAGTATGTCAACCTATAAATAGCTGTATCTTTGTTCATACACTGTCTTTTTATCCTACATAGGGCAGATTTTTCTGTTTTCTTTTTTTTATGGAAAATATAAAAGATTGAATATTGTAAAAGTAATGTATTGATTAAATCAATTTTCTTACACTCATTCCTTTCTCCCACTGTCTCTATAAATTATTTTAGAAGGATTTAATATTATTTCAGGTACACATTACATGTAAAATATGTTGATAACAAGGCTCCTGAAATTCTACATCACATATGCCTACTTCAAAATTGTTATCTGTTTGTTAAGGAAAAATAAAGATGAAATAGGTTAATAACTCAACCAGAACCTCCTTCACAGTTCTCTGCCATTTCCCTGCTGTAAATACAAGGTCTGCAAGAGTTTGAATGTAGAGTAGAGCCTCCAAGAGTGTTTTGTCTTATCTATAAGTTACTGTGCTGAAATTCTCAGCAAGTTTTGAATTGTATCTGTCATTTGCACTTCTGTCAGAACACCATTCTGGTTTTAACTTTCAAGGAAATTATTTAGACTATAATTCATTGTAAGAATAGAATAGAAACTACATTTACAACAGATTTATCATACATTGGATGCTACCCTATCAAATACCTTCTAAAAATGCAAGCTAAATTAAAACATGTCTTTTTTGCTGAGCGTTTTGTTACTGAAATAGATCTGAAATATTTTCTCACATACGTTGAGAAATAATTGGAATTATTTCACAGCACAAATTCTGACACACTAAGTTACTTTCTGCAGGTCCCTGTAAATGACAGATATGAAGTGGAATTTCTCAGGAACCAACTATCTGTAGATGTTTTCTGAGCAGAAGTGTCAGAGTTCTGACTGCTCTGTGATACATGCTGGACACTTTGCTTTTAATGAATGTTTTTGTCTCTTCTTCTGTATCTCCTGGTGAGAAATTTGATAAACTTAGAGATAGGGGATCAAGGCAGTCCAAGGTATGGCTTGGGGGTGAAGGTGCTGGAGGTTTTCTTAAAGATTTTTCTTGGGAGTTTACATTTTTTTGGCTGAACTTCCCTTGAATATCTGCTGAAAAGCTTTTTTCTGTAAAAGTCTGCCAAAATCATTTTGGCTTTTGAGTGTGTGTTTATATGTACGCGTGCAAAGTAATTTGAGTACTTAGTTCATATCAAGTAAATTTCTGTGCTAAAAATTTGTATTTTACTTTGTTTTACTGATAAAAAAATTTAAGAGCTTTTTAAGTCAGTGTCATCCCAAAGTATAATCTTACCATTGTTTTCCAAGAGATTTACTTTATTCTTTTGTCTGATTGTTCTGCTTTGGTAGGAGAAAGCATTTTGGGTAACTGAAGTTCACTGGGCCCTGTCAGTGAATATGTTTGCAGTCATTTTTAGGAGCACTGCATCTCCCTAATGTTACTTCTTTTCCCCAGATATTTTAATGGATTACATAACCTTTTCCTTTAAAAATACACAGATTTGCACTGAGTCACTCTCCCTGCAAGGGAGATGTAATTTGGTGTGTAATTCCCTCTGCATTCAGTAATGTACCTTTTAAGAGGTGGAAGAGTGGAATTTTTTCTGTCTTAGTTGTGCTCAGCTGTGCTGAGCTGGGGGCTTGGGAGGGTTTTTTTATCTCCAGATGGGAAAAATGAATAGAGAGAGAAATGAATAGGAAATCATGCCTAACAACTTTGAGGCAGAGATCTTTTTCTATCATTATAGACAAAAATCTTTAAAATCTTTTAGAATCATGGAAGTGTTTAGGTTGGAGAAGACCTCTAAGATCGTTGTGTCCAGCCATTAACCTGATAGTGCCAAGCCCACCACTAAACCATGTCCCTAAGCACACATCTACCTGTCTTTTACATTCCTCCCGGGATGATTACTTTGTTTTTGTTTAATTTGTTGCTCTCATTTAAGATTGCAAAGTAGTCAAAATTTGATGACTTTCAGGAGAACTGGGGACACTGAAAGCATAATTAACCTCTGTGCAAAATATGCATTGAGCATTTCTCCATGTAACTCACCTTTTCATGTAATGAAATGAGAAATACTGATGGAAAATGTTATCTAGAAATTTGGTGCAAGTGCTGATTTTAAGATCATTTTGTCTGGATTTTTATCTCTTTTTATTGTTTAATAGATAAATCCTGATTTCATGTTATGCCTTTTGCTAAGCCAGGTATCCCAGACAAAGCTCTATCTTGGCATCTTTCTGCCTGTTGTATTATTTTCTTAAACACCTACTTCTGGACAGCATTTTATTTGTTGTGGCTCAAGAGAAAATCAAATTCTTGCAGACTTGGTTACATTAATGGTTGCTTGTAATTGTGAGGACCCACACAAAAGCTTGTGTTAATATTTGTTTAAGCTAGTCCTGTGCTTTTTTCATTTTAACTTCCTCTTCTAGTTGCATTCCCTGTGGTCTTAAATGATGGTGTAATACAATAAGATGTAAGTTAAAGCATTAGAAATACTCATTAGACTTGAACATTAGATTCAAATATGTTCTTTTTCTGGCATAATTGATTTTTCCTCCAAATCCATGAAGTACAAGAAAATAAATTGTTTTCCTTTCCATAGCATTCTCCTGTATAGAAAAGGAGAAGCCTGACAAGCTTGAGGTTCATTAAATTGAGGATGCCTCTTCATTTGAATCATTTCCTACTCATAAAAACTTTCTGACTTCCCTGTACTGCTGCTTCCCATTGGATTCCTTCACACCCTTCACTGAATTTCAGCCTGAATTCAGTTGGCTCCGAATAGTGGAAGTTCTTTTTATTTTTTGTAGTTAGGTTCTGCTACTTGCTTTCTGTTACCTACAATGCTGAACATCTGCTTCCACCAGTTTGTAGAGGTGGAAACTTTGCTGAGTTTGCCAGTGAGACTGTGCTTCTTCAGTTGCCACATGTTCAGCCTTCACATGGCAGTGCATGTGCTTTCATTTATTTATGTTCATGATCCTTAATGTCTTTTGGGAAAAGAGTGTTAAAGTTGTATATGGAATCAGCATAACATTTTTCACTGCTTGTAGTGAGTTAATCCATCATACCAGAGTTTTTCTCTTTGGAAAATCAATCTGTGCTATATAAATTGACAGTCTCTGCTGTGTAGCACAGCATTAAATATTTACTTTGAATATTGTTCAGTTAGGTCTGAACTGTCTGCCATGGTGACATATCCTAGTTAACCTGAAACTGTCTAAAATGCAGCAAAATGGAAATCAGCATGGTCTGCAGAAATCTGGTTAAAACCTGCTGAAATCCTTGGGCAATTAGTCTCACTTCTACCTTAGCAGCAGTAGATGTAACCTAAGAAAGGGCAATTTATTTTGAAGATGGCCATGTTTAGAGTTCTGGCTGCAGTATCATGATTTAATCATAGATCTAGAGAATTTTGTTTGGATGTGATAAATTGTGCCAAATGAGCCCAACATGTGCAGCACTGCACAGGATGTGCTTCTAGGGTCTCTTCAGGGTGTCTGCCTCTGAAGAGATTTTTAAAAGATGATCAAAATCCAAGTTTTTTCAAGGTAGATTATTGTTCCTAGTGATTGCTGCTGTATTTCCAAGGGTTGGGAATTGCAAGTCCTGGAGGATGAATGCAAGACAGTTTCCTGAGACTATAGATCCATGTAAAGTAGAATAGGACAGCTTCCTTTGGTATGATGATATGGATTAAAAAACATGAGAATGTTTCGTTGGATAATGATTTTGCTTGAGGAAAGTGTGGAAATAGAATTGTAACTTGTTACACTCTTCAGATACCAGTGACTAAAACAGATTTCTTTTCCTCAGTAGAAATCAGAATTCAGTTTTCACTTACTTTTATTCAAGGCCTGACTCAAACATTTTGTTTGTGTTGAGCAGAGGCAATTATTGTTTCCTTCTCAAGAGCTCTTGTCCCAGCAGTAAGCTGTTGCTTATTTGTGTAGGTTATAGCCCACATTTAGGAGATAAAACTGTCAAAGCTACCTCCAAACATCCTAACAGGACACAGCTGTGACTCACTGAGTCCTGAAGACTTTTCCAAACATCTGTGAATCCTGATTCCTCCTTCTTCGTACAAAAACTCAGCCCTCTCAGAGTATGAGTGTAAAAAAATTCATGAATACTCAAGTAACAAAACCCTTGACAGAGACTTCTTTGTTGATGTTTGTGTGGCTTCTGCAGGAGGAACATGGTAATGTCTGATGTCTGGTAAATCTCATAAGTGCTCTTCCTTGCCTAGAGCCATCAGTGGAGACAGCGAGGAGCAATACAGAGCATTAACTCCTTTTTATTATCAGATGCTCTTTTTATAATGAAGTTTTTGTGGAGAGACCAGCTCATGGAAATAAGAGACATCAGCTGTCTAAATATCTCAGTTTCACAGTGATAAGAAAAATTGCAGTATCCTGCAGTATCCTGCAGATTTTCTGACCATGGGCTTTTGTTCTCTTTATCTTGCTCCTCTCCTTTTTCCCATTTAATAAAGTAAGAATGGAACAGTGGCACCAGTTCTGTTAAGCCACCAAGACACTCTATTTTATCAGGGATGCTGAATGTACAAAATCCAAACAAGCAAAAAAACAAAGGCACAAAGACTTAAGAAAGCCACACAGTAATGTCAAGAAAGACAAAGTTTATCCCTAAGATGACTGCTGTATATTACAGATGATGAAAAGACCCTGCCTTTCTCTGGAGAGCTGGTAATCCACCAGCCATTTTCAGAGTTCTAGTGCTCACTCCCCTCTTTACTGCAAACAGAACTCCTCCTCCATGTGCAGTCTGCCACAGTCCTCCAATGCTGCACACAGCTGACTTTGGCAGAAGGGTGCTGCAAGTCTGGCACCCCCTTTGAGATGCAGGTAGGAGTGATAGAAACATCTTAATTACTGCATGCTGTGCCCTGGTGCTGAGTAAGAGGGGCTTGAACTGAAGCCAGAGCTCCAGCCTGAGTGGTGGGACAGAGCCATCCTGCTTTACCCTCCTGTGCTGTCAGTGGGGCAGAGCTTTCTGCTGTTCTGTGGATGAGGGCTGTCCTTACCTTACAAATCAGACATTACAATATAATTTTAATGAGGGACAGGAAAAGTTTTTTTGTTATTGTTTACTGATTTCTCCCCTTTTCCTAATGATAGTTTTAGCTCTAAAGAGGCTATACCTAACAGTTTTCCCAGTATCTATAGGAATTTGAAGTTCCCTTAATTCAGAATAGCCAAGAGTTTAGTTAAGTGTCTTGGATATAATCTTTAAGAGTACCTTAAAGCTACCCTACTGCTTTAACAAAAATGGGGCTATGATGAAACCATAACTCATTTCCCTCTTATTTTGTGTAAAGGTTTATTAGCTTGTGATTTAAGCAAACCATCTGGTCCTGCTGGCAATCCAAGTTATGTCAGACTCAGTGCTTTCTCCCTGTAATATGTTACTGGAGGCAGTTAAATTACATGCCTAAGTCCCAAGTCTGGCCTGTGCTTTTTCCATGTCTTAACATCTGTTCTAGGAATTTTTTCTGGGACCCAAACAAGTTTACACGGAGCCAGATCTCTTGTCTTTGTGTTTCTTTTCATGTCTATTTCTTTTCCTTCTCTGCAGTCCTATCAGTTCAACTGAGTAAAAGATAATGCAGAAATTTGCAGACTCTTTATCATTTCAGCAGTGTACATAGTGATATAAAAACATACTTTAAAAACTCAAGAGTTGTAGATAAATGAAAGACTGTCATCTGAGAGTGACACTTTTAGAAATGTTAATTACTTTTTCAGTCCCTCTGATATTCTTTCTACTGACTTTTAACTGCAAGACTTTTTGTTTTGCTTGCCTAATTAATTTTGGGTAAAATGACAGATTTTTATTACATTTTGTCTTGCAAAGCTAATTTCTTGTTTATACAAAACAGGTCTGTTTAGAAAATAAATAATTTTTAATATACTTGTTAACCTGCTGAGATGGTTTTGAAAAGATCTCTAGTGATTGATTTATACACAGGTCATGGAAAATGACTTTGTGTTGGTATTTGTACTTGTGTGCTCTGAAATGCCATCATTTTGTATTCTGTCTGGAACTTTTGAGACACAATAATGAGTATTAACAGCTGTCCCATGGCCTGCTGTGTCTGTATGTATATTGAAAGAACTAGAATTTCTTTCCTTCAGTCAGAAGCATAAAACCAACTCTGATTCCAAGTATGTAATTAAACATTGAACTGTTTGACCTAAAAATACTGTATCTCCAGCTTAGGAGTAAGGATCTTAGTGTAACAGTCAAGTACCCTTGTCATGCCCTTTGAGACTTTTTATTACAGACTGGCAAGGTTGAGGGAGGGGATTCTCCCCTCTTTTTAGTTCTGGAGAAATCCCACCTGGAGCATCCAGCTCTGGGGTCCCAGCACAGGAAGGACACAAACCTGCTGGAGCAGGTCCTGAGGAGGCCAAGGTAATCAGAGGGCTGGAGCACCTCTCCTGTGAGGAAACCCTGGAAATTTGAATTGTTCAGTGTGGGGAAGGCTCTGGAGAGACCTCATGGCAACCTTGAGGTATAAAAAGGGGACTTGGAAGAGAGAGAGACTCTTCACCAAGGTCTTTATTACAAGACAAGAGTCAATGGCTTTAAACTGAAAGAGAATAAGTTTGGACTGGAGATGGGGAAGAAGTTCTGTATAATAAGCATGGTCAGACACTGGAACAGGCTGCCTTGAGAAGTTGTGCATGTCCCATCACTGGAAGTGTGTTCAGGGCTGTGTTGGATGGGGTTTTGAGGGGCCTAATGTGGTTAAGGGCATGGCAGGAGGATGGTACTTGAAGGTCTCTTCCAACCCAAACCATTCTGTGAAAAAATTAAAAACAAAAGACGATACACAAAGTGTTCTGTAAAGATTGATAATCTACAGGTGAGAAAAAGCCTTACCTAACATAAAATATTTTTTATATAGTGTACCAGTGATTTGCTAGTTTTAATGCCAGTCATATACATCTGAATTTGGATACATTAATAGCCTATCACTTAAGACTAGAACATTTTCCTTTTTGGTGTCTGTCTAGGGCATTCTTTAGCCTTTTCCTCATTCTTGGTATGCACATAGCCTATAAACATGGGTTATGTGGGTCACCATGTCAGAACAGAGCCTCTGCCCCTGCAGGTGATTTTTCAAGTGTATGGCATTGTGCTCTTTTTTCCCCCCAGACTGATGACTCTGCCATTGCCTCTCTAGAGTTGCACAGTCCCA
Organism: Ammospiza caudacuta; assembly: GCF_027887145.1. Classification (NCBI taxonomy): domain Eukaryota; kingdom Metazoa; phylum Chordata; class Aves; order Passeriformes; family Passerellidae; genus Ammospiza; species Ammospiza caudacuta. The sequence continues at coordinate 5,945,804 of NC_080597.1, read as the reverse complement.
CTGTAGTGAATTTCATTGTGTTACCAGCATTCATGATGCATCTGTGGCTCTGAATTTGTGCCTCTCAGAATTGCTCTGCTTCTCTGAAAAGGTGCAAGCAGAAAATTAAGCTCTAGAGCTATCTTCCTGAGAGGGCTCGAGAAGCCTTTTCCAATGTTCTGTGCAGTAGAAAAGTTATCTTCAGGTGATGCTTTATCACTGACGAGAGCTCACAATGGGAAGAAAAAGGGGTAACTGCCACTACATTGTAATGTAAACAATCTGAAGTGTTTGGGGATGCTGAGGTTCTGTCAGTGAGTTGTCTGTCTGGATTGACCTCAGGTGTTGGAGTCTTTGGGCTCTGATTTTTCGAGGCAAACAATAACAACCACATCAGGTGATGTGAGCGTTCTTCCTGGCCTGAAGTATCAGTTGTGTCTCAGGAATTCTTAGCAGTGCGTAAGTTCTCATGTAACAGGTGAGGAACTGGAGCTTCCCTATCCTGATCATCTGAAATCATTCCAAGAGTAGTACAAAGGTTGGAAGGATTTCCAGACTCAGTAATATTTTGTGTATACAGTCCCTTTCTCAATTTTTGTGTCTTTTTACTGGCTTTTGGGGAACTTGACCAAGCTCTTTGCAAGTCCCTGGCTTCACATTACCCAATGGCCAGAAAGGTTCACTGGAACCACTTAATATTTGGAGGTGATGTGGTATCTCTGTCTGTGCAAAAGCCTTTTGGGTTTTGATTTGCAGTTGCAGGAGGCTGAAATAACAGTCTGTAGGAGCAGGGAGGTTAGAATGGTAGATAGGCTCCTGAAAAGAGCCTCAGGTTTTTTTGTTATTAAATCATTTCTTTACAGGCTGTCATTGACATAAATAAACTTCTCCTGTTGCATTGCCATTTCTCTCCACCTTGCTTTCATGTTTCTTAAGGAAATGCAATACTATGCAAAGTATTTGTCCTGTCTTGACATTTCCCTTTTCTGCTGCTGTGAATCTCATCCTGATCTAATTGACATTCTTTGCCTTCTTTGTTCAGTCTCTCAGGAAATCTCTCCTCTAATGGAAACTTATTTCAGCTTCATATTCTTCCTTAAAGATAAGCTGTCACTTGAGCAGGTCACTTAAGGCCTGAGAACAATGAACAAATAAGTCTCCATTTAAGTTCTCTGCTCAGAATACATGAAGATTTTCTGGCCTGTCTACAGATAACTGAATTGGAGCTATGTCCTAGACAGTCAAAGATACATCTTACTTTATATACTGTCATTGGAGCAAAGAGTAGCAGGAGTTCACTCTGCATCTTCTGAAATGGGTGGAAACTTTCTAGTACAGCTCACAGGGCACGAGCTTACCCACAGCTAAATTGAAAATGTCAACAGCATGTCTGAAAATGTCTCAATGTGCCAAGAGCTCTGGTTTTGGCAAATATTTTTTCTTTATTATGTAATTAGCTGCTCTCAGGGGACAGAAATCAAGGGCAGATGTGAAGGTTTTGTGTAAGCTAAATTAGATGTGCATTGTAATTAGTTTACTTCCCGTGAATATTCTGTCGTTTCTCGCGGGACTGCTTACTGAGATAGGTCTGCATTAAGATTCAGAAGCTGCCAAATAAAATGTTTTGTTTTGTAGAAGTTTAATTGTAATAGACCCACGGACTATCTACAACCTGATGAATCTGAACAACAAAGTCTTTACTGTGAATACAATCATCACTATTTTGGTGAACTTTGTGTGACAAATGGCCCTTGCTGGGGAGCTTGGAAGGTAATGACAGTTCTGTAAACCAAGCTGTTGGCACCGTTTAAAAGCTGCTCACATTCCAGCCATTCCTAATACATGATTAGGTCAATTTTCTGTTGACCTGCAAAAATCCAAAATATAACTTTAGAATTAAAAAGTTAGCAAACAGAGCAATGAGAAAAGATAAAGTACCTGCAATAAGCACTAGTAGGAGATACTCTTGCAGAGTTAGCCCTTGCCACCTCTCCCTAGGAGAGGTATCAGGCTCCAGTTTCCTCTTGTCTTCCAAAGAGCTCAGAGTTGTCACACTGCAGATCTACACCAGGCAAACCAGTCCTTCAGTGTCAGCATCACAGACCCTGATGGCTGGCAGGGGGAGGAAGCCTGTCAGAAACATTTCAAACCTGATTATGGAGGAGATGTTGCTTCAGAGCTTGTTTTATCTTGGCAGCTGACAAATTGACACAGGCCCTTTAACTGCTGCAGTTGGCTGGGGGCTTGCTGATTCCAGGTGCTTTTCTGTTCAAGCCCAGGGGTTTATAGCTGGAGTGCCTCTCTTCAGTTGAAAGGAAAATGTGCACGAAGGTATTTTTGATCCACCCACAGGAAGCAGAGACTGATATCCTATAGCAGCTGATGCACAAGTGCACCTTCATTACTCCACCATTTTTCTAAGAATCAGTTTCCATCCTAGTAGTATTATTTCTGCTGTTCTTTGCATTCTTTTCTGATATATTTTCTCTATTTCACTTTATGGAGTTTTCTCTTAGTTTTAAAAAATGACAGATTTCCTGATCTTGTTTTGCGTGCTAAACACTAATAAAACAAGGAAAGTTTTGCTTTTATATTCATGCTTTCCAGTTCGGACTACTTGTCACTGAGGTTCTCCTTTGGCCTGTTAAATACTAGATGAATTCTTGGCTGTACATTTTGAATAGTTTATGATAATTGGATATTTTAATTTTTTTTATTTAGTTAGCTAAGCATAAGAATACCACCTTTTGGCAGCTGCATTTGAATGGGAGTAGAAAGATTTTCTGCAGTAAACACTGCACAATGTCTGTGCTGGATTTTATAAATCTCCTAATTCTCAATTACAATGTTTCTTGCTCTGTCACCATTGAGGATGAACACCAGTCTTATTACCCATGTTTGTCGTGAGTCATTAGCTCTACCTTTAGCAGTACAGGACTTATTAATGCATCTTACTTCCTTCCCTCCTACAGCACCTATATAGCAAATTACATACTCAACTCTCCTTGTAAAAACATGTAAGCAGAAATTGAGCTTGTTGTAAATTGAATAATTCACTTCCAGGATGGATCGCAAGTTGACTGTTATGGAGGGATATAAAGGCAATGTATTGCTGTGATTGCATACTAAATTTATACAAATGTTTGATTTTGTGCAGCAGTAGCATCTGAGTTTCTCCCTTTGAAAGCACATTATAAAATCATTTATGAACACTTGGTTTGTGATGGAAAGAGAGAGCCTACATGGAAGAAGTCAGTGAAAGTAGTGTGTGCCTGTGGTATTTTCTGAGACCCCGACAAAGGGAGGAAATGATGAATCTGACTTCATGTTCTTAGAAGGTTAATTTATTATTTTAAGATACTGTAATATATTAAAGAATGCTATACTAAAACTATAATAAACTATACTAAAAAATAAAAATATATACAGACAGAGAACTAAAAAAAGGAAATTAAAAACTTGTGACTCTCCAGAGTCCTGACACAGCTGGACAGTGATTGGTCATCAAGTAAAAAGAATTTACTTGAAACCAATGAACATGAATCATTGTTTACTGATGGTAAACAATGTCTAAATACATTCCAAAGTAGCAAAACACAGAAGAAACAAATAATTATTGTTTTCCTTTTTCTTTGAGACTTCTCAGCTTCCCAGGAGAAAATCCTGGGCAAAGAGATTTTTCAGAAAATATAACAGTAACAATGCGCCATTGAGCTTTATTATAAAATTATTAAAGCACGTCCAGAGGGTTTTGAATGCTATATGTAGCTAAATTTAAGCATGTATTGTGATTTTGAATGTTAAATAGTGACAAATTTTACCTAAGACAGAACCTGTTCCGAGTGCAAAATAAAGTTACTCTTAATTTGTGTAAAATATATGGCAGAATTTATAATTATGTTGTTTCTGAATCTTTCCAGTTTGCTGAAGATAAGAGCATTGTTCTGCTGTACTTCTCTGCCGTCAGCAACTCTTTGAATGTCTTACATTGCTAAATCCCAACATGTGCCTAAAAGCATTATTCAAATGGTGTTTTGAGGGAAGTAGCCTCACATCTTCATGGGAACCCATTCCTCTCCCTGCTTCAGAAATGATACCTTTGTTCCTAAAGTGCACGTGTAGTTTCTCTTTAGGCATCATTTCCAGTGAAAGTGTTTTATCCTTTGGTATATTATCAATGTGTTTCCTTTAATACCTTGCATTTTTGTGGGCCAGTGTTAACATATGCAAGCCATCCTCTTATCCCTGTGGTACACTCTCTGAAACAGAAATACAGAACAGTTGAAGGTTTGTATTGTAATGATTATGTGACCAAACTAAGTTAACTCACAAGCTGTAATGCTGCTTTGGTCAAGTGTAGGCATCCTTTGCACAGCACTGGATGGTGCCTCCAGCCTGCAGAAGTGCTGAGTATTCTATTCCCTGGTAACATTGGTACTCCAGTTCAGTTGTGGCATTTAATAAGTTCCAGCTGGTCACACTGCATAATTTTTCTCTCCTCCTGTCTTCTCCAAAAATGTTTTAGGTAGAGGAGCTGATGATGGCTATGGAGAAGGTCAAACAGGAGCTGGAGTCAATGAAAGCAAAATTGTCCTCTACACAACAGTCTCTGGCTGAGAAGGAAACCCATTTGACCAACCTACGAGCTGAAAGAAGGAAACATTTGGAGGAGGTCCTGGAAATGAAGTAAGTGTCTTTTATTATTTGTAGGCTTGTTTTATTGATTGTCTCTGCATTCCTTTGTGATCCTTGTTGTTCTGAAGACAGCCCTGCCTGGATAGGTCTCTGCAGATAGCAGTTATCTGTAATCAGTCGAGCCTTCAGAGGTGACTTCTGACCAGGGATTACTTGCATCACTTTCACACTTCCTCTAGAGCTCAAAAACATTTCTTCCTTTTGATTGTTTGCCATAGACTTCTATTATTTGCACAATAGCATCTTCAAAGATCCTAAGCAACTATTGAGACTCAGTTGTTCTATGTCCAATGAATGTACCAAATCTTGCTTTGAGCAGCCTATAACTACTTCAAGGTAAGATGCAAGGCAGTGTAGCAAATGACCAAAAAAAAGAGGGAGAAGATAAACATAATGTGAGTTGTTTGTAATGGTAAAGTCACACTGCAGATTTCTGGTCTGCTCAAGTATTTTTCAAACTCATTCAGATGATTCATTAGCACTGCAGCAGTTTGAAGTTCTCTATCAGTCAAACTTTTCTAATCATCCTTAAACAAGGAAGCCTGGATAAAACCAGGCTTTGAGGAGGTGGGGAGAAGAGAGGGATTAGACTTCCCAGGCTTAAATACTTCCTAATTTCTGACTGTGCATTACAGATAAATAGTTATCCTTGGTTTAGGGAGACATGAGTCCATTTAGTGCAATGATGGATAGTGCTGCCAGCAGTTCATTAGAAGCACTTTCAGTTGTTTAGCCAGCCCTGAAGAGAAGGAACATTTTTATTGGCAGGACTAGCAGTGGTTCCTCCACTGTGGTTTTGTGAGCCATTATTTATTTATTTAACTGTTCTACACTGGCCTCTTTCCTTTCCTTTTTTTTTTTTTTAATGAAAGGATAGAAAAACAGCTGTTACAAAATGGAAAGAGGTGGCTTAGATCTTGAAACTGTAACTTAGAACTGCTGTATAAAGCAGGCCAAGCCTCCCCAGCTTCATATTCAGCTACAACAGTTTGATCTAGACCTGGCATAAGGATGTTGGAAGACTGCAGTACTTAAAAGCCACACTTTTTATTTTTAATAAAAAAATTTATTGAGCTATAAATTTGACTGCCTTGAGAGTTGCTGTATGGGGGGATGGGAAGAATAGCTCTTTAGGTGATGTGGGAATCCAAAGCAACTGGAGATGTATCCCATTTCCAATCACTTGAGAGTGCTTTCTTCTGCCAAACTGCTCTGCCAAACCTTCTCATTAAAATCCACACGCAGTGTAGTCTATATCCTGAAATGTATTTGGAATTGTGTAGATCCTTTAATATAACTACTCACTTCTGAATGATGACCTCTCTTACCTGTGTAAGTTATTGTTGGAACGTTTTTGTACTGAAATGTGGTATCAGGTACTGCATGAACTGGTAGATCCATTGTGCCTCAGAAGGAAGAAGAACACTGGAGAGAATGGTAATGCTGTCAGCACATGGAGAGAAAGATGGAAAAAGCATTACATTTGTATAGTTAACTAGCTGAGCATGTTTTAGTCATACCTGGTCTGTCTTAAAGTTCTATAAAGCTGCCAAAGGCATCCAAACTTCAAAACCTCGCCCTCACCATGAGGCTCTGTTGCAAACAAGTCTCTACTGAGGACTCCCAGTCAATTAATATCTTATTTTATATACAGAAACTCCAGTATATTCTTTGTTGCCCTGCTTTCCCTATGTCTTTTATGAAAAGCACTCATTTGTTTTCTAGTTTTGCGAAAAATTTCTCATGTTGTTGGAGTATTTACTACTATTTCAACTGAGAAATGTCAGTAATTGAATGAGTGGCCAGTTTTGTGAAGCAATTAGCTGCTTTTGGAGTTCTTATGGAGGAAAAATAGTTGTTGTACAGGTAGTGTTCAGAGGGATGCTGAAGCAATATTGTTTCCTATGTTCTAGGGCATGCTTCAGTGGGAAAAGTTTGAGGTGCTCAGAAGCAGCACTGATTAAATTTGAGATTTGTTAGGGGTGTAGATTTAACAACCTAGGCCCTGCAGTCAGCTGATGGGGCTGGGGAGCAGACAAGAAAAATATCTTAGGAAATGCTGCTTTAGGAGATTCCAGATATGGAGTGAAAGAGAGTGTTAAAGCAACAAGGGGACTCCAGAAAGTTACCTCTGGGTTTTAATAGGAAGTTGTTAGATATAATACTAGTGAAAATACATGTTTAAAATACTGGTTTTTAGAGTAGAACTTGTGTTTACTACTGACTCTGTAACCCTGAGAAGATCATTTCACACTCCTTAGGGAATAGTGTGGCACTAGAATAGCTCAAGTGTGAAATATTCCAAGAAAGAAATTTCACTCCTTGAAGAAATGCTATGTATTTTGAAGCTCTCTTCCTTTAAGTCTAATATTTTCATTTTCTTTAAAAAAACTTTATTGCGAATAATTATGAGAGAGGCAGATAATGGTCTCTATTTATATCACCAAACCTGATCTACTGTAGAGAAATACTAGTGAACTGCTAGGATTTTTGTTTTGTTATGTTTTCTTTAAGAACTTCTAATGTTTCCATCATTCACAGCAAATCTTTTAAATTAGGCAGGAATAAAGTGCTGTCTACAGAGAAATCTCTGTTCTTTGTCCCATAAAAACCTGCTTAGGCTGAGCTGAGTTATAGACTGTTGAAAATCACCAGTTTTACTTTCTTTTTTTTTTTTTTCCCCTGGTGTTGTCAGCAAATTTTGGCAGTGTGTGAAAATAACCAAGCACAAACAGTCTAATCTGAGGCCGAGCTCCTGTAGTTGCCAAATCTGCAGCAGAGGACGCTGCACTCACAGGGGAGGGGAACAGACACTCTGTCTGCATGTTTGTTTTCTGTTTTTTTTTACTAGACAGGCCTTTTGTTGTGGTCAGAAGGACCAGAAAGGTCTATCCAATCATGTGCTCCAGGGTTGAAAAGTCCCAGTTGGGGCATTTCTCAAGGTGTTCTTTCAGACCTGGAGAAGGATCCAATAGCCCTTTCCTGAGTTATGCCTTCTCCTGCTAATTGCAATTGCTGCTAGCCCTATAATTCAAGGTATGCAGACTTACATAACATAGTTGGCCCTTCAGAGTTGGATCTTTCATCCTGCTGGCTCACAACAGAAGGATTATTACTTCTCTGAGAATAATTTACTATGCTCTTGTTTCTTGAAAACTAATCAAAGATCTTGCAGATGAATTGTTAGCACAGAAAATAATTTATGTTTCAAAATCAAGCTGTCAGAAAGCATATTTGGATTTCTTGTCTGACTGTACATGAGTAGTAATGTACAAAAGCAATACTTTTGAGTATCTATCACAGTAGTTTTTAATGTCATGAATTCATCCCACAGATAGTGTTTCTTTCATACAGAGTGGAGGCAGTGATCAGGAATGAACCAGGCCTGGGTAGCTCAGTGTTTATTGTGTACTTTCCTTTCTTCATCTCAGAGCTGGAAAACTTCAGAGAGCTACAGAGGATCATTTATAAAAATGAGATGCCAGCCTAGGCAGGGCTGTGCAGGAAGACTGTTCACCCATATCTCTGCTTCAGTTTTCCAGCATGGTATGACTGAGAAATATTTGGTAGATGGAGAAGTCCACATCTTCATTTTCTGGCTCTCAGATAAGAAAAAATACAAAGGCCTTCACATGACCACTCCCAAATAAAAATTAAGTCAGTGGAAGATGAGGTTGTTCATCTTGTGAAAAGTTCATCTTCCCAGCAATAAAGCAGCATTGTCTGGAGATATGAGTATGAAGCTGAAGTTGAAAGTAATCCAAAAGAAACTGATTAATTGACACAGTTTATTTGCCAGAAAACAAAAATCAGTTGATCCAAAATGAGGTGTGAGGTGATTTGAAGGCCTGCAAACAGTTTAACCAAACAAAAATACTTTAGGTTGTGTACACCCATGGTGAACAGAGCTAAAACAAAAAGAAAGTATCAATATCCATTCAACAGTAGCTTGTTGGCTCATCTACACCTGTCTTCTTGGAAATTCAGGAATTTCCTGGTCTTTAAAGAAGTTACGGTTTATGCCTATGGAATAACAACATCCTCCAGAGCAGATGAACAGCTGTCTCCATAGTTTAGAATCCCTTTGGGTTTGTTGTCAGTGCCCCAAAGCAGAAGCAGCATGTTACTGTCACATCAGCAAGGTGTGGCTTCCCAGGCCACATCACACTGAGCTGGGCTTACAGGCTTGGGGGCGTTGGTGTGTCAGACATCACCTGATGCAGCAGTGGCACCTGAACTTCTCCTGTGATTGCTTCGTGTGCGCTGAAATAAGCTGCAGTCCCACAGGGGGCACTCTGTGTCTGTAGGATTCACAGTCTGGGGCTAAACTGAGCAAGTGCATCCCTGTCAGTCCCTCTTTCCCTTCTGTTAGCTTTGGAATTTTCTTTTTGATTTTAATTTTCAGGGCACACAGGGAAAATTAACATGCTAATGTCCTGTTACCATTGTTTTGTCCTTTTCAATTTTAACCCATTTTTGGGCAGCACTACTAAACTGGTCAATCAAATGTCAAATCTTGAATCTCAAAGTATTACCAAGTGATAAAACTGCAAAGCAAAGACATGAAGCTTTAGCAAAGCCTATGTAGACAAAATGCTCCATGTGAGTACACACAGAATTGGATTGTTCTGGTCTACTCTGTTTCTTTAAGTATTTGGAAGTTGTATTTACCTTTTCTAACTGGTTTGTTGTTACCCTTCACTTGTCTTGAAAGTCTTTTCCTTCTGTAGCTTTTCAGATACTAAAACCTTGGCATGATATGTCACAGTCATGTTCTGTCTTGTGATAAAACCTTCTGTATCTCATTTTATCTCAAATTCTATGGTCCCTGAGAACAATCTTGCAGACAGAGAGTATTGTACTATCTTAATGAGCCATGACAGGCCTGGAAGCAAAACCAGCTGCTGGAAACTACACCAGGTGGTGTTAAAGTATTTTGCTCCACTCAGTAATTTCTAAGACTGTTGATGTTGTAGGGAGGAGTTGGGAAAAGAGGTCCAGTCATTAATTTCTGGAGAATTTAGCTACACTGTGCTCTTGTTGCTATGCCTTTCCATGGGAGGTTATTTTTCTGGATATATTTATTCAGGGAATGGGTTTGGTGAAAGTGATCCCTTCAGTGTCATAGTTTTTGAGAGGGGGAAAGAAGATTAAATCTCTTTCAAATGAGAATGTGAAAAATTCAGCATACAGGCTCAGTGTTAAAAATGTAGACGTTTTGTCATGCTTTCATTTTCTGTTAAGATATTGCAACATTCCTACAGAAACTGCTCTGAAAGATCTCATCAGTAGAGATCCTGGCATATATATACAATGCAAAATGTATGATTTTTTTAGGCTTACACAATCCTGACTCTAGAGGATGAATACCCTTTTTGTCTTTTCTCAGTTTTGCTAGTCATGATTGCAAACCATCTTAGGGAACAGGTGCAGCACAAGAAAATTTCATGTTCTTTACTGCCCAGAGGGCATTGCTTTGGTAAAAGTCTGTATCATAACCTGTTTGCAGATCATGTTATCTAAGAGAATTTTTTTTCTAGATAACTGAGTGTTACATTGGTAGAGGAATAGGGAGAGTGATGGTTTTATGTTGACTAATATAGAGAACAGATTGTTTGTAAGATAGCTCTAAGGGCACCAACATACTGCCTTCTCTGTATGACTTTATTTTGTATAATTAAATATACTCAGGAGTTCTGTCACAATTAAAAGTTTATCTGTGTAATTTTCCCTTGGAAGTATGAATCCTCCACGTCACTTAGTTCTAGAACAATACCTAACAAAAGTTCATTTCCAAGTTTCCTGCATGCAAAGACATTGTTTGTGTATAATTCTATACAGAATGAGCATAAATATGACTGTGATTTTTGTTCTAAAATATGCAGGGGTGTTTTGGCTCAGGGTTGATAGCAGAAGTAGATTTCCTATGCTGGCTGTTTCAGCTCCATCAGTGATTCCTGTCTCCATCCCTAATCCAGTATAAGATTCTGGGGCTTCCAGGGGTGTTACTGAGCTAAACTAAATCAGGCACTTTTTACTCTCTGTTAAAGTCAAAAGAACCATGAGTTCCTTAGGGTGCTTTTTCCTCTTTTATAAATGTGAATTGTAAATAGTAATGCATATAAATCAACTCTGTGAGCACTACATATTTCATTAAATACAGTCAGGCTGTGGGTTAATAGAAGTTCCAAGTGAAAATATTATGGTATCTCATTGCATATATTGTAGATTTAATGTAGTGTGAACAATAGTAGCTTTGAGCAATTGTAAATCCCATCCGGACATCGTCAGCATAGTTCAAAACACAAGGAGGGAACTCTCCAAGGGTGCATGTGCTTCCATGGTCACTGTGCATGTGCAAGTCACTCTTTTATTTGCTTTAAAATAACATGGAACTTTGCAGGGTGTAGGTAAGGCAGTGTCTAACTCCAGGCTGGTTTCTGGAGTGGAACAGAAATTCCTTTTTTTTTAAAAAAAAGTGAGGTCAGTTTGCTTTAATTACAGAAATAACCTCTGAAGCAAGTAATTGCTTCCCTGCAATCCTAGAGGACAACAAGTGGGAATTGAGCAAGAAAAATTGGAGAACTGAGTTAAGTTGTTGGCAGTACATACAATCTTTGTCTTTATACTGTATGGGAATATCCATTATGTGTTTTTTGTTTTGTTCCCATCCCAAACAATACTTTTGTCTTCTTTTTGGCAAAATAAGAAGCATCATCTGCAGGTCTGTAGAATTTCTGAGAAAGCTCCACAGTGATAGAATGTGAGAAATGTTGGTTGTGTTTGTCTGGTGATACCTTGTGCGCAATGAAAGTGGGAAAGTGGTTCCATGTAACTGCAGTCAAAAACATGAAAATTGACCAGAACTGTTCATTCAGAAATCCTAAAAGATGACACTGAAAGTGTCTTTCTTTGAGGTATGATGCTGTCACTGCTATTAAGTCAGTTCTCCCCAGTTCAGTAGTTTTATAATGGTTTTCTGCAGATTGCAGGACGAAGAGAACTCTTCCTGTACTAGAAAGCTGATACATATAGAAACATAGGAAATTCTAAAAAAATCATTTAACACAGTGTTATATTTGGTGTTGACCTTTTTCATTCCTGCCTCAAGCACTAAATAGATACGGCTGTAGCTTTCTCTATACCTGTAACTCCTTTTCAGTCTGCTGACATTCTACGGCTTTAAAGTTCATGTTGACTTGAAAACTACAGGGTAACATTAGTTTATTTCCAATATATAATCTAGGAATCAAGCTTTGCATGTGAGGTTGAACTAAATTATATTGTTTGTATTTGCTATACAATCAACTAGTTTGATCATTTGGTTTAATTTCATGAATAAAGATTTTAGTCCACCAAGACTGTTGTGAAAAGATGACAACTGCAAGTTGCTTTGAGCAGGGAGGGATTTCATCAGAAAATTATTGGAGTCAATGGTCAAAGGTAGATGTAAATGTTCAGAAAATAAAGTGTTCAATAGCAGGGAAATTAACTTGTTGAGACTAAATCATGACAAATCAACCAGGTGTCCCCATATGCCAAGTCATAGTTTTGGTAATATAGCAGTTTTGGTCTCAGGAGAATTTGTGTCATTGTCTTATAGAACTGTCTCATCAAGAAGTAGAGATTGTATTCCTTATTAAACTATTATGAAGTGAGTAAGTAGGTAACTGGAAAAGAATTAATTTTAATTGTTTTTAATTCCATTTAAGCAGTAGTTTACTGTTGAAATGGAAACCTCTGTTATGTGATGTCCTTAGAGGTCTCTCTCAAGCCTTCTGCTATTCAAACTCTCCATAATGAAGTGGCTGACAAGCCAAAGCCAGAGGGTGTGTATTGCTAAAATCCCCTGGTTGGGTGTTCAGGTGATCTGGGAAACAAGATGAGAATTCAAACTGATCTCAATAAAGTGAAGAGGGGTTTTAGCAAGGTTTTTACATCAGCATATCACAAACAGCTTAAATACAGCTGAATGTGCTTTGGGGTCGTTTAGGTGAGGATGAAGATGGAGACTGTTATCTTGCAGTTTTTGGGACTCTTCAGCACAAATCATACACTTTCCTTACTGAATATCTCTAAGGATGAAAAATGTGTCCTGTAAAAATGTATTATGTGCCTGAGCTTGTTCCTCATGTGATGTGGGCTCGGTTCTTTCTGTTAAATTATCTTTGGCTTCCAGGTTCAATTCCTAAAGAGAAACTTTGCTTTTGTAGGTAATTCATGTTGAATATTCTCCATGCAAAGGAAACTTATTTATTTATTGGAAAGAATAGAAATTAATTCAATTTGTTGGTTCAAGTTGGCTGCAAAATTTTTGCTGTCCTTCAAGCCCTCATTAGGCAGGAAACCTGAAAGGGTTAGGACTTGCTAGGTTATAAAGAATGCCAGGGATATCTTCTTATATTTGGAAAAAGCCTTTGTCTCATCTAGCCACACTTTCATCAAAAAGTGGCTATAAATAATAGTATTTTTCAGTTTAGTTCTTTTCACTAAAGGATTTTACATTTCAAAGTAATTTTTTTAAATAAAAACAGAGAAATGCCATTGTTGTTCCTCAAAGGAGTCAACTGAAAAGCTAAACCTGAAGTGGCTTGTTCACCCATGGCCACAGAGCTTCAGTGATGTCAGGAATTAAAATCTGAAGATAGTGAGTTTGTAGATTTTTCTGATGTCTTAACAGTTTGAGACACAAGCATTTCATGGGAAATGTTGTGCATGTGCGATATGGAGTTCTTCATGTGTTTCTCTCTTCTAGCATGTTCTCATGCAGATGCTTTGTACATCTTTATTTTTGGTTTTATTTGTCTGTACCTGAAGTTGAGTATGCATTTCTTCCCACTTCAGTGCTGTAATTGGAGAGAAGCAATCTCTTCTGTTGTGCTGAGCTGATCTTTGGATTTATCTTGCTTACTAGAGTCTCATTGTTAATGAGGACCCTGGTTTTGAGTTTGAAAAACTAGGTTAATTTAGCCAGGAGATGTTAATTTAGAAGAAAAACAAATACATTTCTGCCTTGCCTTTAAAAATATGAAGCTGGCTTTGGACTGCAGTTTCATAGATTTTGTGACAAATGAGGCAAGAAATAAATTGGCAAACTCCTTATGTCCAAAGTAATATAATGGTACAGTGTGCTCTCTAATTCTCAGCCCCAAAAATCTCAGCAAAGGCCTCAAATTGAACAAAGCCAAAACTAATCAACTTTACAATCAAAATACAATTATTAAGGCTTTCATTTTACTACAAAGAAGCAGTTGTGAAAGAGGCACTGGAGCAAGTTCTTTTGTGCAGTAATGGAAAATCAACAGCAAGGTGTCAAAGAGAAAAAAATGAAATGCTGCAGGTGAGGTGTTTGGAGCCAAAAGAAACCAGCATTTATGCAGAAATGCAAGTAAACTGTTGGAGAATGGAAAAGGTGTTTGGTGCTGAGCTGCAGAGGGTGTCAGAGTGCACTTGGCCCAGGCAGAAGAGCCCTGTGGACTAAAGCAATGCTCTGGGGGATATTACCGCACCTGAGTGGGCGCAGCTGGTGAGAGAGAGACGGTGAATCTTGTTTCTTGAATCAGAAGGCTTATTTATTAAGATATTATATATAATACATTAAGACTATACTAATTAGAATATAGAGAGAGGTTTGCAGAGCAGCTAGCTAAGCTAAGAATAGATAGAAAAGAATCTACAACAAAGCTGTGGCCAAGGACTCAGTCCCCTGGCTTGCACTGGTGATTGGCCCTTAATTATAAACATAAAACATGAACCAATCACCAATCAAAGTAGGTGCCCCTGTTGCATTCCCCAGCAGCTGATAATAATTGTTTACCTTGTCTTCGGAGGCCTCTGGCCTCCCGAAGACACAGAAATCCGAAAGAAAGGATTTCTGTGGAGAAATGTCTGCGACAGGGGTCAGCCCTTGGAATGACATCCTGTGGGGCTGCCCTGCAGGACACACCACACCTGACAGGACCTCTGTTTATACATTTTCTGCCCTTGCTTTGGGAGACAGGCTGCTCCACCCTGCTTCATGTCACACATGGATACATCCTCATTGTCTGTGTTTAAACAGATACTGAATTTCTTGTTCTGTGTGATGGGGAAATACAATCTCAGTGCAACTTAAATGCAGCTAAGTGTAAGAACTTCATCTTTAGTTGCCTGTTCCTGAAAGAGAACTTGTAGGGTTTTAATGAAAGTAGTTTTAGAGGGACACAAATTGCTTTGGGCAGCTATATGGTTTTCATGTCAGGGCTACAAATAGCATAAAAACTTTATTCCCATACATGGAAGATGCACTTTTATTAGATCTCTTTTATTAGATGGGCGATGTCTTTTATTAGATCTCTATTCTACTTTCATTTTACTAACTCTCAGAGTAGTATTAATATGCAAGTGGTGTAGTAAGTTATGTCTAATATTTTGTAGAGTACACCTGCCTCAGTCCAGCTGTGGTTACACATTTTTGTGCTGCAGACACTCCCGTGGCTGGAAATGCATCACTTGTGTTTTGTTTGTCTTGCCTAGTGTATGGGTCATTTTTATTTTATAAATAAGTGTATTTAATTTTCTGTAGACTCTGATAAGCTCTGTAAGTTTCTTGGCAGATTAATGATTTAATGAAAATAGGATGTATTTTCAAGGTAGGAATACTTTTTAAGAGCTGTCAAGTTGTAGTCTGAGGCATGGAATAAAACCCTCAGCTCTTCAGAGTTGCTTTACTCCCTGTTCCCAGTGCCATGCCAGTTTGGAAGCAATTGTACATCAATCAGCAGACAATCATAATGAAATTCCTGCTTGGTAAAGATGGAAAATTTAACTCCTTATGACCAACAGTCTCAGATTTTCAGTTAAACTTTCATTCCCATTCTGTATACTGATATGACTGGTTTGGAACATATATAGTAAAGGACAAAATCTCCCTTCAGGTGCTCTATTCCCAAGGAAATCTTACAAGTCTTAGAAAAAACCTTTAAAAATATTAACTGTAGGAATGCACAAAAAAAGAAAAAGCTGTCATTCCTCTTTGGAATTCATGCACTGCCCATTTTTCTAGTTTATGTCTTTACTATGTGTTTTGATTTGAGGTAAGAGTTAGGACAGCCTAGAGGAAGTATTTCATTACCAAACTTCCCAGCCCCTCAGCTGAGGTTGGTGGCAGTCTGCTGGGGCTTGGAAATGCACACCTACACCTTTAATGGGCAAGAGGAGTTTGCTGATCAAAATGGGTTACAATGACTTGTCTCCACATTCTAGAAATAGACTTTTTTTTAATTGTGCAGCCTTCTATAATTTCAGTTTATGCTGTGGCCCTCAGTTCTCATGATGATACTTGATAAGAACTTTGGAATGATCAGTCCCAAAACACAGTCTAGCTACTTCCACACTATAGGGTAGTCACCTCACTGAGGCTGAAAGGGTCTTTTAATGTTTTTTCTTCATACTCTGGAAGACTATTTTATTCCTAAAACTTTGCTCGTAGCTGACTCTCCCTGTCTCCTTTGAGGATGCTACAGTGTATTTGATAGCTCATTGAATGGCTGAACTATGTACTTTAAAAAATAAACCCAACCAAATCTACATCAATATTTTTTGCTTGTGTAATTTTAGCACGTTATTATTTAACAAAGAACAATAGCTTCTCAATGTCATTCTAACATTTTTGTCTGGTTTTGCCAGATAATTTTTCTGTCCTCAGCTGTCTTTTCACTGAAAATTCACAGAATTGTGACAGCCACATGCACAAACATTTCCCCAGTCTGTTTCACAGTTACACCAAACTCAGCTATGTTTTTGTCTTTTGGATTGTTACAGTAATCATCCTTAAGGAAAAGCTAGCTTTGAATGTGTTTTTCTGTAGTTACTAAGCTTTTCAGTGGTCCTTCAACTTTTTTGGGATTTCTGGTTTCATTGGCCAGTTGCCAGAACAGTTTTTCTCTTGCACATGGCTGGGTGTTCTTCTATTCTATACCACTGTGTAATCCTGAAAATATTGGTCTGTGTTAGCTAAAGAGCAAAATTTATAAATTTTAACAAAATGATACGTGGAAAGCCAAGTCTGTGATTGGAGATGTTCACTAAGTGCATTGTATTAGTTAATAATTGGGATGTTATGTATGCCTCATTCATAACTTTTCAAGTTGTCAGTCATAAAAGTAAATGCAAAATCTGGCGGAGATTTTGATTAAAATCTGTGGGTATGGCTTATAATTGAAAAAATGCTAAGAGAAGGGCACACTTTTCTTCTAAAAGATGCAAGAGCTGCATGGTTTAATCAAGCATATTTGTAAAAATGATAAAACAAATCTATTTTTTTAAAAAAGCGTTATTTTTCTTATTGTGCCTGTCAACCTCTCCTGGTTTCAGGAAAGTGGTTTCACTTAGGCCCTGGGGTAGACAGGAGTCCTTGTTTACATGGTACAGGGCAAGAGGCTAATTAACTCTTTCATTTCTCTTCTTGTATTTCATACACATTTAGGGAAGGTAAAACAGAGAGAAGCTGCAATTACACAACTTCTGAAGTTAAAATAGCCTGATTGGGAGGACAATTAAGCTGCATTTATGCTCCTAATAACTCATGCCATGTGCTGATCTGTATTCAGAGCCACCACTTTGGGATGTTTTCCAGGCCTGGACTTTGGGTTTGCAGATATGCTGTCATTTTGTTACTACCCTTTGAATTTGTTCCTATGTGTCTTTCCTTCTTTATACCTAAGGTGCTACAGAATGGCAAGACTGAAGGTGGTTGTTCGAAATGGCTTTCAAACTTCTTCTAGGTGTGTAGTTTTGCCCTAGCCAAGACCATTTTTAGGTTTCCAAGCTCTAAAATGAATATATAGCTACTTTTTCTTGCTTTTTTTTCATAACTCAGTGCAGGTTTTCTTGAAGCCTCTAAGTGTATAAAACTATTTGAGATGCCAGAGCACTGTAATGCTGGTTTTTTCATTTGTGTCTTCTGTAGCTGGCCAAGGAATACAAAATCATACATAAAATCTTTAAAAAAAATAATTCATTCTTTCTGAATATTATACTTAGCCACATTCTCCACAGTTGTTTAGGTCTTATTGAAATATATGAGTATGAAAATAAACAGAGTTCCTCTTGATGTTACGATGCAGTAAAATCCCTTTAAGAAGCATTTTAAGCTTCATATGTAATTTCTGGTTCTGCCTTGCTGTGTGAATGAAGCTGTGCTCTGCAGGCCAAGCAAATACGTTTTTGGGAGCATGAGGATCTGTGGTCTGAGCTACAGACCCATCTGCTCCTGCTCCCCTCTCCCAGGTCCTCCTTTGAGCTGTGTCTGCAACTCACAAACTCCACTGCACTATTTTAGAACACTAACATAGCAATAAAACATCCACATTTTTCTGATGTTAGTTTTCTGCTGGCTTAGTGCACTGAAATGGCAATCCATAAGTCTCAGACAACACAAGGCAAGGTTTGAAACTTGTGTTGTGGGAAGGAGATGACTGACAGCGAGCTGCTAGAGAGGCCTGAGCTGCAACTTCAGTTGCAAAACCAAAATCCACCCCTTGCCTTCTGGTCTTCATTCATAGCTTGGGTAATGGGCTGAGATCTCTGTGTGTAATAAACTTTTGCCCTGCTTTATTATCCATTCCTTTTTAGCTTTTCCTCTTGATGGAAGGCTTGTCCTGCTCCTGACCTGGGAGGCCTCCAGCCTTTGGCCAGCTGCCTCCCTTATCAGCAGAGTTTCCAAGATGCAGGCTGGTGTTTTCTGTTAAGGATCTGGGCGGCAGCAGTTCCGTCCCACCATCCTGCATCTGTCACTCATTCCTCCTTCTGAGTGGGGTGGCTTGATTAGGCTGATTAAAGTAAGTGTCTGGATTGAGAGGGTTAAAGCACATCCATCTGTTCTGGATTTACTGCTCCTTCAGTGGAGGCAGGAGGGCCAGGAATTAGTGAGTGGCTTAGTCCAGTTCTCACTGCTGGCAACTGACAGGAGCGCTGATGAGGTGATAATGAACTAAAAAGTCTGCCCTGTTGGCTGGGTGGGAAAGGGACCCAGACAGTGGGCAAGTCTCACCCCAGTCCTTGCCAAGATTTTCACGTTTTAATAGAATCCATCTAAAGCAAAATTAACAAGTATACATTCCTGGACAAGCTTCAGTGTTGTAACTTATCACGGTGGATGCGACAGAAATCCCTGTGGTGGCGTTGGCAGCTCTGCGGGGCTCGGGCACCAGGCAGCCCAACCCAACAGGGCTGGTGGCACCAGCAAGAGTGTTTATCAAATGCACAATGACTCCTTTTAAAATGCCATCTGAGGTTGGGCAAAGCACACGCCTTTCATTTTAGTTCTGACCTTTGGTGGCACTAAGTAACATTTTTGACTGTAACAATTGATCCTTGAACTATTCCAGTCAGGATTTGAGATACATCCTGAAGGCATTGCTTTGTGTTTTCCCTTCATTGCTTTAAATGCTGAAAAGCATTTGTTTTTCTTACTTTTTCTTTAAACCTCTGTCTTTCATTAGAACATATTCCAGATTGCCTGTAACCTCACAGTATTTTACGTTTGACATGAGTCCAGCTAATGCCAAGCATGAGTGTTCATTATATGTCTGTGCTAACACAGTGTGGATATACTGCCCTGTCAAGGTGTAAGGAGCACTTCAAGCTGGTTGGGTAGCTGAGGAATACAGTGTAGGCACTCACCAGGCTTCTTACATGGACTTTAGGTGTTCTTCTCAGCTTACTTGTTGCTGACAGACTTAATAAAGGTTCAAGATTTTACAGGCCTTCAATTTGTAAAGAGTCTGCGGAGAGTACAAATATGAAATATCTTAGCAAGAGTTTGTCTTTTTCTGTAGACAACAATGCTGAGTTTTTCAGGCTGGGTTAGAAGCTGTTTGTTCCGTAGCTAAAGTTTCAAAGTTTATTCCAG
This sequence comes from Ammospiza caudacuta, assembly GCF_027887145.1. Taxonomy (NCBI): domain Eukaryota; kingdom Metazoa; phylum Chordata; class Aves; order Passeriformes; family Passerellidae; genus Ammospiza; species Ammospiza caudacuta. Next base: position 5,926,237 of record NC_080597.1, on the reverse strand, counting down.
AGCTGAAGCTTTGGAAGGCAACTTCATTCATAGAGGGAAAACCTCTGTGACCTTTGTGCAGAACACTGAGGGGGAAGATCGTGACCCCAGAGTCTCCGGTGGCTGTTGATTGAAGCCTTGTGTTTCAAGAAATAAATGTTTAAAAACACTTCCTTATAAGGCCCAGGCTGCACAGACTGACTTTTTTTTATAGCATTTTAACTATTTTGGTAGAAGGTGTTTCTTCCCCTACCCCCCTTCTGATCCTACCAGAAAGGGCTAACTCAGCGGAATCGTTACCGTGACCCTTAGACTGAATGCAATTTTGTCATTATAAATATGACTTAAATTGATACAGCTTCTTTTCCCAAGCCCATGGGCCCAAGCTGTCTCTGCATAAGTGTGTCTATATGACTGTAACAATGTCTGCATTCATGGGCTTGCCCATGCCAATTGCAGGGATCTATTTTGTAGGTACAAAGCAATCCAAGAAGGAAAAAATAGTAAGTTGAGCCTTGAGAAAAGACAGCAAGTATAATGGGTGGGATTGGATGTGAGGGATGTTGGGAGCCATGTCAAATCCTTATAAAAACTTAATTTGTGTGTTTAATTGTTACCACTCAGAAAGACTGAAGTAAATATTTTCATGCAACTTATTTGGTGTCTCCATATGCCTTTCTATTCTGAGGCAGAAATTCAGGAATTTCAGAATTTCTTACTTCGTCTGCCTTGTTCACATAGACTTTCAGCAGTGTTTGGAAACATGGGACTGACTGCAAATAGTTCTGCTTATAGTCAAAATACCTAACCACTTTCAGATTAGATGTGTCCCTTGTTAATTGGCAAACTGCTTTGTTAGCCATACCAGTGCCCATCATCTGGTATAATCAGGGCTCCAACAACTTTCTTTGCTACTGAAGGAATTGCTCCTTATGTGGTGCCTCATCTGTAGCATAAATGTTGTGATTTGTGAGAGGAGGGAATTATTTTTAACCTGATTTTTGTGGAAGAGGGACCAAGGAGTTGGCACATGGACTGTTACTTATGACTAACAAAAAGCAGTCTCTTTTATGTGCATTATGGTTGTAGTTTGTTGTTTTCAAATTAGTTGGAATTGATGCATGTTTTCTCATTTTTTTAATTTGAGGGGAAAGGGTATTTGTTCAAAATCAAAATTTTAGGATAAAATGACATGTTAAGTGCTCACTGAGCTCAAAAAGTAATCTGTCCCATGAACCCTTTTCTCAAGAGTCTTCCTCAAATAAGGCCTGCAGTGACATTGAGCAGAGCTGCTAAGAATCTTGTAGCCATTCTATCTTAAAATGTTCCTTTTCTTCTAATAGAAAGGGTGGAAGGTTACCAAATGGCATTCTTGAATCTGACACAGGAAGGGGCTTTTTCTTGTTTTGATCAGATCACCATTGTCAGAATTTCTCCTAAAATGTCTTAGAGGAACAGGTTCAAGCATTCTTGTCTGAACAGATGAAAATTCAGTCATCTGTTCTGTAATTATATAGTAAGGACATACTACTGCTGATTTATTTGGTATTACATTCACTTGTTGGTGGTATGTGTTTGCTATTCATGTCTAAAATAGAAACCATTTTGATACAGAGAACACAAAAGAATTTTTTGTTATAGAAAAACAACTATTGTATGCATTTCAGAATGATACTGATGTCATCCTGATCACATTATCTTTATGAGTCTTGTCTTCTCCCTCTTCTTGCTTTGTTTGTGGAGGAGCAGACTCTGGAAACTGAAGCCACTACATAAAAAATCAAAAGTCATCTCCAAATTTCTTCTATGCAAGACTTGGGCGTAAAGGCAATCAGTTTTATCTTCTATCTAAAGTCTCTTGGGTTTCAGTATTTTGTAGTAGTCTCCAGGTAAGGTGTTCTAATTCTTGGGATAATTAGGACACCTGTGTAATATAACTAAAAATCAAGCAGAAAAACAGCTGTATGTTGATTAGAAGTACCTCTTAGCAACTTCTGTTGATGAATATAGGTAGCTTATTGCTTAGGTAGCAGCTTATATTGATGAATACCATCAAACTTCTAAATTCAGATTTAGCTTCCCATATTTTTACTTTCTGGGTGACCAGAATGCCCTGTTTTTAAACTTGATTGTGGGTTAAATGCCAAGTAATTTTCTACCCAGAAATCATTTTTCCTTCAGTCCTTCTGTATTCCCCCCTTCTCTTTTCTGTTGACTGTACTCAAAAGTCAGGGTGTGTCAGAGTTGCTGATGCTGCATGGTCACCATTCCAATCTGCTTTAGTTTCTTATTGATGTTTAATGATCTTCCATGTAAGGTTATTATCCTCAGAAACCCACGTGGCTGCTTCCCACAGGAAGTTTGGGAATGGAGTTGAGAGCATGTTTGATGCCATCCTGTAGAGCCAAAGGGAAGCACTTCAGCCTAGGAAACGTTTCCTTTTGAATAAGGTTGTACAGAATCTTTGGCTTCTTCCAGGGCTTTATTGACACTGCTGCCATTGTGATTAAGCTTCTTGGTATTGCTGATTATTGTGGTGTCCTAGAGCCAAAATCACTGTTGCTTTTGACTGAGTAGGAAAAAAGACAGCATGACAATGTATTCAGCAGGAAAAAAAAGGAGTACTTGTTAAAACTGAAGAGTTGATTTTTGTATCCTTGTATCATGCAAGAATTGAAGCTGATTTTTAACACCACAATATTCAGTATAGTTCATGGCAGAGGTGCTGGGTGAGGCAACATTTAAGAAATAACATTTCCTTGCTGAATACATGGAACAGGTAAAAAGTAAACTGTTTGAGTGCACTTCCCTGCTGTGGTTCATTGCTTTTGGGAATTTCATTTTGAAGAGCCGGTGCCCCTTATCTTCCCTACTGGCTCAGCTGAGTCTTCCTTCATCCAGCAGAGTCTTCCTTCTGTGCAGGGTGCATGGTGACAGTTCTTTCATTTCTTCACATTCCATGATGCCCATGACTGCCATCAGTCTCTTTATAAAAGCTGATCTTTTCCAGCCTGAAGAGTTAAGGAAGTCCACTTCTGAGCCCCAGTTCATACCTAGAACTTTACCAACAGCTTTGAAAGCCACCTCTGGCATGGGAATGTACAGACTTACTTCAATGAGACTTTTCCTTCTCATGTTACAAGTAAGCTGGTCTTGGAACATTAAAATATGTCTGTGGTGGGTTAACTTTGGCTAAGGGCCAAACTCCCACCCAGTCTCTCATTCTCTCACCCTCCTCAATACAACAGGAGTAGAAAATAGGATGAGAAGGCTCATGCATCATGGTAAAGACAGGGAGATGCTGATTGCTGTCATGGGCAAAACAAAGTCACCTCAGAGAAAATGAATGTATTGCCAATTAAAGGTTTGGGTAGTGAGAAACCAAGGCAAACAATAAAACAGCATCTTTCCATCCTATTTCCTACACTTCCCTTCAGTCCAGCACTCCAGACTCCTCTGCTCTCTCAGTGCAGGGAGGGATGGGGTGGATATAGCCAGTACACAGTTTCTCTAAAGTGTTTTTGTTTGGAAGGGACCTTCAAGGCCATTGAGTTCCAAGCCCCTGCCATAAGCAAGGATAATTTCCACTAGACCGGGTTCCTCCAAGCCACATCCAGCCTGGCCTTGAACAGTTCCAGGGGCTGGGCATCCACAGCTTCTCTGAGAAACCTGTTCCAGTGTCTGACCAAATCCTGGCTTTTGACCCAAATCTAGCAGGGCAAGCAAAGTAGCCTCACAGTATTTCATCCATTGCCTCTGAGAGCCTTCTCCAGCCACACAGCTCCTTCCTTTCACCAGTGTGGGCTCTCCCCCCGGGGCTGCAGTCCTTCAGGAAAAGATCTGTTCTAAGAGGGCAGCAGTGACCATCGGCTCCACCATGGGCTGTCCGTGGGCATCAGCAGTTCTGTACTTTGTACCTGGAGCACCTGTTTCCCATCCTCCTTCTTTGATCTTGTTCTTCCCAGTGCTGTTTCTCACCCTTTTCCCCCCACGCCCTTCTTTTGTAGGTTTTGCACTTTCTAAAATATGTTTTCCTAGAGATGGCACCAGCTGGGCTTGAGGGGCTGAGCAGGGTCCTGCAGTGGATTCATCAGGAGCTGGCTGTGTCCAGCACACAGCAGCCCTGGTCTCTTCTCCCAGAGGCTCCTGCAATCTCTGCTGCCAGCACCTCGTCATTGACACCCAATAGAGAATCAAATGTTAAAATTTTTGTTACAGGGAAATTAGGAGAGTGTAACAATGCTTACTGATGCACTACCATGCCACTTGCTGAGTGACAAAGAATATTTTCTTCATGGGAAGAAGGAATTTGTTTTCCCTGTTGGGTTTTAACTCTTGCACGGATGTAGACAAGGCTGCTGGTACAGGAGATCCTCTACACAGGGAGGCTCTGCTCTTCTGCCATGTGTCAAATATGCTTAAAACATGGCAAAACACTTTATGCAGCAGGTCCTGAGGCTTTGTGGCCACAGAGAAGTCTGCACTGGGGAGACAGTGTCTGCAGGATCAAATGGGGCTTAAATTCCTGGACAACAGGTCCATAAGTGGATATTGGAATGAGCTTAGCTAGGGATGTGCTGTATAAAATCCTTAATGCTCAATGCTGGCAAAATATGAGTGACTGGGCCAATAGGCTGTGTTGCAGTTTATAACAGAACTGAAGAAATGCAACCAAGAGAAAAGCATGGCAGCGAGGTCTGAAAGGCTGAAATTACAAAATGTATTCTGTAGAATAGAAAGTACTGAAATTAAGGAGACGACATTAAGCCCAAATTACTTTGGAATCATTCAAGTAAGATGCTAAGAAAATCATGGACTTTTGCCTAAAAAGACAAACAGCAGAATTCTGTTTGTTGCATAGGTGGATGTGGTATAACACTAAGAATCTTCAGATATTTTTGTCATATGGTTTTAATCCTGTTTCTCTTAAGAATGCCTCTTTCTGCAGTGTTTCTGTATATTATCAAGTGTCGAAGTGGATCAGATCTAAGTGGTTAGTTGGAGTTGTGGTCACCTCAATTACCCTGATTGCTGGTGAAAACAGCAAGACTTGATCGGAGGAAGCAGATTTGGAGTTCTTTCAGAAGTGCCTACAAACAGTTTTTAAGAAGTTTGATCACACAGGGATTCTTTGAAACCTAAGAATTAAGTTTGCTTTAGGTTTCCCTATAATGGAAATATCTATCTGATTGCCTTTTGCTACAATTGCAATCACGTTTTTATTCCTCCTTATTGTAACTTTATCTTCCTTTACCTCAGATTTTTCCATTAATTTCAGGAAATAAGAGCCTGACACAGTAATGGTTGTGAGTGAAGCCTGGTCCTTGGCATCCTGATGTTTGAACTTTATGGATTAGAATTGTTGACTCACAGCAATCAGGTTCACTCTTGTTGTGTCTGACAGGGAACAGAAGGGACCAAGCCAAAACCAGAGCCCCCAGAGTAAGTGCATTAGACCTGTCTTTGCCAAAGTGAATGGTTTCCCTTCTAAATAGTCTCTGGAAAGAAGCTTAGTAATTCCTTAGGGAGGCAAGTTATAAAACTTGAGATGCAGATATTTAAATCCTATGAGCCAGCCAGCAGCAGTGGAGTTGGCTGTCAGAACTTGTAAAAATCTCAACCAATCTCTTTTATTGTCTTGTGGCTGCAGCAGTGAGGCGTCTCAGCTTGTGCAGGGTGAACTTTCCCCACCATATCCTGTTTGCTACTGTGCGAATGAGATGGCAATGCAAGTTATGTCAGGGGAAGCATCTTTAGGGTGTGAAAGGTTATCACAGAAATCCTTTCATCTGCTGAAATGTAACAACATGGGAGTTTATAACCATCATACCAGAGGGGCTACAGAAATTACTGGAGCCCAATATTGCATCTGTTTGAATTTATTAAGTAAGTCATGCTGCCTGCAGTATTTCAGATTCTTGTGTATGATATTTTGAGCTGTGTAATTTTCACTAGAAGTTGTTGAACATATGGAGGAACTTCCATTTGCATGCCAGTTAAAGAGTTCTAGGGTGTTTGGGAGGTTATTACCTCTCCACTGCAAATTAATCCAGATTATTCAAGGAAATTAATGAGAAAAGGTCTCCTACCTGCTGTTCCCATGTTGTACATTATGCTACAACAACCTCCAGCATAATGTGACTCTAACTGGGAATGTCCTTCCTAACTACAAATTCAAACTTGGTGGAGTCGTTCTGAATCCCTGTCTTGTGCATCAAGCCACAGAAAATCTTTTTACATTCAAGAATCTGGTTCTGGTTAGAATTCTGCTGTATTATACAGCAGACCAGTGTAATTTATGGAAATTTTCTGGTAGCTAGTGGTTAAAGAGGGAGCTGTACTGCACTTGAAAGTGGTTATATGGTATGGTTGTCTTTTTTTGCAGGGGAATGAACTTGGTGACCCTACTAAAACAGGATTAGACAGAAAGATCAGTGTGGATGGCAGCCATTTAGATGATAAGAAATTATTTCAATAATTCATGTTGTCCACCTTTTTATGCCCTAAGCTGTGATTAAAAGGATATCTGTAAAGAGCCGCATGAAGTCTGTTATTTGTCTCTTTTGTGTGACACAAAAATCCTGAACATTATAGCTTCTTGGCAGGTAGCATAAGGTTCGGACCTAACAGTATGTCTGTGTCCTAGAAATGTATTTGATTCTGGATCATTGCTGTGCTAAATCTGGAGCCCTCAGGTCCTGTGCCTGTTTAGGAATCAGGTGTAGGCTCAATTTCAGACATATTGGTATTGTCATGGAATGTGCAACCCTGGTAACCTTGGTTGATTTGGGAACTTGATATAAAAGGAGACAGAATGATAATTTTTAGTAGTGTGGTTGCCCCTTGATTCAAAAAGAGGAATGTCTGCATGCAACTTAGCTGGAGGAAAAACAAATTCTAGCACAGAAATCAACAAGTTAGACTATTGTTCTTCAGCATGGGCTAGAAACTATCTAATAAAATTCTGTATTTTTAATTGGATCCAGTTTTTCCATTGAGTTGCATTTGCATTGCATAATCTCCTACCCTGTTGGAAAAATTCCCTTTGGCCCTTACAAAGCCCACTGTACTGGCTGATAACTTGACTGCTCTTCATGTTTTCCATCTTTAGAGTGGCATTAGCTCCAAATTTTGGCAGTGCCTGGTTTTGGTCTCCACAGCAGTCCAGGCTCAGCTATGTGGTATTTCAGAGACCATTCCTGATCCTTCTGGAGCAGGAGCAGCTGGATATTCTGGGTGGAACAGCTGCTGTTATGCAGTTGTGGTCACTATGGTTTGAAGCAAAATGGGGAAGTTGAGGGCTTAATCCTTAAGAATCAATCAATAAGCCAATGGTTATTCTGGAAAATAACCCTGAAGAACAGAATATTTCCTGTGGCAATTTCTCATATCTGATGTATTTGTTTTCGGAGTGCAGAGGACTAACTTTTAAGCACCACCTTTGGTTGGATATGCGAAGGAGACTTTGCAGAGTCCACCTGCTCTGCCTTTTTTAAATGCAAAACTGTCTTTACACTTCCTGAAAGTGGAAAGCATTTTGTGGGCATGGTATGACCTTGTTTAATGACATCATGATTATAAGTGTAACATCAAGACAACAAATAAAGAAAATACTTAAAATAGCTTAAGATGAAGTGAGGACCTTGGTGAGTACTGTTAGTAAAGAGCCCCCCCAGTTTTGTATTTCCTTCTGCACAGGAAATGAAAAGTCACCCTAAAATATATCATACTGCCTGGTTTCTGCACTGGCACCTACAGTGTGGGTTTGAAATTGTGAGACAAAATCTCCCAGTTCCCAGATAATGTTCCAGAACAAGCTGCCAATAAGCAGCTGTCACTGAGGGGATCAGCACTCTGTCCCCACTCTGTCGTCATTCAGTTTTCACTTACAGTGTACAGCCTGGGACAGTCAGTGGTGTGCCATTGCCTTGGTTAGATGTGTCTCTGAAGCTCCTGTGGGCTGTGGTCCCACTTTTACAGGTAGATCCTCTCACAGCAGCAGTTTTGACTCCCAGAACTGGGTACAAAACAGGTATTCTCTTGTTCTCCTCTTGATTCATGTGTTCTTCATTTTGTTGCCCAACTCTGATTCCACTGCGAGGTGTGTGGCTCAGAAGCTGTGCGTGTCATTCTGGGTGGTGAATTCTACTTGTGCAGCCAGTGCCTGCTTTGAGGCAATGCTGAGAGTGATAACATTTATAAATGCCTTTTCAAGTGGGCCAGAGAGCTTGCTGAAGGCCTTTTGGCATGATGTCTGCTTCACAGGTGCATTCCCAGACTGCTCTATAATGACCAGTAGTTTGGAAAAAATAGAGTAATGATAGGTTTGTATTCCTCAGGGTGTTCTTAAAAATCATTAAATTAGTTAATCAGTATTAAATCTCAGAAATTGTTATATCAGTCCATTGCATCATTAGAATTTCAAATTACTGCAGTGCTTAAGCTTTGTTATCAATTCAACATTTTTTCCTAAATGATTATGAAATGTTAGTATGTTTTGTTTTTACTATTTGAGCTATCCCTGTAACTACCCATTGTCATGCCCTCTGTAGTCAGCTAATACTAAAATAGAGGTGCAATCTAATAGGAGCTTGTGCTACACTGAATTTAACAGTGTTGCATTTTAGTTGTATCATTTAATGTACATTTTGAGACTTCACAATTAACCCTTGTCAAATATAATAACAGTGGTAATAATCAAAGACATTTCTAGTTGGAGAAAAACAAAAACATCTTAAATGCTTGCAGAGGGATTTTTGTAAAAATCCTTCTGTGAAGGTGCCTGGGAAATGAGGGCAGGCAGAGCCCCACTTTGCCATGCCTGAGGGGAAGTTTGATGGCAAAATTCCAAAGCCCTGAAACCCAAGGACTTGGAGTGAGTGTTGACACTGATGTAACCTGAGCAGTACAAATGACGTTGCTTTAATACTGTGGATGTTCAGGAGCAGTGATTACTAATGGAAAACACAGGAGTACAGATAAATGTACAGGAAGAGCCATTATGAGCTTGCTGCACCAAGCCCTTCCTGAAGGGGTCTGTAAGGGGCTGCTGTGGTTGTGGATGAGTTCCATCTGTGCTGCCTTCTCAGCCAGCCTGGTGAGGTGGGAAGCTGTAAGTCATGGCCTGAGCACACCCCTAATGCCTTCTGCCACTTTAAGGGTCTGTGAAGAGTTTCTTTAATTGCAAAGGTGGCTGAAGCCTTGCTGTGCTGTACGCCCCTCATTTCCTTCCTTTTTCCCTCGTGCCAGTTCCTCCTGCTGTCCCACTCTTCCAGCCCTGAGGTCCCCATGAGCAGCTTCATGCCAGAAGTGGCCTTTTGGAATTCCAGGCTCAGGTGTCCGGGCCCTGCACAGGCTCAGCCTGTCCAGATAAACCAGATGAGCTCATGTGGTGCTTTCCATGGGCTCTGTGTGGTCACTGCTGCTGAAAGCCGAGGGAGCCAGGTCTGCCTTTCCCCATGACCAGCCCAGAGCAGTCTAGATGTGGAGTCAGCACACTCTGAAGGTAGAAGTGCCCCTCAGAGCTCCTGTGTTCCAGAGAAGCCTCAGAAGCTCATTGGGTGTACTGAAAGGGAGACATCTCTGGCATGGGAATGGTGTCTCCATAGGAGCAGCCGTGCTCAAGGGTCAGCTGAGCCAGATTCTGAACTGATAACACCCCTCTGTTTGGTTCTTGAACTGATCAATGTTCCTTGCAGTGGAAATTAGACATTATTGGTAATAACTCCTTCCTAGTACCCGCTTCCCTTCCAATGGCAGGAATTCTCTTTGAGAAATTAAACGCTCTCTGGAGAGTTTTAATGAAATCCAGGTTTTGTCTCCGAGTCATCAATTTTGCTCTGTCTCTCAGCCATCGTCCTTCTGTTCCTCCCCAGAAACCCACTAACTAATCAACTTAGCACTGGGCATCCTGAAATGTTTGCTGAGAAAACAGCTCTGTTTTGACAGACAGCAATTATAGCACCTGGGCTATAGGCAGACTTTACAGCCCTTCTGGGGATCTCTTATGAATAGGCACCATGAGGCCAGCACAGCCCTGTGCAAACAAGCTTTGTAACCAAATTGCAGTGAAAACCCCCTTCTCTTCCACCCACACCCTCCCCTCCCAAAATTACTGAGTAGCATGGATGTACCTCCTGTACTTTTACTCTGAACCTGCAAAAGTTCTCATGTTTTGTAAGAAAATGCCATTTAGATGTAGGGAGAGTTACTGTCTTGTTCAGATGTGCTTGTTTGGAGTCCCATGCATGGCTGGGTGTGTGTCATACACATTCATTTGAAGTTGTTGGACTTTAATTTGTTTTTTCATAATTGGAGAACTGCAGAATATTTGAGGGCTTGGAGTGATTCAAGTATGTGGGAAATTAAGGAGAGTATGTTAATCTAAACACAGTTTTTGTCTTTGTCCTTTGGGGAGGCATATTGTCTGATACTGGTTACATTGCTCATCAGTCATAAATCACATTTTTTGAGGAAGCAGTGTGCTGTCTGAGGTCACACAGTCATCCTTTGCTACCCATTTGAGACTGTCTTGGAGAGTCTGGGATCTCTTCTCAGTTGTAATTTTATTTCTTCAAACTGCTTTGGTCTATGCCAACATCACTTCTTGCTCTGAAAGGGTTTAATAGAAACTAAAAATTCTTCTGTAGGTAGCATTCTTTCACTCTTTTCAGCAGTCTCAGCTAGAGGAAAAGGAAAAGAAAATGTCTACAGCTAGGCAGCTAATTCAGGACATCAAAAATATGTGAAATGCTAATTTAAACAAAATAATATTGACCAGCCGTATTAATGAAAAACAGCCATTGACTTGAAAGCTGTAAAGCTGTTATGGTGTGATAGCCTCCTTGTTCTAAAACATTCTTTTTCCCAGACAGTCTTTTTGGCCATTACTCTCAGAAGTATTTTCTGTAGGCTGAAATAGGTTACATTTGGTGTGTGTACTTTATTTCTCCTTCTAGAGCTGACTGTCCTACTCTATTTTTAAATTAATTACTTCAAAATCTTTCACAGTGAGGTGTGCGAGACCGAAAACATAAATGAGTGGCTTTTCCCTGAAGAAGGTGTGTGTTCCAGCCAGGTTGTTATTGCTTTCCTCCCCTCAGAGTGACCTCTGCTGGGAGCCTGATCCCATCCTGCTGGCGAGAGGGGCTCTCACCGCTGCCTGGGCACACGCTGCCCTCCCAGCCACATGAAAGGCAGAGGTGTAAATCCCCTGGCCAGGCTTGTGCTGGGCTGTGCCTGCCACGGGTAAGGCTTTCCTGGGATGGGCTTGTCTGCAGGGCAGGAAAACTGGCTTCCCTGGGTGTTTGCTGTGACCAAAGAGCATCACCCGGAGCAGCCAGAGGGTTTGGCACTTCCCTCAGCTTTTCATGGCATCCCTGGCACGTTGCACAAATGAGCTTTCAGGTTGAGGGACTGCAAAGGGATCTTGATGGTCACAGTTCTGATTAGGTCACCTTTAAATAGAAGATTATAAATGGTACTGCCTTCAAGGGGAGATGTTTCTCATTTCTACATTTATTCTACTTAAGTCACCTTTACCTTTCCCCTGTTCCTCTTGCACCAGTAAGTAAAAAAGCAAGATGTGTGAGAGAAAAAATAAACAATTTGCATTTCCTTTTGCTTCCTTACTTTGTTTTGCAGTGAAATCACGTTAATAATAGAATATTATGCTGTTCTATAATAGAATGTCAGATTTTTTGAAATGACACATTGACAACAAAACCTAAACATCAAAACTTTGTTTTCCACTCCACCCTTGAACCCTCTCTATGTCACAGTTAAACACTTTGCTGCAAATGATTAGCCAAAAAATTCCTAGGGTTCTGCCAGTGTTAATCTCTGTTCTGCCTGATGATGATTTTGCTAAGCAATTTAAGGTGCTTTCCTGTCACAGTCCCTGAATGTGTTACTATCTTATGTAAATAAGGTCTTGAAGATGAAATGAAAGACAAGTCCTTTGGCCAAACCTGTATACATTCATTTAACAGAAGGCTGAGACAGCATAAAGCATCCCCACAAGCACATAGAACTAAAATTACCTTTCTCAATGTCTGCAAATTTCACTTTGCAGCATTAAAATGTTTGGAGCTTTTTATTAATTATGATTTTATGTGTGTTTTTAAGTAGATAGATGAAATGCTGAGAGTTTTTTGGGAACTTGTATTGAAAATTTGAAGCCATTTGAAAGGAAGTGTGAGTCTGGTCCCATAATACAGCTCTTACTATATGAAGTCAGTGGTAATTCTGTCTTTGGTTTCAGAGGGGAAACCATTTGTATTTGCTATAGTGATGAAAGACCTCTGGTTTTTTCCTCATGCCAGCATTCAGAAAACCCTGTTCAATTATAAAAAAATGTTCTTTTCTATTGATAGTAAAATAGCCAGCATAATTAGAATTACTGAAAAAAAACCAAAATCAAGTAAGATTTTTTTTTCACTTTATTAGGCCACTTGAGGTATTTGTAGTATGCCTAAAATGTTGCTTTTCTGGTTTGTAACATTCTTTATTGTTAATTTGGATCGCATAGGACTTGAGCAGGAATGTTTTTGCCTCTTCTTAGAAAGGCACTGTGGCATTCCATATTTCTCTTTCCAGCATAAGAAACCGTGAAGTTACACATGTTGGGGGTAGCATACTACTGGTTTTGGAATCTCAGAACACTAGAGAAGCTGGCAAAAGGGAATTTTGGCTCCTTGAAAGTTTAATAAATACTGGAATTCTGGTGAAATTCTAGAAGTTACGGAAATGCTGAAGTCCTGGAAGTGTTGCAGAATAGCAGGCAGAGGGTGGCTAACGTGCTATGAATTGATTAACTGTTACAATTCACGAGCAGAGTGATGAATAAGCTGATAAAATATCCTGATAATATAAAGAATAGGCCTTTAATTAATACCAGTCAAATTACTTTGTTTAAGATGCCTAATGCCAAAAAAATGTGATATGGTTCCTTGATTATCTCTAAAGTTTGGTTAAAAAAACCCAACCTTGTTTAGTATAAGTAACTTTTTTCATTAAGTGTAATTAATCTTCTGTAGAAGACCAATTCCCAACATTGTCAGAGAATCATGGAACACTTTGGTTTGGAAAGGACCTTAAAGATCATCCAGTTCCAAACCTTCCACTGGACCAGGCTCCATCCTGGTCCCATCCAGCCTGGCCTTGGGCATTTCCGGTGATGTGGCATCCACAGCTTCTCTGGGCAACCTGTGCCCGTGCCTCAGCACCCTCACAGAGAAGAATTTCTTTCTGTTATCTAATTTAATTCCATGTTCTGTGAGATTGAAGGCATCACCCCTTGTGCTATCACTGCATGCCCTTGAAAAGAGTCCCTTACAACATGCTTAAAGTGAGCATTAGCTGTCAGCATTTTCCCATTACAGTTAAAACTGAATAGTGAACTTCATTTTTGGGCTTAACAGATTTTGTGCTGGGCTTGATGCTGATAATCAATTGATCAGTGAGCTGGAAGCAAGTCTAAAATGACAGTGCAGGTGATACAGGAAATAGTGTAGTGTTCCCTAATGGTGACAGCAGACATCTAGGGCCATTTAAATTGCTTCTTAATGCAAGATCATTTATACAAAGTGCATCTGAACATGAGGCATTTAAATCAGAACAATATGAAGTCTACTGTGCATTATTTGGAAAAGAGTGACTTGGAAAAGATTTGGCCATGTTGTGGAAAAAAGTGTGGTCTTGGCAGCAGAAGGACTTCGGCTACATGAAAATAGGATTAATGAGTATGAACAGAATGAAGATTTTGGTTCTGTTTTACAGGTCAGTTGATACAGTTGTCACAAGACTCTGTATAGTCCTAATATCTAGAAAATCAAATAATAATAATATTAAAACACTTTATTCAAGCAGAGACAGTCAAAACAAGGATCATTATCCAGAAACTGAGAACAGAAGGGTTGGAAATAGAATGACATAAGACTATGACACTGAAAATTAATAACCACTGGGACAAACTCACAAGGGCAGCAGCCTTGGCTTCCTCATGGCTTTCAGCCCCAAGTACATGTTTTTTTATTAAGCCCTCCCAGAATAAATGATTGGGAGCAACTGGGTATGATGTAAATATTTATTCTGTACAGGAAAGCAGACTGGATAAAATCAATAAGCCTTAATTCTGCCTACTGGAAGCTCTGAAACAATCCACTGAAGTCAAGGAGATCCTTTAAGTAGCATAAAACAAAATAAAATAAGCAGGTGGAAGAAGTTATTTTCCACACAACTGTTTTCACTTGTAGGAAAAGTAATTGTGAAACAAATAGCTTCAGGAGGCTCAGTCTTGGATAAATCAGATGGGTTTATTGCTGCTTACATCTGTTTTATCGATCCTTTCCTTCTCCTCTTTCCTTACCTAGATTTTTTTTTTTTTTGTTTGACCCGTTCAATAGCATTCTTAACTTACAGTATTGGATGAATTGTCATCTAAATATTCCCAAAACTTCCTCTGCTCTGTCACTTTCTCTTATGTTTTTGTCCTCTGAACATCTTTCAGGTGTGTCTGTTTTCCATGAAGCAGCTTCCCAGGGACATGTTACTTTGTTATGGCTGTAGTTTTAAGATCCAAAGGAACTTTGAAGAGTAAAATTATCAGGATTTTTTCCCCTGTTTGTAGTGATTGTACAGAATGACTTACTGTCATCAAACTGCAGGAAAATCTTGCTCTTAAATGCTCAAAGGGAAGCTTCCCTTCCCATTTCTTAATCATGAATGATGCATACTGAAAAGAAATAGACCCTAGTTTAGCTCTGATTTTGGTGATCCATTATGGACCTGAAGGAGGCAGAGCAAGTTTTTCCTCTGTCCTGTTTTGTGTGAACATGGGAAGCTCCCATTTGAAGAAGAAAGGCTCCACAGCATATTGAGAGTGGAAAATAGCCCCTGCTTTGTTTCATGGCTTAAAATGAGTTCTCTTTCCTTTCTCCTGGAAACGTAACCTGTGGTGTAAGAGCAGCATTACTCTTAGCTGGGAGGGAGATTTCTCAGGAGTCCAACAATACCATCATCTGTGTCACCACCTCAGATTCTTTCCAGATGCCAAACCCAAAACTTAGATCACAGCCCTTGATCACAGTGAGAACATCCATATTACAGCCTAAATTGCATGTCAGATTCTTCAGCTTGCAAAGAAGAAAAAAACCCTTCCAGTGCAGAGTCTGCCTGCAAACAGAGAAAGCAATGATTCCCCTTTCAGTTCCTCTGTTGCCTTAACGTTTTGAATCCAATCTTTACAGTGCAGAATAGACCTAAAACTGAAAATGGAGCGAAAAAACAACATATGGAGAGTATTTATTTCTTGGGTGGGGAGCTGTGTCTGAAGAATAGGATTATTATCAGTGTGTTGCCTGCATGGTGTTGTCACCACAGTAGTGTCCAGCAAGAGGAGGAGGAGGAGGCTCTGTGAAGGTGGTGTTGGGTGAAGGCAGCAGGGCCAGCAGGAGAGGCAGCAGCAGGAGGAGGAGGAAGAGGAGGCTCTCTGGAGGTGGTTTTGGGTGAAGGCAGCAGGGCCAGCAGCAGAGGCGGCGGTGGGGCTCAGCCCCGTTGTTCCGCAAGCGGCTGCGGGGCTGTCCAGGTGTCCTGATTTAAAGGCTGCTCCGTGAGACAGGAAATTGTATCTTGTTCTGAGGTTTACTGTAATAAAGTACATAGTCCTGGGGGAATGTGCTGCTGGGCCCATGAATCACTTTATGGGCTGGCTGTTCTGACCTCAGCCCTGTGATTTATTCACGCCGTACCGCAGCAGGAATGGCAAAAATGTGAGCGGTGCATGGTCCTCCCAGCCTCCCCCTTCCCAGCCAGATGGGCCTTGAACTGGGAGCCTGCCATAAATCCATAAAGGCAGGTTTGCTGCTGGCTGCCAGTTCCACTTGTCCTGCCCGCTCTGCCATGTGTCTGCTGGGGAATCCTCTCGCTGCTCAGGTGTTTCCTTCGTAGTTCTGTCGCCTTGTAGTTTCTCGTGTGAAAAGATGAAAAATCTCAGTGCAGTCATGGTGCTCCTAGCAGAAATAAGTGTGCAAGTTTTTGGTAATCCCCTTTTTCCTTTCAGTTAGCAATAAGCAACAAAAAGAAAGAGACCTGACTGTTTTCAGCTGAGAATGTCACTGTTTTACAGATGGACCAGATGTGCTCTTTAGTAAATAGCAGCATTTGCATTTACAGAGGTAGTTAAATGATGTGCTTTTGGTCAAATCACAAATGACAGCAGTGAAGAGTAGCTCCTGACTCTCAGCTCCACTAAGCTATGTTTCTATTACAAATGACACTGTTTGTTTACATGTTTTGCATTTAGCAGTTGTTAGTTTTAAAATCTAGCACTTTCCTTTGGTGCTGGTCTTTTAGTTTTGGAAATACTTCTTTTACATGAAGCATCCTCATATTTTCTTGTAAATTCATTACAGGAAGAATCTGTACTCTTCAGAAAATGCTCAGAATTTTTATTGATGTCCAAAATAATACCTATTTCTTAAGGATAGTTTCAGGATTAAAAGTTGTCCATGTCACACATGTTCACCCTGCCTTGCAGTTATTTTCTGCTCCTTTATTTTTTTTTATTTACTTTCTTTTTCTTTAATAAATTAGATAAAATAGACACATTTTCAAATTCATCAAGATTTTTCTTGGAAGAAATTAACCTTGCCACATATGTTAACTAAGTAGATACCAAATGATAATTCCTAAAAATTTTACAACCAATTAAATTGTACAACCAGTTTTACCAAAATAAACTTGATGTTTCTTAGAAGAAGATAGGGGAACTTTCATTTATCTATAGTATAGGCAGGTTTTCATGAGAGCCAATTTCTTGTGTGATACAATCTGTTTTAATTCTGCTTTTCTCTATTTCATAGTCTTGAAATTTGCAGGTTTATTACTTTTTCTAAGATGCTAAGAGCTACATTTGTAAATTTGTCTGTGATTGTGTTTCTTCAATAAAGGACTTTAGGAGGGATTTTTGTTCAAACTACAGCATGAACACAGCTTCAGATTTGTTCACTTGAAAAGGTGTTGGTTGCTAGAACGTGATAAATTGAGGTTTTTCCAATGTCCTCACATATGAATTACTTGCTCTCTCACTTTGTGTGTGTTGCTTGAGGTTCACGTATTTGTGTCTCATTACAAAACAGGCAGTAACAGCTTACTTTGAGATGGCTGAGCTTCACTTTATTTCAATAAAACTCTTTAGATCTGTACATGAAAAAAGGCTTTGAGTTGGAGAGTATCATTGCTGTGCTTAGCAGGGATCTGATAAAGGATTGTCAAAGGTCTGTTTGCATGGTTTAGGTCAAGCTTAACAGTGCTTGTTCTGGAGCAGAGTAGACATGCTCAGTCTCCTAAACTTTTTACTGCATGCAGCTCTGGTTTCATCTCGTGGAGAACAGGCACTGGATAGAGGTAAAAACAGAAGGGAAGGTGGTAGGATGCTCCCTAGTTACTGTAGGATGCCAGTTGCTTCAAGCATCTGGGAAGTTATCCTCAAAACTCATCAGAAAATGCTGCAGTGCCCATTCAAACAAATCTGCACTCAGGGACTGCAAGTAGCTACACCTGCTTTCAGACCCAGATCTAAAAAAGGAAATTAAATGAAACCTCTCAGGCCCCTTCTGCTGCAATTACAGAACTAAATATATCCAAATTTTATCCATAGCCCCTGACACCTGCTCCATTTCTGTCCTCAACCCTTTCAACAACTCCTGCTTGCTTAGAAACACTTTTTTTTGGCACTACTTAAGCAGCAGCCATTGGAGCTACCAGGAGCAGGAGGCAAAGTGATGCCTCAGTGTTTAATGAAACTGCTTCCAGCCTCTTTTTCCCCTGATGCTGCCATTCCTGTCCTTATCCAGACACTTGGCATTTCTTGTGCTCCTTTTTTAATCCCTTTCCTGGGCAGCAGCAGCAGCCAGAAAAGACTGAAATACAGGTATAGTTAGGGTTAGGAGGGAACAGAGATCAGCATTAGTGCTGCTGTTTTTCTACCACCAAAGCCCAAATACATCATTTGCAGAATTAATATAAAAAGGTCTGACCTTGAAGAAAATATTTCTTTTTAGAAATCAGACAAAGTGTTTTTGGAAGGGAAGCTTGAACAAATGTACAAAAGAACCCTCAGAGAAGAAGGAGTAGGAAGTTAGGCAAGGCACATCCAGGTTGGTACTCAGATAGGCAATAAATAATGAAAGCAATCCATAGCTCTGTCAGGAAAATTTGTTGAAATGCTACATGTGGAAGAATATTTAGATGTTTGTAAAAGAACAACAAAAAATAGCTCTACACATCTGGTACACGAACCTGGATGTCACAGGGATAACAGCAATTAGTGAAAAATAGACTAATATTCAGGGCTGAAATGTGGGTACAAGTTGTTCCGGAAAGCTAAAAATGAAAATAATGGTGTTGTGTATTAATTATAATGGAGGTTTTGAGGAAATAAAAAAGAGTATAAGTTATAGCAGTACTTTGAGTCAAAATAATGTAAGGATCATAAAAGTTACACATAGAGTGGATGGTATCCTGCTATGGATTTTAGGTATAGTGTTGTGCTAAATGTAAGTAATAATGGAGAAATGTGGTTTTGTCAGATGTATCTATTTGGATACAAATCAGAGAAACTGCCAGGCTTGTTAACTTAATAAATAATGACTAGATCACCAAGGTATAATGGTGTGAGACTGTGAGGATTTAATAAGTAGTGATGACACTAGAGAAGAAATCATCACTAAAACTGATTTCAGCTGTAGTGATCACAAATTGATGAAACCTATATTCAAAGAAAAAAAAACTATTCTAGAAAAGTGAAGTACTCAATTTCAAATTAATAGACTGAAAAATGGAAACTACTAGATAGCAAGTGAATTGGTCAGAAGAACGCAGAGGAGGTTCATGTAGAGGAAGCAGAACATTTATTTAAATCAAAAGTCCAAAACTATAAGGTCTTTGCATCCCAAACAAAAGGAGAAAAGTTTAAGAAAGTTACAAAGCTGTGTATCTGTGTCCAAAAAGAGAATTGGCAGCAGAGAGACATTTAGGGAAAGCAGAAGTTGTAGGAATAAAGTGAGAATTGTGGAAACTCATGCTGAATGAGACTTCCCAAAAGAAATAAAAATAAGTAATAAATATTCTTTAGCCACTCCTACAAAAGGACCAGGAAAAAAAGTGGAACCACAATGCACTGAGAATAGGTGTAGTGTGAATATGGCTCCAAAACTAAGTTAATGCCTTTGCCTTGTTTTCCAGTGAGCTGATAAAATATAGAGGAAGGCAGGTATGATCACCTGTCAGAATGTCTGGAAATGAGAGAGATGCAGAAGTGAGATAAATTATACTCACCAGAAATGACATGGTAGTCATTTAGCAAGGAGGTAGATGCTCTGTTTGATTTGAGTATAAAGACTGGATAATTTCCTTAAAACAACTGTATTATAAATCATGAGAGTTTTTCACTAAAATGAAATGAAATAAATAATGAATATTTCACTAAATGAAATAACTAAATCATGACTAGAGTTTTTTACTTCTGTGGATCAGAAGCCACGGTAAGATTGCAGTATTGCTGTCAAAGTTTGATAAAGCAAAAATTTCTTTCTACCATCTTTCAAGCCGGGCCAGATTCACAAAGACGTCAAGACAATTGTTTTCACTGTAGTACTTGTGGTTGTTTGATATGTTATAATCAGCGTGAATTCCATGATTCATTTTCCATTCTCATGTTTTGGCAGTGCTGGCTGTGGCAGCGGAGGGTTTGACACTGTCACAGTGTCAGGAGGAGCTGCAGCTGGGCAGTTCCTGCAGGGATGAGGAACCTGCGGTCAGATCTGGGTTCCTCATGTTTATCCAGGGTTTAACTAAAGGCTCCTCAGGCTGCAGGGATACACAGCCAGTGGAGGGGCAGGAACCTGGAAATGGGAGGGCAGAACCATCTCTTGCCACAAGAGCCTGTCGTGTGTCAGCTTAAGCCGATTGTGAAACCACATGCTAAGCTAGAGCTCAACCTGAACTTGACCATGTCCCAGGAAAAGAAATTGGAGCTGCCTTTCTTATAAGGTCAGTTTTCAAAAGCTGGTGGATGTATTCTGGTGGCCTCTGTTGCCTGGATGAAAAATATGCCTTGAGTTTGTGCTGTCTGCACTGCTGTTAAACTGCGGATGAAGAAAGAACGCCAATTTCAGGAGTTCCTTCTCAGAAAAGCCAAATCTGGGGAGCTCAAGAGCCTTGTAAGTACTGCTGTCTCTCATCCACATTCTGCACTGAAGGCTGCTAAAGCAAGGAAGGTTATTTTCAAAAAAATTCTACCTTTCACAGGGGACAAATCTCCCATACCATCAGGTGACAGGGTTGAAAGTTCCTTCTGCAATGTGCCATCTTGGGGAACTTCCACTCTTCACAGGCACCCAGGGAAGGCTGATGGGCTCTCAGTTTAGCAGCTGGGACATGCAGCAGCCAGCTTTTCACTGAGCTATTCATCAATAAAAATAGTTCAGGAAATTAGGAGTGGGTTTGAAGCTTCTCTGTGAAAGTGTTAGATTTTTCTCTAGATATGCTGGCAGACAGTCTAAGGCTGAGCTGCAGTTGTGAGTGCTCAGAGCTGAGACATGAGCAGGACTAGCAATTGCAAATTTTTACCTCTGGTGCCAAAGTGATAAAATTAAGATGGAAAGCTTAAGTACAAGAAAGGCTAAAACATTGATGGAAAAGGTAATATAAAATATTTATTGGACTTCTTGTGACTTTATCAAACATGTTGAGGGAAAGGACTTTTAAAAGCACTTCTTATCAATTCTAGTAAGGAGTTCTGTGATTCTGGACAATTGGGATGTTAGAGAAGATATGTGTAGGAGAGTCTAAATATATTATCAGTGTCTTTTTTTTTTTAAACAAGGACAGTACAAGTGGTAATGCTTCCTGTGTCATGGAATTCACATTGATTATTGTCACACCATTCTTATAATGGAATATTAAAGGGACATCACTTTTGTGACCACACAACTGTATTCACCAAGATTTTTATTTTGTATTTTTATCTTGTTTTCCAGTTGTGGTCACATGTATGCAATGACATTGAAGAGACCAGTGGAAAGGTGGTCATTCAGAAAGCTCCAATTTGCTCATGACAAAAACCTCTTGTTTTCGTCTCACTTGGTTTGCTTGAATTCTCAATTTCTGTTTTGGTAGCTGTAAGAGCATAGACCAGAGATTAGAAATGCTGCTGATGTGCCAGCCAGGCCAGGCAAAGGTGATGTGCTGATTCAGGAAACAAGGACTGGAATGGAAGGAGTGTAGTATTATCCCTTTTGACTGAAGATTTAAGGCTGTGCTTTGGAAATTAATTTGCAGCCTGAAGTTTGATTATTCCCAGCTGTAATTAAAAAAAGCAGGTAGTACCTATTGCCAAGTTAAATTTTTTTCCCACTCTCTTGCAGTAAGAGGTAGCTACTGTTTCTTTTGGACAAAAGTTTGCTCACTTTGGGATACTTTGAGCTGCATCTTAAATGCTGCAGAAATTACAGCCAATGCAGAATTTGGCAGCTTGCATATTTGAGTTATTCATCTGTTAGCATCATGAAATGTCATTCACTGGTATAATTGCCTTTTTCAAAGTTATTTTTAAAAACCAAATCTTGATACCCAGAGCTCTGCAATGACTGTCCGTTCCCTGTGCGGTACTGGAAGTCAGAGTTTCGTGATTTTCTGAAGATGTTCTATAACCAGCAAAACCAAAAAAAAGGGGAAGAATGTGGAGTTCAGAAGTACTGCTGCAGTGGTAGACAGTTTATGATGGAGCCAGGGCTTCTGGCCCATTGAATTTGCAGTTTGGTGTGTTGTACTCCTAGTTACTTTTTAAGAGTTTATTGAGTGTGACCCACCCAAACCCTGCCATTCTGCTAAACTCATGAAATTACTGAAGGCCATATCCCAATGCTTTTATGCTCTATGTTGCTGCCTGTCTGTCTAGCTCTCATAACACTGCAGTGCTCAGTGCTCTATCTGAATCTCTCTGCCTTGAGTTCTCTCTGTTGTTGTCACATCTTGGGAGGGTTTTTAATTCATATGCAAATAATACAGTTCTTATTGTGATGGTGATTCACCAGGGTAAGTCTTACAAATGTCTCTCATAGGAAAGCACTAAAAGCTTTTAGCAGAATTTTCTGTAGGCTTGGAGTAAATGCAGTGGACAAAAATCAGACAACCAAAACAGTTTTTGTACAAATTGCACCTCTGTCATTCTTTGGTTTGTGATGCCCTTACCATGAGTAAACATCTCATGGAACAGGGGAATCTTTGCTTGTGTACTAAAGGCACAACAGCCATAATTCCAGTTCATCTTAATATGCAAGGATGAAAATGCTGGCAGCTCAATCCTTGTTCATGGAAGTGCAACAGTCTCTGTTGAAAGAACTGACTGGAGTGCTATGAGCTTGTGGCTACCTGAGCTCCTCAAATTTGTGTCACTCTTTTAAATGCTTTAGTTTAATGCCAGTCAGAAGGAAAAGTGATTTGATCTTATAATGCAGCTAGAGCTGATGGAATATTCCCAGTTCTTCCATGACATTGAAATCAAAGCTTCTGCTGATACCAATATTGCTTTCATATTATCTCATACACAAGTTCAGAAATACTCCAGATAGGAAGAAATGTCATAATTTGGAATAAAATTTTATGGAACAATATATTTATAACATCTCTATATGGAATAAGTGTTCTCCCTGACATATGTAATCATATTCTTTAAATGAATATGTCTAGTTTTCATGTTTTGAAGCATCATTAATTCAGCACTGGTTGCAGCCTGTTATTCTTTCTAATTATACAACTGATAAATATTCCAGTGCTATGACCCTGGGAACAGTACTGCAAAGTACAAAACTGCTTTTTAAAGTTCACCTCCTCTTGTGCTTTACCAAAAGAATTCTTCTCCTTTATTGGGAAAGGGCTGTGATGGAATTATGTAGTCTTCTGAAAACAAGTGCCATAGAAACCCATTTGAAGACAGCTTGATTCTATTAATATTTGTAATTAGTAGCAGTGTAATAGTTAACTGTTGCCCAGTTATCTTCCCCAAATCAGACATTTCTATTCAAGAGTTGAAGGAGACATGCATTTGCACAGTATTCTTTGTGTTTGTTGTCAAATCTCTCTGCTCTACTGGCCTGTAACTATTCTGTGGTCATCTATTTTAAAAAGGCATCTTTCTTTGCATTATTTCTTGAAGACTGCAAACAGAGCAAATAATGATATTGATCTTGAGATTATATCTGCCATTAAGAATTAAACCTACTGTTCTTGATAGCACTCCAGTCTGTATTGATGATGATCTACATTCAGTGAAAGGCTTCAGTGCAAATAGAAGGAAAAAATTAATCTTCTTCTTTTTGTCCAATTTGGAGTAAATCTTGAACCTGTTTTAAGTAGATTTTTCTACACTGTTGCTATTGCCATTTCAGGTTTCCTTTGGTAGTGTTCAGTCTGTCACAGAGTCTGATCACTCTTGTGAGGTTTGTTCAGCTCAGTTCAGGCTGCAGACCCTGCTGCAGTGCAGAGATAAATGGGCAGTTTGCCCCTGCTGAGTTGATGTTGGCACAGCTACACCAGTACCAGCATCTGAAATACCTGAATTAACTTAAGTGACCTGTGTCTGCTCAGTGACTCTGGCCCTAGCCAGCATTTGAAAAGATCACCGTCCTTGTGTCGTGCAGCATGTTTTGCCTGCTTGTGAGAATTTTTCAGGACCTCCAGTGTTGTGAGGAGAAGCATTTTGCTGAAGAAGCCAAGCCTGTGGCAGTGCCTGAGCCTCCAGGACTGACTGCAGCACTCCTGATGGATAGGTTTGTTCATGTGCTGCCACCACCACGCACAGAGCAGCTCATTTTCTTCTTCTTGCCACATCCCCTGTCTCACAGCAAGTTCCTCTGGCCTCCCTGGGGATAAAGCTCTCAGGAAGGGAAATAAATCACTTTTGCAGTGCTCTTCAATCAGAAACCTTGTCTTTTGCTTGGTAGTATGCCCTTTTTATTGTCTTGGAATCATCTGGCAGTTACAAGTTCACTGAGAGCAATGACTTGGCACTACGGACATGTCCCTTCCAGCAGAGCTGACAGCGACACCTGCACTTCTCCCACATGGAGCAGTTTCTGTTTGCCTTGCTAAAGTAAAAACTGCAGCTACAATGCACTTATCACTGGGTATTTTTCTTACTTTTGTACAAACTTCACTTTGTTTCAATTCCAGAAAACAGTCAGAAAGCCACAATGGCTTTCACTGCACGTCTTGACCAACACCCTCATCTCACAGCACATCACTGAATTTTTGGCCAGTAGGAAATTCTTTTCTAAGACATGGTTGTGGTATTTTTCAGGGTCCCCCATGGCAGGAAGGAAATTATGAATCTGACTCTATGTTCTTAGAAGGCTAATTTATTATTTTTGATATTATATAATATATAATAATTATATTAAATAATATACTCTATATTGTATAGAATATGTATTATAATATCATGTAGAATATGTTATAATACATTAAAATATATTATAATATTATATATTTTATTAAATATAATATATATTCTATTAAAGAATGCTATACTAAAACTATACTACAGAATAGAGAAAGGATATTTACAGAAGGCTTAGAAAGATGTTAATAAAAGACTCATGACTGCTTCTAGAGTCCCAACACAGCTGGATGGTGATTGGTTATTAAGATAAAACAATTCACATTAAACCAATCAAACAACCACCTGTTGGATAAACAATGTCCAAACTACATTCCAAAGCAGCAAAACACAGGAGAAGCAAAATGAGATAATTGTTGTTTTTATTTTTCTCTGAGGTTTCTCAGCTACCCAGGAAAAGAAATCCTGGCAAAGGGATTTTTCAGAAAATATGACAGTGACACATGATAGCAAAGATTTTTCAGGAAAAAAACAAAACAAAAAAATGTACTGCTATCCATATCTCATTTTCCTGGCCTTGGGGTTTTCAGTTTAGAAGCAGAGATGGGCAGAAAGGATTTGATTGCAGAAGGTGTATGGCTTACATGCTATTTGAGGCACCTCCAATTTCCATACCAGAGTAATGGCTCCACAGATAGAGTTACGGAGATATTCTTGGCTCTGGTCCTGAATCATCAGCGAGGATTGTGGGCTTACTATTAAAAGAATAAGTGTTTCTTTATAATCAAAACAGATTACTCTAAAGAAAGTGAAAATGACCAGAGCTCCAAGCCAGCCTGTCTTTCCCAGGATACCGATAGCTGGAAAAAAGCAGAGGTCATGGATCATGTTCTGTCACTTCACCCTATTGGTATTTTTCATGTTTCAGGCAGACATCCAAAACTGGATACTTTTCCATAAAGCAAAAGCAGCAGAAACAAAATGGCAATAATAACATGCCCATTATCCATTGTTCCCACACCCACAATATTGACACTGCATCTGGGAATCTGATGTGCACCTTTTCCTTTCCTATACTCTGCCTCCATTAAGTCACCAGAATATTTGTATTTCTTCATAGCACAAATGTATTTAGAATACTTTATGATTATCCTAATGTATCTTTAAAAATTTGCTTTACTTCATGATATTACATTTTGAAAGGGAAGCAATAATGTTTTTCTAGATATGATCTAGGCAGAACCCAAGTACTCTCTACACTGGATCTGTGAGATTTTTTGATATGCTGGTATTTCATTTAAAGCAAGCTAACTCTTTTGGACTGTACAAGAAACACCTGTGTAAACCCAGAGAGAAATTCCACCTACAGAAAGTCCATTGTGTAGTCCACTGTCCTGTCAGATGGTGAACAATTTTGTCTGTTGCAATACACCTTTTCCTCTTAAAATACATGGGGTTTTTCCACATTTTTGAGACAGTGGCTTAAATTGAGATTCTGATAATAAACTTCTTGATATTGAGTGCTGCAGCAAAGCTTGAAGTGCATTTGCAACTTTATTTTTAGATGAAATGTAGATAAGAAATGTGTTGTATTCAGTTGGTCTTTCATCATCACTCCTGCATGATGCCTTCTTTCACACCACCACACGTTCAGGACCTCATTTTATGCCTTCTTTGCAAGGTGATGAGAGGTGAGACAAGCCAACACTACTGGGCAAGAAGTACAAGATTTTCTTTGAAATCCTGTTGCACATCACCAGCTAAAGATGAGAATTAAGGTGGAAGGACAGAAAAGGTTGCTTTCCCTAACATAATCAATCCTTTGGCTTCCTTTGAGAACTCTGTTTAACTGTTAGGGTGATTATCTTTCTCTCCTTTCTTCCCAGTATTAAAAATGTTACTGAATTCTATTTGTAAGAGTTTTCTGCTACAGGGAAGGAGTATGGGAAAATGTTCAGCCAAAGTAATAATAAATAGTAGTTATTAAAAACTGAGAAGGTGAGTGTAGAAGAAGAATATAATGTATTTTTCTTACCCTGTAAGCTGGAGTTTGGGATCAGCACAGTTGTTTATAGGGAGGTTTGTGTGTCTTGACTTCTGTCCCACCAACAGACATGTAGCCCAGACAAAAATATTTATTACTGCTTTTCAGAGTTGCACACTGGTACAGCATTTATGGTATGCTCAAATCTTTGTAGAGGAGTCCTCTAAGTTTTGCTGGATAATAATGTAATTCATTTGGGTTTTTTTCAGACAAGAAGCCCTTCTTGCTGCCATTAGTGAAAAAGATGCCAATATAGCTCTGCTAGAGCTTTCATCCTCTAAGAAGAAGACTCAGGATGAAGTGGCTGCACTGAAACGGGAGAAGGACCGTCTTGTGCAGCAGCTCAAGCAGCAGGTGGGTACAGGAGGGCTAGGGAAAATCCACTTAATAATCTGGTGTGGGATTATTATCTTGATTTATGGAACTAATAATGTATAATCCTGTCATATGTTAGGATGGAAAGTGCATAAATAACCATTTCAAACTAGCTTCTGTACTCAGCATTGAGGGGAGTTTCTTTGTGTCACTTCCTGAGTAGTAAATGGGTGATAGGATGTATGGGAAGTTGTGAATGAAGAGGACATTGGTTATTATCCTTTACAGGCACAAATAGTCACAAATTCAGGGAAAAGTAGTGATATTTCTCTTGGGGGTTTGTATTTGCCTTTTTGGGGAATAACCCTGTTTGGAAGAATAGGCTGTAGATCTCAAACATGGATGTTACACCGCACAGTCTCTCCTGTGATTTCTGATTGCGTGTGTTAGCTTCTAGAACAGACTCTGGGAGGTCCTGTGCTTATGAAGAGATTGGTCCTTTCCTATTTCTGGCCTCTCACCATTTCTGAGATTTTTCTGTGTGGGCATAACAATTAGAAAAAGTGTGTTTCTGTTAAAGTATTTATGTTCCAGTACTGAATGCAATGTGAAAAGTATATTGCCAGTAAAACACAGAGGAAGCAAAAGGCATCCCTGGCAATAAGAGATTTAGGATCTGAAAAAATCTGTGCAGATTTTTCACTTCAGCACTTCTGGTAGGTTTTCCTGAGTTATTCCCTTGCCACATTCCTCTCAATAGCACATATGCTGCTGCCAATCCAGTATCAACTTCTTCAGTGCCACCATTTCCATCTTCATAAAGTTTTATGTGCAATATTTCATCTGTCAACCAGATTATTTCTGTTGCTGTCAGAGAATGTAAGACAAAACCAGGTCAACATTGTGATAAGGGATTTCTGTGCTTCTTCCTTCGCAAACACAAGTAGGTTATTGGCCATGTTGTTCAAGATAATTATTTATAGCTTCATTTAAGAACAGTACTTTTGGGAGTTTTATGTACCAGCTTCAGAATGAGCAAGAAGTATAAATTGCAGTCTTGTATTATTTACTTTTGAGCAACAGTTGTAATTGCTGTCACTGGCCAGCAAGGTCATCTGCTAAAACAGGAATCAGAAGTGGTCACAGCATTGACAAGTACTTGTTTTGTTCCTGTAAATGTTGATGCAGCAGCTGTAATTTAGGGTATCACTCATTCCAAGAGAAATTAACACCACTTCTTAGTTCTTGTCCTAAGCTTAAATTCAGGTGCTTTCATGCCCCTTGCCCTTCCCAGTTTCCTTCTGGTTATCTTTTGTGAGTAGCTAGAACAACCTGTAGTATTTTGTGGTGAGTTTTTTTCTGCTGAAAATCTGTGTATACTTAATTAACATATTAACATTGGCCCTGTCTCTAATGACTGAGATTTCAGGTAAACAATTTTTAAAACATTGTAGTTCCTGTTGTTATCTTTCAGTGCTGGTAAATCTTACAGTATCATAAACTCTTCCTAAAAAGACATGGCCATTTCCCTTAAGGATACCAGTTCTACAATGCTTTTTCTGTGTATTTGTGGGATACTTTCCCAAATAAATGAAAATTAAAAAGGAGATTAATTTGAAATTGTTCTTGGTATGTAGTGAGACCAATTATGATTTGATTTTGGAGCAATAGTTCTTTTTCAACAATTTGTTGGACTGTTGAAATGCCAGAAAGATTCTGGTTCCAAAACTGCAGTCAGCTACAAAGACTTGTCACTGTTTAAGGTTATTTAAGATTTTAATCTTAAAAATTATGAAGAAAGCAGAAAGTAATCTCCTCAACACATCTGTGCTGTGGGTAGTATAAATAAAAGTTTTATGTGTAGTATAAGTAAAAAATCACAGGTATTCTCCAGTACATCCACAATCCCCAAGGCAGAATGAATGTTTACATATAAACAATCTAAACTATATTTAAAATATACCTGAGAAATATTTATGCAACCATACAGGGATTTGACACATCCTCCCTAAATTCTATCCTGTGTTTTAAGGATGTGTCATCTTATATTCGGTTTTTTTTGTGTGCAGCTTTCAACACATTGATAGAAAAACTCCTCATTGCTTATTATAGGAGAGTATTACTCACCACCTCTGTGAGTTGCAGAGAATCTAAAATTCCTTTTTTTTTTTTTCAGTGCCAGTAGTTTTGGTATGTACTCTTTCTGAATAAATTCAAATCACACCAACTTTGACAGCTCCAGAAATAGGAGATGGGTCAGGAGAGATGGCTGTGAGATTTTACAAGATCTTCATTACTGATGTAGTCAAGGGAAATCTCATTTTTCCACATGCTTTGCAAATATTCTGTGTACTTGGCCCTTGCACTCCTCTTCAGTTGTTCCAGGTCACCAGCCTCATATTTTCCAACAAAACAACTAAACTGCTTCCTCAGTTTAAGCCTTCTCCACATGGACCCTTTTCTGCAGAACAAGGGTCCATCTGTGTTTGCCAGCTCCACAGAACCATGTCACCTTTCAGGAACTTCCTAAAAGTTCAGCTGTAATTCTTAAATTCACAGTAAAAACTGTAAGTGAAAAAATCTTTCAAGCTTGCAGATGTGTTGAACACAGCTGTTCAAGGAAGGCAAGTGATGCCACAAATCAAGATATTCTGGAAGACTTTGAAAAGCAAAAAACCCAAAAAGTTTATTCAACCCTTCAGATTCAGAGCTGGGATCCTGACCTCAGTCATTCGTGTTTGAGAGCTGTTGAGCTCCCTGATAAGTATTTGGTATTTCAGTCCATGCCATTCTTAGGAAATGCTTAGGCTTTGTGGTGGGAAAGCAGCTCTTTCAGTTGGTGGTCAGACAGAGCTGAATAAAAGATTCCCATTTCCACGTGCGTGGGATGCTCACAGAAATGCTGAGCAATGTGGGAAGGGCTGTTTGTGGGAAGAGCTGTGCATGCTGTGTACCAGCATGGCTGAATCTCTCTGCAGGCTGGGAAGAGCAGCAGTGTCCTGACCATGCTGCACTAGTGAGTGTGAGTGGATCCAAGGATGTAGGATGAGATTTGGATCGTGACTTTTCTTGTGCTGGTTACCATTGGCTGACTTGCTGTTGAAGTGTTGAGGTACAACACTGACAAAACAAAAACTTGTTCCAACAAATGCCTGTGATTTTTATTTATTTAAAAGTATCAGTGAGGACACAAAGGTTCATCAAGGGAAGGGAATCCAGCATCTGGAGGGCTCTGCTGTCATTCCTTGTGCTCTGTCCTTTCCCAACACTGATCACTCACGCAGGAATGATGCTGCTGCACAAGAGAGGGAAGGAGTCCTGCCAAAGACATTTTACTTCTTTAATTTATCTAAGTATGTGCATTAAAGTTAGGATGAAGAGAAGCATTTTGGAAAGAGGATATGGCATCAATGTTGTTTTAATTTAGAGTTTCTAGGCTCTGAATTGCAGGAATGTGCCTCAATACAGAGCCCATTTCCTAATCAGGCGCTCAGCATTTACCAGGCTCTCCGGTAAACGCAGCTGCCTGTTTCATATTGCTTGTCAGCTTGGATGAGGGACTTCCTCTGTCATCAGACAGGCAGGGCCATTGCAGGGCGAGGGTCACAGCTAATGTGGTCCCAATTTATTCCTCCCAGGGCACTGTGTTCTGTGGGCAGCTGAGGCAGGGGCTGGGAGGCTGCTCTGGAGGGGCTGGGCTGATGCAGGAGCTGCAGTTGTGTAACCAGATCCAGATGTGGTGTGGAGAGGGCCCTGCTGGGTGTCACACCGGGCTGACAGGGACCCAGGGAGCTGTGGCCTGCTTGGTGGAGCACAGACACTGCTCAGCTGTTGGGAAATAGCCTGCTTGCCATTTATCCCTTTCCTCGTCGAGCTAAGTTTTAATATCAGCTTCTATTTATTGTAACAGAGCAAAGCATCACTCCACAGTTTCAGTGGTAAAGGGAAGGCATATCTGAAGGGGCTGAGGTTTCCTGTCTGTGGGCTTTGAGTCTTAAACAGCTGGGATTTTCTGCTAGGAGCTGTTTGTAGCAAAGGTTGTAATTTTCTGTATTTGTACAGTGTGCAGCAGAGTGGGTGCCTGACTTGACCAGCATCTCTGTCACTGCCATGCCATAAATGTGAGGTAATAAGTGTTAAAATTTTTAGGAGGCTCTGAACAATATTAGTGTTTTCTGACAGCTTGGAGTATTACTCAGATTAATTGTCTGTAAATAGCTATATTCACTTGTGTTATTATATAATGTTTCATAATTATTATTATTATTATAGCAGAAGTTTGCTTGACTCGACATTGACTCAACATAGGATCTCAACATTTTCCTTTGAAATTGTATGACTTCAGGTTAGATTAATATTACTTATATTTTATTATGCTTATACTTATTACTTTTATTATGCTTATACTTATCGCTTTTATTATGCTTATACTTTTATTACTCATATTTTATTATGTCTAAATCAAAGTTATTTTCAGATCAGCTCCTCAGTCTTTTAAGAATATGCTGAGTTTTCATTCTATACTTCAGCATGCTCAGAGAATCACCCTGAGAGCTTAAGCTTTCTCCATGTATTTCATAAATATACATTTTCTTTTGTCATGCAAACTGTTAAGGAAAAATAATGAATAATATGGGATCAGGAGAGAGCTCTCTGCAACTGAGTTGATTCATCCAGTTACCTGAAATCTCTTCCTAAAGACTAAGTGAAGGAGATCTTCAGTCCTGGGAAGTCCTTTTTATACCTTATCTGTGTTTATTATTATATGCAATATCCCTTACTGCAATTTAAGGTGATTGCTACTTTTTTCTCTGAAAGGAATAGAAAAAAAATATTTACTCCTTGTCGTTCTTACCATAGACACTCTTGCTGTTCACTCAAACAGAGTATTTCTATTTTAATAAAGGGAGATGAGGAGCCCCATGCTATTTGTAAGTGTGGGTTTTGTAGTCAGCCTTGCCATTCAGAGGAATCTTTAATATCTGTTGTTTCCTTCTGCTTCTAAATCCTCATTCAAGATTGTGCCTTCCTCTGTGGGCCAGCATGAATTTGAGGGGCTTTTATTTAACGTTCCCACAAAAGGAGAGGAATTATTTGGCAATGGTCAAATAGCTGATAATTGACTGGTAATAATGGTATTTATGCAATATTAAATGTTCATTTAATCTAAACAAGCAAGTACCAAAGCTGTTTTTTCTGTGCTGCTTTGTGCCTCTTCCCTGTAAGATTTTGACTGGTTTTCTTCAGGAGGCCAAGTTACTGCACAGACTGGTTTCCCAAGTAAATGTGGTTCATGGGATCATGAGGAACTGTAGATTCCAGAGTAGCTTCTCACACCAAAAATCATATTTTTCCTCTGTTACTTGTTTCCCTGGAAACCCTGCGCACTGACACCTGACACTCCTCTGCTGTGAACTTTTCCAGGCTGGAGTAATTTCTGTTTATAACAAGAGAATGTAAAACAGGTCAAAGGAGACTGACAGGCCAATGTTTTCCTCTTGCTGCTGTGGAGCTGTATCAGCACGACCACACTTCTGGCAGCCTTAGTTACCACCCTGCCCAATGAAATAATACAGATTGGGAGGGTGTGCAGTCAGTCTCTGCTTCACCTTAGCTGCCCTGGTTTGAAACCATGTCTGGTGAGAGTGATTACTGCTAGCAAGGGAATTTCTTCTTCTGGTGACATGGATACAATCACTGCAGATAATTGCTGAATGTGGTGCTGGTTTGTGACAGAACCCCTGTTGTTCTCTGAAAGGTTCCAGCAGTCTGGATTTCCCTGAGGGGAGGCATCTCTCAAACCAAACTTCCTTCCAAACTGTTGGAAAGGAGCTTAGGAAGTCTAAGAATATCTGTGAGAGTTGTCTGAGTGTGGTGGTGGTGGCTTCTTTATAGCTGAGGAAGAAAAATGAATATTTTAAATGAGTGATGAGATTGAGGGCACTTGGATCCATCTGTGTTTATTGATCTCCTTACCACAGTACCCATGTAATTGCACTGGCAAGAGTGCAAATAGATATAAAAGTGGGGACAGAAAATTTTTGTGATAACAAAGTTAAGAACAGGCAGAGTAATTTGAATGTGCTGTGCCAGAGGTTTCTTTATGAACTGGGCAGAACAGAAGGTACTCTGAGTTCTGGTATTCTCTGAATGCCAGGTTAACCAATTTAAAGCAGGAACAAACAGATAAATGTACTTTGCCAGAAATTTTTCAAGGACTAGTGAAGCATTTCAATAATTATGGTCACTTGCAGTGGACTTGTTACATATCAGTGCAGTCTCAGTCTCACCTCTCCACTGCATGGTCTGTAGAGTCAAAGTAAAATCACCTTTCTTCAGGTTCTTGTACCACCAGTGTCCGGAGGGTCACTTGCAGCTTTTCAATTACTGGTTTTAATATACAAAGGTGCCAAAATATGTAGTTTTTATAGTATATTCTTAGCTGTGCTGCCAGTGTAGCTGGCATGTGAGCAGGCAGAACTGGGCAAAATCACTCTGTACACTTCCTATTCAGGAAGCTGTTGGACTAGAGACAGCAGAAACTTCTGGCTAAGTGAATATATATCCACTAATTGGCTCTCATCAGGCATTGCCAGCTGTCAAATTTAGGCATCGTGGCTTTTGTTGAAGGCCTGTAATGCACCCAGATCATCAATCACAGCTCTGCTTGCTCTGCCAGGCTTTGCTCCTCAGTAATTGTTTCTGTCAAGGGGGGAGTCTCTGCCAGGGCAGACCCCAGCACCCTGGCAGAGGCTTTGTCATGCCCTTGAGCACAGCACTTGGAGCCCTCACAGATTAAAGAAAGCACCTTCTCCCTGCCATGTGCTCCAGACTTTTTTCCCATCATTTTTAATCATCTGTTAGCACAGTAACAGCACTCAGTGCAGCATCAGCAGTCTTTTCTGGGGCAGCATTTCATCTCTCCCTGGTTTTTCTTATGTTCTTTCTGCTCTCCCTCCTCCTTTACCTTCACCCTTTGCCTCTTGCATGACTAAATAAAAATGTATGTTCAGGGGAGCCCTGCATGGTGCCAGGGAAGGGAGCTGCCTGCTGGATCCATGGGAGTGCCTCTTGTTGTGCCTGGTGGAACTGCTGCAAACAGCCCTGGCTGCTTTCTGCTTGTGCCTTCAGCCTTGCACAGCCTGCAGGGTTTAGGGTGTAGCTCTGTAGGGTTGCTGGAAGAGGAAGATGCTTTGCCTCACTGAAAAAGAGGGCTTTAAGATTTATAGAGGTATTGAGGAACCCAGATGACAATACAGTACTTGGTTCCTTTTCTTTCTAGACATTTATAATATTTTTTAAAATGCTATAAGGACTAATATTTCCTAAGTTTGAAGTCAGATTTCAAAAACATGTTTCACTCCATTAGAAATTCTCCTCCATTTAGTGAATGTATTAAGATTTTCTTCCTCCAGTTTTACAGCTGACTAAAAATTCACACAAATAAATTTAAATTAATTGGATAATTGCCAACAACATTTACACCAGTTCTATTCAGGGCTTATGAATTTCTATAGGAGGTTATTTAAGCAAGGTTGCCTCTCTCTAGAAAATCAGGATTGCTGGACTAGTTAGGTTAGCAGTTCAGAGACTCTGTATCCCATTCCTGTAAGTGACCAACTTGATGGTGCTGGATATCAGGAAAGATTGTTACGCCTCCCCTTGGAGAACCAGGCTTGTTAGCATTGTTAAAGAGGTGAGAATGCTCACTGAGCTTGGGCTTGCTCAGACTGCACTAGAAGATCTGATTTGGGCTTGAAAAATAATCATTCCCTGGTCTGTGAATAGTACTGCTGGACATTGGTGCAGTGTGAAAACAGTCTCTGTCATTTGGCATCACAGTTGTAGCACACAGTGGTTTCCTGTGGTTGTTGTGGCCCAAACCACTGATCTGGTACACAGTGGTTTTCAGTTAAATAAAGAGAATATATTAGAACAGCTCTCTGTGATACATACATTCAACAGAGTATTTATGGAATTCATTCTCTCTCTTTGCTACAAATATTATGTTGAGTATAGTTCCTGACAATATTTGTCTTAGCTGAGGAGCCATGAGATAGATGCAAAATCTCAAAGAGAGTCATTTAGAGCAGCTCAGGGTTGCCCATGGTTCATTCAAGGAACGCAATTATGGGTACATCTTCTTTTGCTTAACTCCCTTGGTCTGTGGGGTAGCTGGAAGGACCCATGCATGACTGCTGCTGATTCTCTTGCAGTGGCAGGATGTGCCTCAGGGGTAAAATATTTGAGACTTTCCAACCATTGGTCCTTGTGGCTGGGCTGGTTTGGCATCACCCTTGGTATTTGAATTGATGATGTCTGAAGGATGACCAGAAAATACAGTGAGTTTATGATTACATTTAAATTGTATCTTTTAGACCCATTGTTTAGGGAACTCTGAAGTGTTGGTGGCAGAAAAATTCCACTTAAACATATAAAATGTCTTGATCACATAAATCCACAAATAGATTTTCTTTTGTGAAGAAATAGAAATTTCACACTGAAATTTCAAGTTCAGGAAGATTTTTAATTACTTGCTTGAAGATTTTGAATCTTGAAGATGGGCGTGAATGCATCCTTACACGTATTTCATTGATTGGATACAGATTTTTCTGTACTAAATTATTCCTGTTCATCTGGCCTGTTTTACCTGACAATGACAATTATTTAGGAGACACGTGTGTCCCTTTACCAAATATCCATTCAAAATGTGCTGACTTGGTATATTGTGCTTATCTCTTGCTGTATTTAAAGATATTATTCCTCAGGGAGCACACAACACATGGAACACTTTCATATTAAACCTGTACAGTAAAACTTTATTTGTGGCTACTTGTAATTGGATGAAAAGCTGTGACATTACCAACCATCATAGATAAAAACCAATTCTCACATTGATAGTCAGTTAAAAAGTAGTAGCAGAAAGGTGAAAGGCATTCTTCCAGTTTTAGTATTGGTTTTAGTTTGTGTAAGACTTGTAACTGGTGAGGTGATAGATGATTCAAGGTGTTTTCCAAAAACATGTAAGGAGGAGGTGAAGTCAGAGATATGAGGTGACTGATTGGGTTCATAAACGAAATATGTAGAAGGTTTCAAGTAGATTACAGATTAACAGTTGTATGACTTAATGTGTTAGTGATGTGTTCTTTACTTGAAGAAGGAATGAATGATGGAAAGAATTGTACACCTAGAATATGTAATGAAAATTAATGATCTATAAGATAGAATATATTGCATATTTGTGATTTTGCTGTGTTATTTTGGGAGTAACATAATAAATCACTACTTCTTTTTTTTTGCTTGAAAAGAGAGAAATGCATAGTCTGCAAAAGAGAATTTTAATCCCCACCATCTTAAAAATTGATAATGGAAAAAAATTTAGTCTTAACTGCATGGAATGAACTTCAGTAAACAGTGAAGTGTTGATGAACAGTGTTCTCAGGTAGTTTTTGAGCTTATGCACTGAAATATCTCTCAGTCTACAGATTTTTTATTTTTCTCATCTGCAGGATTAAGCTCATTAAATTTTGAAAATAATTTCCTTTTTTGTAACTGTCTCATTGGGCCTAGTCCAGTACACCATATCTCAGGCAAACGGATAGGTGAGGCAGGGAAAAATAGAGGTTTCATCTTGCAGTTGGAAATCTAAGATGCTGTCAGTGAGGAGTAATTTCTTTATAATAATCCTTCATTAATTTACATAACACGTTGTGGAAATTGCAGGTTTGTCAAAATGAGGCACATATTTATGAAATTAGGCATCAGTTACTTGTGATAGCTTCTGCAAATGGCCAGGTGCTGGTGGCTGCAGCTTCCCCTCAGTTCTGTTAAATTCATGGCACTATGTTCTGAAGAATCTAAGCATCAAAAAATTACTATTCATGTTTATATGCAGAACAAATTATGCCTTTACTCCTTCATAAGTACATGCTGTTTTCTACAGCCCCTTTTTAAGATGAAGAAATACACCCAAAGAAAAGGTGTGCAGATTTACCCTAGAGGTCACATGTTTGCCACTTGGGATTTGTGAATGCAGGGAGGGGATGGAGATTTTTCTGCTGTCTCCTGACTGTGAGGAGTCTGGGAAGAGCTGCCAGGAGGTACAAGATGAGAAAGTTGATACTGATGGAGATTTGTGCTTCCAGTCCCTCCCTGAATGGCAGTCTGGAGACAGTGCTGTCAAACATGAGTTAGTGATTTTGGCAGGTCCTCTTTAGGGCTGTTGTGTCCAGCTGTCCCTGAGCAGACCTGTATGGAACACAAAATAAAGGCACAGTTTCTGTGTGCCTTCTTTTGCCTTGAGTATGTTGCCAAAGGTTTTTGAGTCTTTGCAGTAGCAAGAAGTGCTTTTAGGGATTAGTCCAAGATTTTGCATGAAGACAAAATAAATCTCAAACTCAGCTATCAAAAGATTGCTGTCTGATTTTACTTGGCATAATCAAACATTTATCATGTGGATATAAGAAAAATTTGCTGATTATGTACCCTGAATTTCAAATACAAGTCATTTACCTTTGCAATTCCATGTTGTAGAATTTTAGCTTATCAATAGTATAGGTGAATGTTACTCTCTCAACTTTTGTGAAGCTTTACTTCCCAAATATATGTGAATATATATGTATATAAACTCTCATCCCAGGACTGGTGTCTGGAGGAAGCAGTGGTCTTTTATACTGAATACAGCCCTGATTAAGGGGTAATAATTTTATTAGAGCTTTTGTTCTGTTTATTTGAGTACAATTTTACAGTCACAGAACCCAGTCCTTTGTTCTCTTTCTGTTTGTTTACCACCAATGCCTGTCTGTCTTAGTGTGAAAACAAATATTTCCTGTAGTTGGATAAACAAAAAATAAATGGAGGTCTCACAGCTAACTCCAGGCAGGATTTGAACAACCTAGGTATCTCTTGTTGTTACAGTGAATTTTTGTCTGGAGTGGGAAACTTAACATTTTTAAACATTCTGTTTCACCACTGTACCACCCTTAATCCTTTTAATAGTCCAGAAGTTGCTCTTCTCACTGTTGTCATCTCCACATGAACCATGACCATAATTTATGACACCAAGCCAGTGTTCTCTCCATCTCCTAAACACCAGTAGATGCAGCCTTGGCTTTGCCTCCTTTATTCCAGCTAGCAACCCAAACCTTTGCCAACTGCTGACAGTAATGATGCTGAAAAAATAATAAAAGCAATATAATGATCCTTAAAAACACACACACTCACGGGTTGTTTAAAACTTGGAAGCCTGCACGAGTTTATGTGTTCTCTGTAAGTATTAAGGGCTGTACCTTCTCATTTTAGTTTTTCCCTGATTTTTTTTCCTAAAGGGAAACATATTTACTTGTATATGCAGATCTTCAATCATCTTTCAGATGTCTTCTCTATCTCATATGGAGGCATGCAAGATGTGTGTTCTTCTGCACTAAAAAATGAAAAATTCACAGATTAGGTGGGAAGGATCC
Organism: Ammospiza caudacuta; assembly: GCF_027887145.1. Classification (NCBI taxonomy): domain Eukaryota; kingdom Metazoa; phylum Chordata; class Aves; order Passeriformes; family Passerellidae; genus Ammospiza; species Ammospiza caudacuta. The sequence goes on along the minus strand of NC_080597.1, from coordinate 5,888,037 downwards.
ACAGAGTAGAAAGTGCAGACTAAGACTAATTCCTTATTTTCATCACTATCAGATCACAAAAAGATTTTTCTCTTCCCCCCTTTCCTGATTACCAAAACCACCTAATCCTTCTCCATTGTCTGTCTTTTATATCACAAAGCTGGTTTGTGATATTAAAAGGCCTTAAAAATATGAGGGCTTCCTTGTTTCCTCCTAGGTCTTCTTAATTGCAAATCAATCAGTCAAGGTTGCTCTTGTCCTTCTATTCATCCTTTTCTGTTTTTTCCTCTGCATTGTCAGGGCTCTTTAGCAAGTGGAATCACCTATCTTAAGTTTAATGACTTAGCCGTAAAAGGATTGTTAAGAAAAACTCACCAGAGGTATGACTGGCTTTTTTGTCATCTTGTCCCACAGATCTTTTTCTTTCAGTGGTCCTGCAGCAGAGAGAATTCTCTGAGATTTTTTTTCTGAGCTTTACAGAGTGCTTTATGGTGCCCATTGGGTGGGCCTCTGCTCATTTGTAATGGCATCATATGATGTAAATCACAGAGAGAAAACAGATTAGGAATAGAGCAGGCAAAGACAGGAATACTGGAATGAAAACACCTTAGAGAAATTCATCTGGCCAAACTGGCACATCTCTACACATAGTGTGCCATGGATTTTGTAGAGAATTAAGAGAATTTCTTTCCTTGGTGAGAATAAATTTGGCACAAATACAGCAGAGAAACTGAATGTTTTTTCAGTCTCTGCAGCTTAGTACCTAAGCTTTGATGCAGACTTAATAGGAAAAATCAACCTCTGCTGGAGCAGCAAGCAAAAAAAAAAAAAAAGTGTTGGTTTATTGTGGTTCTCCTTGGCTGCGTGCAAGAGCAGAGGAAGGGACAGGAACCATCTGCCCAGCTCTGCAGTGCACGTGTGCTGCTGTGTGCTGGGGCAGAATCCCCTCTCTGTGCTGCAGACAGGGACAGTGAGGCTGGGCAGGAATCCTGGGTGTGCAGACCACACGCACACACGTGTGCACAGACAGGAATGTGATGTCTGTCTGTCTGTGTGCCTCTTGGGGCAGGGCACTTCTAGGTGGATGTCAAAGCCAATAATTGGCCATACAGAAAAAATTCTTAACTTTTATTTAGTTTGGGGTAGCAAAGCTCTGGTGGTTGTCAAAGGAAATGCCCTTTCAACTCTTCCCTCAAGCAGTTACCATGCAGGATTTTGATGGATTCAAAGATGAAAGCAAGGCACAAAAAGAATAATACCGGGTTTCTTTTTCTTTTATATGCAACAGCTTTTAAAATTAATTTCAGAACGAGCACAAATAGTCTTGAGGTTTCGTTGTGTGTGTTTTTTTGAAGTTGCTATCAACACTGTTTATATCATGTAGACACAGATCCATTCATGTATACACCCAGAGCTGGGTTCTGGGCAGGCACAGACAGTTTGTGCTGGGATGATACTGAGCAGCTCACATCACTTTAGCATCTAGGAATTTGTATCTGTACATAACTCCTTTTTTTGCCAAGAGCAGCGTGTATGGAGGGGAGGGGGGTTTGCTATTAACAACTCTTTGAAGCTGCAGGCAAATGCAGTCGAAGTGGTGAGTCACAGAACAATAAAAATATGTAACAATAAAAGGTCTGTGGTCAAAACACTGGCATATACTTTCCAAAATTCAAAAATGCTGGATAAAAGAATGCTTTTACTATATTTATTGTAACAACACAGTCACAACACACAAAGATTGGAAGACTTCCAAATCACTTCAGCCAGGAAAGGTGTATGTAGACACACATGAGCAGATGGCCTACAAATTATTTTGTTGATCCAGGGGATCATGACTAGCTTTTAAGATTTTGCAGTAGGATGCATCTTGTATGTAAATTCCTATATGAGACTTTGCCAATCAGGGTTCATAGATACCACTGGACTGAGAAACTTTTCTTGTTTCAGAGCAGGAGAAAGACTGAGGCAAAAGCAGAGTAACTGAAGTGCTTGTCTTATTCAGCTTTGTGAAGCTGAGCATATGCAAGTGGATTTATTTTGGAAAGGAGAATCAAATAGAATAACAAAGGAAAGGGGGACAGAATAAGGTAGTTGAGGGTAAGATGAGCAGGGTGTGGAGTGAAGCAGAAGTGAAAAGGGAAGGAGAAATTTCAGGCAAATAGTCACAACAAAACAAGAGTCCCATCAATGATGTCAAGCAAAGATTGTTCCTTATTTGATAGCAATATTTGCCTGTTCTGTAGGATATAACATAGGTAATTTAGGGGCTTTAGGGCCTTCAGATTTCATATAGATTTTGTGAGACTAACCTTACCTGTAGTGCTCAGTGCTGATGCTTAAATTGTACAAGTTTAAAGTAACCACAGGATCAATGAAATGCTGATATGTATTTCAAGCTTAGCATAACCTGAGATACCTTTTAGATTTTGCTTTGTAAAAGATGTTACCAAACTATCAAAGTTTTTAGGAAGAGTTTATGCTCCAAAGTACATTTCAACTTGTTTCTCTCATCCTTTTTTTTGTCTTTGCTTTTCAATTATTTTGTAAAGCATAAAATCAAATTTTTTAGTTTGGACCCATAAATACACAGTGAGAAGGAAAAAATGAGCAAGGGGGAAAGTACAATGAGAAATTTTCAACAGTTTGATTAATGAGGACTGTGGCAAAGACTGGTCTTTCCTTTTGTGTTGCTATAGAAGTAGCATTTCACTTTTTTCTTAAAATAAATTGTCTTTGGTAATAAGTGTCAAAGTAGATTAAAGAGACAATAGACTGTATCTATTAAACATTCAGGAGACACATGAGAGGCTGATCATGAGAGGCTTGCTTGCTGCTGATCACTTGAGAATTTGTAGCAGGTCAGTCTCCTAGAATCCCAAATAAAGGCATGTACCAAAAAAATTAGTTTTAGTGCAAGGATATCTTGAGAGTCTACATCCAGACTCTTACAATTCCAACAAAATGTGTTAGTTTGGACTCCAGAGAAGAAGAGCTTTAATGTCAGTGCCATCCATCTGCTTAGCTGAGCTGTACTTCCTATCCATAACTTTTCAATTTGTTGACCATTTTCAACCAAATTTGACAGAGGAAAAGGAGTCTCAAAGATTTTGTAGATTTATAGGAACTTAATTAACATGCACAGCTGGGTAGAGGCACAAAGAGCCCAAAGTGGAGCTCCCACACAGGGGAAGGCAAGGAGGATTGAGCTGTGTTTTGTTTGGCTCTAGCACACACACATGGCTGGCCATTCTGACTTTCACTCTGCTCCCAGCTGAATCTTGCCTGGAGACACCTTGGGGGAGGCAGGCTGCAGAAAGAGATTGTTACAAGGGCTGAAGGCCATGCTTAGGAGATGGAGAACACAAATCCAAAGCACTCAGATCTCATCAGTCAATATAGAAGGGTAGTAAAGTGGACTCACGTGCTCTTCAAGGGTAGCCATGCTCTCTGCAAAAGAAATTGCTTCTTTACTCATTAAAGAAGCAGTGGAGACCTCACAATAGCAGCATACTTTAACAAAAAAACCCCAGTTATTAAGCTAATTTAAATCAATTAGTCTTTTCTGTTTTAAGGGTGTGTGGCAGCAAAAGATATTGATCTTATATTCTCTTCTGCAGCAAGACCTTTCTCTTCCATAGTGTGGAATCAGCATGAAATTTGCCTTAACAAACTGCACCACAGAGCAGGCTCATAACCCAAAAAATACCTGCTTATTTTAAACCTAGAGGTTTTATCTGCTCAAAACTGGAACGTGAACATAAACAGTTCTCATACTTTACCTTAGGAATTAAAATAGCAGCTTATTTTGTTTGGGTGAGAGATCCAGGATTCTTTGGGGATGCTGTTGTGGGTTACCATTTGTCCTGCTGATGCTGCTTGAATGTAGTTTCTTGATGCATAGACCACCCATTCTCTAAAAATTAATTTTACTCTATGGTTGTAAATGCAGCACTCCCTCAGACATCTTTGAGATACAGGAAGACACACCTTAGTGATATTTCTGCCTAAGACCCTCACATGCAGTGGGAAGATGCCAAAGAAGTAACATACTTGGCTTGCTCCTGAGTAGTTAACCATGAGAAGAGGTATTTTTTATTTTTAGTTCCCTTTCAAACCTGTGACTGGGCAGGTTCCAGCCTTTATGGAACAGGTAATTGAGAAAGGCAGTTCTGTTACCACTGATCTTAAACACGTCTTGAGGTATCTCTAAAAAGAGTAAAAGAGAGCTAAAGAAACATATAATGATTATGTGGTGTAGCACAAAAAGGAATCCCAAATACAGATCTGATTTGGATTTTTTTGTGTGTCACTGGTTTTCTTCATACAGGAATCAGAGCAATAGATTTCAGTAAACTTTGTCACTGGGTAATTCCATGGTTTCATAGTTATTCCATCTCCTAAGGAGCTGAGTTCCAAGAGACACATTCCTGTACAGGGAAAATTTCAGTTCCAAGTTTATTTTTAATCCCATCTACATCTGTCTACAGATGTCAAGTCTCACAGAGCATGCCCTATCTAGATGATCTGCCTCCTTTAGTTTAGTTCAAAGGCTTGTAGAGTATGAATTCTTCAGGATGAAGCATCTCAGTAATTATCACATGTGGGGAGATGAAGAGGAGAATGACATCTTTAGACTCAGAAATTAGCTGGGCTGATAAAGTCGCTTTATAAAGTAATATTGTTGGAACACTGCCAGCAGCCAGTGCAGAAGGCAGCATCTCAGGTAGAGCTGTGTTAAATCCTGCAGGCTTTGACAAACCCCAGCAGCTGCACAGGCTCTTTGCTGGGCTCACAAAAACACAGGCTCCAGCATGTGCAGAAATGTAGTAATAGGAATGGGTTTCGTGTCTGTGCAGCTGAAATTTGTGCTGGTTTGCTGCTAATAGAGAAATCTCAGTTGCCAGTCTTAAACATAGCCAAAAGGAAAGCCAAACCTCACCAAGGATGTGTCTTTTAAACTTTACAAAGAAAGATGGCAACTCTGTGTGTGCCATCTTATTACAAATTAGAGAAATGTTCATAAAATATGAGTGGGAAGGGGGCACAGAGTTAAATACTTGAACAGTCTTTCAGAGTCCTAATGTTCTAGGTAAGTATAGACTCAAGGTAGTATATTTAAGGTAAGTGTAGATAAACTCAAGGCAGACCTTCATATTCAAATAACAGGGATTATTCTTTCTCTGTTTTTCACAGCCAGATTCCAGCAGGGAGCTGGTTGGACATTAACAGGGATTATGGCTCACCGCAGGTTTTTAACAAGTAGAAAAGAACTATCTGAAAGCCTTCACCAGTGCATAATTCTCAGAGATAGTGAATTCAGCCCACACTTTGTAAGAACAATCACCTGAGTTTTTCCATTCTATTTCCATGTTATTAGTGACCAAAATGTTCCTGAACTGTTGCTTTTGCATGTGCTTCCAGTGCAACATTCTACTCAGATTAAAATGAGATAACTCCTTTAATGCACGAACACACTGCCTCCACCACATGCTCATTTGTCACAAATACAGTCATTACATTAATATTTACTTGATGTGGGGTTTTTTAAACTCTACATTAAAGAATTAATACAGCTTGTTTAGACTGGTTAGCAAAACCAAAATTACCCCACGCAAATATTCTACAAAAAATGAGAAAGGAGCCACTGATGTCATAGTTTATGCTGTGTTTCATGGTGGAGGAGCAGACTTGATGCAAACTCTTTGAGTAAGTTACTACAATGAGCATGTGAAGCAGACTGGACTAATAGAGAGAATGCCCAGCTCATGAGCTGTTTCTTAGAGAGCTTCTCTAGAGATACAGAAATGTGTGATCCCCATGAATAAAACATGGTTCCAAAGCTTTCCAGGCTAATGGTTACCAGAGCACTCTGTCCTGCAGAAATGCTTAAGAAAGGTATGTACTCTCATTAGAACACACAACTTCGTGCAGGCTTTCAAATGAAAACATTCTGTAAAATATATTATAAACAATGTCTGCAGTTATATCTGTGGCTTTCAAATTTATGTGTGGGATTCCACAATAAAGAGTTTGTCAGATCTGGGCAGCACTCCTCTAGGCTTTACCAGCTGCAGTGCAGAGTATGTCTCTGACTTCCCCCTAAACTTTATGGATCAGCATCAGTTCTGGTTTTTCTCATGTAATAATTTAAGTGTGATAAAATCTATTAATTTGATTTTTAATGTTGAGGGGCACAAGCAAGCTACCAGTGTGCCCTTCAGTGAACATCAGTGAGCATAAAATAATGTACTTTTAAGAACCTACAGATGAGAGAGTGCTTTCAAGCAGTACTTCCATGAATGAGGAACTGAATGATTCTTTAAAAATTAACTATGGCTACAGTTTTGGCAAGTAAAAGAGTGTACATGTGCAGTTTGCAATGAAAGTTTTCAGGTGTTGGTTATGTTAGTTTAACCGTGGTAATTTCCTTGTTTTTACAAACATTTAGTGATTATAGAATACAGGCAGAAGTGAACTATATGGTACCCAGGGGAAAAAAGTAATGAAAATACAGTGAAATCATGGCAGGGCCATGAAACAACCAAAGAGAGCATGTTTAAAGAAGTTCTGATGCTGATTGTTCACATTCATGATTAAAACAGGTTTATCTCATGTTTTCTGCTGGTGCTTTTCTCTTTTAATATAACTGCCTGCTGCAGCAAGGGATAAGGAAGAAGAAAGACTTAAATAATGGCAGGAAGTAAAAAAGGCATTAACAGTAACTGTATCAAAGAGACAAAAGGAAAATTGCAGAAATTCTGGGGTGCAAAAAGGGAAGGGTGGATATTTCTGATATTTCTAGAGTAAAGTCTAGTCTGTAGAAGTTGAGGATTTTTAGATGCAGTAGCCTTGCAAATGTGGTGTTTTAGACCTGCAGTTCACAGACTCTGGTCTGCAGAGCCAGTCACTCCTGGCTTTCAGATGGGAGCTGGAGAGTGTGTGCTGGCTCTTGAGTAATTTTGAGAATTTACACCAATGTGAAGGGTTTGGGACTGTTCTTTGCATGGTGACTCTTGGAAGAAAAGAAGAGCATTGTTAAGGGCTGTGGGGGCTTTGGGGAAGGTATAAGTGGAGGGCCAGGAATAATTTTATGAAATCTGTCCAAAAAAAAGTGAAATGAAGGTACCTTCTGGAAAAAAATCACAAAACCTATTGGGTTGTGGTGTTTTGTGCAGTTTTCTTCATTCCAGCATTTTTTCTGCACATGCCTGAAGGACATACCTGTCAGGGCACATGGTATTTTTTATAAGCAAAATTTGAACCTGACATCTAGTTCCTATCACTGCTAGTTCTTTGCTTGCAGCTCTGGAGGTTTTAGACAAAAGCACTCCTGACGCAACTGATTTGTCTGCACTGCTCATTTATTTTCTCACAGGACCCTGTGGTTAAACCACTTTGTTGTTCATACTTTTTACAGTGATGTAGAAATGCTTGCCCTAGGATCTGAGCCATAACCTCATGAGGTGGGAGAGGATTGTATAATAGCACCATGACAAACCAGCTCAGGACTGCAGGATGTTGGAGTGGTTCCCCACAGAAAAGTAAACGGTTTGTTTTTAAATCGTTACAACAGCCATTTGGTCTAGAAATTTCCATCCTTTCGGACATTTTTTTTTTCTTGTGGAGGAGCAATAGGAGAGAAACTCAGTTCATATATTTATAGTTATTTTTAAATTTTTAAAGTAAAAGTTTGTCATTAGTAGTCCAGTCTTAGCAGAAATTTTTTTATTCCTATGTTTTATATAAAAATAATTGTAAAAATATTATAATATTATATATTTTATTTGCAACCCTGCTTGGTCTTTAAATTTTGGAAAATAAGCTACTTTTCTTCCATCTTTTGATTTTTGCCTAATTCCAATCCAATATATATGCATAAATTAGTTCCTTTAATGGAATCACAATGCTAATTTTGGCATTTTCTTGCCAAGACTTGCCACAAACACACTAAAATGAAGAGCAGCTGCAGTGGGGAGGTCAGGTTGAATTAAAGGGGGAACATAGAAGGACATTTTCTAGGTGAACTGTTCCCTTATCATCAGGACGCTGCAGAGATTGTTCTGGGTTTAAATGTTCAAAGGGCTCTAATGGAGCTAAGCAACTAAACCATATTTTCAAGTAGGAGGAATTTTGGAACTTATCTCCCTGTTCTTCTGAAAACTTGAGCTTTGAAACTCCAAAATGATCTGATGAAAATTCCGAATAATAAGAATTGCAGCATATTTTAGGTTGGAGTAGCCTTCTTTGTCTGGCCACCTGCTGAGAGCATCCCTAATTAGAGCAGCTTGCTCAAGGCCTTGTCCAGCTGCATTTTCAGCATCTTCAAGGATGGAGATGCTACTGTGTCATGGCAGCCTGTTCTGGCATTTGATGCACCTCATTATGAAAAGAATTTCCCTGATCTCTAATCAGAATTTTCCATGTTCCATTTTACATCTATCCTTTCCTGACCTATCCCCTCCAATGGCTTCATGTCCTCTATTTCCTCCTATCAAGTACTTTTAAGAAGTCTCCTCTTTTTCAGTCTAAACCAGCCCAATTCCATCAGCCACTTTCTCAATAGCTGCTGCCCAGTATTAATAGTACATTCTACTTGAATTGAAGTGACAGAAGCACATAACCTCTTCAATTTGACTTCAAAATTCTCTCTTGGGGACTCTGTGCTTTTTGCTGACCAGACCCAGCCCAGAGGGAGGTGTGTGGCTTCCCTGAGGCCTGGGTAAGGGACTTCACCAGGAAACTTCCCAGCCTGGTGCAGCCCACTCATTGTTACCCTCTTATGGTTTTCTGAGTGGGCAGTAACAAAGTCCCAGCAAAAAGGAAAAGGAAAATGAGGAGAGGCCTCAGAACCTTGGGAAAACTGGCCAAGGGATCTGGAGCACACATTGTGTTCTCTTCTGTGCTGCCATTGCAGGGAATGATGGAGCAAGAAACAGGAAAGTCATGCAGATGCACACCTGCTTCGAGAGTGGTGTAAACAGCAGCATTTTGTGGTTTTTGATCCTGGGTGAATTTATACAACTCTGAGCTTCCTGGCAGCAAATGGGGTCCACCTGTATCAGAAGGGAAAAGGGATCTTGGCTCAGGACTCAGCTTGGCTCATTGAGAGAGCTTTAAAATAGATTTGAAGTGGGATGAAGGCATAGCCAGGCTCAACAGAGATAAGGTGTGGGGCCAACCTGCTGGAAAGCAGCTCTGAGGAGAGGGTCCTGGGGGTCCTGGAGGACAACAAGCTCTGCATGAGCCAGCAGTGTGTCCTGAGAGCCAGGAAGGCCAGGGCTGTCCTGGGGTACATGAGGAAGAGCACTGCCAGCAGCATGGGTGAGGGCTGTGTCCTGTTCTGGGCTCCTCAGGACAAGAGGGACACAGAGCTCCTGGAGTGGGTCCAGTGGAGAGTGACAGAGATGATGAAAGGACTGGAGCATCTCCCTTGGAAGGACAGGCAGAGGGAGCTGGGCCTGTTCAGCCTCAAGAGGAGACAAAGGAGAGGGGACCTCAGCAATGTCTGTCAGTGTCTGCAGGGAGGGCTCAAGGGATGGACCCAGCTCTCCTGGTGGTGCTGAGCAATAGGACAAGAGGCCATGGGCAGAAACTGATGCACAGAAGCTCCACCTGAACATGAGGAAGAACTTCTTTCCTGTGCAGTGATCATGCACTGAACAGACTGTCCAGAGGGGGTGTGGAGTCTCCTTCACTGGGAATATTCCAGACCCCTCTGGAGTCAATCCTGTGCCCTGTGCTCTGCTTGAGCAGGGAGGTGGGACCTGATAACCCATTGTGACCCTTCCAGCCTGACCCAGTCTGTGATCTCTGCAATGTTTATATTCTTCTCTACCTGTACCAGCTAACATAGTTTGTTTGGGTTTGTTTTATTTTTTAATATAAAACATGCTGCCTCTATCTGAGAAGAGCTGTGTTTTCTCTCAGGACAGTTAATGTGCTGTACCATCATTCTGCTAAACATCTGGGTTTCAATAGCTTTTCTTCACACACACACACTCTGAAAGTCATGTAAGAATTTTTTATTTATTATCAAAACAGTAAATTTCCCAGGAAATGTGAAATTGTTTAGAATCAATTGTTCTCATTGCAAAGAAGAAACTGTTGAAGAGGCAACCTTAAATATAATGAAATAATAAATATTAAGAAGTGCCTTTATGATAAACTGGTTGTTTAAGGATTAATGTAGCATGTTTCAAGTAGTGATTTATGAAAGATGAGTCAGACTTGGAATTCAAAACTTGCTTGACAAAGCAGAGCAAACAATATGAAAATTTTACATGATGACATTGCTTATTGCTTAAGCTCAATTTACTATTAGCTTTTGTTAAATTATTCCAAAATAAAATCAAATCCAGATTCAAAGCCTGGACCTTCTCTCATGATCTGAATAGAGAGAAGTAGAATGTGCATTCTCTAGCTTCGAGATGCTCATTAAACTCAGAGTTTTCAGTGAGAAACCATGGAGTTATGAAGGGATTGACTCCACAGCTGGCATTTCTGTCAGCTTTGAGCTTTCATTTAAGACATTTCATTTTAGTGCATGTCTGATGATTTTGTATGTCTAGTTGTAGATAATTTGCTCTGTATCATATCCAGTGTAGGTCAGGGTAGCCTTTTGATTTCCTTAGAATACAAAATTTCCCAAAGCTCAAAGTGGGGCTCTTTGTGCCTTCTGAGCTGGGAGCAGAAATGCCATCAGTCCCTTCTGGGGCTGCTCCATGTGTGAGTTCCCAATGCCCCTGGTACCCAGAAAATGCCAAGGGAGGCAGCACTTGGCTGTGCAGGACGCTCACCCAGCCCCTTGGGCTGCCCACAGGGTGTCCCTGCTGCCTGGATGGGGAGCTGGGACACTCTGCCAGGTGCATTTCTTTCCTGATTTGTGTCTGTGGGTGTTCAGGGACCTCATTCCAGGGTAGTCTGTTAAAAGGGCTTTCTAATGTTCTTTGCAATTGCTCACCTAGAATGGTATCGTTAAGTTCCATTTATTCTTACACAGTTTATTTTCTGCAGTGTGTTTTTCAGAATCCTATTTCTTCCGGAACTGCAGATGTCCTAAGAAGTTGAAGAAAAACAAAAACATTTGTTTCATACTTTGCTAATCCTTTACTTGACTGTGTCCAGTTTTTAATCTTATAAGCCTTCATTATGACACTTTTTCTTCTCAATGTCTATTTATTAACTTTTTAATTTCCTCACAGGATGGCTTTTATAATTATATATATTATAATTATTATATGTTATATATTATTTTATATATAGACATTATATTATTATATAATTATTACATTATTAATTATTATATGTTATATAATTATAAATGTTATCATTAACATTTTTCTGACCAGTCTCAGAATTTTTTTGTTCTTTGATATATCAGTTGAAAACTGATTTGCATATTGAAACTGGATGGACTTCTTAAGTAATAACCTATTTTCAGCTTGTGCACTTTTTGGTTTTTAAATACTTTCTGAGGGCTTCATTGTTTGTTTTTTTTTTAATTGACTTAGGGACACCTAACTCATGTTTTCATTGAATTACTCTCCAAGTTGGTGTCTGAATCTTAATCCCAAGAATCTCTTAAGAAGAAATTAATTTCTTGTACAGCACAATTTTAATAGATACAAGTCAGATTATCCACCTAATTGCACAACTAATTTAGCCTTAAAGGGAACGGGCTGGAATGTGTCTCCACAGTTTTTACCAATTCTCTGTGGTAATACCAACTGATGTTTAGGCATGTGTCTTGTTTATTCCCATGTATGGATTTTGGATATGCACTTGTGTAAGTGCCCTGTTCCCTTTAGTCTCCATGATAACATTAGAAAGTAGACTGAGATTCTTTTTTCTTGCTTTTTTGAACAGACTCAGAACCGTATGAAGCTGATGGCTGACAACTATGAGGATGACCACCTGAAATCCTCATCCCATTCCAACCAAACCAACCACAAGCCCTCCCCTGACCAGGTAATGTCTCTCTCTTTTTTGTTTGTAAAGTAATTTTTGCTGTGAGGGCTGATGATTTTGTGTCATAAGTAGTTTCCCATGACATGCTTGCAGTGCTTTGGAACAAAAGTAGCATTCCAGAATGGAGTTATAAACCAGAACTGGGTGTTGCTGTTGTGTTGGCTTTGTGCAAACTCCTGAATGCTCCTGAATGAACAATTCCTGGTACCAAGCTGTTGTTAGGTGGGTGGAGAGGAGGAGGTACATTGAAAAGGAGCAAAAGGGAACAAAAACTTTACTCTCCTAAAATGCAAGACTCGAATCCTGTGTGACATACTCAGATTTTAGTAGCTTGAGTGTGTGGAGTGTCCAGGACTGTTTCTTGTCTTCAGTAGCAGGAAATCCTGCTCCAGGATCAGCTTTCTGATCTGTGGATTGCATACAAGCAATTCCCTCAATTTCCCACGAGGAAATCCCTGCCCTGGTGCCAAATGAGCACAGACTGCTCCCTCACAAACTCAATGGGCCATGAACTGAAGGAAAATCAATTTACCATCTCCAAAGCAGTGAGGAGCCTCCTGTGGCATTTACAAAGCACAGGAGCCGTGTGCTTGATAACTATTAGAGAGATTAACCATCCCTTGGGTAGCACAGAAAATGCCAACATAATTGCACATCCCATGTTGTAATCTCATCCACTGCAGTTTAATTAAAATATTAGCCATCATTAATCACTGCCTCAACGGAGGGAAGGAATGCTTCTCCTTGCCCTCTGACTCATGTAGAAATTGGTGAGATATGAAGGAAAGCATATCTCTCTAGACCTTTAAGTGCCAGCTTAGTGAAACACAGAAATAATGAGTAAGGTACAAGAGGAAAATGGCAAAAGCCAATTACTTATTCACCCTGCAAAAATAGATCTTGAGAAATCTCCTTTCATGTCTGCATCAGAAAACAAGAAGGGGTATATACAACCAAATAAACAGAAAAACTCTGATTTTCAAGGAAACTTCTCTTTACATCTTAATTTAATACCTTCCTCAACTGTATGTTGACTGGCTTGAATTTTCTGCAGTGTTTTTGGAAGATGTTGGTGTTTCACTCTCCTTTTTCAGGAGAGTGAAATTGTTAATAGTGAAAATTAAATGGATTTCCTAATCTTAATTTGGTGCAAGTGTTAGAATATCTGTTGCTTCTACTCTGAAGTTTACAGAGAGCTGAAACCATTTCTAGCATGAAACTTTAGTACATGCTTGCAAATAAAGGCAGCGTAGCATTCACGGATGAAATAAAATTTAGACATTTATAGAAATTCTTGCAAAGACCCCACAGGGAAGGGCAGTAGGGAGGAGAGGGGGTGGGAGGAGGCTCTGATTGCCCTTCCCCTTTGCAAAGGGGCATTTTGAAAGCTGACAAAGCCTCCAAGGGAGCAGAGAAGGCTGTACCTCAAGGAGGCTCAGGATACTGCATAAGGAATAGAAACGCTTTGTACTACTGTTTGTACTTTATGTGCTTTAAATACTAACCAACTCTTTATTTCATTCCCATGCTGCTCTGGGGCTTTCCTGTGCACCTCTAGGATGAGGAGGAGGGTATTTGGGCATAACCAGTCAGATGCTCTTAGCTCAGCCATTTTGTTCAGAACGGTGAGAACCAACCTCTCCTGCCAACAGAAGAGTTTCCGACAGTCACTCCCACCCTCACTGCTGTGCTTTGTGTCAAACCTGCCTGTGCTCCCTCCCCTTGCTCCCATGTCCCTGCATGAGGGTGTTTCTCGTGTGTTTTTGTGCAGTTTGTGATTTTCCTCTTCCAATCATCCTCTCCTTGTTTCACCATGTTGTGGGGAGAGCTTCCCAGGGCATGTAATTGAGTTTCTGTGCAAGTACGAAAGAGCAGGAAATGTCTTTCGTGTCGTTTATCATTGGCTTCATGGAGGAAATGTTTTCAGTGGGATTCTTTTTCAAAGCAGTTTGCGCCCTAGCCAAACCTATGTGTGCTTTTTCGATTCTGGTTTGTAAAGAATGTGCTCCAGGATAATGTTCCTCCTGAAGATAATGTTCCTTCTGAAGGTTTTGAGCATGTGGAGATCTGCTGCAGAGATTGCTGCCGTGCACGCTGACCTAACTAGTCACAGATATTTATCAACTCACAGTACAGCATTCTCTAGATGGACTAGGAGTATGAATTGTCTATAAATGTGAAGGCACAGAGGAATATCCCCTGAACCTTCCTCTCTCCCTTCCATCTCCTTCATTCTTGCAAAACAGTGGGGGAGGAATTAGGAGCTGTTTTTCATTCAAAGTATGTTTTGTTTCTCTGTGTCCACGTCCACAATTTTTTCTTTTGTGCTGTCAAATTGTCCCCACAACAATGCCCATTTCCAAAAGGGAAGGCAGTGCACAGAACAGAGCCTGCTCCCCAAGCCTGTTCTTTAGAAAAAAAACCTCTTACTGGCCAGGAGTCAGGTTCTGATTATTACCCTACAGTACACAGGATTAATTTATGCCTTGGAGTATCAGTTTTAAAGCAGAATATGTTTCTCTGAAGTACTTTAAGTATTTTAAAGGACTGATGACAGTATTTTAAAATCTATATGAAACTTTTTCCTTCTTCACTTATCCTTTTAAGAAAAAAATATTTCACGTCATTTTGTGTGCACTTTTTTCTAAGAAGTTGATTTTTTCATATTAGTTACTTGAAAGAAAACTGAAAATTTCTGTGGAAATCCTGGACCCTTGCATTTCTGAAAATTATTGCTTTGTATTAGATTTGTAAAACATTCATGAGAGAATAAGGCACTCTCATCTCTTGCACTTGCTCAATTAACTACAGACTTACAGTCTGTCTGCATAGATCAAATCCCTCTTTTCAAGCCAACCATCTGAAAATTTTAATCCAACTGTGGCAGTGTCAAACTTGAATTTCATGCCTTGGGGTCTGAGCTGAGAAAATCTCTTCAGTGGACAAATTGATAAAGTGCTTCATTAATTTGCACTCACTGTTGATTTCACATTCTTTTTGAATCACCGCTCCCGCAATGGTTGTACGCTCGTGTGTGTTGTTAAAAGTTTTAGAGGTGATGCTTGTAAAGATCAGCTGCAGCACAGAAATTACACAGGGGAGAGCAGGTAAGTGAATGATGAAAAGGAAGAGGACACTCACTGTGAAGGTAGGAATAATTCTGATTTTCCTTCTGGAGCAAGCATGGAGTTTGTGTAGAAAACACTGAGAAAGATCTCTTCTCTTTCCTCTCCCATGTGCTGATGCATTTAAGAATGCAACTGTGCTAAGAGTATGGTTTTTCATAGTTTTCTGAATTAATGGGTGGTTGACATTAAAAACTGCTTATGTCTCCAGTTTGAGGCACTTTCCTGAAGAAAGCTGTTACAGAGTATCCCAGTCAAAATAATGAGTCGGCCTGCAGCCTTGCCTTCCCCTCATCTCATCAGAGAAACTTGTCAGCCTCGACATTGTCATGCATACATCAGCAGGGAAGGTATAAAGGTGATGGATGCTTCCCAAGCCAGTTATTCCCAACAGAGTACATGTTTTTACTGTGATATTCCATGTTCATTAAAAAAAAATAAAGTCCTTATTCTCTTTGTAAAAGCTAAGATGATGTAAGTTACAGAGTCCCTAACCTCCATGTGTTAAATTAAATTTATGTATTACAATGATAAAGTGTAATTAATAGCATAGGACTTGGCAATAAGTTTGTTTTTTAAAGTTCCTTCAGGTCTGTGGATGCCATTACCTCTGGTCAATACTGAAGATTAAATGGAGACAAAAAACTGTGTACAATAGTTAACTACATTCTTTTATTTTTATGGTTTAGGTCTTAAGGCTTTTCCCCTCCAGCATTCTGGAATTGTCTGAATTTAATATTTAATTATGCCAAGTCTGTACATGACAGCATTATCAGATAGAGCTCCCCTGAAATGGATCACTGTTCATAAACATCTGCACCCTCCCTGTAATTTCTGAGGATGGTAGTTTACATTTCAGTTTATAGTTCAATGTAAATACCATCTTTCATCCTGAAATAGTTTTTCCTAGCATTTTTCCCTCAGCTCATTTCCTTGCTGTGTGAATTTCTTATGACTCCTTTTATTCCCCAGATGGAGCTCCATCCTCCTCTACAGCCCAGTCCATTCCAGTGTGATTTCACACGAGGATGCTCTTTGTCCTTTCTCAAATGCTAAACTGCTCAGGCCAACGGTTTAATTAGTTATCACTCACTTTTATCAAGAATAATATGAATTTACACCTTAGGAGGTCTAATACATGCAAAAGGATAGGGGTGTGGGTGTTTATTCTTGTAAATCTGTGCCAGATGTGTGCTATGTGAGGGAGGTAAAGCAAAGCTTCCATACAGAGATTCCCAAAGCTGCTCAATTCATCCAGTTGTCTTGTGAAGCACAGCCTAAAATGGGAGAAAATGTGTGTGTGGTTCAGAAATCTGCTTCATCCATTCGTTAACTGAAAATAATTATAATACTTATTAGAGCAATGGTGGAATGATCAAAAGCATGGAACTAGAATGCATAAAAATGGGGATATTTCAAAACAATGAAAATATTGGCAATTCCTATTACCCTAAAAATATTACAAGACAAAAAGGCTCTTTGTGACATTTTTCTTCAATATTTGAGTTTGACAGATTTTAACTCAGAAGCACTGAGTATTGTGAGTTGAGTACTGAAGGCACTCACAAAATTTAACACTTCAGATTTCAGTGGTGATGTCTGTGGTGGAAAGAGGAGTAAGTCATTACAGGAAAATATTTGGGTCATCTCAAGGTTTAATGTAATCTTTACCAGAGCAAACAAACTACTGGAAGTTTTCATTGGGATCACTACAACACTAAAAGTGCCTATACTTTATGAAGTTTGAGGAGAACATTGAAAATTTTTTTCTACATTATTTATTTCTGATTTCTTTTAGTGAAGTAAATAGTTTTTCATGGTGAGTTCCATGTTTAAATTCCACAGGGCATTAATTCACTACATAAATGTGAGCTTCCCTCCACAATCCACATTTTGTACAGAACTGCTTGTCCTGCTGTCACACTTCTGAGGTTCTCAGTATTGTCACTCACTACACTGTGACCTCATAAGCCTTTTGACTGGATTTATTTTCAGTCTGGTCTTTTTCATTGTTAGATCATGCAAAATGGTCAAAACCACCAGGCCTTCATGCCTGACTCATATTACATTGTAATTTACTGGACACAGTACTAGACCACGATTCAGAAGATAAATTCTTTCCTGGCATCATCTCCAACCACTCACTTGTTCTCTTTCTCCCTGTCTCAAATTCTCTAATTGTAAAATGAGCTGAAATTTTTGTAAAAGTGCAAGTTCTGCTTGGGAAAAGTGCTGTATAAGTGCTAGGTATTATTACTGCGTGAGATTTGGAAATTGCCTTGTTAAAATGATATGATGGAGATTCTAATACCTCATTTTGAAATTGTTCCTGAAATTGTGTTAGATTGGTAGCTGACTCTTTTACTGCATCTTACTTTTTTTCCAAGATCCTCTTCCTTCCCAAGAAAAGGGAAAATAACCTATATTTTCAAGGAGCTGCCATTCCAGCACACTGGACAAAGCTCTTTAGACCACTGTCTCTTGTTCTTTACTGTCATCTCTTCTCTTCTGAAGAGCCATTTCTTCCCCTCTCTAAAAATCTACAAACTAATTGTGTAGTATAATAATGACATTGTTACAATTCTTTATCGAGGTCTGTAAAAGCATTGTGAAAGTGTCTTGTGCTTGCCTTGGAGACATACCCTGTGCAAAATTTGAAGGCAGCCACATGAGATAATCTTGCATTGCTTAAACATGTCCTGACAGAGAGAGAGAGAGGGGCTGGATTTGTTTGGGTGTATTAGTGACATTCAGGGTTCTTCACTCCCCCATTTTGGATGGGCAGCCTTTTAGTAAGAACCCTAATGTGATGAACTCAAATAAGATGATGTAACTAATTTATCCTTAGGAGGGATAGAGAAGAATGCTTTCCTTGAGACAAAGTCAGCTTCCACTCTGGTCCTTTTCTTTTTGTGGGGAACAATTCTTCTGCTAGCTTGTTTTTTTTTTTTAAACCTATTATTTTGCTGTTAATAACTAATTTCTGTTAGAAGAATGTATTCTCTGTCCAAGAATGTTATATCTATGAGCACAAAAGAACTGATCTTGATACACTGTTCATCTTCTTTCTGATCCCAGAATGATAAAACTGAAATTTCCAGATGGAATTTTGTAATCTGCAGCTCTGGGATGAATTAAACACTCACAACAGAGGTGCAACTGGACTGTATCACTGTCTTCCTATTATTCTTACAGATCAAAGAAGAACACAAGTAGATACTTACAGTCTAAAACATTCAAAACAGATGGCTGGCTTCTTTTTGTAGAGATTTGTGCTTTTCAGCAAAACAATTGCAACAAGGCCATCATTCATTTCTGCCAGATGAGATTATGCCAGGTCTGTGTCTTATTTTCTCTTTTGATTTGCAGCTGAACATAATCTTCCACTAGTGGCTTGGTCTTTGTAGCAAGTAGGAATTCTGCACTCAGACATTCTTGTTTCTGGCCACTTCTAGGAGAGTTATTCCTTGCAGTTTGTGTGATATTCTCTACTATTTCCCAGTGATTCTGGCACTCCTAGACAGGACACTCAGAGACACAGGAACAGCAGCTGCAGCCAAACCCTTTCAGTTGTCATTTAGGAGGAAAAAAACTGAGGGAGAGGGGAGATGGACAATGTTAGAAAAAGAATCAAGCCCAAACCTGCTTTCCAGTGCATTAACTATGAAAATAAGCTCCAGAGAATGGTAACTAAAATAAAAACAGTAAGGGCATGTAGCCAATCTAGACACTGCATTTTCCTGTCTGTTGAAGTTCATAATGACTGATGGACATGTCAAGATTTACAGTTCCATCTCACAGAGTGCTCACTATGGGCTCTCCAACTACATCTGATTGTTCTTTAGATAAGAACTACTATATATACTTATACCATAGGTGTATTTATTCGTGGGATTTTGTGTTTGAATGTAGAGTAAGCAACTCCAAAAATACTTCCTGAAGATAGATAAACCTTCATAAACCTTTCAAAGTGTCTTTAAGCAGGTAGAGAGCTGCAAGAGCAGAATGAAGAGCCAGAGTTAGAGAAGGACAAGACCAAGATTCCTGTCACCTGCAGACAGGGAGGTTATAGTTCATCTGAACAGGAAAAGCCCTGATTGTGTTCTCTGATAGACTACTTAGGAAATGCCTTCTGGTTTGCATTGGCAGTGGGACAGAGAGCAGAGCACAGCCCTGACCCATCAGCATTGCCAGTGCCCTGCTGCCATGCTCTGCTTTCAGAGCAGTGTGAGACACTCTTTGCCTTTATCCCTTATAACAGGGAGAGGGAATAGACAAAATACAGCCCAGCAAGAAATGTGGGTACTTGCTGCTTCACTCTTCAAGTGCTGGAAAGCTTGAATGCATTAAAAGCAGAGGCAGGTTGTTCTTACTTATTCTCAAGCTGCTGTATTTTTGTAGAGAAGGAATCAGTATAAAATCTGACTCTGTGAAAATAAATCAGATTGATTTCACAGAATCATAAAATCTAATTCTGTGAAATCAAAACTTTCCTAGTTGCACCTACAAAAGTTTGGTCAGGAGAATCCTGTTTAAATCCACGGTGTCATGTACAAGATGCAAACAGTTGTTAAACTAATTTTGCTTTGTGGGAATAATTTTTTCCCCTTAATGATAATTGTCAGTATCATCAGTCTGACTACCCAGTTTCACAGTTTTCTATAACTTAATTTATTATTCAAATATTTAACCTGGTAACTAACACAACTTACAGGGGTGAAGTGCTCAAGTGAAGGAGATTTTAATTACAAAGAGGTGTGAGATGTGCACAGTGCAATGAGTTTATTTAGGGGTAAGAGATTGAGTGACTGCCCTTGCTTTGGAAAGGAAGGGAATGAGAAAACAAGTAAAATTCAAGCAGTGTGCAAACACTCCCTTCAGCTCTGCTGAGGTATCTCATTCCTGAAGGTTCATTTTCCCCTTGGTCCAGTTACAGGCCCCTCTCATGAGGATTTCAGTTCTGATCTCCAGCAGTCCCTGCTGTTCCTCTCGTGGTTCCCTGCCAACTTTGCTCCACGGCCCACAGAAGTGAAAGTTGCCAGTGTCATGGAAAGCACTTCTGGATTTGTTATGTATAAAAATATTTTAGAACCACTTGCTCTTTTTGAGTGCTCTAGGAACCCTACCAACCCACTGCAATTCTCTGCCTCACCTACATGATGGGGAAAGGATTTTATTTAAACAGAGGGAGCTAATGACAAAACTCCTTTCCCTGGGTTGTTTTTTCTGTTATTTTTTTCTGGTCTGGATTTTTCCCAAGGTGAAGAGGGTGAACTCTGGAAATCATTAATCCATGGGATTTGTTCATGGTGTATAAAAATTTCAAAAATCATTTGCTATATAAAAATGATTTCCTCATTGATTTTGTCAGAAAGGAACTGAGTAAGACAGCTCTGTCAGAATAGCCAGAATCTCTTTTAGCTCCTCACGTACATTGTTCTGGTTTATGGGGAGAAAATTATGAAGGTTAGAGTTAAACCTTTCTTCTTTTTTTTTTTTTTTTTTGTCTTTAAAACAAATCTAAAGCATACTGAGCCTGTCCTTGAGCTTTAGTGTGGGGGTCTTCTGAAGAAACCAAGTATCTCTGTGTATCTGTGAACTGAGCTGAACTGAACTGAGGTCAAGATGTGTCTTTTTTAGAACTTTCTTCTGTTTCCATTTAAAATAATGAAGGGAAGACATCAGTGATAAATTGCTCTGAATTTGGGAAGGCTTTGCACATTCTGAGCCAAATTCATGCCTCATAAAACTCCACTGCATTCAGTGGTTACAATATTATTGTTGAACCCTTGTGTTTGTTGCCAAACAAAAACAAATGGTCTGAGCAAGAAGGGAGAATTCAATTTACCATGCAAATACTTCCAGACTGTGTCACTCACTATCTTAGCTTATTTTCATATCTCCCAGCATAAGATTCTTAGCTATAAAGGCAAAATATCCCTGTCTGGCAATATCTATAATGAAACCCAGATACAGGGAGGTATACAGAGATTTGTCAGGTCCTTTTGAAATAATTGCTTTTTAACAAACATATGTGCTTACACAATCTTTGGCCCCATCTTCTCCTGTGCAGTGGTAGTTTGGGAAGTAGCTTTTGTTGGGTAGCTTAGTTGCAACTGTATGTAACAAAGTTTGAAAATAATTTTCCACACTCACATGGCAGAGATGTGGTTGGTAGGAGATAAAGGACTACCTGCACTGTTTTTCCAAACATATTTGCTATGTCCAATCTGAAGTTTTGAGGATGTGTTTGGTGGTACTTTGGGTTTCTGCTTGGATTTTTTTCAGCATTCCTTCTTTATTTGTGCTGTGCAGGATTTACAATGAACACTCATGGTGTGTATACCAGGCTGGCAAGCTTGATAATTTCTCAAATTTCTTAATTCCTTGGAAGCTTTCAGATTTATTCCACCTACACTTTTAATACGAAAGCACTGTAATTTTTACCTCACTTTGTTTACTCTGACCCCTGAAATTACTTGTCACTTCTATTTAATTTTCTTCTTGATGTAGCTGTACTTTCATGGAGGTTTGTTTTTTCTTTCTCAGATATTTAGAGATTTGGGGGTAAATTAAGAAAAATTACTGAATTATTTGATTGCAAAATGAAGAGCACTCACCAGCATCACTCTGCCCTTTAGGGGTCTGTAGTGGAAATCTGCAAACAAGGCACTCAGGCTAATAGGGGGTATGACAGCAGTCCTGCCAGTGCCAAATGTATATATGGCACTTTATATTGCCCTTGCTGTATGAAAAAATGTTATTTTCTCCCTTTTGCTTAAAGATAGCTGCTGTTGATCCATGATCAACCTCCACATTGATGCATTATTCTGATGAGTAAGGCAAGTTGTGTAAGGAACTTTGACAAGGATGACTGATGCAGTTGCAAAAACAGGCAGCTTTTAGGGGTGTCTGTAAGACTTTATTTCAAAATGGCAGCTGCAGGTTTTTAAAGTAGAGATTTAGAAGGTATTCTCTGAAATTAGTAAAGTATTTGGTTCTGAAAAAGAAAAGTGGTAGCTTCCTTCCGAGAAAAAGGGATTGTTAGCAGGGAGAAAGGTGACCAGGTCATTAACCCTTCTGCCTGGAGAAGGCATAATTTAAAGCTCCTGGTTGTGGTGAATTGCACATTGATTAAACTCACTCTTTATTCTGCAGATGTCTGTGGACATTGGTGGTTTTCTTTTCCAAATAAACACCTATGTATTTTTTGCATATTTCCAGTAGACACTGCTGTGTACATAGAGATATTTAAAAGCAGAGACTTAGCATATAAAATTTGAAATTCACTTACCCATATTTCCGTTGATCATTGTGCAGTGACAGTAGGACCACCATTGAAGAAGCAGTATCATTTCATTCTAAAGCTTTTTTGGCCTAATGACTTGTACAACTACAGTTAGATTCACATTTATCATAGTCACAGACTTTTTTTAAATTTACAAAATCTCAAGTTGAATTTGGACTATGTTCACAAGTATCTTTATTAGTTGGTTGAATTGGTTTGGGTTTGCATGAGAGGTTTGTCAGGCATTTCACATTTCTGCCTCAGAAATGTGCCTCAGTTGTAGTGATTGCCTTTTTTAGTGAAATGCTGTCAAACTTAGCTGGCCATTAGCAATATTCTGAGGTTGAGGGTGCATTAAGCAGACTTCATTCCATGCATTGATGAGGATGGCCTAAACCTATCAGGGCAATGAATGAATGAGGGCTGCTTCAGAAGATATTCCTGGGTTTGCTGTGTTTACCCACTGTTTTCCTAGAAAGCTCTGCAGCTCTGAGCTGAGCATGAGAACACGGTGTGGGCTGTGAACCCAGCCCTGCCATGCTTTTCCACTTAGCAAATGCTCTTACACCCTCTTGAGATAAGGCAGGGGCAGCTCTGCTGTGTGGGAAGCACAGTGCCTCTTGCTAAGTGGCCAGTTCAAATTAGATAGGGCAGGAACACAGATATAAGGGCACTTCCTACTTGACTGGCAGCTTTTAATGGATCCCAAGTGAGGGGAATGATTGCTCTGTGAACAGCGTTAGGGGGATGCTGGTTAAGAACTTTCACACGCCTCATTTGGCCTCTTTCCAGCTCGAGGTAAAAGGGGGAAGGGTGCAGGAGGAATGTGCTTGGAAAGGGGATTTATCCCTGAGCAGTTGTATGAACTGTTGTATGAAAATCTTCCATTCTTACTTGCTAGATAGCTCTGCTTTCTCTTCATCAAGGAGGGTTTCTGTTCACTAAGAATAGCCAGGAAAGTTATCCAGACAGATTGTTTTCAGACTGGAATCTGCACATCTGATGGATGTTGAAGAGACTGTGGTATCTGAAAAGAATGCAAGGCAGCTACATTGATTGGACTATGATAGTCCAAGTTATGATAGTCCAATAACTCCCATAGTGACTATTGACTATTGGAACTTCTGCGCATCAGTTTCTGCCCATGGTCTCTTGTTCTGTTACCTGGTACAACCAAAAACCTGGCTCCATCCTCTGACACCTTCCCTTTAGATGCTCAGACATTGATAAGGTCCCCTTCTCAAGGCTGAACAGGCCCAGCTCCCTGAGCCTGTCCTTGTAAGAGAGATGCTCCAGTCCCCTCACCATTTTTGTTGCCCTTCACTGGCTCCTCTCCCAGATCTCCATGTCCCTTTTGTCCTGAGGAGCCCAGAACAGGACACAGCACTCCAGGTGTGGCCTCACCAGGGCAGAACAGAGCAGAGGGGCAGGATCACTTCCCTTGACGTGCTGTAAATGCTCTTCCTAATCCACCCCAGGATACTCTTGGCCACAAGGACACACTGCCAGCTCATGGGCAGCTTGTTCCCAGCAGGTCAGCCCCAGCCTGTGGTGGTACATGGGGTTGTTCCTCTCCAGGTGCAGTACCCTGCACTCGCCTTTGTGGAATTTCCAACTACTTCCTGCCCATCTCTCCAACCTGTCGAGGTCCCTCTGAAGGGACACAGCTCTCTGGGGTATTGGCCACTCCTGCCAGCTCTGTGTCATCAGTGAACTTGCTGGGGAGACATCTGCCCCTTCATCCAAGTCATTGGTGAATAAGTTAAACAACACTGGGCCCAGTACTGACCCTTGGAGAATACCACTAGTGACAAGCCTCCAGCTAGACCCAGTGCCACTAATTACAGGGATCTGGGACCCTCTGGGGTCTGCCCTTCAGCCAGGGTTCCATCCACCTCCTTGTCCCCTCATCCTGTCCTGATATAACAAAGCATTATTTTTGTATGTGTGTTTATATATGCATATACAGCAGAGGTTGCCCCAAGGCTGTACAGGTTTTTACTAAAGCACATGACCTTACACTCTCTCCTGTGCAGGTTTCTTGCCTGAATCCTCTCCCTGTTTGCCTGTGGGTGGGGCAGCACCCTGATGTGCTGCTGTGGGCTGCTGAGCTCAGCAGGACACAGAGCCTGACATTAGTTAGCTGCTCAGCCGTGCCTCTCAGATCCTCACACTCTACAGCAACTAATCCATGTAAAACAGTGTTAGAAACAAAACAAGTGAGCCCTGACAGCCTTATTAAAAGGGGTCAAAGCCAGAATCTTTGTTGAAAGTCATGCCAGCACCCTGTTTTGTTGACTCAGAGATTATCTCACTCCTTATTCATTAGCAGGGTCGGAGGCGCCCTATTGGAAAGATATCCCCAGCCCAGTAACAAACAGCAGGTGCAGCCTCTGCCTGGGAACACCAAAAGAAATTGCTGGGACTTTGGCAGGGCTTCCCCGCTCTCCCTGCCCAGCACCTCATTTTATGGAAAGGAGGCCCTAAGCCCAGTTCTTCCCTAATTTTTCATCAGCAGCAAACCTTTAGAGGTTTGCATTACTGCAGTTTTGAATATGTGCCCAAAAACATCTACAAAAATGAAGCAGTATTCTTCTGGAAGGTCACAGCAAAGGGTGCCCAGTAGGCATTTATGCACTTGAGCTCTATATTTTTGTAAAGAATTGAGAAGTGGTTCTTCAGATACTTTTTATGGGAGCTGGATAACTCTGGTTTGGATTGCATTAAGGAACAGTGATTATATTCAGATTGGGTAAAGTATAATGAAATAAAATAGTACTTTATTAAAGTCTTTTGATTTCACTTTTTTAGTTTGTTATATAGAGTCTGGCCTATTTAATAAAAGTCATTGCCATTTCGAAACTATAGAAGACTATACCTTAACTATCTAAAGCATTATAAAAAATTAAATTTTAACTTTCTGGTGAAGATATATCTCTATCCAATTTCTGCAGTAGAGATGCAATCATCTTAGATTTGTTGTGTTTTGGCATAATTTGAAGCTATTCTCTTTAGAACGTGTTTATTGCCTACTTAATTTACAATGAAATATTTGTTGGCAAAACAAGCTAAAAATCTATATTGACATTGCTTTTGGACAAGTATTGGACAGACACCTATTATCAGAATTTTTTTTAAGTACTTTACCAAAGTACTGTTGGATAATCTGTAGAGTTAATGCATTCAGTTTAATATGGTTTCATTTTTCATCCATATCATCATTATTTCCCAGTCTAATCACACAGCTGTCACCATTGGATCCTCTCCCCAGTGTCCTTGGTTTCCTTCTGGATAATTGGTACATTATGGACCAGGAGTACAAAGGAAAGAGTGTTCAGGCTTCTTCCACTGTGGAGCTGGACAAGATTGTAACTTAGAGGCTGATCTTTGCCTTCATCACTGCTTGGGTCTCAGGCTGTTTGTGACATTCATATTTTCTGAAAAATCCCTTCACCCAGGATTTTTCCCCAGGGAAGCTGAGAAGCCTCAGAGAAAAAGGAAAACAATAATTGTCTCATTTGCTTCTGCTCTGTTTTGCTCATGTGGAATGTGTCTGGAGATTGTTTACCAAAGGGTGGTTGTTTAATTGGATTTCTGGTGTGAGGTGTTTTCACTCTTTGGCCAATCAGGGCCAAGCTGTGTTGAGACTCTGGAAAGAGTCGCGAGAATTCATTATTAGCTTTTTAGCCTTCTGTAAGCATCCTTTCTGTATTCTTTAGTATAGCATTCTTTAATATAGTATCATAAAATAATAAATTAGCCTTCTGAGAACATGGAGTCAGGTTCATCACTCCTTCCTTCATCTGGGGGGAATGCAAATACAATACCAGTGTCCTTGGTTTCCTTCTGGATGGTTGGTACATTATGGACCAGAAGTACAAGGGAAAGAGTGTTCAGGTTTCTTCCACTGTGAAGCTGGACAAGATTGTAACTTAGAGGCTGATCTTTGCCTTCATCACTGCTTGGGTGTTCTCACTGTCTGTGCTCTCTTATTTTCAGATAATTCAGCCCCTCTTAGAACTTGACCAGAACCGCAGCAAGTTGAAGTTGTACATCGGCCATCTGACAGCGCTGTGCCACGAGCGCGACCCCCTGATCCTGCGTGGGCTCACCCCGCCGGCCTCCTACCACCTGGATGATGACCAGGCAGCCTGGGAGAAGGAGCTGCACAAGATGACCCAGGAGCAGGTGAGTTTGTGGGTTCAGCTCTGAACAAGGCCCTGAACTTGCTGGTTGGGGCTTTACTGGTGTGCCGCATCAAAACGTGGTGAAACCATGTTGTGAGTGGTGAAAGCAGGTAGCAAAGATGAACTCTTCAGCTGATAAAAGCAGTCAGTAATTTTTTAAATTTATGATTATATTATTATTCATTATGGAATTCCATCTGCTCTTTTATCTGTACTTGGGGCCATGCATTTCCACACTCATGGGAAATCAAATTGCAAGGTACCAAGATATCAAAAAATATTCGCTTTTGCCATGTTTTAACTGTTAACAAATTTTAGCTGCTCTCTATAATTCAATGTAGTCTACAAGATCTTAAATCTTTAATTATATAAACCATATATATTTTAATTGACACATTTTTATTAGTCTCTTTATATAAGTGAATGCAGTGTCCTTACCTGCTGCTACAGACTATTCTTCCAGTAATTTCTGCTGCTTACCCACCTTACCTTACCATGAGTATGTGCCCACAAACATCGAGAAAAAATGAAGCGGTATTCTTCTGGAAGGTCACAGCAAAGGGTGTCCAGTAGGCATTTATGCACTTGAGCTCTATATTTTTGTAAAAAAATGAGAAATGGTTTTTCAGATACTTTTTGTGGGAACTGGATAACTCTAGTTTGGATTGCATTGAGTCAAGATTGGACTCAGTGTGCTGGATGTGATACAGTGTGCTTATCTACACACACACACACAGTGACTTTAGAAACCCAACTGTATACTTCCAGGAGTTTTGGAATACAGAACTGAAAGAATTTAATAAGAGTTTGTCAGAGGATGTCTCCACAAGAGGCTGTCAGTCTAGTTATAAATCATCTTCTGAAATAATCTTCCTTTCACCCAGCTCTGGTAATGTCTTGACTTCCTTAGTCCCTTCATTGGCAGTTTTTTATCTCTTGTTTGTGGATTATAATTCACCATTCCCTACAACCTTTTTTCTAACTCATTCCTAGTTCTCTTTTCAATTTCTTTACTGTTCTAATCCTATATTACTGAATTACTTTTTTTTTTTTTGTAATTAAAGTACTGCAAGAAACTTGTACCAGAACTAAATGTGACAAGTTTTGTCTTTTTAACCCTGACTTTGAATTACTGTGCCAAATCTTTAACTATTCACTTCCATATGTTTTATACCAAACTCTATCCAGTGCATGCAAGCTAGTGTAAGGCCTATAGAGTTAAAAGGGGATTTGTGGGTCAGTGAACATATGTTGAGCCTGTCTTGAACACTTCACCTTTGGTTTTCTTCCTTTGTGATTTTAAAACTAATTTCCTTGAACTTTCTAATCAAGACTGAATTTTGATTCAAAAATTGGAGAGAGCAGTGAAATTGCAGGAAACCAGCAAAAGCATGTCTGAAAATTCAAAAAGAGCAGACCTCTGGGGATAAATATGCCTGTAACAGGGCCAAGATGGTACACAACAGTCATGCTCTCTTTTTGTACCTGTCTTCATCCTTTCACTGATTCAGCATGTACTGTGTGCCTCCCTCAATATCTACATTTGCCTCTATAGGCATGACACATTCCTTTTCCCTTCAGAGCCTCCTGGCTTCTGTAATCACTGGTACAGGATTAAAATGTCTTCATTTTTATGCATGCCATCCTCCTCTGTTAAAGCCTTACAGCTCCTATGGTATAAATCAAAACATGAGGCAAATTATTTTGAACCACCTTGTCTGTCAGATTAGGATGAAGCAGTGGGTGACAAAACCTATAGGTATGTATGGGAGGCACCTGTTAAAATGAGAGTGGATATGGGCAAAGTTTGGATATCACTGAAATAAATTTCCTCATTAGTTATAGCTGTGGGGTCTTCATATATAATCAGAATCTGTGGGGACAGGCAGTATTTGCTATTGATCAAGAAATGTGAGTAAAGAAAATAGGAAAAGATTTCTTTGTCAAGTTCTTCTGAATAGTAAGCCCAAAAAAAATATTTCCCATTAAAACTTTGCTAGTCCATGAGCAACATTTATGGGTCACACAGTAAAAAAAGCACTGTGAGAAATTGTGAGAAAAGGGAATTACCTAAGTTGTTCTGGAGAGAGAAAAGAATTCTTTTTCTGTCCTTTCACATTATTGTCTTAATTCTGCACTGCTGTCACCACAGTTGTTTAAAGTTACTTCTCCATTCACGATTCTCAAGCATAAATAATGTCAGCTGAAATAAAATGTAGCTGTCTCTTCTGCTTTCCCATAGTCACTCAGATGGTATTTAAGAAGCTTCAGCTGCAAAACACAAACTAATGATATATGTCAATTTACAAAGCAGACTTTTCATTTAAGCCATGGAGCTTTTCTGTTTCTAGCTGCAGAGTTTCCTTTGTGCTTAAAGTATTCCCATGGGGAGTGGGAATCAGTTCTCCAGATATGCAGAAACCCATCACAGAATACCCATTTTGCATCTTTGGAATTTTAATGAGTTTCATAAATTACCTCAAATCCAGTGCATTAAATTCACTCCTGTCCCTTCTAATATGATCTTCTGTGGATAATGCTTTACAAGCCTCAGTGGGAAAAAATTAATCCCCTTGAATGTTAAGAAGTGCTAACATGATTAGGGAGGATACATTTAACCAACACCAATAATATTTAAGCATGATGGCAACGTAGCCACTTCTCACCAATGAGATTACCTAGTTTGGTTTGGTTGCTTTGAATTTTTTTTATAAATAGTTAAGAATTTTTCATACTGCTGCTTTTGGAGTTGTTATTTCCCTCTGCAGCAATTTCTGTTGGCAAAAGTTGGTTTGCTGTTTCATCATAACCAATATACTTGGTAGGTCTTTCATCCCTGCTGGGGAGGTTCAGGTACAAAAATCAGGAGTTTTCTGTGGCTTCTTTGGTGGATACAACTGGTAAATGAAGTAGATTTAACCTTCTCAC
Source organism: Ammospiza caudacuta (assembly GCF_027887145.1). Taxonomy (NCBI): domain Eukaryota; kingdom Metazoa; phylum Chordata; class Aves; order Passeriformes; family Passerellidae; genus Ammospiza; species Ammospiza caudacuta. Next base: position 5,858,560 of record NC_080597.1, on the reverse strand, counting down.
TCTTGTGGTACACCCACAATAATTAATGTACAAATAGTTGTTGGAAAAGTATCTGCCAGCATCAACACCATGGATCTAAGGGGAATTTGTTGCCACATAAATAATTTTGTAGTCTCAAAGTTTGACTGGTAATTGGTGCCTCTCATCCATAATAGTGTCTCAACACTACCATTAAGTTCAGTGATAGTCCTTAGTGACTTGAGCTGATTACAGAATATGCTGAGTTGGAAAGGACCCACAAGCATCATTGAATCCAGCTCTTACCCCTGCACAAAACATTCCCAGGAATCCCAGCAGGTGCCTGAGAGCATTATCCAAACACTTCTTGAACTCTGTCAGGCCTGGGGCTGTGACCACATCCCTGGGGAAGATTGATTGTAATCAAGCTGTGGGGCCAAGGTACTAAATCATTCTTTGTTGGCATTTTATCAAAGATGTTGTGTAGGCTGACTTACTGTAGTAAAATTTTGGTCCATTAGTAATGAAGAATTGAAGCCAGCGCTTATGAGTATATGGTGTCTCAAAACCTAATCTAAAATAATATATTAGACTAAGCTGTGGACAGTAAATTATCTATACAGCTCAGAACCATGTCATTAAATTATTCCTGTGGTGGAAAATGTCCCTTTGAGTCAGTTCTGACCAAATGTCCCCAAATAAGCTGCCCACTACTGTTTCTGGAACTGTCATCCTTCAACCAATTCATGTCCTATTTGACTTTCCTTATTAAAAAACAAAGTTACCAGAAGGAAAGAGGAATGTTCAAAGTCTTGACACTCAGAAATAAAAATTCCATTCATTCATTATAAATAATTGCATTATCCTAGCAATTTCTATTAAATACCATATTTTCTTTCACTTTGTCCTAGAGGTATCATTATGTTAATATCCTTGAGCTCTGTAGAATGACTGCTCTGTCTCACATTTCAGACAGTTGCCTGTAAGTGTGGGATTTTAGTCCTTTATGAAAGGAAATGGCATTAAGAACATAATTATATGGTCCACACTTTTATTTCTAGTTTGGGTTTTGTTTTGCTCTTATCTGTACAAAAAAAAAAAAAAAAAGGATTGAGTAGAAAAAAAATGGAGTAGAATAAAAAAATGAAAAAAATGGAGTAGAAACTGGAATTTGCTGAAAATCCTCACTTCAGTGTGTTAGAGGTGGTGCACTGCACTGGGGTTGAGAGGTAGCAGTGTGAGAAAATAAAAAGAGCCAAAAAAATCAGAGCAACCAGATATTAGGAGTAGGCAGCAGTGTTAGGTTTGTTGATAGCTTAAGGACTATCAGCAATGTTTCTTAGCACCTCAAATCCAGCTGTAAATGTGCAGAACCTTGTATTACATAGAATTTCTTATTTTCAATAGGTCCTGCGCTGATATTTGGAAAAAACTATTTCTTCCAGCAGAAGATCTATACAATTAAAATAATTTTCTTAACCCTAGGAGTAGGAGGCATTTTTCCCCCTGGCTCCCTGCCATCAGAGGCTCTTTCCAGCCATGCCCAGCATGTCCTGGCTTCCTCAGGCTCTGGGGGTCCTGCCAGTTCCTGCTGGCCCTGAAGCACCATTTGTTCCCTGCACACTCATCCTCTCCCTCCTCCTCCCCTGGTGTTTCTGGCGGTGTTTGCGTTGTGACCTGGGCATCAGCAGCAGTCTGGGGCACCTGGGCAGGTGCATTTCCACCTGAGGCCCTCTCACAAGTGACCTGCTTAATCTTAATGATCTTACTGATCATCCAAGAGCCTTTGTTGTGCAGGAAGGTTGTCTTCCCTTTCCCTGTGCACCAGCTTCAGCCAAGCACAGCCCTTCTAGGGATTCCTGCTTGCTGATCCTCTCCCAGGAAATCAGGAATGCCTTTTCTGCTCAGCTGCCCGAACAGAGAGAGGAGAAAGGTGATAATGTCACTTCACTGCAGCACTCACAACCTGCTGTGTCAGCTGAAGAGGCATGGCTTGGTTCCAAGGAACAACATTTACCTTGAAATTCACATTTCAGCCTCCACACAGCAATGGTAAGCTTTCTGTACAAAAGGACATCAAACCTCATACCTGTAGCTGTCAAATTTCATTTTAAACCTGCATATTTGATTGGTAAATCCTGAAAATATTCAACACATATTTTGATTTGTTATACAAACAATATTGCAAGTGGGATAAACTTTACTCTAAAGTACAAATAGTTATTTTATAAACATCCTGTGTACTTCTTTGTTCAGATTCTGCTGGTGTTCTTGTGTCATCTGTGAGGAATTACTCAACTTACTTAGTTTCTGTAAAGAAATTACTCTGCTATGATTTGCATTTAGTAATTCTAAATTACTCTGTTACTTCAGAGTTACTTCAACTACCCTTGTCTTCCTTCTCTGACTGCTCTTCTATTAGCTTGTTATCTTCCCCCACTTGATTTATGTCATTTATTTTTAATTTGTAATGTTATGGGAATGCATAATGTATTTTAAAGTTAAACAGTCCACTTCTGGTCTCTGTTAGAAATTAGAAGTAATAATTGCAACAATTTATATCCTTCTTCATGTGCAAATCTATTTCCTGAGTTTGGTTGAGAAAGCAATGGATATGGGAATTCTCTAAAATTGTTACATTTTAAAGTGTTTTAAACTTTCATATTTAATGGTTTGGGTGAGGATGAGAACAGTGTCATAGTTCTTAAATACTGGTTAAAATCACAAGTGTTATCTGTGAGTTAGCCTCAATGCCATGACATCACTCATTTTTATTTGTCCATGAAATTGCTAATATTAATTACAATGCATACTATCAATCAGGAACATTAATAACTCCTAACTTGAAAAGAGATATAAAAGGGAAAACACTGATTTCAGGACATCATCAAGCATTTTGTGTGTGTGTGTGGTGTGTCAGAAAATGAGAGTGGTCTCATTGGAAGCAGTCCCTACAAGCAGAAGGTACAACCCTGAGCTGTTCCCTTGTTTTCTCAAGGCCAGCTCACCTCTCCTCATGTTTTGCTCCTAGTAGTAAATTCTGTTACTCTGGCCCTTGCTCAGACACCCTGGTCCTTGTTGACAGCTTTGTGCAGCATCTCCTGATGCTGAGCTACTGCTGTGGATTCTGCTTGGCTTTAGATCTCTTTTCAAGTTAGGAATAGTTAATATTTTAGTCAAAATTAGTAATTCCATGCACAAATAAAAATGGCCAATGTGCATTGTAGATATTATTTAAAAAGACAAGACTGTTTCATTTGAAATCTTACTTTAATTTTTAAATGCATGCTTTTTAAGTATTTTGAAAGAGCTAACATAAACCCCAAATTTCCAGATGGAGCAGAAATATTCAAGGGTTTACATTAAAAACTTTTCTTCTTTTGTTTTTAAAATTTGTCAGACTGGATTTCCATACTTGTAGCCCTTTCTTTGGGCTCTTTTATAGGTACATAGTTGAGAAATAAAGGTTTTTATGTAATTAGCTCTCACTGCATCAAACACATGTATTTCCACTGGTTTATCTGGGTAGATGCAAAAGCTCTTGACCATTTGCCTGAGCTGCAGTGAAATTTAACCGGAGACAAAACAAAGGCTTAGATTAAATCAGTGTAATCTCTTATTGGTGCTTACTTGTGTTACTTTAAGCTCTAAATGTGTTTTTCAGACTAGCCATAACCTGATCCAGAAAGACTTGAACTTTGGAAAAACATAATTTTATATCCTGGTATCGTATCCTTAGAGGAGTTCTCCACTAACTTTCTTTTTGTGCTGCTCTACAAGCTCCTCATATTCTGTATTCACGTTTACTGTCCATAGCCCAAGATTAGACACCAGTTTATCTGTGTTTGCCCTTTTTCATCAGTGTTTCTGTGGAATTGTTAATGAGGCAAAAATCACACTGGGGAGTATAAATAAGTTTTAAAGAATCTTAGTTTGATTACGCCTTGTTTGCATTATGGGAAAAGCAGAGGCCACAAAGGTTCTGCAGAGCAGCAGCACAGTTCACCCAGTTTGCATATAAAACCATAGCATCCTATTTCTTAACCATGAAGTTATCTTCTAATGAATCATTCATATGACTCTGAGTGTCTACTAATCTTTAAGTAAGTTCTGAAATATCTTGGAACAGAGAAGCTAAATTCATGGTGAATCGTTAGGGATTTTTTTAACTCTAAATGGAAAATTATTCCTATCATGACTTGCTCTAAACACAGGAAGGAAGGCAGCAGTGCTGAAAAGTGTCTGAATCTATTGCAGATTATCTGCAAGCTTTCTCTCCCCTGCCCTGAGATGTTGAAGGCCATTTCTGTTGTTCTGTCTAAAGATAAATACTATTAAGCACTTCTGGGGTCCTTGCTGTCCTTTTCTTTCTGAGCTGTCTATTCTTACGTGTCATCAACTAGACAAAAAACATATCTGCCTTTGCCTTCTCGTTTTTGGTCATTTCTTTGAGGCAAGTATGTGAATGTCCTCATATCCTCAACTGCTGGAAATGCCAACAAAAAAAGAATTGTTCACATTTCTTTATTTCCATAGAAAAATGGGAGGGGGAGGATAACACCATGTCATCTTGCATTTGGAAAAAAAAAAAAAAAACCTAGGAAACCAGGAGCAGAAGTGGAAAAATCTAGGAAACCAGGAGCAGATATTAATACTTTCAGCGAAGCTTCCCTAAAATTTGGACATGCAGGTGAATGCAGTGATGGCACTGGGAACTGGATGTTGCCCTTGGTGGATGGAGGGCTGGCGTGTGCTGCTCCGGCTGCTGCCGAGAGCAGTGACATCAATGGAGATGATATCCCTGCTCTAGAAATGCCCAAACCAGCCCTAGACTCACTTCAGATGTCTTTGTTGAAGCAGGAATCACATTATGAAATCTTGCTGTTCTGAAGCTAGCAAACTCAACTCAAGGCTATCATTGCTATTTTTCCAAAGATGTTTCATCACAGACATCTGCCAGCCAGCTGTGTAGACTTTCTGTCTGTGCTAATTTGTAAAGTATTGTTGCTGGCCTTCAGCATTCAGAGCCATCTCCTTTTGGGCTCTGGTGGTCAAAAACTCTCTTCTTGGAAATATTTTCTTCCTCTGGTTAAGTTGGTTGCTTTTGTTTGGTTGCATTTGATTTATTAGCTTTGGCATCAGCTTCTTTTGTTGGGCTTATCTTGATTTTATAAGGCATCTTATTAAATACATAAATGCTGACTAGTAGAGCAAGAAACTGAGACTTCACTGATGTTGCAGTATTGCCCCACTGAAGACAACATCCTGCAGGATTCTCCTTTTTCCACCAACCCTCTTTCAGTTTTGAGGTTCAGTCTCTTTCAGGTGCTTTAATGTTTCATTAATTTAATTGCTTTGTCCTTCACCTGGAGGATTTGGCTGAAAGGCCAGTAAGAGGGGTGCTGGCTGGGCAGGTGGTGGTGGTGCAGGACCTCTGCTTTCCCTGCTAACACTGCCCTCTCCTGGTTTTCCTGCCGTGGACTGAGAGCTCAGGACCCTTGCAGGTGCCAGATAAGGACAATGATAACGCTGGGTGATTCTCCTGTTGCTTGTTCTCTCCCAGCTCCATGGCCTCCCATCCATCTGATGGGTGGCACCATGCAATCTCTGTGCCGGCCCAAGAAGGCACAGGGCAGCCCTGTCTCAGAGTTGTAGGCTCAGAGCATTCCCAGGAATGCACCAGGGATGGTTTGCTGTACCTGGGGCCTCCTGGGATCTCACCAGGCTTACAAAACCTCAGTCCCTGAATCCCAGTCCCCTGGCTTTTAACATCCAGCACCACTCCTGGCTGCTTGTTCTGCCTCTCCCAATGCTGCTTTGCTGACTGGACCTTCCCACCCATGGTAAGTTCCTGGCTAATTCCTCTGCCAGGCTGATCACCCATGCACAGCCTGCCATTCCTGAGCCACTGTGGGTTAGTGCTGAGCCCCCCCTTCTCCCCCAGAGCCTCCCCAAGCCCAGAGTGCTCCCTCCCTCTCCTTTCCCCACTCCCAGCTCATGTCACTCCACAGAGCAGGGTCAGGTTGCCTTTGCATTGTGATTCTTGGCAGGAGCCCCTCTCGGGTTCCTATGGCTGTTCTGGGAGTGCAGCAGCCAGCAGGAACAAAGCACATAAGGACACATTAAACCAACATTCAGCATGCAAAGCCCCAATAATTTACTATATGCTACCCTGCCTAGTAAAGGGAACAGTGTAGCACTGTTTAATTTCCTTTCTCACACTTTTGTCTACAGAAGCCTGCACCATAACTTTCTTGAAAAGCATTTTTATTTATTCCATGGTTGTTCTTAGGCTGTTTGTTTTAAAGCAGTGTTTCTTGCAGAAACAATCTGCTGTGCTTTGCTTGATACCATCACTAAGCAGAGACATGCTGTTGTATCTGATTAAAATTTTAATTATAGAAATCTAACCTTTGCCACTGCATTGTGCTCTTAAAGTGGTAAAATGATCCCTGCTGTGCTGCTGCCTTGTAGTTCTCTCCTTTTAAAACCTACATTGAGCAGTGTTACACAAGTGCCAAACACAGATCAACAAATTTGTGTACTGATGAACAGTTATCCCTTCAGGCATGAAAAATGCCAGTTTGACATTCTTTCCATGTCTTGTATTAACATAGTAGAGTTCCAATAAAAATACTAATCACTTAGAAATAAGAAATGTTACAGAACTGACAGATAATATTAATTTCTTTTAAACCATGCAAGATTTAAAAGAAGGTTCAAATAAGATAAGATGGTTGCTCACAGCAGCTCAAAGTGACAAAGAACTTTGGCTTCAGAAGCTGGAAATAAGCTTCAGAATCCATCATAAGTGTATGTACCTGCTGCATATATGCATATATTCATAGGGAATACTTCATTAGAAGAAAATCCTGTCACTAAACAAATAAAATAACTTTTTTGGTATATAGCACAGGGCGGGGCTGTCTGCTTCAAAGCTTATCCAGCCTATCTACCCATATCATCTGACCTAGTAAGGGATGCTGCTTCTCCTTGTTCTCTGAGGTCCCTAGACCACTGTGAGTACAGTAATCCCTAAAATGCTTGCACAAATTACAGCCTTCCTTGGGATTTTGCACAGTTCACAGGCCAGCATGGACTTTATCAATTGCTGGGCAGCTAAGCAGGTTACTGAAGGCAGATGTTTCCTGCTCTTTATTAAGACTCTGTGGGCCCCTAAATCTGGCAATGGCATTAGGCTCAAAGCTAAAAGCTGTGTTTGCATATGTTGTGTGAAATGGTTTGGGACACCACTTGTTGGAGAAACTGTTTATAAACTGTAGACAGAGTGAATAATATAAAGTTTTAAATTCTGTGTCCTGTTCTGAGCCAATTATAGGGATCTGAAGAACGAATGACCCAACAGGAAATGCAGAGTTAGTAAACAAAAATCGTGTATGTTCCACTGCAATTGTGTGTAGTCATCTTCTGGCTGAGTTAGGAAAGAGAGTTTCTGAAAATTAGTAATTCCTTGGGGAAAAATGGAATTCCGGTTAACTTTGGGTGCATTATGTATAATTATGTGACATTCCTATTGATTTCATACCAGGAATAATTCTCAAGTAATGACCTATGAAACATCCCATTGTTCATGAATAGAAGTCAAACTATTTAAAGCAGTACACTAGCAAGCTGCTGTATTGCTCCATATTGCTGCAATATGGTTGCCTTCAGAGAAACATTTTACAGGGGAAGTTTTTCTTATATTTATCATAGAACAATGTATTCAGGCTGGGAAGGTGACAAAAACCTGGTCCTGTAGAATGAAAAAGTGGAAATAAATGTATTCAGGAGTAGTTAAGTCATGTGGACATGGTCTTTACCGGGAAGGTGACAAACCTGGTCCTGTAGAATGAAAAAGTGAAATAAAGAGGATGGAGAGCATTCAGTTCCAGGTAAGGGGGTCACCAAGGGAAGATGCAGGTGCTGGAAGTGCCCAGCATGTGTCACCTTCTTGTATTTGCATTTCCCCCAGACGAAGGAAGGAATGATGAATCTGACTCCATGTTCTCAGCAGGCTAATTTATTTTTTTATGATACTATATTATATTAAAGAATACTAAACTAAACTATACTAAAGAATACAGAAAGGATATTTACAGAAGGCTAAAAAGATAATAATGAAAACTTTTGACTCTCTCCAGAGTCCTGACACAGCTTGGCCGTAATTGGCCAATGAGTCAAAACAATTACCTGTTGGTAAACAATCTCCAAACACATTGCAAAGGAGCAAAACAGAGGAGAAGCAAATGAGATAATAATTGTTTTCCTTTTCTCTGAGGCTTCTCAGCTTCCCAGGAGAAAAACCCTGGGCAAAGGGATTTTTCAGAACACGTGAATGCCACATCACCTCTGTTAGCTCCCTTCCCAAAGTGATGGTGCGGCCGAGCCTGCTGGGCAGGGCTGTCACACAGTGAGCACAGTCCAGAGCAGGGGCTGACCATGTTTCTGTGTCCTTGCAGCTGCACAAGGAGCTGGAGAAGGGGGAGAGGGAGAGCGTGGAGCTGCAGGAGTTTGCCAACGCCATCCTGCAGCAGATCGCGGATCACTGCCCCGACATCCTGGAGCAGGTCGTCAACGCCCTCGAGGAGTCCTCGTGACCCCGGCCACCAGCCCAGGAGCAGCACACCAGGGGCCAGGCCCAGGCAGCCCACGGAGCTGTGGCAGTGGAGAGCAGTGTGAAACACAGAACAAGGAATAGAAAATTCTGGTGCACCTTTGACAGAGAAAACAAAGGCAAAAAAAAAAAAAAAAGCCCCTTCTAAGAACTACATCCTCTCTAGGTTCTTCCAGTCTGTGATTAATCAGCCGTTTTTGTATTCATCTTCTCACTGCCTTTCTACTTTAGAATCCAATTCCCCGCTGACTTTGTTGGTGGTGACTTTTGGATACAGCTAAGCAGAGCTCTTCCAAGTCTACTGAGCAAAGAAGAGGGGATCCACTGAACACAAGCAGCTCTAGCTCTCCATGAGGTTGCAGAAGAGTAGCCCTCACCTTTCATTAATATATTGCTTTTTCCTTCTTGTCTTCTTTCCTCCTTCCTGTTTTTTATTTTCATGAAAGCTGAAAGCCTGAATTTCACAGTGCTAAAACCAAACCTGAGTGTGCTCTGATCATGGCTCATGGCTGGCCAGCATCAGCTAGCTCAGGTCTTGCTGCCTGTCTCAATGCTTCTTATGTTCTTAAATAACAGAGTGAGGAAAGGAAAGTTTCCCTCCTTGCTCCTGTTAGTCATTTCATCTAGCAGCTGGGAGAAAGGTAGGCATACTGGTACTTTCTGTTTACTTAACTTGGAATTTTATTGTTCACTGCTCTGACTCTGAATTGCTAGGTGGGCCATTTTTTGAGGTAACTGTTTTCATCTTTTGATTTTTGGGGGGTTTTAGATGAGGTTTCTCATCATAGGTCTGTGTCTCCTGTGTCCTTACTCTATAGAGAGCTCTCTCCCTTCAAGCAGGTGTGGTCAACAGGTCAGTTCCCAGCTTTAACTTGTACAGTTTGTCCAGTTTTTCAGGCTATGACTTTGTGAACACTGACTGTCATCAGAATAGTGTTAAGCATTCTGTAAATGAGAAATTTGCATCATTTAGCTTAAAAGTATAATTTTAAAGCTAAGGTAGGTAAACCAGTAGCGTATTTCTTACTATAATTATAATTTAATTTATTTTGGTTTAGCTTACATTGAGGAGGAGTGAGTTTGAGTTCAGAGCAATAACCCTTATGAAGAGGAGCATCTCTGCTGGAGTTGGCACCCAGCTGAGTAGATAGGTGTAAAATCACAGCTTTACTTAAACCAGTGCAATTCTTCTGTGTATATGAGAGGCCTTAGTTTTATTTCCCACCCACCTTTGACACTCGTTACAGCTCCTGCTGATAGGTAATATGACCTGAAATCCCAGATCAGTTTGTCTGCAGTTTGGTAGCAAGTCAGAAATCCTATTTTATGGGTAGGACTTGGGTGTTCATTCTTGGACTATGCATTAATGGGGAGACAGGTTTTTTCCTGGCTGCCAGTGGTTGTGTGTGTCTGGGGGCATCTGCAGGACAGAGCCCTGTAACATGTCCCCATGTGCTCCTTAAAGGAGCTGCTCCCTTTGGCTGGCTTATGTTACCTCAGAGAGCGAGGGGAAGGCAAAAGGAGACTAAATAACACAGCAGTAGAAGATATCTTGGTTTTCTAGTTAATAGCTAATTATGGATCTTCTCAGTAAACCTCCCATTCAGAGCCTGCAGTTTAATTCCATATAGCTTACTTCATTTTGAGGTTAATCACTAAGCTGTTATGCTAAGGAAAATGTTCCAGGCCTTTTCAAGAAAGCTGCATTTCTTACATCTCTCAGCACAGCTCGCCTGTTGGTCCTTCACTCCTTGTTTTTATCTTTAGAAGTGACCAATTGCTTCTAACAGATCAGGAGATCAGAAGTTTAAGTAAGGGAAGAGGTACCTTGTAGTTTTTTCCCAGACAAGCACTGAAAATTGGGCAGAACTGAAACCTTATGTACCTATTGAAAACTAGCAGACTCTATTGAAAACTAGCTAATTTGAAATAAATCACATCCCATTGATTCTGCTGTAATAATTCAGCAAAAGGAGCCGCATTCATAGCCAGGGTGTCTAGGAAGAAGTAAGTCTCAAAAGAAGAGGCAAATCACTCCTTTTCCAATTCATTTGGAATTACCAGTGCTTTGCAAATCAGGAGAGCTAACTTTAGTTCTTCCTGTAATAGCAGCCTGTGCTGTTTTTTGTGTGTGGTGTGTGAGGGGAGCAGTGGGAACCTGGATGTGTGGAAGGGGGGAATGCCGGAAGGGCAGCAGACAGTGACTGTGCCACTGCTGGGCCCTGCCCCATCCCAGAGCCACCCCTCTGGTCCCATTCTTTGAGTCAGCACCTTTCCATAGGAGCTGTTGTTTTGAAATCTTCCCTCTTGCATTTTCCTCATCACCCCTAATTACTCACTCCAGGAATTTAATGCCGCCTGTAAAAGCATCAGAGCCATCAGCCCGGCATCACCGGCCACCGCCGCCCCTCCTGACTCTCTCATTAACTTATATGGTCAAATCTCCAGCTGCCCTGGTTCCCTGCTGTAAAACAATCCTTCCTCTGTGAGAAGCTGTGGAATTTCCCTTATTGATGGTTCAAATGGCTCCTGCTTGTAAACCTCTTACTGAGATGTTCCTTGATAGCGTTTCTGCTGGAGGCAGGGGCAGGGGGAGGGGATGGAGTGAGGGGTGATCACTTCAGGCTGTTATTTCAATTCCCTGGCGTTACTGCGTTGCCCACACATCGCAGGGAAGTGCTGCTGCGTCTTCAGCATCTCTAGCTCAGCTTGTGGCTGCATTTCTATGGCCCAAAGTGCCCCAGCCAAAGGCCTGGTGCTGTCAGGGCGGCGTGTGCAGGATCTGTGCACCAGCAGCCGGGTGAAGCTCACTGTTTACACATCTCCTGGCCTCTTCCTAGGGAGGATTTGTCAAGCCTGGCTGGTTTTCACGCTGGCCATTTGGTCCTTTATCTGCCAGCCACACACCTGCTGTTCCTTCCATCTGAATTGTTGTTGGGCCCTGGTGATTTTTCTCGTTAACCACTGTTATCTCCTAGGTCTTGTAGGCTCCCATCTTAAAGGTTGATCTTAGACCTCTGTGAAGTGCTCTCAGGGAGGGAGCAGATCTCATTTAGGAACAGTCTTGATCCGACTTGATCTCCATTGAACTATTTCAGGTAACCTCTCTGATCCTGTGTCGACAGAGATCCTGTGAATAGCTTGAGGAACTTTGGGGTTTGGGAGGTACTGCTGGCCACCATTCAGTGCTGAATGTGACCACTGAAAGCTTTTTCTTTTCACTCTCATGGAGTGCCACACCATTGGCCTTAAGGCAACAAAGGGATTTTATTCTCATAACCCATCATGAAATTGCATATGAGGCACATGGGAGAAGGGCCATATGTGGCATACCCTGCAATGCTCATCCAGTTGCCTAACCCACCACTGCTCTTTTAAGATCTTATTCCCAAGTGTCAGCAGCCAGGCAGATGCAGACAGTTTCCTACCACAGTGGTCCTGCAGTGCAGCAGCTCTAGGAAATCAGGGCCCCTTCCCAGGGACCCTGGGGAAATTTGCTTTTTCTTCTCCTGTTGAATGAAGTTCCATTTGCTACAGGAGCTGTGAAAGTTTTAACTGCTTTAATATTACCTTCTTTTCTTCTGAGCTGTCATTTGCAGAGAAACTGAGAGATGTAAGGGCTCAGGAGCTGTTTGTAGAAAATTAAGTAGGTCATTTTGGCAGGGTTTGGGCTAAAAAGTAACTGAAGCCTCTGAAGCCCACGTACCCTGTAAAAGCTGACACTGCAACCACACTTGCTCATGATAGCCACAAGTCCAAGTCCATACTTTCCTCTGAATCCAACCTCATGTGAAACACTACAAGGACATAACACTAGGATTGCAGGGTGAGGACAGGAGCACTGTTTGCCATTGGAAGCAGAATTACCTGGCGTGCTCCCAAATGAAGCTCCAAGCTTCTCTAAGTATTCTCTCTCGTTTTGACTGCCTTTAACCAGCTTTCACTCCAGAAAATGCCAAACCCTCTGTGGAGTATCCAGATTTTGCCAAGTCCTGGGGACGGAAGGTGAAGGTCTGGTGTGATGCGCGGAACCGCGTGCGCCGTTCCTCGTTGCACGGCTGGAAAATGCCTTCTCTGGAAAACTTCCTGGCACTTCAGGGCTCTGAAATTTGCACAAGGGAGCATAAATGTCATAAATCTTGCAGAGATAACCCTGGTTGTTGAACCAAAGGGGCACCTCTGTTTCATTTGCCCTGTAAATCCCATCCATCCTGCTGCTAGTGCTCAATTTGTTGGGAAATTTTTACATCTGATGAGGGTTGACAGGGTTGAGTCCCCACTCCTGTACTAATTGCCAATTGCTGCCACTGCAGGGGTCTTTACAAAGGATGTGGAGTCATGCACTGATACCATTTTAAAGCAAAAATGTCACTACATACAAAAATGTGTATATCCCTGAAATTACTCCAGTGAAATGCTAAAGGGAAAGAGTACAACCAAGGCATCTGATACTGAAAGGAAGCTTCTCCTCAGCTCAACATCCCCACAGGAAGAGGGACCTGAAGAGGCCGTGGAAGGCTCTGGAAAACCAACACTGCCCCAGCAGAGCCGTGGTAGGAGGGCTGGGCACGGGGCATCGGGGGCATCGTGCCTGGCAAGGCCAACTCTGCTGACCCCTCTCATCTGCGTGGTGAGGAAGAGGAGTGTCAGGGGTTGTTTTAAAACAAAACGATGTTTTTAAGTGTTTTTTCCACATAAATGGAAGGAACCTTACGCAACAGCAGATCCTTCTGAACAAAATGGCTGTATCCGCTGACTATTTTTAAAACGAAAGAAAAAAAGAGAAAAACTGTTTCAAAACTTTTTAGTGTCAAAAGCATAAACTCAGAAATCCTGACTTTTTCCAGTGTGTGTGGTGAGTGCTGTAACCCTGTCATCAGTATCTCCCCTGACTTTTTCAGGGGTGTTTTTTTCCTGTTTTGTTTTCTGCTTGTCGATATTGTCTGTGTGGTCCTAAGGCTGGGGCAGTTACCAACAATGTGTGTCTATTGTCGGTTTGAAACAAAAGATAGTAGTAGAACTGAAAAAAGATGTGTTTTTAAAAATATATAAAAATAAATTTCATTAAAAGGAATTCAAGTAAAGAAGCAACAAAGCCATGACTCCTCCTCTCAGGATTGTACAGGAAAGGATTTGTGGGCTTATAATTATAACCAGTTGCCTTTCACAGGCTTTTGAGGTCCAAGGCAACTTGGCCTCCTAGGAGATGTTACAAACCCTGTATAAATTGCTGCTTTCCCAGGTTTATACTGTACATGTGTAAGACAGAAATGGGCAGAATGAAACAGTGTTTTGGAAGTCAATCTTTTCTGGTAACAGTTATCAACACCAGGTGTCCCCTAAGATGGGAGCCACTGATGTGAGTGGGCCAAATGCTTTGGCCAAATTTTCTGTTTTCTCCATCCCACCCCTTGATGCCAGGGACATGAGCAAGTGCAGATCAGCTAGTGCAGTTATTTTTGTGTAGGTTCATTTTTATTAAAGTTGTATTTCCTTGCCTCTGGTGTTGGTCACATACTCAAGCACATTTATGGGGCAGCCACTTTCTGCTCTGGTTGCATCACAGACTTGCATTGCTTGAAAGGAACAACATGAGGCTAAACTGGTGTGTAAGGTTAACAAAACAAACCCTGACAAATCGCTTTACCTATGAACACAGGTAAAGAATTTCATTAAGTGAATGTATTTTTATTATCAAACTCAACCATATGCTGTTTGTCCCCATTTTGCAAGCTTAGTTCAGATCTTGAAAATCAAGTCAGTGTGATTTGCTTTTAAGTAGGTATTCCCATTAGGTTCTTGGTGCTTTGGTAGGACTTTTTGTTCAAAACATTGGTTTCTTTCACTTGGAAACTGGCAAAAAATTGATCTATTGGTCACGTGTATTCTTATTTGTTATAAAATGTGCTTATCTTAAAAAACAAATTTGAAGCCAAATTTTAGAAGTAGACATTGTTCCTTTTATCTGCCCCATCTTCCCAGCTCTCTGTGGACAGGGCCAAGTCCTCCTTCCCTCCCTGCCCAGGGGTGGCTGCATTTGGCCCCTCATTTCACACTCATTACAGTATAACTGGGGAGGCTTTAGTGTGAGATGCCTTTATTTGTCCAGATGCTGGAGGAGGACGAATCCAATGGGACCACAAACAGGGGAATAACTTCTGTGCTAGCCCAACATGCTGCTCCAAGCCCACTAGAACAGAATATTGCCGTTTCCTTCCGAGGCAGTGCATGAGGAGAGCTGCACACCAAGCTCACAAACCGTCTGTGGAGTGGAATTCTGTGGGATGCCCCATCCCCTCCACAGACACAGATCCCTCATTGGCTTTGGAAGAGACGTGTTGCACTTTAGTGGAGGGGGAGGCAGGCTTTAGGGATGGGATCTAGTGCTTGAATTCCTTTTGGAAGTGACAGCAGCGGGAGACATCGGTGTCCGTGATGCAAAGCGCGCACGCTGCCTTCAACTCGTATGTGTTTTATTGCTGGAGTCATGTTACTGACAGGATAATGAAATTGCAAAGAAAATGTGTTCTATTCAACTTTGCCTTGATAATATAAACACTTTGTTCATTTTTTTTCTTCTTTTTTTATTCACAGACTAAGTTCATCAGGAAATTATAAAATTATTTAAAAACTCCGGGCCCTGTCTTTATTTCGGTGTGTGTTGCTTGGTGTCCTCTCCTGTGTGCCCAGGATGGGAGGGCAGGTAGGCTGCAGGGCTGTTCCCTGACACCGGGCTTGAGGTTCCAGTTGTTGCCCACCTGCACCAGTGGGACAAACCTGCTGGGGTTTGGCTACACACCATGGCTGGGAATGCTCATGGATGCAGCTGGGGCTGCCTACAAGGTGAAGGTGAGCAACTGGCAGTCACAGGGGTGTCCCAGATAACCTCACAGTTCAGATGAGTGGAGATAAAATAGCTGCTGTTACAGTCAGCTGTCCCCTTTGTCTCTCCTGCCTGTTCCCCAAGTCAGTGACTTAACTGTTGCTAATGGGTGACTGAATTCCACATGCGCATCCCGTGTTATGTCAGTGTCAGGATCACATCTCCCAGAGCAATGTGCCTGGAAAGCCTTGCTGTGAGTAGGCCAGCAAGACTGTCCTATTGAACATGTTCCTGGTGAAACCTGGACGTGGCTCCTGTCCCTCAGGAGCAGAGGAGAGTCATGGCTTTGTGACATGGGATGAGCTGTGCTCTCTGCAGCCCCGGTGGAAATGGGCTCTACCCAGTGTCCTCTCCAGACATGGTCTGATGACATGAGAAATGCCTGAGTAATGTCAGTATAAAAATCTCATTTTTCTGGGGTTTTTTGACTGTTCTAAAGAGAATAGCATTGCAACACTGGTAGAACAATGTCCATGCTAAACACACTCCACCAGATTCTCCGCAGCTATCCCGAAGCCCTGACAGCACAGACCTCCCCAAGTTGGGACACTTTCTAACCAATTTCTCTCCGTTTCTTTCTCCTTTTGTCTGTCTGTAGAGTCGGTTTTTCTCTGTGCTTTCTTGCTGGCCTTGTCCCTTCTGATTTTCCTCAATTCATCATTCATGAGGCTCTTGGGGTCCTGACTTGTTTCAGTACAAGTGACTGCATGCGTAACAGGAACAGGCATCCTGATCTCAGTGCCTGGACATTCCCTTCCCTTCGCTGATTGGATTTCAATCACTTGGGCTTCAATCAGGCATGTAAAGCAGTGTGTGGAAAAAGGATGCTTGGGGATTAAGGGTCTCAGGAGCTTTGACAGAGAGAGTCCATCAGCCCCTTGGTTCCCAGTCTGGTTTATGTTTGCTCAGGCGTCTTTGGCTGAGAAGGGGATTCGTGATTCCTGTCAGGCCAGGGTGTGCCTGGCTTCTGCAGCACAGTCCAGATCATCTGAATGAAACCACATGCCACGTAAATTTAACCAGTTACTGCACCACAAGGTACCCATCAGTCTGATAAATGGCACAAACACCGCTCCTGGAGGGCTTGTCCTTCTTGAAGGAGCAGTGGAAGGGCAGGAGTCCGAGTGAGCAGCAGCAGGGAGGGCAGCACATCTGCAGGGAGAGCTGAGCTGAGGTCTGCAGCCCTGGCTCTGCTGCTGGGTGAATTGCAGGGCTGTGTCCCCTCAGGCTGACTCATGTTTTGGATGGCCCATAAGAATAACACTGTTCGTGCTGAAAAGAGAAGATGCAAACGCCTTTTGTGCCTTATCAGGTTACATTTCATGCATTGTGCCGTAAAACACGAGGCATCTGAACAGAATTGTCTGTGTTGACTGCAGCTACTGTGACACTGAACAGGCAAGGCGGCAGTGGAAACAGCAAATTGTCAGCCCTGGGATCAAGCACACACAGATTTGAAACATTTTCCCTTGCAGATAGGTTTGTAGGGGTGTGCACAGCCCCTGTGTTGCCCAGGCTCCTGATTAAACATGGGCCTTCTGCAGTGCTCTAGCCAGGATGGCTTGGGAAAACCTGCTTTTCTAAATCACACCAGTCAGGGAAACTGCTGAAACCACATCTGCAATCCACTGGGAGAAGCTACATATTTAGGATCTCCTATTTCTGACAGGATCTGCTGTGCTTGTGCTGCAGATGCCTTTTGCTTGTGTGGATTGAAGCTGTAGGGGGGCATCAGCCACTCCAAAGATTACCCCAAAACAATAATTAAAGCAAATTGCCCATGCTAATGATCTGTATGTGACTAGTGACCTTTAGACTGGGATTTTGAGACATCAAGTAGGTCTTCTCACTGGGCTTCAGGATGTTTAGAAATCTCAGGCAAATAGCCAAAGTCCTCTTTCTTTAATGTCTTTAAAAACCCTCAAGCTCAAGTAGGGCATATAACCTGGGAAACTAAATGTTTTGTAGGTGGATGTACTAAAATTAGGTGCAACCAACTTTTTTGCATATCAAGCAAGCAGAGCCACCATGCACATTGTGTTGGTAGACCTTATTTCTGAATATCCTGGTGATGTATCATAAAACATAAGTGGAACAGCTGGGACCAGCTTGGGTGTAGCTGTGGGGTTATAGCAAGTGATTCTCAGGGCGTGGGCTTTGTGTCCATCTGGTTTTAAGTACATGAGCGGTAGCTTTTTCCCACTGTTTACAATTGCAAGCATTAAAGCTGTTCTAGAAGGTTGACTAAGAAGTTAAATATTTAGGCCCAGGTACCGCAGCCCATTTGTGTGAAGCTGTCGCTTACTTCAGTGAGAATTCAGCTCCAAAAATGGCTATGGACTCAAATCTCATGACAAGGCAAGTTAAAAGTTTGGCTTCTTTATGTATTGCTAAAAAGGATGGGTGGCTGCTGTAGCTGAAAACCCATCCTAGAAGGATTTTTGTTCAGCTTGAGTAAACCCTTCATTTTCTGTAAGGGCACACCATTTTGGGGAACCACAAGTCTTGGAATGTATCTGAACGCTCTTAACCTGTCTTATATAATGCACAGAAGCTGGTTTTAGCTCTAAGCAGTGCATCCTCTTGTAGCCCAGTGCACTGAAGTGCACATACGGATATAGGTGTCTGTGCCCATCTGTGTGATCGTACATAAATACACTGGAAACCACGCTTCAAGAATGCCAAACCTGCCATGGCAAAGGTCTGGAAATCAGAAAATCTATGTGACTTCATGGCTAATGTGCCCATGATGCAATTTTCAGTAAGGTATTTATGTAACTATTTTTTTGCTAGATGCTTGCTTCATTAAGTGTGCAGGATGAATTGATTTATTTGAACTGGTAATTGTCCAAACCCTACCACTGCTGCCATCCAAGACCACCAGTTCTCTGTCTCAAGCCTCTCATTACTTTGGTTCTTTAAATTATCCCTCATGCTAGTGGTAGCTGAGACATTAGGAGGGCTGCTCCTGTCGGTGCTGTTGTTCCCTGAGCATTCCAGCACTTGCCTATGCCCATATCTCTGACCTGTAATTGCCCCCACTTATTTCTGGTGGGTTTGATAACCCAACTCTTCCCCTAGCAAAGAGGAGTTCTGTTTCTTCAGCCACAGAGCTGAGCTTTCACTGTGATCACACACCGTGGACTGCCTGAGGCTTGTCAGGAATTCAGAGATATGATTTGCTATTAAAGTGGAGGTAAATGGATGTTCTTCCTCTGTTATTCCTTATTGTCTACAAAGCACATTGACTTTCCCAGCCAGGTCATTCCTGGCAGCAACACAAGCCCTTCTCAAAGTCCCATATGAAATATTTGAGACTGCCTGGCAGCTGAAGTGACTGGCACATCACAGGAGGGGCACATCTTTGCAGACACTTGTAGGCTGCAGCTGCAAAGAGCTCCAAAATGCTGCATCAGATACTCAGTGACCAGGGAACGTGCAGTACATGCACATGGGATTTACAGGCTGAGTGCAAAGTGCAGAAGGAGGTAAATTTAATGTCAGCATCTCATTTTTTTAGTCCCCACATGACTTCAATCAGCAGTTCATGCCATTCATCTATGATTTAATTAATTTAGCGTTAATAGTTACTACAAGAGTGGTGTTAGTCATCAAAGTTTGAGAAAGCCCCTTCTATGGATATTTTGAATTGTTGCCACTTTTGCTGATGTCCTTCATTATAAAGTAGCATATTTTGGATTCATGTCTGTTTTCCCAATCCAGGTGGTGACTGTGCAAGGTGGTTTTCAGAGAGAGCCGGGGCTCAGCAGCAGGAGCAGCCAGGGAGCTCCCACTGAGGCTCCTGGCACGCACCAAAGCCAGGGAGGGTCAGCTGTAGCACAGCATCACAAGTGAGTGTCTGCACTGCTGCGCTCTCACCCAGTCTGATGCCTGACTCCTCAATAATTTTGACTCTACCAAGGAGTTTATTTGGGGAGCTACTCTCTTGTGTGTAAATCCATGAGGATGACACTTTGCCAGATGGTGGATATGGAGATGTTGGAGATGTGGTGCACCCAATGCAATGGCAGCCCTTGCAGTCTGCCCCAGCAGCCCAAGCCAAGCTCAGTAACTTCAAGGTGCCAGGGAAAAAATGGAGTAGATGAAGAAGAAGCTCAAGATCCTCCATCTTGTCTCCTATCTACCTCTATACTAAAATCCCAAAACTCTAAATTTCTCACCCTGTGACAAACCACACTATTCTCTATTATCTACTTCACACACTTGTAGACTCCAATCATTCCCAAAGTCTTGGAAGCTTTCTCCATGGGCAAAGGTTAAAGGCAGTGCTTCCCTGGGACTCAGGACCCCTCAGAGAAATATTCCCTGTTCCCAGGTTCCAGCATTTAGTTAATGTTGGAAGTCTCATTTGGTTAATGAAGTGAATGGAACATAGTTAATGAAGGGATGACTCCTGACAACAGGAGTGGTAATACAATGGTTTGTGCTCCTCTGTCGGAGGAGCAGATCAAAGCCACCTGTGGAGCTGCAGACTAATATCACCAGAGGCTTCCTCTGTGTGAGTGACAGACAGACAGACAGGCAGGACCATGACTTCATGGTGAAACCAGTCCTGGGTCTGTGCAGCAAGGTGAGCCAGCCCAGCGCTGAGCCAGAGCTTTCCTGTGCTGTGACAGGGGCTCAGAGGGTGACAAAGCCAGCTCTGCCTGCTTTGTTTTCCTGTGAGAGCCCTTGTTCAGCACAGCTCCGCTGCTGGTGCTCGTGGCTGGGTGTGCAGTCTCCAGATGGGATCTGGGCAAGTCCAGGCAGGATGGATGGGGCTGTGTGGCTGTGGGTGTGCTGCAGCCTGGCACTGCACAGCACAGAGGGTGTCACAGGTCACTTGGGAGGGTGTTGGATGTGTGAAGAGTCAGTGACAGCCACCACTTCGTGCCCACCTTGGAGCCAAGCCTGATCTGGGCTGGGCTGGCCAGGTGTCCTGAAGCACACCCACACTGCAGCCCCAACTCCATTAACTGCTAACACCTTCTCAACGTGGAAGAGCTGAGGAAATATAAGAAAATACAGAGCAAATCAGCCAAAGATGTGCCAAAGGCCAGCTCCCCCTGCTCTGTCAGCGTGTGCCAGCTGCAGTTCAGGCCTCTCAATGGAGCTCTGATGCCTCTGATGAGGGGGTTTAGGTGCCGTGTGCTTGGGAAGGTTCCCATAACTCACCACAGTGATGTGGTCCCCCCTAAAACCCAATTTTATATCCTCATGAAGGTCCACAAGAGGCAGATCTGGGCCCTCTGAACCTCACAAAAGCTTATTTGCTCTCCACAGATCTCTGTGCCTGATGTTATTCAAGTGATTCTATACAAAATGTGTCTTGAAGGGTGTCAAAACACAAGGTTACAATCTTCCATGGCATTTCGTTCTTCCAAGCACAGCCCCTGAAGCCCTGTGATGGAAAGGGGGTCCTCATCTGAATTTACCTAAAAAAGAAATCCAAAAAAGAGAATTCCAGCAGATTGCTGGAGGGAAATATAGAAAAATGTAGCTTCGGTGAACAGCAAATGCTCAGAAACAAGAATCAAATCCACAAAAAAGATCCTCCCAGACAGCACCTTTGGAAGCTGAGACGAGACAGGAATCCCCCTGAGTGAAAACCAAGATATTAAGCACATGAGCAAATACGTTTTGGGCATGAATCATGGTGCCTTCCATTTTTGTGGGATTCTCTGGGTTTGGGGATTTTTTTGCTTTGGGTTTTTTGGGGAGTTTTTCTCTGGTTTTTTGCAGGTGTGTATAATTACAGCCCCAGGATGTGATGAAACATTTAGTGATTTGCTGTAACTTCAGATGCCACAAGCGGTGTTAGCAGGTAGGTGCTGTGCACATCCTGGAAAATCTGTGTCTCCAGCTGAAAATTCCAAGTCATCACTTCAGGATGTCAACCACAGAAAATACAGAATGCATAGACAATTGCACTTAAATTACGTGGGGGAACTCTGATGTTTTTAATTTTACCTTTGCAAGAGTACATGACAGGATTCTGAGCTAGAACCCATTGGTTTCTACATCTTTAGTTTCTAGCATGTGTAAATACATACAGACACACAGACACACACTTTTTCCATGAACAAGCCCTTGAGATATGCCATGGGAGCATCAGTGTCCATGCGCAGCCCTTTGGCTGGTGGCTGGACCCCAGGACCATGTTCATGGCAACATCTGAGTGCCTTGGAAGAAAAACATCTGTTGCCATGTGGCTTCTTCCTTCTTTGTGTCTTGTGACTGCACTGGTGCCTTGGTTATTGTAGCTTCCACCTCTGCCTCCTTTAGTGCTGGTGTTTGTGTAAGCCCATATGTTACCCATGCTATTT
Organism: Ammospiza caudacuta; assembly: GCF_027887145.1. Lineage (NCBI taxonomy): Eukaryota > Metazoa > Chordata > Aves > Passeriformes > Passerellidae > Ammospiza > Ammospiza caudacuta. The sequence continues at coordinate 5,836,776 of NC_080597.1, read as the reverse complement.
TTCTATTTATTCATTTATTTAGAAGCTTCAGTGTCAAAGGATTGTATTTGTGTTCCCTTGTGAAGGTGAGACTATGAAGCCAAGGCATTTGTCATCAAAGGGCACTCTGGAGCCTACAAAACACGGTGGTTTTCACACAAAGGCTTTATTGTCACCAGGTTGGTTTTCAGGAGGACTGAGAGCAGCCCAGCCAGGAGCTGCAGAGCCTCGCTGACACTCTCCAGTTTGTCCCTGGGATTTGTGGGACCCAGAAATAAAAACAGGAAATGTGCTGTGGCTTCACTGGCTGTAAATAGTGCCCGTCCCTAGGCTGTGTGACATCCCTCCCAGGCACAAACAGCAATCACAGCCCTGGCAGACACATTATATCCCTGCCTGCTGCCCTCATCCTCCCTCTGCAGCCTCACCGTCAGTCCTGACACCTCCTAACACTGTCCTTGGCACTGGTGGCAGGGCGGCACTGGCGGCACTGGTGGCACTGGTGGCAGGGTGGCACTGGTCGCACCCTCCTGGCTTGGTGTCTCAGCACATTTCATTTCCTTCCCTTGCACCTGCCAGGCCACAGAGAACGTGCCACCCTCCCCAGAGCCAGCTGCGTCACCTGTGTGTCCCCAGGGCCACCAGGGTGCCAGGCTGGCCCTGCAGCCGGGAGTGCCCAAGCCAGCAGGGACGCAGAGGCACCAGGCAAGCCCAGGGAGTGGCTCTCACCCCGGGCTTGGGGTTTGTGGGGTTCTGCCCTCCACAAACCTCCACGTGACCCCAAGCATCTCCATGCTCCATGGGAAAGCTGGATGTAATATCTGAATGGTGTTGGTTTCCTCCTTTAGCTGAAGCTGCTGTGTGGTAAAAATCCCAGTGATTATCAGGAGAATAATCCCCTTCCCTCTCATCAGCCAGAGGCCTGCCTGCCTTTCAAAGGAAAAAATTATGGAAGATTGTTTGAGCAAGGGAAGAAGGAAATTTCAAGGAAAGGAAAGGAAATTTCAAGGAAAGCAAAGGAAAGGAAATTTCAAGGAAAGGGAAGGAAATTTCAAGGAAAGGAAATTTCAAGGAAAGGGAAGGAAATTTCAAGGAAAGGAAATTTCAAGGAAATTTCAAGGAAAGGAAAGGAAAGGAAATTTCAAGGAAAGGAAATTTCAAGGAAAGAAAGGAAAGGAAATTTCAAGGAAAGGAAAGGAAATTTCAAGGAAAGGAAATTTCAAGGAAAGGAAAGGAAAGGAAATTTCAAGGAAAGAAAGGAAAGGAAATTTCAAGGAAAGGAAAGGAAATTTCAAGGAAAGGAAATTTCAAGGAAAGGAAAGGAAATTTCAAGGAAAGGAAAGGAAAGGAAATTTCAAGGAAAGGAAATTTCAAGGAAATTTCAAGGAAATTTCAAGGAAATTTCAAGGAAAGGAAAGGAAAGGAAAGGAAAGGAAAGGAAAGGAAAGGAAAGGAAAGGAAAGGAAAGGAAAGGAAAGGAAAGGAAAGGAAAGGAAAGGAAAGGAACAGGAGAAGGGGATGCTGGGGCTCATCTCTCTCTGACAGATCCCAGCTAGACCCTCATGTGCACTTCCCCCAAACCATCTGTGGATGCTCAGCCATTGGGAGACATCTTCTTGCCAGATTTGTGGGACTTCAGCATCGCTAATCTGGAGGGAGAGGGCTGGCAGGACAACCATTCCCTTCTGAGTGGGACAGGGAGGAGTTTGTGTTTCCTCACTCCCTGACAGTCGGGCACTGAGGGGGCCCCGGGTGCCAGCCACAGCTCTGGCTGTGCCCTGGGGCTGGGGGCATGCAGGGGGGCACTGGCACCTCTCTGCACACACACACACAGAGCTGTGGCCCTGCTGAAGGGGCCCGGGTTACCAGCACAGCACAGGTTTAATTGCACTGCAGAGCTCGTTACCACAGGAAGCAGGGGAGGCCAAGAAGGAAGAGTTTAGAACAGGATCAGCCATTCACAGGGACAATAAGAATATCCAGAGATTTCATCACTCATGCCGATAAAGATTTTGGAAAGGATGCACAACTCTTCACCTCGGGGTTTAAGCCAAGTGGAAGAGGCTGAGGGCCTTGGTCTGAGAGGAGGGGAGTTCAGGGGCAGATTACCTCACTGTCTGGCTATGGCTGTGGCCCTGTGCCTCCCCACACCACGGAGCTGTGCCAAGGCTTGGGACCCTGGGCTGCGCCAGGGCCATCTCCTGTCCCCTTGCCCAGCAGTGCCCTGGGACAGGTGATGCTTGTCTGTCCATAGCAGGGAGGGAGGGATGGGGGAGCTCTCCCAGCTCCATGGAACAAACCCTAGGAGGGCCCTGTCCATGCCTGTGCTCGGGCTGTCCCTGCCAGCCCCCAGTGAGCGCTGGTGGCACTTGGGGGGAGCCTGGAGCTGCCCTGGTCCCTGGAGCCAGGGATCCTGGCGGGGCCGCCGAGGGGGGCAGTTACACTTTAACCCAGCCAGCCCACAGAACCTGCTGCTGGGAGTGCCTGTCTAATGATTAAAGGGCTAAATGAGGAGACCTGAACTCCCTGTGCTCTCCCCAGCCTTGCTACCAGCACTCATGGAGACAGGCAAGCCAGGGCTTCACCTCACAGCAGCCAAGCCAGCCTGGTCACTGCTGGGTCCTTCAAACCCCAGAGTCTTCACAAGGGCTTCTTACTCATCTCTTGGTTTTCTAAACCCAGTGAATGGCTTGGCTCACCCCTTTGCACCAGGACTGTGGAGGAAGAGCAAGGAGGAGAGCTGCAGTGGGAGAGCCATTCCCTGGCCTGCTCTCCACCCCATGGACCTCGGCATTCAGGAATGCAGCTCCAGACACTGAACCCCTTGATCTGCATGTTGGAGGACCAGGGAGGCCAGGGGCAAACTGGACAGAGGGTAAAGTGTAGCCACTGGATGTGGAGAGGTAGCCTGGCTCTGGCAGGGCTGCACAGGTCAGCCAGCATTGCAGGCTGTCTGTCTTCATCTGACCTCTGGAGCAGCCCCCAGCCAGCAGGACCATCCAGATGGGGACATCAATCCCAGGGACCCTACCAGTGCATCACTCAGGTGAGGAAAGGTGTTTGCACATCACACACTTGCTGCATTCCCTCTGTGTCCTGTGCTGGCAGAAGGGAATACTTGGAGATGTCCAGGAGCTTCTGCCTATGCCACAGGATGACCAGTGACCAGCCCCAGCCTGGCTTCTCTCTTTTCTCAGCAGGGTGTCCCTGAGTCCAGGATGGATTTTTCTTGGTGATGTCAAGCCAGATGAATCCTGGTTTAATTGACCGTGAGTGAAGCCGTGCTTTGATGGTTAATGTTATACTTGGGGCTGGGAAAACTACTGCAAAATCATAGCAATTAGAGCTGGAAATTATTCAAGTCATCTAATTCATTTCCTCTCCCCCCCTTGCTGTCTCTCCCTGGTCCAGGAGCAGCGAGGTTCCCAACAATACCTCTCCCATCCCCTGCACTGTCGGCTCCTGGAGCTCTGACTCGAGTGCAGCATCCACGTGTCCCTGGGGAGACAATTCCATCATCTGAAAGACGTCAACATTGGAAAATGTTTCAGATGTTTAGCCTATATTTCCTTTTGTGGAGTGCCACAGATGCTCAGGTCGTGAGCTCTGCGCCCCAAGGAAAACTGGCTGCTTCCCACGAGGACAGCGCCTGGAATGAGGTGCTGCTTTCCTCTGGGGTTTGCAAGGGCAGGTAGGGAATGTGGGGCTGGGTCAATGAAGGTTTTCACACCTGCAAGGCAGGTCAGATCAGGTAGCTTGTCTGGAACGAGCTCTCCTTTGGCAGGAGCTCAAGATTTTATTTTTTTTTTCCATTTCCAGATTTTTATTCTGCGAATTCCACCTTGACTCATAACAATCTGCTGGAAACGTGTCCACTTCCTCACAAATCCACTTCCTTAGACTTGCTTCTACTGCTGGTAGTAATCCCACTGCAGGCATTGCCCCCACCAGGGGCAAGTGGCAAAGGACAAAACACCACAATATTCACTGTGCTTCTTTCATGTCAATGAAAGAAGCACAGTGAATATTCCTTCTCCTTGAAAGCTGTCCCAGGATAGGCATCATCTGTGCCTCAGCTCCACCCTGGATGCAGGATTGGCTGACCAGGGGGAAGATGACTTTGCAGGGATGGAAGAAACTTCTCAAGAGATGAGAGGTTATGGACACCACAGACTGGGCTACAGCTGCTTTAAGAGAAGTTGTAGCCCCATGACTGAGTTTCTAGTGATAAGGTCTCCTGCTTTTCCATATATTCTGCAGGGTCCTGCCCTTAACTGAGAGGGATTTATATCCCTTAATACATTTTAAATTGCTCTTCTCCTCTGCAGAGTGAGCTTAGGATTTCCACATCTCAAATAGTTGGAGCACTTCCCCACCCTCTTCCTGCTCACAGGTAGCAGAGACCAGGAGGGGACAGACATGAGATGTAGCAGAAGAGAAGGAGGAGCATGAGGACAATTGGAGCCATAGGAATGCTGCAGTGAGGTGAAGAGAAATAAAACAGCTTTCCAGGGGGCTGAGCTGCATAGGTTAAGCTGCTTTTTGCAAGCTTTTTTTGGTGGAGGATAAAGCAATCCTGTGGGGAAGACTAGGATAAAAGAAGGAAGAAAACAAAGACAATTCAGCAGAGAGGGCACAGTAATGTAAAGGTGCTCTCCTGCCATCACCCACCCACACCAGCTCCGTGACCAACTCATTCTGTGGGGTTCTTGTCCTCAGCAGAGGCAGCACTGCCAAGGTGAGACACAGACCTCTGAGATGGGCCATGCCCCTCGTTCCTGCTGGTTCCTCATTTCTCAGGACACTTCACCTCTTCTCAAGCCCTCCAAGTGGTCAGCTAGGAAATCACTCCCACACAGTTTGGGGATGCACACCCCAGCTGTCCCTCCTGCCCCTCCTGGCACCCAGCACACACTGACACACATGTATCTGTCCCCAGTGGCCCTTCTCATCCCACCACAGCAGGATGGATTAAAGCTGCAGGAATTCCCATCTTCCTCATGGACTGTGCTGAGGCCAGAATGGTATTTCAATAACCTGGTCTCTTTTTGGAGTGATCCACATGGCCATAGCTGAAGGTTTTAAGGAACACATGTATCCAGTGCTGCCCAACCACCTCTGCTGGTGCTCCAGTGTTTCTGCCTTCCCTGTCTGCTCCCTCTGACCCTGATTTAAGGCACCATCCCGAGGTGTAAGCAGAGCCAGCCCCAAGAGGATTCTGGTGAGGATGGACCCTGCCTCTCCTCTGTGCAGCCTCAATGTGCAAGTTGAAATTTGACAGACAAGCAGGGAACAGCAGCCCATGTGGTAAACAGGCTTTACCTCTGAGCAAAAAAAGCTGGCACCTCAAAGTTCCTGCAGCCAGCTGCAATTTCAAGACTTCCTTTGCCCTCTAATTAGTTGGCATTTGCTGTACCAACTATTATCTTTCTAGCTAGACAGCGCTGGGGACAATGGCTCCTTATTTCCTGCCACAAACACTGGGTTACTATTTACCTCTAGCTGTACCTCCTCTATCTCCCATTCCCATTAAAAGAAAGTATCACTAATGACTGCAGTGATGGGAAACACTGGTGCAGTTGGTCATAAATTAAGACAGTTGGAGCCTTCAATTACTTGTAGTGTGCAGCCTGTACTCAGACACTTACCTGCTCCTCTAAAAATGCTCATGTATTTCCACCCTGAGCCCAAATGGATGCTCAGAGCTGCTTGAAACAAGATGCTCATGTCCGTGTGTGTCTCAAGCTGCATTTTGTCCCAAGCCAGTACAAATTTGAGGAATTCCGGGGGGCCAAATGCCTCCCTGATGTAATTCCAATTGGATCCTTACATGCGTAAGTCTGTGTACGTGTAGGAGCAGCAAGGTACTCCTTGCACTGCGTTATGAGGCTCTGCAGCTCCTGCTGTGTGGGGACTTTGGATGCCTGACGCTGTGGGGCCCAGAGATGGGGACCTGGACACAACAAGTGTAACTCCTGGCTGCTGCAGAGCTGCCACCAAGCTCGGAGACCAGGCGTGCAAATCCTGTCTCCGTGCACGGAGCTGCCCAGCAGTCCCGGGGGTAGGCACCGCTCGCAGCTACACCAACATAAATTCACAGTGATCCTGCTAATGCCTCTGCAGCTACTCCTGCTTCTGCCAGGAAAAGTGAGAACGGGATCTGGCTGCGAATCTGTGAAGTTTTATGGGAAGGAGGGTGGGGGACAGCCCCCAGTGTGATTCCTGGTGTTGCACGCAAGGGATAGATGTGCCTGTTGAGTGCCAGCCCCATCGAAAGCTTCATGCTCTGTCTCCTCTGCCAAACTTTGCCAGTCAATTTCAACAGCATCCCCGAGCCGGGCTCTGCCTCATTCGCACCTTCACTGCAACCCAGCCTCCCACCCGCACTGGGAGGCAGATGCCAGAACTCCCTGCTGAGATGAAGCAGTGGGTCACCAGGTCAGCAGCCCTGCGCTGGCGGGGCCAGGAACCCGCTGCCCGCACCGGCGGGGTTTTGGCTCCCAGCACGTTCGTGTCCCGGGCCGGGAGCCCCATGAGCGGGGTGCCCGTGAGCCCCACAGCGAGAAGCGGCGGGCACGGAGCCCGGCAGCCAGGGAGGGAGCCCGGCAGGATGCGCTGGGAGCGAGCGGCACCCGAGTGTCCCTGCGGGGGCTGCCGGGGGAAGGAGCCAGCCCGGTGGCCTCCAGCGCTCGGCCCCGCCGCGTTCCGTCCCCGCCGCGTTCCGTCCCCGCCGCTGCCCCGCTCCCCAGCACGGCCCCCCGACGGCGGCGGCCCCGCAGCTCGGCCCCCGCCCGCTCCGGCCGGGGAAGCCGCCCGGGCCCCCCAGCGAGCCCCATCCCGCTGGCGGCGGCGGCGGTGCCCGCGGCGGGGCGGGCGCAGGGCGCGGGGGGCGGTGCGGGGCGGGGGGAGGCGGGGCGGAGGCGGCCGGAGCCCCCGGGATCCGCCGGCACCTCCCGGGCCCGGCACTCGCCGCTGCCGCCAACTTCGGCCGGGAGTCGCGCTCGGTGCCGCCGCTGCCGGAGCCCAGCGCCGCCGCGGGCACGGCGAGGGCAGCGCCCGCAGCGTCCCCCCGCTCCCCTCACGCAGCCGGCGGGGGGCTCGGCCCGGCGCGGCGACGGGGCGGCGGCCCCCGGGGCAGGTGCGTCCCCTCGCGGTCTCCGGCCGCCGCGACGCCGCCGAGCGGGACGCGGAGCCCCGTGCCCGCCGCGGGCGCCCGCTCACCTGCCGCTGCCGCCGGCGGCGCCCGGGAGATGCAGGTAGGAGGCGGCCCCGGCCCGGCGGCAGGAGGGCGGCGGCGGGAGGAGGAGGAGGCCGGGGGCCGGGAGGGGTTCGGCCGCGCCGGGCGCCGCGGACCCCCGGGCTCGGCTCGTCCCGGGGCCGGGCGCCTCCCTGCGCGGCCCCCGAAGGGGCGGGAGGCGGCGCGGGCGGTACCGGGGGTTCGCCGCTTCCCCAGCCCGGGAGACGCGTCCGCGCTTTGCCGCCGACCCCGGGAGGCGCCCCCGGCCCGCGGCGGAGCGGGGGCTGCGGGGATCGGGCTGCCCGGAGCGGAGCCCCCGCGGCGCCGGCCCCTACCGCGGGCTGGGACCGTCGGGCCGAGCCGCCACCGGCAGCAGCCCCCGGGCCAGCGGAGGGGCCAGCGGAGCGCGGGGCTGGGGCCGATTGGGGGTGGCCTTGGTGGTGTTAGTGCGGTGGGAGAGACCCGCGGTGTCGTGAGGGGCGCTGCCGGGGTGTGAGGGGCGACCCCGGTGTGAGGGCCGGCCCCGGTGTGAGGGATGGTGCTGGGGCTCGAGGGATGCTCCTGCGGGGTGGCAGACGCTGAGCTGGTGAAACAGATGTTCCTCAGGCATGACAGACATGAGTTCACAAAACAGATGTTACTCCAGTGAGGTGAGTAGTGTGAGCACAGGGATTTTACTGTTTTACTGTCAGAGGAGGATCCTTTCCCTGGGTATGAGCACAGCAGCTTTCCTGTGAGTGCTCACAGTGTCCTTCTCACCCGTGTGCTGTGGTGTGGCTGCATGTGCTAACAGGAGCCATGGCATCTGTGCTCTTGGAAGCACAGAGAAGTGAAAGTGTGCCCGGTTTCACAGGACCAGGGCATCAGCATCCCAGTTACGTCTGTGACAGCCACGCTCTTTTGTGAAACTTGGTTTTTCTTCTGGGAATTGTGGTGTAATGCTTCCCTTAATGGTGTGGGTAAAACAACTTCCCCGAACATATTTTTGTGTGCTCTGATGCACTTTATTGCTCTGCTTTTGATAGTTTTCCTCTGCCATCAGTGAGTGTCCCTCTCACTATCCAACTTTCACCTATCTCTTAATGCATTCCTGGCTGCCCTACAGTGCATCATCATCATCATCATCACTCTTGCCCTGCTGCCTGCACCCACATACTCACCTGTTCACCTTTGGGATCGGGGTTTTTTGTGACAGAGCTTTTCCATGTACTGACACATGTACTGACACATGTACTGACACTTAAGCTCTTCAATTTCTTCTCCCAAAATCTTGGGTGCCTGTGCGTGGTGTTCTTTGTGTGCCCCTGCACAATTCCACTGCAGTCTGCTCTGCTCCACTCCCCTGCACATCAGGACTGTGTGCATCAGTGCTTGCTTACCTGCCTAGGTGTTGGGGGCTCTTTCTTGGTGCCCTTTTTGAGAGCTTCTGTGCCCACACAGCATCGGGCACACACAAGGTCTGTCTCCTTTACACTCATCTTTGTCCATCTGTCCCTTTGGAGCCTGCCTGGTGCATGCACATCTCCAGAGTGTCCCCAGCTTTCCCCACACCACACCAGTGCTCAGGTGTGAGCCTGTCATGGCACTTCCTTCCCACATTTGCTGCTGGGCATCGACACATGAGTTGAAGGGACCACTTTTTCTGATGGTGGCACTTTCACCTGCAGGTGCCTGTCTTCTGCCAGGTGCAGTTGTACATGGAGACCCAAGCTAGGAAGAAGAACCACGCTCTTCTTCCCAAAAGAGAAAGAGGTGGGCTTTCTCAAGGTTGGCAAGAGAGAGACAGACTCCTCTTAAGCCTGTGCATGGACACCTGGGTTTAGCCAGGGGAAAGGTTGGGCTCTGCAAGAATTCAGGTGGAGTGTTTTTCACCCCAAACATCCAGGGAATGGGATGAGTTGCCACGTGTGCAGAGAAGCTAGCCCAACTACTTGGGGTTTTTATCCTTCTTTAAAGAAAACAGCTGAGTCTGTGAGGAGAGAAGCATGAGGATGAGCTGCCAGTGTGAGCTGGGGAAGTGAGCTGGCCCCATCCCAGCCTTGGGTTTCCCATGCTCACATCTCCGTGGCTCATTCATTTCTGTGCCCAGGAGTGTCTGCAGCAGATCCCTTCCCTTTGGAAAGGAGTTCCTCCCAGGCTCCTGCAGTGTTGGCACACCTCTCCTCTCAGGAGCTGTCAGCAGCCCCCGTGTCCTTTCCCTTGTCTCTGGTGCATGGACATTGAAAATGTCCTTCCACGTGTGACTGATCTCAGTTCAGGAAAGCTGAAACTGAAGTTGTGGCTGCAGGCTCCCAGCCCTGAGAAATCTTCTTTCTCAGCCCTTTCCCTCCCAGTCTGCCAGAGTTCATTACATCAGTTGAAAGAAAATAGAAATTTGGAAAGAGCTGGGTCTAGAAAGTCAGGGGTCCTGTGTTTTAAAGAAAAATTAGCATTCTTGTATAGCAAAGTCTCCAGGAGCTTGTTCTTTTAGGAAGAGATCAAATACTGTGAAATTTAAGGTTACCTTTAAGCTATTTGTCCCTTTCTCTAGCCCAGTAGGCCCCTTTGTTTCTGGACTGCTTCACATCTTGAGCCTTTTGTCCTGAAGTTGTTGGGTTTGGGTTTCAAGGCACACAGGGAAATAGCTCTTTTCTGAAAACTGCACGATTGCTCATTTAAATGAATATAAACTGTTTCTATTCATAAGATCTTTTTTTTTTTTTTCTAGCAGCTGATCAAAGTTCGAGTGAAAAACCATTTCATCATTTCCAAATAAATTGGACACACATGCACACACACACACACACACACTGAGCATTTCAGAGAGACTTTTAAACACAGTACTTGTAAAATCAGAATATGGACAGCCAAGGCATGCTATGTAAGACAGGCAAGTCTGTGATTTGATCCCACTTTTGCATAGGAAGGGATCTTCACTTCCTGGGAGAAGGCACACAGACTTTATTAAAACTGAAGGCAGCGCAGAGAGAGCTCAGGGGAATTTCTCCCAGACTACAAAAAATCCTTTTCTAATGGGAGATGTAAGGAATGAGGACATGTGTAGCATTTGAGAACAAACATTAAGATGTGGAATGGTGGGATACCTGACTGCTTTCAGCAGCTCTGAAAGGAGCTGGTGCTTGGAGAGCTTTCCAATTCAAGAGGACTTAAGGCATGTGGTTGGGCATTTAGGATCTGTTAGAACCAGGCAGTGTTTTAACAGCAGGGTGATCAACCTTCAGAACAAACCAAAGGCAGCATTTGCTCCTCCACCTCCTAAAATCTTCCAGTGGAGAGGGGGTGTCTCTGTGGAAGGGACATTCCACCAAAGTGCAAGTTCTTGGGCTCAAGAGACAACTGGCTGCGACCATATGGGCAGAATTACAGAGCCTGTGATCCACCACCTCCTTCCAGGCTTTGGTTTAGGACTTGGTGGAGCTCAGGCAGGTCTTGCCCTGCCCTGTGAGAGGTGGGGCTGGGGGTCCCTGGGGCTGATGCTCACTCCTGGCACAGCAGCTCCCCAGCGTGGGCATGCTCTCCCTGCCTTGGAACTGCAGGCTGCTGGCAGCCCTCTGCAGTGGCTGTGGTGTGTGTGCCTGTGGGGATCCTTCCCTTCCATTGGAGCTGTGAGACAGGCTGGGATGCCTGTGGGGATCCTTCCCTTCCATTGGAGCTGTGAGACAGGCTGGGATGCCTCTGGGGATCCTTCCCTTCCATTGGAGCTGTGCAACAGGCTGGGATGCCTGTGGGGATCCTTCCCTTCCATTGGAGCTGTGCAACAGGCTGGGATGCCTGTGGGGATCCTTCCCTTCCCCTGGGAGCTGTGCAACAGGCTGGGATGCCTGTGGGGATCCTTCCCTTCCATTGGAGCTGTGAGACAGCCTGGGATGCCTGTGGGGATCCTTCCCTTCCCCTGGGAGCTGTGAAACAGGCTGGGAGCTCTCAGGGCTGCAGGCAGGGCAGGGCAGAGCAGGGAGTGCTGTGTGTCCCCTCCACAGAGTCTGGATAACTTGAGCTCTAGAGGCTTGCCGAGTTTGCAAGACTAACTCCTTGGTTTTGGTTCTTTTACTCTTTTTTCCCTCTGAAAGGGAGCTCAGAAAGGCTCTGACACAAAATGGCCACAGCCATACTGCTGGTTGGGTTTCCCCTGGCACGTTTCCTTTGCAAGGTCCCTTTGGACCCTGCACACTCAGGATTTGCACCTTTCCTTGTGCTGCAGTGTCCTCCATGCTTCTCTCAGCAGCTTTCCTGCTGGCTGGGGATGCTGCCAGGCAGGAAGATGCTTGGAGCAAATGCTGGGGTAAAGATGCCCCACAGAGCTCTGTGCTCCCAACCCATGGCCCCAACAGCCCCACTCCGAGGTGCCTCAGCCCCCGAGCAGTTCTTTGAAGGGCTGTCCCCGGGGGCTCCAGTGGCAAACATGAGGCTTGTGTGAACCCCATCTCTTCCCCTCGGAATGTTTACCTGTCTAAATTTAACTGCCCAGCCAGCCCCATCCCTCCCAAGCCGACCTGTTCTCTTGTGGCTGGGCTGTGGCTCTGGCTGCTGCTGCCGCGTTTCCTGGCTGCCTTGGCCCCGTGGTTTGCTGCTTGCTCCCTCTTCTCGCTGCGTGCTGGCTCTTTCAAGCTCCTGGGCAAGCCAGTTCTCCCTCTCCTAGGTTTTATTTTTAAATCTGGTTGCACAGCCCTCAGGACTGGAGGGTCCCTTGTCCTCTCATCTCGGAGTGTTTATTCTGCAGCGGGCTTCAGGAAATCTCTCCTTGTCCCACTGTAGCCCACAGTTTTCCTCCCTGGCTGTGGTTGCTCCCAGAGAGACCAGGCATGCTGAGTTGCTCCCTGGCCAGCTCTAAAGGGACAGTGCCTCTTTCTGCTCCCATAGGGATCCAGTAGGTGCTTCCCTGCAAAGGCATCTTCCTTATTTCACTTTGTTGAGCTGGGCTTCCCCAAGCTGGCTTTTGGTTTGTTTGAGAAGTGAGTGATGTGCCCCTCATCTTCAGAAAAGCTGGAGAGAGGGTCAAGCAGAGGAAAGGAATGCTCCTCTTTCTGTCAGGCTGGGTAGAATTTGCTTTCTTTAGGATTTCAGAGTTTGGGACAGTAAATACGACCCAACCTTCTCCATCTAAATAAAACCATCAGGATGAAACCTTTCGTGTCCTGCATAACCCTGCAGGAGACCCCTGACTGCTCTCCCTTTCCAGGCATGCCTGCAGCTAATGCTGTGGTCTGCCACATGAGAGGGGTGGTTTGAGCCCTGGCCTCCTCTGCCCCTCTTTGAGCTAACCCGGTGGCCTGGGGTTTAATGCTCACACATTCAGAGCAAAGGTAATGCAGGCCAGGGCTGTCATGACTGCTGATGTGGAGTATCCAGCTCCAAATGCTGTCAAAGGTCCCGTTTTTCCCTGAGGTTCAGCTATTTCAGATACTTGGGCATTCTTGAGTAGTCTGGCCTTGATTATTCAGAGTGACTAGTTCATTTTGCAAAGCTTCATCTCAGCCTCTGGAGCAAAACAGAATGAGATGAATTAATGCAGAATGCACCACTCAGATCAGTGAATTTTCCTGGGAATGGGTCTGTGGCCGGAGAGCTCATGGCACTGTTGCGTGCAGGGATGGGTAAAGAGCTCCTGGTTTTGATTAATTTATGGTTTTAAGTAGCAGCTCGTGGGAAAGGCTCAAAGGGTTTGATAGTTTTTGTCTTAGGGGAAGAAAAGCAGAGCAGCATTTTGTCTTTGTATAGAGAGAGATTTGTGAACACACATTGAAGGATTTGAGGGAAAATATGTTTTCTGTCAGCTCTCCCATCTCGATTGGAGGTGAGGGAGCCTGAAGTGATTGGGTGGAACATGTGTTTTGGATTTGTTTTTGTCCATCATTAAGGACACAAGGTTAACAAAAGTCACAGGAATACTAATATTTCAGTGGTCTCTCTAAATTTCTCTTCCTTTTCCAGTTCTGTATTTAGCTTTTTGGCTGGTTTGCTGCCATTGTTTAACTGAGTCCTGAAGCATTGTAGCACCTCTGTTATGGACAAGTTGGAGCTGTAAAGCAAATTAAATGAGAATCTCCCTTGCCTAGCTGGAAAACCTTTCTGAGCTTTGTTATGTATCACAGAGTGTTGAGAGAGACATATGAGCCCAAGCATGTCTTCATTAATGGAACATTTTTCAGAAAAAATAATTTTGTGACTGTCAGGTTCATTACTCCCTGAGGTGTTCCTGAGCACTTCGAAATTGTCTCCAATCATAAAAAATTGATACTGTACAAAGGCAAATTGAGTTCCTTTTTTTTCCCTCCTCTGTTTTTACAGCTCAAGAAATTCTACAGGTTCCTTTATTATATTCTGTGGCTCAGATTTGTTAATAATTACTGTAAATACTGGTTCTGGCAGCACGTCAGTGTTTTGTTTAGTAAATATTTTGCCATTATCATTTCTGTGTCACAGCTGGGAAGGTTTGTAGTGTCCTGTCAATTTTCCTGTCACTGTCAATTTTGCCCAGTTTTGCATCTCTGAAAACTGACTGAAGCTTTACAGTCTTACACTGAGATTATGCAGATATTTATGGGGTAGCCCCATCATTCTTTACACTGCAGTGGACGTTTCTGGTTTTAGACCAAAATGTCAGCTCTTGCTCCCATGTGTGGTGTGCACAAACCAGGTTTCACAGCAACGTGTGCAGCCTTGTGGGTGGCTGCAGCTGTTATTCCACCTGTGGAGTGGGGTACAGGTAGAGTGGGGTGAGTGCTCCTGTGAATTATGACCAATTGCCTGTCCTGGTTTCTCTTCTGGTTTTTTTAACTATTCCCCATTTCCACCTATTCTTAACTAGCTGTTTGGGAGTTTTGCCAGTGTTCAAAATGAACATCTCATAATTTTTTTATGAATGGCAAGGAGGTTTTTCAGCTGGGAAAGCTTGGTAAGTGCAGCACTGGCTTTGTTCAGTTTTTACTGAAGCTTCACAGGCTCTTTCAGCATCTCTGCTGTTTTCCAAGGAGCCTGCTGGAAGGCTCAAAAGCTCTCCTCCACAGCATGCTGAGAAGATGTAAGGCTCTGTATTTCTGCACAACAACAGCCGCACCCCAGTGGTATAAAACCCCACTGCAGGTGACAACCCAAACTTTTATCTACAAGACACGTAAAACTTCTTTATCTTCCAGGAAAATGGTGCCAATTAGGTCAGACTCGCACACCAGGAACAATTTTCTGTCTGAGTTTGGCTGCTTGTGTTAGACTGTGTCTCTGCCACAGCCTGTGAAAGAAGGGGAGCCACAGCATTTTCTGTGGGCACAGCTGTGACCATGGAGGCATCTTTGTCAGCACAGCTGACACTGGTGTGTTGGCAGGAGTGTGTATATTTTATTTTTTTTTTTCCCATTTCTTGAACTAAAAAAATTTTAGTGGGGTAACTTGAAAGTCTGGACCAGGCCCTGCTTAGAGAGGCCAGGTAATGCTTTCAAGTCAAGCATAAAACCAAGCTGGAAGCAATAGGAATAACAGTTAAGTTTAGACATAGTTAGTCTGTGCTACCTAAGCCTTACTTTACCTTATGGACAGGGCTGAGCTGGGAAATGTGTTTTAAATACATTAGAGAGAAAGTTCTGTCCATTTATTGCTGCTATTAAGAAAGTTCTGTCGGTTTGTTGCTGCTTTTGGTAAACCTGAGTGAGATGTGAGTTGGCAAACCTGGTGCTCCATGCAGTCCATCCCCAGCTGGTCAGATGGAAGCTGGCCACCACAGGATGCCTCAGAGCAGGCATGGAAAGCTTTGCTGGTTACCTCTACCAATTCCTGCAGCTCCCTGAGGCAACAGGGAATGTTATCTCTTACTTCCCAGCTGATAAAAGAGGTGGTGATCTTCACAAAGCTGAAAAACTTTGTCCACAGCCAGGATAGGGTTCAGTCCTGTGGAAATTGTGGCTCATTGACACCTTGGGACAGGTGTCAGAGGCTGCCTGGGATGGTCAGAGCTTCCTAAACTCAACACCCTTTCCCAAGTTGTAGAGTGACATCCAGAAATCCATCAGCTCGCAGGTGCTGGTCTGATGTTAAAAGCTCCAGAGTTGCTTGAACATAATCTGTTCTCCATTTGGTTTCAGGCAAATGCTGCTGGTTTGCTCAGTCACCAGTTGTGACTCCACCTAAATACATTTTACTTTTCCCTTCAGCTGCTCTGTCCACATGTACAGAATCCTTTGGCTTTCAACACCAGCATCATCACATCAAATTCATCCCCTGGTCCTGTCACTCCTGCCTTGGCAAGGCTTTCCCTTGGCCTACCTCAGCATTGTGCTGGCTGGATCTGCCAGGCTGTCCTGATGAGTGGCAATCTGAGGCCTTGCATCTGTGACTAGTCCCTGTGAATTGTGCTGTGCCCTTGTCCCATGGGTGTGAAGCAGCAGGTGTTGGGGAAATGCTGCTTTCTGTCATTGTCCCTGCCTCCACAGCAGCCTTTGGATGGTGGGTCCTGCACAGAGGGTGCTCATAGTTACACATCTGCCTAAAGGTGTCTGCACAGAAATTTTGTGGGTTACTGAGGTTGGAGTTAGGGTTTTTGTATGTAGGGTTTGTTTCTGCAAAGGAATAATATCAAATAAATAATGAGATTTTAGAGATAGTTTAGTGCTTCCAGAGGCACACTTGCCTTTTCCTCTCCAAAGTGTTGCAAAGCCAGCCTTTGGAGAGAGATGTGTAATCTTGTGTGATGCTTTGGATGCACTTTCTGCATCCAGAAGTATCTGCAGACCCCACTCCTCCTCTGTGTGCAAAGTGAGTTTGTTTGTTACTCATCTGACACCTCGGACCATTTCCCTAAATTTTAACAGCTAATTACTCTGTAACAGTTCAGGTTCCTAAGAAACTCTGGGTGCCGGTGTGTTCCTGGACTTCTGTAAGCAATCTCCAGTGTGGATAACCTCAGTGCAGACATCTGTATGCCTGCAGCCAATGTCCAGTCCTCAGGCAGCACAACAAACAAACACAGAGCTGGTAAAATGAAAAAAAAGCTCCCAGAAGAAAACATGGTTTGATCTAAATTGAAATTTCCAGAAGAAAAACATGCTTTTCTGTAGTGATGTTTCAAAACCTAATGATTTCTGTTTCCAATTGACATTTAAATGTCATTTTATGTTGATATCCAGAACAAGAGTTTAAATTTCACGTCAACACCCAAAATTTCTCCTTTTGGATCAACCTTTCATTTTCACAGAATCACAGGATAGCAGGTTGGAAGGGACATAAAGGATCATCTGATCCAGCCCTTCTTGGCAAAAGCACAGTCTGAACAGGATGGCCCAGCACAGTGTCCAGCAAATCCTGGAGGTGTCCAATGTTGGGGAATCCATTTCCCTAGGCAGATTATTCCAAAGGCTGATGGTTTCCATTGTGTGAAATTTTCCATTTCTGTCCAGTTGGAATCTCCCCAGGAGTAACCCATCACCCTGTATCTTTTCCATGTGGCTCCTTGTAAGAAGGGAGTCTCCATTTTCTTTGTAGCCACTGTTTAAATACTAGAAGAATGGTGATAAGATCTCCCTTAAGCTTCTTTTCTCAAGGCCCTCTTCTCTCAGCCTTTTCCTCTCTGGCAGGCTTCCCATCCTTTTGCCATCTTTGTGGCCCTTCTCTGGACCCTCTCCAGCCTGTCCATGTCTTGTTTTGTTTTGTTTCTATCAATAATATCTTCCTTCCCACCCCTGCATTTTCAAATCAAGAGCATTTGGAATTGTTCATAGTATGAAACAGAGTAATGTTTTGACCTTTCATCCCTGTTTGGGATGCAGGCAAATGCTGAAATCCCAGCCCTTCTTGGGGAACTGAGATTCTGTGCTCTGACCAAATCCACAAAAGTGTATTTCCACTGGTTTTGCTGGCTGGCTACTTCAGTGCTTTGTCAGTGATGAGTTGTAATTCAGTGCAGATTGAACCCGTGGTGTATCCACATGGCTGGAGAGGCTGAGGGCAGTGAATCTTTCTTGCTCTGTGTTGTGCTTTCAAATTAATACCCAGATTTCTTTCCAAAGATAAATTTTCCTTCTGAACCAGCGTTTGGTAGTGCACAGCTGCCTGCTACATGTTCCATGCACAAATGAGGATCCTGGTGCTCTCCCAGTCTAGCTACAAGCTGTTATATGAAATCAGGGTGTTTTAAAATTTAAGACAGTTTCTGGTTCATCTATTGTTTGCAGTCCCACAGTTTGCCATATATCTTTCTCCTCAGAAGTTCCTTTTGCCCCTTCCCACCATTGTGGGGAGGTTTTTCCTGCTGGGCTCTGTGCACTGTGTCTCTGAAGCAGTTTTATGGTGTGCCCCAGAAGCAAGCTTTTGTCAGGCTGCCTCAAAGTGTCATCCAGAGAAAAGCCTCTGAAGCAAGAAATGTCCTTTTCTGTCTGGCTTTGAGGTGTTATCTCCCCTCTTCCCAGATGCAGTTGGCTCCATCTACATCCCTAAGCTGTTTTGTTTGGAGTGAGGAGAGCTCAGAAAATCAAGGGAGGCCACACACATAAACAACTATGTGTGAAATCAATTAATCTAAACGAGGGGGAGATTTGTTCTTGCAGGGGAAAAGCCTGGTTCCCTCAGAAACCTCTCCTGTGCATGGCAGGACTGTTACAAACCTTACATCACTGGAACAGTGATGAGCTAGGTGAGTATTTTAACCTTTTTGGCCAGTATTTAGAGGAACAGTGGTGTTTGAAGAGCTTACTGTGCTCTTTGTACTTTAACAAGTGATTTTCATTATGGATACAGTGGTAGTGTGCTAAAGCAGGAACTACTGAAGGGAACTGAATTTTGAATCTTAACTTCAAATATTTTTATTATAAATTTGGTTCCAGGCATTGCACTCACCCAGTCAGGGATAAGAAGCTATGCCTGTCATTCCTCTGTGTTTGGGTAATAGACATTGTCAGTGACACAAACACAACCTGTAGGATAGGAATGACTTGCAGGAGTTTTGAAAAACAATATTTCAACCTCTAATTAGAGACAAATCTTTTATTGTTTTTTTAAAAAAGTCTGATAAGGAAAAGAGGTTTCTTCAGCTCTCCTGCAGGAGGAGGGTTATTCACCTCTCAGCACATTGTGGTCTCTGCTGCAGGGTGCCCAGGGGTCAGTAACTACAATCATACCCCAGTCTCACTCTGCACATCTTTAAATAATTGGCTCCTCTCCTGGCTGTCTGGGGCAGCAGTAACATGAGCAAAAGCTGTGCTTGGCCTCTCTTGGCTGAGGGAAGGACATGGATCTAAGGCCTGAAGAGAGCACACTTTAGGGGAAAGGAGGGAAAGTCTAGGAGACAGCCACTCCACTCGGCCCCTTAAATCGTCACAGGAGAGGGTGAGGTAGTGCAAGGCTGAGAAATCAAAAGTCTCTGTGCTTGGAGTGTTACTCAGACATTAAAGTCTTATCATGGCCACAAATCTTCCCTGACTCCACCTTGCCTCCCTTTTGGGATGAGGAAGATGATAACAGAAGTGGGTTTGTGTTTTGCACTGAGGGCTCCTTAAGGAATCGCGCTCTGCTTGGGCCAGCTCGGAGCTGAAGGTTCGTCCTTTGGAGTGAGAGTTTCCCAGAGCCTTGAACTAAAGCCAGCCCGGTTAGGCAAAGCTGCAGTCAGGGGTCTTGACAGGATACTCCTGTTCACACAGCTTTGTTATGTTTTGCTGTGATTTCTTGATTCATTTCCAGCATGCAATGGATCGTCTTTCTGATTTGAGAAGTCTTTTATGCAAAGACTTCAGTGTGTAATTTCTCCAGCTGAGGCCAGGAGATTGCCCCACATGGAAGCCAGAAGATGCCCCATGTTCCTGTGTGGCAGAGAGCCCTTCTGGAGAAGGCAGACAGCCCTGTTGTAGCTTTCTGGCTGGAAACATCTCTGGTTCATCACCTTGTACAACCAGCTGGTGCCAAAACCCTGCCTGGTGGGTGCTTCTGAGCAGCTACTGCCTTCTGTCATTCTAATCACAATAATTTGGCTTGTTTTTATCTGATTTGATGGAGGCTGAGGAGGAGATCACTTCCCAGGGCCCTGAGGGTAGAAACTCAGCTTCCTAGAGCTACATTTTAATTTCTAACCCTCCCACAGCCCTGGGGTGATCTCCTGGAAAGATCTTGCAGGAGAGGTGTCTTCTGAAATACACCAAGACATTTGCAAGTTAGTTGTCTATACACTACTGAAATTCCTCTCCCCTGGGCACTTTTCTAGATCCAGTGTGCTCCTTCAGGCACCCAAGTATCACTGTTCAGGTGGCTGGTTTTCCTAATTTCAAATCCATGGAAGGAGATTTCATGTTCACATGGACTGATGCTTGTGTGATGTTTGCACCATTTTCTCTCACAAGGATAGATGCTGGTTTTGTCTGACTCTGGGATGGAAATGCAAAGAACACCCAACAACACAACTAAGTTGCACTGCTGATTTCCAGGACATAATTCCAACTGTTGGATTTGCTGCCTGACCTGAAAATAAAACTCCTCTTTTGAGGTTTCCTTGTTTTGAGGCTTTATTTGTTTTTTTATATTAAAACAAAGCAAGTGAACAAGAGCTGTGCTGCTAACTAGGAGAGGATGGTTTGCCTGGTTTGTTTCCCTGTGTCCTGCCTGGATTCTGCTCAGCCAGTTGTGCCCCGCACTGTGCCTTGGGAGGGGCACGCTGGGCTAAATATATCTGTGCTGCCTGTGAAATGTAGTATGGGGAGCTGCGTCACTTGGTGCAGTTTACTTGGAAACTAAGGTGGGAAGCCAGCTTTTATTTTCAGCCTTGGGTCAGATGCATTGGTCAGTCGTCTCACCCAGTTTGTCCTTGCGAGGCAGACATACAACCTGCTCTCTAAATAAAAAGCCAAGCTCGTTGCAGTGACTCTGTCACATTGGGGCAACCATATTTTTCTTGCTCAGCAGCCAGATTTACAGTGTGAGAGGTTGCTCAGATAGATTACCTTGAAAGCAGCAATGAAAGTCATAGCTCAAATATCATGGCTTAATGAGCAGAGGAGCTGGTGTGGTGCTGTGGGCTCTAAATATATCAGAGCCCCAGTGCTGGCAGCACAGTGACAGCTGGAGACCTTGGGCTCTCACTGCTGGTGGAGCAGACGTGTATCCTTCCACAAAATGTGGGAGCAACAGATGCAGCTTGGTGACTAAAGAGGGCTTGGGTTTTGCAGTGTCTGGTTCTGCTTTTTGGCTTGTCTTCCCCTGCTGTTCCTGCTAGAGCAGTGGGAGTGATTTCAGGAGAAATGAAGATATTCTTGGGGTGTGCCAAGGGGTGGACACAGCCCACCTGAGCTCGCTGTGGTCTCTGCCACATCTAAATAACAGCAGCAGGGCACTGTGACTGCAGTGATGACATAAATCTGCTGGGGCTCTGGGGAACATACTCAGGCAAACAAGTGGGTGGGAACCCCTGCTCTTTCTCCATGAGCTCTCCAGGGTCACCTGCCTGCACATCTGACATGCTGCAGTCACATCTCTGGCAGCTCAATATGTTTTTCAGTCTTCTCCCTTATGCCTAAGTGAGAGGAATACCAGTATTGCTGTATGATTGTCCTGCTGAAAAAGGAGGTGAGAAAACTCTTCAGTATAAGGTTTTACATTTATCTAGGAGGACAGTAACTATGGGAATTAATTTCTGTCTGTGTAGTGCCTAGCACATTGGGGCCCCTGAATATTGCTGCTGCACAAGCCACATGTTACAGACCAAAGCCACCCAGCTTTGCTGGCAGAGAGCTTGTGGCACACTGGGGTCCTGGTCTAAAGTGAGAGATCCAAAGGCTCTGGGACATGTACTTCATGCTAATGGCAATAAAGGCTTCCAGATTTAACGTGGAGGGTTCAGTTGTGAGGGCGAGGGCTGGGAGATGAGGTTTATGGGGTTAACCCAGCCTCTGTGACTTCTGTTAAGCCTGATTGGCTCCTTTCCTTAGTGGGCTTTACCTGGGCACTGATAGCTGTGAGCAGCTGAGAGTGCAAATGATTGCAATTGCCATTTAAACCCAGGTTTAAAGCCCAGGTGTAGTTTATCCTCTCTGGTACTCAGGAGTGTGAGAGAGCAGAGAAGTGCTCCTCTTTAGCTCTGTGTCTGGTCCTGCTTTTTGGCTGTCCATGGTTCAAAGGAAGGGGGTGAGTAATTGATCAATACTGGCAATATTGTAGAAGTTTGGTAGCTTTCAATCTCCTTGAGTTTCTTGTACTTTATTGCTTTGTGCCTTACAGTGTGTTCCAGCTGCTGTTTCAGATGCTGTGGGTGCAGACTTAATATTCATGGCTTTTAATATTCATAGCTTTTATTCAAACATTATGTGACAGTGGCAGTCTGCATGGTGTGTCAAAAAGATGCCTCTGTTAGGTGAAGAGGTGCTGCATGGCAGTGTGTGTCTCACTTCAGGTTATTAACTAAACCACCAAAGCATACAATTAACCATTCAAAAATCAGCGTTGCTTCTGTGTGAAGTTTGCTTCTCTCCTACTTTCTCCTCAAGCCCATTTCCCTGTGGCTGTCATTGCTGTGGATCTGCTCCTGGCCAGGCATTTTGGCTGTCCCAGGTCAGTGGGCAGGCTGCAGCCCAAGTGGGTTTTGGAGAGCATCTGTGGCCTTGCCCTAAGTCTGGGGAAGGTGAAATTTGCTGAATCAGTCACTGTCCCTGCACACAGGGCAGGCTGTGTGAAACCCAGCGATAGTGCTGGGCTCATGAGGACAGTGCACGGTTTTTGCCCTTCAGCAGTGCTGTTGATGCTCAAGCTGGAGTTTCTGAGTTCCTCTGGGAATACTACAGGGATGTGGTGTGTATTTCAGTCTGTTAATGTCCTTAGATCCTGCCTGCAAAGGGCAGCTGATCTTGGGGTGCTGGGTTCCTGGTTCTCTCTGCAAGGCACTGTGAGGTGGTGGGCAGGAAAAACCTGCACCCTCCACTAGTTCTGCCCCTCGTTCCAAGTGAGAGCATAAAGCTCTGTCCTGGCAGCCCCTGCTGTCCCTTTGGCTTCCACGTGGACCTCTCATTTTGGTGTGTAAGAGAACATCAGATGGTTCAGGGCTGCAGGTTTGGGGAGCAATTGATTCAGCCATCCCAGCTGACCATGGTCTTCCCTGACCTCGGTGGGCATGGATTCAAGGGGATGGGGCAAGAACAGAAAAGCAGCTTTGAGTCTGGAAAAAAGCAGGGACAGAAAAGGAAATGAGTAGGGATGTGGTAACCCAGATGGGATATGGCACAAGAGAAGGAAGGTTTGGTCACCCACCCCAGTGTTGACACTGCTACCCTGGCGAGCCTGGCACAAAATCTCACATAACCAGTGGGCAGTGGTGTGTGTGGAAGAGATGGGGAAGGAGGGGATGTGGTGGCACAGAAAATTAACTAGACTCCTTTAAGTTTTTCTGTGCTTTTTCTCACCCTGCAGAAAACAAAGTGTGGCATAACTTTTTTTATTCTTCAGTCATTAATGAGCCATTGTTCCAGGGGGAAAAAAAAAAAGTAGGGAGTATTATCATGGGAGAAATTATCTTTCTCATGGGATATAAAACTTTGTGGTGTGTAAATGGATCATCCTGGCACTGATGCTAATCCTGTCCAGGTCTGACTGTACAGTACTTAATGTAAAACACGTGATAATTCCTTCTGTAGTTTCAGTAGAAATCTCTCATTTCCTAAACAAGCGTGCTGTGTTCCTGTGCCCTGCCAAGCTGCTGCCCTGCCCGAGCAGCCTGCCTGCTCTGCTGGGTGGTTTGCAGCCCTTTGATGGCAGGCGCTATTTAATTATCAGTGGTGTTATGTTCCCAGAGCTCGCTACATGAAAGCAAAGCACCGGCAGCCTGTAATTAATCTGAGCTAATGTGCCACTGTTTACACTCCAGCTCGGAAACCAGACAGATGTAAGAAGACACCCAGCCTTCATCTGGGATCCTCCCAGGTTATTTCTGAGCTATCTTGGGAGAGCTGTGCTGTGTCTGCCCTCCCCGCAAGTCCCTCAGAAATGAGTACCTTTAACTTTTCTCGGGAATGAGTGGGACACTTTGTTTCCTAGCAGGGAGCAGGGTTAATGCCTTCTTGCTGCCTTACCACGGCTGAGGCCGGCTGGCATGGGCTGGGGGCGCAGAACTGCTCCAGGAGTCCTGAGTTCTGCAGTGTGACAGGGTGAAACAAGCCCAGCTTCCTCCCTTTTTCCCTGGCTTTGGCTGAGGAGGAGCCTGCTGGCATTGGGGATATGTGGGATCTCCTTGGTGGAAAGGCAAGCAATTCTCTGGATCTTAAAAATAAAATATCATATATTCATTTCTGATCCACTCTACAAGCGATTCTCTGGGACTCCAGTCTTAAACATAAAATATCATGCGTTCATTTCTGATCACCCTACAGACAATTCTGTGGAACTCCAGTCTTAAAAACAAAATATCATGGATTCATTTCTGATCACCCTACAAGCGATTCTCTGGGACTCCAATCTTAAACATAAAATATCATGAGCTCATTTCTGATCATCCTGCTACAAATATTTAACAGAACAAGGTGATGAAAATGCCTGCAGGTGTGGAAAGAATGAAAGAGACTATGCATCCTTCATTAGGGTGAAGAGTAATAAAAAGCAACATGACAGAAGTATATAAATGTAGAAGTACAGAGAAGTAAACCAGGCATTCCTGTGTGTATACTTTTATGTAATGCAAGGTTTCCAATGAAATTGAAATTAAACATCTGACACACGTGAGGCTTATTTTTTTGTTACAGCACATAAATAATTGAGACTGAGAACATAGTAGAATGCAAAAAGGATTAGATACATGGATAAAAATCTTGCACAGTTTATTAATTTTATTCTAGCTCATTTAGAAGGTGTGTGGGGCTTCCTTCTCCTGGACAGTCTTCCAGCTGTAGCCATTTACAAGCTGTTCCTGGCCCTATAAACCTGCAATGCCTTCCTGGGAGACCCCTGACAGTGGACACTAGCTTAGAGGAGTCACTGCCTAAGCCTTGCATTCCAGAACATCTCTGCATTGAATGATTACTGGGATCAGAGGTGGCCACAACTTCCTAACCACCTGAAGGCTGAAATGTAGGGTATGAAGCTGCTGTTTTTTCCTCATGGACTGTAGATTGAAGGTGACAATTGCCCATCTTGTCTCACCTGTCTCAGTTGCTCTTTGCCAGTCATTCACTCCAGCGTTGTGGTGGACAGGTGACCTCTGCAGGCTGGAGCTGCAGGAGGAAATGTTACATCCTCAGAGCCTGTGCAGCCCCATCCTCTTGGGGAACAATGCATTTTAGGTGTTCTCCTAGGCATCATTTTCAGCAGAGTGTTTCATTCAGATTCAGTGAGTTTAAGCAGCTCAGTCCTGTGGGGAAGGCTGATGCTGAGTTTGACTTTTCTTGGTGGTGGGTGTCTCTGTGGGCTCTGATTGTTTTCAGTGGACACTGTGGTGCCCTCACACAGTACATGGCACATTGTATGCCAGGGCATCCCGGGGTACCTGGGACAGGCTCCCTGCTCCCACACCCCAGCATCTTGCTGGGTGATCACAGGTAGCCTCCCAGCATCTCTGGTCTGGAGGGGATCAAGAGTTGTAATATCCTGCAGATGGTGTTCAAAAGCAGATATCCCAAATAACTGGGTACTGCTGTACCTCTGCACTCCAGCTCTTGGGCAGCAGAGTCCCAGCTCTTGGTGGCTGTGGCAGAGAGGGCCAGGAGGAGCAGGCCCAAATTCTGTGCTCCAGGGAGCACATTTCTCTTGTGCCATTCAGGTGCTGAAGAGCTGGCACCCATGCAAGAGCACTGTGGGATGGGGCAGTGTCATTTTGGACTGGTTTTTTTCTGATCCCATGGATGCACAGAGTATCATCCTCAAGCATGGTCTGCTGTGCAGTTTCGTCCAGAGAGAATCGCATTTGCAAGCTCTAAGGCTGCTCAAAGTTGCAAACCACTTGCATGGATGGTGGAATTGCTTCAGAATTGGCTGCCTGTTTGACCCACAGTGCTGGTGTTCCCTTGGCTGTGTCTGTGCTGGCAGTGGCCAGGTCTGCTGTGAGTCCCTGTCACCTGTGCTGAGCTGAGCCCTATGCCATATAGGTGAGTGCAGATCCTTTGTGTGCTCTGTTCCAGCCTGTGAGTTTGGAACTGAGCTTATACCTAAACTGAACTGAAAGTGCATCTTGGTCAAAGCTTCCAAGACTGATCACATTTTTTACTTGCCCAAGCTGCAAGATACAGTGCTTGTAATTTGCTCCCATTGTGCTGAGAAGAGTCACAAACCTTTGGGGAACCTTTCAGTGAACCCTCAGCAAGCTTTGCCAAATCTCAGATCCAGGGTTTTCCCTCAGTGTTTTTCAGACTGTGTGTTGTAAATGTCACATGGCTCCAAAATGGAGTGCCCAGCACAAATGTAGAATGTGATCAGAGCCCTGGGATTAGGGAAGGAGAGGATGAATTTTTCTTTAGGTAATTATAGACAGTAGAGTTGCCTGTGGAAAAAACCTCCTGTTAATGCTCAGCACCTTTTGACAATTTCCTGTAGAGTAGGCATCACTGCACTCCCTCACATCAAAGGGGGAAACACCTGTCTGGTCCTTAATCCAAGGCTCTCTTGGATTCAAGAAAGATCATAGGTCTTGATTATATCAAATCCAGAAACTTCATTTCTTTCTTTACAAATCTTCCTTATTTTCCCTAATGCCTTTTCTACTGAAAAAAGTCCCAGAATGTTTAACAAGGATACCTAATTAATAATGCTGTCTCACAAGATTCACCTTTATGGTGCTCTCTGACATTGGGTTTTCCACCAGTGTCTTTCAGTGCATTTTACAGAAGAGATTCTTTTCATGATCTCCCTTTGCAGGTGGGGAAAACAAGGGAGAGGAAAAGGTGGGAGAGACCTGCTTAGGTCATGCAGCCAACCAAAGTTGGGATCAGCAATAAAATTCCAGATTCTTAGTTTTGGGCAGTTCTGGGGCTGTTCCTCCAAGCCTCAGATGGCATTTAGGGCTGGGTGAAACACAGCAGCCATTGAAGCAATCCAGGACAGAGCAGAAATGTAATTACACACACGGGCAGCAGTCACGTAGCCAAATGCCAGTGTTTGTGCCAAGCTTGGTGTTGGCTTCACCAGCCACCAGTGTGGTCAGGTACCCATTTATTTCCTCTGAGAGACAACAGGTCAGCTCCCTCGGAGTGGTGCTGGGGCAGCATTGACTCAGAGGAAGGAGCTGACTGCCTGAGTCACCCATGTGGCTTCCTGGAGCACCCTGGTGTCCCTGGAAAACCCTGAAAACCCAGGGCTGCCATCCTGCTGAGGTCAGGTGAAAGCATGACTTGAAGTGTCCTGGCTGCAGTTACATGAAAAGAGATACTGAAAAAACCACATCTCACTCTAAGGGCTAGAAAGGTGATGGGGTTTTGTTTTGGGGTGGTCTTTTTTCAGTTTGGTTTTCTTTTGTGAGCTTCTTTATGCTTTTATATTGAAGTCTAGATTTTCCCCTTCCTTCCCCCCTCAAAAAAAAAAAAAAAAAAAAAAAAAGAAAAAGAATCCTTCTTTAACTAATTTGGTAATAATAGTACAGTTTCAAAAGTACTTGTTTAGCTAGTGCTGACTATATGCTTACACAGCTACCTCTGGCCTGGGAAAGATAGAAACCACAATGGCTAAGTATAGAGGCCTCTAAAATATCTTCATGTATGCAGTGCCTGAGTACACAAACAGAACTGGTCTCTCTGCTGTCTACAGGAGCAATATTTTCCATAGGATTTGTATTGAGAGAGGTTTTCCCCCTGCATATTTATTAAAATAAAGATCCTTCAGAAATGCATCCATGTGCTGAATCCTATTCCATGACCACCTTCAGCCTGATATAAGAAATATAATCTGAGTAAGAGTAAGCACTTTTTCATTCTGTGCTGCAGCTGACTCTTGATTTGGGATGTTTTTTTAATTATTTTTCTTTGTTGCATTGGGTGGGATTTTTTCTTTTACTTTTAAAGAAAGTGGGGAACTTTTGCCAGGATTTCAGCTTTAGCTTTTGAGAGCAGCTCATGCATAAAGGTGAGGTGCTCCCATCCTTGAAGTGTGTAGGATCTGTGGACTGAGTGACCAGAGCTGTTTTAGGTGCATCTGTGTGCAGAGTGACACTTGCTGCTGGGATGAATTCCTCTCTGCAGCCTCTTTTCTGGACTCTGAATCTGTGCCCCTCTTGGAGCCTGACCCCAACTTCTCTGTGTGCCTCCTTTTAAGCCTTTTGACTTAAGCTGCCTGCAGTTTTTGGGTGGTTGTGGGCAAAGCAGTTTTTCTGTTCCTGCTCTGTGAGTGTGATACCTCAAGCGTGTGCTGCCAGTTCCCAGCTGTGGGCTGGGTTTGCACTGACACCACATATTCCTGGTAAATGACAGATTTCTCTGGGCTGGGCTGGCTCCTCGCTCTGCACGTCGCTGTGTGTGACAGTGACGTTGTTCTGGTGCAAGCCAGGAGCTGGGAGGGGTGGCACACTGAGTGCATGCCCAAATTCTGTGCTCCAGGGAGCAGCACCTGGTGCATGAGACATGGAGATGTTGCATAGGTGGTCCTCAGGCACTTGGAGATTCTTCTGTTGTGATTATCTGCCCTGGCTCTGGATCCTCTGCTGGCACACCAGCGACCCTGGAAGCTCCCCAGCTTTTATAATAGGAATAACTTATCCTTCATTTCTGGAAACTGCAGCTTCTTTAAATGTTTGTAAATTTGCAGCTGAACATATAGACAGTGCTTTCAACACCAAGCCTCTGACAGAACACAGCTCCAGAGCAGTAACTGCAGACATGTTTTGAAACCCTTCTGTCTGCAGGGCTTGTTCTTTAGGGAAGTGGCAGGGATGGGACAAAAATGAAGATGTGACAAGTTGTACCTTCATTATAATATGTACCTTAACAATACTATAATATTGAAACCTGAGAAATCTTTGTAACATCCCAGTGAGATAAAATCTCTTTACATTATCAGGATTCTTGTTTCAACTCTTGAGGGACACAAACACTCGTGAGGATAGTAATAGTTTCCTGACATGTTTATCATACATCTAGAAACCCACTTGTACAATGCAGCTTGGTAAGTGGGCTCTTCACAAGGCTGACTGAAGCACCTGAGGTGCATCTGCAGGGAAAGGAGTGTGAGGACTCAGGGAGAGGAGTATTCATCCAGGATGGAAGAGGCTGTCTGAAACAGAAAACTCCTCAACTTTTTTTCTGTTGCTAGTTGTGGAGAGCATTAAAAACACAGCTTAATCTGGAGAAAAAAATAAAATATTTGAGGTGGATAGGGAGAAAAAATATTAGAAGTAAACTAGAAGTGGTTGAGTAAGGTGGCTGCAGGCTATGTACTGCTAGGATAAACCTTTTTCAGAAATGATCCAAGTATGTGCAATCCTGCCCCTGTGCAGAATTTGGATGCTGATCTCTGGAAGTCCATGGTGTTTCAGTGATAATGATTTTCAAGGTTATTTGTGGACAGCAGATTTGTATAAGCAGAAGGACTTATGGCTCCAACAGCAAGGCTCACCAGTGGTGCTCGAGAAGAGCAGGCTGGAGGAAGATCTGTTTCCTTGGAGGTAGCAAAGGATGGCTCTTCTGTGGCACTGTGCACAATGCTCCATTTGTTTGGGTGAGAAGTTGGGGCTGGAGCTGCTCTTACACTTCCAGTGCCACTGGTGAATCACACAGTCACATCCTGTGCTGCTCCTTGCTGGTGGCTGTGCATTCCTTACCTTGGGATGCTGGATTTCACAAGCTCTCCTGGAGAGCAGACTCAGAGTATCTCAAAGCATATCAGCCTTAATGGGCAATTTTGAGCAGGATTGGCCATTTGTCTTTTTATCTTACTGTCTTTAAATCCTGCAAAAACAGTGTCCATGTGGGTGGAGATGATAAGGTAGAGAGGGATAAAAAAAAAATTGATCCAAGAAAAAACCAAAGAAAGCCAAATGACATTTAGGCAGCATTCTTCAAAACTGCAAAATCAAAATCCCCAGTTTAGGCACCACCTAGCTCCTGGGGGCATCATAATTCCACAAATGCCTCATTTGACTTTTTCTCTGTGTTTGTCTAGGATTTTAAAATTATTTCGTTTTTAACACCCCTCGGGTGCTGAGTTTTTTACTTAAATGCCTGCCCCAAGTGCTTGAGTCTGACCACCATCCAGAAGGCAGGCAGCCTGCCCAGGTGCTTTTAGAGCACACCCAGCACACCCAGCAGGCACAGTAAGATCAAAAAGCCCCAGTGGCAGCTGCCACTTAGTTTTGAACCATCTTGGGAAAGCTCAGGCATCACAGCCTGCTTCCCCTTTTTAGCCAGCTGCTGCTTTATGCCACCTGCTGAGAGGTCTTCAGCCATTGCTTCCTTCACATGTTTCATTTCTTGCTCCAAGTCTGGAATTACCATCCACACTGTGGTGTGGCTGATATGGGAGCAGTGAAGAGCAGCCCTTTTTCCTGTGGTTAGTTTGTACCTTCTCCACACGGGATGAGTTAGAAGTGAAGGGAGACAGGGATTGAAGCAGGTCTCCTGCTTCCTTAGGCTGCTGTTGGGAAGCAGGGAACACCGCTGCTCCCTCTGGCTATGGCTCACCTGCTCTTAAGCAAGCAGGAATGTGGCAATTTGATGGAAGAGGAGCTGATTTTGGGCCAGGTGTGAGTGCAGGCAGCTCCTGGGAGCTCTGAGCAAGGTACAGAGCCCCTTGGACAGGAGGGCCAGCAGTGCCTCTCTGTGGAAACCCAGGGCACTGGGAATATTTCTCTGTCTGCTCTGGGGTGCCCTGACCCCCAGCGCAGCACTGACTCTGACCCTCATCCATGGAGAAAGTTTCCTGGACTTGAAGATAGACTGGAATCCACAAAAGTGTAAAATAGATTATAGAGAGTAGTGTAGGTGATCACTTGGTGAGAAATTGAGGTTTTGGGATTTTTAGTGTGTTGTGGATGGGAGCAAGATGGAGGGCACAGGGTGTCATCCTGGGTTTCTTCTTCATGCTGCTTCTTCTTCATGGGTTTGGGTGGCATTTTGTAATTAGACAGGAAAGTCCACATTGCAGCTCTTTGGGATCAGTTATTGAGTTAAAAGGGAAAATAATCTAGGTGTCAGTTCTTGGATAGTTTAAACTAATTGGATAGTTTAGTCTTAAAAGACCTTGTATCAAGAGATTGTTGGCCATTTTGTGCCTTGCTGCAGAATTCACAGTAGTGAGACTGTTTTACTGATAAGAAATAATCAACACCTGAGTCCAAAACATGAATTATTGTCTCAAGTGCCTTCAATCCAGACCCAGAGACACCAACAACTGGTACCTCCACACCTCTCCTCTGGCCTGCCTCTGCTCAGTGTGCTGACATTGTGTTGTTTTGGACCCTCAGTGGTGTAGGACTGTTCTCAGAGGCCACTAAAGCACCGAGGTCCCCGATGCCAGGACCCACCCTTGGAGCAGAGCCCTCAAAAGCTGGGTGTTACAGTGTGCACATCTTCCCTGCCAAGGCTTTTTTGGAGCCAGCTGCAAGTAACTTGTGTAAGACCTCCTACATAATGGCTTTGCAGAGCCAAAGCCCAGCCTGTCCAATGAACCTCATCCCTCCTGGCTCCTTGGTTTCTCACTGAGGCTCACGGGGCTGGAATAGTTTGCTTTTTCTCAAGCTTTTCTTTAAAAAAAAAATAAACCTGAGAGTGTTGCTTCTGTGGAAAAGCACTTCTGTTCGTTGCATGGGGACTCATCTAACCTGGAGTCTGGGATCTGTCCTGTGAGACAGAGAGGAGGCAAGCTGCCCAGCCAAGCCCTGGTTTTGCTGGATCCAGCTGCGGTGGTTTAGGTTTCTGGCTGAGTCCATCTGAAAGCAGCACAGAGCAGAGCACAAAGAGAGGGAGGGTCGTAAGTGCCGCCATTCTCTCCTGATAATCCCTTAAAAAATAATTGCAGGCCTAAACCTCTGGCCTCCAGCAAATTTTCCACTCGATTAGAGGCTTTTGTGAAGCTGGGGAAAGGGACACGCAGACTTGCACATTGTGCCGCTGCCCGAAACTTCCAGCTGGGATTTTTTCCATCAAAAGGGGATTTTAGTAAAACCATTATAAGGGGCTTAGTCACAGAAAAGCAGTTGAGCTGAGACAGGGGTAGATTAGCTTTAACATGCTTGTTTTTGGCACTAGGGACAGGGTGGAAGTTACACCCGGCCGCTCACATGCAGCCTCCCCTGTCCTGCTGAGTCCCTGGCAGGTGTGGGTGGGAGATGACATTTCCCCATGTTCCCCCGATGTCCCCGTGGCATTTGAGCCCAGGGGAGGTGAGGGGAAGGCAGTGCAGCCCTGGTGCAGTGGGGTCTGGGTGTGAGGGCAGAAGTTGCTGTCACTTGCTTGGCCTTCAGTGTGGTCTGGGCAGGTCTGTGCTAATGGACAGGTGACCCTGGGGAAGGGACACCATGAGAGGAGACAGCATGGGCAGCCCTAGAGAGCCTGTGGTGCCTTTGATCCACGTGGGTGGTCCCTGCTGAGGGACAGTCCTGGTGGAGATGTCCAGGGAGCAGCCACAGAGCAGTACCTGTGGTTGTGCTGGGACATTCCCTGCAGGGCTGTCAGCTCTGCTTTTGTTGGGGCAGACTGGCCACTGCCTGCAGTAAAAGCTGTGACCAGCATTTGGTTTCTCTGGGCTGAAGAGTTTGCACAGAGACAGAGACAGAGAGATGGCTTCTTGGAGGGGCTCTTGCACAGCCCACACTTGCACACCAGCACTTCCAGGCTGCTCAGTGAGTCTGGTGTGGAAGACAGGAAGATGTTTTTTGTCCTGACCCTCCCTCTCCAGGCCTACCTTAGGCTGGAAAACTCATTTCCATTTTTGCTGCTGCAAGAGGCAGAAACCAGCAGGACTGGAGATGGAAGGGGTGGACGCCAGGCGCTGTTTGGTGACACATGGATCTGGGACATCACCTTAGTCAAGTTGTTTCCACTTCTCTTCCCCCATTAGTGCTGATTTTCCCTTTTTGATGTGTGTATGTAATGAGTCTGCAGAAGCTAATTATTGAAATTCTGTAAATTATAAGGTGCAGTTGCTTCTGAAAAAGACACCTTCACTGTACCTGTAGCAGCAGTGTGAGAGCTGGATAAGAAAGACTTTATAAATTTATGTGCCAAAAAGGACACACACATACAGCTCCAGATACGTTTATCACTGCAGAGGTATCCAGTGGAGTGACTGTGCCAACAACACAGCAAAACCCTGCACAACAAAACTGAAATAAAATAATCTAAGCATTACTTTAAGTTTGGTCCTGCTCCATTAACACTCTCACACTTGCATGCTTAAAAAAAAAAAAAGTTGTTGTCAAGCTATAGATGTCAATAGATGGAGTTTTAGGTCTGAAGTGCTAAGTTGAGGATAGACAGTTTCCAGGAGGCAGCTCTTCAGGCTGGGGTATGGAGTTCTTTCATGATGGGGAGCATTGATGCACATTCCAACATGAGATGAACCTGTTGGAGCGAGTCCAGAGGAAAGCCATGGAAGTGATCAGAGGGCTGGAGCATTTCTGTGGAGACAGCCTGAGAGAGCTGGGGTTGTTCAGCCAGGAGAAGGGCAAGCTCTGGGGAGGCCTTGAGGCACTTTGCAGTGCCCAGATGGGCTGCAAGAAAGCTGGAAAGGGAGTTCTGACCAGGGCATGTAGTGATGGGACAAGGGAGCATGGCTTTAAACTGAAAGAGGTTGGTTTAGATTGCTTGCCAGGAAGAAAGTCTTTATTGTGAGGGTGGTGAGGCCCTGGAACGGGTTACCTAGAGGAGCTGTGGATGCTCTATCCCTGGAGGTGTTCAGGGCCAGGCTGGATTGAGCTTTAAGCAGCTGTTTCATAGCAGAAGGTGTTCCCGCCCATGACAGGGGGATTGGAACTGGATGATCATTAAGATCCCTTCCAACCCAAACCATTCACCGGTTCTATGCCTGACTCCCAGTTCAGCCATGCCAAGTGTGCCTTTCCAGCTTGGCTTATGGTGCAGGGCCAAATGCTGATAGCGGTGGTGATGACGAGCAGTTCCCCATCCCTTTGCACCGCCTGTCGTGCTGCTTCGTGTCCAGGGCTGAACGGGCGAGCCCTTCAGTCCGTCCGATCTCTCGCCGCCGCCATTCGGTGCCACGGGTGACCGGAGCGGGCTCGGTGCGGCACCGGAGCGGAGCCGCTCGTCGGCGGCCGTGAGCGCCCGCGGCACTCGGCGGGCAATGCTGCCGCCTGGGGGATCGCCGTGGCAATGGCATCGGGATGAGGGTGAGGATGAGGATGCGCCACCCAGCCCGTGCGACTGCCAGCACCCCGGGCAGCAGCGCGCTCTCCGTCTGTTTCTCTGGTTGTCCTGGGTGTTATAGGTAGGCGAGCGACCCGAGGGGTCTCGTTAACGCCGTCACCTCGGGTCAGTTCGCATAGGGCGGATGGAGATGTGCCAGAGCCAAGTGAGGCACGGCATCCCTGGCAGCTCCAGGAGCCCGGGGGAGCACAGGGAACCGGCTCACCTGTGGTATGAATGCCTCGCAAGGCTTCTAGCCAGCGTGTGGCAGGAGGCTTTATGGCACTGAACGATGCACCTGGCTCACGCTGAAGCTGGGGAGCCAGGAGTGCCGCCGCAGCTGTCACCAAGGGAGATAGTGGCAGGGATTTCTTGGCATTTCAGCTCACTGAACACAGAAAGAGGCTGCAGAGCTGGGATTTGTGTGCCCCTGTGATGCTCTGTGCCCCTGTGATGCTGTGTGCCAACTGCCAAGCCCCTTAAGATATTTAAGGGTAGTAAAGCTGGGACGTTTGAGGGGAGAAAGGGGCAAAGATAATGGCAGGGATTTCTTGGCATTTCAGCTCAGTGAACAAGGAGAGAGGCTGCAGAGCTGCGGTGCTCTGTGCCCCTGTGATGTTATGTGCCAACTGCCAAGCCCCTAAAGACATCCAAGGGTTGTAAAGCTGGGATGTTTGGGGAGAGAAAGAGGCAAAGGAGAGGGAGGAACAGGACCAAGCTCAGATAAAATTTGTTAGGGATTTTTGATTTTTTTTTCCCAGAGCTGGGAGGGGAAATTGCTTCATCATGAAATCATTAGACTGTGCCCAGAGAAACAAGACTCAGAGGAAGGAAAATAACTAGGAGGAGGTTCCCGTTTCTAGATCTGGGTTAGTTTCTGTAGCAGAATAGGAGTTTGGTTTATGTCTCAGTAACCTTCTCATGTGGAAACACTTGCTCAGGGCATGTGTCCAGTCACTGGTACTAAACTTTTGACACCTTGTCTAAGAAACACCACAGATTTAAGGAAAGTTTTTAGGAAAATCCCATTTCCATTCATCTTGCAAGGACAAATCAGATGCGGATCTTTCAAAATCTCCATCATGCGATTTCAGTTTGGGCTGTCATTGAGCTAGTGCATATGGTAAATGTAATTAAGTAAGGGGGAGAAGCACTAGCATCCCTGCCAAATGTGGCTGGAGGCTTAAGTTCTGGCACAGGAGCCTGATGAACCCTCTCCAGCTCTTTCTTTCGTGCAGCTTGGGGCTGGGGAATTGAGCAGGACGGCCTGGCTGGCTGGCCATGGTGGGGAGTGTCGCTGCAGCCCAGCCAGCAGCGCTGGCGCGGGGCCTCGCTGGCGTCCTGAGGGGTCCAGCCCGCACCACCCAGTCAAATTTATCCATTTCTGTTTTTCCTCCACAGAAGGCACTGTTAAAGAGCTGCTGGCTAAAAGAGTGGCATTTAAGGTAGAGGAGGGAGAGAGAGAGAGAACAAAAAAAGAGTTCACTTTGCCAGGAGCATCCCACACGTGTACATAGCGAGGCTGCCAGATCCAGGGACATGTCCCCTTGAGCTGTTAATGGTAGCCTGTGCTGACTTCTAGCTTTGGATCCAAAATCCGTGAGCCTCTTGGCCACCCAAGTCTCATTTTAACCCTTCGCTGACCCCCAAAGGGCAGGTTCAGTGGTGAGCTCTGTGCTGTCTAGCAGGCAGATCACCTCTGGCCATAGCAGAGGCCCCAGGTGGTTTGGCTGACAGCTGCCCCGTGACCCCGTTATTTATTAGCGCCAAACAAAGGCCCCCAGAGCCACCGTGACAAACCGATTCAGCCCAACCCGCAGCGTGCAGGGGAAGGTATCAAATGTGTAAATCTGTCATGCATGGACCTCCCATGTGCTAGTCCAAGGGCAGTAGGACCCAGGTGGAGCCTGCTTTTCATCCCAGCTCCCAGGGAGCGGAGCCATCCCTGGGTCTGGCGAGGGGAGCAGCTGCTGCAGCAGACCAGGGACCCCATGCACACGCAGGACTGCACTGCAGCTTGGAGCTGGCGTCCCCAGCTGCTGCCTCCTCTCCTGCTCAGTCACTTCATCCCTCCTCCACATCATTGCTCTGCTCTTTCTGCCATCATTTCCTTAGCGTGGCCCCTCTGCTCCTCAGAGCTGTCCACAAAGCAGGTCCCTGGGCCACCCTCCTGCCCTTGTGCCCTGCTGCCCCAGCACTTCTGCTGGCACCAAAGCCACTGCTGGGGCACTGTGGGCTCACAGACAGGAGACTTCCAGCTCATTTCCAAGTAGTGGAGTGTTTTTTATGGTTTTCTACCCCGGTTTCCAACTGAGTCATGTTCAAAAATTCAAGAGTGGTTGGTTATGCTGAGAAGTTATGTGGTAATTGGTCTATGGTTGTTGGCCTGTGTCTGGGTACGAGGAGGTGCTGTCACGGTGGAGCATGAGAGGAAGGTATGAGGAGCACTTGCTCCATCTACGGGAACAGTCCAGGGTGTCTAAGAACTGGGGTTCAGGGAGGCTTTGGTTTTGGCAACTTCCTTTGGCTTGTGTTCCTCTTAAAAGGGGATGTTGGGCCATGTGGGCAATGCTTTTGGTTTGGGTTTTTTTTTTGTAAGTTGAGAGAAGAAGTTCAGGGGATTTTTTAGGGAAAAAAAATATCGTGTCCTGGTTCTGATTACGGAGCTTGCAAGCACACACATTATATTGAAACAGTTGGACATCTATGTTATCCATGTGAACATGGGGCTTAACAAGGAGATGCCATTTTCACCCAAACCCAGCAGAAACAAACCTAGTTTATGAGAGGTTTATCATTCCCCATCCTTGGCTGGGACTGCTGCTTGACCCCTGGAGCAATTACGTTTTCAGCTGTTCTGGGAACCTGATCTGGAATTCCTGTTGTTTATGACACTCATACATACATGCTCTTTTTCCATCAAGAAGTTACTGTAAACTCGGAAAGACAGACCCCAACACCTCCCTCCAAGTAGGGGAAGATGGATATAGTGTCAGGCTCAATTAGATCCAATTGTGGTGGCTTTCCCTAAAGCGAACAATGCAGCTTTTGTCAATGGACTCCCAGCAGAAAGCTTGGAAGTCTTGGAAAGGAGGGAATAGAACAACACACGCCCCAAAGCCCAGACCCTGAGATAGTCCAGGTCCTTAGGATGTGGAGGAGATGGCGTTTCTTTTTAAGAGGGCCGGAGTCAGGCACTGCTTTCCCTTTGAAATGCAGCACGGCATTAAGAGCTGAGCTGGGCAGAGCTGGCAGTGCGTGTGCCCAGTGCAGCCTCAGCCAGAGCAGCTGTGGAGGCAGGGGCTGGGCAGGGCAGGCAGGTGTGGGCACCGAGGGCACCTCCTGTGGCAGGGCATCCCACCTGGAGCAGCACCCGGCCAGGCTGCCGGAGCGGGGAACAAAGTGGCCTGCTCAGCGCTGCAAGTGCTTAAAATGCAAATGTACAGGAACTTCAGACCATCCCCCTCCCTCCTCCTCGGCGCGGAGGAAAGCAGCTTAAATACAGCCAGGCCTGGAGAGGAATGTTAAAAAGAGGGGAAGAATCGCCCTCCTCCTTTCCATAGGGACTCGGGCCCGGCCAGATTGAGTATGCATGACTGAGCAAGCAAGCAAGGACAGCTCCTCTTTTAACTTTCCTGAACAATGGCTCTGCCTTCTTCCACCATTTCGCATTCCCCCTCCTTGGAGGCAGGAAGGGGGCAGCGGGCGAGGAGCCCCGCCGCCGGGCTGGGGAGACGGACGGCCTTTGTGGCTGCCCTACAAACACCGCTCACCCCGCAACAATGCAACACCCCGCGTCGGGGAGGCCAGCAAGGGACGCAGCGGGTTAAAAGTCATAACGTCGAGGAGAAAGATTATGGTAGAGGACAAAGGACACCTTAGATTATTCAAACTTTTTTTTTTTTTTTTTGAACACGGTTCCACTTTTTACTTTCTCTTTAATCTTCGGCTACGTAGTGGAAATCAACCAAGATGTTTCAGATTTTCCAGGTCTGTGAGGGCGCAGGTTTTTGGTGATTGTCAGTGCTGGGAAATGTTTTTATTTGATGGCTCTTCCATCCGGGGAGGGCCGCAATTTAAATTACTAAAAAATCTTCCACGAAGCAATTCATCTGAAGCTTAAAAAAATTAAGAAATACAGGCCTTCTTCCCCCCCTCCCAAATCCTCTATCACCAAGCAGTGGATTCAGCTGCAAGTTTCAGCACTTTAGGTTTGTGTGACCTCAGGCTCAGCAGTCTGAGCGGGGATTGTCCCCAGGATGCTGCAGCACCCTCACGGCCATGGCTGGTGCTGCCGAGCCCCCTCCTCACCAGCTCCTGCTGCTGATGGTACCCAGCATCTGCACAGGAGGAGGCTCCTGGCCTTCCTCAGCAGAGCAGCCCCAACCCCACCATCAGCCACAAGGCTGTTCTGACCAAGCCCAACAGACACACACGGCTTCAATAAGTACAGACAACACAGATACGGCTTTTTTTTTTTTTTTTTCAAAAACATACTTCATATTTCCTCTTTTATTATATAAATATGTTTAACCTTTTACTGTAAGAATATAAAATGTTTTAAGAGGATCTTTGTTATTTTTTTATACAAATTCACAAACAGTACAATTAATCCATAGGGGTCTCCGGGTTTGTGTTAACTCTGTGGTCTGGCCTGTTACTGTGGAGGATTTGAGATTTTGAACAGATAAGCAAAAAAAAAGCCAAGATATTTAAAAACAAAAAAAAAATCAAAACAAAACCCAAACTTACTCTTCCTCTTTCAGATAATAATTAAAAAATAATCTAAAGACCCAGATCCATTTTATTGACAGAACAGAGATAAGACAGATGAACTTCAGTCTCCTCCCCTTCACATGGCAGCCCTGGGGCCTGCAGGCCAGCTCTGCTCCTCTCCACCTACAAACAGGAAGCCTGGCATAGTGACCTTTTGTAGGTGGCTTAGGAGGGGAGGGGAAAGCACTTGCATATATCCATATATATAATTTTTCTTTTTTTAAACAAACTTGCATTTTACACATTTCTGTTAACAGTAGCCCAATCCGCAGTGTGGATTCTCACGTTACATATTTGTGCCAGAAGAGTAAAAATGCAGAAGCACAGTTTGGGTCCCCAGTTCCCAGTGAAGAGGGAGGGAGAGGCACAACCAGAATGTGGAGGTGGGACACAGTAGGGTAAGCCTAAAAACAAAAATTTAAAATTAAAAAAAAAATTTAAAAAGGGGTGGGGGTGGAGGAGAGGATAAAATAAGAACAAACCCAAGGGGCATTATTCCAGTCTAGGCACAAAAATGTTTCAGTCTCAAAATCTCTTTCCTGTAAGAATTCCAGGGCTTTTGAGGAGGGGAAAAAAAAAAAGTAACAAATTAAAACGAGGTAGCCAGACATCATATATATATTTATATATATAGAATATATTCAGCAGAAAAAAAAGTACTTAAAAATCCACAAGAACAGCAACTTCATATGTCTTTAAAAATAAAACCATGTAAGAAAATGAATACTGTAAAGGGGAGAATGAGTGAGGAAAACTGGGATCAATTACAGGATGTAAGCAAGGGATAGATGGGAGAGTAAGAGGCTGTTTTTGTAGCAGTAATTTTTTTTATGCATTTCAAAATAAAAACAGGTCACAGTATCTCAAATGAAGCAGAAATGAAGCTGGAGATTCTTCCTCATGTCCCCCAGGTAGAGAGGAGTGAAAACCCCTTTCTACCTGCTCACCCCCAACCCAGAGAGGAATGGATATGTGGCTGGATATGTCTATCCCTGTTGCCAAGGAGGAGGAGGGGAGAAAAGGAGAGAACGATGAAAGGGAAGACAAGTCTCAGTAACTCTCAGGGTCCCCCAGTGCACGGGAAGGATTAAGAGAGTGGGCTCTGTGTCCAGTCCCCACAGAGACAGGAGGAGGAGGAAATGGTGTGTTCATGTCCAGTGGAGAGATGGGGAGGGAGAATGGAGTGCCTGGACTTTTCCATTACCCATAGTGCAGGATGACATGGAAACATACTGACAAAAGGGGAGGCTGTAGCTATCGCTAGTCTCAGTGCAGTGGAGAACTGGAACAGTGGGAGGTTGTATCCACCCACAGCAGAGAATAACATGAAACTGGAGACTGAAGAGAGATTTAAAAGGGAAAAAAAAATCAATGTACCTAGGGAGCAGTATTTCTGTCACACATGTGTTGACAGGGGAGGGGCAAGCACAGAGGTGGAATGGTTGTTTTATCAAGAGCTCTGTCTGTGCCCAGCTCAGGATGACTGAGTGGCTGGGCGCACAAGTGTAGCTAGGAAGCCTTTGCTGCTGTTAACTTATTTTTTGTTCCCATCTCCACTCTCCTTTATATAAAACAAAAATAATCTATTCTGAATACATGGCAGAACAAGGGTCTTTCTTTATCCATCCTTAGTGCTTGAGGGGATGGAATGTGGGAGTGGGGATAAAGAGGGGTGTCTCTAGCCCCAGTGCATAAGTGTGGGTTTCTACCTCTTCTGCAGGGAAGGATGCTGTGGGAAGGGAGAGGGCTCTGTATCCCTAGCATGGAACTTGAGGCATGACCTGGAAAATGGATAGGTGCTTTCTCTCTGTCCTCCTGGTCCCCCTTCCTTCTCCTCCTCCTCCACAGCAATGATAGGTAGGCAGCACAGAAGGGTCGAGGATAGACCCTCTATGTTCCTCCCTGCGGTGCCAGAGTGCGTGGGCATGTCTCTGTGCATGCCCCTCTCTCTTTCTCTCCTCCTCTGCAGCAGTCAGTCAGTCAGTCAGTGAGTCCCTCCAGAGGAGATGGAGGTCTCGGGGCACCCTCCTCCTCCTCTCACCTGACCTTCTCACTCTCAGTCATTTCCCAAAGTCCCAGGTTGAGCACCTTGAGGCAGGGCAGCTGGGTGATGCGCTCCAGGCCCCGCTTGGTGATGCGGGTGCAGCCGTAGAGGTCGATGCCCGTGAGCTGGCTGAGGTGTTCGGCGATGAGCTCCAGGCCCTTGTCGGTGATGCGGACGCACTGGCCGATGTTGAGGGTGCGCAGCCCGTGCATCTGCCGCACCATGCGGTTGATGCCCTCGTCGCTGATGTGGCAGGAGCAGAGCGACAGCGAGCGCAGCCCGTCGAGGCCCTGTGCGATGTAGGCCAGGCTCTGGTCCCCCACCTTGTCGCAGAAGGAGACGTCGAGGCCCGACAGCCGCAGGCTGCCCATGGCCAGGTGCATGATGCCCGTGTCGCTGATGTTGTCGCAGGAGCGCAGGTTGAGGCTCCGCAGGCTGCTCATGTGCGACAGGTGCAGCAGCCCCGCGTCCGAGATGCCCCCGCAGAAGCTGAGGTTGAGCTGGCGGAGGCGGCCCAGCCCGCGGGCCAGGTGCTTGAGCGAGAGGTCGCTGAGCTTCTGGCAGTCCTGCAGCGTGAGCTGCTCCAGGCCCAGGCAGCCCTCGGCCGCGCTGCGGGTCATGCCCGCCAGGTGCCCGATGCCCACGTCGGAGAGGTGCCGGCAGGAGCGCAGGTTGAGGCTCTTGAGGCGCTGCAGGCCCCAGGCGATGAGCAGCAGGCCGGTGTTGGTGATGTTGCTGCAGCCTCCGAGCTCGAGCACCTCCAGGCCCTTGAGGTACTGGGCGATGCGGCCCAGGCTGCTGTCCGTGATCTGCTTGCAGAGGCTCAGGTTGAGCGAGCGCAGGGAGCTGATCTCCGCCACGAAGGCGTGGCTCAGCCCGTTGTCGGTGAGGTTGTAGCAGCCGCTGAGGTTGAGGCTCTCGATGTCCGCCATGCCCTGGACCACGTAGCTCAGGCTGCGCCGCAGCGACAGGATCTGCACCCGCCGGATGCCCCGCGCCGCCAGGCTGGGGAAGAGCGAGGGGTTGGCGCGGCGCAGGTGCAGCTTGGCCTCCACGCCCCGCCACACCGAGCGGTGGTAGGCGGCGTCCCGCCAGGCCGTGCACACCTGCGCCGCGCGGCCCTTGTCGCGCACCTCCAGGTACCCGAAGATCATGGCGAGCAGCTCGGGGAACAAGCACGAGATGTGCGTTTCCATCGCACGCACGCCCGCCCGCGCCCGGCCGCCCCCGCCGGCGCCGCGCTGCTGCCCCTCGCCGCCGGGCCCGGCCCGCTTCCGCCCGGGGCCCGCCCGCCTTCCGCTCCGCGCCGCGCTCCTCCTGCCGCCGCCGCCGCCCTCACATCGCCGGCGCGGGCGGCGCGGGAGACGCTACTGCGCGACCGCCGGCCCGGCCCCGCCGCCTCTACCGCCGCGCCGGGCGGGCCGCGCCGCTGCCGCCGCCGCGCTGCTGCCGCGGCCGCGCCGCCCCGCGCCGCATCCCGGCGGGCGCGCCCCGGCGGCGGCCCCCGCGCCCCGTGCCCAGCGCCGGCCGCCGAGCCCCGCCGCCGCCGCCTCCCTTTGTCTCCGCGCTGCCGCCGCTCACAGCCCGCGGCCCCGCGCCGCCCGCATCCCGCGCCGGCGGTGAGGCAGCGAGGGCAGGGGGTGGCGCGGCCCGGCCCGGCCCGGCCCGCCCGCCGCCGGTACCGACTCCGCCGCTCCGGGCCCGCCCGCTCCGCTCCGCGCCGCGCGCTGCTGGGCCCGGCGCCGCTCCGGCCCGCGGGAGGGGGGGAGGCGCGGCCAGGCGCGGGGGGAGGAGGCAGCCGGGGAGGAGGCGGCGCCGGGCCGGGCCTGTTTCCCCTCCCGCCCCCACCCGCGCCGCTTGCGCAATGGTACGGTCCGGAACACGGCGAGCCGTCGCCCTGGAAACAGCGCGGGCCGCGCGGCGCCCCGCCGCTCCCGCCGTGCTGCGCTGCCCCGCCCCGCCGCCGGGGGCGCCACCGCCGCTCCGGGCCCGGCCCCAGCAGCCTCGGCCGTCACCGCGGCCCGGCCCGAGGCACCTCAGCGGTCACCGGGACCCGGCCCGAGCGGCCTCAGAGGTCACCGGGACCCGGCCCGGCCCCAGCACATGGCACACGGTGGCATCCATACGGCTCTAGATTGTACAGAGAGGGAGACACCACAACCTCTGTGGGCAGTCTGGTGCAGTGCATGGGCACCCACACAGGAAAGAAGTTGTTCCTTGTGGTCAGGAGGAACTTTCTGTTTATCAGTTTGTACCTGTCGGCTCTTGTCCTATTGCTTGGTGTCACCGAGACGAGCCCGGCTATATCCTCTTGACTCATCCTTAAGATACTTACATTGATGAGGTCTTTTCTCAGTCATCCAATTTTCTCAGCCTTTTCTCTCAATAGCAATGTTCCAGTCCCCTCATCCTTTGTGTCACTCTTCACTGGACCCTCTCCAGGACTCTCTAGTACAAGCGAGCCCAGAACTGGATGCAGTGCGCCAGGGCTGAGTAAAAAGGCAGGATCACCTCCCTTGACCCGCTGACCATGCTTCCCTTGATGCATTACTAATCCTAATTCTTGCCCTGTCAGTGCAGAGAAGCCATGGTGGGTGCTGTGCTGTCACCCATGGATGACAGGTCCCTACCAGGGCAGGGGTGGCAAGGCTGTAGAAAGCAGCACTGCTGCACAGAATCACATACCCAGTTAGGTGGGAAAAGACCTCTGAGATCATCGAGTCCAGCCTATGACCAGACACCACCAGGCCAACCAGACCATGGCACTGAGTGCCACATCCAGTCTTCCTTAAACACCTCCAGGGACGGTGACTCCACCACCTCCCTGAGCACTCCCTTCCAATGTCTAATCACCTTTCTGTGAAGTAATTCCTCCTAATGTCCAACCTAAATGTGCCCTGGCACAGCTGGAGACTCCAGCTCAGTACAGAAGCCAGCCCCCTCGCTTCACCCCATATCTGCCACTGGGCCACCTCTGCACTGAGGTTTGCCAAGGCCATGCTGGGCTGGCCGGTAACTCCTCGAGCTCTCTGGGAGCCCCAGGCCCCATGAGGAGGGACAGGGGTCTGTGCAGCTGTGGAAGGTAGCAAGGAGAAGGTGGATGGTGCCTCACCCCTGCCTGCTGGAGCACTGGCTGCTGTGGTGGCAGCATGGCCATGAGGCAGTGTGACAGCCTTGAGGAGCAAAGTTTGGGAACTCCCTGTCCAGGCATGCCTGCAGGAGCGATAGGACAGGGCTGTAAACAACTCAGAGCTCTGGGTAGCTGTCAAGGTTGCTGTACATCTCTGCATGGATTGTTTTAGGGCCTCTGTAATGGGAAATAGAAAATAATCTGAAAATGGCTTTCAGCTGATGGCCTCCTTGAAGTAGCTCTGAAAATGGTTGAGATACTCCCATAAACCAAGCAATTTCCAGTGACTTCCAATAATTTCAAGAAAGAATGTTTGAAAACCATGTTTCCTATTTGTCTATAGCCTTGTGTAATGGTAGCCATGTACATCTCAACACTAGGCAATATTGCAGCAGTGTTAAAAATGGCTTAAGTTCTACCAGAGATCAGGTAAGGCTTTTCAAAACAGTTTCAGAAGAGCAGGACTACCCTTTCTTTGTCAAGAAAAAGTTAAGTTTGCTCAACATGACAGGGTGTCTTTTTAACACTGTCTGGATTGCTAAAATACTGCACAAATCAGCCTAGTTACTGATGTGTTTGCTGTACTGATGCCTTCACTGACCTGAAGGAATAGGCTCCATTTTAATTATCATTTAAATTTATCTGCTACAGAAGCAGTCATGGCTCCACCTTCACATACAGATTCCATATTAGTGGATTCTGTTGACTACTTAGAGGTTAAACATTTAGGTTTCACTCTGCTTTTTTCCTTCCTTTTTGCTTTAAGTTGGAGGCAAGGCGAGTTGAAGGACTCTGAGGCCCTGATCCTGCACTGAGTTCCCCATGCATATAAACATCACTATCAACATTTGGCTGTGGTTTGGCAGAGCAAGAACAGCCAGCAGTGCAGCTCCTATTATTGGCTCCAAAATGGGGTGGCCACATGATGTGAAGCTCTGACCTGGTATTCATTCACCCTGCCTGCTCGAGTTAATTCAAGAAGTTTTTGACAGGTTAACTTTTTACCAGCAGACTTTATGCCGGCTCAGGTGTCAGTGTGCTGAGCTCCAGCCAGATCAGGTGTCGTCTGCACCCCTGTGCCTGGCTCCTGGCCAGAGCAGGATTGGGCTTGGCCCTGCATCCTGAGCTCTGGCTCATTCAGCAGCAGCCTGATCACATGCCTTGGCCTGATCCCGATGAAATTTGTGCTCCTGGGGGATCCAGCAATGCACAGACCTGGATTTAGTGATTGTGGAGCTGCAGTCACACACAGGAGCTATACCTTTGTGGTATTATTTTTGCAGTTTGTGCTATTG
The DNA here is from genome assembly GCF_027887145.1 of Ammospiza caudacuta. Taxonomy (NCBI): domain Eukaryota; kingdom Metazoa; phylum Chordata; class Aves; order Passeriformes; family Passerellidae; genus Ammospiza; species Ammospiza caudacuta. The sequence continues at coordinate 5,792,093 of NC_080597.1, read as the reverse complement.
AGACTTTGGTTAATAAGCAAAAGATTGGGGGCAATAGATTTTTTTTTCTCTGCAGGTAGGCTGTGTTCAGATCAGCTGTAGAGCATCTCAACAGACATGGAGGATTTCCGTGGAGTAAAGATAAAGGTGGGGCATCTCACAGGCCTGTCGTGGCAGGGATTCCCTGTCTGGAGGCAGTGGGATCCCTCACAGGAAGGCTGAGTCCAGCAGACATCAGGCAATGTGTGAAGGAAATGTGGCACAGAAGTGTCTCAGGGATTGTTGCATTACTCATAACTGGCAAAGCTACAAGCAAGTTCTACAAGTCATTCTCAAGGAGTGCTAATGAAGGCTTTCACAGAGTTACCCCAAACTCAGCTGCAGAATCTTAGCATGGAAATAATGTGGAATTTCCTCTCCCTAAGCCTTTCAAACCACATTTGAAGGGGAGCAGGAAAAGGTGTGCTCTTCAAGGCAGAACAGCTTACCTGAAATACTTTTTTCTTTATATCTTGGCACATTGTGTCTGTAGTGTCTCTTGTGTGGAGCCAGCAGAAGTTAGAAATAGATGAAGCATTTCCTGGAGACTCTAAAGTTCTCTTTCTTACTTCTTATATACTTAGATCATCTGTCCTTCCTTGTGAACAGTTAAGATTTACATGTTGAGTGGAACAGCCTGGAATTTGGATTCGTAATCCTAATCTACTGTAGTGTTGATCTGGGGGAGAGGAAGGCACAGAAGTTACTCTTCCAGCAGATTTTTATTTGCCAGCCTAAGTGACTGATGTTTGGAAATAGAGGTTTGGAAAGACAAAGTACAAAGTGCATGAAAAGGGCCAATTTATCACATGGTTGTTGGGTTGACTTTGTGTTTCCAGGAGTAAAGGAATATGTGCCATGTTTTTCATGATCTCATGTGGTATAAATAGGAGGTGGTAATCACCATGTGATAAACTGCATTTTATTAAAAATCCCTGCCTGTCTCTTAGGCACTCATGGCTGCTCCATCCCCCTGGAACCATCCCTAGCATTCCAGCTCCTCAAGCAGCTCCTGACAGCCATGCTCTCTTTCAGAAAGCACTTGCCAGATAAATGCTTCATTTTTTTCCTCCTGTTACACCACTATTCAGTGGAGGCTGTACAGTTTTGCTTGGCAGGGGTTCAGGAGGATTCACATAACTCACTCGTGGCCTCTGTGATTGGAAGCAGCTCGTGCTGATAAAGCTGCGCTGTTGTCCATCCTGCATGGTTGGGTGTAACATCCACCAGGTCTCTCTCTAGCTCCCATCTCAGCCTGGCCTTGTGTGTTACTTTTGTCTGTCAGTTTGCAGGGTAACTTCTGGCTCAAATTAGTCATTTAAGAGATAACAGAGTCCTTTATCCTTACTTTTCTTCTGCCACCCTACTCCATGTGCTTTCTGCATTTTCACAGCTTCAGCTGCAGAATGAAAAACTTGTCAATTTACCCACAGGAATCTTTGTAGCCTTTGGCTTTGCTTTTGCCTCTGGGCAGTGGCCATTGGCACTGCAGGACAGAAGTGATGCAAAACCACTTGGACAGTAAAGCCCATGCCCAGCTAACCCTTCTCTCTCTTTTGATCCATTTAAACTTAGATGCAGCCACAGTTGTCCTTCACAAGTTGGCTTCCAGACCTTCTTCATCAGATTTGAAGAAAATCTGACCACAAAAATCAACTAAGTTTGATACAACCCATGGTCTTAAAGTGGGTTTAAAGTTGGTTTAGTGGAGCTTCTTCAAATTCAATTTGGGGAATGTTTTTTTATGTATAAATGAAACCAAAAGAGTCTTTTTGGGACTGTTGCAATAGGACAGTAGTTTATGGTTTTAAACTAAAGGAGAGTCAATTTAGACAGGATACAAGTTTTTTACTGAGAGATGGTGGCTGCTGCATTCCTGAAAACATTAAAGGTCAGGTTGGACAGGACTCTGAGCACCCTGGTCCAGGTGAAGATGTCCCTGGTCATTGCAGGAGGTTGGACTAGGTGACCTTTCAAAATCCCTTCCAAACCAAACTTTTCAATGATTCTGTGATTCTGTGTTGCATATGTGCATATCTATGCATGTACACACACATATATAAATCAGCAGAGGGTGTTCAGTGAGTGGATTCCCTTTGGAATTCATGCTTGTTTTTCATTTTCATGATCTTTCATTTTTTGATCAGAGAATATAAAGAAAATGTAACTGATCAGAGGGTTTTTTGAAAATTGTAATACTGGGATCCTTTTGCCTATTGAGCTTTGTTGTGAAGACTAGGTCACTATGAAGCTTTCCTTAAAAAAACAAAGTGGGTTTTTTTACTTTGCAGGCTTCATGTCTCGAATAGGTGCTACATGAGGATGTATTTTAGGATTACATGGTTTGTCCCAAAGTAATTCTCATATGCCATGTATTTACTGGAATTGGGTGATTAATTCAAAATACAATGTAGTGTGGATATGTGGTTATCTAAAGCTGGGGCAAAATTCAGAGCTAATGTCTCAGTGCAGACTCCAGCTATAGATTAGAGCCTTTTGGCTTTGGCTATTTCCTTCAGGTCTTGTTTTTACTTCAGTCAGTAGCTGACAAGAACACAACTCTGCTGATGTGAGGGGCAATGGGCAGAGGGTGTGACGTGTGGGAGGACAGGATTATATTCCCAGTTTTGCTGGTAAATTGTCCAGCAATTGTTGCTGCTGTAACAGACTGAACCAAGCGTAAATGAAAGGATTGCTTGAAGAATCAAAACAATTTGTGACTGTCCAGACAACTCCCTCGAATGCCATGTGCCTTTCATGTCTGTCTGTCTGTCTGCTTCTGTGGGACAGGACTGTCTGGTGCTCGGAGCAGGTGACCCACGGGCAATTCCCTGGTTTGGCCATGCATGTCCCACCCTTCAGGGCTCACATGGAGCTTGGTACTCAATGGTTAAAATCATCAGAGGGAAAGTGCTTTGGGAGGGCAGGATGTAAAACCTCAAACCTGAAGTGTTTGCAGTTCATTGTATTGGGTGCTATTTTAAGTCTTGGGTGCTATTTTAACTGTTGGGCTTTGTCAGTTCTTCCTCAGCAGCACCAAAGAAGATGGAGATGGCAGAAAATATCTGATGCAATCATTATTATTAAAAGCAGTGGCACAAAAACAAAGAGACCTTTCAGGTGGTAATTGCTTTCATAAGCCATTCCTGGGGATTGAACTCTGAGACCTCTACAACTTGATCTAATAGGGACAGCCCCTGCAGTCACAGCAGAAACATGTGTGTCTGACATGCTGTGTGGTACCTGTTACAGCAGCAGGTCTGTGAAATCTGCCTTTGTAACAGCTGTTTAGTGCAAAAGCCATCAGAGGTGGATGAATGCTCTCTGTGTGCAGCTCCACTGACAGCCAGCACGTTCACCCTGGGATGGGGAGATGCTCTGGGCAGAGCATCTCTCTCTGCAGTCAGGGCAGGTGTAGCATTACTGGCCTGTGAGTAAGGGGAGTTTGGCTGTCAGGGAAGCTGCTCCCTGTGCTCTCTGTCAGAAGCTGCAAGGAAGAAAAGACATCAGGCTCTGGGCTTTCCAGTCAAGCCTTGCCTGGGCCCCCCAGAGTGAGGGCCAGGGACAAGTAATTCAAATATTCTTGCCACAGTGCAAGTGGAAGGTAACCTCACAAGAGGGTGAGCTCAGCTTGGGGAGGGTACTGATGTAGCTGTGTGGCTCTCAAAACACAAGATTTTTGTACCCATGGATTACTGCAGCATTGTTTTGACTCCTCCCTCTCTGGACTGTGGCCACCAGCACATTTTCAGGTAGTAAATGGCATTCTGAAATTGGCAATTCACTTGAATTGGACCAAGTTATGTCACCTGCCTTCTGAGCACCGGCTCTGAAGTAAGTTCTTGGAGGGAAACTGAAAAATAGGGCAATACTGTTTTGGAAACATGCTGTGAAAATGAGATTCACAGTTAGAGCTTGGCACAAAGGTGAGAGTTAGAAAATACAGTTTTATAAGGAAGGCAGGCTAAAGACACAAAATAGAATGTTGTATTTAATGGAAGATTTGGATTGCATTAGCCAAAGGAAGGTTACTGTAACATTTTAATCCTGGAAGTACCAGTGCAGAGATTGTTTGTGCTAAATTCCCCTGATTTTCTGAAAGTTATCTGGTACAACCATAATGGGTACACAAAAAAATGGTTGCAAAGGGACATCCCTTTCAGAAACTTCTTTTGTTCTTGCTTCTGTTCTTGGGTTCATGTGGAAGCTCTAAAACCCCATTAAGGAAATTAAATTCACCAGCATGTGTTACCTATCTGTGCACGACAAAAATCTTGGAAATGCTCTCTGGAAATGTGGGGGTAAAATTAAGGGCAGGCACAAACAGGGCAGGAAGAAAGTACAGAGTTCACCATGCTAGAGGTGGAAATATAAATGAGTAGAACAAGATCTGTTTTACACTAGTTCTTTCAACTTGTGTCTACACTTTTAATTTAAAAAAAAACATAATAAACCTTTGCCTACAGTATAATGTAAATTAATGTGTGACCAGACCCCCCTCAGGTACAATGAGAATTCAACTTTCTCTAGTTCTGATCGTTCCAAATTTTTTAAAATGTGTGCATACGGAAAAGTATAAGCTAGAAATATGGGTTTTACTTCTGTTTTTTATTCCCCCAGCATGCATGCTGACTAAATTATGTGGAAAAGCCTCTTTCTTTCCACTGTTTCACCCTTGAGATCCAGTATTTTCCTGGTCTTGTCAGCGTTGTTGTTCCACGCTTTTTGCCAGCAATCCTGATCTGTGTTCTTTAGGTTTCTTTTGGAACAGTGAATCCTTTTGTGAGGAGATTACTCCTTGATGCCCTGAAGTAGGAAACATAAACAAAAAGTCTTGAAAATATTTATAGAATGGCAATAATTGCCACAGGATGTGGGAAGCACCAGGTAACTCATTAATAGTCCTTTGCATATCCATGTGGCAAAAGATGTCTAATCATGTCATACCTACTTGGAGCTCTGTAGCATTCCAGGTTCCTTTGCAGGTTTTAGCCCTGCTCCATCCATGATGAAACTGAGCCCCAAAGTGTGTGATCCTCATGGATGGGCAGTGAGTACCTGCAGCTTAGCCCTGTTTGAGGTCTGGGGTGTTTGGGCTCTCGCTGTCTCACTCTAGGTGCCCAGAAGCGCAGGCATGGAATCAGGTTTTGGAAGCTGAGAGCTGAATGACTTCCCAGCGTCACATGCTGGGTTTGTTGCAGGGCCAGGATCCAGCCCAAATCTCCTGGCTCCCTACCCACTCCCTGAGCAGCCGGGCCAGTCCTCAGCTCTGTTTCAAGGGATCCTAGAGAGCACTGGCATTTTAGCAAGTCAGCTGGCAACTCCACTCTGTTTTGTTTAGAATGGTTCACATTCTTCCATCTAATTCCCACACTGAAAATTTCCAGCTTCCTAATTGCTGTCCCAGCAAGACATATTGAATATGCAGATATGGTGGCACACACGTGCTTTTCCTGAGGCAACCCCTCAAAGTTTCTTCTGGATGTTTGTTTTACTCCAGTTCCTGTCATCCCCAAAGTGACATTAAACAGATTTTTTTGTTTAACCTTTGTATGAAACTCTCTCTCTTTCTCTGTCCCTTTATTTGTGAGGATATGTGGTTTTAGTTACATTTTGCTGCATTCCATTGTGTGTGGAGGAGACACTGTGTAAATGAAAACACATTATAATTATTACACACCACGCACAAATGTCTCCTCAGACATCTCCCAGGCATGCCTTCCCTAGAACATATTTTTGAATGTGCACATCACTGTGTTTTCAAACCCATTCGTGTAGTAAATAACTTCTTTCTCTCTACAAGTGTTCACTCAAAGTCTTGCAAGTGTATTGGAATATGGCTCCAGCACACCACAACACAAGTGCATCTCAGAGGCAAATGAAATTGTGCCTGGGAGCAGGAGCAGGAGCCTTGCTAGCCCATTTCCTGATGCTGAATCTCTCAGTACAAAGTTGGCACTGGGCTTGACTGAAGAACTGCATGCTGTCAGCACGAGCAAAGTCAAGACAGTGAAAAAGCTGGCTTCTGCTTCAAGAGAGGAAGTTATTTTGCTGGAACAGCATAAATCCTTAATAGGATTTCTTGCTTCCCCTGCAGTGTAGAGACTCAGGCAATTCCCTCTTTCATCCTACACCTTGTCTGCTGCAAGGATGGTGCACATAGCCTCAGACAGCAGCTTTCTGAGGTCCACACCTGCAGGCAAACCTCTAACCCCTGTGTGAAATGCAGCCTGCTTCCCTCTCCTGCAAGATGAGCAATTCCTATCTTCTCTGTGGATACACTGGGGTGGTTTTTGGGTTTTTTTGGTTTTTTTTTTTTTGCAGGACAAACATATTTTTCTTTGTAGTTGTCCAGTAAAGCAGAGGTTGCATTCCAGATGTACAGCTGTTCCACCTACAGAAATTCCCTATCCCTGTCTAGTCCACTTACTCAATAGCATATTGCCAGAGAGAATAAATGCGTTCAAGAGGTTGGGGAAAGAATTCCAGGACTTTGGATTGTAGTGTAAAATAGATAATTGTAATTTTCTCTATTTGAGTGGCAGTTGGAAGAACTTAACCTGCTGGATTTCTCCCACTGAGTATGTGTTTTCCCTATAGTTTCAGGGGGAAAATAAACACTTTTTTTTCTTTTAGAAAAAGCCACCTCCTGTAGACTGTTCAGTTGTGTGTGGTAAGTTCTGCACAAGGTTTAGTGTGAGCATGGGCTAAATAATAACAATATTTAATTATTTACACATATTATTTAGTGTGAATAATTAACAATTATATACACTAATATCAAAATATCCAAATACCTTTCTGAAATTTGCAGGACCGTAGTGATCAGAACTGGGCAGGCTTATCCAGCCTAGCTGCACCTGCTGTGGGAACAGGGACTTTTAAATCCATATTTGAAGGGCTGCAAAATGTGGGTGTTGCAATCTGGACTCTCAGAACAACTCTGAGCCAAATTCTCTGGTGCCAGTCACTCATGGGCTTGTACACTGCTTTCTGAGTAGATGAGGTGTTAGATAAGCACCTACTTTTTCCAGATAATTTAACCCCTTGGAGTTACATTTCTGGTAGCTACAACATTTTTCATGTCCAAAGCAGGAAAGGAAAAACAGAGTTTTCCACAGGCACCTCTGAAATCTGATTCCTTGTTTTGAAGCCTAGGTGTGGGCTGAGCTATTTGGAGGATGAAATTTTCACTGGTTGAGTGCAGGATGTGCTCAGAAAGCCTCCCCATGGGTGGAAAGCCAGGCTGGTGACACCTTGCACTGGCTGTGTTGATGTAAAGCAAGTTTTGATTTTGGTTAGCCCTGCTGGGCAGGCAGAGCTGTGGGAGGAGGAGATGGATGCTATTCTGGTGTCTGCACCAAAATGTCACATTATAGTTCGTGTTGGCGAGAGGAGCAGGAAAAAAGCACAGCTTTTTTTGGAAAGCTTTTGGATAGCTTTGGCAGTTAAAATATCTATATAATATGCTTTGAAAACTGAGGCAAAGTCCATGAAAATGGACAAATTTGTATAAAGTGCACTAGCAGCTTCAGTTACTTTTCCAGTTTTCTTTTTTTCCTTTTTGGGAAGGATTTACAAAGCAGCAAATGATAGCACAAATACTGGAAGCTTCATCTTTTACAAATCAGGTAATTTTAGAGCCATCTTTCAAGCTAATGCTTTGTTATCAGCTTTTTAACACACTGATTTTTTTCTTTTCCCTTTTTTGCTATCATGTTCTTGCACTTCAGGGCCTTGACCTGATAACACAGAGGCTTTGGCAGCATCTTAGCTTTGTGTAGTTCCTGTCCAGAGGCTGATGTTCATTCTCTGTGCAGTTGTGCCCTGGGCCTGTGGCAGTGAACTTACAAACAAGATCTGTAACAGGATACCTTTATGTTCTGCAGTTCAAATTGCATGTAAGTGATTGGTGCTAGCATGAAGCTGAGATATAAAATAATCTCCTTTTTGGTACAAATGTATATGCAGTCTATTCCCCAGACACTTTGAATAGGTTTAGCTTAAATCTCTTGCACCCAGAATTAACAGGAAATTCCTTCATTGAAGTGTGACAGTATAGAAGATAAGTTCTGAAATTGGTTAAATTGGTGTAATCTCCTGATACAGACAGGGCTTTATTTATGGTGCTTCAACCTTTAATAAATTTATTTTTAATATAAAACACAGTAAGCATGCTTGAAAAAAAAAAAGCTTTTTCTCTTTTTTATTTGTGAAAACTATGAAGATGATGCAGTTATACACTTGGGCATTATTCCCAAAATGTTCTGTATTTGAATCCACTGCATCTGAGCAGGAGCAACCTTTAATTGACAGCAGAAGTATTTGATGGTTGAAAGAACGGAGAAAGCAAACAGATTTTAATTTTGATCCCAATTCAGCAAAAATGAGTAGGGATATTCTTACTTTCAGGCACCTGGTTTAATGCTTTACTGAATGGATTAAATCTGCACCACGGTTTTACTGTTCCAACCTGTCACTCAGCCCCTCCTGCCCCTCTCTTTCTCTTTCTGCAAGGAAAAATAGTGGCTGTTGGGGTTGTGGGGTTTAAGGGATGGGTGTATGTGCTTGCTTTCCAAGTCTAGAGTTGAGGAAAAGCTGACCATTATTATTTTTATTAGACTAGACTTTATAAGAACCTCTTTGAAGAGTCTGTTAGGAAGGGTAAAAATTATAATGAATTTGGATTTATTCCAATGGTTTACTGTTTCCTTTGGCAATGTACATGTCAAGCTTTGTTGGCAGTGATTTACTGACAGGAGGGTCTTGGTCTGACCCAGTCTGAGGCTGGTCCCTGTGACCTTCACTGAGGTGCAGAATGTGCAACACACAGCAGTAATCAGTGCATCTCCATTTCCTCCAGTCATCCACTCCTGGAGAATGAAGAACCACTGCAGCAACAGTTCAACTGTACTTTGAATGTTTGATTTCCTTTGGCAGTTGATGTAATGATTACAGAGTGCGGAACAAGCTAAAAGGAATCTCTATCCAGAGCAAAAATGAGGTCCAGGCCTGTGAGATGTGGGACATAAATCTTGGTTTGGGATGGCTCCACTGGGATGGGAGTAGCTGGACAGCCCTTTAGGGAGGATGAAGGTGCTCTGTGCTTTCCAAGATGAGAGTGAGGAAGAGAACACTTAAAGTCATCCAACTGTTTCCATCCCCTGGCCTGTCCCAAAATCTCTGCAGAGGAGTTGCTTTGACTTGGATTGCCTTGCTCTGCCTCCTTGCTCATGTTGTCACAGAACTTTGTGTTCTTACGCTTCCTAACCTCCAAGGAGGGCTGATGGCTGTGCTCATCACCACCATAGTCTGAGCATGGAGTTCTCACACAAATCCTGCAGGCAGCATCAGCTCCCAGCAGGGCCAGGGCTGCCCTCCTGTCACTGTCATTGAGGGGTCTGTGCTGTGGTCAGATAGAGCAGATAGCAAACCTGCTCCCAGGACTGGCCTCTGGAAAAAAAAAGAAGTGATGTATGTTCTTCTTTTCACTGTTCTCATGTCTTACTCTCCTCTAGGGTTTGTTAACTTTGTGTAAATTTAACATTTGGGACATTAGCTAGATGGCCTAAAGGGATGGAGTCCTTCATTCTTGGAAATAATATTGAAGACCAGCAGCGTGGGCTTCCTAATCCTGCCTGGGCTTGTGTTTCAACCTGACCCCCACGGCTCCTTTGAGGGGGCCTGGGGAACATTTTCTGAAGATGAAATTGTTAGTGCAATTGAAAGAGATGGGGTGCTTGTCTGGCAAGGAAGCTGTGGCTCCGTGGGCAACTTAAATAAGCTGCTGGTCGGGCAGCAGAGGATAATGCTTGGTACTTCTTTCAAATACATGTATCTAGATTTGTTAGGTTTATAATTATACATAGTAGAACTGGTCTAATTTCTTATGGGACTTTCCCATATGAATAGAGGATGCTAAGAAGGTTTCAGTTTGTGATGATGGATGATTGCTGAAGCCCCAGAAACCCTGGTATTATAGTAGTCGTGGGAACAAGAAGTGCAGAATTTGGGCTAGACATGTCCTGGTTTAGGACTCTGGCTCTCAGCTGAGGCTGCCAACATGCAAATAGATTTCCCATGTAAAATGGAACTGGATGGCTTGGATCTGTCCATGGGAATATCACAAATGTGGAGAGTTTCCAGACAGCTATATACCTGCAGGGATGGGTCTGTGTTGCTTCTTTCTCGATTTCAAAAAATTGAAATCAGCTTTGTTTCAGCATATGCAGTTTCTGCTGAATCTCTTTCACTTTTCTTTGGGACATCTTGTGCTGGTCTCAGTGGACCAGGTTGGCTCAACACTAGGATTTAATCTGCTGTAAGAGTGAGTATGAGTACCACTGAATCCCCTTGAGAGGAAGGAGGATCATGTCCTGATTAATCTTTGGAGTTTGCTTCTTTTCTTGTAGCGGGTGAGATGGTCTTGCTCCAAGTGAGCTCATTGCCTGTCATGAAATACTGTGTTGAAAATGACAATGTTCATTAGGCTATACATATATTTTGTATGTTTCACAAATGAGAAATTGTTTTATTCATAGAGTCATTATCCTTTGTAAATATTCTGGTTTTAAATGGCGAAAATGTTTAGTATCTGGCCACTTTTGTTGTCTGATTTATTTGCAAGCTTCCTCCATTCTTGCTCTCCCTCGTGAGGCACTTCAGGGACAGCTGTCACTGAGTCTGCTGAGACTGGCAGGTATATCTTGGCATTTGCTGCACTACATGCCCTGGTGACAGTGAGGCTGGATGTCATTGGCCAGCGGAGTCATGGAAAAATGAAAGGGCAAGGTAGTGGTGAAAGGAAATCTGGATCTGTCAGCAGGGGTGACAGGTGATGAGATGCAGAAAAAGGTACTGCATGAGCACATCAGGAGATAAAACCGAGCCTGTAAGTACCAAAAGAAACAAGCAGGATATAAGCAGGAATAATCTGCCTTTCCAGCAGAGGCAGACAGCGCGTAACAATTCAGTGAGGCGAGGCAATGTCAAGACAAAAGGGCAGACATGATACACTGGGATACTTTAAGAAGGTTTTATTACACCTTCTGTAACACCCCAGCTGTGTCTGGACCCATGGAGGTGGCTCCAGTTGCTGCTTAAGTAATAATTGCAATACAAATAAATGAATGCATTTAGTTCTGGGAAGGGTGACACCAGCACAGCAATGTGGTGGTGCAGTGCTGAGAGAGGACAGGCTGGAGCAGGGGAGCAGCACAGAACCAGACTAGTCAGGGTGTGGTGAGATAAAAGATGATTGACTACAATTTACCTTCAAGTGATTTGGGCTTTTTTTTTTTTTTTTTTTTTTTTTAATCTACACTCCCTCTAAAACTGGTTCAGCTGAATGGGCAAGTATGTGACTTTAATGAGATTCCTGAAGTCTTAGTAAGAGCTGTGGTTAAGGCCTGTCTGCCAGAAGCAGATGGATAGCAGGACGTTATGATACATCTCTTGATGCTGTCAGCAGCAGGTCCATGGCACAGAACCAGAGGGCAGGGATTCCCCTTGGAGCAGCACATGGAAAGCCTCCTTCCTGGGTGTGCTGGTTTTGGCTGGAGTAAAGGTAATTTTCGTCACAGTGGCTGGTGTGGAGCTGTGTTTTGGATTTGTGCTGAAAACAGCGTTGATAACTCCAGGATATTTTGGTTATTGCAGAGCAGGGCTTGCTAAGAGTCAAGGCCTTTCCTGCCTCTCACCCCACCCTGCCACTGAGTGGGCTGGGGGAGCTCAGGGATTTGGGAATGAACACAGCTGGGACAGCTGATCCCAACTGGCCAAAGGGATACCCCAGACCATAGGAAGTTGTGCTCAGCAATACAAACTGGGGTGAGGAGGAGGAAGAGGAGTTAAACCATGACACTGGGCAGTGCATCTCTACTAGCTCCTAAAGCAGAGGAGACTCTACTCCAGTGAATATCTTTCACATCTGGAGAAGTGTCTTGTGTCAGAAAAGCAGAAAGCGTTCCTGGATGCACTGGACATTGCGAGGCATTAAAAGCAAGCCTTGAACTCCAGTCAAGCTGCAAGAATAAACAGCAACTCAAGCTCTTGGTCATTACAGCAAGAATGTATGTCCAGCATTCCCCAGATCAGAAGAAATCAGACAAATTGCAGAAATGAGGAACGCTGGAGTTACGTGGAAGTGATGTTTTCTTTCAGCACTCCTTATAGTACTCAGTAAAGATCTGTGTCACATTTGGGGGACATCTTGAATTTTTAAGAAACAATAATGGTAGGACAAGGAATTTGCATGAGTAACCCTCCCTTTCTCATTTATCAGGGCTGTCTTCCAGCAAGGGTTCAACTCTTTTCACGTCTGCCAAATCTTTGCAAATGATCTCATGGACGTGACCTCCCCTTCTTGGAGTCTTGCAGCTTCCCTCCAGCAAACATGGCAGGGACAGTGTTGGGAAAGCAGTGATAGCTCTCCAACTGCTTCTCTGTGACTTTGGAAGCTGGATGTGTGAATTTATGCTTCATGCACAGTTGTCACCTCTGAAGAGTGAACAAAGGCAAACACAGGTACAAATTTCAGGCAGGCAGCCAACACAGGAGACAGTTGCCTAGGGCAGCAGACTGTTGAATGCAGCAGAATGCCAAGGCTTACAAAGATGAAGGCTTGCTGCCACTGTTCTGCCCTCTTAGAAGCATTAAACATTTAAGGGTTGAGATTCATGTCCTGTTTTCAGACAACAGCTCCTTACTTGGCCCAGGTGATCCCTAGTGCTCTGGGTGCAAGCATCAGACCTGCAGTGCTCAAGCAGGTTCGCTTCTGCTGTTTGAGTGATCCATGCCCAATGGAAGGGGTGGGATGGGACCTTTTACCATAGAAGTAAGAGCAACCCGTGGTTTTGGAGTTCTTCCTCCTGCTCTTCTTCCTCCTCCTAGTGCAGCAGGAGTGGTCTGAGTTGGTGTAAGTAGGCTCCTGCTGGTTTGGAGTCACTTGGATGGGGAAGGATGGACAGGGATGATGGCCAGGAGGGTGGTGTGCCTGCAGTGAGGTTGGTCCTACGTAATGCTTCACTGACTCTGTTCATCCCAGCCCAGAGCAGCCCTGCTTCACCCCACCTCTCATCCTCACAAAATTTCACTGATATCTCCCACCCAGCCCTGCTTGAGCTAACAGCTTCTCAAAGCTGTTTGAACCTGTCCTGCAGTTGGGCTTAAAAAATAACCCAAGCTTTTTATTTACAAAATCAAAGTCTTGCATTCAGGATTTTGGTGGCAAGTAGAAACCAACACAGAAGAGGAAGATCCTATTCTTCAGACCACCAGGCAAGTGCTCTTCAGCTTTTGCTGTGGAAGTTGCTGGCTGAGCCTAAATCCCTGCAGCAATGCCTCACCTGCTATTATCACTGTTTCTGAAGTCATAAACACAGCCACTGAAGAAATTATTTCCAGCACCTTAAAAATTACTCACTTGCATAATTCACATATTAGCTCAATAGCAGTTGCTTTCACCAGCAGCAGATTTTAGGTAGAATTCAGAGTTTGAGGCCTCTCCTGCTGAAGGAACTCCTTTAGTTGCCACCTTTGACAGGGTATTAGGCTGGCTGCATAAGCCATCTCATCCCATACAGCAATACTTATGTCTTGTGTTTCCAAACAAGATGACAAGCACTTGCTTGTGCTCGTTGGCAGTCAGGTTGCTGCCAGCAGTATTCATAACACTTTACTGTTATTAATCATCGTCTGCCTGTGCGTATTAATATTTAAAACGAGATATGCCATTAATGCCATGTGTTTCTGGACCAAGGTTCACGTGAGCATCTCCCAGGCTTTCCCAGCTGGGAAGGTTTTATTTTCCACCACGCCATGGTGCTGTCGGTGGGACACCAGTGCAGGGCTGCCTGGTGCTGTGTCCTGGCTGTGCACATGTGCTCAGGGAAGCTCACATGGACATTGACATCACCTGTGTTTGTGGAACTGCCTCATCAGCTGCTGCCGTCTCACATTCCTGGCTGGGAGAGGCACCCGGGCGGCTCGCCATGGTTTACTCCTTTCTCAGAATCCGCAGGGTGAGGGCAAAGCCTGGAGATACACTTCTCCCATCATGTCATCTATTTACACGGCACATGCCTTGTGTGTGTGTGAGACACTGAGGGCTTTTATTTTTTTCCCCTTGCCCTAGTTCTTCTTTCTGGCTGTGGCGAGATGGAAAGGTGGCACACTCTCATCTCTGCCAGCAAAAAGGTTTTCTGTATCTGAGGCTGGCTTGGAAATTCCTTAGGTGACATCACACCATGTCTGTGCAGACTCATTGTTTGTCATGGAAAAGCCATTCATCCATACATAACTTCCTTCCTCCCCAGACTCAGGGAGATAAACTTTCCATTCTGTCTATTCCCTATAGAAACAGACCCAAAACATGTATGCGTGGCTATACACACATACACCTCGTCACGCTTGTGGCTGTGGGAGGAGGAAAAGGGAGGATATAGAAGATGTGAATAAAGTCACCCTGTTTTCTTCAGACATGGATCCTGCTGTGCCCAAGCAGTAAAACTCCCCTCCCACCGAGGTGCTGGGTCACACAAGGCTTTTTTTGTCCTGAGGCTAATTCTGGCACTTGCAGCCCCGCATCTGCCTGCCAGGTGAGATGGGCCACCAGCTGCAGGTACAGCACATCTGGATGGGGGAGGAAGCGAAGCGTGCTGCAAACAAACACAGCAAGTCCACCGTGGCGGGTGCGAGGAATTTGATAAAAAATATACTTCAGCAGTCTGGGCTGCCGAGGCTGGTGATTCATGTCTCGGGTGCTGCTCCCGAGGCAGACGGCAGGGCTGGGTACTCGTGTGCCCTGCAGCCCGGGGGGACTCACACATCCAGCCGGCCTTTGGGGACCCACAGGGGCAGGGCTGGGGGGACAGCAGGCCTGGTGAGGAGGCTGGGGCAAGAGGGGCATTTTTCCGTGGAAAAGAGGAGGGAAGCGTGTGGTGCAAGGTAGGACAGGACAGTGAGAAGCCTTGAGGAGATGGAGGCAGCAGCGGCAGCGTCGATGGTTTGATAAGGTGGCTGTGTCCCTAGGACATGAAGGAGGCAGGGTGTGAGGAGCACGTTAGAAGTACCTGCACGGTGCAGGACGCCTGCATTTGCTTTCGGCCGGTGTCCGGGACAGGCAGGGCTGGGGAGCTGCCGGACTGCCCTGCCTTTGAGGTTCGCGGTGATTCCAGTGGAGAAGGGAGAGGGTGTTTGGACAAGAGGAGCCTTTGAAGCTTTTCTCCTGTCCACCTCCCCTGCCCATGAAGCCATCAGGCTCCGGTGCCTGCCCTATCCGCGCCCGTCGCTGGCGGCCCGGCCGAACCTCGCAGACCCCCGCCCGGAGCACGGGGCTGGGGCCGTGGCGTGGGGCCCTTCTGAGGCCCTTTTGGGGAGGGGGCCGCTCCTTTCCGAGCCGCCCGTGCATGACAGAGGCAGCGGGGCCAGCGCGGTGCTTTGACGTGCCCCGCCGGCTCCCGCACACCTGCGGCCGCGGGGCTCCCGGCACCGCCGGGCCGGGCCGCGCTTCAAAGGCGGCCGAACCGGGGGCTGCCCGGCGGCTCCGGGAGACCCTCCCGACGGGCGAGAACAGCCCCGCCGTCCGTGCGCTCCCCCGGGCCGCTCGGGGAGGCTCCGGCAGCGCGGCCCCTGCCCCGGGGCCGGGGGAGGGCGGGAGGGAGGCAGGGCCGCCGCCGGAGCCCCCGGGAGGCGGTGGCCGGGGGAGGGTCCTGCGGGGTGGGAGGGGGCGGCAGCCGGGCTGAGCTCGCCGCGCCCCCGCCGCACGCAGGCCCCGCTCCAGGGCTTCTCTCGGCGTTTCTCCGCAGGGCGCCCCGTCCCGGCGGCCGGCTCGGCGGGGGCTGCCCCCGCAGCCCACCATGACCGGGCCGAGGCTGGCCCTCGCCGCCGCGCTCCTCTGCAGCTGCACCTCGCCGGTGGCCGACGCCAACTCCTGGTGGTAAGTGAGGGGAACCGGCGGCGCCTTTGTCCGCCGCGGGCCGGGGACCGGGACCGTCCGACTGCTCCTGCCCTGCGCCCTCCGCGGCAACTTCCCTGCCCCCCGGGCTTCTTTCGCAGCTTCTCTCCGGGTTTCCCCCCTCCCGCTGTCTCTGCCCGGTTTCGGCAGCGGTGGGACGCAGCCCCTCTTCTCCAGGCATTTCTGGGCTCCTTTTGTACGGGCTCGCTGAAATGCCGTCCGGGCTTTAGGATGTAGGGAATGCGTAGGGAGTGGATGGGTAAGGTTTCCTAGCCGCTGCCAAAAGCCCCGGGAGCAGCCGCGGAGCCCCTTCCCCCGAAGAGCGGAAAATAGCCTGGCTCCAAGGCAGCAGGCATCGCTCGCTGGCGCTGTGTAAAATAGCTGCTGGCTTTCTTCTGCGGGGAAAGTGCTGAGCTTTCTCTCTGCCCCCTCCCCATCCCGGGTGTCCTCTGTGTTTAAACTCGGGTTACAAACGAGCAGTGTTACTCCCGCTAGAGCCCTGGAAAAGCCTCGCATCTGGCAGAGCTGCGGAGGGAGGCAGCTGACATGAGAAATGCGCCCGGGCTCCCGGAGCGGGGCTGGGCTGGGCTGGTGGGGAGAGGTGTCGGGCGCTTCGCAGAGGGGGCCGCTCCCTCCACACTGCCTGGGATGTTTTTCTCATCGTAGGTCTTTGGCCATGAACCCCATCCAGAGGCCTGAGATGTACATCATCGGCGCCCAGCCGGTGTGCAGCCAGCTGCCGGGACTGTCCCCCGGGCAGCGCAAGCTCTGCCAGCTCTACCAGGAGCACATGGTGTTCATCGGGGAAGGCGCCCGCAGCGCCATCAAGGAGTGCCAGTACCAGTTTCGGCAGCGGCGGTGGAACTGCAGCACGGTGGATAACACTTCCGTCTTTGGCAGGGTCATGAAAATAGGTAGGAGCACCTGGAAGCACAGAAGTACACCCAGCAGTACAGTGCTGGGCCACTCTGTCCCTCTGTCCTTCAGATGCACACGCAGCACTGATGAGCCCCATTAGCGCGGCTCCTAAAGCTGCCTCTAACGAGCTCTCCCCATTCCCTGGTGTGCAGGCGCTGCCCGAGCGCTGCCTGTGCCTGGCTGGTGGCACCGATGCCCCTCGGCCACAGCAGGAGCCAGCAGGGGGGCGAGGGGGACGCAGCTTCTTTTGGGGAGCATGGGAAGGTCAGGAAGAGGGGGCTGCCTCTGTTTGGTGGGCTTCTTTAAAGGTAACGAGGGAAGAACCCGCAGGCAGGAACAATGGCCCCGTGTTATCGTTCCCAACATCTCCGACGGGGAATGCAGCCCTGAGATGTGGGAAATATGGACTCTCCGGGCATGGAAATTCCCCCACTTCCCCGCACTGCCACTTTCTGTGTAAACCTAAGAGATTTTTATAATTCCTGCCCTGCTGGCCGTAAAAGGCACATTGACAGGCCATTGCTGCACTTGAATTGAGGTGTGACCTAGCTACATTGTCCCATCTCCTTTTGAAATGCAGTCATCTGATGGCAAGAAACTGAGAAATCCGGGCTCGGTTTGATATGTCCGACAGCCAGGCCAATAAAGAAAAGGTGTTAAAACAGCCACACACACACACACACACTCTCCCTCACTCTCCACAACCCCTGTCTGAAGGTTTTGTTTCCCACCCACAAAGCCAATCATTTACACAGAAGAATCAGAACTATTTCTCGCTCGTGAGCTCGAGGGATGGAAAAAGACCTTCAGCTCCTGTACCCCCAGTATTGCTCACACTGGTTTTGGCTTCACTCTCAAAAGAACTGCAAAAGCAGCAGGACACAGAGAGACAATGCATCTTTAATACCTCTGGGGCGTTTGAGAGATAGGGCACAAAGTCCTGTGATCTCTTCTGTTTGATCCTGAAATTCATGTGTCACCCTAGAGAATTCTAGGGATATTTCTGCACGTGTTACTCAATCTTGCAGAATTCCTAATTCAGCACACCAGAGCTGCTCTAATTCCTCCCTTTCTGCCCAGCTCATACCCCAACAGTTCTTCTCTGGGGTGCTCCCCTGGGAAATGGCGTTTCCTGGAAATTCCTCCAGTTCTGACACACATCCAAGGCATCTGTGCATCCTTGATCTCTCACTTTCTGATAGCAAGGGTGGTGGCCAGATGGGGCTGCATGCAATCCCAGATTGTTAAAACTTGTGCTTTGGGGGATGAAAACTGAAATTTCATCCACTAAAGGACAAAAATACACTTCCATCTCTCCTTTCTGATGTCACTCCCTTCTCCTAAAAATGGTGTAAATTTCAAATCGCCAGAGAAATACTTGTGACTCCACAAGGATGCAATAAAGTAGGAGTCTTCCCTTTTGGAGCAATCCTCATTCTCCAGTGGCTTCCTTCAACTCTGGGTTAGTGCAGTGAGAGAAGTAGGGTGAAGTAGGAGAGAGCAAAGATCAGAGCTGAAGGATGAAAAGCTCTGGAAGAATCAGAATGTGTAGAGGAAGAAGGAACTAGAGTGGATAGTGGAAGTGGGAGGATTTCTCCTCACTAAAACGAATTTGATCCTATGAGTTAAGATTGGGAGTAGATTTCTTTGTGTTTTGGTGAAGGCAGAAGTGTTGTAGGTGTGTGATGGGTCTGGCCACTAGTCCTGCTGCTGCCATTTGGTTTGTGTGTGCATGCATTTTTGCAAACCTGTCCCAACAGAGTTTTGGAACCATTCTCTGCTCAGTTAGAGCACATTCAGGTGTTTATGCTCCAGCGCCAGGCTGCACAAAAGAAAGATGTCACTAAAGGTGTGCAGGGGTATTCCAGGATCTTTGGTGATTCATGGCTGTTATCTGTGTCAGTGATAAGCTGCTGTGGAGGGAGATGCTGCCTCTCCTCTTTTTTATAGCTTCACCTTCCGCTTTTACATTTTCCTACACTGTAATGAGTCATTGCTTATCATTGCAGCAAATAGATTTTCCACACTGGGGAAGAAGACAAAGCCTTTCAATCTCTTAGGTTATGCCAGATATAAAGTCATTCTTCCCTGGGTTCACACTGTGTGTCTGTCTCTTGTTTTCAACCTCTGAGCCCCAAATCTGGACCACAGCCCTTTTTCTGTACTCAGTGCCAATGGCACGAGAAAGGTCTGGAGACCAGAATATCTGCAAGAGTGCACAGACATGCCAGATTGCTGTGGGGAGGGAGAGGAAGGGAGATAAGAAGGACCCAGAAGGTGCACAGTGTGCCAACAACCCTTGCTGCCCACCCACCGATGTGAGCATGGCACATATTATGGGATTTCTGGAGCTGCACTGGATTGTGAGAGGGGAGGAGAACCTGACTTGGCCAAAGCCTGGGAGATCCGTGTGAGAGCACTTAGAAACCTGGAAGATCAGTTTCCTTTCCCCTTCACAGAACTTGACTCTGCTCAGGAAAGGAGAGCTGGTTGGTCTGTGTTTAATCATTACACCTTCATTTTGTGCTTTTCATGGGAGTGAGGCAGTCCAGTGACACCAAGCTTTTGGAGGGGCACCCATAGCACTGAACTAGGCTGCTTTGGAGCATTGTTTTCTCCTAGTGTTTGTGTTGTTTTGAGACTTGCTCTTAGCTTTTAAATGGGGTTTATTCAGTAACAATATATAATGTAAAAAAATTATCCTTCCAAAGTTGCTTCCTCTTCTGTCAATACAGATTTTAGGCTGCACGTGTGTGTATATATAGCTCATTTTATACATTATATACAGACATTCCTTACCGCTGCATTTATGAGGGGGAGAGGACAGAGCACCCCAAAAGGTCACGTTAGAATTTCCTCAGGGGAGGAGAGAACATATCTCCTCCAGAGGAATCCTAAATGCAAGGCTGGGGTTTCCAGGTTAGTCCAGTCATTTCTGGAGCCAAAGATCTTATCTCTTCTGCCCTTTCAAATGCTAAAAGGGGAAAAAAAAAAAAAAGACAGTCATAAAAGCAGAGAACAAAGAGAAAATTTTTTCCCTTGTTTTTCTTCGAGATCTACAAACTTTAGGGTAATGCTTTTAAAAACAACGGGCTGAAAGGAAAACTTTTTCATTTGAAAAGTTAAAGGGACACACTTTTGTGTCCCCTTCTCCCATTTCCTTCTCGAGCAGCTGCAGAGAGGCGATGCTCAGGAGCTCCGGATGCCGGAGCCGCAGCCCCGGCGGTGCCCCGGGAGCGGCTCCATCCCCGCTCCCGGCGGGCGGGCACGGGAGGGCAGCAGAGCTCCGCCGAGCTCCCGCCGCCGGGCGCAGCTCCCGGGGCCCGCAGCCCTGTGGATAATATTCGGGAATAACGCCCCAGTTCTTGGAGACGGCAGCACGGAGGTGCGGAGCTGGGCTGAGTTTGAGAGGACAAACGAAAAGCCAAACGCTTTTCCAAGCGTTTGCTTTGGGAGGGAGAACCCCACCCTGCTGTGACTTGTTCCAGCCTCTTGTCCCACCACCGTCCTCAGCAGCCTGAACGACTCGTGCAGATGCAGGGGCTGCACACTGAGTTGTGCTGCTGCATCTGACAGGTGGAGATTATTAAAATGTGGACAGTGAAAGTGTAAATCTCAATGTCTTTTCAGGGGTCTCAGTCAGGCTGTAAGGATGCTAAGCCCCTGGAGTCATGCAGTCTCTGTTGCACGGGCTGTCACAGTGTGAGGTCCTTTTCTGTGCATGTATTTTGATCTTTATAGACAGGGAAGCACTCTTCTTTAAAAGGGTGATTGGTGTTTCCTCAGCGCTTTCTCCATACAGGTAGGGGCAAAACTCCACATTGGACTGTTACCTTAGAAGACTCATAACATGGAAAACAAACTAGATGAGTAAAAGCTTGATTTTAGTTACTGAAGAATTACCCTAACTCCCTTACACATCAGTCTCACCTGAGCTGCCTTAACTAGGAGTCACTCCTGTGTATCTCTTGGACCAGGGAGTTTTGGTGAGCACAGATCTCTTCTAATTACCTATGGTGAGCATAGATCTCTTCTAATTACCTGAAAGTAAAGACCTCCTTTCTGTGTTATGTAGCATTTTATCAGCTGTGTTCCAGAGCAGAAACCCTTAGTGTTCATCTCTCATTTAGGTGGGGTGAAAAAATCCAAAGTTTTTCTGCCAGGTGGGTGCCATTTACAGCCTTGCCTTTGTCTTGGGTCATTACCACTAAGCTGGTGATAAGCTGCTATTAATTAGGGATTGTCAGCACGTGCAAATTGGAACAAGAGCACACCAAATGTGTCAGCTCAGCCCTGCTGAGGGAGCTGGCATTGAGAGCCTCCTGAGATGGTGATAAACCATGCTTTGAGGATCTGCCCTTTGAAGGCAGCAAAATTTGCTTGAGAGCATCTTGCTGGGGTTTGGTGTAAGTAGCCCTTCACAATTAGATTGCTTATTCTAATGAAGCTTTGCCAGTTGTTCTCTTTATCACCTGCAGGTTTGGTGATGAGCACAATGGCTCTGAAGGTGTTGGTTCAGCTATTTATTAGACATGTGGTGAGAGTGCAGGTGTGGATTGCCTCCTGGTCCCTCTCCCTCTCTGCAGACACTCAGCACTCGTGGTGCTTTGGCCTCATGCAGTGCTCTGGCTGTGCTGGTGCCCCGGTCACACTGGGGCTGAATCCCTGCCAGGAAAACCGAGCTGGAGACCTGATCCAGCTGTGTAGGGCATGCATGCCAAGCAGGCCAGTCCCTAGTAAATCTGCTAATGGAAAAGTCTTTTCATTTATTATGGTCTACATGGGAGTTTTACTTCTTCCAGCACCGTGGTTCTGCAGGCAGTGGAAGAGCCCCTGCCTGGATGTTGCAGTGTAAAAATGAGTTTCTTTCACTTTGTTTACAAATAATTTTACGTAATCGTACATAATCTTACGTAAACTACAGTCAGTCCAATGAAGAGGAGCCCACAAAGACTGATGTCCCAATTAAATGAAAACCATTCCAGAGCAGCAGTTGGCTTAAGCAGAGTACTCCTTTTGCACAGACCCAACCTTGTTACTTGTTCTTAATGGCAAATGCAGTGGCTAAGTCAGCAAGTGTATTTTCACCCTCCTGCTGGTTGAGAGTTTCCTCCAGGCTAGCATTAAAGGATAAGAGGGTCTACACATGGAGAAGTAAGAGTGAAGTAGGATAAAGAAGAAAGGATAAATGAAGGGGAAAGAAGCTGGAGTTGCTATCCAGGACGAGATGGATCCCTTGCACTTGACCATCACATCCTTTAGTTCCAGTAGATTCTGTGCACCTTCTTAGGAGCCTGTTTGCATGCTCCTGGCTGTGTGTAGCCCACAAAACGAGACCCGTGTGGGGTTAATTTGCTGTCCCCTCTCTCGCAGGCAGCCGAGAGACGGCCTTCACGTACGCGGTGAGCGCGGCCGGCGTGGTGAACGCCATCAGCCGCGCGTGCCGCGAGGGCGAGCTGTCCAGCTGCGGCTGCAGCCGCACGGCGCGGCCCAAGGACCTGCCCCGCGACTGGCTCTGGGGCGGCTGCGGCGACAACGTGGAGTACGGCTACCGCTTCGCCAAGGAGTTCGTGGACGCCAAGGAGAGGGAGAAGAACTACGTGCGCGGCTCCGAGGAGCAGGCGCGCATGCTGATGAACCTGCAGAACAACGAGGCTGGCCGCAGGGTAAGGGCGCTGCTGGACCTTTCCTTTTTGTCAGGGGGGCAGTCAGAAGGGTGGGGGTAGCTGGATAGCAGATTCCATGAGGGTTTGATGGGGGATAATCCCGTGATGCCCCAGTAAAAGCATACAGTTGTGTTTTCTGCATTCTTGTGACTATTACAATGTTGACAGTATTCCGGTTTTAATGTCAGGTTTCCATTTCCAGTGAATTCTGGGGTCTCTTGAGATACTGTATGGCACGCATTTGTAGGCATTTAGGCCCTTTCCAAATAAACTAGGTGCTGTTATGGCCCATTTTTAAGGTTTATGTCTAAAATTTGCTTCCCAGAGCTCTGAGAGTAACAGGCTGGTGGTGGAAAGAAGAACCTTTTGGCACATAGTGTTACAGAATCACAGAATAATGAGGTTGGAAGAGACCTCTAAGATATTGAGTCCAACCTATGCCTAGTTCTTTTCTACTGCCATCATTTAGATTTTTGGGAATATAAGGCCAGGAGCCTGGCTATCTCTGAAACTCAGGCCTTGTTCAGTTACCTTGGCACTGGGCACAATAATAAATAGTTTGCTTTTAGGTGGCAAACATTTTCTGAGAAGATTCACACTTGTGATCTGAGGACCCCTAGGGATGGAGAATCCATGACTTCCCTTTGTAGTATGATGTCAGCATTTATGACTGTTTCAACTCTGAACCTGATGATCATTTGAATTTATCTGACACCAGCTTCCAGTCAGTTCTTTTTCTGACTTTTACAGCTAAATCCAAAACCCTCTTAGTAATCAGAATTTCCTTGGCATACAAGTATTTATCTACCGTAATTTATTCACCATTCTTTCTTGACAAACTAGATGGAGCACTGAAGACTCTCTCACTTTCAGAGGTTCTCATCAGCCATCAAATCATTTTCCTGTCACTTTAGTGTACCCTTTCCAGTTTCCCATACCCCTTTTGCATGCATTCAGTGTATGCACTTTTGCTTTTCACACAATTCCTCTGTCTGTGATTAATAGCCTGGAAGGTGTAGCATCATTCATATGCACTGCAGCTGAGTAATCCTGCCTCTTTCCAAAAGTAGAACAGGAATACTAACTTGAACATTTCTGCATTTTCCCCAGGGTGTTTTAAATTTTTATCATTCTTCCCTAGAAGTAAGCTTTTCAAAGGTTAATTTTACTTCTAATTCATGTTAAAAAATCCCATTAAGTGTACTTAGTCTTGCTCTTCTGCACATTTCTAACTAATATCCTTATTTTCCTTATCAATTTTCTGCCCTTTCTTCCTTCTAATTGTTACTGAATTATCTTTCCCTTTCCCTTGGATGTCTGTCTTTTCTGCATGTAATTTCAGCTTCATTTTGACACCAAAGATTATTTGCTCCATTTTTTTTTTTGTTGTGAAATTGGTGTGTCAGGTTGAAGCATTGCAAGTATTTCATGGTTCTTTTGCAAAACCAAATTGGGGTAAATTTGCAGTAGGTGAAAAACTGGACTTGAAAGCTGAGTTTTGGTTTGGGATTGGGTTTTTTTTTTTTGCCTTGGGTGGGCAGAGGCTTTGCATTTGCTTAGGAAATGGGGAGAGTGTGTGGTGGGACAGTAGCCTGAATGTGACATTTTTTTCTGAATTACTTGCTTTGGGCATCCCACATGTCTGGAACATGAACTTGTCCTACAGATAAATTCCCTGCCTAAAGCAAGGAGTGAACCTGAGACTCCAAGGCAGAGTGTGGTCCCTAGGCTGGGGTGCCAGGTGAACTGCAGTAACATAGATTAAATGATTATTTTAGATTAGATTAAATTAAAGGGAAGACTAACCAGTGTGTAATTAAGCTCATAGATTTTAAAAAAACCCAAACAAACAAAAAATATTATAAACTAAGGGAGCTGGTTAATAAGCTCAGCTGAGGAACCTGGATGTGGAGGAGGTCTGGAAGTTTTTCAAGTCCAGGATGCTAAAGCCATTACAACTCTGCATGCCAACAAGAGTAAAAAGGTTGTAGGAAGAATATCCAGACCTCACTGAATGAATAACTGCCACAGAGAAGCTGTTAGGAATAGATCAAGAGCCTGCTAACAGTGGAGGGAAAAAAAAAAAAAAGATAGCAAATAAATAATGGAAAGCTCTGTCTTAGAGGTCAAGAAGTGTAAAGAGGAGGTGAGAACAGTAAAACTCACGCTGAGTCAGACCTTGAAAAGGCTAATAAAATAAACAGCAAAAGTTTTCTAAACTTTGCACACTGGAGGAGATTGGAATAAAGGAGACAGCCAGTGAGGACAGGGCTGAGTCTAAGGGCAGAGAAGTTTTGGTACCCAAAGTGAGTGAGTGCTTTGCCTAGGTCTTCCAAGTTGGGGTGGGGGACACTGGATATCTCAGAGGAAAGTAGGAAATAATTTGAGAAGACTTTTTCAAAGCTTGGTCACACAATCATTTAGAACATCTGATTTAGAGCACTGATTTTCTAGAAGCAGACTAGATCTGATAGGTCACATTTATATATGAACTTCTGTGAAACATTTGAGGTATTTCCCTCATGGGAAATTCTTGGTAAAACTGGAAAATGTAAGGAAATTTGCAGTAGCTATGAGATGGACAAAAAACTGGTTCAAGGAAACATGTCAGTAAGTTGTGTGAAAGAATGTAGCTTGATTTTAGTGAAGCTTAATTAGCAGAGCTCATCAAGGACTTGCCCTTAGGATTTTTATTTCTGAGCCTCAACACAAGTGCTAGCAATGGGCTGATGAACTTTGCTGTTGATGCAAAGGTGGCAGGTATTATGACCACAGAGGACAATCTGAATTTTGTACAGCAGCTAATGGCACTCAGTAAAACAACATTCAGACCATCATTTGAGGCCTTGCATGAAATACATCTTTAGTCATTAGGAAAAGAGCAGGAAAGAATTGGTTGCAGCAGTTGGCTGCAAATGGCTGCAGATGTAATATGGCTTGGAAGGTGGTAAATATCCTGTAACACACTAGACATAAGTCTTTTTATACAACATGGGGGAATACTAATGCCATGTATTAAGCTCTCGTGAGGCCCCACAGTATTGTGTCTTCTCATATTCCCAAGTAAAATGACCTCAGACTAGAAAAGGCTTGTTAGGGCTGACCCAAGGGATAGGAATCTTTTCTTAAGAACGTGTGCTAGAGCAGCTTGCCATATTCAGGCTAGTAAAGTGAAAGTGGAGAGAGGATATGACTGATGTCTTTGTTCGTGGGAGAAATACTAGGGAAGGAAAAGTACTTTTTAAGCAAAAAGCCAATTTGGCACAATAGCAAATGGGCATAAAGTAAATACATATAGGCTGGAAATCAGAAAAAGATATTTTATTGTTGAAATGGCAATCAGAATAATGGTGGCTGAAAACCTAATTGCTCTTAAAAGGGTATCCTATGCATTTAGGGAAAATGTTACTTGAAACAGTGCCTACAATAGCAAGAATCACACTTTATAACCCAGGAGGTCCTGTCTAGTCCTGCATTCCTAAACTTCTGAGATACTGGTTTTGTAAGTAGGAAGGTGCATATGAGTGAAGTCCTCATTCCCAGAAGTTTATTCTGGAAGCAAAGGACTGCTGGAGACCCAGCAGTGAGCACTGCAGAGTGACCACCAGCTGCCACCCCACTGCAGCCTTGCCCTGCTTTCACAGCCAGGGTTTCAGCTCATACTTTCTGATTTATAGGCAGATTTTTGGCACGTCCCTTCACTCAGTTTCCTATGAATGAGAAAGTTCTCCTTGAATCCTGAGGAGCTCTGGTGGCAGGAGAGAGGATTGTCCCTTCTCTCTGTGCCTCTCAGGAGCTGAGGGGGGACAGGAGGGAATCAGATGTCTTTTATCTCTCAGGCAGTCCTGACCCCATCACCCCTTCACTCCACATCGTAGTCCTTGTGGTGGTGGCTTCTGGCTTTATTGCTGCTGTTTGTTTGTCTTTGGCTGTTATCTCAATATGGGCTTTCCTTCCATCTGTCTTTTCGTCCAACTGGTCTGCATTACCCTCTCTTACTGCCCCCCTCCTTATCTGTGGCTCTGTCTGGCAGGCTGTGGCAGTCAGTCCTCCCCTGTGTTTACCCACTGAGCATATGGCAGCCCTCAGTCATCAGTCACTCCAGCCACTGCCTCAAGAGCCTGCAAGGGGGTCTGGCTAATTGACCACTGAGGAATTATCCATTAATTCTCCTCCTGCTCCCATTCCTGCACAAGGAGAATTGGAAGAGAACTTGGGCTTATGGAAAGGGGCTTTAAGCCCTTCCATTAGAGGCATTTTCAGCCTGCTTAAGTGGCATGGCCATCGGTCAGGCCCTGCCCTCAGAACTGCTTGTGGGGTCTGTTATTCTCTACCTTGACCTGAGCTCTGTCAGAGAGGAATTCTCCAATTTCCTCTGCCCTCTCCTCCTCTGGGCCAGTGAAGGGGGACAGTGGGAGAGTCATTCAGCAGCTGAAGCTGTGTTGGCTCCACAGCACATGGAGGGTGGGAGCTGTGGGGGCTGAGTGGCACCGTGCTCACCTGTGAGCTCTGGTGGCACTCTCCTTCCCCAGAACGGCTCCTGCCCACAGGGGCCAGATGTTTTGAGCATCAGTTGTCTAAAGCCAAGTCAGAGTGAACTCGTTCCCATGACATTAACTGAAGGGGATTGAGTTGCAGTGTTTTTCTAAAGGAACAAAGCCCAGGATTAGGAAGAATCATAATACTTTATAAAAACACATGCGAGGGCAAGGGAGGCATGAGTGGCCTGGGATTTGACAGAACCATAACCAAAAAGTGCTAACACAGGCTTATAACAAGCAAGCTGGCAGTGTAGTGAGGATATAGTTAGTAAGTGTCTGGGGCTCAGGAAATTTAGCTGTAGCCTGTCTGGTCATAGTACAGCAGGAATCCTTAAGTAACAGTGTGGTTGGTCCTCTGCAGTTGTAGTTTGATCCAAGACAAGTGCTTAACTCCCAGCTTGGAGCTGTTACGTTGCACTGTGAGGGATTGCCTTGGTAAATTGAGCTCTGAGGAGCAGAACTAAAGCTTTTCTGTTTTAAGGGCTCACTCCATTGACTTTCTCAGGAGCTGGATTGGCCTCCATGTGATTTAGCCATTAAGGCAAATTGAATCTTCACTAGCTGTCAAAAGCACTAGACATTAGCTGGGCAAGGAGCAACCAGTTGTTGTGGGAGAACTCTGACCTCTCCCTGCTGGTCCAGAACGTTGTTGTAGGCAGAAGGTTTTGCTTGCATTATGCTCAATTGCCTTAATCATCTTGGCACGTGAAAGCAGAAAGCTGGGAAGCTTTCTTCTGTGTCAGTGAGTGAGGCAAAAAAGAAACCTCTGCGTTTGGCTGCTTTTTTTTCAGCAGAAAACCTGGCTGGAAGACACATGGCCATCTCTTTCAGAGCACCCTGTTTTGTTCTCGTGTTCCTCGCTCTCCCCCTCCAGATACAGCTGGTGGTAATTTTGCAGCTGATGCCAAACATCTCTGCTTGGCATGCAGGGTCTGGCAAAAGCACTGCAGGATGCAGGATGGTCTTGGGAGAGCAGATGTGAGCCTGATGGTGAGGGGATGATGAGCCAAGGGCTGGGGGTTAAGCTGCTGTAACACAGAGCAGCTCTGACAGTGAGGGAATGCCCATCTCTCTGTCAGTGCCTGAGAGCTGACAGAGCTCACGTGGCATTGCACTTTTGTACCTGTCTCTGAAATGAATGGGAAGAGCAAACCCAACCTGGGTTTTTTATTTCTCAGTATTTCCCTCACCTCCCAGCTAGCGTGGGGAGGAGGAGAGTAAACAGGAGAGTTTCCCTTCACATCCTGAGCTTGCTCTGATGAGGGTTTTACACTCTGAATTTTCAAGACTCTCTGTGCTGACTTTGATGCTGGATTTCCAGGGGTGTGATGCATCTGCAGCCCCCGCAGGCTCCTGAAAATGTAGCTGGAAGTGTCTGGGAGAAGACAGCACGGGAAGCTGGCGTGTGCTGTTGAAATCCTGGCAGTTCTGCCTGGCGACAGCCGTGCTAGTGGAGGGAGCCGGGCACGAGATGGCGCAGGAACGCAGCCAGGGATGCCTGGGGAGCAGCGCCTCTGGGAGGGCAGGGATAAAATGTTTCTGAAATCATGGAGTGTTCAGGGAAGTTAGAAGGGAAAGATAGGCCTGGTAGGCCCTGAGAAAATGTTAGGCTGCACCTGTATAATCATTTAATGACTGTGATAAATGGTATGATTGTTAGATGTGATGATTGTTTGGTAATTGGGTATAATTATTGTTTAATCGTGACAAGAATTGTGAGAAACTGTGTTGGGGGGTTTGATAGAAATTACAAAAATCCATGCTTAGATGAAATCACAATGTAAGTTTAATAATTAATATGTAGTTATGGAACGATAAAGGTATAAAAACACGTTCATCCTGCACCCATGACAGAGTCAGATTTGGATCTGTACCCCTGACACCCAGAGCTCTTCAATAAAAGCACCTGTATATAATCATTAGCTATTCCTGAATGCTAGCACCTTGAGCTGCCTTCCAGGGAGATGTGTCCCTTTGTGCACCACCACCCCTGCCTGCCTCTCTCTGGGCACTGCCCCTGGATGAGCTCCTGTCAGGGCAGATGACAGGAAAGGGTGTGGGCCCATGGATTTGTTTCCAAAGGATGCAGATGTATCCCTGTAATGATAGTGCTGGTTCCTGGCGCGGGCAGTAGGAAATGGGCTGGTTCCCAGGTGTTCCCTTTCTGCAGCACTGAATGGGAAAAACATGCCACACCGTGGAGGTCCAGCTCAGAGCTTCCTAATATCTCACTAGATTTAATATCTCACTAGATACGCTTTTCTGCAGCTTAGGGAGTTAGTCTAGACAAGCGTTAATACACAGAGCATTGTTCTATTTGTCTTTTCTACTTTTTATGTAATTTTTCTGCTATCTCACGGCTACTGCTTAGCTCTAATCACAGTTCTGCTGTCTCTGAAGCCTCTTTTTGCAGCTTTCCCAAAACCCTCTGATTTTATAGATTCCCACAGTCTGTGAGGTGGGGAGTTTCCAGATTCCACGCAAAGAGGGCTCCTTCCCTTTTTCTGCTGCTCTTGACCCTGCTCTCGAGCCAGAAAGAAGGTGGGGTGAGGAGGTCATGTTTGCAGGCAGTGTAACCAGAAATAGAAATTCTTAGGGAGCAGGAACACAGCAGTCGCACCAGGGGGAGGAGAAGACCTTTGTCTGCTCTGAAGGGCGAAACAACAGCAATTGCGGGATAATCAAAGCGGTTCTGAGAGCGCCGTGAATGCGCTGTAATTAAGCCAGCTGCCAGTGCAGCGGGAACAAGCACGGCCCTGCCTGATCGCATTTCTCTCCCCACAGGCCGTGTACAAGCTGGCAGACGTGGCCTGCAAGTGCCACGGCGTGTCGGGCTCGTGCAGCCTCAAGACCTGCTGGCTGCAGCTGGCCGACTTCCGCAAGGTGGGCGACCTGCTCAAGGAGAAGTACGACAGCGCCGCCGCCATGCGCATCAGCCGCAAGGGCAAGCTGGAGCTGGTCAACAACCGCTTCAACATGCCCACCCAGGAGGACCTGGTGTACGTGGACCCCAGCCCGGACTATTGCCTGCGCAACGAGACCACGGGCTCGCTGGGCACCCAGGGCAGGCTGTGCAACAAGACCTCGGAGGGCATGGACGGCTGCGAGCTGATGTGCTGCGGCCGGGGCTACGACCAGTTCAAGAGCGTGCAGGTGGAGCGCTGCCACTGCAAGTTCCACTGGTGCTGTTATGTCAAGTGTAAAAAGTGCACAGAGATCGTTGACCAGTACGTCTGTAAATGAAAGGAGCTGCCAAAGCGACAAATCTATATTATATAAATCTATATAAATATATTTTATATTTGTATAAATAAACAGATTATAATAATTAAAGAAGCTTATTTAAGAGACATTTTGGTTTTGAAGTCTCCCCCCCCCCCCCACATCCGGCCAGCTAATTTGATGTTCCTTCAGTTCTGCCAGGGAATCTGTCTTTGGGTGCATCTCCCCTCGGATGCTTCAGTCAAAGCATACCAGCATGTGCTCGTGCTCTTTCATTACAGAAAGAAAGCCAGTGAGAGAACCCACTCCTCTTTTCTTCTCTCTGATCAGTAAATCTCAGCATTTTGGAACACTTACTGCACATTGGAAGTTACAGCCAGTCATGGGTGAGTCCTAGTTATTCAGATTTCAAATCCTGCACTGGGAAATTTGGAACTGGCTCTTGGTGCCTCTAAAGGGCTTTGTCACATTTAGAGGGAAGGTTAGCTAAGGCTACGTGAGTATGGCTTAAAATCCAGAGTCTTGTAAACCATTCCTGGATGCTCCCCAGACCACAGTGGGGTAGAGGAAAGTTCACAGCCTGCTGTTGTGAGGAAGGAAGGTTCAACCTGTGGCTGACCAGTGCACAGCCTGGCAGTGCCCATGAAGCCAGCACCTGGCTCTTCTGCACCACCTGGGCCAAGGGAAATCTGCCCAGCTCAAACCACGTGGCTGTGTGTGTGAGGGATTTTTCCTTTAAATCCCATGCTGAAACTTCATTTTTCAATAGAGAGGAAAAGCTGCTGGTGCCAGGGGTGTTTGCAGAGTATATTTGTCAGTGGAAAGAAGTGCTGCACACACACACATGCTCATAGCTGCACTCCCCATCCTGCTGCCAGTTCTCTCTGAAGTGGCTGCAGGTGGTCACCTTGTTCAGCTCTGTTAAATCCTCCTCACCACCAGCCCAGTTGTATAGTTCCTCTTTAACATAAAATGCCCTTCAATGACATTTCTTTCCCTCTGTTACTTGTGTATATGCCTGTTTTGTTTTATTCTTTTGGTGAGGTTCTTTTATTTTGCTGCTCTGTTTCAGAGGGCAGGGGCTGTGCTCTTCCCTGGCATAAGCTAACCACAGGAATGTTTGCTCCCAGGGTGTGGGTGTGTGTTCACTGTGGAAGTCTTCTCTGTTTTATTTCCTTGGTAATGAAGCTGTACCAGGGCAGAAGGCATTACCAAAGTCTGCTAATCAGTCTTGCCACATTGGGATTTTAGTTCAATCCAATTCATAAAGCAGGGAGCAAATGCTGTTTCTAGCACAAGACATTTCCTGTACCTCTCAGCATCTGCAGAGTTCATTTGCAGTCAGAACAATCAAGAGAAGCCAATTCCCAAAATATAAGGGTTTGCTAATATGCATCCGCTTTGTTACTGACACCACAAGGGTGTTGGGGTTTTTTTTCCCTGTAAATTTTAAAATGCTTAAAATATGCCAATAAGCAAGGAGCCAGTCATGAAGATTATTGTTTTTATATTAAACCTCTGTTTCTTATAAAACATTGCAGTTTTACAAATTCCACCATTTCAACCACCAGAGAACAATTTATATGTACCTTTCATATTTCAAATATTTGAGGACTCCAGAAAAGCACAAGGAAGAGAAATTATGCTTAATAATTAGGAGCTGTTGTTTTTTAAAACCAATGTGTCCAGTTTTTATTTTATTATTTTTTTAAATCCAACAGGCAATATATTTGCTGGCATCCCAGAAGGCAGTTTTTTGGAATATAAACAGTGGTCTAGATTTACTTTATTATATAAAATCCAAAGCCAGTGGTATTGTAATTCAAAGTAACGGAAATAGTTTTCCATGCATGGAAAAAATGTGAATGCAGTGGCCTGATCCAACTTCCATTAAACTTCAGTGGGAGTTGGACTGAGCCCAAGATGGGATCAAATGTGTGAGCTATTCACTCCTGGGATACTCTGTTTCTAGCCCAGTAATAAAATTTGCTCTACCTTGGATACATCTGAAAAAGACCTTTCCTCCCACCACCCTCACCTCGTGTTCTTGTCCGTCCTTCTTGCATCAGTGCTTCAAGGTGTCAGCTCTTTGTGTATGACACCCTCAGGCATTGTTAATGTGTCTAATAGCTCAAAATTACTTCATCTGGCCTTTCTGATAAAGACCACACATTTTAGGGAGTCACAACTCTCCTTGTGGTTTGGCACCACAAATAATTTTGTGGGTGTAAACAACTCTGGGAGCGGAAAAGCTGGCATTGTTAGGGCTGCTATTCATCTGGGTGTCCCTGGATATGTCCTTTTTCCACCTAAAATGTTGTCTGGATGGAAAAAAATATGTTTTTTGGCCTTTTGTCCCAGCATTCCAGACCTCTGGCAGGCTGGTTGGAGCCAGCAGTTCCTATTGGACTAGAACCATGTAGTTGATAGGAGAGAAGTGACCATTAGATTTCTTCATTAGATTTCTTTCCTCTCTCTTTTTTTTTTTTTTTTTTTTTTTTTTTTTTCAGGTTTCAGTATTATAGATTTTCTGGGAATTTTGTATCCAAAAATTTGATCCCAGTGAACTCTAGCTTTAAACTTAATTTCAATGGCACTCACACATAAAAGAACCTCCATAGGGTGGTGGTAAGTATAAAATAAGAGCACAGCCAGACTGGTTTGATGCAATCCGAAGGAAGTCAAAGAGAAAGCTGCAGCAGAACTTCTTATTTCCCATGGAAGATAAAAAGTGGTGGATTTTAAGTTGTGCCTTATTTGATGTACAGAGTGATAGAAAGGGGTGTGGTGGGGCTGGGAGCTGAGCTGAATTCTGAGCTCTGCTGATAACCTGCTTTGTAATTTTCACACAGTTACTTAATTTCTTTTGGCCTCCAGCCTCCTTCTGTATAAAACAAGGAGCGGGATACCTCCTTTTTTTCTGTAAAGATCTTTCAGAAACATGGCTGAAAAAAAGTTTAATTGAAGCCTGAGATTCTCTGCTCATTAACTCTGGCAGGCAGGCAGCTGTATCCTCATTGTGTGGGGACACTCAATTTGGCACAGCAGCACCTTGCAGGGTTGGAGGGGGTTGCTGGGGGGCTCAGCAGGAGCCTCAGAGGGTCTGCAGCAGCAAAACATTGCCCTGGCACAATGCTGGAGGCAGGGCTGTGCTACAAAAGAGAGGTCAGCTCAGGGCTTGTTTATTTATGGGTATTGAAGATCTTGTAGCTAAAGTAAGGCTTAGGGAGGTCAGCCTGGTTTCTGCCTGCTCAAATTCTGTTTGCAGTTTCATGTGGATAAGATACAGTACTCTGTTATGTGCTGTGGTCTGGTAACTGGCTGCCACATTCCTGAAGTTGCTGCACTTCAAGGCTGATAGAAATGGCCACCCTTAAGTCATGTAAAATTACAACATTTTGGGCTTAAAGGCACTGTGCAAATATACTGTTACTGCCAGGCAGTGAGCATGGGCTCCTAAACAGAGCAGAACAGGATGCAAATCTGTCATCATTTTCCAGCTGGCAACTACTGCCTGAGTTAGAGTGGGAATGAATGAGGCCTCAGTGTGCTCTGCTGCAAGGTAAGCTAAGCAATAGCTGATCCCAGAACAGAAACGTTCAGTTGATATTAATCATGCTACAAAGAACCTCTGAGAGGTTTGTGAGAAAATTTAAATGAGCCTTTTAACACTGCTGAGCTTCAGGCCACTTGAACCATTTGGAGGCTCCCATTCTTTGTCCCCAAACAGTCTGTGCCTGCTCAGGGCTCAGTGTAGCAGAGTGGCCTTTTGCAATTCAGGAAACTGCCACGTTGAATCCAGACATGCAGCACTGGTGGAACTTGTACTTTCTATATGGACCAAAGTTTGTTCCCTATGAACCCTGAGAAAGCACAAATTGAGCAGATCTTGTTCAGTCATATGAAATCAAACATGCAAGAGTCTCTCTCTGCACACTTGACCCCATCCAGGGAGAACCCTAGTAGGTTTAAATTACACTGCAGGAGCAATTCCTCATCACCTGTGGCTACAGAAATATAGAGAGTATTTTCATATGCTGACACAGCCACAGAACATCCCAAGGAGACCTTGGGAAATACCTTCCAGTAACTACAGGGCATTTCTCAAGTGTCTGTCACAAGGCTATTCCAGAATCAGCTGCTTATATGGTCATTAACTTTCATTTAGCTTTTGTTTAACTCTATTTCAGGTTAAATAGTTTCTAGCAGATACTCTGTGAAGGGAAATTCACTGAAGGGCAGGCTGTGAAGGAACTGTCATAGGACAAACACAGCAGATGTGAAAATAATCTCAGATCCCCTTCTTCTCACAGGCAGACTGTGGCTGTGTCTAATTTTTGGGACACAGAGATTCATCCATCTCCTTGGTGCAGATGTATCCTGGCCACATTCTAACTCCCTGGCACCAGCACCCTGTGTGCAAAGGCTTGTGGATGCAGAGGCTGTGGGTAGCCTGTCCCAGCTCCAGGCTTTGGGACTAGGCCACCTCCTCCATACCAGCTCTGAAATCTAAATATAACCAGCTCAAAGATAAGCAAAGGTTAAATTTCTGTGCCCAACAGAACATGTACCAGAAAGCACAGAAAGAATCATGATCAGCAGTTGTGAATCCCCAAATAACAATAATAAATCCCCCCAGTATGATACAATGATCACAGTTCCATCCATCAGTCTTCTCTTGCAGGACATGGAGCTGTTACTAAAATCTCTTGTTTCTTAGCTATGTTTGAATGCCAGTTGATTTTTAATTTTTTTTTTTTTAATTAGAATTCAAAAAGGGATGACCTACACGATAGCCTTTCCTTGAAGATAGAAAGAAAGGGGGAGCAAACAGGGTCAGCAGTTCTCCCTGGGAGCAGAGATAAAATGCAGCAGCCATAAAAAGAAGTACTAAACGCTGCCCTGTGACACTCGAGTTGGACACCTGCCCTAATGTCACAGTTCCCTCTCCGTGTCACCCACCCAATGCAAGCTGTCAGGACTGGCAGCAGTTCCAGCTGTTTGGAATGTGGTGGGTGCACCAGACTTCAGCTGCCTGACTGAGTGGGTGCAGAGGGTGGAGCCCTTGCTGATTTGGGAGGAGAGGAAGACTCTGATAAGGAAAGAAATATAAAGAGAGTGAGCAGAGCTGCTTTGCTGGGAGGTTGCAGTGCCTCCCCCAGGCCATTTCCCCCCCCCCCATTTTCCCCTTTTCCCACCCATTTTCCCCTTGTCCCACATGGTGGCAGCTGTCCTGGGGACGGAAGGGACCTGCCCAGGTATGTTTGCCAAGAGAGATGAAGCCGTTTAAAGGCTTGCAGCAGTAACACAATCCTGAAGAAAAAAAAAAAAGAAGAAAAAAGGTCCAGGCTCTTGCTTACCCTAAGGCAGTTTTATTCTGAATCATCATTTGTCTTGTGGCTGTTCCTAGAGTGCCACATCGCTGTGTCAGCCCTTCACAAGACTCCCAAAACATCCAGATGATGCTGGATGGGGCATTACCATGCTAACACTGCCTTTCAGGGGAAAAAAGTTAAAATATGTGGGGTAGACCCAGTGTTGGAGCTAAATGTAACCCTGTCTTGTCCACAGCCTCAAGGAGCTGCACAAGGATTTAGCATCTACTTGGCCTGAGCAAACAGCTAGACCAGTTTTTTAGAGCAGCAGCTCTCTGCAGTTCACTGTGATGATCTTGGCCAGGCTCAGTTTCATTTGCTGCAGGCAGATTTGTTTTATCCTGCTCGGGAACAACAGAGTTAACCAGTAATGACCTGCCAACTTCCACAAATCACAGGGCTGTGTATATAGGACAGACACATTCTGAAGGAATTAAGGCAATGAACATTTTATTACTGCTTCATTTTCTAGGAAACATCTGCAAATGCCCAGGCAGTACATAACTCTGGTTTTGAAAATGTGTTTTACTGTATTGCAGGGCACAGCTTTGCTTTTTGATTTCCAGCCTCTTGAACCAGAATAACTACCCAAATTCCTTTTATTTAATATTTATTGAATCAGTATTTCTATCTCATTTTCCCTCTTATTTGGCTGCATACACGTTAAGTTATGGTGACAGGAAATGACAGATGAAAATGACATGCAGTTTTTACGTATATTTTTCGTCAATGAAGCTCAAAATATTTTCAAATCATTAGCGCCATTTTACAGAAGAAATCCTGAAAGACAGGGCAGGAAATACTTCATCCGACAGGCACGGGGTGGAGCTGGAGCAGCCACTGCAGCTGCTGCTCCCGTGCTGCGGCCCAACAGCTGCCAAAATACATCTTGATTGATGAGAGAAACCCAAAGTACTTGTAAGAGTGAAAATGTAGTGTTCAGTAACTACCTTGCTCCTTTCACAATAACAAAAACTTTGATGAATGTGCGAGATGGGGCATATTTTAAAGGAGGCAATAGGGAATCATAGTTTTATAAACAGAGTTTCAGAGTTTTAAGGAATGGGCTGGGTGTATTTGTTGTTTGTGGGTATTAGGGATCAAAACAACTCAAATTTTAATTTATAGGGATAATTTTGCTTCCTTTAATTATCTCGTTCACACTCACTGGTTTGAGCTAAAATTTCTGGGTGTGGGGACAAGTGTATTGGCTCAGCAAAGCACTACAGTACATAGAGCCAAATCACCCAGTTATTCTCCCTAGCAATTGCTAAGATTATCCTCCAACAGAGTAGTGTTCCCTTTGTGTTTTGACTGGTCTCACTGTAGAACTTGTTGGTGTAGAGTTTCCACCATTTTCCCCAAGGACACTGTTTTGGGAGGTGAAATCTCCACATGACAGAGGTTTGCTCGCTGCTCAGCCAACACTTCTCATTCCTTAACAGGGCAAGTTCTTGTTCTCTTTGGTGCTCCCCCTCCATGCTTTACTCCAGACACAGGTGTTTGGGCCCTGGACAGGCAGGCCAGCCTATCCAGTGAGGCCTCTTCCCCCTCCTCCAGCTGCCCTGGACACAGGGATGTCCACACCACAGAATCACACACTGGGTCAGGCTGGAAGGGACCGCAATGCTCATCTGGTGCCCCCTCCCTGCCTGAGCAGGGCCAGCCCAGAGCATGTGGGACTGTGTCCAGATGGCTCTGGAATATGTCCCTAAAGGGAGGTTTCACACCCTCTCTGGACATTCTGTTCCAGTGCATGGCCACTTGTACAGTAAAGTCCTTCCTCATATCTAGGTGGAATTTCCTGTGCATCAGTGTCTGCCGATTGTCCTATTGCCTGGCATCACTGAAAACAGCCTGGCTCCATCCTTTTGGCACCCTCATCCAGACACATTGAGACCTCCATTCAGGTCCCCTCCCAAAGTGCTCTTCTAGTTAAAAAAAAAATAAAATAGATCTCAACTGGCATTTAAACAGAGCTAAGAAACAAGAGATTGTAGTAACAGTTTCAGGTCCTACAGGAGAAGACTGATGGATGGAGGCCATGAGCATATGATCATTGTGTTATAACAGAGGGGTTGTTATTGTTATTTGAGGATTTACAACTGCTGATCATGATTCGTTTTGTCCTTTCTGGTATGTGTTCTGTTGCACACCTTCTCTGCTGTTTGTGGGCAGCTCTGGGCTGTTCCCACAGGTGGCCTGGTGGTCGTGGAAGTGCGGGGGTTTCCCCTGACGCCGATTCTGAGAGGAGAGGGTGGCACTGCCTGCTCAGGGCACACAGGAAGCAGCCAAAAGGGGAACTCCCCTCCAGCCTGGAGGCCATCGCTGGGGCTGGAAACTCCCTTCTTTGCCAATCCCTTCTGTTCTTTGGCCACAACAGTCCCATGTAGCAATACAGGCTGGGGACAGAGTGTCGGATCATCAGGTGACCCCAGCATCTGGGAAGAATGATGTGCATAACTCCATGATATCAGAAGGCTAATTAATTACTTTATTACACTATATTATATTGTAACTATTTAAAGAGATACATACTATACTACATCATACTTACTTCTAACTAACTACTGGAAAACCTGTGACTGTCAGCCAACAGTCCCAACACACACACACATGTGGATCCAATTGGTCAATGAATTAAAACACTATCACCAGAATCCAATCGAGCAATCCCTTCAGGTAAATAATCTTCCAACACATTCCACATGTTCAAAACAACAGGAGCAGCAAGCAGAGATAAGAATTGTTTTTCCTTCTTCTCCATTTCTCTCTGTTCAGAGGGCATGTGAATACCACAGCAGAGTGGTTGGAAAGCCAGCTGGAAAAGGACCTGGGAGTGTTGGTCAACAGCCAGGTGAACGTGAGCCAGCAGCGTGCCCAGGTGCCCAAGGAGGCCAGCGGCATCCTGGCCTGGATCAAGGAGATCGTGGCCAGCAGGAGCAGGGCAGTGATTGTCCCCCTGTACTGGGCACTGCTGAGGGCACACCTCGAGTGCTGTGTCCAGCTCTGGGCCCTTCACTTCAGGAAGAACTTTTTGATGCAGGAGCAAGTCCACATGGCAGCAATGAAACTGGTGAAGGG
Organism: Ammospiza caudacuta; assembly: GCF_027887145.1. NCBI lineage: Eukaryota > Metazoa > Chordata > Aves > Passeriformes > Passerellidae > Ammospiza > Ammospiza caudacuta. The sequence continues at coordinate 5,753,314 of NC_080597.1, read as the reverse complement.
TCTGGACACGTTTCACAAGGAGTGGCTGAGGGAGCTGGGGCTGTTTAGCCTGGATGAAAGGAGGCTCAGGGGAGATCTTATGGATCTGCAAAACTCAGGAGGATGCAGCCGGGTGGGGGTCTGGCTCTTCCCCAGGCAACAGCGACAGGAGGAGAGCACACAGTCTTAAAATGCCAGCTGAAGGCTTAGGTTGGACATTGGGAAGAACTTCTTTACAGAATAACAATCGAGCTGCCCAAGGAGCCGGGGGAGTCACCGTTCCTGGAGGTGTTTACGTTAAGAGTGAACGTAGTCTAGACAACATGGTGGTGTGTGGCCACAGGCCGGACCCGATATCTCAGAACTCTTTCCCCACGGATTCCAGGAATCTGTTCCCGGGAGGGAGGGAATGAGTGAGTGAGGGGTGACCCCGGGCCCCGCTCCGCTGCGGCTGCGCGCCCTCAGCGCCGCCTCCTCCGTGCGCGGCCCGGCCCGGGCCCGCCGCGCGTCCTTCCGGCCCCGGGCGCGCAGCCGCGGCGGCGCCTCCCGCATTGGCGGCGGCGGCCTCGTGCGATGGTGACGCCGTAGGGCCGGAGGAGGCGGCGGCCGGGCCGGGCGGGCGGCGGCGGCGGCGGCGGCAGCGGCGGCCGCGGGACGGGGGCGGCGGCAGCACCTCCGCCGGCCGTTGCCAGGTGAGCGAGCGCCGGGCAGCCGCGGCCGCGCTCCGCTCCGCGGGGGCTGCGCGGCCTGGCCGCGGCCCGCGGGGCCGGGGCTGCCCGCCCGGGCGTGCGGCCGCTCTTCGGGGCGGCGGGAGGGACCGCGGCGGGCGGGAGGGCTGGAGGGCGGGCGGCCTGCGCTGGTGCCGCTGCTGGCGGGGCGGGAGGCGGGCGGAGGGCGCTGGCCGGGCCGGGCCGGGCCCTGCGGGCGAGCGGAGCCCTCAGGCAGCGAGAGCGCTCGGGGCACGGCGGAGCACCGGGAATCGCCGGCTGCGGGAGGAGGCTTTGGGCCAGGGGAGCGCTCTAAGTGGGTCAAGAGCACCGTAAGTGGGTCTTGTTTATAGCCTTCCGTGCACTTGTTGCTTGTGAGGGCAGGGAAATCTGCTGCTGCGCCTGAAAGCTTCTTAGGGAGGCAATAGAAGTAATAATTCCTCCGCTTGCAGTGTGGGAGCCCTTTTTGACAGCAGAGTGTTTTTAAGTGCTTATATCTATAAACACTGGAGTTACCGACAGTAGATAATGTAATATAAATATTTGATATTAGGGTAAGCACAGTTTGGATATTCTCAAGTGGCATTAGAAGAAACTTTTTAAAAAGTTTTGCTGTTTTTTTTTTTTATTCCTGAGTGAATCAGGTGTTCATCTCTTGTTTGTTTGTGATGAACAACAAAGACGTTGAAACATATGGTAATGGGCTGGAAAACAAAGAAGAGATGACAGCTGTTCTTCTTTGCTGGGGTTTTCAAGCAGTGTTAGTTTCTTCTTGTGTTTGTCTTAGCCTTACAAGTCAGATGATTCTGTGGCTTCCGTAGATGTGTGGGCATTTGCTTTCAGAAAACCATTAATATTAAATTAGAACTTTTAATTTTTTATTTTTTGTTATACGAGCTTTGTCACTTTGTGTATGTAAACTATCATGCACTTGTCACACAGCAGAAATCTTTTAGATGTTACCTCTCGTTTAAAGAAACTTTGTGTTCTTCACTGCAGCATTGAAGCTTTTCAGGCAGCTCAATTGCCTTGTGTATCACAACCGTGTTGTGTATTTTTAAAAATGGATTGAATTGTATGAAATTGGCCAGGCCCTCTGGGCAGAGCCTTCTTGGCATAATCTGGCCTTGAGTTGATGTCTTCGAGTGTAATTTAAACGCCTGTTTTCACTCCCTTGCTGTAGTCAGTGTCAGGGAGTATCGAATTTCTGCCTTCATCCTGGCTCCGGGCTTCACAGGTCTGTTCTGGAAGTCAGTGAAGAGCTGTGTGCTGCACAGCACTCCGAGTTGTGAAAATCCTCAGAGTCCTTGTTGTAGTATTTCAGTGTGGAGGTGCTTGTTTGCTGCACAACCTTACTCTGCTGTAACAGAGCAAAACATGTTTGTGATCAGCAAAAGTAGGCGTTGTGTCTTGGAGTTATGGGTGCAGCACGATCATGAAACATGGCCAGTTTTCCTTGTTATCTTTGGCTGTGACCTAGCCTTGTTTATAGCACAGAGGAAGTTTGTGTTATGAGTTCCTTTTTTTCTTTTCCTATGGGGTTGCCAGCCACTTGCAGTTCAGATGATTTCCTGCCGTGGTGTTTGCATTATAGGGATAACTTATTAATAATGTGTGAACTTCATCTGTTCTGTGACACTTAAACCTGTAAGAAGCCTATAAGTGTGTGTTAGTAGGCAACTTAAAAGGAAGTCATTGTTGTGTTGGAAGTGTAAGATTAGTTGGTACAATACAGAAATTATTCCCTTGTCTGAGCTGACAACTAAATATGGTTGTGAATAAGGTTGTTGGCAGCTTTGCTGTGAAAGCCATGGAGGATCGCTGCTAATGTGGAAAACTGAATCACAATGAGTGATGGAGGAGCTAAAAGCTGCATCCCAACCTAGCCCAGGTTTTCAGAATGATCCTTTCTGAGCGTAAATCAGATCTGAAAACATAATGTGGTGTGAAGGACAGGAGTGTATTTTTGGCGTACTTCAAGCAAAGCCTTTCATGGTGAAAATTTCTCCAGCATATTCTTATATATTATATGTGTATTCTCAAATATAGATTTAAAGTGCCACGGGTAGAGAAGCTTAAATTGTCTTAAAGAGACAAGAGAGGCAGAGCCATGGGGCTTTCCTTCATCCCACAGCCCAGTCTTGGCCCTGATGGACTTGAGTCAGTGCTGCTGAGCTGGTGACATTGCTACGAGTGTGGCAAGTGGCTGGTGAGCAGGGGTTTTGGCAGTGTGGGTGAGATTCAGACTGAAAGGCTGACTCCTGGACACAGGGTTGGAAGGCTGAGCTTTGCAAAACCTGTGCTTGCTCTAGGCAAGCGTTTCTGTAGGTCTGTGATGAAGGGAAATTAATGGGAATTGGCAGGGCATGTAATGCCAGTGATTTTAATGCTGGGATCTCTGCTGTTATCTCATGTCTTCAGTTACATGTTCAAGGAGCTGTGTCAAGCATTCATGTACAAAAGATACTCAATATTAGGCACTAAAAACGTTGCAAGTTTCATGGGTTTTGGATTGCATAACCATATTGTCCAAGGCACTGTGCAAAGCACAAGGCTGGCTTTGGTCAGTGGACATGCTGTTTGTGCATGGGGGAAATCTTGATAAGGAAACTTCGTGAGGTCGTTGGATTATTGTGCCATCAGCAATTCAAATCCTTGAACAGAAGTAGTTCTGAAATGGAAATAGCAGTTTTGAGTATTTATGATTTGAAAGTGTCTGTCTGAGTCATTCAGTGAATTTTCTGACAGACGGTGTTGGTAGATTTGAAAAGACGTTGCCCAAGATAATGGTGGTGATTATGAAAAAGTGTTTGGGACAGTGTTTAAGGAAGGGACTATTAAACTATTGATTTTGATAGAACTTGTTTTAAATGCTTTGTCCTTTTACAAGGTGTATTTCAGCTTGTTGTGGTTCACATGGTGCCTGTCTTTAAAGCACTGTTTGTCAAGAGAAGTTTAACAAAGAAGCTGGTTTTCAAAACTAAAGAATATGGAAACAAATAAGATTCTAGTTCCAATTCTTCAGGAAACATTCCTGAAAACATTTTGAACTTTTATTTGTTTATTTGAATATGCTCCTACTACTGGAACATTTCACTTTTGAAGTAGGATGTTGCAGGTCAGTGTGTAAGCTAATAAGAAGCAGGAGGTGAGTTGTTTTCACACAGTTCCTGTTACAGAGCTTTGAGGAGAGCAGCCTCCTGCCTTCTGGGTTGTGGAGTGTGAGATGCAGACTTTCACCATCATGTAACTATAAAATTGAACTTGCCCAGTGATTACATCTATTTTCTGGGAAGTTTGTCTCAATGGTTTGACATAAAAAAAAATATAATCTTAGCCCAGCTTGACGATGAGCCTGAAGGTTCCCTTTGAGGAGAGGGTGACAGACTTTGTGTCTGCAGAGGCTGCTCTCCACCCTGGCACGCGGCAGCTGGGGAGGTGAAGGGCAGGCAGCCTCTCTCAGGAAAGGGGGTGCCACACTGCTTGTGCTGCTGCTACTGGATTTGAGAGACAGCAAGGAACTTGAAGTGAGTTGGCAAAATTAATGTGCTCAGAAATATGAAAAGCAAATATTATATGTTTAAATAGTATTTTGCTTTCTGGTTTAACATGATTGCTCATGTATTCTGGAGTTGCAGGTCTCTGCTGCTCTGTTGGTGGGGGAGAGGGTCTCTCTTTCTGACCAGGCAGGATTCTTTGGACTTCTGTGAACTACATGTGTGTCAGTGATTTTGGGACATCTCAGGGCTGTCCTGTGGTTGAACTGACTGCAGAAAGGGTTTTTCAAACGTATAGGTGGATGTAAATTTCACAGGATGCATAATTGTTAGTGTAGAAAAATGTGCTGCATGGTTCAGATGGATTTGAATAGCTGTGAAAATGCACTGGAGTCTGCTGGGATGTGCCAGCTGCTGTAGCTCTCTGTGAACAGGACTAATTAGGCCCTTGTGAGAGCAGAAAATAGTCAGGCACTATTTACAGGGGGAAGTGTTGGAACAGCAGAGCTGTAATCGTTGGCTGTGAGGTACCTTCAGGCAGCAGTGGGAAAGAGAGCAGACAATTTACTTGCAGAATGGGCTGAAAGTCATATCTGAATACTCAGAGTGGGTATTTCGGTGTTCTGCCAGCCCATCTGAGTGCATTGCAAACCTGCTACAGGAAAGGCTACTTCCTTTCCCCCCCTGCTTTATTCTCTTCTTTCTGCTAGTATTATCTCAAAATGCTAAATGTTCATGTTTCTCACCTAATGGTGAAAACCAAAGGTACACCAGGTATAGATGTCAAAATGTTACAGTGTTGCCTGCATTTGAATAGATCCTGTGAGAGGGGTTTGCTTTTGTCAAATAGTTGTTTTTCTGAGGGAGTCTGTGATCATCTGCATGTATTCCAAGATAAGGTGTCACTAGGCTGCTGTGTCACAAGTACTCCAAAGCAGTTTCTCATATCTGTTCATGTAGTTTTCCTCCTTCTCTTCTTCACCAAATTAAATGCTCTTTTCCCCCAACACATTGGTTCCATCTGCTTAGAGGATTGCAGAGACTGCCATTCTTTGTTTGAAGCCAAGGTCAATTGTGCTGCTCTGTTTGGGTCTAGAAAATGACAGTTTATGTGCTGTGGAATTTTTTAGGAGCTCACTGGATGTGTTAAGCAGTTCTACAACTTCTAGATAAGGGTCATTTTGCTGGTAGGAGCCTTCAGTGGGCTTTTCTCTGTTTTAATGACAGCACTCTGGAGAGCTTCCTGTTTTAGCTCCTTACTGATGGATTTTTATTTGTCAAGTTTGATTTTTCTCAAAATGTTGTCATAAGTGTGTGTTAGTAAATTGGATGTTTATGGATATTTAAATAACAGGCTGTTCCTTGAGGGAATGAGCCATGGGCCTTCCTGCTAAAGGAAATATTTTCTTCATGTAATTCCAGACTTCATTGAAGGCCCTTACTTGTGCTCCTTTGATTTCTTGTTCAAGCTGTTTGGTAGGTGATAGTAAATTTTGGGAGATAAGGACTTCAAGATCCCATATGTCTCTACATTGTTTCTGTTTATTGTAACATGCAGGACTTGTGATGGAAATGAGATAGTTGAAGGGAAGCAGTAAAAGCTGGTTTTTGGGTGCAAATACCAACTCTGGCTGCTTAGATTAAATCTGAATGATGGTAAAAGAGCAATGTGCTTTGCAAATTGTGTTAGTTGAAGAATTATTTGTGTGTCTCTGTATTCTCTAGAATGGCATGTGGCATTGCAAGGCTGGTCACAGCAATGTTTCACTGTTCTCAATATTAATCTTTTAGGCAAATAGTTTTTTGCTTTAATGGAACATGATTGTAGAAATAAAAGTAAGAGCCTATTCATAATTTTTATTAAAGTAGATATGTGACAAAGTGCCAACTATTGGCTTTCTGCCTGCTGTACCTTCAGTGGGGAACAAAATGGATTATTTCTGAGGTGAGTGTTCTGAGAGTTGAGAAAAGCATAACAAAGTCAACAAAAGCTTTACTTAGTGGTTTTCTGACCTTTATATGCTCCAAGCTAGAAGGAGGATGCTGAAAAAGGCTTGTGTCATGGTTATCTGAATGTCCATGGTTAAGTGCAACTGCTCCTTGACTTCCTGCTCTGTGACATTTTAATAATTGGCAACCATGTGAAATCTGCAGCATTACAGAAATAGTTCAATAAGAGATGTCTTATAAAAATCCTTTCCTTTTTATGAGCTTCACTAATTTGGGGAAGGAAGTTGCTAGGTATCTTAGACTTGATCTGTAATGTATTTCTCGAGGGGCAATTTTCAAATCCATTTTTGGTATAGCAGAGGAAATTTAAATATAAATACACTATTATTTAAATATAAACACATACCAATTACTTGTTCTCTTTTTAGATCATCTCTCAGAAACACAGAGTGTGATTTGCTAAAGCCTCATTTCTCTCTGATAGGATTTTTCATAGGTGTTTCTTCTGCTGCTCTTATATCAAACAGGACTGTAATCAGTAATAAAATGTTAAAACTTTCTGGGTTACAAAAGAAATCTTTGGTTCAGTAGGAAGTGACTTGTTGCTGAAGTATCTGGGGCGGTGTCTATTGATTTTAGTTACTTTGCAAAACTCTTCTAATTTAGCCTTGAACCTATACTCTAGAGTTTAAGGGTAAGATGTCTTCTGTCTTGAAGATAAACCCAATTTTAAGTGAAGCTTATCCTTGATGGGCAGCAAGAGAAGCTGACCAAGTTTCAGAGGCCTGGCATGACTGTTTGTGTCCCAAACACCAAGCAGCATGTGATGCTGCTGAAAATGCCATTTGTGTCAACTGCTTTGGCAGGACTTCAGGGTCCAGGTCAGTGGGGCCAAAGGGAGGGGACCTGCAAGGCTGTCACAGATAACACTCCACAGTCCCAGCACTCAGATAAGGTCGGGTTGATGCAGCAGTGCAGCTCTGCAGGACTGTGAATGCCCAGGACACGTGTTGGGCTGGGGGCAGCAGAGCCCTAAAGTGCTGTTGGAAAGGTGGTGCAAGATGCTCTCACAGCACATTGGTTTTTCATTCCTCCCTGTAAGCCCTTTCCAGCTGACTTTTTCTGGGCTGGTTAGCTGCTTCAAACAGCCCCTTGTTACACATCACAGTAAAGTCATTGTGAGAAACAAAGCACGATCACAGAACTCATGACTGTTTTCCTCTGAAAACTCGTGTCTTGGCTCTGCTTCAATAGTTCATTATTGTACAAGTGCCTGAGGGCTTATCTGCCTGCAAGACTCACATGAGTGTTTTCTGTAGGCTAAGGCCATCCGTGAAAAGGCACAATTCCACATTCCTGTTCTTTTAGCAGTAACTGTGATGTGTCCAGTACTTCTTGTGCTACCACTGGAAATCACATTGCATTTTGAGAGGCTATCACGTGTGGACATTAAAACTTCCTTAAAGCTCAGCTTCCTTCTTGAAGATCCTGTTTTGAGGTAACACTTTCTCATTTGAAGCACAAGGGACTCATGAATTGGACAGTAATGGGAGTAATGTGTTTGTAATAAATGAACAGTTCATAGGCATGTTATTTGTTACAACATTCAGAGTCACAGGTAACAGTGGTGGTATTTGGGGTTGACCAAAGCATAGTTGCATAATTCCTGTGTAGAATGACATTTAGTCATGCTAATGATGGAGCAATTGAGAATTGCTGGCACTTAAAATTAATTACTAGGCAAACATAAAAAGGAAAGGTGGGGAGCATACTCATTGCTGCTGCTTGCATCTGAGACTGCTTCTTCAGGGCTTGTGACAGGTAATGGGCCAGTACCAATATATTGTGCTGCTTATGGTGATCCAGTTGCTGAGCAAACATGCAGGATGTGTATGTTAAAACTGCTTCTCTTCAGGGATTGCCCAACAGCCTTTATTCATCTTTGAACTTTTGATTTGTTTGTACTGAAATCTTGGATCGTCTGGTGAGTTGTCGAGAGAATTGATTATATTAGGAAGCAAGTGGTCTGCTGGTGAAAACCAGTCCTGCTTTCTGTTGGAAATGTTGAATAAGGAAGCCATGCAACTGGGGAGGGTTTAGACTGTTGGATGTGAGGCTTTGTATAGAACTATTAGCAGCACTCAGTGTACATAATGTGGTGTGTGTAATGTTGGAGGCAGATTTTCTGGCTGGTGTACTCCTTGCAGTATGGATGAAGTAGGTTGTATAAATTACAACAAACCCCTCCTCCACCGGAGTGCAGTGAATGTCAGATTGAAGCTGTCATGCTGGTGCTTTACAACTCCAGTGACACAGGATCCTAAGATAAACTCAGCCTTCATTTAGGGAAATTTTTAGGCTTTAACAACATGCCATGAAGTGAAGCAGAGAAAATGGAAATGGATTACAGAAAGTCTTCTGCGTTCCTTGCTGTTTTCCTGCTATAATATTTATGTCGTAGAGGATCTCTCCCAAGCTCTGATTTCAAACTCCCATGTGGACCAAAAGCAACATTTTATATGGCTTGACAAAGGTCTCTTTTCACTAACTTCAAGTGACCTGAGGCAGATTAACATGCAGATTAATGTATTTGACAGTAATAAATCAGCTTTAACAAGTACCGAGGCAGAGATTTGTTTGGCAGAGAGTTTGGATAAGATGTGGTATTTGGATTTAAGTTGAACATTTTGTAGAGAATGATATAGTGGAGATGGTTAAAAATTTCCTGCTTTCCTTGGTTTTATGCTGATGCATCTTTGTGCAATTTAGCTGTAACTGTGTGGAGTTTAAGTCAGAGTTATCTGGGTGAGTGAGCCTACAAAAATGGAAGGGTGTTAATTTAGATGAATGCATGCATTTTGTCACCCAGTGTGATGTAAATGTTTACAAGCTGCTGCATAGGACGCATACTCTTTGCATTTTTTCCCTCTCTATGTAAATTTATTACGTAGGATTTTGTTTTCTTGGAGAAACAGCCTTCATATTGATTACACATCTTTCTTGTGGGAATCTTAAGCTGTAACCTTCCCAAGCTTGAATACAAACATCAAAAACCAGGGAGGAATTTGAGGCTACCTTCCTCACAGGTAGCACAGCTGTTTGTCAGGAGAGCAGGTGTGTTGGGGAAAATTATTGCAGTGGTTGAGATAACTGCTGTGTGTGTTACTCCATGTGGAAGGTACAAGATCTGTCTGTTTCACTGTTCTCTGTTGTATTTCTCAGAAATGAGGCTTATGAGAAATTTGAATGTTTCCGTATCAGGGTGACAGTGTGACAAGTGGGGCTTCCAGATTGGGGATGATTGTTGAAGTGAGCTGCAGGAGAACATACACCAGTCAGAGACAGGACTGGAAGATGTCATTCTTTTCCCCTTCAGGAGGAAAACTGTGGAAATGAATTTTTGAAGGGTTTATTTAGTTTGTTTTCCGGTTTTGATTTGGTTTGGTTTTTTTCTCTGAATGGGGTGACTTTTTTTTCGTTAGTTTTTTCTTTTCCATTTGCACCTACTGTTCTGACTTTCATCAGTGGAAATCAGTGACATCAAATTGCTGTGGGACAGCTTAGACACTATCTCTGAAAGAAGTTAAAAATCATAGTTAAAAGATTTTATCTAATCTGTATGTAAGAACAAAAATTGGGGCATACTGAGTGTTTTGATTTCTTCAAGTCTCTGGAAAAAAGTCAATTTCATTGAAACTTGAAATTCCAGGGGAGCTATAACATAAACTAGTAAAACTACCTCTGGCTTAGGGTTCTGCCTTCATTGTGGAGTTGCTGCTTAGGCTGCTGCCTCCTGAGACTCTCTGAGCACCCTCTGGTGTGCAATGCAGGCAGGCTGTGTGGTACCCACCTGCCTCCAAGCTCTGCTGCACAAACATCTTTATGTTCTGGTGCTTCCCTCGCTCAGTTCTGCTCCCCCTGTGTGTCAGCCATGCTCAAAGTGCCAAGAGCTCCCTGAAGCAGAGGGACCAGCAGCTTTGTGCTGGTTGTGCTCAGCAGGCTGTGGCTGTGGGCAGTGTGAGAGCTGTGCCTGGCTGTGTTCATGGCAGGATGAAATCCTGACGTGAGGCTCCAAATGTGCCAGCCTGCAGCACCTCTCGCGGAGCCTTTGTGCTCTGTCCCTGACCTTTCTGCCTGTGCCCTGTGAGTCTGAGCCCCGGCCAAGCTGCAGGGCCACCCAGCCAAGCTGCCCATTCAGGGCAGGAGGCACAAACCTGGCAGCCTCAGGGCTTTGCTCTCCCCCTGTCCTCTTATGTAAGTCCCTGGCCAGAGCCTTCAGGGTAGTGCCTGCTGGCTTCTTGGGTGCCTTTGGCAGCTGTTGGTGTTCTTAGGGTGCTTTGCCTGCTGTCCCTAGGAAATTGTTTCAGCCCTTATCCTTTTTTCTACAGTTTTGTTTTCTGTCTCATAATAATTTAACTTCCTTCCTGTTTTATTTTGTTTGTATGCGTTAGGCTCTTTGCTGTCCTTCCTCAGAGACAACGCTATTTTAGAGTTTTTAGTGAGTATGTCCATCCCCTAAGGAAGCATGAATGTGCAAGCATTCTGAGCATGAATGTACAAGCAACATAAAACAGACATGCACAGGTATTCAGAGGTTTTTAGAGCTAAAGGTGGCTTCATGTGCTTGATGGATTTACACTGCATATTTGTCCATTTTCCCTGTGGATCCTCATTCTGTAGCAAAATGTTCCAGGGTTTGCTTATTGCTGTGTCAAAAATAAATTTTTTTTTGTGTTTGAGGTCACCCAGCCTGATCTGCTAACTCTCTGTGCCCTTACCTTGGTTGATGGGCAGTGGTTGATATCTTCATTTTTCTTATTGTTGTTTGGCATGGTGCTGTTGTAGACATAAAGATTAGGAAACCTTGTGCTTTGTTGAAATCTTAACTGCAGTTTTGAGTGGTCACCCCTGGTTTCACATAAAGCTTTCTTTCCTATCACAAACAAAACCTTCTCTCAAATAATTTAGTAAATGTGTGAAATGTGATGTAAAACTTACAAACTATTACACATTGACTAACACATATTAAAAATAGATATTGGATTTTGAATTTCATAAGTTCAAGGCTTATTTCACATCTTGTTTACTTTGCTACAGCTGCTTGCTTATCTGCATAGGTCAGGGCTTGCCTGGTTATCTGGGCAGCTTGAAGGTCCTCCAAGGTTTTGCTTCTGCTTTTTCTCATGTATTAAATTCACAGCACTGCTTATTGACTTTCTTAGGACTTAGAGCCTGTCAGGGTCTCCTTTTTTTCCAAAATCTTGTGTGCCACTGCTGTGTGTCACTACTGGAAGAGCCTTTCATGCTTTCCATGATGGTGTGCCTGGGGATACAGGTGGGTAAGGTGCTGGCTTTGCTCTGTTCAGATCTGCCCCCTGTGTGGAGTTCTCAGCCAGAGAACTCAGCTGAGAACATCTCTGGCATACAGATTAGTGCCTGGCTCCTGTATGTAGCACTCAGCCTCTGCTGGGAAGCTTGGCCTGTGTCTTCTGTCTGTCTGTCTGTCTGTCTGTGCACATCAGGTGAATCCAAAGAGCTATGTTGCGTCTTGGTCACACCCATTGATATGGTAGCTTGTCTTCACATCAAAATTACATTAGATAGCTTATTTTTCTCACAGAGAGAGATCAAACTCATCCTAGAAAGAGGTTCTTTATTTGCCAGCTCCATTGACAGTAGGTGCTGTCAGCCTAAGGTATTTTTTCTTTGCAGAACAGTTTATCTGTGTAGTTTTACATGCATTAACACCCCTTACAGATGCAATTGTTCAAGAGTACCTTCAGTAAGTATTTAAAACTAGGACACATAACTATTCAGTAGTTTGCTGACCCAGTTCTTGCTTTCTGCTCGTGTTCCTTGTCTGGGCCCTTGTCCAGGAAATCAACTGAAATTCCTCCCCTTCCTACTCTTAAGGTAGTGAAGGCTTATCGACTTGGCCACGTTTCCTTCCTGTTCGTAAAGTTTCTTTGAGCAATGGAGTGTCTCCTGTGGTATCTGGAGATCCTTTCTGCAAACAGCAAGCACAGGCAGTGGATGCCAGGCTCGCTGGTTTGTGTTTGGGTGCTGCTGTAGGATGTGCATGTGTGTCTGAAAGGCTCTTGGGTGCAAAGCAGCCCTGACAGGTCACCCCAGCCCCGAGTTCCCTCTCTGGGCAGAGAGTGCTGCCAGTTCAGGGGGCCCTTTTGGTTGCTTTTCCTGGGGCTGTTTCAGACCTTGTCATTCTGTTGTAATTTTCCTGTAACGCTTTGAAGACAACAGTGGATGGAGTCTTGCATTCCTTCAGCTTTGTTGTTGTGTTCTTGTTTGTGGTCAAAGAGGAAGTGCCCCTTGTGCATGTGTCTGTTGGTTAAAGTGACGTGTGTGCAGGTACGGCCCAGAATTTATTGCTGCTACAATGGAAATCTTAACTGTGGGACTCAGTTTTTCTTTCTGAAGTCTGACTAATGATTCTAAGAAGAATGTGGCAGTTACAGACATGAAAATGTTGCCAAACACAGTTAAAATTGTAACACAATGGACTTTTTGGTTTCTGTCCCTTCTCTGTGATTTATTTTCACCCTTCCATTGCTGCTCTGGGTCTTCAGGTCAGCAGCTTTGGACTGCTGGAGAGGGTAACAGAGGCTATCAGCCCTAGGAGTCATTTGTTGGGAGTATGATCTGGATGTTCCCTGTTTCTTTTTCCTCTCTCTAGGATCCACTTGAGTTTCCTTGGGATCTTTGCTAATATGCTTTTATTCCTCTTTTCTTTCTTCATTGGTCTAAAGCTTCAGGTTATCTCTGGGAATGCTTCACATAATGCTGTTTTCTTCAGTGAATTTCATAATTAGAGTAAATGCTGCATTCTACATGTGATTAAGGCAACCTGGGTGTCTAATTTCAACTTTTTCTGTTTATGTGAAATTAAACCTTTATTCTTGTTTTGCAATAAGAGATTTTCGTAAGTGTAAACTTTGTGTCTGTTTCCCTTGAGGATTTTTTTGCTTAATCTGCTGTTCTTGGAGTTTCATGTTGTAAATTATCTTGTGTAAATAGTTTGACAGAAAAAAATAATCTTTATTTTCCTCTGTTGGTGCTGATTGTCACTAATCCAATGTTACAGCCAGTCCTCATTGTGCTTAGCCAGCAGTGTAGCTCTGTTACAAAGGGTGGATGGCAATTACATGCTTCAAAGTAAGGACACAATAATTTTTTAGATAGGTGCTCCTCATTGCCCAGCTCATTTACAACATTTTTTTTTTCAATTCCATTATGTGTTTGGGGTTTTCTGGTTTTGAAGATTGCTTTTTTTTTTTTTTTTTTTTTTTTTTTTTAGCTGAAAGAGATCCCAACATGATTGTCTGAATGCACCAGTAAGTGGTGTTAAGTCATGGTAAACATCTAACATGTACATTCACAAAATACTTCCTGATCACTTCTGAGTTAACATGAAGCATGTTCATGATCTTAAACTGTTTCAGTCCTAGCATTTACACTGGGATAGCTGTACTGGTTAGACCACACACTGCAGTAAAACTCTGTGGGGAGCACAGTGGCACCAGCAGAAAGTATTTTGGCGAAACAAGCCACAGCAAGATGACATTTTGTGTGAGTCTCTGTGGTCCTGGACCTGCTGATGTGTTTTGGGTTCAAGCTACAGCCCTATTCCATTTTAGCAATATTCTCATAAGGAGACTTGGGTGTTTTGAAATCCGTCCTTAGCCATAGGACAGTAGAAAGTAAAAATTAACTTAACATTTCTGCTTTTAAATTGCATCACTGGTGCCTTACGATATCAGTGTCCTTGGTCTTGTTTCAGAATTCAAGATGAACTATGTTACCAGGAAATAAATTTATATCTGAAGGAGTGGCACTGAATGTAGAGGAGACTAAATGGTCACATCAACTTTTCCTAATTTTCAACAACATTTGTCTTTTAAAACCAAAATTATTCTCTGGCTATTGCGTTAAGGAAATAAATTCATTAAAAGTGGCTTTACTTGGTTTTAGTGGAACTTCAGGCACTTGACTAATTTAATTGGCATAAATTAGATGGTCTAGTTATGGTGGATCTGCTTCTTTTCCTTGAATTTTGGTTGTTAAGAAGGAATCTGAAAGATGATGCACCACTTTTTTGATCCTAGTCTGATACAGTTCTGTGGATGTGGATGCTGTTTCTACAGTGTTCCTGTAGCATTCTTGCTACAGAAAAGTAGCAACTTGTTAGTTGTCTGACTTGTGGCAAACATAATGTTTTATGTTTTATGGCTTTTGAGGAGAGGGATATGTGCTGTTTTCAGAAATGCCATTGCTGAGGGCAAGTGAAGCAGTAGCTTTGCTTCATTTTAATTTTTTTACTAATATGGGAATGCAGACATTTTATAAACCAAATCTGTTGGCCAAAAACCAAAACACTGATGAGCAAACTCACAACCTTATGAGTAAAGATTATCAATAAAGTTAGAGAGCAGGTGCTTCCAAAAACTGGAAAGAGTGTCATCCTTTTACAACCTGGCCTTTATTAAAATGAGTGATCTTGGTAAGGTGATGGTTTGCTGTGCCAGGCGTGGTTTGCCCCTGGTCAACAGGTTGTAATAAAGACCATGATGTGTACTTTTATAACAATTAAAGGTTAGGGCCAACAGATAACTGCCAGTTTTTCATACATTAGGAAAATACATATAAAATAATAGATATAAAATATATGACAGAAATATATAAAATATATGTATGCAGTTAAACCTTTGGAGGTGGGGTGCTGCCCTTGAGCACCTTGTCCAGGCTGTTTCCCCAGCTGGGCTTTGAGCCAGTGCAGTTTATGTGTGTGACAGTATTTCATGGCAAACGATGGTCTCGTTCCCCTCCACTGGTTAATGTTTTTCCAGAGTCCCCTGGAAGGGCTTGTGACAAACATCAGAGTGCCTGTGGGGTGGGCAGCTGGGAGAGGTGGAGCTGTGTTTTGCCCAAAGGGGGGAAAGTGGAGCTGCCCCCTCTGGGCACCAGCCAGGCCTTAAATCTGCACACCGAAATAAAGAGGTGAGCACTAAGAAGCACTGAAGGCAGCACTGTCCTGATGATTGCTGTTGGAAGTTTGCAGCCTGAAATGTGCATATTCCTCTTTGGTTTTAAAAGCATGGCTGCAGTGTTTGTTTTTATACAATTGCTCCAGGTCTTGGAGCATTTTCTTGGAGCATTTATCTAAAAAGCTTCATTCAGTTTTTAGAGATTGAAACTCAGGCTTCCTAGGGGGAAGGGTAGGGTTATGCTTGCCTGTGGATTGCTGTTATTTTGGTGCCCTTTATATTCCCATGCAAAGATTTTCTCTGTAGAGGGTTAAAGGAAGTAACCTCAGTTTCATGGTGTAGCTCTGCATTTTAGTGCCTGCTCCAAATGCTTTGGTTTCTTCATCTCCACCCAACAGTTTTGTGAATTGGATGTCCTTGAGGCAGTAGTTAAAAGTATATATTCTGAATCTTCACTTTAGAGGAAAGTGATGTTTGATTTCAGGCTTTCACTTGCAGACAGTCTGTGATCCTAAGTGTTACTAACATAGGAGAACTGCATCTTTTTGTTTTTGGCAGCCATGAAGCAAAGTTGATGTGAGTAGCATGCCATGGAAATAAAATCATAAAAGAGCAAAAGATGGGATTTTTCTCACTTGGAGAAACTGAGCCACTTAATGAAAAATGAACCAAAAGCAAGTTTTGTGGGTATTTGTGGAATGTAATGTGGAAAGAGCTTGAACTTCATTCTGAGTTCTATGCTGCTTTTGTGACAATTCACTTGGTTTTGGTTTATTGAAGAGTAGAACTGATTTACAGCAGTCATCCAGTCTGTAAGGGCTGGACATTGTGCTCTGGGGGTGGGCCAGCCTCTGCCATAACTCTTTACTCAGTTAAAAAAATGGGGTCCGATTTGCAGTACAAATTGGACAAATGTTGTAACAATGTAGTGGGATCCTGTGAAATGGAAGCATTTCGATAATGCAGGAGGCTGCTGGCTTGTTCCCTTTCTTTGACTCCAAATGCATCAGAATGTGCTTGATTGTTTGCCTCTGCAGCCTGCTGTGAAATAGCTGGGGCTGAAGTTGCAGTGACAGTTTACAAGTTAAAAAGACAGCTTTTTGGCCACTGACCCTCTGCGGGAGTCTAATCTTTGTTTTGTAGATGCCTCTTTATCTAGGGAAATTACATCAAGAAAAGAGGTGTTGGATTACTTCCTCATTGTTCCTCTTTGTTAAAGATAACCTCCAAAGAATTTTTACAGGCTGATTTGTACTTTTCCTTAGGGTACATTGAGAAAACAAAGTCCTCTGTGAGAATTTCCTTCCCCTCCCGTTCATACAAACCCTTATTTGCTTTGTTTTTGACTGCAGCTTTGGAATGTTAACTGTGGATGTTTTACCTCCTGAATTGAAAAAGATCAAGACTGTTAAATTAAAAAAAAAAAGGAAGATAAAAGTTCCTTATTTCAAGTTGGTGTTAGAATACTGTTATTGAGGGACAACTTGTGACAACCAGAAATACAATGTTCCTAGAGAACTGCATTTCAATTAGTATACCTTATTTCACTCAAGGTAGCCAGAATCAGCTGTTCCACAGGCACAAAAATAGGTTGTGTTCTTCTCCCAATCAGTCTGTCCGTGGGTTGTAGTGGAAGTGCTCTGCCATTTGTACCTGTGCTGACAGTTCTGGGAAGGGACTTGTGCCTGTTCTGTCACTAAGGCCTTGCCTGAACCTCTTGGGAAATCTTATTTCAGTCAGCTTTGCCATTCCACTGGCGTGGCTGTAGCTGTCATGGCACATGGCACAGGCAAGGCAGGGTTTGTGGATTGATACAGCTTCTCCTACAAGATTTTTCAGGCACTCAAGCCCTTCATTAAATATTAAGCATTAATGAACGTTCTGAGAAATGTGTAGCCTGAAATTTTCATGGTGGTCTTTTGTTCTTTTGATAAGTTAAGGTCTGTTAGGGGAACGAGCTAATCTTAGGAGGAGTCACCCACTGTGTGTACATTGTTTATGCTGCTTTAATGGCTGCTTTGGGAGAGGATCAGTAAGGAAAGGGCGTGCAGTGGATGCCATTGCCTACCTGAGCAGGGAAGTTTCTGCCAGTAAGGCAATTGAGAGGGGATTGCAGGAAAAAGCAATTTTCATTCTTCTTCCAAAGACCAGCTACAGCCAGAATTAAATATCTTCTGAGGATCATTCTCATGCTGCTTACAGGAAAGAACATACTGACAAGAGTGGAGTACTGGAGAGATTGCTTTGCTTAGGGGTAGTGGGAGGTAGTCTGACCATCCAGGACTGTGTTTTATCCTCAAAAGGGAGTGACAGATCTTTTAGATCTAATTACAAACACTACTGTTAATGTGTTTTCTTTGTTTTGCTACCATGTGTCATCATTTAGCTGAGGCAGTAAATCAGCCCTTGTGCCAGGTGAGCTCTGGGAGTTGGAAGGGCTGCAGTGCTTATCCCAGGGAGTGTCACACAGAGAATAATGGCATTATCCTGTGCTGCTCAAGTCTGGGTAACTAGTCTTTCCTTACCATCTTCAGGAGTGAGGCCGTGTCCCAGATATGCTGTAGCCGTGGGTGCTGGCTCCTGTGACATTGCACAGCTGCAGTGCGTGCTGAAATAATGCTGCCTTCCAGTTGTGTGTGCACAGCTGGCAGGGCTGAGCCTCACACTGCCCTGGCTGTGCTCCTGTGGGCTGGCTGCTCTGGGGCTGTGTGGCAAGGCAGCAGCACACTGAATTGACCAAAGCCTCATTTTGTGCTTCCAGGCTGAGTTTGGAGCCCTGCTTGCATCAAACTGCCAAGTCCTTTCTGAAAGCTGATGGAGCATTTAGGAGTTTCTGTATTAAAAAACCCAACAGACCAAACTCTGTAGATGCTTTTCTCAGCTTATTTTAAGCACAGCAGGAACTCACTGATTCATCTACATGCTGATATTATGGATGCAGTCATTAAGTAGATTTTAAGTCATCATGGCAACTTCCTCTTTAAATGGAAGCTAATTTTAATGAAACCTTTAATTTGTATGCTACAAAAAATGTTGAAGGATTTCATTTATGAGACTGATAATCTCAATGAGACACAAAACAATATTTTCCAAGACCTCAAGTGTTCTATAGCTTTCCATTTTCTAGCTTTTGTTTTTGGGAACTGTGCAGTCTTAGGCAGAATGGGGCAGTAAGTATCCTCACAATGGTTCAACCATCATCTTCTGGTTAGATTCTACTATACTTAGCAATACTTCCTAATTTTTTAGGAAAAGAACTGTACTGTGAGTCATAGAGACTTTGTGATAGAACTCAGACTGCCTATGCCTTTCCTGTTCATAATCTTCACTGCTTTCTTTCATTTGTGAACAAATATTTCAGGCTATTTGCACTTCTGTGTTGGCACCTTCCAGCTGCATTCAGTCAGTGGTACATTTTTAAAAAGAAGTGAAACCCAGTAGTGGTGATTTTGGATTAGCTTTAACTTGCTTACCTTTGCATGCTCATTTAGGGCAAGCATATTTAGCACTGTGAGGATCCTGCATGATGAATGACATGGAAACATCTTAGTTCACTGAACAATCTCACTGTCATTTCAAGAAACAGCAACTTGTATTTCTGCAGAGCTCTGAAGATCAGCTCTGCTGCTCAATGCAAATCTGACTCTCTGGAGGTGAAATGCATCTTTTATTTTTAACCTTAGTGAATACTTGGCAGTGAGTGCTGGTGAAGTAGATCCTCTAGGCCTGATGTAAATTGGCATTCCTCTATCTGTTTTATTAGGAGAGCCTTTTGCAAGCATCTTGGCCAAATGTGGTTGAGCCTGTTGTGTGGTTGTGCTGTGTCCCAGAGCATTGCTCTCACAATGTCACAGAGGTGATGTAAGGACAGGCATTAGGCAATATTGCTGCTGCTGCAGCACACAGTGGCAATGCTGTTGCTTAAATCTGGCTGAAAGGAGAACCAGTACAACTTGCTGGTTCAACGTCTCATGGAATTGCCCAATGTATGGAACTGACTGGGCTGTTTGTGCTGACTGCCTGTTTGAAATGTGTGGGTTAGCAGGCAGGGGGTGTGCCTGTGTGTAACTTGTTTATAAACACCTGCTCTGCTTACTTGCATTTTTCTGCATTAGCTACAGCTTCAGATTGCTTCAGTGGACTTACTGTGGTCTAACCCCAGTGGGCAACCAGGACCCACAGAGCTGCTTGCTCACTGCCCCAGTGGGGTGGGAGAGAGAATCATAAAAGAGAGAACCTGTGGGTTCACATAAAGACAGTTCAATAACTACAGCAAAAGTTGTGGATACAAGCAAAGCAAACCAAGGAATTCCTTCACCACTTCCCATGGGCAGGCAGGTGTTCAGCCATCCCATCAGGAAAGCCAGGCTCCATCCATGTGATGTTTACCCCAGCCAAAACCAGCACAGTACTGTACTGAAATTCTCTCTTATAGGCTGCTTTTTGAATGAAGATGTCCATTAGCTTTATTTCAAACTTTATTTGTTGTTGTTTCTCTGGTGTTCAGCCATCCGATCAGGAAAGCCAGGGATCACATGTAGTGGTTACCTCAACCATGGGATATTTCAGCACAGTACTGTCCTGAAGTTGTCTCTTATAGGCTGCTTTTTAAATGAAGATGTCCATTAGCTTTATTTCAAACTGTATTTGTTGTTGTTTCTGTGGTGTTCAGCCATCCCATCAGGAAAGCCAGGCTCCATCACATGTAATGGTTACTTAGGAAGAATATTAGCTCTCCCCCAGCCAAAACCAGCACAGTGCTGTACTGAAATTGTCTCTTATAGGTTGCTTTCTGAATTAAGATCCCCATTAGCTTAATTTCAAACTGTAGTTGTTGTTGCTTACTCTTTTCTTTCTTACATCAGTTTTGCCAAATGGCAGTGTGATTATGTCTTCATGTTTCTTGCCTAAAAATAGAATTGTGAATTGGCTGCTTGAAATATGACAAAAACAGTTAAGATTTCAGTTCTGTGGCTTCCTGAATATTTGTTCCTGCTCTTAAAATCTACTTGCTCAACTCCTTCACTGAGCTTCCTGTGTAATGTTGCTAAACCTCTTAATTCTCCTGTGGCTCTTGTGTTTACCAAGTAAACAGCTGTGGCCATTTTAGCTGTTGCATCTCAGATGGAGGTTGTGACCCTGCAGTGAAGGCAGCAGGAAGGTGGGGATGCCATCTGCTCTGCTGTCACATTGTCACCTTACCGTCCTGGGTGATTAAAGCACTGTGCCATGCTGAACTCGGACAACTCGAGGTATCATTCAGTTCTGCAGAGTCTGTTACCTGCTCATTAGCAGCTCTCTCCTCTGAGGATTGCCAGGCAGCTGAGGGGATAGAATATTACAAACTGCTGCAGCAAAATTAACCAGAGCCCATTTGTCAGAGCTGAGAATTATCTTGCAGTGATCATATGTAAATGAAATGAGTTCATGTAAGGACAGAATACATTATTTACTGGCTTTTTGGAGGTGACATCTTATTACAAAACTGCCCATATCAATTCCCTATCTTATATTTTTAATTTTCCCTCCTACATTATGACAAATTTCAGCATCTTTTATTGGGCAGTAAAATTCCAATTTAATTATGCATACTGGCAAGTTAAATCTTGTTAGATGGGTTGTCTTAATGTTGTGTGTTAGTCACATCAGAGCACTTAGGTGCTACAGTAATGACACCAGGTGATTAGTGCAAAAAGAATAGATTGTCATTCAGAGGGATTCTGAAGCTTCAGCTGTGGCTTCAGTGTGATAGTACATTCTGATGCTTTCTGTCACTCAGACTGCAGAGTTCTCTGGAGATTGTGCCTCCCAAGGCTGCCACTATCAAACAAGTCTCTCTGAACTGGCTGCTGAAGTGGCACCACACAGGGTGTACGAAACAAATGGGTAACCAAAAATACTCTGGATGAGGGCTCAGATTAACAGTTGTCATCAATTTTCTGTAAATTTGATCAAATCTTTAGCATTTTGAGTTAAATTTACCCTGAATACTTTTTGCAGTGTTGTAAGTGTAGAAGACAGTTTCTTTCCTGAGTAGGAGCCATGGGTTATTGTGTTCTCGGAGATTTACCTGTTTCTGATTGCTCTGATGGAGTGAACAGTGTTTAAATTTGTCTGCTCTAATTCCTTGCACAAGTAAAGATACAAACCCATTCCTTGCAGTGATTGTGACCATGTTAATTTAAGCAAGGGAAGCATAATCACACTGTGTACTACTGTCCTCCTTGCAGTCTGTCTAAAATTAGTTGCTGCTTGAGCTCTGCTTGATTGCTATTACTAATACTTAATGTCCTAGTTTGGTGAAACCTAGTCTGGATGATTGAGCTTGGGTATGAGCTTCATACCTGCAAAAATACAGTAATTATAGAGTACCTGTGACAAGTGGTGCATTTCTAAATAATATTAACAGCCTGCTGCTTGCAATTTTGTAGAAATAATTCATAAAAGTTGGCTGTGGTTTTGTAGATTTACTGCTTTTTGAAGCTCACTTTCTGTCACCTTTCAAAGTTGTGTTTAACTTGTGTTAAACACAAGGATATGAAACTGTTAGTGGTCTCAGGATGAGGATTCATTACCCAGCAGTGTAGAAATGTGTTTAATTGATCCTGTGGGATTTTGGGCACATATAAAAGCAGTTGTCATAGCTGTTTGTAGCTTGTAAGCAAGCTCTTCTTCCAGCCAACTTCTGCATTCCTCTTTCTGACTTCAGTTGAGTTACACAAACGATTTTGTTCTTTCAGAGCCAAGACATAATCAGCCAAACTGAACCAAGAGGAAAGAGAATATTTGAGAAGGCCTCCAGCATCTCATGAACGAACCAACGGAACTCGATAATGCCGGTTGTGCAGAGCCAGGTCTGCGGCTCAGAAAAGGACACATGTCTGACCCTGCAACCACACAGGCAGCCTTTGAGGAGGACAGCTCTCAAGAGAACCTCCTTCTAGTGGAGACACCACTGTCTTCTGACCAGGAAAATGTAAGTCATATGATTCATTACCTGCTAGGTTTTCTAGGAAAAATGAGTTTTGACCTAAGCGCTTCAGTGTTGTAATCTAACTTTTGGAAATGTGGACCATGAGCCTCAACCTTTTATTGCCTGCTAAATAACTGTAATAATACCAGGAAGATTCCAGAAGTATTCAGTTGAATAAATGTATGGGAACTTGGGTGACAAGACCAACTAGTAATAACTAGTTTAACCAGCTTTTTTGTTTTTATTTTGTCCTCAAAGAAATGGGACTTGTACTGGTTTGTGTTCTGCTGAGATGCTGTTCATACAAAAAGATTTTTGTTCTGTAATTTTCAGTTAATTGTAAGTGAAAGGAGACCTGTTGGCTCTGGCTGCATGTAATCAGAACCTTGGCTAATTGGTATCTTTTTGATGATTAGGACAGAAAAATCTGTTTGCAAGCATTCTTGCTGTAATTAGACTGAACAGTGCATGATATCTTATCTCAGACAGTAGCCAGTAACAGACTCACAAGGAAGAGCAAAAGGATGGGGAAGCTCCTTTTGTTACCTCCTAGGACACTCTCCCAGTCTTCAGCAGTTGTTGGCTCACAGATTTTCTGAGCCAGTGGCAATGTCTGCAAGTTTTAGGTGCATGAACCTCTATAAATTTTAGCAGCCACAACATGCAGAAGGGCATCCACAGCTTTATTAGGTGTTCTACAAAGACACAGTCCAAGCACTGGAGAAAAGTACCTTCTGGTTAGAGATTTCCAGAACTGTAATTAATGCTTCTCCCAGGATATATTCAGATGGATATCAGCATAGTTAAGTGGAAGAGGCATTCATCTTAGGCTCACTATCCAATTTATCATGGATTAATGAGTTTACTGTATCAGCTCAGTCACAGCAAGTGTGTGGTTTTAGCCAGCAGCAAAAACATGCTGGTGCTGCTTACTGTGTGTTGGGCTGGGGCTGTAATTGCATTTGCCACAAGTTCTGGGTGTTTGCAGGGCCCAGTGTCATGGATCAGCTGACATGAGAACTGCTATTTGCCTTGTCAGCTTGATGAGTTGGAGCCCTTACAGAATTTAGTGCCAAGCATTCTTGTAATGAAAAGTCAGGATTGGTATTCATGTCTAGAGAGCCAAGCCAGTGCACTCACAGTTGTACTGCAATAACTTCTCCAGAACATTCTCAGTATTCTGATAAGGTAAACTCCCAGAGTCTTTTTCTATTTTGTGGAAGGTTGTGAAGCATGGGTTTAAGGTGCAAAGTCTTGGACAAAACTGGTTAGAAAAAGAAAGGTTGAGTTGTGGTAGCAGATATTTTGAATTTACATGTTTATCTCTTGGTGTGTTTGGGATCATCTGCTTTGAAGACTATTTTCATTCTTGTCTCTGACTTTCCTGGTTGAATAATCAGAGTTACCTGTGGATGGAATGCCCAAGGTAAAAGTCCATAATTGATAATGTGCTTTAGTTCTTTCTGTACATTGCTTAGCTAAACAGAAATTATCTGGCTGAATCAGTGTTTAATTCTAACTTTTTGGCAATGAAACAGTTGAAATACTTTCATTCTCTCTTTCAGGCATTCGTAGCACATGTTGTCTTTTTGATTTTTTTGCTTTCATCCATACAACAAATGTTTGTGTTTTTTTTCATTTTGGCTCACTACAAATGTTTGGCTTTCTCATGTTTGATTTCTCTTTCCTGGTCTCCTGAAGTGGTGTCACAGAAATTTGTTTTTGCCATTTGGGTCTTGCTGTTACATCTTAATCTTCATCACTTTCTCTGCCATATATGGCCTTGTGCTTTTTAAATTTTTTTTTCATCCTTTTATGCTGGTCCTCAGTGATTTCTTGGGTTTGTTAGTATGATGCCTTTAAATTGTTTTTGTCTTAAAAGGCTAAATAATTGATGCTTCTAATGGATCATCCCAAAACACTTTGCTGTCAAAAGTGCCAATATTGGCTTGCCAAATGGCCTTTATTATGTGACATTCTGCAGTGTTCCAGATAATCTGGAAAAAACATTATGCTATACATCTTCCTCTGCCTTGTGTAAGCCTCAGCACAGCTGTTGCTCAAATGTCAGCTTGGATTCCCTCTTTGCTCTGCTGTGCATTCTGGCTCTGTGCATCTGTCTCAGCAGAGCAACGTGTATTTGTTCATTAGCCTGACTTCTCGTTCAAAAGCCTCATTTTCCTCTGGTCTGGAAGAGATTCATGTTCAGATAATAGTAATATAAGGATTTTGTTCTTGACCAGGTGACAATCAAGCTAAACACAGCCTTGTAAAGGTCTCAGGTAGTGCCCACTCTGAATCAGCCACGATGGAGCTGGGGACAACAATTCCTGTTGGATGAGGGAAGGCAGTGAGGGCTGTTGTCATTTAATATTCCTCTAAATGCTTCTACTTAGGAAAAGCTTTTATCATAGTAAATATGTGTTCTGAAATGTACTGGGCTTAGGACTTGTTGTGTTAGTGTAAAAAGATGTGTATTTTTATCCTGTGATAATATGACATTGTTTATTTTCCCAGCGCCTCCTATTACTGTGCTTATATCATTGCAGCTCTCATATAAAATCTTCTCCAAACTCTCCTATACAAGATTCCTTTCCCTTCTTGTATATCCACTTCCTACTCCACTTGTAGAAGTAGCTCTTAAGAGGTAGTAGTTGATGAATTTTTGATGAATTATTTTAATAGTCTTTTGTAAGGAGGAAGGCATGGAAGCATGTCATTATGTTGTTCAGAATTAATTTCAATCTTCCTCACAGCTTGCATTGTATACTATGTACTTATAATTTGATGGACCAAAATATTGGTCCTCATAATAAAGCTTTTTTTTTTTTTTTTTGCTAAGAAAATGAAGGTGATATTAAGAAATAACATTTACTTCTAAAAGATTTCTTTTCTGAGGCTGTTGACCCTGGCACCTACCTGGGAGGTTGCATAGCTGTGAACTAGAAATATAAGATCCTACTTTCTGTAAATTGTGGCATTCAGTAGATACATGTAGCAAAGAATTGCTAGCCAAAAGCATAGACCATGCTTATTCCAAATAACAATAACACAGCTGCACCCTTCTGCCAATGCTGTTAATCTGCCAATTTTATAACAGTTCCTATGAGAAGATACAAATCATATAACATCAATATCCTTTTTATACCTGAACCTCTCAGTCTGTATTTTGTTCCATAACTCTCTGTTCTCTCCTGGAGTGCAGATATGTCCATAGCTTATCCCCTCTTCCCAGTACCAGTTTCAAGGACTAGATACAAATCTTGCTGTCTTTAAATGTGAAATTAGTGTGGTGGCAGGTGAGTGGTGAGCCTTCTGTGACTTGGACCAACAGTAACCATTTGTCTGCATGATAAGCACTTGATGATGAGAAAAGCATCAAGCAAAAGCTGCATAATTCTTCTCATTCCTTCAGCAGTTTAAACTTATTTTCCTTTATCTGGTTTACAGTACATGCTGATAAAGCATTTTTCATCAGGTGTTTCCCTCCTGTAGCATCCTGGATTGCCTTGTCTTTGGGACAGCATCCTTTCTCCTGTCCCAGAGTTTCTGTGTCTTAACTGCTTTTGTAATTCCAGCAGTGATAGTTCCTAAAGAAATCCCTCCTGCTGTGACTTTGTTAGGCTGACACAATCAAATGCATGTGACTTCTTACCATGTGCTGAATGGGCTCTTTGTGCAGCCCTGGAACCCTGTGCTCGACTCTTTCCCTTTGTACTTTAACCTGTCAGTGACAGGAGGTAAACAACAGAACCATTTTCTTTGCCTTTGTTCCAGTCATGGGTTTTGCCCGTGCCTGGATGATGATTCCTTTCATCTTCCCTGAAGTTGAGTTGTTGTGCTCTTGTCCTGTGAGGCACCAAAATGTGCCCATAAGGTGGAGAGCTGTTGCTTTGAAGTGTTTGATAACTTACAGTAAGGTTCTGGGGGCAGCTTTGTGTAGCCCTCAAGTTGTCTGAATGGGCAGAAAGAATTTGGGTGAATACTCCTCTGGATTGCTTTTCAGGGAGTGTGGGCTCTGAAGGGAGAACTTGGTTGACCTCTGACAAATTTCATGATATTTCCATGTACTTACAGGAATCTTTCTAGAGCATAAATACCAAAGTGACTTGAAGGAGGAAGGCAGAAGGATGTAACAGAATTTCAGGTACAAAAGAGAATTTTAGAGTAATTTAGGGTGAACAAATGACTCAAGGCTTTTAACTTGAATCATAAAACTTCAAGCATATTCTGTTACAGAAGTGTTTACATATTATCTACAAGAGCAGACTACAGACAGACTTTTGGTTTTGCAGAAGGATGGATGTGAATAAATGGAATTGTTTACTTGACTCCTGGTGCATGCCAGCTGAGTGAAAAAGACAGGTGAAGTCTTGAAGGTCAAAGAGAGACATTTGAGTCTTAAGAATAGTTTTTCTGGGGGGAAATATTTGTAAATTCTGATTGGGTGAAATTTCATCCTTTGCAAATCTACTTGCAAGTTTCAACCAATTTAGCTTTCTTTTCAGTCTGGCATTTTTCTATTGGTTCTTTGGGGTTATGATTGAAATCTTGGCTTTTGCTTCTGCATTTGCCTTCTTCCTCCATTGCATTGCAGGTTTTGTGTGAATGGAAGAGGCCTGGTAAAATCAAGTTTTGACTTTGTACCAAAGCACATTTCCTTTTCTTTTAAAGCTGATTGTGTTCAAATGTTGTTGTTCTGTGGATTTCTTTATCACCTCTTCCATTCCTTCATTTTTGCAACTCTTGGGAAGAAATGTTAATTCTTTGAAAGCATGTGAGTTGACATTTTACTTCAGATCAAAAGATCTTACCATCTGCATTTCTCCTTCACTTGCTGTTCTAAGAACTGGAAGTAATATGAATTTTACTCATACTGCTAGTCACTGAAGTAAGTGCTTGAATATAGTAAATTTTTTTTCTACAGAAAAGCATTTTTGGATAGAGAGGGCAGAATATCTCCAAGTATTCCCACTTAGACAGTATGAAGGCAATGGGCCACGTTTATGGAGATTGTTTCCAGGCCCCACTGGTGCCTCCCTCACTCATTGATGTGCTTGGGTTATGAACAGACTGTCAGAGCTTGAAATTCTGCAGAAAAGGCAAACTGGTGATCAGTCAGCCGTGCATGGGCAGTGCCCAGGAGGCTGGGAACATGCAGGAAATGGCCCCTCTCCATGCCTGCTCTGTCTCCCAGAAAACTCTCTCTGAGCACCAGGGAATCTGTCCTGGGTGATGGTTGTGGAGTTGCAGCTGGATTCAGTGTGTCCTGTTCCTGTTTCTGTTCCTGGGGAGGGCAAGTGGTGCTGCTCAGGGTTTGCTGCCTGTCAGCAGGTTCTGGAACCATTGCTTGCTGAGCTGGGTGTTGAAACTAGGAGAGGGAGGGAGTAGTTCTGTTTATAATTCACTGGCACAACAGTTTCCCTGCACAGGGGTTGGGTTCCATGGGTTTTGCCTTTGTTCTCCTGCAGATCCTATCTGCCTGATTTGGGCAGCAGTGGGGGGGTGTGTCAACCTTTTACAGTGATAAGAGAGAAAAAAATAGTGTTGTACTGCTGGGTTAACTTGCATCTTCCTCCAGCTGTTTCAGATTGATAGACTCTGCTGTTATGTTAAGTTCAGCAGTGCACTTTCAATCTCTCTTTGTTTATTTTTGTAACACAGCATTTCTTTTTCCATAAGCCCAGCATGCTTGTTTTCTTTTTCTCTTGTCAGGATTAACAATGGCAGAGGAGCAGAAAACGGCGCATGAGACTCCTCTGCAGTAGAAACAATTTCTACAGGCCCTCCCCCAAACTACTGCTGAGCACATGTTGGCATTGAGACCCTGGCCCTTGTCAGATACTGGGCTTTGACAGAAAATCAGTATAAAATCAGAAAATGAGCTCAAAGATTCAACAGACCCTTTTCATCTGAAGATATTTAAGAAGGGAGCTGGTTTAATCAGAGTGTTCTAGCAATGCTACAAAAAGTGACTTTGTCCTAGGACTATTTGCTAAATGAGTTTTGAATGTTAGTGCTTGTTTTTAATGAGTGCCAGCCAGCAGTCACCCATGACCAGTTGTGTAAAGCTGTTTTCAAGTGCTGTATTAAATGGACTGTATCTTTTATAAGAAGGTGACCTACAAAAGAAAAACACTGAACTCCAGGAACCTCCAAGTGCTTGACATTTTGACCAATGGGCCTAAAGGGGTTTTGGCACTGTGCTAATGAAAGATTTTTTTGGTCCAGTGACAGTAAAGGCAGCTTTGCACACCCTGCTCAGAGGTTTCCTTTTGGAAACTGGTGTGGCTGTGTTTACAAGCTTGTCTGGGAGAATGTGAATTCTAAAGGACAAAGCTGTTGTTTTAAAATAACTTGGGATGTGCAGAAGCTAGGGAAAGTCAGGGAAAGTTTTATGATGCTGTTTGCTTCCAGTTTATTTCTCCAATTCAAAGAATAGAAGTTGATGAAATTCTAAAAAATGTGCAACAGGCTTTTAGGAGAAATGGCATGGCAGCCTGCACTTATTGTTACTTCCCCCTTACAAAAGGCTGGTTGATAAAAGGTCAGTTGATAGAATGGGCACAGAGTTGCTGCTGAAAAAAAGCAATCTGGCCAGCTGAAAGGGATGTTACAGAACTGCCATTAGAAAAATAACATTTTTATATTACAGCCTTGAACGTGTTTTGGCCATTATGCTGAAAGCTCTCGAGTTACTGAATCTGGCACGCTGCCCCAAGGAACATAAAATGATTTGAATGTCATGTTAAGCACTATTAATAATTCATCTGATGAGATCAAGATAAACAAGAGCAAAAACTCAGAGTCATGTCTAGACTTTGTGACTTCAGTTTAATGTGGGGGATAACAGTGGTATTGTAAATGCAGCAACATATGTTTTGTAACTTGAGTTTTAAGAAGAAAATAATGTATAAGTACTGTGTCACATAACATGCCATGACTCAGTGTTAAATCAAGACATTTGGTTTTTCTGAGCTGTCTTGCCTGTGTCCCTACCAAGGCACAGAGTTTTGCCAGGGCACTGATCAAGAAGGCAGTGGGGGAGTGTCTGTCAACAGCTGAAGGAAGCAAGAATATTAGAACAAATTCAGACTGCATCATGCTTTGAAAATCCCTGTGGTGGTAGGTTTAGGGCACTGGTGACATCTTGCTGGTGAGTTGGCATCACAGACAGCTGAACTTTGAGACATGGGAGTTCATTAACTGCAGAGCTTAATACTACATAGGTGTGTGCATGGTCAGTTGGGCTCCTGGGTAACTGAGTAATGACTCTGTCTGGAAAGAAACTCTAATGCACAAAACCTGTGCCCTTTGTGGGGCCTAGCAGAGTTTTATTGCATTGCTGGTTGTCCTGGTTTCAACTGGGATTGCTCATTTTCTGCCTTCTAGCTGGTACAATTTGGTAGTTTGGATTTAGGGTGAGAGTAACATTGATAACACCCTGATGTTTTGGTTGCTGCTCAGCAGTGCTAGCCCTAAATCAAGGACTTTGCAGTGTCTCATGCTGTGCCAGTGAGGGGAGGCACAGGAGGCTGGGAGGGAATGGCCAGAGGGACATTCCAGACCATGGAACACAGAGCCCAGTGCAGGAACTGGGGGAGCTGCTGGGAGACAGGATGGGTGTTGCTCACATGGGGCTGAGGGACAAGGTCACCACTTTTTAGGATAAAAGGTGGCTCCATTCAGATTTCAGTTATCTTTTAGTTTGCACACTCAAATGACAACATTGACAGCACTTTCTGAAGTGATGAACCAGAACTTGTCACCTGTGCAAGGAGCAGTCATGTGCAAACTCTGAAGCTTTCTAGAAATCTTTAAACTGACATCAAGAAACTAAAAACCTCAAGAAAATACACTTTGCTTGAAGTCCATTGAACATAGCTTAGTCCAAAGTGGGAAAAATGTTTCTGGAATATTTTTCTGCAATTATGACTTGACTTCTGACAGGCTTTTCCCTAGTAAGGACTTTATTAGCCAGCATGTCTGTTAGCAAATTGGAGAGTGATAGTATAGAAACTGTCAGTCTGTGTGAGGAGGAGAAGCTGTTGTAGGAGACAAGAGAAGTATGTTGCATTTACTAGAGCAGGTTTTACTGCACTTTTCTCTGTAACAGGATCTTTGGCTATGTGATCTGACGTTTTTGGACTGCATTCAGAAGAGAAATGCTTGTACTAAATGTAAACTTTTTTTTACCTTTTCTGCTATTGCTATAAAAGTGAGATTTTACTGTTAAACTGACTTAATGATCAGCACTGTGCAATTGAACTCTTGGGTTTCTTGCTCTTTGTTTGCTCTGGTTCTCTAAGCCTTGGGTTTGCTATTAAACCTTTTTGATCCCTACCAAAATATGCTCTGGAATTCTTGTTTAGGTGATGATCTGTCCCTGGAAGTGCATTGCCTGGTTCTCCTTACAAAGTGATATAATTTAGTCTGATTTCTACCTTTTCATTTACATTCTTGTCTGTCACTGTTATCACAAAAGAAGCTGTAACACTTAACAAAATTAACTGAATATTGATAAACCAGTAAAGCTGATTCCTCTGGATATTTTCACTTGTCCTTCAGATGGATTTTATTCTCTGGTACTGTTACTAAACTCAGATTGTGTTTATACATCTGTTGGATAATTTCCCTCTCATATGTACCTGTACTGGTTTTTAGTAGCTTTAGCACTTTGTGAATTTGCAAAAGGAGTAGAATTAAAATTGGAACAATTGCTTGGCATTTCCATAGAGTTAAATGTCCAGACCTTTTAGAGTGTATATATCCAGAAGCCATGATTTTTGATTTTTGTGAAAGTCTGATTGTAAACGTTGCTGCATGTGTTCAGCAGAAGAGTGACAGCTCCTGATTGTAACAAGTTTGCTTGTTACAAACCAGAGGGTTTATTTAAAGATACTCTAAAATGCTCTGAAGACTTCACAGAATTGTTTAGACAAATCTGAGATGCTTTAAAAGAGGTTGAGTAAATTAGATGATGTAAAAGAACATCTGAAACATCAACTGAGTGAAAATCCCTTTGGCCTATGGCCTAGAAACTACAAAGGCAAAAGTTATTCTTGAAGCACTTAATTCAGGATATACCATAGCTCATTGAAAATGGGATTATCAGACTTTTCTTCTGGGCTCTCATTTCTTGCACAGTTTTAGGCAAGTGATATTATTTACTCAATATGTTTCCCATTTCAAAATGTGATTCTGTGGGCAGGACTTAGAAATAGTTGAAAATGTGTCCTACTAGAATGTGCTTGCTTATGTTGTTATGGTCTAGAATTACTCATGAATTTCTGATACAGTCTGCTGAAGAGGAGAAAATAATGAGTCCTGAGATATGAAGGAAGTTGTCACAGTGGAAATATTACAATATGCTTTCTGAGCAGAAGAGTGGGATTCTTTCCTTTCAGTCATTGAAGAACTGAAGGTCAATGGATTCCTTCAGATATCCAAGTCAAAACTGGTTTTGGTGTTGCCCTCCAGTGTAGATTTCTGACTTTAAACAAGCATAGCTTACTGTTCTTCCCAGTGAGACACTGCAGGAGGAGTCCAGGGAGGATGGGTGTTCAGAACAGGCCTCCTTTTGCCTCCTTAGCAAGAAAAGGACTAAGAGCTGAGCTTTAGGTTTTTTCCCCTTGAATGCTAATTGTGAAGTTTAATGGCAGGAAGGAGATAGTAAAATCAATTCCATTTTTTGGCAGTAATCTGGACTGTGTATATGATATGAATTCCTTTTATCACCAAAAGAAGCTCAGTAATGATTTGTTTGTAGGCACATGGCCAAAATGCAAAGATTTTGGACTAGCTCAGAAATAGCTGTGCTCTTCAGGCTTTCCAGTCTGTTCAAATTTAAGCCTTCCCATCATTCTAGAAATGGGAATGTGTGCAGAGGGGGAAATGAACATTTTTTGGCTTTGAGTCACTGGGCAGACTGCAATGAATGCAGGCTTTGATTCTGTCAGGGACCTTTTTTCCTTCAGTCCACCCGGTTGTGTAAATGGAGCGTTGCTGACTGTCCCCCCATTTGAGCTGGTTATTGTGTGCTGCTGGGGAGGGAATTCTGGAGTAGCTAAAGGGCTCAGCAGTGCTGCTTCTCTCAAATGCACTGGGACTGGAGTGCCAGCCTTGCTTTTCCATAAGGTTTCTTTGGTTTCTAAACTGTGCAGATATCATGAGCATTTCCTCCAGACCTCCATGGCAGGGCATTTAGTCTGGCTGATCTTTACAGCTGCCTTCTAACCCAACCCATTCTGTGTTTCTGTGACCTTGAGTTAATTATTTATGATATTGAAAACCCAGAATCCTAGAGAGCTCCATTAGTAGAAACAGCCAGTGGAATTGACAGCGTGGGGCAGCAATGTCAGTGAATGTTGTTGAGTCAGAATGAAACCAAATTTGCTTTTTATTCCTGTGCCTAGCAGGAATTGTGCCTATTTTAGAAGGATACTAAAGCTATTTGCATCTTTCTGTTGCCTGGTGCCTTTCTGAATAGGACTAATGGGCTAACCTAGGCAGAGTGAGTGTATTTAATAATGTCTTTTTCTGCTGGAGAATCTGCTTAGAGCTGGTCAATATATCAATCATTGCTGTAAAATACAAGAGATTGTTCAGAGGAATTGTTAACTGGAATCATAAATGAAGATGATTAGATGGTACAAGGTACATGGCTTGTTTGTTTAGGTAATCAAGTTTTCCTAGTGTGGACAAATGTGAGGTCATACATAAAAATTGAAGGATGTGTAGTGTGTATTGCACACCAGAAATTGCATTCTGGGTAAGCAAAATTGGGTCAGGAAATGGGATGGGGCCTCTTTGAAAGATGAAGCTTCAGTGACTACTGCAAGGCTTGGGCACAAAACAGGTATGAACATGTCATCTCTCTGTCACAACTCCCAAAAGTATTGAAGGCTCTGGATAGCTCACTGTAGGCTGGAAGAAGCCTCCTTTTATTTATTCAAAAATGAGAATTTTGAGCAGCTTATTGAGTTAACCTGACAGAAACAGTTACTAAGGCTTGACACCAGGGAAGAGAGCTGTAATGTGGGACAGAGGCACAGCCAGCTCCCATCCCTGGCCTGAAAGTTCAGGGCATTAATCTGAACATTACTGATCATAATTTGTAGATAAAGTAAGTGAGGTTATATATGATATTCTCAGTCACTTTGGATGGTATTATTGATACATCACCTTGATTTTAAAGTTGTTAGCCATGGTATGGGAACAGGAGGGGAAAAGTGTTCTGGGAAGTCTGGAGGAGGCCAGCCTCCCTCTGTGCTGGCTGTGGAGCTTTCTTGGCATGGCCAGGGGTGTGTGGCAGCTTTTGCATTAAGTCTGGAGGGTGCAGAAAGCTCCTTCTCTCCCTCCTAGCTTCCTCCAGTTTGTTTACATTGGAAGCTGAAATGTTGAATAGAGTCTTTGATGGGCCATGAGCATTGTAGGGAGCAAACAGGAATGTAGATCTTCCATGGCCCCCTGCTTTTCTCCTCCATGGGAAGCTGGAGAGTATCAAAATATGCAGATGATGTGATAAGTCATGCTAGAGCAGAGAAGTACCACACTGTTCCTGTAAAGTTATTAATGATGTGCACCAGCCTGATATCCCAGCTCAGTGGATTATTTTAGTTTTCCTTTTCAGAATTCTCTTGGCACACCCTGAGAATATGGATGTTTCTCTTTATTTGAACTTGGCTTAAAACTCTGATCCAGGCCTGTTACTGCTTTTCTTTGATAACTTGCCGTTGTCTTACTGGCAGAAGTCTCATAGTAGTTTCTGAAATACCTTGAAAAATCAAATGAATGAGTAAATTCCAGTGCTGGATTACAAGCTGAACAGAAGTATCAGTTAAACAGAATAGATTTTCAGATTTGGAGTGCAAATTGAGGTGAAACATTTCTAACAAGGTAAATGGATTCCTCTCCTTGACTTACCTTTTATTACCCTGAAATGCCAGATCCATTATGGAGGCATTAACACTGGCACAGTGACATTGAAACATAAAATAGGAGTAATCCTTCCCTGGAGGTGGGGAGGCTGCAAGCCTCAGACTCCATATCTGGGATTTAATGAAGCATGACTTGGAGGAGCACTGCTGGCTCCCAAAGCTGCTGGAAACATATGCACAATGCATTAGACATGTGAGTTCTTCTCACATACCTAAGAATGTAATCACTTTTTTGCTTGTTCTTCTGAATTCTTTTCTCAGTGCTGCACAAGGAGAGACTTCTTTATTTGCCAAGAGCTCAAATCATAGCTCTGTGTGGAAAACAGCATCACCTTCCTCTGTTCATCTTTCTACAAAGTGTTTTCTCTGTTTTTTTTCCCCTCCAGTCTTCTGATGATAATAAACACAATGATGAGCCACCTCAAGAAGATGAAGGGTTTATGGGAATGTCACCTCTTCTGCAAGCCCACCATGCTATGGAGAGAATGGAAGAATTTGTGTGTAAGGTAAGGGCATGTGGAAACTGCTGAAGTAATTTCCTTTTTTAGGCAGCCTCAGTGGACAGCAGTCTGTACCTGGAGGAGCTGCACTGCTCATGTGAGGGAGAGGAGGTTCTCACTGTCCCCAAATGGGCATCTCTTGTTCTAATTACCAATACTGTGCTTCCTCAGCATCTGTCTGTCATACAGGATTAAATTGTAGAGCTTGGAACAATAAGGATTTACAACTGACACTCCAGAGCTGATCATGCAACTCAGGTGTGTCCCTTGAGAAACACCTGTGAGTGCAAAGCAGAACAAAAGCTT
The DNA here is from genome assembly GCF_027887145.1 of Ammospiza caudacuta. NCBI lineage: Eukaryota > Metazoa > Chordata > Aves > Passeriformes > Passerellidae > Ammospiza > Ammospiza caudacuta. The sequence goes on along the minus strand of NC_080597.1, from coordinate 5,718,464 downwards.
CTGCTTTGGGGCGCTTTGACTTGCAAGGTCATTTGACCTAATTTCTTCAGATTGGCAAATATTTTGCTTTCCCAGCATCACTTGCATCTATTATAAAATAAGCTTTGTCCCTGACTTGAAAACAATGCTTTATTGAAACCACACATAAGTAAATCCATTGTAGATTTTGTAATTGTTGACCTTGGCTCAGTTTTTGCTACTTTTTAGAGCCACTGGCTGTGTCAGTCTCTGGCCCTCCTTTCTCTCTGAAAGGAATGCTCCCCCTTTATACACTGGTTCCTGCTGGGTTTATGAGCTATTTTTGATATTTTTACAGAGGGACCCTGGTGACTTGGTGGTCTTCTGTGTATGGATCATTTTGATTTTTTGCTTGATTTTTTTGGGTGTTTTTTTACTATGCATCTTTGCCTCTTTAAAGTATTTTGTAGGGTGGATTGTGTAAAATGAATTCCCTCCTTCTGTTTCTACCTCAAATCACATTTTTTGTTCATGAACTAAACCAGTTATTTCCTTGTTGAATGTATTTAAGAACCCAGTCTTTAACTGGGCTGCTTCTTCTGAATTTCTTTGTTTTGCTTCCATGCACGAGTGTGGAGAATTGATTTAAAAACTCTGAGCTCTTGTTGTTGAAACTGAAATAAGAATGTAGCTTTTTAACCTCAGTGTTTCAGGAACCTTCAGCCTTGCTCCTGTAACTCTAGCCAGCCATCAAGCCCCCAGCAGCCTGCAGAAGCAGCCCCGGTACATAAAGCAGCTCCTGCTCCCCCTGCCACTCTGAAGCCTCCATGTGTCTTGTGTTACTGCAGCAGTGCTGGAACATCTGTGCACACTTATTTCCTGTGGAGCCAGCTGCAAGAATGGCTCTGTGCACAAACCCCCCCCCCCACTTTAAAGAAGAAATCCCATGGAATTGAGAGTCATGAGTCTGTTGCCTAAAGTGCTCTGTCACTGTTTGTGAGCTTGGGAGCATTTCTTTCCCAGTCTGAATAAGGGGGTTGGACTCTTCTTGCTGGCCTCTCACCATTTCACATTTTCTGGCCCCTGTTAGGGTAGCTTCTTCTGCTAGCCTTCCCCAAATGCTGGCAGGTACACAGTCAGGTTGGCTCATGGTGGAGGAACAGGCTTATTTATTTATTGGAGGGAACTGGGTGTAGGCTTCTTCAATTAAATGGAGAAGGTGGCCTGTAGAAAAACAGAACATGGAAGTGAATTTAATGTTTTCTCTTCACCGGCAGTAAAAACACCCAATAGCCTTCCTGTCCAGTGGAATGCTGAAGTATTTCTTTCTGTGCTGGTGCAGTTCATAGTGCTGCAGTTTTGAACTGGAAACAGTAACTTTAGCATGTGTAAAACCTTTTCCCCAGAGATGTTCCATCAACTCTCCTCTGTTTACTGTACAGGTTAACTCCAGCACTTGTACCAATATGTGTTTTCTGACTGTTTCCATGCACTGAAGGAGCTCCAGTGCCTGCATTTCACTGAACTCTTGTATCCCCCAGGTGTGGGAGGGCAGATGGAGAGTGATTCCCCACGATGTGCTGCCCGACTGGCTGAAGGACAATGACTACCTGCTGCATGGCCACAGACCACCCATGCCTTCCTTCCGGGCCTGCTTCAAGAGCATCTTCAGAATACACACAGAGACTGGCAACATCTGGACTCATCTCCTAGGTACTCATCCTAAATCTCATCCAATGGGTTTGTCGCTCTCAAAGAAAAGAGAGCAAGACAGAAAGGTCTGTGGGGTTGTCAGCATTATCATTGCACTAGTAACCTGTTAAATTAGCAACTTGGTATCCCTCTCCTAATATTATCCCATCAGAATTGGATTGGACTTGCTTAATTATGGCATACTGTACAAACAAATGCATTAAACATTTCCTAATTTCCTAATAAATTACTGTTAGATCCTTCTTTTCCCAGATGTGTAGGTGTTAATTGGGATGGCCACAGGAACATGTTTAAGTTGCAGTTTCTCTGAGTTGTAAGAGTCTTGAAGGGAAGAGATGATGTTTGTAGAAAGAAGAGCTCTCAGTATGCATGAGCTTGACACCTCTGTGCCTTGCTGCTTTCCAGGATGTGTGTTCTTCCTTTGTTTGGGAATCTTCTACATGTTCCGGCCAAACATGTCCTTCGTAGCACCTGTGCAGGAGAAGGTGGTCGTGGGCTTGTTCTTCTTGGGAGCCATCCTCTGCCTCTCCTTCTCATGGCTCTTCCACACAGTTTATTGCCACTCAGAAGGTGTTTCCCGGCTCTTCTCCAAGTAAGTGCCTCAGAACAGGGCAGGCCAAATAGGAAACAGGTGGGAAAACAGGGCTGGGATTTGTGCCTGGAGCCCCAGTGTGGGAGTTGTTCATTTCATGACTGCATGTACTTTGGAACAGAGTTGAGCTGAGATTTAATGCAGCTTCTTCTAATTATAGTTTGTTTCAACATGAGTTTTTGTGCTGTCATTTGAGTCTTAAAACTCCATCGTTTTCTGCTGTTTGGCAGGCATGTGCTTGCATCTTGCTGCTCTGAGTAATATGCCTTGAGCTTAGTTGCAGGACTTTGAATTTTTAGTGCAACCGTTACTTCTTGTCATTTCAGCTGTTCTGACTTTGAACCTGAAACTTATGTAAGACAGTTCCACAGTGTGTATCAAGATGTCTTGCTCTCTTGGTTTTACTGCATGTTCTTTTTTTGGCTGGCTGCTGAATATCTGATATTTCCTAAAACTACTCAACCAGGATTCTGTAATCTGCAAGACCACCTCTAAAGTAGCCCAGCAGTTAAAGTCCCCTACTGAAAAATTACCTCCTCCAGCTTTTGCAGGGGTATTTTGTCAGGGTGTGGTAAAAAGCAGTGGCTATGATTTCCTTTTTTACATGGGTGCACAAAAAACCAGCATGGTTGAAAAATTGCAGCATTATTCCACTGTGGTCACTGAAGCTGATGCCCATTTAACTCTTACTTGTCAGATACTGAAGTGTTTGCCTTGGCTGTGTTCCCAGAACATTCTGTGTGCCCTGTCTTCTGAGGGCTCTTGCAGTGCTTTTTCCTCATCTGAAACTAAAATGTGAGTTTTCCTCACAAAGCTTTGGTCTAAAGGCTGCTGAAGGCATTGCTGATGTCTGTCTCAAAAATGGCCTTCCTGGCTGTCAGGTAATCCATTGCTGTAGGTGGAAGAGTTGCTGTCAGGACCTTACCTGCAACAGTGAGAATAATTTAATTGCAGTGAGAAGTAGACAGTTGCTCTACTAAAGAAGAGTGTGTAGGTGTGAGGATTTCCAAAGGTTCTCACTTCTTTTGACACTGATTTTTGTTTTCTTCTAGGCTGGATTATTCTGGCATTGCACTCCTCATAATGGGCAGCTTTGTACCATGGCTGTACTACTCCTTCTACTGCAACCCTCAGCCTTGCTTCATCTACTTGATTGTGATTTGTGTCCTGGGCATTGCAGCCATAATTGTCTCACAATGGGACATGTTTGCCACCCCTGAATACCGGGGTGTAAGGGCAGGTAAGACCTGAAATTAACTGCTTTGCTTCTTGACTGCCTTTCCTGCTTCCTGCTTGCCACCTGGAAAAACCACCTTGGGAAGACTTGAGGGAGTTTAATTTTATAGACCTAATATTCTCAAATTGGGAGCTTGGTGGGTTTTCTTTCAGCATTTATTGTACCCAGCTGGATGCACAGATAAGGGCTGGTGCAAGTCCTGGAAGTGCATTGCTGAAATGGACAGTAACACATGCAGTAGGAAAGGTGGTGCAAAGGATTTCTAGCTGCATCTAGCAGGTTTGTTCTCAAAAAATGACTGACTGCTTGGTGTGTGTATGTGTACTTGTTGTGCTTGTGCTTTTTTTTAAACACCAGACACTAGCAAATCATTGAATTCATGTGAATGATTTGTCTGGATAAAACACAGAGTTAAGATAAAGACTGTTTTTCTCTTCACATCATCAAAAGAACAAAACCAGATTTGGGTTCATATTTTGAGGTAGGGAGAAAGAGAGCTTTAGGGGGCAGCTATGGAATGTGCACACAGCTGGGTTGAATAGTAATATTTCTTGTTTCTTAACCTGCACATGCTGTCTACAGTAAATCTAGATTTCCTGGAGAGGTTTGGGTACCTTCAGAGCAGTCAGCTTTCCAAACTTAAAATCTCTGTACAGGACATGAATATTCCCCCCATGCCCACTGTTTTACAAGTTTTCTGTCCTTGCTGCTAAAATCTAAACAAATAATCAGTGTTCTCTTGTATGGCAGATCAGATGAGCACAGATGCTGCTTTTCTGTTTGGTAGGAGTACTTGTGCAGCATATGATAAACAGTCTCTTTGTTGTGTCTCCTTGTCTTGCTCTTGAGCTTGGTGGTGATTGAGGCTCGGTCTGTGTGGTCTCGGTTCCCTCTACAGGCCGAGAGCAGGAACTGGCCTGGCCTCCATTGGAGCTGGCAGGCACAATCAGCAAATGAAATATTCCAGCCATCTGCTGGGACCTGTAACTGAGTAGCTTCTGGTATATGAAGGAAGTTGTGCATTCTTTAGCTTCCTTTCCAATAAATCTCTTCTGGGGACCTGCAGCTTCAAGAGCTGTCACCCCTCTGCTGCTTGGGCAAATGCTGAGTTTTCCTCCTGTAGCTTTTGTGTTTTCATTGTCTCCCTTTGCCTTCAAACCTGACTCTCCCACATTTTCTTTGCCTCCCAGGAGTATTTCTAGGTCTGGGTCTTAGTGGGGTAATTCCCACTCTGCACTTTGTCATCTCTGAGGGGCTCCTGAAAGCAGCCACCATGGGGCAGATAGGCTGGCTGGCACTCATGGCATGCCTGTACATCACTGGTGCTGCGCTCTATGCCGCCCGCATCCCGGAGAGATTCTTCCCTGGCAAGTGTGACATCTGGGTGAGTCTGTGAGTCACTGCTGAGGAGACCAAGCTGAAAGCTGGTCCCCCTGAGCCTGGAGGATGTTGTGTCAATGTTTTCTTACTGCACCAGAAGCAATAGGTCTTCAGGGAGGGGCCAAATGACTCTGGGCTCTCTGAGCCTGGCTTAGCTGGTGCCTCTCTTCCCAAGTTGGCACAACCTGGCTGGTCTGAGGTAGCTGCTGGTGTGCAGATTCCCCTCAGCACATTCCTGGATTGCTTGAACAGATGGGCAAGGAACTGCAAACATTTGTGTGTGTGTTTGTGTTGAGGCTCCTGCAAAGGCACATCTTTACCTTGCTTCTGTGCAGAGCAGTACGTGGTCATTTCATTGATGTTCAGTGTGTTCTCTGGGATCTTCCCCATGGCTGGCTCCTCATCTTGTACAGCCAGTGAAAATGCTGGACAGAGATGGTAGGGTTTGGCCCAGAAGGGACAGTGGGGTGACAAGTGAGTGGGTGGGGGAAACTTGGTATGAGGGAAAGATCATGGAGACTGGAGGAGAAATACCTGAGGAAGATGTAAGGAGAGAAGCTGGGTGGAGCAAGAGTAGAGATGAGGGGAAGCAGATCTTTGGAAGGCCACTGTCCTTGCACTTAGCATAGTTTAAGATCCCCAAAGAAGCCTAGAAGTGAGAATGAGACCTGCACCAGTTTGCTTGGTTGGTTTGTTACTATAATGAGCCAAACTCCAAAAGCACTGTTGTACCACCAGCTCTTTCCCAAGCTTCCCATGAAGCCTGCAAATACACATTTGTAGGAATATTTCAGGAGCATTATCCATGCTGGTATGGCTTCCCTCAGACAAGGGCATGCTTTGCCATGTAGCTCTCTCACAGTTTTCAATCTGCTCTACTCCAGTCAGTGACATCCTGGGCATTCATTCAGAACATCCAGTTGTTTCTAGGTTTTAATACAATATCACGTTTGTCTGTTCTGTTTCTCTGTGGTAGAGAAATAAAATACCAGCATGCAGAATCCACTTGGTAAAACTTATCCCTGTGACCAGAGCAGAGTTTGTACCTGTTGTCTGTATGAGAGGCCATTTTTGTCCATAAACCACCAGTGTGTCTTGTGGAGAAACTTAATTTTGAAAGCATCCTGCTTAAGCCTTTTGCCTAAGGTTCTGAAGTTCTCCTTGTCCCTTTGCAAAGATGAGTTAGAGCAGCTCTTTAGCACGTTTTTTGGTTCAGATGACTCTGAAGTGAAGGGGGATGTGTGTGTGCAGAGAATTTGATTATTTTGCTAAAGATAGCAGAGGGAGAAGAAGGGATAGTGGGGTGAGCAAGTAGGTGGGTGGGGGACACTTGACATGAGGGAAAGAATCACAGAGACTGGAGGAGAAATACCTGAGGAAGATGTAAGGAAAGAAGCTTTTTGTTTGACCAGCTGACTCTGAAGTGCAGGGGGAACGTGTGTGTGTGCAGAGAATTGGATGATTTTGCTAAAGGTAGCAGAGGGGTGGCTTTAGCACACAGCCTGGAGAGCTGTGCGCTCCCGGCCCTGCCCGGTGTCCCTGCGCGCTCCCGGCCCTGCCCGGTGTCCCTGCGCGCTCCCGGCCCTGCCCGGTGTCCCTGCGCGCTCCCGGCCCTGCCCGGTGTCCCTGCGCGCTCCCGGCCCTGCCCGGTGTTACCGTGCGCTCCCGGCCCTGCCCGGTGTCCCTGCGCGCTCCCGGCACTGCCCGGTGTCGCTGTGCGTGCCCGGCCCTGCCCGGTGTCCCTGCGCGCTCCCGGCACTGCCCGGTGTCACCGTGCGCTCCCGGCACTGCCCGGTGTCCCTGCACGCTCCCGGCACTGCCCGGTGTCCCTGTGCGCTCCCAGCACTGCCCGGTGTCCCTGCGTGCCTGGCACTGCCCGGTGTCCCTGCACGCTCCCGGCACTGCCCGGTGTCCCTGCGTGCCTGGCACTGCCCGGTGTCCCTGCGTGCCTGGCACTGCCCGGTGTCGCTGTGCGCCTGAGCTGAACGTGGCTCCGGGGCCGGGTGGAGCCCCAGCTGAACGCGGCTGTTTCCCTCTGCAGTTCCACTCCCACCAGCTGTTCCACGTGTTTGTCGTGGCTGGCGCCTTCGTGCACTTCCACGGCGTGTCCAACCTGCAGGAGTTCCGCTTCACGGTCGGCGGGGGCTGCACGGAGGAGGAGGGGATGCAGTAGGAGCCGCCCGCAGCCCCGGGGCACAACCAACCAGGAGAGCCGCCGGCACCACGGCCGAGCACCGGGCTTAGCTACAGGAATACCTAAGAAGAATCCACGTTTCAGCTGATGAGGCATGGAGCTTCATGGGGATTCTGACTAACCAAGATAAAAATTCTATACCTCAAGCAATGGAATAAATCAATTTGAAGACCAGGAAATTCTGCAAACCTAATTTATTCTTGGGATCTACAGATTGAGCTACAGAGGACCCTTTCCAAATCGGCTTCTGTTCAATGCCATATTTATTTGTAGAACTGGGGAGGGATAGCTTAGCGGTTTCCTTTTTTTTAAAAAAAAAGAAAAAAAAAAGTCAAGGTTAAATTTATATCCTCTCAGAGGGTTTGGGCGTTGATTTTAGATGCTCTTTTGGGAGACAAAATGTAAATAAGATTTCTAACTTTCTGTTTAAATAAAATTTATATAAATGTTTTAAACAATGGGTGGGGGGAAAAGGGTTTTTGTAAAGAATGCAACATGCAAGTACCACACACTGTTTCAATTTTGCACAAAATAAACGATTGCAGGAGGACCAGGTAAAATTCCCAGGAGTGAAGCTCGCTGGCCCTGTCGATTTTCCTAGTGGCCAGCATGCCCTGGGCAATGTGGGGTCCTGGCCAGCACCTGGAGCGGGTTCAGGACGTGCACAGGAGAGTTGTGAAGGCTGGGTCAGTCATGGTGTCGTGCAGGTCACAGTGTGAGCACGTGGAATTGCTCCAGTGCCTGGAAAGGTGCATCTGCTCCCTGCCCCAGCCCGTGTGCAGGGCGAGGTTTGGGATCCTGGATCCTACACTTGGTTGGTTTGGGTCTCATCATAGGAGCTGGAGCACGGTGGGATAACTGCATGTGGAATGGCAAACAGTCCAACTCCATCAGTGCCTGCCCAAGCCAGAGGCCCCAGGGAGAGGATGGTTGCCATTTGCAAGCCTGCTTCGTTTGCTCTGAGGGATGGTGGTCATGGCCTGTCAGGAGATCGTTGAGCATGTGAGGGGAAACAAAGGTGGGGTCAAGGTGGACTGGAAAAAGGAAGCTGTGTGCTCCAGGACTGGGAGTTAACAGGCACTGCAGACCTCAGGCACGTTACCATCCTGTGTGTCAGGCTCCATATGCCAAGGCAGTTTGCAGGTTTTTCTTTTAAGGAGGAATAGATCCCTATTTTTTTAAATAATTTTTTTTTTGTCCTTAGGTCTGCTTTCCATCTGTGCTTTAGCAATGGGACTGCTGGTATTTCTTAAGCCTAAACCTGAGAGTTCAGCTGGATTGCTGTGGTGCAGACACACCTCCTATATAAGGGGAGGCAAGCACCCTTCTCCTGTGTAATTGATGTAGCTTGAGCTTTGGAGCCCAGTCAGAAGCCAGACTGCAGGAGAATCTTTGGAGTCCTAAGGTGAAACTTGAGCATTTTGTTTGTTATGGCACAGGTATTGGAGGCTTTAGCTGGAAATTCAGAGCAATTACCTCTCTCACAGATGAGTTAAACAGCTCATACCGTGCAGTATTTCACAGGGAAGGAAGGTAAAGGGTGGTTGGTTGTTGTATGGGGTGGTTTTTCGTTGTTGTTGGGTTTGGGGTTTTTTTTTAGATTCCCTCAAGTTTCAGTTTTCATTTTTCAAGGGAAAGAGATGGATTGCAAAGATCTTCCCATCCCTGGATGTCACAGTGTGTTTTGGGGAGTTGCTTTGTCTCTTGGAGTCAGGTAGGAGCAGAATGCCCTCCTAAAGCTGGGTGGGCATTAAGGCTTCACCCTGGAGTGGAGTGAAGGCTCTGAGAGCAAGGTCAGCTGCAGGAGGAGGGGCTGCAGCAGCCTGCAAGTGCAGAGGGATGTGTTCTCAGCAGGATCCTGACCCTGGGTGCCTGTGGGGCTGGAGGTGGTTTATCCCAGGTCTGTGGTGTTTAAATGAGGGAAAGGGAAGTGTTCCCTTGGATGTAAGGGCTAACAGCACTGGCATCCCAGCCAGGCTGGGGAGGTGTGCTGGTGTCTGAGCCAGGGGTGGTACATATCACAATCAGAGCTGGCTGAAGGTGCTTTGGGATACCTCTGAACAGTACCAGCAGCAGCAGCCTCCATCCTGGATCACCCCACGTTCACTCCTCCAAGGGTGATTGTAACCTGGTCCTACACAGCACAGAACTATTACAAAAACACAGTACTCCACCTGCTATTCTTAACCCAGTCTCTCTGTTCAAGAAGTTTGTGTGTTCCAATAAAAACAACCTAGCTGTGCACTTTTCTGTAGCTTTTGCTGAGAACTCTTCCCAGGTTGGCACCTGAATGCCTTACTCTCAGCAGTCAGAGGCTTGCTTGCTCTGTGTGCAGGTTATTGCCATAGAATAGTTAGGACCTACAGCTTCTTTCCTTCCCCATTAAATAGTGGCCTTGTTCAGTATATTTCTTTTTAACAATTGCTTACTGTTGGAAGCAATGAAGCACATTCTGGGGTTTTGATGGCTGGGGACTCTGGTGATGGTTCCATATAAGATGGGATCTTATTACTTGCTGTATTCTTAACTTCTGCTAATAAAAGAACCAAATTGATTATTGTCTGGTCTGGGTCTTACTGCACTGTGTGGGCACGAGGGCTGGGGGGAAGAGGGGGGGGCATTGCTGGAGACTTTGGTGGCTGGGGACAAAGTTTCAGGTGAGTTGAGATAAAGAAAAGAAGTTCAGGAGGCTTGGACTTAAATTCCTGGTGTAGAGGAAATGCCTCCTATCCTGTATGTGTGTAAAGGATTGATCATCTCCTCCTGGTGTGAGGGCTTAGGGGTGGCATGAGTGGGGTTGGACTGGGCAGGGAAGGGGCTGGTGGTGCCCAGAACAGCCTGTGCCCACTGGGCCTTGTGCTGTTCCTTGGCTGCCAGTTCCTAATGGCTGGGAACTGCCTGGAAGGTAACACCCAGTCCTGCCCTTGTCTGGGCTCACTGCAGCTCTGGGTGTCCACAGCTGAGCTGGGCTTTTTGTCAGCTCCTTCACTCAAGGTGAGTGTTCTGCAGTGACTTGTAACGCAGACAGCTCCTGTTCGTGACCTGGACAGCCTGATGGATGTCTCAGGATGGATTACTATTATTATTATTACCATTACTATTATTATTGTTGTTAGTTTAATGAAAAGCAAATTCAAGGAACGTGGAGAAAGTTGGTAGCAGATTTCACACAAATTACACTAAAAGTAGCTGCCACATTAGAATATGAATTGGGTTTATTCTGTTTCCAGGAAGCAGAGTGGTATTTAAAAGTTGGCTGGGCAGGATAGAATTGCATGTCCCACCTGTCCTGTGTGTAGTTGTGTCCTTGCTCTGCCCTCTCCTGAGAATCACTTGCTTCATTCATTGCCAAGTACCTGAGTATGGATTAAAGTGTAGCAACCAAGGTGAGTGTCTGAGGCCACTGCCCAACTTTCTAGAGAAATAAATGAAGTGCATGATTAGGATGGAAGAGCTGACTGCTTTAGTTGAAGCTATTAAAGGCTTCCCTGCAAAATTGAGTTCTTTCCCCCCCCCCTTTTTTTTTTACCCCTGCCTCCTGTGTGGCATCAAAGAACTTGTTTGAACCAAACAGTGCTGCTGGATCTGCCTGGAATGCCTGAAATTCTCCAGGCTGATTTCCAGGAGCATTAATGTGGTTTGAATGAAGTTGCTTAAAAAGATGGATTCCTTGGAGAGTGTCTGTGGTAATTCCTAGGTGCACATTGCTCTTGAAGAAGGAATACTGGCCTTGAGCGCATGGCAGCATGGAGAATGTCTCACCTGCTCATCTCCAGCTGTGTGGACAAGGAGCAGGGAAGCAGAAGTGCCTGGGCAGCTGCTGTGAGAGCCTTGCAGTGTAAGCAGTTCCTTGTTCACCACTGAGGGTTGGTGCCTTGGGCAGGGATAGCAGGATGGGAGCCCAGCACTCCTGCACGGAGCTGATTTGCCTGCTGGATCTTATCACAGTCACAGAAGGGTTTGGGTTGGAAGGGACCTGAAAGATCAGACAGTTCCGGCCCCTCTGCCATGGACAGGGACACCTTTCCAACCAGACCAGGCTGCTCAGAGCCACGTCCAACCTGGCCTTGAACACTTGCACAGATGGGGCAGCCACAGCTCCTGTGGGCAACCTCTGTCTCACCACTGTCATAGTGATGGATTTTCTGGTGTTTCCAGAAATTTTATCTTTGCCTTTCTCCAGTAAAATTCACCTGTAAACTACAAAAGCATTGGGATGCTGGGATCTCATTCAGTGGCAGCTTCACCTCTGTAGTGGCACCACTGAGCACAGAGTTCTCTTTGCAGCTTAAAAACTGAACCGGTCTGGTTGTAAATGAGATGGGGAAATCTCTGGCCCGGCTGGGCTCCCAGAGCAGTGGTGTGTTTCCCTTAGAGAGGCAAATGCCACCCCTGCAGTTCCAGGGTCTGCCTTTGCTCTCACCCCAACCCTGCCTGTGCCTGGGTTGTTGGTGCTGGCTGGAGCTGGGCTCTCCCAATCCCAGTTTTTCCCCGTGGCTGTGGCCAGGCTGCAGGGCTGGCACTGCCACATGGGCTGTGGGGTGGCAGCTGCTGCTGGCACAGGCGGCCAGCCCTCCTGGGAGGGAGTGGCACTGCCACCACCTCCCTGCTGGCTCCCGGCCACGGTGGCAGCTCAGGGCTCGGCCCTGGCCCTGGCCCAGCTCCCCATCCTGCAGGGACAGCCAGCCTGGGAGTGCTGCCTCTGCCAGGGAGCCTCTGCCAGCTTGGAAAGCGATATTCTGTCCCTCAGGGCCTGGCAGCAGGAGGTGACAGCAGCTCCAGCCCCTGCTGCCAGGGCTAGAGAAGGTCACTGCTGGCTGGGACGCACAAGAGCAGCCAGGGGCTCTGGCCAGAGTCCCTGGTGTGGGGGTGTGGGGGCTTCCCTGTCCCTTTCCTGCTGCCGGTGACAGGCCAACCCCTGGTGCAGCTCCTGCCACCATCCCACAGCCTTTCCTGCAGCCATGCACATCCCTCTGCTCCCTGTGGCACTGGTGGGAAGCACAGCAGCAGCTGCCTGGCCCTGCAGAGCCAAACAGGCCTAAAGAGAGGGCTCAGTGCCCAGCCCTCCTCTGCTGCCAGCAGGGCCTGCCTGGGCAAGGGCAGGGTGCCAGGGCTCCCAAAATCTGAGGCAGCAGCAAGCAGAGCAGAGCAGGAGGGGCTCATGGCATTTCCTGGGGGCATTTACAGCAGAAACATGCTCGGGGGTGTCTGAGTGGGGCCATCCCAGAGGGCTGGGGCTGAGGCTGATGTCACAGGGCTGTGACAGAGCTGGCCGAGTGACAGGAGGTGTAAGGGTATCTGCTGCATGAGGCTGCCCTGAGCCCCGCTCCCCTGCCAGCAGAGGTTTCTGTGCTGACAGTGCCACTGGGCTCTCTCAGCAGAAAAAGCATCCTGGAAAATCCTCTGAGGAGCCTGAGGTGTGCATCAAACCGAGCAGAACTGTGGTACTGGTCCTTCCCCGTGCCAGAGATGGGCACACACCCCACACGCCTCTCAACACACTTGGGGTGTGTGGGTCCTGGCTGTGGCCACTGCTCTGCCCAGCCTGGCATGTGCCAGTCCCTTGCTAAGTCTAAGCCAGCTCAGGCCAGGCTCCTTTTGTGCACACAGCTGCTGCAAATCCCACTGACTTCCCCACTGTTTTGTAGCATGAAGTCATCCCCGTGTGGCCACACTTGTAGCCAACAGCCTGCTGTGCCCCAGCCACGATCCAGGGAGGGCTCGTGTGTGTGTGATGCTGTGCAAGGTGTGTGTCCCTGCCCACCACAGTGCTTGGGGGAGAGCCAGGCTTACCTCAGCCTGCAGTGCAGCGTCTGTGGAGCCTGGGAGGAGTGTCAGAGAGAATTCAGCTCCCTGCCCCCTGCCTGGGAGGAAATCAGCTGCAGGACTGGGGCCTGTGAAGCCCCTGCTGTGTGCAGCAGTGAGGGGTGGCTCTGATGGACAGCTCTGTCTGCAGAACAGATTCCCACCTGGGAATTTGCTCCCATTGCATTTTCCCTAACAGAACAAACCCTGCTCCTCTGGGTGTGCTTTGTGTGCTCACAGGGTGGATGGCACAGGAGGGACAGCTGGGATTGATGGGATCAGGATGGCAGCAGGATGCTGCTCAGCTGGAAGTGGGAGATGGCTCCTCTCACAGCTGCTGTGCTGCTGGTTGGATGCTCTGGCCTCTGCTCACTGTTTGCTTTTGCTGACCTATTTTCATCTGCTGTGCCCAGCACATGGCTGAAGAAGTTGGAAGCTGAGGCAGCTGCTCTTCCTGGGGATTTTTCTCTTGCTGAAAGGGCCATGAGTCACTGTCTCTGTCAGAGCATGAAATAGAATTTGCTTAACCCCGTGCTGGAGCCCAGAACTGGGTAGGTTTGCTTATGGTCTGCTTTGCTGCAAAAAAAAATTCCAAAACCCAGGAAGCTGTTCCTGGTGTGTGCTCAGGTTTGGGTCAGGCAAACCTTTGCTTCTATTTCTCAGTTTAAGAAGTAATCCAGTTCTCACCCTGTCCCTTCCCTGCAGTCAGCACCTGTGGACAAACTCCCTGAGCCAGCCAAGCCAGGTACAGCTCTCATCTTCTCTCAGTGCAGGTATCCCTGCAGGACCCTGTTTATTGGGGATTGGTGCACCTGAAGCCAAGCATGGCTCATCCAGAGCATCCTCCTGTCCTGTTGAAGCTGAGTGCACATGGGGCTGCTAATCCTTTCTGACAGGGAGGTCATCCCTGAGAGGCACCAGGGGCAGGCACGTGGGGCTGGGGGAGCTGTGCCAGCCTGGGGTGCCCTGAGCCCGGGGCTCCTCCATCTCTGAGCAGCTCCTCAGCCTTGACAGCCGCCCCTTCTCCCTCTGTCCTGCCTTCACCTTCCCTGGCTGCTGCTGCCTCTGAGAAGGTCACTGCCTCTGAAGCCTGGAGCCTTCTCCACCTCCAGTTTCACTTCCAGTACTGCCATGGTTCCTCTCCTCTTTGCTGGAACACTGCCAGGACCTGGCTGGGACTGGTCCTGTCCCCTCAGTGTCAGGTGACACGGGTGGCAAGAAGGACAAGCCTGGAGTGCACCTGTGGGTGTCTGCTGTGCAGGGCAGGGACAGAGCTGCTGTGAGGATGAAGCCCTTTCCCACCCAGCTGCTCTGTGCAGCAGCAGCCCAGGAGTCCAGCCTGGCAGTGGTGGCAGTGGGTGACATGGTGGCCCTGCAGCTGCCATGGCAGGCACGTGGCAGGGCACGAGTGGGCAGTGCTGCTCGTCAGGCAGCCAGCAAGGAGGGCCTGTGTCCTCAAGGAGGTGACATCGTGCTGTGACAGGGGCCTGGAGGGCTGCAGGACACTCCCAAAGTGACCAGGGGCAGGTTCAGCCTTCCTGCTGTACCACCCTGCTGCCCTGGGGCCACCACAGCTGTGTCTGCAGTCCCTCCAGCCACACTCTGTCCCCAGAGTGATGCCCACCAAACATGCTGAAGCTGTGGTGTCTATGTAGAATATACCATATATCTGTTTTTAATGAGATGGTATGGAACAGTTCATAAAAAAGAAAAAAAAATAAGAAAAACGGGTGCTTCCCACCCATTGTCCATAAAGCTCTGTGAGGAATGGCCTGTGCCCACCAGCTGGGAATGCCAGGCCCAGGGCAGGGCACAGCCAAGGGCAGTGCTGCTCCCAGGGACAAAGTGCCTGTTCCTTGGCTGCTTCTGCAATGAGGAGAGCAGGTCAGTCTCTTCGGGTGGCTCACACAAAACCCCTTTGCAGAGGTAAGTCCACATGCAGACAAGAACCTGGGTGCTGCCATAGCAGTGTTAGGAGCGGCCTCCTTGGCAGAGGAGCTGCAGCTCTCCAGCTGAGCTGTGCTGCCTCCCCCTGCCCAGCCCAGGCGAGGCTGCTGCCATTCAGCCTCGGTGCCGTGTCTCACCCCCAGGACCAGGACGTGCTGCTTCCACACCCGGGGTTCCAAACCCGGTGTCACCCTGAGGGACAGGCAGGTGCTGTCCCCTGCCCCTGCTGCTCTCCTGGAGCCAGCTCTGCCCCTCCGTGGGGGGCAGGCTGATGGGGAATGTTCTCCATGATGATCGCAGCAGCCCCGGCTGCGAGCGGGGTCTGGGATGTCCGAGCTGCTGTGCCCGGAGCCGCCCCTGCTGCTTCTCGCATCTCCTTTAGCCACGGCCTTCCGAGGAGCAGCAGCTCCCCCCGTGCTGGACCCTGTGCTGAAGGACACCTGGGGAAGTGGCCGAGGGTGTCCCAGAAGGACATGTCCCCCGTGTCCCCCGTGTCCCCTGCACGGCTCTGTCCCGCCGGCTCCGGGCAGCGTCACCGCAGCAGCAGCACCAGGGGCAGGAGCAGCAGCGCCGCACACACGGAGATCCCAGCGGCGCCCCCGCAGTCCTGGGCATTCTCCTGCGAGAGGGGAGACAAGGGGTCAGGGTCCCTGCTGCCAAGCCTGCCTGTGCCTTTGCAAGGGGGAGCAATGCCTGTGGCCGGGAGAGCACCCCAGGAGCCAAGGAAGGGACTGGTTTATCCCTGCTGGCCACAGCAGCCCTCCATGGGTAGGAAGGCACATGGCTCCTGGCTCCTAGCAGGTGTGTGTGTGTGTGTGTGCTCCTGACCCTGTGGCTTCCGAGCTCAAGCCCTTCCCAGGTGGTACAGAGCTGAAATCCTGCTAGGAAATCCTGGTGGAGCCCCCTCGGGGACTCACGGCTGTGCCTGGCCCCAGCCAGCAGTGACACACCCTATGCAAGGCTGCAAGAGGAGCATTTGTGCATTTTGGGCACCGCCAGCTGTCCCTCCCTGTCCCCAGTGTCCCGGGATACCTCAGGGTGGAAGGCGTGGCACGAGTCCGGCCGCCGGCGCAGCTTCTGGGAGCGCATCCGCTCGCACTTCACCGAGGCGTTGTGTGCGGGGCTGTTAAGGACTGGATGGATGGATGGATGGATGGATGGATGGATGGATGGATGGATGGATGGATGGATGGATGGATGGCACACACACCCCTGGGCCCCCAGGAAAGTTTGGCCAGGTGGAACTGCCCCAACCCAGGAGGATGAGGGGAGGGCGGGTCACCCTGCATGGGCTACAGACCTCCCCAAGCCAGGCCGTGCTCTCCATTCTCCACCCTTCTGCAATGGCAGCAGAAGGACAAACCCTATTTTCCACCCTGGCAAACATGGAGATGACAGGGCCTGTGGAGCTCTGCATCCCTGCTGGGCATGGAAGGATATATTTGACTTCTTTTGCATCCATTGGGACGGGTGGGAAGATGCTGCAATCGCAGACGGTGTCCGTGACCAGGAGCAGGAGGTTACTGCTGATGATCTGCTGTGCCACAAACATCCTGCAAGGGAAGAGCAGGTGAAAAAAAAAACACAGAGCAAAATGAAAAGTGAAAAAAACCACAACTCTCCAGAGCAGCTTCCCTGGCATTGCCTGAGCCACAGCAAAGAAATTGAAAGAAAAAAAGAGATCATTGGAAACAGGGTGCCAGCAGAAAGCAAAAGAGACCAGTGAGCAGATGTACACAGGGAGAAGTGCCACTGGCACTCCTTTTTGGCCTCCTTTCTGGCTCTGAACTGGCTCAAATCTTTAACTCCATGCTTGGCAAAAAGTCAAAATCAACCCAAGAACCCAACCAACCAGCCAAAACCAAGACAAGCTCTGCCCAGGTGGGGCAGCACATGACAGCAGATGACACCTGAGCAAAGCCTGGCTTCACCCAGAGGTATGTCAGTGCCTATTTAATGTATATTTGTGTGTGTGCTTGTACAGTGCAAGGGTGTCTCTATCCTGTGGTCCTGGGAGCAGCAGAGTTGTGCTAAATTTCAAGTTACTGGAGAGAGAAGTAGAGGAACCCAGTAACACTGTGGGCTACACTGGAGTGACAGGACTGACCAGCTGGGGTTTGTTTGGCAGGGAGCCAGCATGTCCCAGAGCCACTGGGCACAGGGAAGGCTGGGGACATCAGGCTCTGCATGCCTGCACTGGTGGCAGGGCTTCTGGAACAGAAATACAGCCTTGTGGGGATGTGCCCACTGCCCTGGCCAAGCTGACTGTGCTGGAGCAGTGCCCAGTGTCCCTGGTTATTCACCACCTGGCCTTGCTGCCTTCCAGCCTCCAGGCATTTGTGTGTCCCCTTTTAGAGGTGCTGAATGCCACACACAGCAGCTGACCATGTCCTTAGTGCTCCCTGACTAATGAGTGCCCTGGCAGCTTTGGCAAGCAGTCTTCACCCCCTGCACAGATTCAGCCAGCAGGACAGAGGTGCCCCATGCATCGATCCACAGGCCAATGCTTCTGCCCAGGATGGAGCACCCAGCCTAGCCCTGCTCCACCAGGAATGCCTGCGTGCCAGGCCCTGGCTGATGCTCCACAGAGCCTGTGGCAGGGGTGAGGGGTGTCTCTCCCAAATACCTGGATAAAAGATGCCCAAGATGCACCAGGGGCTGTAACTACAAAGAGCCAAGCAGGACACAGCCCCTGCTGCTCCATCCAGCACTGCTGAGGTGCTGCCTCCAGCAGGGGAGGGGCAGCTCCCAGGCTCTGTTTGCAGCACAGATCTGTGACCCACAGAGGTCACTCAGTTCCTCTGGATCTGCCCAGACATTAACAGAATACCTTGTTATCATCAAATCTGCAATCTCATCTGAAACAATGTTTGGCAAGGCCCTGGTTTTCCTAGAGCCATGCTGACTAGTGGAGGCTGTTTTTCTAAGCTTTAAGTCTTTCCTTCAGCTGATCCAATACTGAAGACTAGGTAGGATTGTTTTGTGGGCTTTTTTTAAGAAGGAATTTTAGTCAGATCTGTTTGGGAAAGCTGGATCAGTGGAAATTCATCTTTTGGTCACCTTTCCACACATGATTGCTGATAGCACTGTGCAACCACTGAAAACAGCCTCTTTTCACAATGCCTTTCCTGTTATTTTTCACTGTCCATTCACTTACACTGAAAATGGGTAATAAAAAAGTGGACTCTTGTTTTCAGTTCTTTCAGTCTAACACTTATTTTTTTCCCCCATCCCTGGTTTGTTTGTTTGGTTTTTTGGTGTTTTTGTTTTGTTTTATTTTGTTTCATTTTTGTTTGTTTGTGTTTTGGGGGTTTTTTGTGGTTTTTTTTTTTGGTTTTTTGTGTCGTTGTTGTTTTGGGGTGTTTTTTTTGTTTTTATAGAAATACAGGAAAGGGGGAAAAATTAAAAAGAAAAAGAAAGAAAAGGAAAGCCAAGAGTATTGCAAAAAGGGAAAGCCACAATAAACAGGCTTAGTGGCTTTCTAAGAAGAAAAGTTTTGCCAGTAACATGAAAGAACAGAACAAGTTCCTTTCTGAAATCTATGGAATGGAAAGATATATATATATTTAAATGCTGTTCTCTTTGTTCTCCAGCCACCTTTGCTTATTAACACTTTTTTTTTTTGTAAGACTCAGTACCCTGCTCTCTTCCCTTCTCTCTGTCCAGTGTGGCTCTGTGGCCAGAGCTGTGGCTGCCGTGGTGGCTGTGCCACTGTGACCCTTCTGATGCCGCTGTCACCCCCAGCTCCCTGGGACAATGTCCCCAGCTGGAAGGAAAGCTGTGGCTCTTACTTTTGGCAGTCTCCACAGTCGATGAGCCCGTTGGTCTCCTTGATGGCAGGCTCGTAGACGAACACGGGGTACTCGGTGTCGCAGGGCTGCAGCGTGTCGTGCTTCTTGTGCCTGTGAGCTGGGGGAACGAGACAGGGACACATGAGAGGGGCACAGGGACCTGTCCGCGCTAAATGGGGACATCCCAGACTCGGGGATGCACTCTGGAGCAGCAGCGACCCTCCCGAGGTGGCCGGAGCAGAAGAAGGGGAAGGAGATGCTGCAGGAGCAGCCGGGCAGTGATGCCTGCTCCCACTAGGTGGTGTGGGAAAACCAGCCTATGTGAAAGCGCCTCCAACATCGTCACATCGCCACCGCAGCGAGCCCGGACCCTGCCGTGCCCAAACTGCACCCGAGGGCCCGCAGTGGCCACAGCACCCACGGACCCCTGGCCAGGCAGGAAGGACATTCGGGCACAGTGTTCAAGTGCTCAAAGGAGCTCGGGGTGTCCTGCTGAACCAGCCGTGACAATGAAACCCCTCCTGCCCTAGCCAGCCCTGGTTCATTCATGCAGGTTTTAAACACTGAAAGCTGTGCCTGGGCTGGCCCTCTCCCTGTGTGCCTGTGCCCAGGGCTGCGCTCCCTGCGGTGGGGCTCCCATCAGTGCTGGTCCCTCCTGAGCCCACTGACATTTCCCACAGCAGGAAACTGGAAGAGCTCAATACGTGTCATGTTAAGAAGAAACCACCAGCAGCAAGCAGATCTGGCCTGAGAGCACAGGGAAACAGACGACAGCTCTCGGGACCAGCAGAGAGCCAGCTAATGAACAGCACCGGCTCCTGGAGGGAGCAGCTGCTCCATCACTCATCAGTCACACCCTGCAGGACTCCCAAACTAATCTGGGGATGAGGGGGAGCTGAACCACCTCACTCAGCCTCCCTCAAGAAGCAAGAGCATTCTTTCTAGGAGTTCAGCAAAATCTGTCTTGCCTGAAACTACTGCCTTGGGCCCTTTTGGCAATTATTTTCTGCAGTGGAAGGTAGCAAAGGCAGCTCCTGGCTGTGCAGGACACAGGGGACTGCTGCTGATGGAAATACAAAGCTGCGTTGCTAGGGCAGAGGTGGCTGCGGCTCAGCCAGCAGCAAGCACAAGCAATGGTTTCTACATCAGCTCTGAGCACAAAACCTCACTCTGCAGCCCCCCACCCACACAGCAGCCACGGGCAGGGCTCCTGGGGGGAACAGCAGGGAACAGCGTCCTCCTCACCTGGAGGGTGCCCAGTTTACCCCTTGCAGCAGAAGCGCTGAGGATTTATAGGAAAATGCAGCAATCTGGGTTTTAATCAGCAGATGTGTGGTGAGAGGCACGGAGAGGGCACCCGTGCTTGGATGGGTGATTTGCATCGCTGCTCAGAGCAATGGTCTCCTCTCCCCCGGCACTGCAGGCACCTCCCCGCCGAGCCCGCCGTCCAAACAACGTGCATTACACGAGGGAGAGAAAAACTGCGTGATTTCCTCTGATTTTTCTCTCCACCGTGGCAATCCAGCAACACAAGACATCCATTAAGAGCCAGGAACTGCAGCCCAATCTTGCCTCTAACGCCTGGCCCAGATGAATATGATGGGCACTCCAACCCCTCCCTGCAGTGCAGAGTCTCTGGTAATTGTACTTTGTGCTTTTCTTCAGGAGTCTCAAAAAGCAGCACTCAGGAGGCTTCAATCCTCCCAGACTATGGACCCACCTTTTGGTGAGGTTCATTTTGCACAGACTCAAAAGCACACAGAGCCTGACTGCAGCACAATGCCTCGTTCTGTATTCACCCTGGATTCACACTGAATTCATCAGCCCAGCTTGTCATTCCAGGGGCCGGCAGCACCTCTGCCACCAGCCAGGAGCTGTGTGCCTGTGCTCTGCCACCACTCCCTGTCCCTCTGTGCAAACCCCACCTGCAGAGGCAGGGAAAAGCCTCTCCCGTTCCTGCTGATGGAGAATGCCTCTGACTAGGACCTGTCCCAGGGACTGACAGCCCTGAGGAGATCTGGGATGAGCAGAACACCCTGTTTCTGAGGTGAATTTCAGACACTTCTGATGGGGCATGCAGAATATCCCCATTTATGCTGTAAGGAGAGAAGCTGCAAACACTTTCTGGCTCTGAGCAGCTGCAGGGCTGGTAAGTGTATTCTGGCCAGGAAAAGTCCCCAAACTAAGACTAAAGGAGTGTGAGAAACAGAGCAGCATTTCTTTCAGCCTCAATTCTCTGGACTGGGGGTTGGGGAAGCAGCTCCAAACCCTGAAGCAGGTGGCCAGGCTGGACTGCCCTTCTTGGGGACATGCTTGTGGCAAGTCCACACATTGATCCCTGAGCTGCAAGCCATCACTGTCCTGTTGAGCTGCCCCTGGATTTACAGCACTGCCCCTGCAGCACAGCTGTTGGCAATGGAATGTTCTTCTTGCTCAGAAGAATCACTGTGATGACCACAAAGGTGACCTCATAAAGCTGGGGCAAACCGCTTGCAAGAATTTAACATATGGCTCATGTCACGAGTGGCAAAGAGCCCTGACACATCAGGACCTCATTTTTCCCTGTCCCTGGTAAAGAGTGACATCCTTTACTAGCTCCTGTTATAATATCATATCCTTTACTAGCTTCCTGCTATAACATCATCAAAGCAGATGGAGTTCAAGCAATAGAAAGGACAGTGGTGTGAAGGACAGGGTGCAGGGAGGGCTGGATGAGACCATCAGCTTGGACAATGCAGAATGGAAGCTGATCTGAGGCCTCAGCCTCAGCCAGTGTTGGATGAGGGCTGTCAGAACCAGGCCCTGCAAAGAAAAAGTCAATTGAAGAGCCTGCATGAACCACACCCAGGTGTATTTTTAAACTGGCAGAAGTGGCCTGCACAGACTTTAAGGTTTTTTTGTTTGAGTTTTTTTTTTTTTTTGGCACACGCTTAATGAAAAGAAGCTGCTTTAAAATCTAACTCCTGCCCAGAGACAAGACCTATGACAGAGATTATGCTTAAGCCTACTGACACTTAATTTGCTGGGAAGCAATGCAGCTGCAGCAGCACTGAGAGGTTCAGAGAAGCCCAGTAGCATGTACATCATCAGCAAAGGGCTCAGGCTGAGCCTCTGCATGCACATACTGGACATCAAAATGTTATCAGCAGCCTCAGAGCCTGCTGGTCAGGGATTAGTAAACAGCCAGAGGAGCTGATAACAAATTGCAAACTTTATAGCAAAGAGTGAGTTAATTCCAGGCTGTCATTGCTACCATCTGCACTTCCAGAAAGACTTTTGTCAGACATTTGGCAACCAATCCTTCTGAGCAGCAAAAGCAGTTGCTGTGCCTTGTTATGAACTACAGAGCCCAGATTGTGAACTCTTTCCCACCAGCATAAATCATGCATTCAAGTCAGAGAATTTACTCTGGGACATGTGACAAAATCTGCCACTTAGTTACCACTATAAAACATAGAATTTAACCAAATATCTTGTAAAATATCTTCTGAGTACATTACCATGGAGTTAAAAAAAAAAAAAAAAAAAGAAACTTTTATGATCTATGGAATTCTAGAAATAGTTCTTTCTAGGCTGCATGCCTTGGCTGGAAGTATTTTTGGCTTAATTAAAAGCTTTCAAACCTGTGCTGATGTCCATAAAAGCAGAAGTCCTTATAAACACAGAGAGAAACTGAGATGCTGAGAGCAGAGAAAAGTCTGTGGCAGCAAACATATCTTCTCAGCACCTCTGAAAAGCAGATTTGTATGATGAGTGCAGTCTGAATACATCATGCCCATATTCCAACAGCAAGTCTCACCTTCCCAAAAAACAAGAGAACTTGGGAAGCAGAAATAGGCTCAGTGCTGCAGAGCCAGAGGTACACAGTCAGGCAAGGGGGAGCATTAGATCCCTGATCGTTAATTCCTCTGCACATAACCCGGAAAAAATGTGTGTGCTCAATTTCTCTCTCACAAAATGTCTCCTTCGCTTCATATTTTTCACATACACCAGCCTTGGCGTGCAGTCAAGAAAATGTTAACATCTCTGGCAAAAATCTACAGCCCCTTCTTAACAACATGTGCAATCCATTTTTTCCAGCCCCAATAGCATTCTTCCACCCTGCTACTCCCCCACACACATGGACACTCTTTTTTTTCATCTGCAGACACTCTCTCCTGCTCTTCCTCTTCTCCATCCAGTCAGACACATTCCAACTGTCTCTATTTCTCCATCTCTGTCTCACACATATGTCTTGCTGGGCAGAGAGCAAATTGGCAAACACAAGCTAGAAATGGAAGCAGGGAGATACAAACACAGCCACAGTCTGGACTCTGTCTTGGAGGAATTTCTAACTCGCCTGTAGGAGCGGATTTATGAGTTATCAGTTGAACCACTTGAAAGTCCTCCTGCATTATCCCAGAGCTGGGCTGGGATTTATCAGAAGGAGCTAAGCCATGGTGTGTGGAAAAGAAGACTTAAGTTACTTCTTAATAACTACAGTCTACACGACCTGTTTATTTTCCCCTGCAAGAAGGCACAGGTTGGTCTTTGGTTTGGGAATAGCAGCTGAAAAGAATGGGCCAGCTGGGAAGCACGGTGAAGGACACGCCATGGAACACAGGCCTCAGAGCAATGAGTGATGATGCTGTCTGTGACTGCAGCTCCCCAGGAGACTCATATGTTCCTTCTTTTATCAACTTCTCAGTGACAGACCTTCCATCACCAGCTCAGCCAGCTAAATGAGCAACAGCATCTCTTCTTTGCAGAGCAGGGAAACAGAGCCAGGCTCTGCCTTGGCCCTGTCACGCCTTCCTGCAAGTCCCCCACTGTACAAAGGGTGGAAAAAAGTCTTTCCTAGCCTAGGAATTTCTAGTTAATTCTATTTTTTTTTAACTATTAGGTGGTTCTACTTACAGTGATGGAAGACAGCCTTGGCTGGAGAAGTCCCATGACACACAGACACACAGTGATGATGGAGACACGTGACAGATTCACAGGATGGCAGTGACATGGAGACAGGAATTTGCACACAACAGTCATGGAGGTGATGTAGGAAAGAGATGAAGGAAGCACAAAAGGAAATGGTGATGAGTAGGACAGCAGTGACATCCCCCCTCCCTTTTTGCTCTCCTCAAGCACAGACTAAACCAGACTAAATCAGCCAGAGAACATGCACAGCAGGAATGCCACACCTGCCTGTTCCCTGAATGAGCAGCCTCTCCTGAACTGCACCTGCTCATCTGACTCTTCCTCACCAATTTCTGCATGGGGCCACTCCTGCTACCCTGATTTGTGTTACACAGCAGCCAGGGATGCTCAGGGGACAGATGCAGCTTCTACTGCCACCTCTTTGGAGGAGGAGAGTGGGACTTAAACAGCATCCCTGGACCTCCTTCTCTCTAGAGGGGAATTTTGCTTTCAAAAAATGACTGTTTCCCCATTATGCCAGGAGAATTCAGTGCAGAAGGATCCAGCCCCACAGCTGGCATGGAAGATACCACTGTCTCCACTACAGGCACCACTAGTGATCAATAATTAGCAAGGCTAATTACAGCCTGTGCTTGGCTGTGCAGAGCACACCTCCCCTTCCCCTTTGAGTCTCCTCAGGGCCATTCACATCCCCCCTGCCTGCAGGGGCTGGGATGGGGCTGCAGAGATTCCTGGGGTGTTTCCAGCAGGCAGCACTTCAGGCCAGACACTATTTCAAGCCAGACACAGCCCTCTGGTGCTGTGCAATACCATGTGCCATCATCTTCTCTCCTCCAGAGCAGGTCTAGTTAGTGGGTAAGAGAAGACCCTCTGTGTGTTATTAACAGGTTTCTGTCTGGCTTCCTGGGACCTCTGCTAGGCTCTGGAGAGCCGGCTGTTCCACCCCTGCTCTGCTCTGTCCTGTAGCAGACTGGAAGGCAGGATTTCCAACTGAAGTTTTTTGCAGCTGATGGCCTCTCTCATCCCCTGCACATAGGATAGGGGTTCTCAGAAAGAAGTGTCTCCCCTCTCCTCAGCAAATTACCCTGAGGAGAGCAAGCAGAGTGCTCTGAGCAGGACACACCTCACCCTGACCACCCTGGTGCTGTGGCAGCCTGGAATGGGGGGGCATGGGGGATCTGGAAGCTGCATTCCAGTGTCTGTGGAGGAAGGGGTGTGGGGCAGAGGGCAGGCTCCTTGCACAAGGCCAGGCTTCCCTGTGCAGTTTCTTCTGTCACCAGTGGCTGCAACACTCACGTGCTGTGGGGTGGCTGGACTCTTGTGTACTCACCATCTGCCAAGTTGTCTGAGTGCCAGAAGCTACTCATGTTAAACTCCAAAAGGAAGCTGTCAAAAGAGCAAGAACAGAGGATGCTTTTTCAGCAGCCTGGAAGGATGCAGGTGTCAGGGAGATGGCCCTGTTGCCCAGTGAGTATCAGTTCAAAAATGTTTACTACAAATTTCTGGCAGTGCAAGTCTGATTTTTTAGATTTTTAATTTTTTCCCCCCTCTCCACAGGCTAGAATGTAGCTCTGTATTGTAGGATCTGTACTGTGGAAGATCTGAATGGGCTTTTTCATGTGCGAGGGGCTTGTCAGTGAAGGAAGGAACAAGGATGGCAGCCCCTGAGGCTGGGAGGGGGTTCAGCCACGACAGGACCCACCTGAGGAGCAGGCATGATGGCCATCAGAAGCCCAGACTCTGGCTGCTTGGAGCCATGGAAACGTTCTGTAAAACCCTCAGAGCTGGACCTTTAGCACATCTCCCCTTTCGCACACCCTGCAAGCTGAGCAGTGGCACCTCCATCCCAATTTGAGCTTGAACTCTGCTTCAAGACCCCAGAAGTCTGAGGTGAACCCAAACCCAGAGCAGAGCCTCCCCTCTCTCCCCCTTTGCCTGGCACTCAGACCTGAGCTCTTGGCTTGCTGCCTTCAGCCCTGTCCCCCTGTGAGAGGAAGATGTGCATTCGCTCCTCACGGCCAAGAGGACTCGGCACCGAGGATCTGCACAGAGCCCCAGGAGACCCAAGTCCTATTTCTGACTCAGGCACTTTGTACTGAGTGATTTCAGGTAAACCCCAGCCCCTCTGTGGGCCTCTGCCTCTCAAAATGGCAATAGTAATAGCTTTCTGTCTCCCAGGAGCACAGTGCAGAGCTGAATGTCAGGAGAAGGCTGACAGCAACAGCAAAGCCTCACACAGGGGCTTCCACCTGCAGCTTTTCCAGCTCTTGCCCCTCCTGGTCTGAACCCCCCAAACACCCCCATCTTTTGGTACTCACATGAGGAAATCACTTATCAGCCACTTCACTGCAGCTACAAAGGCATAAATTGGCTGGAAAACAAAAGAAGAAATGAGAAATACCACAAGGAGCTGGTCAGAGAATTTATAATTGTCATGCAGGACCCCACGTTTTAGACCAAGTCCCTTCACTGATCAGAGCTCTTGAAGACAGGCTGGAAATACAAGGTCTGGGCATCACTGGAAAACGTTCAAAATCCATCAAAAGCCAGCAGAGCTGCCCTGCTACTAATAATACCTCCTCACCCCCTCCCCATGAGGGTCAGGGAGTTTATCAGGAATGTATGAAGGACTTTGAAGATGTAATTGCTTGATGATTTCTCTCCAGCGTGGATGACCTTCAGAGCTCAGAGCAGGAGAGAAACACAGCTAAATGGGACAGCACCAGTTTAGGATGCTTTTGTGTTCTGAGAGCAAGTGGTGTTTCTGGGACAAGTGACAGCACTGCCCAGGATTTAGTATTATCTGCCATTGATTGATTATGCTTAACTGTGCTTTCATCCAGCTTTTCCTCAAGATGGCATGACTTCTATCATCTTCTTGCTTTTCAGCTACAAATTGGAAATCCAGCATTATCCCAGGGACAATTCATCTGCAGAGGATACTGCTGCTTCTTTTCCTCATGGTAACCACGTCTAATTTTCATCTCCCCCTCTCATAATCATGCCCATGTCCTCAAACCCAAAACAGATGTGGCAGTCACGGGATGCAGGATAATGTTTCATTACTCCCATTATTGATGAATTCTCTTCAAGCAAAATAAATCAGAAAATAGTAAAATGTAGAGATGGCTGGCAATTTGACTGATTTTTATGTCTGTATATGAAAAACTGACTTTTCTTGATTTCTTCCTTTTCAAGGGTTTTGCTAAGAGGGGAAGATGAGAGATGGAGGCTGAATGCTCTCCTTTTTGTTTTGTTCCCAAGTCACCTCATTTTTGGCAGCTCATAGTTTGTGACATTTCTTTCAGTGATCAGGATTGGAGGATATAATCAAGAACTTATTTTCACTACAATCACCATGTGTTATCTAGCCAGCTCAAGTATAGCCATTGCAAACCAGGCATTGTTAAAGGTGCTATTGTTAAGAATGTTGTTAAAAGACAATATTTTGTTGGAAATTCTTTTACTGGAAAAAAATTACAATGCCACACTGTAAGGGAACTTCCTGCACTCCTCCCAGTATCTAAGGATCATAACAGTAATGAATAAATTCCTGTTTGGGGCTGTGTCAAGCAGTTTGAAGTGGCCTAAGTGTTGAGTAGTTACTTTGTTCTGCCTGTCTGAGGCAAGGTTAGGAAAGTGGAGTGGGATTGGAGTACGAGTTTGTATCAGCCTAAGAGAGGTTGCTTTTGGGTACTTCACTCTGCTAGTTTGTTCCCTGGGCTACCAGCATTCTCCCTCTCCTGCTCCAAGCTCACTCATCCTTCCCCAATGACTGCCAGTTTTCCCCAGATGTTCCCTGACACTTCAACTCTCCTTCCTGAGCTGAGTAAAACCACGCCCTGTAAAAGCATTCCTGTTCATTTCAGCTGCTAGCTGATTGCTTGGCTCCCAGGAGAACCTGCCATAGTTTAGCTCCTGTTCTTTCCTGGTCCTTCCAATTTTCAGTGAGATCCTACATGGCAACAGAGAGCCACATTGGAAACCAACACCAGTGGCCACCACAGCTTCAGGAATCTGCCTGAGGTGAGTTTGGACAGTGCCATCCTGAAAGCAGACATCTCCTGAAGTGTTTTGGGGAATGCTGGAGCTGCCCTGCAGGAGGAAGCCCAGCCAGGGAGGGCAGCATGGAGACAGCTACGTACGCTGAGCAGGGGCCGCGCGCCGCTGTGGTGGTGGTAGGGCACCTTGCACATGGCCTGGTAATCATACATGGTCACCCTGCAGGCAAAACACAACAGGCAAGCAGTCAAAAGCAAGCAATGCAACACCCATGGGACAGACATGTCAGCTTTTCCTCAAAAATGTCAGGTATGAAGTGTTTCCTGGATTCAGGAAAGCAGTGACCTGCTCACACGTGTCTTTGCTGTTTGGCCAGTGCTGGATCTTGCAGAGCAAGAAATACAGGCTCTGGATGAATGTAACTGGGTCAGCACAGGAGGAAATATGTCCCTAATTTCACACAGTGAGTAAAGCAAGCTATGAAGCAGAGGAATTATAATTGTAACTACCTCAGATCCCTCTAGTTCCTGCTTTCAAGCCACTGAAACTCTGAACTCTCTTTTGAGGGAGTGGAGTGAGGTGAACAGAATTTTTTTTAAGAGAGAGAGAAATGTGGTCAGCCAGCTGCAATGCTGCATCTGTGGGGCTCTCAGACAGCCACTTCCCAGAAAGGCTTTCCCAGTGGCAGGAGGAACTGAAGCACTTCCATACCCAAAATGCCAAGGAATGTCTCCCATAACATCTTGCCCTGCGAAAGACAGAGAAGCAGCTGCTCTCTGGCCACACAGAGGTTGGAAGTTTCTGTCTCTCTCTGTGTTTTGCAGCAGGTGGAAGAGCAAGAGATGAGGAGAAACAGTGTGTGTGCTGATGATGGCTGAGCCAGGCAGCAGATGGGGCAGGTAGCTAAAGGGGCTCTTGTGTCTGGATAAGAGAGCCACCAGCACCACCAGCATGTGCATTTTCCCTGCTCAAGTGCTTCTCAGAGGGACCAACATGCTCTGACCCACACAGCAGCAAAGAACAAGGAGCACAGTGTGGAGATCCCCCACTTACCGCCTGAACATGCCCATGTTTAGCAGCTGGGTCATCACTGAGCCATCCACTGCACCAAAAAATTTTCCAGTCTGCAAGCACAAAAAGGGAAAAACAGAACAAACTGTAAATTTTCCAAATGCTTGATGGCTCCAGCTGATCTAGCTTGTCTGGAGGCTGCAGTACACAAGGAGGGTTTTTGTAAGGAGGCAATGCTGAGCTTTGTCCTTTGGCTGGTTGGAAAGCTTGAGGGAGGACTTCCCTCAACACCAGCTGGGCATCCTGCACCATTCCTACCACGCTTGGAAAAGATTTAGCCCACATAAGTCCCTGTGGCTTGTCAGAAAAAGGCAGACTCTCAAGCTTCAGAGACTCAGGCATGCTGAATCATTGGAGGCCTGGACTCTCTAGTGGATTATTTGGAATCCATGTTCTCTGGAATGGCTGAGTCTTCCATCTGAGCCTCTCTGCTACCCATGGGCACTATGGTTTTGGAAATCTCTGCTCTCCTGCTGCCCTAGGTGAAATGACCCACCATGCACGAGTGTGATGTACAGATTTCCTTAGGTAGCAAATGCAATATTACAGCTCACTGCTGTGTGACTTCTGAGCAGGCAGTGGCCCGAACAACACAACACAAAGCCACCCATCCCTGTAGCTTACATACTGTGCACTGGCACAGCTAGAACTAAGTTGCATTTGGGGGGACAACAACCCCCAGTCCTGCTTGCATGCCTGAACTAAAGATAGGGCTTGTGGCCCTCTGGTTCCATGTGTGCCCTGGAGTCAAAAACCTCAAATAAGGACCCAATCTCAAAACTGCTAACTGCTGCTTTAGAGATTTCTTCAAACAAACAATTCTGGCCTTCCTGATTACTAAACCATGACAAATATATTGCAAAATGCTTCAAACCTGTCAAGTCCACTGCTTTGTTGACAGAGAAGTAAATGAAATATTTGTAAATAATAAAAGTGCAGATATGAGCTGCCCTCTGTTTTCCTGGCTCATGGGTCCTGACAGAGTAAATAGCTCCCATGTTTTATGGAAGCATTCACACAGTCTGGGATGTTTTGCTTTTCCACTGATAGGCTAGCAGTCATTTAGCATGTATTAGCAGATGACAGATGACTTCATTTATTTGAGTGGGACATTTCCACAAAAAAAGTGCAAACCCTTAGACAGATTTACCTAAGATCACATGGTAATCATCTAACAGTAGTGTTACATGGTTATGAGCTTCTTCCCAAAAGACTTTAGAAATCATTTCACTGCACAAATTGATGCATAACATCAGCTCCGCTTCGAGCATTTAGGCTGTAATCGTCTCAGACACTCCAATGTGCCTGAGCAAGCACTAACTTTTTTCACCTCCCTCGCTCTTTCAATCTGATTAGGGTGGTGGAGAGGCCAGCTGCTTCCATTTAATACCAGTCTGCAGACCCAGCAGGGAGATTTAACACAGTGCAAGCTGCAGGCAGTGGGGCAAGGAGAGGGGGCCACTGCAAGGCTGTAAATGAGGCCCATCCTGTCAAAAGATGTCTGGCTGAATTTCTCCATGCAGGACATCAATTGTATAGGTGTAAGAATGAGCAGCTATTAGTGCAAGTAAATATGGCCTGGGGAGCGTGTTCAGAAAGGCAGCAGCAAACTGGCCTCCAACACCAAACCAGACATTCAGAGCTTGCTGCTGTTTTAGGTACCCCATGCAGGCAGTAACACAGAAAAGCATCACTTGGCAGAAACCAAAGCTGTCCTGTACTGGAGCAATGTTTGTAAAGCAGCTCTCATTACATCCTGCTTCCTCCAGTGACTGCTGCTCTCCTAGACATCCCTCTGCTGTGTTTCTCCTAACTCCCATCTCTGGGCAAGTTTCCAGAGGCCCTTGCCATTTCAGAGGTTGACAGCAGAAAGCATTGCTCTGACATCCTGCATGACACAGGCTGTGTCACTCCCCCTGCAGCTGAGTGTGCACAGGCACATGTGCAGCAAAGACACGCAACCCAGAGCACACATGTGACTCAAAAGCTACATCACTGCTCACATGCACCCATGCTTTGCTGGCTCATTGAACAATTTACACTTTTTGTACACTCAGAAGCTGCAGACAAACAGGATCTGCCAAATCGCCCAGGCTTTGGGCAGGCAGGCAGCCTCCTCCCCCAGCATCTCTCAAACAGAGCCAGCTCTTGTCTCTCCACAAGCTCTGAGCTCTGGTGGCATCCTGGCCTTTTGGCTGCCTCTCTGCACCCTGCTCCTGGAGTCCCACCTGGGCAGAGCTTGCAGACATCCTCTGCAAAATGCCTCAGGCAGAAGGCAGCAATCCTAGAAAAAGAGGTTTAGTGAGAGAGGGAACATCTGGATGCAGCAGGAGGAGGGAGCTCAAGACCTGGGATCCACAGCTGTGCCTATGACTGGCAGTGAAAAACAGCTAAAAACTCAGGGGTGGCTGTGGGGCCATGGCTGCAAACATGACGGAAAAGGCAGAGCAGCCCCCCCTGCAGCACAGCCTGACCCTGCCACTTATTTCCCTTCCTCCCAGAGCACCTGGTCCTCACTCACTCCCTTCTCCTGGCTCTGTGTTTTAACTCTTTGCTCCCTCTGGGATGAGGCTGCATGGGGAGATTAGCTCGAATTAAGAGATTACCCATTCTTCCCCAAGTAATCCTGCAGGGAGCTTCCAACTTGTCACTCATTAAAATCCTGAGTCCCTTTTCCATGGTGGTTTCCAACTGCCAGTAAGCTTCCTGCTGCCTTCATGCAGAGGTTATTAGAGCCAATCCCTCCCCCTGATCCCCCATGCCAAGGTCAGAGCAGAGCAGAGCCTAAGCCTTACCCCCTTCACCCTGCTCTGATTTCCAGTGTGGTCACCCAGGGAAGGAGGTGCAGGCAGCAGGCAGCTCTGGCAGGCAGAAAAGCCAAAATACCCACAAAAGCCCAGGTACAGGATTTTTTTGGGGCATTTTAAAAATGGATGCCTTAAGGAAAGACTACAGGATGGGACAGGGAAGGCCACACAGCAGCAAGGGATCCATGCAGCAACATCCAGGTGGCATCTAGGACACCCAGGATATTGATTTAATGCTGTCTTGAATTCCCTGTAGGGTTTAATGGTGTGAGGACTCATGGTGTCACCAGGAGATAAAAACAGTAACTGGAACAGGATAAAGAAATCAGAAAAAAAAGCAGTAGTGAACTCTGGGAAGGTAAAAGCTGGAGGAGGACAGCTCTGGTGCTTGCCAAAATGCCTTATCTTGGAGGGATGTGGATAATATTTATAATTTACCCAAATCCACTATAATGCCATGTGTCTGCTAGTCAGATCTTTCAGAGATGAGCTTTGGAAAAATCTGTTTTCCATAAGATGCAGGAAAAAGTTTTGAGGCAGAGCCCAGGAGGCAGTGCTGAGGTCACACAGGTGACATGGTAGCTAAAGGGTGTAGCTGAGGGACACATGTCATAAGAGTCAGTAAAGTGTCTTTGAAAATGCCATGGGTATCAGAGGAGAAAGCAATTCCCAAGACCCCCAGCCCATCCCAAAAACTCAGTAGGGCCTGGCCACCCAGAGGGGGGAGCCAATGCAATTTTTATAGCATTTCTCCCCCTTAGTCTTCAAATTCTATTTGCATTTTTGGCTTTTGGCACACATCATTGAAGGGACACTTCTCCCAGACTGTTCAGTGTGCTGGGTAGGGCACTTTTCAATTTCTTACAGAAAAGAGGTTGGTTATCCCTTGCAATAAGCTCCCCTTGGTACCTGTCTTTATCCCCCCTGGTGCCTCTGTGTTGCTGATTGGTTTTGCTCTGTGACTCTCAGAATCTCAGCCTCACTGAACTCACTGTGCAGTGCCTGCAGAATGCACAGTCTCACCTTTTTCTTTTGCCAGCCCATTCTGAATATGCTAACCAACCCAAGTCCAGGTGGGAAACCATGGGACTCATAGAGCTGATGTTTTCCATCTGAATAGCCCTCTAAAAATTCTTCTTCTTTCTCTTCTGTCCCAGCTACTTTTAGATCAGTGTCCCTACTTCATGCTTCACTGTTTCACCATATTTTTGTAAGGGACTCTGTTCAAGGCTGAAGAGAACTGAAATTCTACAGGTTATCTAGTCTCCCTTATCTCCTGATTTTGCCACGCTATTAAAGAACTGTAGCTGATAAGTTTTCTTCCTTCTGGAAGCTGTGCTGCTGGTGCCAATCATCCACCAGGAGGTCTGTTACCTTAATTTCCATTTCCATGTGACCTATTTGTCTCATCTTGAAGAAAGTAATTTCTGGGAGTGGATCTGCTCCCTTTTGGAAATACCCAAACTGCATTTGTTAACACGAGTACAATGACAATTTTAATGAAACTCCATGATTCTGTCAGTAACAAAATCCCTTCATTTCCCACTTCTTCTCTAAGCCCACTTTTCCTATTGACTTATTGCTTTGTATTTTATGAGACTGTTCCCACACATCACTTTCTGATGTCCAGAACTATGGGGTTTAATTATTTTGAAAGAAGAAGCTCTGTGGTGAATTTATCAGAGAACAGAAAAGTGTAACTCAACAATGCAGTGGCTGGTAGTGTTGACTTTACCCAGCTGCACAGGATGTCACATCAAACTTGCATCCCTTCAGCTCCCTAGAAATGGCTGTGGAATCATACATCTTATTTCTATTCTGAGCCTTTTCCCTTGCTCCTTTCACCTTTGCAAGTTCAGTAAATTCTCCGATTCTACAGGCGTGTTCCTGTTTCCAATTTACTTAAATTATTTTGTCTTTGGTTTTTGCCTTTAGCATTTTGCTCTTACCATCCCTTCAGTTTGTTTCCTGAAGAACACCTTCTTTGACTTCAGAAGCACTCAAAAGTACTGCTCCCTTCCCTTCCCTTCCCTTCCCTTCCCTTCCCTTCCCTTCCCTTCCCTTCCCTTCCCTTCCCTTCCCTTCCCTTCCCTTCCCTTCCCTTCCCTTCCCTTCCCTTCCCTTCCCTTCCCTTCCCTTCCCTTCCCTTCCCTTCCCTTCCCTTCCCTTCCCTTCCCTTCCCTTCCCTTCCCTTCCCTTCCCTTCCCTTCCCTTCCCCTGTCTCAGCTCATCTTTCAATAGCATCTGTGCCAAGGGAACAGAGTCTAATTTCCTTTCTTCTGATCAAAAGATATTTTGACTAGTTCCTTCCTTATCTCTGCAAACTCCTTCCTCACCTAGGATGTGCTGTCACTCTGCTGGGAGCCTTCCCCCTCACTGTGCAGTTTAATTTAATTACACCCAGCCACCCTTATTACACAATTCAGCTTCATTTGTTTTAAGCAGCTCTGGTGGGTTATTCAGGAACAAGCAAACCCCACTCTCCTCCTTCTCTTATGCTCTCTTACCTCTTCAGGTATTTTGGAAACAAGTATAAAGCCATTGTTGTCAATGAGGAAGCAGTTCAGAATCTGCAGAGATGGAAGAGAAGCAATATTAAAGATGGTTTTTATGGCTGTTTGTGTTCAGGATGGAGCAGTGTGGGTTTGTGATGATGCCAACAGCCTTGGCATTTCCACATCAAGCCCCACAGCTCAGCTACCACGAGCTTTACACAATTCTTTTCCCTCTCTGCCTCCATTTTAAGGGATTGAACCCATGAGCTGTGACAGGTCTTGTCTCTAGCTGGGGCTCTGTGCAGGCCTGGCAGGCTGTGAGCCACACTTCAGGCAAGGCATCCTTCAGGAAGAGACAGGATAACTGTAGTGCTCTTCTCTTTAGTAATATGGTATCTAATACTTTCCATCTTCAGATGTCAGAGTTTTATAACCACTCACAAAATAACCCTCTCCCCACCACTGAGTATCAGTGCTGATTTACTTTTATTTTGCAAAGCAGGAAATAGAGGCACAGAGTTTAGATGAAAACCCTTTCCTGCAGGAAAAACTAGGAAGCAGAGAAAATCCTACTTGAATACACAACAAAAAATCTCTGGTGATCTCACTTTTCAGGGCAGAGGAGATCCTGTCTCACATATTCCTGATACCAAGGCTGAAGCAGTGGCATAAACACAAAGACAGTGTCCAGCATGCATGTCATGCTGCCAGACACTTTGTTTTTTGGAAGATCTGGGATGCCAGGGAGACAGATTTGAAGGAGATGGACTTTCACTGGCTGGAATCCCAATGTCTCTGCCTGGCCCAGCTGGGGGAAGACCTAAACTGCAGATTTGTCTCATTACTATGAGATCCTGTCCCCCAGCTGTGCAATCTCTTGTGAGGAGACAACAGGCACTGCCTTTTTTGGGGAGACAGATCTCCAAGGAGAAGGTGGTCAGTGACACCCACCACAGGTACAGAGAAGAAACTGAGGCAACTTACATCATCCTGACAGCTGAGTGGACAGGCACCATCAAAGCCACTGCACTGCAAAGGGAAAGCAGAGAATTAACCATGTTGTGAAGGAAACTTCCCAGTGTGACCATGCAGGAGCTGCTCTGGCAGTCACTCCCCCACCATCAGAAGCTTTCACTGCTGGGACTGAGGCAGCAGCAGCTACAGTGACCCCACAGATCTCTGACTCCCCACACACTCCACACTCACACAGCCAGACAAGTTTTCCTTGTTCAACTCCACGTTTCCCATAGCAGGCTCTCAGACATCAGAACATTAAATCAATTTATTAATGGTGCAGTAACACAGAAAGAGCTCAAGCCTGTGCCTCTGAGGAGGGGCCCCAAACAAAGGAAACTGAGCTTTTATACCCTCACAGCCCATGTGTGATCATCTGGGGTCAGCCTGCTGGGACATCTGCTCCTGCTGTGTCTCCAGGTGGCCGGACACCTGGCTGTCCCTCATGTCCCCGTGGTGCCCTTTGTTGTGCAAAGGGTCAGTGCCAGGTCACAGCCTTGCCTGGGGCTCCCAGAGCTCAGCCTGCAGCTGCAGCCAGAGCCACCTGCACTGAGTGCATCCCTCAGCACATGGCTCATCTTACTGTCCCCCCCTTGGGACTGCTGGGCTGAAGGTCTGCAGAACAGCATCCCAGAATTTCTGCAATTCCGCTGGCATTTCCACCAGGACAGGCTTGGCAGCACCCCCAGGTCAGCCACTCCAGCTCCCCGCCTCTGCCAGCACCATCCCTCTCCTGAGGGCTCAGATCCTGCACCTGCCACCCTGACATGTGCCCAGCAGGACCTGTGCACTCCAAGAAAGGGCAAAGGCAAAGGTTATTGTGCACCAGGGAGAAACCAGCATGCATTTCAGCATCTGTTAGTATCTGGACTAAGAGCATGGTATTTCAGATGAGGGTTCTTCTCAGGCAGGGATTCTTTTGTTGTTGTTGCTGTTGGTTTCTTTATTCTCCAGACAGCTAATGATAAAATAGGATGTGAATGGTGCACATGTAGCCCAAGGCAGCATCCACTTCTTTCATTTAGAATTTCTGCGTAGTGGACTTGACATGTGTTTCACAACACTGAACTGGGTGGGCACACCAGGGGTTAAGTGGTGAGTAACAAAGCCCTTCAGGTGCTTATTGATTTCATAATTGTTCAGAGTTTGCTGTGGCTGCATGTGTCTGTCTCTTTGTGTTATTTTTTAATTCTATTTCCTCCACTAGCAGAGGGAAGAAAGCTGACACAGTGTTGCCTTTTCTGTGCATGGAGTCCCCTTCCTGCCAGAGGTTTTCTGGGGTTGGGGAAGGACACTGACATAGCACACAGCCTGTCTGCTCTCAGCCTGCTACCCACTATTTCCTCAAAACCCTTAGACATAAAATCCAACCCCTTTTCTGGGTGATTCTCAGTAACAAGAGGTAAATTTGCCATTCTAGACCACAACAAGATCGCAACTTTCAGTTAGAATTTATTTCTCCCCTTGAGTTTTGCAAAACAAAACCAGTTTTCTGTCCCTCTGTTCAAATTCAGAGGAGATTTGGAGATGCCTGAGTTTGTTTCAAGTCCCACAGCTTTGCAATATCACATGCTCACACTCTGAATCCAGCTGGCTTTTTGAGATTCTAGGGATGATGGTTTAAAAAAAATTCCTTTATCCACAGTTGCAAGCACCATCTCACCCCTGCCTCACCACAAAGCAACACGTGGCTGTTTTATTTCCCTGGATGTATTCCTAGAGGTCACCTTGTGCTTCACCCTGCAGGTTCTTTCCTTTGGTCAGCAGAGAAATGTGGTCACAACAAACCACAGTTATGGCCTTGGGGAATAACAAATACAGAGCCCAGGGTTCAGATATCAGCAGAGAAACCCAGGTGAACCACAGTGGTTCTCCACAAGAAGGGCTCACATCTCACACATCCCCCTCAGCAGTGTGAGGGCTGCGTCTCACTTGCAGACCTGGAGAGGTTCCAGCAGTGCCCTGTGCTGGGTTGGCCATGCAGCAGCAGCAGCACAGCCAGGACCCTGCTTTGAGAGCACTGGCAGCTTGAGAGGGGCAGAACTGAGCCTGTGCTCCCTGGCTTCTCTGAGATGACATCTGCTGCTCCCTCCTCAGAGACCAGCCCACCTCACAGCATCCTCCTGCTGTTGGTCAGGTCTCTGTGACCCACAGCACTCTGAGCTTTGCCAAAGACACTTAATTACTGTGAAGACAAATGCAGCCTGTGACAGGTTTGGACCCTCTCCAGAGGCTAGAGACAAGGGACAGTGCCTATGATATGCTGGCACACAAATGACACAATTAGGAAGCCAAGCCAGGCATGCCAGGATGCCTCCCTGTCCCCAGCTTTTGTCCACTTACATCAGTGTCATTGGGCTGGGAGGCACAGCGTGGACATCCAGAGCAGCACAGCATCAGTGAGGCAGGAGAGAGAGAGAGAAAACAAAATCTGTTAGTCATTCCTCTGTCCA
Source organism: Ammospiza caudacuta (assembly GCF_027887145.1). Lineage (NCBI taxonomy): Eukaryota > Metazoa > Chordata > Aves > Passeriformes > Passerellidae > Ammospiza > Ammospiza caudacuta. Next base: position 5,681,094 of record NC_080597.1, on the reverse strand, counting down.
ACAGTGCTCACATCCTGGGAAAGCACATGGAGCCTTTTTTCACACCAGCACCTACCAGGGCCACAGCTCACAGCCACTTGGCACACAGGCCTCCTTCACCTGCTTTCGTAAGGCCTCCCAGCTCCACTTAACACCCATGAGGGCTTGTTTGTGTGAGAGCTGCCTGGCAATGGCCCTGAGCAGGGTGTTCAAAATGAAGCTCTCTGTTGCTGTTTCAGGATCACTCATGTGCTTTGCAGAAATCTTTTTAGCTCAGGTTAGGTTTATGTGATCCCCACCTGCGAGGATGCTCCTGCCCTCCCACCTTCTCTGTCATCCCTGTGTGATGACAGTTCCCTCTCCTGACAGCAGAGAGCTGCTTCTGCTGTGTGCTGCTGCAGTCCTGTCATGCTCACCCCTCCAGCACACCCCTCTGAAAGCAAAGCCTGGGAAGAAAGCCCCTGGGTGATGAGGGAAAGGTGTTTCATTTGTCTTGCTCCCCAGACCAGGGGAATTGTTTTAATTATTCCACGTCCTTCAGTCCAGCGGAGTATCTAATATTAGGACAACATCAAAAGCTTATCCCTGGAGCAAATAATTTTTATTTTGGCAAGCTGGCAGCGTTTTGTTATCATTATCAAGATGATAAGAAAAGGCAGTAGATTTTTTTTCTGTGTGCCCAAAATTGCAGATTTCCATGAGTCTTCTGAAAGGCTGAATGAGCAGAAGCATATTTCCACAATTAAATGTGTCACATGCAGCACAGCTAATGCCAGGCCAGGATGCTGACACTGTCACCACGGCATCTGCAGAACAGACTCATGGCTCACACGGCATTAGTGCTGTCAAAGGATTACAGAAATGTGTGACTTCAAACTAATCTACTTCATAAATCTCTTAATATGAATTCCACAAAAACCCTCATTAAAATGCCATCATGTGTGATGTAACATAGCATTGACCTTGCTGACAAAGAGCACTAAATTGTGTCTCTGCATGACTGCTGATGCTCTTACCTGTTGCATGGCCATCCAAAACTTGCGTTGCAGCAAATCCAGCTTTATTTGCACACCCACAGCTGCAGGGAACAACAAAAAAGGAGAGGATCAAAAGAGGAGCATTAAAGACAAATACAGGTCGGGAAATAAAGTAAATATTTGCCCAAGGTGATGGGATGGAAATCACAACTGCAACCTGCCTCCAAGTGCGAATGGTGAGCGCTGAGTCAGACTGCCAAGTGAGAGTCAGAGGTTTAACAAGGGAGAGGAAAAGGGGACACTGACTCTACCAAGGTACTGAGATTTCCCTCACACTAAACACTATGAAGCTACAAACAGATCAACAACAACACCACCACGAAAAAAACCCAAGAAACCCCCAAAAGCCCCCCAGGGTGGCATGAGCTTTTGCCTTTGTCTTTTCACGGATGTTTGTGATCGCCCCAGCCTCAACTCTTATACCACACAGCATCAATCAGAAATAAAGTAGGCCAGTGAGGAAGGGATTAATTTGAAAACCCACCTGTCTCAAGGGGGAACCACAGAGATTTAGGTTTTTCCTAAGCCACTACAAAAGCACAGAATAATGAATGCCACTTGACAGGAAGTCGATTATGAATAGTGATTTGTTACCTGGTCCCAGCCCAGTGCACGGTGGGCTAAGCAGAACTCTGTGTGTATGTGTGTTTCTTAATGAAGTGTGTCCTAATTTCCTGCCTTAATTTCCCTTCTATTCCTAGCATCATGCTCCTGAATAAAGGCAGAGTTGCAGAGGAGAAGGAAGGGTGCAGGGTCTCCCTGACAGGACAAGCTGGCTGTCCCTGGGTTGGCTGCCTACAAGCACACACAATAACCAGGGCAGTCATGCACAGCTGGCATGGTGATGGGGAACAACTGGGCTGTGTGTCAACTAGTTGAATCCAAGAGCTCTGGAGGAATTACAGCCTCAAGCAGGACCTTGAAATAGAATATAAAGTGCAAGTGAGGGAGAAAAAGTAATACAGGGAGAGAGATCTGGGGCCTTTTTCACAACCACCAATATCAGGAGGATGAAGTATTGCTGTTTCTACAGACTTCCTCTGAATTAAAAGGAGCTTCAAAGGGGGGAACAGATCCTTTAAATCTGAATCATGCTATGTGGGTGCTTTTAAGCTAACAGTGTGATCTGATGCTCTAATTCAAATGGGGATGAATTAAAACTGGAGTATGCAATGGTATATTTTCTTGCCTCATGTACAGAGACCCTAGCACCTGGCATCAGCTCTGTGTTTTATACCAGTGTCACATTCCTACTGCTGGTACATCTTACCAATCCCATGTATCAGAGTCACATTTCTCATCCAGCTCTCCCTGCTGTAAACTGAATCTGACTGCCTGTCTGCGGGGGAAAGGAATGATTCTCTAGAGCTGCACTGCCCTAAGCCTCGCAGAGCACAAACCAGGCAGGACAAAGAATGCAAACACAGGAGGAAGGACAGGGCTGAGTATGGCCTGGGTGAAGATTCCCCAGCCTCAGGGAGGCTGTGGCAGGCATGGCTTGGCTTGGTGCCTGCTGACAAACCGACACGCCATGACAGCAGGCAAGCGGTGCTGTTGCTGCTGAGTCCCCTGAGGCCCACGCACCCAATTTGGTACACAGCTTTAAATAAATTCATCCTTTCAAACCAGCTCAAGAAAGAGTCCTTCCCCTTAGCACAGCAGATCACATCAATGGGATTGAGTATTACCCAGGCCATATAGTTTTCATGAGGCTTGAAGAGGGGTCGATGCCTACATAACTAAACTTGCAATGCAGACTTACTCAGTGGCTCATGTTTTTGCCACTGGGAACACTTGGCCTCAAATTGTTCTTCAGAGAGGTTTTAGAGCCTGGTTGTAAATCCTTGCTTCTGCCCAGGAGGCATAAGCAGCACATACCCAGCCTGGACAGAGCTGCCTGCAACATGGTGGAGAAGAAAACCTGCGGGGTCAGACTGGTGGCCAGTGGCAGGGACAGAAAGTGGCAGCTGCTGGCAAGAACTGTGAGAAACTTTCACACATTTGGGGGACCTGAGTAAGACATGGGAGCTGAGGAGAAGCAGGCCACAATCAGCCCTCCCTCAGGAACAAATAGTGATCTCTGTGTCTTCATACTGTTGGTGAGGTCAAGGACAAAGGAGGAAAGCAGTGATCCCGTCTGAGATAAGGATGAAGCTATAGCTCAAGTGAGAAGGGAAAACACTGGAATAAACTCCTCTGTGCTTGTTCCAAAGAACAACTGATTGTTAATGAGCGTTTTTGCTCTGGTGGCAAAGGGTACACTGCATCAGAGGGAAGATCTGAAGCCCATGAAATGATGAGTGGCTGCTGCAGAGTCCCCAGAGAGACCATGGCTAACAGTTTTATTCCTACTCACATAGGAATAAAACTGTTAGCCAGTTTTGCAGCCCAGCAATGCAATAAAGCAGTGCTGAACACCTGGCACAGGGAGGCATCACCATATTGACATGGTACCCAGAGCTGTGCACCTCTTGCCACTCCCCACCCTGCCTGCAGCAGAGCCATGGCTGCAGCTCCTGGGCCTTCCCTGGAGCTGTGCACTGCTGTTCACCGTGGAGAGAAGAGCCTTCCCCTCCACCTGCTCATCCCTGTGCTGAGCATGCCTGCTTCATTAGCTCATCCTCTGCTTGCCCCTCTTTCTGTCTGCAGTCTCTGCCTTCTCTCTTTGATTATCCATATGTTGTTCACATAAGGAGCTCTCCCCAAGATTTAATTCTTGGGCCTGCTGCACAATAAAAAGGCACAACAAAGTCTCAAGATTGCATCCTGCAGAGTGCCTACCAAGGTTTATCTTGCCATGCACAACCTGTTTTCATGGTAGCTGGTCTAATGGTTACATAAAACCTGTGATTCAGCTGGAAGGTACCAGAACAGCAGAACAGCCATGCCTGTACCATCCATTTGCATTTTCTAGTCCCTATTTCTGAAATATTCTTATTTTCCCTCTTGAGCTACTAGCTTGAAATTTTACTTTGAGTCCTCTAAAAATTTCACAAAAAGATAACTTCCAGACACATTAAAATGAACAAAAAGCCCAAATCAGCCTGTTTTATGATACTGGACCTGATAGAAGGGGCAGTTTAAGTAGATCAACAAAAAAGTAATTCTTGCAAATGTGAGCTACTGAGGTCCTCATCAAGATAGAGGAAGGCAACATAGGGGGCTGATTTTGGGGGGGAAGGCTACAGCAGCCTGTGGAGAGCACAGAGGAAATCCCAGTGGTGGTAGTGGGCTGGATTTGCTGCTTACTGCATCCCTGTACCAGCAGGTGATGTCAGGGAGGGCAGGGAATGCCTGTCCCTGATGGATGTCACGGCACCTGACGCATGCACCTATGGCTGAACACACTCCCTGCTGCAGCCACAGCTCAGGGGAACAAACTGTGGATCTTTCACCCATTCCCTTTGTCCCAAATACCCCCTAACAGCACCCCATAAGATTTCCCTGAATCCCTAAGGAAACAGGCACAGGGCTGTGCTGCCCACGGCGGGCACCTCTCGGTTGTCTCCCCCTTGGATGCCTCCCCACCACCATCTCAGGAGCCCTGGGATGGGGGGTGGGAAGGGGGTGCCTTTCTCCCAAGCCCACCAGGTTCTCCCCTGCTGTGTCCCCATCGCTCCTTGCTCCTATACAAAAGCCAGGGCTTGTCCCTTTTCATCCTGATGTCTTTCTCTCTGAGTTCATTGTCATCAACCGCAGCAGGGGCGAGATGGAGGGAGGGGAGGAACTGTTCAGCTCTTGTAACCTGTGCCTGACCAATCTACCTCCTCAGGGGCTGTGGGGAGCTCCTCCCGCCCTGGCATCTCCTCAGCCCTCCTCGAGCCCCTGGGCTCCTGGCACCCGGAGAGGGATGGCAGCAAGGGCGGGATGAGGGAGAGAGAGGGACTGACAGCAGCTGCCCTTTCTCCAGGATGCACTGAGAGGAATGAAAACCTCCCGAGCTCCTTCCTCTGGGTGTTTGGGAGCAGATCCTGCCTGCCTGGCGGGGTGACTCCTCTGCACTGTCTGTGCGCGTTCCTGTGCGTGTGCTGCTGCCATCGCAGATGTACCCCCAGCTGTCACTTCACCGCGCACAGTCGCTCCCTCTCCCGCCTCTCTCTCTCTTTCTCTCTCCCCCTATTTATTATTTACGGAGGATTACAGTCCCTTTCCCACGCTGTCATCTCGCTGTGCGGCTCCCCTGCCCTCCACACGAGGCCAGAGGCTGGCTAGGGAGGGCTCCTGCCAGCTAGGCTCCAGAACAGAGGCACTTTCTGCTGGATTTGCTTTGGGATTGTACCGGGTTCAGAGAGCCGGGAGAGCTGCCATTCTCACAGGAGGGTCCATTCCAGCCTAAGAGAGGTAAGCAAAGCCGTTTCCCTTTTGGATTTCCCCCCATCCCGGCTAAGCGAGGCGAGCGGAGCTGCCCCGCAGGCAGCGGCTCCCCCGGGGAGGGGGCGGCAGGCAGGGCAGCGCTGCGCGCCGGGCGGCTCAAAGGCTCCCTTGTGCCAGACAGACGGACAGGGGAACGGCAAACCTGCTGCAGAGCTTGTTCCTGCTGCTTCCAGCCCAGCCTCAGTGCAGGCAGCCGGGAGGGAGCAACTTCTCCCGGCTGAGAACAGCACCGGCAGCTTTCCTTGCACCACCGGCGCGCCTCTGAGGCTGAGCACTCGGAGCTGCGGTCACCCCGTACCTGGGAGCTCCTGCTGAGCCCTGACTTCTGTCTGCTCCCCGGGGCTCTCACAGGGTCAGCATGAGAGGTGCCACTCTCCTGACTTGTGATGGCTTTGCTGGCTATCATTTTGGACTCAGTAAGAACACCCTAAAATGGAGAAGTACGGACCAAAATCGAAGAGGTTCAGCACTCAGTGCACAGCTTTAGGAATGGGGGGGTGGATGTGGATAGAGTGTGTGGGGGTGTGTGCTCATGGACATGACCACAGGACATGAAGTGAAGCATGCCAAATCACAAGTAGAGCCAAAAATAAGTCCCGAGTTGCTTTCAGCATCTCTGCAGGCTGAGCCTGTGATTTCTGAACTTTTGGGTGGAAGGCAGAGCACTGAGGAGGATGGGTGAAACAGCACAGAGAAGCTTCACAGCCTTTTCCAGCCCTGACTGGGAGGAAAGAGTGAGAATGAGGTCCCAAACGAGCCGAGGAGAAGCACACTGTGGACAGGAGTTATATGTCAGTGTTAGCCTGTCTGTGTCTGTGTGTGTTTGTGTGCATACATACACATGCACAGACACGTGCACACACACACACATCCCACACAGGGCATGCTGCCCCCTCCTCCTCCCTCTGCCTGACCAGTTTATTACTGTCCCTGCATCTCCTGCTAATTAAGAGCGACATGTTAAACTGGAGCTCTCCTGATTTGGGGAGAGAGGGTGTTTGAAGCTGTTGCTCCAAGCAGGTCATGGCCAAGCTGGGCCCCAGGCCCACCACGTGGCCTGTCAGGTAACCTGAATGTGCCACATCCAGCACAGCCCTGATGGGAATGGCAGTGGGCAGGATACAGCACTGCTCTGCTGTGAGTCTGACCTGCCACTCAAGGGTGGAGAGAGAAATTCAGATCTCATTTGGGGAAGGACCAGAGCTGCTGCTATTGCAGGAGAAGGAAACCCTTAAAAGACAGGGGAACCCTTGAACACAGACAGCAACTTGTCCCAAAGCAGGGGACCTTCCTAGCAGCGAGGAGAAGGGAGCCTTTCCACAACTGCAGACCATTTTTTCTTCTGAGCTTTGTGGCTCAAATCTGTGGGGGGGCAGGGGTGGATTTTCCTCTAACTGCTGTGGGCAAACAACATTTGCAAGGGAATTATTCCACATGAGCGAAAGGCTTGCGGGAGTTGTCTCCCTGTCAGACATCAGTGCTGCCTCTGTTAGTGCATCCTGTCCACTTGGAGGAATTATGGTAAACCCTGAGCAAAGGGGCTGCTTGCAAAGAGAAAGGGAGGAAGCCTTCTTATGTAATTTTTATACCAGATCATGGCTTTACCCTTTCCTCCAGCAAAGTGAATGTCACATGCTAGCAAGGTGCGCTCTCAGCTCAGACATCTTTAAGAGTCACTCCAGCTTTCTGCCCTTCCTCTGGCATTTTTTAAGCCTGATGCAGAAAGGATTTTCTAGGCTTTTCTGCACCACAGAAGCCTGGTGAAGGCAGAGCTGTGTGTCAGTAGGGCTGGGAGGGTCAGCACAGGGCCACAAGGATACCTGGGCAGAAGAATTCAGGGAGCAACAGAGCCTGGAACAGGATGGGGAGAGGCTCGAGCCTGTGGGAGGGCATTTCTGGGTAGTTCTTCCGTGACTTTTGTCTGTTGCTGAGTCAAAAGACAGAGCAGGCAGTTTCCTTCACTTGCCATGTTTGGTTACAAGCAGTTGCTTACACTGCTTGACAAGTGTCCCAGTCCTGGGTGGCTCAAACCATAGCTCAGATGACCATACTGGGATGCTCCGGCCAGCGGGGTAGCGCCTCAGCATGCTACACCATGACACACACTCAGTTCTGCCTGGAAAGAAGCAGCAGTGGGAGTTCTGGGATGTTCCTCCTGCTGCAGGGAAATACCTTGTCACACATACCCTATTCCTGCTGTGACTTTACCAAAATGCTGGCTCACAGTAAAGCTCTCTGTGATTGAGGGGATGGTAACAGGAAGAAGATGTGCATTTTTTTTCTATAAACTAGTTCAATTCCAGACTCAAGATAGGGAAGGAAAAGTTGCTTCATCTGTGAGGGGTTGGATTATGTGAAATATATTATTGATATTTCAAAGACAAGCAGTTGAAAGTTAGGAAATACTGGTACTGGAGGCAGTGTGCTACTGACTGGTAGGATCACACACTATTTTCATGAGCTGCTTCATTCAGGGTACTTGGCTACATGGTGCTCAAGGAGTGAAGCAGGGGGGCTCTCTTTTTTTTTTTTTCTTTTTTTTTTTTTTCTTTTTTTTTTTTTGGTACTGCAAAATGTGTGTCTCTTTTATTTGTTTACTGCCTGCCAAGCAAGCCCTGCAGGCAATACATCACTATGCATTGTCTTATGCTGTTCTGGAGATGTTAGCAGCTACAGTTGCCTGTACAGAATTTATGCTCTTGATGAGGCAAGGAGAAGGGTGGTTTTCCTGGCTTTTGAGGGGAAAAGAGACTTCCCCTCTTAGCCACACAGGGAAGGAGCAGCAGGTGCAGGACAAGGGCCTGGGACCTCTTGGCTCTCAGTGCTATTGAGCCCTAGAGATTGTACCAGTTTGCTGGCTAAGCTGCCAGCATTTTGGAAAACAGCTGTGAGTGTTCAGCAGTTCTGCAAAATGGCCCCTAGGGTCTCGTGTTGAGCACCCACAAAATTAGGAATGTACAGACTGTGGCCTCCTGCCAAAACTGTGGTTTAATATTTAATTCTGACCATATAAAAACAGCCTTATTTATTACAACATCCTCATTGTTAGCTTGAGTATCATGTGTCCTTTGCACTGAGTATGGGACAGGGTCCTGTGAAAAAAAGAACTTGTTTGGGTGAGCATAGGCAGTGCTGTGCTGCATCCATGCAAGTGGCTGAATGAAGGTTGGACAAGTATAAGCTCACATTTAAGTCCTTAGCTTTGCAAGCCTATTTTATCATACTATTTTATAAATTTTTTTCTTCCTTTAATGAAAATAACAATTTCCTCGTTATATTTTTATGAAAGGGAATACAAGAGACTGTCTATTATTTATGTCCTGCATAAATGCCCCATGCCCATCACAGGAAGAACTGAGACTTAAATTTACAGCAAAGCCACACAAGTCAGAATTTCTTGACTGACTGCAAGAAGAGCCTGGAAGTTTTTCTTGGAAGTCATGCCCTGCTACCATGCTCCTCCTCACTTCAAGGAGGCTGGGAAGGTTCCTTCCCCATGAACCATGCTCTCACACAAGGGATAAAAAACAAGACCTCATCCTGAGTCTGGAGATGAGCTGTGAAAGGCAACTTGGCTTGGCACTCATTTCTTGGGCTGCCTTTCCTCTCCTGGTGAGACTCCCTAGTGCCAGCACTGCCCAAAGTGACTTTGCTGTGAGGTACCTGAAGGTGGGGCCTGCTCTCCACACCACTTCTAGTGATTTTGATGGGATGTGATTTTGCCATAAAGGTATTTTTTCTGTGGCTGCAAACCCCATAGAAAACTAAAGTCACATCAAATTTGGAGACCTTCCTCAGCCTCAGCAAGCTCTGCAGCATGAGGCTGTGATCTGTGTGCTAACCCAGATGCATCCAAAGATCCTGGCTGGAGCTCTGGGTTGTGAGAGCTGTCACCACATCTTGTTGAGCTATGGGCAATGTTCCCAGCTTGTAAAAAGCCTAAATGTGTCCCAGGGATCCACAGGCACCCCTGGAGCTGAAGGCAGCAGCCCAGATCCCATGCAGTTTGTGTGGACTTTGCAGGGCTGCCCCTCTTGGATGCTCTGGGAAGGTGATGGGGCAGCAGAACAGCTCCAGGTTCTTACAGGCAGCACCAACAACCTTGTGCCACAGTGGCAACCAAGTGAGGCAGATCTCTGCAACTCACTAGGGCAGAAAAAGGTCTCCTTCAGAGTCCAGTGCAAATGCACTGTGTGGGAATGATGAGAGGCAGCCTTTGCTCAGGAGGTTTGCCAGGAGCTGTGTGTATGCTGGGTTGCTGATCCCCTTATGATAAGGGCTGAGAGGATTTTTACTGCCAGCACCTTGTGCTCTGCCCCACCACTGTGCAGGCTTGGATGGTCCCTGTGCCTCTGGACATGCCCAGGGCACAGCCTCGTAACACCTTAGTTAAGTTCTTCCATTTTTCCAGTGTTTTCTACATCGTCTCTCTCCTCCTGCTCAGCAGCCAAAGTGACAAGCCACGACCCTTGCAGCTCATTTTGGGAGCCTGGCACCCAGGGAAGCACAGCCAGTGAGGGGAGTGAGGAGAAAGGGCAGCAGCCTTGGTGGCAGCAGTTCTTCACCACGCTGGCTTCTCCACCAGAAGAAAGAGTAACAAGAGTCAAGCAAAAGGAAGGCCAGTGAGCTCAAGGGCCCAGTGTATTTCAAAATGCAGGCAGTGACAAAAGCAAAACCAGTTTTTGGGCTAATGCAGAAATGGGCAAGTGTGGGGCACTTTGTGTGCAAGGGATCACCCAGGCTTGCAAAAGCTTACCTCATTTTTGGAATGAGAAACCACAAGGAGAAAAGGCTCATGGCTGAAGTGCCTTGACCCCATAAGATGTAACAGGGGTCTCTTGATATCGATCTGGAAGCCCCTTGATTTGGCAGTCTGGTCATGCTGTTCAACAGAAATCTGGCCTGGCTCTGTCCAGGGACAGAGCTTATATTGATTAAAAACTTACATTTTTCTATCTTGCTGCTAAATTGATGCACCTCCATCTACTACTCTATTCATGTAAATGTATCTCTTATCTCAGACAGGCTGGCACCTTCCCTCTTAAAGATCTGCTGCATTCTTTGACTCTAAGTAAGAGACCCAGGGAAGGTACTGGGCCCTGTTAAAATTTTTGACCCCTCAGACAATCCTTCACAAATCTGGGCCCATACACACCTTCCTTCTTGAACACCACCCAAATAAAAACAAGAAAGAGAATACTTTGGGATTCAGAGCACCATCCAGCCAAGAAGTGCAGAAAATACCTGTGAGCACAGTAGTGATGGGAATGAGGACCACAGAACCAGGATTCTCCCACCAAGCTGTCTTCTCTGCCTGCAACCTTTTCCTGGTTGTACCACCCACCCACACCCCCAGGATAGGCTTGCCAGGAAGCAGGGAGCAGCATTTTAAATGCCAGGGAGCTGGAGGATGCTCGTGGGGTGTAGAGGGGGAACTGGGAGCAGAAGGGTGCCTCCCTCAGACCTGCAGCCCTTCTGTCAAGGGACTGAGCAAAAGGATTAAAGGCCTGAGCTACCACTTACCATGGGATTAACCCCTGCAGAAAATTAAAGTTGTAGGGAAGGCGCTTCACTCCACAGCTGAGAGAATGAGAAAAACTGGGATCTGGATTAGAACTGGCAGGGCTGGTGACAAGCCACCACCCACAGCCAACTGTTCCCGGCTGGATCAGAAAATGTTATCTCAACCTTCATGTAGAACCCCCCTCCACATCTCACTTGGTTACCAATTTTTGCCAACAGTGTGAGAAGAACAAAAACATCACCCTGTGGCAAGAAAAAGAGGAGGAAACTGGGTAGTCAGCTCACGTGTCCCTCCTCTGAGCCCCTCTCCCACTCCCTCACCCGCTTCCCTTCTCAGCTGCCTCCGCTCAGCAGGCAGGAAACATGCACGTGGTCTGTCGCGTTCCCTGGACTCGGAGGAGATGCTGGCACACACATGGCTGGATTTCTTCCTGTCAACTGCCCCCTCAGCTCTCCTCCTGCTGCTGCTCTGGGCCTCCTCCATATGCCACGCTTTTCGCTGTGCTGGGACTTTCCTGTCACTCCTGGTTGGATATCCCGCTCTCTCCACCTGCTTCCACAGCTTCCCAAGGAATTCCACATCTCCACAGCAATCTGGGTCTTTCCCAGCAGTGCTACCCTCTGCATCTCCCCTTCCTATGCCCTGTATTTCTCAGAGGATTTGCTGAGGCTTTATGTCCTTGGTTATTTCCAGCTCCTCCAGAATTTCCCAGTCTCATTATTGTGCATTGGTCAGGGAGGCTTGGGATGCAAATAGTGTTTTCTGCTTAAGCTATGGAATGAGGAATCAAGAAAACTGGCTTCTCTCCTGTTTTTGCCACAGGCCTGTCAGGAAACTTTGGGAAAACCTGGCCAAAAATCTTTTTATTCTGTGTAGCTTTGATAAGGCCTACAAATGCTCTCTGCAGGACAGGACAGCATTTACAACCCCAAGTGCAAACTCTGCACTCGACAGCTTTGAAACCCTCAGTGAGTGGGGAACTGATGTGGACTAATGATGAAGTATCAAAAGCAAGGCAGCTGAAATTTCTGCCAGCCAAAATCAGCAGCCAGTTTTACCTGCATCATTCACCTTTCCATAAAATAGGGATAAAGTTGATCTTTCTTGGAGGGTCCTGGGGAGGAAACATTTTTTACCATCAACACATTTTCATTTCAGAGGTGCCTCCATTGCCAATCCAAAAATCTGAAGCTTTTTGACCTTTTCATATCACAAAGGATGAGGGTTTTATTCACATCAGGTCAGGAATGTGGCAGAGTCCTTTACAAAACCAAGTTTTACACTTTTTCTGCTTGCTTTACAGCTTTCTGGATGAGGTGTTTTGCTTAGCTGTGATTGATCACTGCAAGTCAGAGGGCACAATTTCTTCTGCAGCTGGGTTTCTTGTATGAATTTAAAATGTGCTTTCCATTGATTGTGACAGCACAACACTAATGAATCCTGAACACATGTGTTAATACATCAGCAAGTGCTGCAAATAAAGCTGGGAAGCTCACTGGAGCAATGACACACACTGGATGTTTCCACAGCTTTGCTGAGCTTCTCTGCCACCTCTGAGTGTTTCTGCATTCCAAAGAGACAACAAACAGGGGCTGCCACTGAGACAATGTCACCTCTTGGGATCAAAAATCTGCACAACTAGCAGGTCTATTGGGGACCTGAATGGGTGAGGTCTCCTTGCCATCTAAAGCCACTTGTGGTGTGGCAGTCAGGCCACACAGATTATGTGTCTCTGCTGCCACTTGCCCCACCAAGGGCAGATGAAGGGACATGCACAGAACAACATGTGATAGTCACTAAATGCTGGGGTACCACTGTCCCTCTCCACTATGGGATGATAGCAATAAAACATGGATCCTAGAAGCAACAAGGAAAGGGGAAGGAAAGAAGATAATCTCCTTAAAGCGTCCTCCATGTCCTCCCTCATGCTGCTGCTTTTCTGATAAAGGCTAAAGCAATTCAGCAGTGGAAAGGGGAAAGGGACTTTGCCATGAAGGAGAGTGTGGGGGAGGGATGAAAGTCTGTGCACACTTTCTGATAATTTATTGCTGGCATCTGTTGCAGTCTCTGCTACCTACCCTTCTGTAATATAGGTCACCCACATGCCCTGCCAGTGCTCATAAGCCAAGCTGTTAACAGAGTCTGATCCCCCAGCCATGATCCAAGGGTTAGTGCAAGGGGCTTGGAGAGATAATCAGAGACAGAGGTTGCTGGGCTCTGTCTCTGACAGTGTCTCATCCCAGTGACACAGTCCCCTGTGTCTCTAGCCTCAGCGCTGTTGTCTGGAGAATGGGATGGATTTATCCACCTACCCAGAGCAGAAGCACTACTGGCTCTGCTTCTGGGGGTCATTAAACACAAAATAACACCCCTGACAACTATGGTAAGAGCCATCCATAGAACACATGGCAAGCTTTGGATAGAAGGTGACACAGAATTAGGAAGAGGTACTAAGCCAGGACATGGATACAGTAAACCGAAACCCTCCCTGATCTTCTAGCATGCTCCTTGGGACCCTTCCCACAAAAAATACAGCTTTGGGGTGATACTGCAAACATGACTGGTGTCTGGGCACAGAGGAGCAGGCACAAGGCAGGAATAGTGCCTGCTGGAGTTTTCAGGCCCTGGCAAGCGCTGCGGAGTCATTACAATCCCCTCTGCATCCCCCAGTTCCCTGCTCAATCTAATTAGGGGAATCCTCATTAGAGAGTCCTCTAGAGTCTGACAGCAGGCCAAATGTCCAAGTGGCACTTCAGCTCAGTGTATTTTTGGCCACTGGAGCCCATGGGCCAGAAATGGATGATTTCATTTTGTTGCTTTGAGCTGAAACTAAAAAAGTTGTCTTTTGCTGTCCTATTTGAAACAGTAATAGGAAAAGGCCATCACCAGCCCCACAGGCAATGCTGCTTTCTCAAGAATGTGAAAAGACATCCAGCTCCAAGCACATGGAAGAAAGCTCTGGTCTCTGTGCCCCATGGATAACAGGGCATTCAGCTGACATGTTGCTCTAGGGAGAAGGAATGATCTAGAAAGCCCATGAGAAAGGCAAATGCCTGGTTTGTGGAGCCCTTGGGCGACTTCAGAGCATTCAGAGCTCCAGCAGTGCTGACCAGCCCTGAGCCCCCAAAGCCAAGCAATGCCAGGCAAGCTCAGAACAGACAGCACGGTGCCTCTCTTGTTGAGCTGGGGACATACAGGGAGCACTCCTAGGTCTGTCAGAGTCCTGGCTGCTGGAAAAATCCCTGGCTGTCAGGCTGAAAGCAGCCAGACACATCTGGCGCTGCCTTGGAGAGGCTGGAGGTGTGGGCAGGTGCTATTTGCCCCAAGATTACACATTCCCAGTGCTGCACTGGCAGGGAGTGCAGTTGGCCTGGTGCTCTGCAGAGCAGAAGGCATCTCTTGGGCCACAAGAAAACTGCTAATTAAGTCAGAATTCAAGACAAGTCAGAGGAAACCTTTAAAAAAGAAACTCTTAAAAATCCTCTCTGCCTCCTTGCTCTCTCTTTACTGTGGAATATTAATCACTAAGGGTATAATGTTCTTATGGGCAGTAGATGCGTAGGAGAAACTGAGTTTTTTTCTGGATCTTTGGAATTAAAATTTCTCCATGAACATACTTCAACGTATAGATGCAGAAGCTCATTGACCCTCACCTTTCAGCAGCCAAGAACCTCTATGTATTCCAAATCCACTGCTCTGCCACCTGGGCATATGGTGTGCTTGGAGAAGCAGGCAGCTTTGTGGAAGACATGGAGGTTAATAAATATGGGTTACAGAAGAGTCCCTGGAACATGTGCAAGCCCAGCTCCATGCACACATTTGTAGATGTAAGCTAGGTTGGTGACTGTGCATTTGTACATGAAGGTAGCTGCTTTTAAGTCTTGGGAACACGTGTATGAGTGCACACAGGGTGGCTGCTATCTATGGAGTGGGGAGTGTGGCATATATGTGACATGCTTTAAAATAATCTCGGGTTTATCAAGGCCCCTCCATCTCAGTGCATGTTGCAGTGCAGGAGACTGACATTAAAGCCTGAACAGGTGTTAATCACTATGCACTGTAATAAATTCTAAACATAGGGAAAAGGCTTATTTATACATGGCTGCTCCTCCCACCCTGCACTCTCTGCTTGAGCCTTGGTGCTGCCTGAGGGAAAGAGGCGCCTGTGAGGTACCAGAAATGAGTGCAAGAGCTGGACTTGCCCTGCTGGAGCACAAGGAGCCGGGGGTGGACCCTGACCCTGTCCCCATCCTCACGCCCAGGTGTGCCAGCCCTGCCCTGCCCTCAGCCCCCATCACTGCCTGGGGACAGCCTGGAAAAATAGCACAGGGCACTGGGAGAGACACCAGTGCATGGCCTGACTGGGGGCTGAGGGGATACCACAGAGGGAAACAATGCCATAAAGCACCCAAGGAAGCTGGCTTTGTTTTTTTTTTTAAATTGCTTTGCCCCCCTAATTGGAACGAAGCCAGCTGATACAGATGGGGTGTTACAAAACAGAGCCAAAAGGCAAGAGCACAAGGAACAGAGCTATCTATAACCCTGACAAAGTTAGATGGAGTGAAGGTGGGGAAGAGGGAAAGGCAGAGCATGGCAGGCGGCTGCCCCTGATGCTGAGAGCAAGGACGTGATCATTTGGCAACGGGATTTGGAGCTGATCGACTGGCGCTATCCAGCAGGCAGATAAGGCTCTGTGGCTGTCAGCTTAACTCTGCCGTTTATTCCAGTGCTGGAGGGAGTTAAATAGAGCACACGGAAAGCTGCTGCTGGGGACTGAAAGTCAAGCAGGGAGAGGGAAGGAAGAGGCTGTAATTGGGCAGTGTCCGGGGACTCGGGTGGAAGTGGCTGCAGGCAGAACCCCTCCAGGTAAGTGCCTGCAGCTTTTCATCCTCCTTTTCCATACGGACAGGTGGGGACAGGAGACTTCATTGGCGGCATTTAGGATGGAGAGGTTTCTGTGGGGGAGGCTGAAAGTCTCCTCGGTCAGGGCGAGCGCAAGCACCAAATGGGGACAGCTATTTGTTGCAGCTTCTCCTTCAGTGGGAACTGCAGAGAAAGGGCTCCAGCTCAGTTTGGGGAGTGGGGGGCTGCAGTGGATGAAGGCTGAATTGGCTTCTGTACTATGAGAGGTGTTTGGTGCATTGGCATTTAGGTAAATGATCTAAACAGCCTTGTAAATGTGCTAGCCTAGGTACTGAACCTGCTCGCAATTTTCATCAAGATGCTAATTTGAATATTTCCTGGTGGTTTACATTCTCATATAAAATAAATCAGTGGGGGAGCCTGGGGGAGGGTAGGCACCTGGCACATGTGTGGGGACAGTGTCCTGGTGGCAGTGCAGCACCCAGCTAAAACAGCTGCTGTGGATGTTGTCAGAGCCCCTCAGAGGGGACGGAGGATGGCTTATTTTTGTACTCTGGTTGAAATGTGTCCATCTATGTGCTGCTGTGACTGTGGGTGGCACGTCAGAGAGTACACAGGGGGACAGAAGGATTTGTGGTGTCTTCATTTTTCCTGCCTCCTTGTATCCAAAAGGGAAGCGGGAGGGAAGTTGAAACCTGTTGTCAGTCACTTACTGTCAGGGGAGAGTTTTATGGTCTTTGGGTTTCTAATTAGACTGAGGATTTTTCCTTCTACTAATTAAGATGCAATTCCTATCTTTTCAACACTCCCACTCAGTCTCCCCCGCCTCAGGTCCTTCCTTATCCTTCTCCTCCGAGGCTCGCTCGCTCTTCAGCTCCTGCAGTTGCTGCAGTGGGAAATCCCCAAGCTGAAGCTGTGCTGCTCTAGCCACCACATCCATTTTACCTTAAAGCAGACAGGAAGTGCTGGTAGGGAATACGGCACGGGGGGTGGGGGGACGGGTGTGGTGGAGGGGGGAGGAGGAGCGGGCAGAGAAGCGGCTTGGCAGCCGCTGGTGCCCAGATCGCAGCGAGCCTGAGCCGTGCGTCAGGCAGAGGATGCACAGGTGGCACCAGCCTGCGTGGGGGCGACGGGAATGAGCCGGACTCTGCTGCCCTGGCAGGGTCACCTTAGCAATTCATCAGGTTAACCTTGAGCATGGAGCTAATGTAGCTACCGTGGCAGGCTGTTCAAGCACAAACTTCTCTCTGGCACTTAGGTGAATCAGGTTTTATTTCTGCACCGCGAGGTTCAAAGTGAATTAATGTTGCGCCTCCTGAAACACCCTCCATTTCTCCTCCAAAACAGAAGTGATGCCTCAAAGGCAAAACCCTAATTGGGGAGGGGAAAGGCCAGCTCTGAGCTCAGCACCCAGGGAAGTGAATGTCCTCTGCTCAGCTCTGCTTTCCCTCTACAGGACCTGGCAGGCAGGCTACAAGGTCACTCCCTCTCGCGGTGGGGCCGAGGGCCAGGCTGGCTGTTGGATGTGAAGGCACGCTGGAGAAGAGCACGATGCTGCCTGCAAGTGCTGGCCACCGGTGGAGGAGCAGGTTCCTCATGAGGTGGCAGGAGGCTTGTCGTAAGTAATGCCTGCTCAGGTACCAACTACAGCATTCCTGTTTGTCAAGGGAATGGGAAGAAAATGGGTCACATCAGGGTTAAGAACAGGGGAGAGGGACAGCTAAGAATGGAGATGTTTGAACTAATTCCTGATTCCTTTAGAGGCCAGGCTAGCTGGGAGGGAGAGTGATATTGTAAAGCTGAAGATGGGCTTAAAGTGGGACAGCGAGTGATGATTGCTTCTGAATTCCAGTGGGCCTGGCAGGTGAGAAACAGCACGACAGACACCACGGCACAAAGGTCCACTCTGAACATTCCTCAAATCAGCATCCTATGAGCTGCAGGCTCCTCTCTGTTCTTGGGGTATTACACAGGCTGCTGAGCAGAGCTCTTCACAGCAAAAGTCATAACAGATTTTAGAGGGAAATGCAGGATGTGAAGGCAGAATTCTCCTACTGGGCACTGCCACATGTAGTGAAAATCAAGGAGTAAATAAAGAAGCTCTCCTTCAAATTAAATTGTTAACATTCAGCCTGTGCATATTCCCAGTGGGCTGGGGCAGCTGCTGCAGCACCCCTGAGTGCAGAGCAGGCACTGCTAGGGTGATGTGGGGCTTTGGGAATTTATCTGCATCTCAGAGAAGTATCTGGGGACCACAGCAGAGTAAAGAGGACCCTCGGAGAGTGTCCCTCACTACTGCATGCCCAGGCACAAGTAGGTCTGTGCTTTCCCTTGCTCCAGTCCTCCTGGTCACATTTGGAGCTGCAGCTGTAAGAAACTGGGGGAATTACTTCCTTCTCCAGAAAACAAATATCTTTGTAATCCATCCTCACAGACTAGACTGTCTAAATTATTTATAATGAACGCTACTGAGTCTTGACTTAATGTGATATACCTGGATAATCTTTCTGCCACCTACTAGAGTCACCAAACACCCCACAAAGTAACTTGATCTTCCCTAAACACAAAACCACTTATTATCCATCCTTCTGTAGGGCTGGAAGACAGCTTCAAGTTTTGTCTATTGCTTCCCTGCCTCTCCTTCCTGCAGAGCTGCATCTTCACCAACGCAATGAATTCCCTGGCCTCAGCTCACATCCTCATGGATGTGAAATGAAAACGAGATCTCTTTTCTGTACGATTTTAGTAAAATATTTCCAAAAGCATACAGCAATATATGGGTAACAACAAGACATTTTTGGCATATCCTACAAGCCTGGCATAAATCCACTTCCTGAACATAACCACAGCCAGCTGCCTGAGGCTGTTCCTGCCAGCCACTGCCAGCAAACACACTGGTGGAACCCCACAGCCACCCAGCCGGCGCCGCAGGCGGCCAGGCGCTCTGAGAGATAAGCACTGAGCAGAATGGCACCTGGATAGCGTTACACATGGGCTGCTCTTGCCTTTCCTGGTGTACAAAGCAGCTGTTATCTCATCATCACAGCTGCCAATCTATTATTAATACTGGGCTTTTGTTAAGCATCTGGGAAAAGACGGGGTCACTTGAATGACTCATTGCTCTTTCCCTTCCCCACTCTGGCTCCCATTCTTTTAACTCCCTCCCTACAACAAGAGTGTGACATATTCTGAACAGAATTAAATATCAGTTACTCAGTCAGTACCTGTACACTAGCCCATTGGCTATGATCTAATTTCATGGCAATTTCTGCTGTGGGCTCCAGCCTCTGCATGACAAGAAAGCACAGAGGTGGTCTGGGCAAAGATCTGTCTTACACTTCACCATAAGGGTCCATAATTGTCCTTAAAAGAGCACATTTATTGTCATGGCCTGGGCTGATGTACACCTGAGATCTCAACTGTAGGATAGTAAAAAATTATTGAAGAATTGTGAAAGACAGATGAAATAGGAAAGAATTGATATATTATCTCTGAACATTTATCCCTTGGTCCTTAACAAAGTCATACACCTTAGGATTCAAACAGGATAGTTCTCCTTAGACTACCAGTCCACAAATCTGCCAATTCTCACAAGGATCACTGGGAACACAAAACTTGCCCTGTGCAGCATGACAGGGTTGGAGTATGAAGGCACAACGCTGACAGAAGCAAAGTCACTATAAAAAAATGGGCTGGGGGTCAGATTAAACTCTAGAGAGTGGCACAAGGGAAGAGAGGAAGAGCATGGCTGACTGCAAAGCTGCTCCAGGCAGAGCTTCTCCACAGCATGGGTCTCCTCTGGCTCCTTCTCTTGTGGCAATCTTTTCACAATTCCGTTAGGATTCAGAAGTAAAACACCTGCTTGTTGGTTCTTGAAGAAAAGCAGGACAGAAGAACCTGGCTGCCAGTTCAGGAAGGCAAGACAATCAATGCATCCCCTTTAGCCACCACTCACCCCTCAAAAGACTCTACCAACCCAAGTGACTGCCTTCTCTGAAGAAAAGTGAGAAAGGGAGAGGACAGGCATGATGTACAGACAAACCTGCTTCAGTTTTAGTCAAATGCTCAAACTTGTCACCTTAAAAACTGCAAGGGAGCTGAATTTGCTTCCCACATTGAAGAATAGTGGAATTCATTGTGTGATCTCAATTCCACAAAAGGAGCTAAGATGAAGGATGCAAATGTTTTACATAGTCTGCTTAAACATAACTCCCACTCCTCTAATGACAAGAGGTACAAAGCTTGCTTTCTTGCTGATAATGCTTCTTTGTCACAAAAATGAGAGGTTGAAAAGCCACTGGCTCCCAGGGGAGTTTGGTAACTCGTGCCCTGATGCCACTGGCAGGATCTGGAGCCATGTCTGGAATCCACAGCAGCTCTAAAAAATGCTGATTTGTGATTTGTCCAACCTTGAGACAGTGTAGGAGAAAGGGTGTGTGTGTGTTATCCCTTTTCCTGACACTGCTTTTGTCAGTTACCAAGGTACATCTCTTTTCCTCATTCCATTGCTGTGGGCCATTTTGGTCAGAGGTGGTTTAAACTGTTCTTTGCATGTCTGTTGTCTGCCCAGCTGGTGACCATGATTCAGGATTTGCCCCATGATTTGACTGTAGTCCAGAATGTGTCCAAAGTTCTTAATTAGAACAATTGCTGGATCTGTACCCAGTTACCACCTCTAGTTGGGCGGGGGGTCACTGGTCACTCAGAGATACTTTTGGGGCTCTTGCTCTGGGATTCAGAAACTGCTTTGAGAGCAATGGCAGGTACCAGGTGTGCAGTGATTTAGGGACCCCTTGTTACTTTTTAGCAGTTCTCTTGGTCATCCCTTTGTAATGTAATGAAATTCATTAAAAAGTGGACACACTGTGAATATGGTAAGCAAATGAAACCCTGATTTAGAGTCTTAGATCTGAGTCTGATCTATCACAAATATTAGGATTCAAACTGCAGGAGCACATCTGAAATGTAGGTTGTTTTACTTTTCATTTTTCTTAAAAGCTTTTTAATAACATATCTGTTTGTGAAAAATTGGAACTTTTAAAATATACCTGGTCCCTGCATCTCTACCCTGACTGTTTAGAAAGAGCTGTCCTTTGTCAGAGGTGTCACCTCCCACCACTCTCTGCTCCATTATCCTCTGACAGGTACCAGTGCTCCAGTATCTGTTGGCAAAGCCCGCTGGGATGCACTGTTCTGACTTTGTTGTGAAACTGGAAGGATATTTACTTGCTTGTTCTGAAAAAAACAGGCTAAGAGGAGAGTCATGCTGTCAGGATGCAGGCCAAGGGTAAAGCAATGTAGCTGTGAGGAAACTCATTACACTGCAGGGCATTGCAGTGAAGAGCCCTGCTGTGAGGGTTCTGTTGTAGCTGGTGGTGGGTGAGGATGGGGAAGCACTGATCTAATCCATGCCCTCTTCCTTCCCTGCTTTTCTCCTTCCAGTGCTTGGCTGCTGGCTCTCACTATGTGCTGCTGAGTCCTTCTTTGCTTGTCCTTCCTCCTGCAAGTGTAACAGTGGCAACCTGGAAGTGGACTGCAGTGGTTTGGGCCTCTCTTCCATTCCCTCAGACATCCCCACAAACACCAGGACCTTCCTCTTTCTCAACAACAAACTCAGCATCCTGCCAGGAGCAGTGTTTTCCAACCTCTCTGCTCTACAGAGGTTGGACCTATCCAACAACTTCTTGGACCAGCTCCCTCAGAATATCTTCAGTGACCTGGGGAACCTCACAGAGCTGCAGCTGAGGAACAACAGCATCCGGGCCTTGGACAAGGACCTGCTCCAGCACACGGCCCTGCTGCGCCAGCTGGATCTCTCCATCAACGGCCTGGCCCAGATCCCTTCGGGCATCTTTGACGATCTGCCTGCCCTGCGCTCCCTCTCCCTCAGGTCCAACCGCCTGCAGAGCCTGGACAGGGTGACCTTTGAGCCTCTGACCAGCCTGCAGCACCTCCAGGTTGGGGACAACCCCTGGGAATGCGACTGCAACCTCCGGGACTTCAAGCACTGGATGGAGTGGTTCTCCTACCGAGGTGGGTGCTCGCGTGTGCGAGGGGAGGCAGGTGGGGGAATTTTGGTCTTCCAGGAAAAGCAAGCAAAAGGCAGGGAAGAAACAGAAGCACATACAACTGGCAGGTCAGGCTGACCTGATGGACAGGTCTCAGCCAAAGAGCATGGGGACCCTGCTACAATTTAGTGCCACTGCACCTTCATATAGCAACACTGCCACTCTGTGAAGTCCCCAGCAGCCCTAGATTTCCTATTTCCTTGTTTTTCTAATCTGAACTATTACCTGTTTTTTTTTTAATCTTGAGAGAATAAAGAACTTTCCTCAAGTAAAATTAAAATTTTAGGATTATGAATTCACCTTACTCTTTCTGCTAAAAAGAAGAAATGCTTTTCACACTTGGAAATAACCATCCCATTCTCTTTCTTAAGATGAGAGAATTAGAAGTCAGATTTGGCTGTAAAGCATCAGGTTTGCTGCCAAAAAAAAGAACATTAGGAAACAGTGACACTTAGGAAAAACACTGCAACTCATATTGGAGAACCCAACCTACAGCTCAAATTAACAAGCCAGGCCCCAAATCAGACTGGCTATGAAATCATCATTTCAAACTGAGCCATTTTTGACAAGTTTGCATTTCCAGATTTTCCTTGAAACAAGAAGACTAGAAAGGTACATGTCACTTATCAGGAATGCTGATGGGATGACATGCTTTCAGGAGCTGCAACTCAAAGAAAGATGGCACATTTTACAGGAGGGAGGACTGAAAGCCTGACCTTCTGTTTCTGGAACCAACGAGTAGGAAAGGGTCTCAAATCATGCGGATAGCAACAGTCAGCTGTCACATCCCTGCTGATCACAGCCATGCTGCAAGGAGATTATCTCTGCCTATGGCTTCACTGCAGTCTGAAATATGCATTTGTGTGAGCAGAATCAAACAAGCACACGAGTGCCACTTTGCACTTTTTTTTTTTTGATTTGTTGTTTTTTCTTGACTACCATATCACAAAGTCAGTGGAAAGCACGCAGACATAACTTTGCTTTTTTTCCTCCCTTTCAAGGAAATTGCTCAAACTCACTCAAGCATTTGTTTCAACATCTGTCATTATTTTCACAGAGATGGATTAGTTGTCAGAAGATGGGATGTGTATCTGTTGTTTTTTTTTGAGAAGGTACAGCCTGCTCCTATATTTTTGCTTTAATTTCTCTTTTTCTAAAGTGGTTCTTCTGAGACTTACATAACTCACTAAACAGTATGAGGCTGACTTAAATGGTTTCAGAGGGCTTTCATGTGTTGGCCTATTCAGATATGCACCAGGAGCTCCAATGTCAAACCCAACCTAGGCAGAGACTTACTGGCCAGCTGACATGGTTGAAGCTTCTGCAGGAAAAATACTTTAGCAGGTGTGAATGGAGGCCCATGAACTCACCCAGCTGAGGATCTAATCCTGCTGCCTGTGCATGGGCATGGAGCTGTGATTGACTCTTGTTATCTCTGTTGGAACAGGTGGGAAAATCGACCAGCTGGCCTGCACCCTGCCCAAGGAGCTGAAAGGAAAGGACATGCGGATGGTGCCCATGGAGATGTTCAACTACTGCTCCCAGCTGGATGACGAGAACAGCTCTACAGTGCTGGACAATACTGGCCCACCTTGCACTAAAGGAAGCCCTGCTCCTTCCAAATCTAAATCAGGCCCAGAACCAGAAGTGGAGCCCAGTGTGGGATGCCCTCAGAAACAGCGGTACAGGCCCGTGAGCGTGCGCCGCGCGATCGGCACTGTGATCATTGCAGGGGTGGTTTGTGGCATCGTCTGCATCATGATGGTGGTGGCAGCTGCCTATGGCTGCATCTACGCCTCCCTCATGGCCAAGTACCACAGGGAGCTGAAGAAGAGGCAGCCGCTCATGGGTGACACAGAAGGTGAACACGAAGAGCAAAAACAAATCTCTTCTGTGGCGTGAAACTGTTCTAGGAAGGAAGGGACAGCGATGAAAAAAGGTACCTGAGAGCAGTCAAGCATGGGGTTCTCCCAAAATACATCTTCCCAGACAGACTGTGCTATTGCTCCACTCACCCAAGTAGTACAACATGCTTCTGGGGGGTCAGGGCACCTGGCTCAATTTCTTTTCCTCTGCCCCAGGCCCATTTTGTGCCCTTTCACCCTTGGGCCCTCCCAGACAAATAAAGTAGAGTCAGACCTCGAGTGCTTGCTGTGCCTCATGCCCTTGCACAGAGTTTCCCTCACATGCCTGCTGCAAAGGCAGCTGGCACCTTCTGGGACCCTGTGTCATCCTCTCAGCTTTGGTCCTGAGTCATCCTGTGTCCTTTCAAGAGTTCTGTGCAAACAGAGAGCAGCTGTGTGAAACCCTGTGTGGGAAGCAGGACACCAGAAGTGTCCATGCCTCACCATTAGGTCACTGCTGTTGTGTGACACGAAGCTGCTGCCTACCCTACAAATCAGAGCTGCCAAGATTCCATCAGAAGGGAGGCAAGGTCCCTATGGCAGGGCAACAGTCCGTGGTAGATTTCTCACTTTTAGAGGTGGAAAGATGTCTGTATCACCCTAACACACTGCCAGGGAGCACAGTGTCCCTTTTCTTGCTCCTGGCCAAGTCCAAACCTTTGAGCTGGCACACACATCATCTGCTGCAGGTGCACAGCACAGAGTCATCCTCCTGTACACACACACACACACACACTCTGACTCATTCTGATCCCAACACACACACACACAGAGCCAGTCCCAGTTCCAGGCATCCAGGCACCCCAGCTGCACATGCAGAGCTATCACTCATGCCCATGCTGACCTGCCCTCTGCATGCAGCCATGGATACATCCAGCCACTTTACCTTACCCTGATCATAGTAGTGTGTATCACCTTCCACTTCAGACAAAAAACATGCACACACCACTGAGGAGTAACAAAAACATCTCAGCCAGAGTGCAGAGCCAGCGGGAACTGGCAGAAGAGGATGGAGAGAGGCAAAATTATTGAGATTCCAGCAGTCAGTGGAAATAAGTACACAGCATCAAAAAAAAAGAAAGTCTGTTCTTATCTATTTTATGTCTTCTCAAATAAATGGAGAGAGTAAGGATATGAAGCCTCCATTTAGAAATGTTTGATTGGCAGATCAGAAGTGGGTCATCAGGAAAGACTGGAGGAGGAGGTGGCTTACCAGGAGCGTGAGCCGTGCTGAGTAGTGTGAGCCTAGGGGAAGGTGTCAGGGGAAGAAGTCACACATAGTCAACCCCAGAGCTGCTATGGCTGGCACGGGGGCCAGCATGGTGTGTGGAACAGGGTGATGCAGCCAGTGTGACCAAAAAGAGTGGGCAGAGTTATGGAGGGTCTTGAGGTGAAGGCTGGAACCTGGAGCACAGTGTGGCACATGTGGGAGAGCCCAGGAAAGGTCTGGCACAGAAGGCAGCAGAGCCCACATGCACTCCCTTCACCATCATTGGGGTGTCCAGTGACACCCACAGCTGCACCTCAGTGTGCCCACACACACAGCTGTGCACACTGTCACTGTCACATAGGGTGATTTCCCCCAACCAGATTTTAAAGCCCTCAGACTGCAGTGCCTCCTATTAGTCTTAGCTCATTCTGACCTGACAGGGAAAAAAAAGTGAGAGGGGAAAAAAAAAATGAAAGGAACTCAACATAAGGACTCATTTTGTATCACTGGAAGTGGGATAAAATGCTGTCTCCAGGGGAGAGCGCACATTGCCATGGTAACCTGCTCTAACCCGTCACAGTGGGTATTCCTGGGTGAGGAAGATGACACCGGAGGTCGTGCATCCACTGTGCCTGTGCATGGTGTGATCCCTGCCATCAGGAAACAAGCTGGCAGCCAGCCCAGCCCTGCAGGGTGTTTCACTAGCAACCTGTGTTCAGAGCCTCAGAGCCCTGCACGCTCTGCAGGTGCACCCTGCCAGGGCACCTCACCTCTTCCTTCCACCTGCTCCATCTGAATCCCAGTGCTGTGGGACACCTCACAGCCCTCCTGCTCGCTGTGGCTGGATCCCTGTGGAAGCAATGCACACTGGCTCCTCACTCCTTCTGGTCCCAGAGGTGGCTGTACTGATCCGTGGGCACACAACACCATTAATCAAAGCCTGGAGTGGCAAAATCCCTCCCGGTCTACCCAGGGTCACCAGAGCCAAGGAGACAGGGTGCTCTGGACTGTTTTAGCATGGGGCAGAGGAGGATGTTCTTCAGGAAAGCATAAGACCAGGCTGCCACAGAGGAAGAACTGGGAGAAGCAGTCAGCCCGCCCACCAGTGTGAGCACACACTTTCCTCCCGCTTCCAGCACACTGTGGGGAAGAGGAAGCAAAGGAGGGGGGCTGGTGAAATGTGAGGAGGAAGAAAAAAGGACTCTTCCCCCATGCACTGTACAGCCACTCCAACCATCCCATCTGCTCCAAGTGTAGCCCGCTCTGAAGGGCAGAACTGGTGCACTGCAGACTCCATATGCGTGTTATTGCTGTTCCACATTCCCAGCAAGCCAGGAGCAGACTCTGCCTGCTGGATCCAATCCTCTCCCCAAGCTCCCTCTCAGGGGAACCTCTCCCTTCACCATACTGGACTCCTCAATCATACTTGAAATGGGACTTGAGTCAGAGTGGTATATTTATAGATCTATATTTTACTTGCATCAAATAATGGTGACATATTGCACAAAACAAATGGGATCTCTATGTGTGTGTGTGTGTGTGTGTGTGTGTGTGTGTGTGTGTGTGTGTGTGAGATAAGAGAGAGACTGTTTTTAAGGGAATAGACTAGAGGTGAAATGAATGGGAAGAAGGTAGGGGACAATGCAGGGGTTGAGGGTGTGAAATCCTCCTTTCCCTGCACCTTCCCTGTGACTTCCTCCTGCCCTGACCAATTTTTCTTTGTTGCTAATAATATTTTCTATATCCTGTGTTGTGGGGCTGGTGATGACCTTGCCCATCCTTTCCTTTTTTTGTTTTAATTTATACGGCAGAAAGTCTGGATTTATCTCAACCCTAGACAAGGGACTGCTATGTTTAGCAACCCACCCAGGAAAGGAGAAGACAGGAAAGGGGAGAACTGAGTGTTGCTGGGAAACACGAAGGCTGGCTATGAGGAGTCCCTCTGGAAAGCAAATACTCTGTTTGGCAGGATGAGGACCTGTCCTTCTGCATGCAGAGCAGAGGGAAGTGCCCTCTTCATGGCACTGTTTGCAAACAGGCTCTTTCTCTGCTCCCCAGCACACCTGGAAATCAGGCTGCCCTGGTGTGACTGAGCTGCTGCGCTGCCCACAGGCACTGCAGGGAGCACAGCATCCTCAGCAGGCAGAAACAAAGCTCTGAGGGATGCTGGATACAGAATGAGACCCAGTGCTCCTTGTGTGCCCAGCCAAGGGGTTCCTCTGGTGTGTGGGGACAGCAGCTCCTGTCGTCCCTGCAGGTGCCTCAGGAAAGGGTCCTCTGGGCTGCCAGGTCCAACAATGCCAGGGTGATGCTGGGCTGGCAGGGCCACCAGGAACAGCCCTCCTGCTCCTCCTGCTCCCCTTCCCCTCACATCCACCTGTGGGACAGGTAGGCACATCCCTTGCAGGGAACAGATGGCACTTGTAATTCCTTTTTCTTTTTTGTTACTGTTTGAGGGAGAGCGACAAGATTTTCTAAAATGATTGAATGGAGGTTTCTTTGGCATGAGACAGAAAATTTTTAAAGGTATATTATATTTCTGGCTTGTTGTTACAGAATAATAATAAAGAATGTATTTTCCTATGCTCCTTCTTGTTTAAATGAGATCTCTGATAATACCATTCACTCTCTCCCTATCCCCTGCAGAAGCAAACACCTCAGGGACACAGCCAGGCAAAGGAGGAAGCCCCTCAATTCCCACAGATATATTCTTGTCTGTACACACAGTTTGGAGTGAACGTGCACAGACACACAGTACATCAGTGTGAGTCAGGGTGAGGCTCTAGGGCTAAACACACAGTAGGTGAAGGTGAGACCCTAGATCTAGAAACACACACACAGAATGCTCCAGGGACACAGCCAGACAAGGGTGATTGTATAACAAGGATAAGATACTGTGGCAATCAGCTCATTACATAAAAGCAGAAAGGGCCAAATTAATCCCTAGTGCAAGACTGCAGGAGCCAATGGAGTTATATTCAGGTCAAATTTGGTTCCAAAAGCTTTTTTTTTTTTTTTTTTTTTTAATTAGAACATAATGTAACAAATAGGGAGCTATGGGTTCCTACATCTCCAGCTTCCTGACCCTCTTGAGCAAGGTTATTTGGAAATGGATGGAAATTGCAATCTAATCCTATTGCACCCCCAAGTACACAAGCTGCTACCCCTAGAGCTAAAAGAGTCTCTCCACCAGCTGTTCCCTGGCGAGGTCTATCACACACAGCTAAGAAGTTTAAATTCCCCACTTGGCCACTTTCAGTGCTAAGCATACACAACTCATCACATTGCCCTGCTGTAAGAATAAGCTCATCCTGACGCATGTGGAACCACGCAGGATGTTAAACCCACAGAGCAAACCCCTGTGCCACCCTGCTCTCACTGCTGCACTCTGTCACCCTGCTGGGCTCAGGCTGATCTTCAGAGAGAAACTGGGAGCAGAAGCCAGCTACTCTTAATCTGCTCACAGCTGAGGCATCTGTTCTGCTAAAAAGGTATGTGCTGCAGGAGAATCACCATCATTGTTTAATAGCATGGTGTCTATGACACATAGTTTAATCTCATTCTGCCAGCTAGGTAGAGGAGTGCACGCAGATACTACTCAGCAGTTCATATAATACCAGAAACACAGAGCAGAAAAAAGCAAAGCCAACACACTCATCTGATGACTCTGGGCTTTTTCAGTTCATGAACTGTCTGGGAGCAGGCTGTGATTTTCTGCAATTATTTATTATAATTTGATTACTATTTGATATTAACCAATGTATTTGTCCTGCTAACACACCTACTCATGCACACAACACCCTATATAATAACCACATAATTCTGTACATATGACAGGTAAAATATATAAAATAGGATTCCTCCTCAGTATCTGGTCCATTAGGAGCCCATTGTGCTGGCTTGAAGAGGGTTTGCTAGCACTGATTGGAAGCACAGGTTGGAGGATCAGCTTCTATCCTCCAACCAGATAAACAGAAGCCCTAGCACAGGATTTCTGAGGGCCAAAAAGACTTCTCTCCAAGAATAATGGGCAATACAACAAGCATTCACCAATGAACATAGTTAAAGAATGAAATGTGAGTAAATAAACATTTTCTGCGTCATTCTGGGGTGCTTTCTACATCTGTTGCAGCCCTAGAAATCTGGGGATAAGGCAGCATCCTCACAGCTCTTCTCCCTTCACAGAAAGGAGAAAAAGCAGCCAACAAGGGCCAGATCTGTCTTTCCCAGGGTTCTGCTCTACTGCAGCCAGGCAGAGGCCATGAGCAGGGCACCTGGAGACAAAGAGAAAGCAAAGCATGATGCTAATAATAAGTCTGCCTCGCATGGAGCTTCTGGACCAGGACAACAACGTGCTGCTCTTTGCTTGGGGCTCCAGGCAGAGATTTGCTCCTTCACATTTGCTTTTTC
Source organism: Ammospiza caudacuta (assembly GCF_027887145.1). Taxonomy (NCBI): domain Eukaryota; kingdom Metazoa; phylum Chordata; class Aves; order Passeriformes; family Passerellidae; genus Ammospiza; species Ammospiza caudacuta. The sequence goes on along the minus strand of NC_080597.1, from coordinate 5,651,725 downwards.
TAAATCCTAACTTGGGAATGAAGTTGTTTGTTAGCACAGCTGCAGAAAATCAACTCAGAAAGGGCACTGCAGGAGTGAGAAATGCAGGTATTTAGTTTGAGGGAATACACACAGACCATACCCTGTGATATTCAACCAGCTCCACATAAAGCTCAAGGGAAATATGCACAGTAACAACAATGCTTTGCATTTCTATAGTGCTTGCCTTTGGCAGCTCTCTGGGAGCTTGCAAACATTAATGAATTCACAGAGGCAGAGACTCAGAGAATATAAAGGCCAGAAGGGACTTTAGATCATCCAGTCTGACCTTCTGCGTATCGCACGCTACTTGGAAATGGTGTGGAAAAGAACCACAAGCATTATTTGGGGTGGCAGAAAATGCCTTTCTGTGAAAGGCTGAAAGAGCTCAATCTGTTTAGCTTGTGAAACAGAAATTAGACAAACTATCCTGTAGAAAGACCAACAGTAAGTGTTTACATGCAGCTAAGCTGAATATTCCATAAAGCCATCCACCTTTGATTTGAAAAACACTCAAGAAAGGGAAAAATATTGTTTCCCTTGGTATCTTCTGACAATACCTATTTGTGTTCATTGTTAGCATTTATGCTTACTGACTAATTTGAATCTGTTTGGTTTTTCTGTTACAGTTTTTTGTTATTCTCTCCCCTAGATTAAGAAAAAATAAACCTTCAGTAACCAGCAGCTCTCTCTGTGGAGGCACTTTATACTCTAAATCAAATAATCTCTCAGTCTTCCTTTAGGTACAATAGGCAGATTGAGTTCATTAAGTCTTTCACTGAAAGCATTTTCTCACCTCTGGAACAACACTGGAGCCTATTGTCACACTGCTTCCAGCTTTTTCTCCTCCTTTTAGAAGTATTATCCTCATCCACCAGTATCTGTGCTCTATATTGCAGACGCTACATGACTTTTGCCACTTTTCTCTACTCCTTCCCACCAAAGAATGTTTCACTGGGTTGTGTGAACATTGTTCCTGCTTTAAAGATGCAGGCAAATATAAATGTTAGGACAAAACCCTAACAAGTAATTTTGAGGGAGGAAGATTATGGGTAAGTGGTTCTGATCCTACCTTTATATTAGTATAAATTCAGTGCATTTTAAACATGAGCCTCCAGATTTATGGAATTCTTGGCAAGAGAAAATTTAGCCCTTTATTTAAAAGGATTATCCCCTTCCAGCATTTTCCACTTTTTCATCCACTCACAGCCTCATATGGTTGGTTTTCTCGTATCTCTCACTGGACATAAATGTCCTGGATTCCCCAGTTATTTTTTCTCTCTCCCCCTTATTTTTCTCTTCTTGTGACTGATCATCCCCTTTTCAATGAGTGCCTCTGACCAGCTGCTTCTCAGATTCTCCCTGCTCTGGTCTACTCAAATGTCACAAAACACACCAGCCCCCACATCCCCATCTGCTTTTTAAACGTTTGTCATCATAAGCAGAGGTTTTTCTGCTCACTGTTCTTTACTTTGCAAAACCCAAAGCAACCAAGAGAAACCACCACAATGTCAAAGGCTGAGAGAGGGGTTTAGGTCAGCCCTAGCTTCTGGCCTCCCAGGTGCTGTGCTGGGGCTTTCAGCTGCATTAACAAGCTGATTTTTATTCAGTCATGACTGAAATCATGGAGTGTGGGAACTACAGGGTAGGAATGCCCTGCCTTGTGCCCAAGGAGAATGCTGCAGGGAATGGGAAGTTCCCTGAGTGTTTGTTTACCTTGCTTGTGGCTGGTTTTTGTTGTGTGACATGGTGAGATCAGGGACTTCAGCTGTTCCCTGGTCAAGGCTAACAGAGTCTCAGCTCTTTCTATTCCAGGCACCACCACTTTCTTACACAAGCTCCAGCTTAAATCCATTGTCTTTATACCTCAGATTCTGGCTAAACCTGCATTACCCTAACAGACAGGAACCCACTTCTAGTTTTGCACCCTGAGTATTTTGCTAGCCTGTCTGTACTAGACTGTCTCCACACAACCATGTGCTTCAGTTTAAATGTGTCCTCCAAGGTGCATTCATTACAGCAATCCTGTCTGCTTTGTCCTTGGCTGCATGTGGTTAAACAAGCTGGGTGCTCCAGGTTCCAATGCCAGACTTCCCTTTCCTCTCATCACCTGCCCATCCCTCCTGTCTCAGCCTGTATTCCTTTCACCAAAACTGTAACACAGACCACAGGAGAGGTCTCACTGGGTTTGGGTGGGAGCATCAATGTATTTTCCCACTGGGAACACCTCCCTAAGCACTAGAACAGCATTTGCTTTGTTCCCAGCTGCACTGCACTGTGATTCACCATCATGCCACCATCACCTAATACAGAAAATCCCAGCACTTTTTTCCTGAGCTTTCTCAGGATATGTTTACCACTAAGTGTCTCCTGCTGCCTTTCAGCAAGGCTCTCAGGACAGGTCTTGGCAGATGACAGTGGTTCCCTGAATTTAATGTGGGCATCAAGGAGCAATACAGTTTATACTGATGATCCACACTGAGGATCCTCACTGAGATTTGGCAAAACTGGCTCAACAGTTCCCAGAAGACAAGGACTGCCTCCGGTCCTGCTTGCTATGCTCCCTGCCAGATCTCTGAGAGTTCCCAGCTTACAGAAGATTTCTATTATTAGCTGTCAAGTGTATGACCTTGTCTGTCGTACTACTGAAATTCATTCTGTTTCTGGTACTCCTGCCAAGGTCAAATGAGGCTTCCTCTGCATATCCTGGTCCTTCCATGTACTAGCAATGCCTTCTAGTGTTGAATCACCAGGATACTCCTTCCCTCTCCCCAGCTATCTGAGCTGGGGTCTCAGGGTAATATTAGCAAGGCAAATCCCATGAGTGACCATGGGGAGTGTAACAAGGAACTTTTTGCCAGATTTTGATAGGTGATCTTGCTACTGCTGTCTTCTCAGACTGACTTCTCCCTCCCTGTTACTTACAAGTCCTCTGCCTCACTTGATCTTCTCCAGTCTAACTAATTGTTTCTTATGTGGCACGTATCAATGCTTTACTGGAATACAGAGATGAGACCTTTGAAATTTCTTTTGCCTTCTACAAAAACAATCATCTGAAAGAAAGATGTTGGCTTGGCCTGGTGTTATCCAGAATTGATAAACTCATATTGCTTGATTCCCTTTCCCCCTGCTTGGTAATAATTATACTTTCCTTGAAGATCTCCTCTAAAGTGCTACACATTGCAGAGGTCACACTTGAAAGTCTGAGCCTGACAAACTTATTTCTCATCCTTCTTTAATCCTAACTGCTGAATTTTCACTTTTGCAGACTGCATGGAGTCACCACTGTGTGCAGAGCTGAAAAAAGCCCTTTGCTGTAAGTGTGCTTTTCCACATGCCAGCTCTCCCAGGGCCAGAAAGCACCCAGGCCCAGCACTGTGAGTGCACTAATCAGCTTCAGCTGCTTATTCACAGCACCCAGCTTGTTTCTTTCCCCAGGGATGATATTTCTGTCCTTATCAATAACTTGGGCACTGAGTCTTCTTTGGTTTTTGCTCAGACTATAGACTCCTTGATCCCAGCTTCACTCTTATTGACCAGAAGTGACCCTACTTTTTTTTTTTTTTAATTCCCCAAATAGCTGAACAATATTAAGCCATTTGTTTTAACCTCCTTTGCAAGGTCTAGCTCAGCTTGATATGTAAGCAATCCTCACTTTATCCCTACAGTTCTGACCTCTAAGGGAGGGCAGAGCAGGGCAGGGCTAGGCAAGGCAGCCTTCTTTGCTGCCTGCCCTTTTTCCATTCCACACAATCTCTCTGCAGAGCCAGCTTAAGCAGCTGCTTGTTGTCACAGACAGACGGAGGGCAAGAGAATCAGGATCCTCCCAGAAATGGGGGCTTCACACTGTCCCCAAAAGCTCAACTGCTCCCTCCCCACACTCCAGACTGATTGTTCTTGGCACTGTGAAAGCAGTGCCATGAGTCAACAGCAGAACACCCTCCACACACTGAGCAGAGTGTAGAGGTGCCATCTAACCAGAATTACTGTGATCCTGTGAGTGGGGTTTCTGTGTCCCAGTGAGAGAAAGGAAGAAAAGAAAAAGGTCTTTTGAAGGGAAAGGGATGGCCGAGTCCCATTACAAAGCCTTATGATAGGGAGATTTGTGCCTTAGGTGAGAGGTAGGGCAGGAGAAAAAGAATTCAGGATAAGTTTGGTGGCTAAAAGAATGTATCTTAGGAGAAGGCTGGAGCTGTGCTCAGATCTGCTAAGATTCTGTGATTCTCACCCTGCAAAACCTGTCTGCTTCTACCTTGGCTGAATTTAAGCTAAACCATCATACAACACATTTCCTATAACCTTCTCTGCTGCGACACTTACCATCTTCATCCTCATATCTACAGACTGCTCCTTTTTGGCATCATCTTTGCTCCTCTGCTGAGCTGTAGGTGCTGACAGAGCTCAGGACATCAGATATACCTGTGCTAAGGCTACAGACAACAGCAATTTGTGCACTTTGCATAGAAGACATGGGGCACTGGAAGGATGGATGTGAGCAGGGTAATGAGCTGGCCTTGCACTCACACAGATTCAGATGGTGTCAGGGCTGCCAGTGCCACTTGCTTGGCAGCCTGTGGATCTCCACACAGCTTCAAATGAAGGTTCTATTCATTACCCTCACTTTGGCAGTCCCCCAAATACCCAGTGCTTACTGACAGCCTCTGCACACTGGATAAAACTCCATGGCCACAGGGATCAACCCTGCACCTACCTGGAAAACACCACAGGCAGGAGGAAGTGCAAATTGCTCTGTGTTTCTGAGTGTCTGTGCACGTCCCCAGTGAGCCCAGGGATCTCACAGCGCACTGCAGAGCAGCTCTTTATGTATGCACATACACACATGCACTCACAAATCACCTCACACATCGTTTACCCACACATCCAGTGCACTCCCATGAGCACCCCTGGGTGGGGATACAGGGCCCTGCTGATGCTGGGCAGGCAGGAGTTAATGGAAGAGAGAGGCTGGGAAGGAAATTAAAAGCAAAAAAAAGTTGAAAGCCCAGCACATGATTCTTCTCCTATCGCATCTGTGAATCCTGGAGCGCAAGAGTAATTGTCTGCAATGAGTCAGACCAAAAGGCACAAGGTAATGGTTGCTATGGAAACCTGTGCACTGCTCTAATTCGGCTCGGAATTAAAATTATATCAAATAATTTGCAAGCAAAGGCAACACGGCAAAGGCGCTGGGTGCCAATCTAAAAGATCCAGCTCTATGCAAGTCTCTCCTGAGTCACTGGCAAGGGCTCTTGTCACTCCAAGAGTGACAGCCATGGCAATCAGTGGAGCTGTAGAGGCAGCAGGGATGGATAACTGGATAACCTTAGGCAGGAAGGTTTCTGCTACACATGGGCAAGAATGTGTAGCTCCAGCCTGGAACTGGGGTTGAGGATATCCTGGGACAGATGCCTCACCAGACCCTAAAACTCATTGCTCACCATTTTTTGTTATGGTCCCACTGAGAAAATTCCCTGAAAGGCTGGTGAGGGCAGGCCCTGGGCACAGGAACCTACCCACAGGGTCTGTGCTGGGTGAAGCACTGCCTGCATGGGCTCACTCCCTTAGAGCTTTTTCCCTGGTAAGGGGAGCAGTGTAAAAAGTCAGGCACTCAGCAGAGACTACAAATAAATATTTACTCTACAGAATTGGCTACTGTCTTCAGTTTTTCCCCTGACAAGGACTCCTCCCAAGGCAACAGACAATGTCTGCACACACATGGGGGAGGCATGCTCCCCATGCTGAAGATCACAGCCTATGCAGACAGCACAAACACCATGGAAGAAAAGGAAATTGCTAAGGTCTAGCCAGGGTGAGCAGAATTCTATGGAAGATGCCTCACATTACTATTTTCAGCATTCTTTTGAGGTCAAAATAGACTTATTTGTCCCTCTTGTCCCCAGTTACTGTCTATGCATGGAGACATCTAGCTGGAGTTCTGCAGGCAGATGTTGCTCTCTCTCCTGTTCACTGAGCTGGCTGGAGGATAATCAGCTCTGAAAAGGGAACCATGTGGCCCCAGCACTGATGCCAAACCTTGATGAAAGGCAAAGTTTGTAAGATCAGAGCCAGCACAAAATAACACAACCACCTCAGTTCTGTCTGGCTCATGGAACAGCTTGTGTGTGCCCCAGGAACACCCTGAAAAGCAGCCTGGGCACTTACAGGTGTCCCCCAAGGCTCAGTGGGTAAGCAGAATGCAGTGGGTGGCAGGCAGGCAGATGGGGGATGAAGAGATGCTGGTTTTGGCACCCTAACATGTCATGGGGACACTGACATTGGATTAGTGTCTCAACCCTAAGGCCAGTCAAAGTGTACCCACTGATAACAGCCTCCAGACAGATGTGCTCAGAGGTGGAGAAGGCACAGCACTAAAACCAGCAGTGTTTGTGCCATAGGAGTGTCCCTAACACTTTCCATGACTCACTTCCAGGGCATGGCCTGTTCAGATGGCTCTGATTTTGTTGGATCAAATGGATGCATGAGAAACTGCTCGGGCTTTGGGGGCTGCCAGAAGGGGCTGGTGTCAGGCAGAGACCAGACACAGCAGGTGATGGGCTAAAAATGAGTTGTCTTCCTTCTTTTTATCCATCATAAAGGCATGCCAGGGGGACCATGATTTCCATAAAGGCACCTGGTGATGCCTGAGGGACTCTCAGAAGTCTCTGCACTGAGATAACTTTGGCACAACCTTTGGCACGAAAAGAGGGACAGAATTCCTTCTGAAATACTGCAGTACACATTCAAGAGATCAGCTACCCTCATATTTTATATGGGTATCTTAATGCTGCTTTCTGAACCAGCCTAGTGAAATAATTTTAATTCTCCAGTTTATATGCAGCTATTTTCATGGAAAAGGTGCTTATGCTATTAGAGCTTATTTCCGTGAATTTAACAGCTTCTACTGATGCTACTGTCACTTTCCAGAGAGAAGGTTGAAATGTTTTATCCATCCAAACAACAAAACTGCAGGAATATGGAATTGTGTGCAGATTAGCTTGAAAAGATGCCACAGCAACAGTCCTGCTGAAAAAGCCACCTGCACCTCCTGTTCCTGCTTGCTGATAGCAGACAGCAGGTAGCCAAAATTGGAGACCAAGGAAGAGATGGAGAGACATCAAGCTGGCCAGGAACTGCTCTTCAAATTAAGAGCTTCCATCAGACTGACAGAGGCTGGATTTTAAGCAGAGGCAAAATGGCAGAATTACTCCCCATTATCTACTTTTCAGACTGATAGGTTTCAACTTCTTATGAAAAAAAAATCAAAACATTTTTTTAAAATCTGCTCCTGCTGCGTGTATAGAGCTTTTCTGAAAATACTGGCCTTGATAACTCAGTGTCCCAAAATTCTGTCTTTAAAACAGAGACAACATTTCTCCTCTCTGCCCTGGTTTGAGCTTACCTAAAGCTCTCCCCAAATACATCTGCATGAATTGCTGGTGTCATGGGATAATGATTTCACTGTGGTCCAATAACTGCTGGTAAGAGCAGTTACTTCCAATATCAGCAGAGAAGTGCTGTGTAAAATAAACCTGCATCTCCCAAGTGCCCATTTGGATTCTTTTTCTTGGGCACCATGTGCATGCCCCTGTTTGCTATCCCTGCCACATGACAGCCATGGACCTGACCCTACCTGTCCCTGCTGGGACTGGCAGCCAGCTGACAGCCCCAGGAGTTGAACAGCCAGAAGGGCAGGCAATGAGAGAGACGTCATCCACAGCCCAGAGTGACAGCTGAACTCCTGCACAGATTCCAGCAGTTTCACTCAGGCTTTAAATCACAAAAAGCTTCTGTCAGGAGCTCCATGTGATTTCTGCTTTGCAGCCTGAGGACCAGAAAGCCCCAGGCTCCTGACTCAGGGGAGGGAGCAGATGACAGTGCTATTTGGGGCAGGACATGGCTTGGGGAGAATGCCATCCCCATTCCTTATTTCTCATTTCCAACAGAGTCAATGTGCATGAAAGGTACTGGACTGACATCCCAGGAGAACAGCTGCCTTCTAATTAATGAAAATTAATCATCCAGGCATTACTTAATGTTTGCATAGTGCTTTGAAGTGCCAAAGCACAACATAGCAGGTAGATATTATTCATTCCAAGAAACAGGTATAGTCAAGCCAGGGTTGCCTGTGTGGCTTCCCACCAAAAAGACCACACCAACTCAGCTCACACAGGTGCACCCTGCCCGAGTTCCTCCAAGAAATCTGCGTGTACCCTGAACCCCCTGTGCACCCCTCCCAAGCCCATGGGGGAAGGAGCGGATGGATGAAAAGGGGTGAGGATAGGGCAGGGCAAAGGACACTTCCTTTCCCTCTCAATTTGGCCACCTCTCCACCTGGAGTGTGGAGTAGCACCTGTAATGGCAAGAGGAGCAGCTTGGACTCCCCCTCAAACCCATTCTGGGATTTCCCACTGAGCTAAGACAGACTGAAATGGGAGGAAGGAGGCCCTTGTGCTTCCCCCTTCATCCCTCCTCTCAGCCCTCCAGACTGCAACTCTCTAATTCCATCTGACTGCTCCCTCAGTCCCTGACAGCAGCCAGGCTTGTGTCATCTTCCTGGACACTGGATTTTACCAGTTTGCCTTACTCTGCCCTGGCCATGGACTGCCATTCATCTGCCAGAAAAAGGGGCCCAATGCTGCCTGGAACTGGCATTCTCCCCATGGGGGCACTGGGGGTGCTCCCTCCCCATGAGCATGGCTGTAAATCCTGCAGCTTAATTCTTCCCTGCATGCATAGTGAACATTTCAAAGTGCTTACAAATCCCCTCAAGCACCATCAAGTCAAACAAGTGACAGTAATGATCAGTGGCAGAATGACAGGCCAGTTCATACCACTTGTTCTTTTACAGGGGCACTTAAAAAGTCTCTGTTGTTCCCCTTTTACAGAACTGTAGCTGCATTTATTCAGAAACTACAAATCTTCACAGATATTTAGTTTTCTGGGAACTAGTGCTGGGTATCAAACTTCTGCTAGTATAACTAAATTACCATGGTATCAATCCCAGTAAGGGCTGATGTCATCAGAATAACAATAACAACAATCTGCATCCCATTCTGCTTTGATTGCCTCTTGTGCCTCCACACTCCCTCCCCTTCCTTCACCCATCTCCTGTACCCAAGATGGTGCTGCAGCTCTGTCCAGCATCATTTCTGCTGCAGCCCCTCACAGTCCCCTAGAACCAGAATCTAGCAATTCAGGATAATTATATTACTGTGAGGGGAAAGGAAGTGAGATTACTTACTCTCTAAGCTGACACCCTCAAGAGAAAAATAATATTTCAATTGGTAGTGTGACCACTAGTTATTGCCCTTTTTAAAAAATGACTACTAGCATGAAAGATTCAGCTGATGAACCTTAGTCACTACTAGAAAAGTAAATGGCAATATTGCACTTTTCTCCTCCCTGAACACCCCCACAAACATAAACTGGCACCCAAGCCAGCACATGGAAGCTACCTCAGCAAACCCTTGCACTCCTGCTGAAGTCAGTGCAGGCTACAGCTGGGGACATGAAGAACTCTGGACCCTTTGGGTGACAGTGTTTGCCCTGATGCTGTCCTTTAGCCCACCCATCCCATGGATCAGAGATGGGCTGTTCCATCAAGCATAAGAAACCAGGAGTGAAGAATGCCCACCATGTGTGAGAGCAGCAGAAGATTCTTGTGGTCAGGCCACCTCATGCACCTGCTGGGGACAGGGACTGTGATACCTTTAAGGAACAGAAGCAATTGAAAATTCATTTCTCTGTCTCAGCTTTAGTGATTGCCAGCGAGAAAACTGGTTGTGCATCACTTCCAAAAATGACAGATTTTCCACCTTATTGTTATTGTTTTAAAATATGGTTTTGTTTCCCTATCCTTTGCTGTTTCCTCCACCCTCTGCAAAGGATCCTGTCCTTTCCCAGCATGTCCACACAGACAGTATTCAGCATAACTCAGTGGGTGGAAATCTCCACAGGGCTTGTGGAAAGTGCTGCTGACAGAAGAGAAATGGCTCTGTCGGGGCCAGATCCTCCTGCCACTTGCTCTTGCTCCAGTGCTTCCACTGAGAAGTTTCCTTCCTTGAATTTATGCTGAGAGCCAGATTGTCCTGGTTTCAGCTAGGGTAGAGTTAATTTCTTCTCAGTGGCTGCTAGAGTGCTGTGTTTTGAATTCATAACGAGAATGTTTTGGTTTTTTGCTAAGTGTTTATCATAAGTCAAGGGCTTTTTTCCTTGTCTCATGCTCTGCCAGTGAGGAGCTGAACAAAGGAAAATGGAAGGGACCACAGCTTGGGCAGGTGACCTGAACTGACCAAAGGGACATTCTACACCACAGAACATCATGCCCACTACAGAAATGGGGGGAGTTACCCAGAAGAGGGATGATAGAAACTGCTATAGATAGACCAGTCTGGGTTTGGGAAGAGAGGTCTGTCATGGGTCAGTGGGTGGTGAGCAATTGCATCCTACATGCTTGTTTTTCCCTTATTATTATTTTTATCATCATCATCATCTTTTACCATTATTATTGTATTTTACTTAATTTTCAATTATTAAACTGCTCTTATCTCAAACTGAAAGCTTTACTTTGACTCTCCTCCCCAGTTCACCAGGGTGAAGGGGTGAGAGGCTGTGTGGTGCTTCATTTCCAGCTGGGCTTGAACCACAGCACAGATGAACTGCTTGTGTGCCTCTGCTCTAACCCACAGGTCAGGAAAGGGAAGGAAAAAGATCATGAAAAACAAGCTTCTTTTAAAAAAATGTTATTTTCTCCTCTCAAAATAATGCCTAGAAAAATGTTTCAGTGCTGTGCAGAGACCCTTGGTGCTGTTTCAATGCTCTTTCATTTTCTGCTGGGTACAACAGTGTCAGCTGGTATCAGTTTTGGGAGCAGCTTCTATCATCCAAGCACCTATTAATGTGAACTTTGCTGAAACCATCTCTGTTCACAGGTGCCTCTGGGCAGACTTCATAAAAATTTTCTGGCTTTGGGCACAAGAGTGAAATGTTCTGTTTCATAACACTTCCTTCACCTTATGAGTACTTTCTCAATGCCCAGGTGATAACTAAGGAGTATCACTGTCAGCTAGAACTACCGAAATCCTGGAAACTGAGGAATGCTTCATCACATGAAATTAATTTGCTATAGTTTTACTGACTAGTAGTATTGAAGAACATTCCCTGTCTCCTACCCAGCCTAGGCAAAAGCAATGACTTCAGACTGTGATCTGAAGGTATCTGCTGTATGTCCTTCTCTCTACAGGGAGACCCTGTAACAAAGTTGTTGTTTGGTGTCCATCCTGTCAGTCATTCCTTCCACCATGTAAGGCTCCATTAGCACTAACTATTCCTTCCCAACAAGCTTTGCATCACAGCATATAATAACTCCATTACCTGTTCCATCAGCCTCTTCCTTTAGTCACTGCTTGCAGGTCTAAAACAATTTCCATGGAGCTACATCTTCTCTTGCCCCAGTACTCCTATGCTGAGTGGTTGAGTTGGATATGGTGCCAGGGTTACTGGTAATGGTTTGTTTTGGTAAATGCCTGCTCTGTTTTGCTTCTAAGGCTGAAGCAGTTAGAACAGAAAATGGTAAATCTTCAAAAGCTTTGGGGTTCTGTTGGAAATAATGTGCTACATGAATTTTCCAAAAGAAGATTCAGTCTAGTGAAGGTCTGCAAAAAGGAGTTTAAAGCTCAGATCAGCAAGAAGTCGGGCAATCTATAGTTCTGAGTTGGAGTTCTAGCAACATATCCACTACACCAGCAGAAAATATTTTTCATTTGAGATAACAATGGGGACACACAAACATGAAGCTGTTCTAAAGCCAAAAGTGTTTTCTGCAAAGTTTTAAACCTGCACAGATTTCCCAACCTACTCCTGCTCCAGAAAAAGGGTCTCAATCCACAAATTCACCAGCACTGGAGATGGGAAGCTTCCATTCAAGCAGCCCATTTCCCTTCCAGAAGCCTGTCAGCCATTCAGTACCTGCTCCATTATTCTCTGTTGAGCCTAGTTCTCAATACCACAAGCTATTGTGGCTCCTGTCACTTCCCTTGAATGACAAGCTAACAGCTCTCAGCTCCCACACTCAGTGCAAGATGCAGCCATTTCATTCAAGATAAAAAGAGAAATGTCCTACCTGCAGCAATTCCCATCTTCCCATCCACAGACACAGACACAGCCGTGCTCACTGTCACCACTTTTGGCAGGCCACCCCCCTCTGTCAAGACACAAATACAGCAGGCTTGGTTAGCTCACCCCCAGAGAGGAATAAAATGCAGCAAGACCAGCTTGCCCCCACATTTTCCCATCCAGGACAGTGTACAGGTATTCCTCAACTCTGAAACATCCCAGAATGTTGAGGGCTGCATCTTTCAAGACACAAAGGCAGCCTAATGGGCTATGAGCAGATTTTATTTTTCTCTCCTTTATGGCTCATGATAAAAGTGATATCCTCAACATAAAGGAAGTGTCCAAGGCTGGATGGGAGGGGTTTGAGCAACCTGGGCTCAAGGAAGACATCCCTGACCATGGCAAGGGGTGTGGAACTAAGTGACCTTTAAGGTCCCCTTCAGCCCAAAATGTTCAATGATTCTGTGATAAAATGGAGAAGACTGGTCTCCTTGATTTTGGGCATGTAGAGTTTCTCTCAGGCCAGAGAGCTGTTCTGCTCAATGCACCATCTAAACCCTGTAGACAGAGGAGGAGCAGGACAGGTAATTCTGACAACATCTGCACACCAAAGGCCAGGCTTATGCCTAAGTCTTACCCAAGCCAGGCCAGCACTAGAAACTGTAGACACAGCAGCTCCCAGAGCACACTCCATTTGAGAAACAAAGCCTTTTGGGACTATGTTGCCTAAACTCTCTTATGCCCCAGGGTCTCCCAATTATCCCTGAGCTGCTGCTTTAAGCATCCTGTAGGTCCTGTGACACATCTGCCAGCCCAGTGCAGATCTCTGAGCTCCCATGGGGCATTTAAAATCACATGGCTGGCTAGACTCAAGCAACTGAACTCCATCTCTCCTTGTCAGGGCAGTTGTTCCAGCCTGCAATTTTCCATGTGGCAGATTCCATTTCTATGTATTTTTTTAAGTGATTAGATTAGCTTCAGCTGGGGCACCTCTTTGGGAACTGCCAGGGGACAGTTTGAAGGCCAGTCTGATCAATATAGTCTGCACCTGGTTCCCTCCCTGCATGCTCTGTGCAAATCTCTTCCTTAGACAGATGGGTCAGGGATTCTTTCCTTCCCCACAACTCCAGCATTTGTTACTCCTTTCCATGTCTGCCTTCATCAGTTTAGGTGTGTCCAGAGCACAATTCAGTGCCTACCACAGTTTAGCCTCACATTAGGCTCTCACTATTTTGTTTTTGCTTTTTGATCAAAGCCACATTAACCTGCTCAAGTGTGTCAAAAGCAGTAAAACCTTTGTGAAATAAACACTCACTTCACACACCTTGAGCATGATCCTGCCTTTATGGTTGTCCTGGGCTGGCTATATCATGCTTGTATCCCCAGCTGTTTGCTCTGTATATGCTGGATAACAGGTTTTGAGACTGATTCCAAGGACAAAGAGGGGAGAGAAGATGCGTGGAGTTTGGGGGCTGCACGCACTCCTCCACATTCCTGCTCCTGGACTGTGTTATTGCAGCATGGACAGACAGCAGGACAGAGCTCTCCTTTGCTTCTAGTTAGATTTTAGCTAGCTGAGGCAGAGAAGCTCCCTGGACTGTGGTTTTTCTTTTTCTTGGACCTGTTCAAACCCAGCAGAGCACCGGCAGCTCCAGTGTGGGCACCGGGCCGGGCCTGGGCATTTCCAGCCCTGGAGGGGCTGACAGAGACTGAGTGAGCTGAGCTACAGCCCATGGAGGGGCTTCCTGAGTTTGGCATCTCTACAGTTTGGCAAGAGGTTTTATTGTTTAATATCATAGTTTGGTTTTTTTTTTTTTTTTTTTTTTTTTTTGTGCTGGTGAATGCTTTGCCTGTTAAATAAACAGTTTTTCCCACTTTTCTCCAAGGAAATATTTTTTCTGGAACCAGCTGGGGGAGGGCCACTTGAATTTTTTTCAAGAGGAAACCCCTTTGGAGGTTTTCTCCCAAATTTTTGCCAAACCAGGACAATAGTGAACCTCAAATGGCTTGTTCAGAGATGGGATAAAGAAGCAAAATATACTCAGAATCTCTAGGAAAAAAATCCCACCTAACACATGAAAAATCTGGGTTGCAAGAACAGTGCTACTTGACATGCAGAGGCTTCCCTGCTGTCCTTTCACTTGTGGACACTGGAAGGAGGTGCTGTGCATAAATGATTCTGATGACCTGCAGTCACTTCCTGCTGGTTTGCTCCCCAACAGAGAACTGTTGGGGGTTTTCCCTCTTAGGTGATTAGAAGTCCATCTGCCATGAAAACCTCCTGCCACAGTAGGGGACTTGTGGAAAACATGAAAAGGGGACGTCAGCAGCTGATAGAATTTAATAAGAAACTGGGTGGCCTATTTTGGCTAAAATATGGGACAGCTCTGCTTCATCAGATGTCAGGGAAGGGCCTGGACTCTGCTTTATAGTAAACCACTGTCTCAGAAGCACTGGGAATTATTTCCTGGCCCTTCCCAGGCAGTCTCTCTGAGCCCAGCTGCTCATCCCTACAGACTAATAATCTCCTTTACAATTTAGGGCACGAGGTCTTCAGGGCCAAGTGCTACTTCTTACAAGGTGCCTGCAGGCACCAGGTTTCCAGGTGAGTGGGGTTCTGGACCTGATTTAAGCTTCTAACCCATGGCCATGTAAAACAAAGACCAGTGCCAGCTCCTTGTCTTCCGACTTCATCCAAAACCAGCTGTGACTTCTGAGAAAGCCACAGCAAGCCACAAGCCCAGTGTTTAGCCAGCAGTGACACTGTGGCCTGGGTAATGGCTGCCCTAGGAAGGCCCACTGGATATCACTGCCTGGTTTTCCAACCCACACTCTATCCCAAAGAGCAGATCCATAGCTTGCAGGGGAGTGAAAGGTCCCTCCTGCCATCTCTCCCCCTCTCTCCACACTTGCTTTATAAGTGAGATGTAAGGGTGTTGGGGAGAAAGAGGCTTTTGTAGGTTTTGAGTTTTTTCTCTTTCCATTCCTTTCCCTATACATCCTGGTTCATCTCTTGCCTCCCAGGCTGGTTTCTTCTCTTTTCTACTTGCTTTCCCACCCACCAGACTCCCACCACTGTGCCACAAAAAGCTTTAACAGCTACAGTGCTGAGCTCTGTGACAGAGATGGAGAGCTGGGGGCCAGGGAAGAGCACAAAGGGGCTCTTTGCCTTGTGTGGAGGAGTCTCACATGAATATTTTGTTTTGCTTATTGTTTTTAGGCTGTTTTGCTCTCTTCCAGCCTTTGAGAAGGTCCTGGCTGGCCCTGCATACTCACAGGAATATACAGGAACCAACACCTTAAGCAAGAGATATTGAAAAGCCACTCCTTGCTTTTCTCTAGTGTTTGAACTTTGCTGTGTGGGACACCAATGCTTCCTCTCCACCCTTTTCCTCCACCATCTTCCATAACAAACCCATCCTTTCCTGTCATGGAAAGTGGTGATGGAAAAAATGACACCCTCTGAACTTAGATTTCCTGACTGTCTGCTGGTCCCTCACCAGTGCCAGTTGTTATTGTCACCCAGCAGGGCTGATGCTGTTCCCTCCCAAGCCTGGTTTCATCTCTGTGCCTCTTCCTTCTGCAACACCTCTCCTGCTCCCTTCTCATGTTTCATGTGTATTCCAGCCCCACAAGTACTTCGTGTTCCCCCAGCTCCCACCTCTCTACACCTTTCCATCCACCCAAGCCCTGCATTTCCATTTCCATCCTTCTCCTCTCTAGCCCTGCATTGCTCATTCCTGACTGCCTTCCCTACACCTTGTAGCTCCATCTTTCAGCATCTTGCCCATGAGCTCTGTGCCCCTCACTGGTGTGAAGGTAACACCACAAGGGCAGGTCCCAGCACTTTCTACTAGGCGGGAGGCAGTGATAAAGGTATCGGGATGGGCGCCGTGTGGGATGTGAGGTGCGAAAAGAGCTTTTATTCTCTTTCCCTCTGTCTGCTCTGTGTTTAAGTTGGGATTACCTGATTCATCCTCTGAGACAATGCTGTAGATGAAGCTGCCGGGGGGATGCTCGGCCGCCCTGCGGTACCACAGAGGGAAGTGGTCCATGGTGAAGATGCTTTCCTTGTCCTTCTGTGTCAGGAATTTCCTGCCGGGAGAGAACACGCTGCTCACGGAGCCCTCCTCAGGGCAACGCAGTGGGACACCTGCGGCAGGGCGCATCGCCCTCACCTCTCCACCCGGGGTTTTTCTACGGGCGAGGGCCGGTGGTGTCGCCGCTGTCCCCCCGGGGCAGGGCAGGGCTCCCCCTCGCTCCTGAGGGCGGCCGCGCCCGCCGCGCCTCCCGCGACCGCCGCCAGGTGCCGCTGTTGGCCCGGGCCAGGCCCGCGGCGGCAGCCCCCGGCGGGCGGTGGGGCCGGGCCGGCCCCGGGCTCTGAGGGCCGGGCAGGGCCGGAGGGAAGCGGGCAGGGCCGGAGGGAAGCGGGCAGCACGGAAGATATACCAGGAACGACACCCCGGGAGCAGCGCCGCAGTGCCAGGGGAGCGGGTGGGCGAGGGAAGCACAGGTGCTTGTGGCCATTAGTTACCGCAGGGGATGGGGAGCAGGTGAGGAAAGGGGATTAGGCAGTCTCCTAAAAAACAAACCACACACCCCAAACATAACGTTATGCAACTGTGGGAAAAATCCTCATCTCCTCAGGAGATGCTCAGAGCAGAGACCTCACAGCAACCTTCCAGTATCTGAAGGGGGGCTGCTGGGAAGCTGGAGAGTGACTCTGTTAGGAACTGTAGTGATAGGACAAAGAGAAATGGGTACAGACTGAAAAACGGGAAATTTAGATAAGATACTGGGAAGAAATCTTTTAAGGTGAGGCCGGTGAGAAGCTGGAACAGGTTGCTTAAGAAGGTTGCCCCAGCCCTGGCAGTGTTCAAGGCCAGGTTGGATAATGCCTTAATCAACTTAATCCATGGGAGGTGTCCCTCCCCATGGCAGAATGGGCTGGGAACAGATCACCTTAAAGGTCCATTCTAATCCCTTAACAAATTCTATGATTCTGTGATTCCCAGAGAGGCAGGAACTGAAGTACTTGAGCAAAGAGATGCTTCTGAAGGCAAGAGGATGTGTCCTGGGAGCTTGACAAGACATGCAGTGGGTGCTCAAGCGAGACCTCATAAAATCAGGTCATTTGTTTCCCTGGAGGTTCATACAGCTTGCCTGGCAAGTCCTTTTGTTTTCAGACTCTTGTTTTGCTGTATATTTTGACATCATAATTCCTCATTTAGGATTCCTTCCTTTCAGGGGATTCCAGGAGCTCCTCCTGTGAGATATGTGGGGGTCTGTCTCTGCAGTGTGGTGACTGTGACTGTTTCAAGCACTGAATGCTGTTCCTGATGAGCAGTGGGAATTATCACATTAACCTCCTGCAGCACACAGCATTTCTCCCTTGTTGCCAGAGACTGACTACTCTGAGTTGTTCAGACTACTTCAAACACATGAAGAGTGTCACCTTTCAGGCACAGCAGAGCTGGAGGGTAGGACTCATATTTGGGGAACTTGGGGACAGTGAAACAGCTGCTGAGAAGCTAATGACCACCACCCACATGGTCCCTTTCTGTTCCATCTGCTGGTGTGCCTCTGTGACCTGTCCTTTCCTACAGCAGCATGCATATCCAAAATGCAACAGAATGCAAACTACCCTTTCCACATCAAAACCCTTCAGTGCACACATCCTCCTGCCTTGAGGGAGAGGACAAGGCAGTGAATGGGATGTGACAGATGTCAGTCACATCGCTTAACGCCTCACTGCAAGGCACTGGGATGCTGCTGCCATGTGGGCAGTGTGAGAGGCAGAGCAGCATCAATCTGGGAGAGGAACTGAGACAGAAAGATCAAACACAGCCAAGCTGGGATGTTGCTGGGGCACTGGAGTGCAGAGCCTTTGCACTGCAAAATGGTCCTGGGGACATGGAGTGACTGTGGGCATTTTCTGTGTCAGCTGACTGAAGTCAGGGAATGGTTGAAGTGTTTCATTTAAATGAATGCACTCTGGGACAGTATTTTAAGAAAAACTCAAAAGGACCAGAGGAACACAAAGGCCCCCTACTCTGATTCTGTGAATCAGCATTAATGCCATCAAGGTGTTTCTCCTTTCCATTCTGCCTCCCCAAAAGCATTTCTAAGGCTGGTGGTGATTTCATGCTGGCCCTCCAGAGACACAGACAGAAACCCTGTAATGCAGCTTAGGCACTTACTTGTTGGAAATCTTCTCAGAGCCCACATACAGGGCACTCCTCATGAGCCCAGCCCGAGTGCCCAGAAACGCCATCTCAATGCCTGCCTCAGTATCCCTGTGGGACAGAAATACACAAGCAGGAGCAAACAGTTCTCACAAGAACAGCCATGACCCAGGGTGAGGGCCTTTCAAACTTGAAGCCACATCTGGAGACCTGGTCCCAAGTTCTGCAATATAACCCTTTACACCAGGAGTGACAGTGGCTCCTCCCTGCTCATGGCAACAGGGGACAACTGGCAGGTTTAAGACTTGTGCTCAGATTTAAACCTTTGAAGTCTGCTTATTTCATTCTCTTTTAAGTAGGCCATAAGCTCCTCTGCCCCTGCTAGCTCTGCTTCAGGCTACTCTCACAAGGCTGAAGTGCAGGAAAGGAACTGCAGAAGGAGAATGGCTGGATCAGGGATGCAGGGAATGGCCAGGGTAGCAGAATGTGACTAAATAGGGTGTGTTGGTGTAGCTATTTAAAAGCTGTGCTGATAACTGTGTGTCCTAGCAGGATTGTCACTGGCTCAGCTTCTGTTTGTGTAGGGATACAAGGAACTTAAACAGGAGTCCAGTGGCCATGTACATCAGTGAGCAGGACGTTGTCTGCTGAAAGAAGGAAGATCTGTGAGACATGATACAAGACACCACAAGCAACAAGTGCCTCACTGGAAATAATAAAATACAAAGTTGTTCACTGAAACAAGCCTGTCCAGTATCTTCCTGAGGTTCAATCTGGAGGTACCACCAATAGAGACAAGACCAATCTCTCTTTTCTCCACTAGAAAAACCCTCACCATACTAAAGACTCTCCC
Source organism: Ammospiza caudacuta (assembly GCF_027887145.1). Taxonomy (NCBI): domain Eukaryota; kingdom Metazoa; phylum Chordata; class Aves; order Passeriformes; family Passerellidae; genus Ammospiza; species Ammospiza caudacuta. Next base: position 5,632,555 of record NC_080597.1, on the reverse strand, counting down.
AAGGAGGCCCAGCTTACCGGAGTTTACTCCTAAGAGACACTTTTCAAGCTATTTCTAAAGCTATTGAACTATTTCTATCAACTTTTGGAGCTATTTCTGCAGTTTCTTGTATGCTGTGCCAAGTTTGTGACTATTTCAGGCACTGCATAAACCCAGAGCAGTGTTCTATCCATATTTATGACTCGTACACTTACAAGGACATGTTGAGGGCCAGTGTTGTCCAGTAGGCCTCCATGGGGGCAGTGACCACTGCATCAAACAGCACTTCCTGGACCAACTCCTCATCACCTAAGGAGAAAAAAGAACAACAAAAATCAGGAGAGAAAGACATGTTTTTCCCTAGATGTTTTAGGGAGTCCCGTGGCACAGTGGATCAATGTGGCATAAAAAAGAGGCCTCCCATTACAGGGCAGAGAAGATGTCTAACACCCTGGGTGGTGGAAAACACAGGAGCAGATGCTACAGCCAAGATCACAGAATTACAGAATCAATGATGTTGGAAAAGACCTCTGAGATCATCAAGTCCAACCTATGACCCAACACCATCAGGTCAACCAAACCACAGCACTGAGTACCATATCCAGTCTTTCTTTAAACACCTCCAGGGATGGTGACTCCACCACCTCCCTGGGCAGCTGTTGCCAAAACTGATCACCCTTTCTGTGAATAATTTCTTCCTAATGTCCATAATCATCAGATCAGCTCCCCTGCAAACTCTGTGGAAACGTGGTGCCCAAACAAGTGTGGGCAAGTGAGAGGCTTTCAAATGAAGTTATTCATGAGACTGCCACTTGACTCCTTCATTGAGCAGGCTGTCCACAGCCTTTGCCTCAAATCCCTGCCTTGACCTTTCCTCTGGGCATCCTGTAGAGAGGATATCAGCCAAAACCTTCCACTCATGTGGCTTCCCTCAAAACCACTAGAGACTTTTTTATGGTCTCTACTCTGTCCCTTTGATCACTGGCTTCTCTGTTTGCCCTCCTTCCTTCCTGTGAGTCCCAAAACATTTTCCTGTCCTGGTTTTCACCAGATGCTCAAGACAGTGCAGGCTACCACTCTAATCCACTTTGCACTGGAGCTAAGAAGTGATTAGGAAAGTTCAAGGTATTGTCATGTGCTAAATGACATGCCCTAGAACTCCATTTATTTGACCTGCTTTGTTTCTGTATTGCCCTACTTGCAATAATCTGTGAGAACATGGTGACCATCATGTCCCAGAAATGCTCCTTTCAGTGCTGTTCTAGATGGAGCCACCCCACCATTTCAGTGTTTCTGGCACTGAAACCTTCTGGGTTTATGTTCCAGGTGTCCCTTAATGTTTTACCTCAAGTTCTCCCAAATTTCTTTGCCATAGATTTCAGGATCCTTCTCTCCATAGCTGTTGTTACTCAAGCTTCAAACTCAGAGCCCACCATGAGATCTTTCCCTCTTGAGGCCCCCCATGTCTAGGATTCATGTGTTCAAATCATATTTGTTTTTCCTCCACAGCACTTCCAAGCCTGCATTTTTCTCCAAGTCAGCTCTCCTGAAACTTTCCTCCTCCCTGGCCTCTTCAAAGCATACATCTCCTCTTTCCAGCCTACTCCAAGGACAGCCAGGAGGGCTCTGCTCACACTGTGCAAGGGAGGAAGGATTACTGGATTACAGTTGATTTTGCTTTTATGAGATTCCCATCCTTGTGCCAAAGGTTTGTGCCTCTGAGGTGCAGCCTTACATACAAAAGCTTGTACTTGGCAGCACTAAGGGGGCTGAAGGATAACCTAAAACCAAATTGCTGTAAGGAATTCCCATGCACAGCTGGCCATCTCTGTCCCCACAGAAATCCCACTCTTCAGTGGTGCTGTATCAGCTGCAGGAGAATGGGACCTGGTGCAAGGGATGAGCAACAGGGGGAGCAGGAAAGATAATAATCCTGTAACCATTTTTTTTCTCTTGGATCAGTTACCTGTTGTGTTTGGAAAACAAAATTAAAAATCCTTGTTCTGAAAAAAACCCATGTCTCCAATTTTTTTGGCCAACATTGTAGGTTCAAGTCAATGACAACATTTCTCAAATCTCTGCCAGTTTCAAACCATTTCAGCTGGGGAAAAAAACCTAACACCCCCTTCTTCCCCAAAGTTTCCTTCATTTATTATTTGTTGTTTTATAATTTTCAGTGTATAACAATGTTGAGGTTTTTTTAAAGCATGAGCCCTTGGAGGATGATGCCTGGTGTCCCTGGGAAACTGAGTTGTCTCAGCACTTTTCCTGGCTTCTCCTGCCATTGTCCCCTCTAGGCCACTCAGTCTGTCTGTCTTAAACCTGGAGTGCAGCCCCTGCCACGCTCCATTCAAGCCTTCCACTTTCCAGTATTTCCTGTGCTGAGACCTCCAATAAGGCTGAGTTATGTGTCAGCTTTGAAATGGAAAAAAAATCATCTGATAGACACAAGGGGGTGGATCCTCAGCTCATTTCCACTTGTGAATTGATCTGGCCTTGAGTTCAGTCCTGCCTGTGTAAGAAGTGCCAGAGGGGCTCAGTCTGAGACCAATCAGTTGTCACAGTCCCCTCTCCCTTGTGATAGGTACAGAAAGACCCCAGCAGGGCACTTTCAGTGCCTGGGACTCACATTCCAGGTCAGGCTCCTCTCCAGTGAGGAAACGGATCACAGCCTCCAGCTGGCTCAGCTTCCGGTGGTCGGGATCAATGTCGGTGATACAGTAAATCCTGGTGGGAAGGGGAGAACAAACCCAAAAGGGCAAAGAGAAACCACAGTCAAACAAAGGCTCCTGCATGATAATAACTGTGAAAAGAAAGTCAGCAAGAAACCTTGGGCTGCAAAGTCTTTACTTTTACATTGCTGCATGTTGTGCCCACTCTAAAGCTAACAGTGTGGCTAACAGTAAGTCAAACCCTGCCACTAAGCCAAACACCAATTAACCTGCCTGCTGCGCTCTCCAGCATCAGCTCACAACACAACTGAGCTGTTCCAAATCCTGCCAGCAGTTTCCTGTGTTATGTTGTGTAAGATGTGTACATGTGCCTGTGTAGACACTAACAGTGTGATGGAGAGACCTGAAAAGCAGAGGGTCATGTGCAACATGAGACCAGACTAGGAGCAGAAAAAGTAAGAGACAGAGGAACAAAGTGTGCAATGAGGAATGGTCTTGCAGTGAAATATGGTGACAACAAAAGCTGTCCCACGGGGACAGAACTGCAGGAGCCTCAGGACACAGCTTGGCAAAGGTAAAAGGATGTATTAGAAATGCTCTGTGCTATAAAAGAAACCAGTCTTCTAATCTGGCTTCCAATTTTGACTGCTCCGTTGTCAGGACAAGGGAGAGGAAGGGGTTATAAGATAGAATTAAAAGTCATAAAGAGGCTGAAAGGAGTGATTTATGAGAAAAGTCTAAGAGAAATGAATATGTAAAGTGTGGTAAGCTAACACCTGAAGTCAGGAGTAGAAGAAGGAGAAGTCGTTGTTTGTGTCTCAAATGTGCTGCTTGTGAAACTTGACAGCATAATGAGAGGTGAGAAGGGGTGCAGGGCTGCTCGAATATAGTTATTTTGGCTTTGATACAGCCTGGGTTCATGTGACTGAGTGGGACTGAATGTTGGGTTCATGAAAACCCCAAACCTCACAGCAATAAATGGAAAGTGCCGTGCTTCACCCTGTTTCATATCCAAACCAAGCAAAACTGTAAGTTCTGCTTGCTATTGAAATGGGGGTTATAAATCACCTCCGTGTTCACTAGAAGTTAGGTCTAGGCACAGTTCAGAAGGATGCCAACCAAAAATAAACTAGGATTTAAAAAAGTATTTCAATCTCTCACCAAGCTCGCAACAAAATTGCCTAACAGGTCTGACATAGTGTAGGTTTTGTGAGACAATTCTGAGCAATGTGAGGAGGAACAAAGTAAGTGTGAGCACAGCAGACTGAGGATAAATCTCAGCTGTTTCTTTGGAGAGGAATGTGTCAGGTCTTGGTGGGATCTCCCAACAGAAGAGGGGAAAGTCAATTGCCTGGAGACAATCAGGTCTTTGCAGGTCCAGCCCCTGAACAGCACTGCTTTTTCCCTAGGCACAGAGGGTGGTGAACTCAAACCAGACTGCTGGGAACTTTGCCCAAACATCATGACAAAGTCCTGTGTCACTGACAGGATTTCCTCCACTTACCATTCGTTTGCTAAAGACAGGTCTGGCTGGAGCAGGTCATGCAAACCTGAAACCAGAGAGAACATGGAGTATTCAGTGAGGAAGCAGACAGACACACAGAGGCTCTGAAGGAGAACTGGTGACGTTCAGGGTAGCTCCCCTGTCCCTTTCAGATTAACCTACCTTCTTCCACGGAAGTGTTCCCCAGCAGGATGTACTCCCCGTGCCCCCTGGACAGCACAACACCCAGGCTGCAGGCAAGAGGGAAAACAGAGGGCTTGTCAGCAAGGAAAGGTGCCATTGCCTGCAGTTCCAACCCTTAATGACATTAACTCCCTCCACAGCTATTAAAGAAAAGAACATCATCGGAAGAGGATTAAGTGAGATCCGATTTCAGCACAGGGGGCTAAGGAACTGTCTGCAGAGTTATGAGGCATTGCTGGTGACAATTTTTTTGGCCAACACTGTAGGTTCAGGTCAACGATAACTTTTCTCAAATCTCTGCCAGTTTCAAACCATTTTAGCTGGGGAAAAAAAACAACACCCCCCTCCCTCCCCTCCCCCTCACAATTTCCTAAACTTGTTAATTGCTGTTTTATAATTTTCAGTGTATAACAATGTTGAGGTTTTTTTAAAGCCATACACCAGTACCATAAACCATATTCAGTGAAAATGAAAATTTAAGCTGTCTCATTTCTCTGAAATAAAACAACATGCTTTATCTAAGGTATATAGCTGTCAGACTCTGAATTTCAGGTAAATCATAATATTCCTTTTGAATTGACCCCAAATAATATTTTAATGGCAACAGGAACAAAGAATTCATTTATTCCTACTGCTCTACTCATGTCTTGTAGTAAGATTTATGAAGAGAAGGAACTGGTCTGCTGCTCAGACTTCTGATACACTGCATTGGTGCCACAAGTCCTTGCTCACCTGAAGGGTGTGCCACTGATGTCCGTGAAGAAATAATCATTGGTGAGGAAGAGAACTCGTTTCTGAAATGAGAGAATGAATGAGTAAGAGAGACCCTCTGACAGAGCAAGGGCATAGTGGGATGGGGGCCTGGGATAATGTCCCCAAGGCTGAGCAAAGCCAACACCTCTCACCCTGCTGGGGCTGGCTGGAGGCTGGCATGAATGTGCAGTATTCAGCATATCCAGCACCTTGAGACTTCCAGGATCCAGGCAGCCACTCTATCTTTGCAACAAGGGCTGCAGATAAACCTTTCTTTGTTCTAGGGCTCCTGCACTGGCTGCAGAAAGGGCTGGGGGGAAGCTGCCCTCCCTCTCAGCCCCTCCAAGCTGGGGCCCTGCTGCTCTTCTGCTAGACACAGCAGCCCTGACAGCTTTGCACATCATCATCATCATCATCATCTCCAGCTGGAGGGGGGCTCAGGGGCAGATAGGAAGGAGGAGTGGAGTTGAAGGAGAGGCAGAATGGCAAACCTATCCTCTGCGTGGGTGGGCAGCCAGGGCCAAGTCTCCCCACTCCTGTAGGAAATGCTGATATTCCTGACATTTGCTTTCACACCAAAGTGGGACAAAACATTAGCATATTCCAATTTTGTTAAAAAAAAATCAGTTTAAAAAAAAATTACATTTTCAATTTGGAAAAAAAGTGCTGTTTCAAATCCAAGCCATTTTGATTCGCACGCAAATATTTTTTTCAGACTGACATTTCAACTGAAGACATTTCAGATTATTGAAAGCTGCCTCAGAACTTCATCTGTTTGCCAGACTGGCCTTTTCCTGTAGGAAAGTGTTGATTTCAGTGGAACGCTTTTCCAAAGGAGAAAAGTTTCTGGAAAGTTTCTATCCAAGCCTTATGCCAGTATATGAACCCTAATATGTTTAAAATCCTAGACCCAGTCTGAGAACGAGATGAGAGGATGTGTGTGGGAGACAGGGGAGGGAACACAGAAAACTCAGTGTTCCCCAGGGAAAACCATGCCTGCTCTAACCTGCTTGAGCTGAGCAGCCCTGGAAGGGGAGTGAGGCACAGAGGGCTCCAGCTCCACAGAGTACACCCAGTTTGTGCTCACTGTGCTGACAGGGATGGGGGATATCATTAGGTGTGCTGATGGGCATTCAGGATATTGGTAGGTGAGGAGGTGGCAGGTGGCTTAGCCCCTTTTCCCACCCCTCTCATGCATTGCAACTGTACTGCTGAACAACAGGGTCTTCTGCTGAGACAAGACCACACAGAATCACAGAATCATTGAGGTTGGAAAAGAGCTCTGAGATCACCGAGCCCATCCTTTGAGCTATCACCACCTTGTCAAGCAGACCACAGCACTAAGTGCCACGTCCAGGCCTCTCCTGAACACCTCCAGGGATGGTGACTCCACCACCTCCCTGGGCGGTCCATTCCAATTTAAAATAACCCTTCCCAAGAAGTTATTTCTCTTAATGTGCAAGATCTCCCAAAGGGCTGTGGTACCCCCAGAGAATATAACTTGGTGGTGTTTTGGTGGCTGTGGGTGGTACAAAAGGCATTTACCCTCCCTTTTCTTCCTGTCTGATCTGATGATGGAGGCAGGGAGGCATGGAAAAGACCTGGCCACTACCCTGATACCCTTTCCTTTAGCAGGGCTTGTTCTGCTCCTCCTTTTTTCCCCTGACCTGCCCCTCTTCTGATGAGTGCTCAGCCAGCCCCAAGACAGCTGGAGGTACCACCCCTTACCCATGGCATGGAAAAGAAGCAGAGCCACCCCTGAGCCAAGTGGGGCTGAGGATGATGAGGCAGGACTTTGCTGCATAGCAGGGCTCAAGGGAGGAGAGCATGGGCACGCTGGCACAGTGACAGGATGGCTGACTGCCATCCCCTGCACTCTGGAAACACGTGGATTCCAGACTGGATGCTGTGCTAGGCATCCAGGCATGGCTGTTGCCATTACCAGAGGTTTGCCACAACTTCCACCCATGCCCTCTCTCTTCTGCTTTTACAGTCACAGTCCTTCTGTACTCAAGCTGTAAGAGAAGGCATTTCTGCCCCTAGAACTCCCTAACAACTGCCTCCTGTATTTGCTCCTTGTTTTTTCCTCTCTATCTCACTCTGTTCTTGATACCCTCCTGAAATCAATGTGGAGTATTGACATTTACGTGGCTGACACAATCATTTCTATCCCCTTCACTCAGGTCTCCTCTCCACAGTCTGGGTGCCTCATTCTATTAGTTTCAAGGCTCTGTCAGCACTTTCTTTGTTTCAAAGCTGCTCTGCTTCATCAGCTAGCAGAGTACAAGTGGGAATTACTAAGCTTCATTTCTGGTTTCCACTCTGTGTGTATTCTGCTAATAGTAAAATTGTCACAGACTCAGCCTCAGTCCCCTGTTGTGCTTCACAAGGCTTCCAGAGCTGCAAATGGAACAAATAATATCTCTTTACCAAGGCTACTTTTTGTTATCTTCTTTTTCCCCTGGGTAGGGGAGCAGAAGGATGTCTCTAAAATACTGAACTAAAAGATAGCATTGGATGACTCAGAAGAGTGTTATTGAGGGTGCACAAAGGGGTTAAGCTAGCAAAAGAAGCAATCTAGACCTACAAAGAATAGGTCTTGCTCTAAGACCTTGATTACTTTTCTGATAGAATAACTAAGGTAATGGATGAAGGAAATAAAGGTCATTCAATATATTTGGGTTTATATAAAGTACTTGAAACAGCTTCTCATGAACTTTTATTCAAAAAAATCAGTTAAAGTGGGCTTAAATAAGATATAGAGGGAGAACCAGCTGCAGGACTGTAAACCGAAAGAAACAGTGAACAACAGGCCATGGAGGGAAGAAAATCTAATGGGAGGAACAGACTCTGCCTTAGCAGCCCTTCTGTACAGGGATCTATCTGTAAGACAAAACAGAACATTTCTCTGTACACTGAAAAAAGTGTCTCAACAGCCCTTAAAATTAGAAAGGCTGGATGGAAAGGAGAAGTGGGTTTCATGTGGAAAAATGGCAACTGGAAAAAATAGCTAAGAAACACAGAATTGAGGGCGGCAGCTCCAGTGCAGTTGTGGGAGGGAGAAAAAAATTGAAGGGACAGCAGAAAGAAGATTGGGGGCTCCCTGTTCAGAAATATCCTACTGCAGAGAATAGCTGCTCTGTGCAGAGCAACAGGGAAACAGTTTCATAATTCAGTGAAGCCCTGGTATTTGGGCACCAGAAATGATAGAAGAGTCAACAGGAACAATCATAACAGCTGAAAAGTGTGCAAATATTTCAAATGCAGATGTTAGCAATGCTCAGGAGAAGAAAAGCAAAGCCATCAACACGTCCATGGGAGTTACAAACACCAGGAATAGAGAGAAAAAAAATGTAGGGACAAGATCTAGCAGGACAACCATTCAGAGGAAACAGAGGGGTGTCTTCAGTAGGAAATGGCCCCATTTCAGCAGCGGCTGTGAGCATTTGGTTTGTTGGAATTAATGCTGACTGTGGCTTAGCATGGGAATAGTTCAGCCAGCCACTGAAAAAAAAATGCTCTCTATAAAGGATGGAAAATTTTCCTGAAATATAGAAGACTTCTGGGCAGTGTAACTTGCAGGACTCTGGAATACTTCCTAACAGGAAATGATGAAAGCCAAAATCTTCGAGAGAGTTAAATAAATGTGAATGAAAAAGTACCAGTGAACATAAATGTACGAGATAATTTTGCACTGATTCCAAAGGAAGATGTATAACCCTGCCCTAGAGCTGGTAGGGAGTGTTCAAAAGTCTCCATTTCACTATGGCTTTTCATAAAACATCTGCAAATATTTGCATAGAAATTTAATCCTGGACCTGGATAAAGGGAATCACATCCTGACGAAGTGAGGGACAAAGTTTTCATGAGTAGTTTTTTATAGAGAAAGAGGGTGGCAAAACAGTCTCCAAATCTCCCTCTGCCTAGGTCAGTTCAGCATGGTCTTCCCCTGTTGTAACTCTTGAAGATGTCTGATTCATTTCACAGCCCTATAAACAATGACCAACATGCTTTTTGGCTTTGCCTGGACAAAGCAGGGAGCTGAGAGATGTTTCCAGTACCTTTCTGAAAGCAGAATGTTGGTAGGTGTAATAAGGACTTCTAACGATGTTCTCCTGTATGTCTTTAGCACATGGGTTATATATGTGGTGAAACAATGAAATCCTCACACTCAGGAATGCTGAACATTGAAAACCACATCCCTTGTGGTTTTTCAGCATCCACTCCCCTGGGTGACCTGAACAGAAGGAGAATTTCTTACCCCTTTGTCCACAGGGACCTTCACATCCATGGAGAGGTAGCCTGTTTCCCCATTGATCATAGCACTTCTCAGCTGCAGAGGTGAACAAGTTTGCTGTTAGTGTCTCCAAGCAGGACCCAGCAGGAATTAACAAAGCCTTGTAATTAACACACAGGGGCTGGCAGAAAGAATCACAATTGGCTCCCTCTCCTCCCCAGCTCTGTCTTGCTTCTTTTAAACAGAAATCTTGTTTGCAGTGATCAGAATCTTTGGACAGTCAAGCTGATAAGTGATACAGAATAGTAATAGTTTATCCTGAAAGCTTCTTGATATGTCTTTGAGCAAAAATAAAAGATCTGGAATCTATGAAATTGCCAGTCCCACTTACAGACTTCACTGTTTGGCAGCCAGAAATTCATTAGCACAGTGCTTTGAGAGCCTGGAAGAGGAGGAAACTGAGAAACCCACTAACTCCCTCAGACTGAATCCAAAGATCTTTGACATTTTAAAAACTGATTTATAAATTATAGGCTGTATTCAGCAACACTTCTGAGGGGCAGCAAAGCAGCTGTTTAGCACAGTAAAGCAAGAATATATGAGAGCAGGGTAGGCAGTGAGAAGACCACTTTATTCAACCCAGGTTCCAAAGGTAAAATGTAATTTTCACAGTGACTCCCAGCCTCTTGCAAGAAAGATCCAGGAAATTTTTCCACAAGTAGAGAGGCTTTGACTTCAGGTCCAGCCTGCCAGAGCATATCAAGTCTATTGCTTCAGGCTGGATAGAAAAAAAATAGGTGGGAAGTAACTTACTCATTCACAAATTGTTTCCTTACTTCCAGAAACAGGCCTCCATTCAGGTGCTAGCCAGTCTCAACTGCACTGGCTTTACAAGGCCATGGTTTTGTTTATTATGGCTGTTTGATGTGGGTTATTTACAGACCTAGAATATAAAGCTCATGTTTCCCAAGGCCCACATCTTGGAAATGAAAACACTGACTGGTACTATTACTCCTTTCTGGCTAAGAGTGTTTTGCCTTCTTCCAAAGCCTCGGCATACTCTTTGTTCTGGTCTGACAGCCTGCAGGATTTGTTCTGAGTTTAGAATTATAGAATATCCTGAACTGGAAACAAGGATCAGCAAGTCCAACTCCTGGCCCTGCACAGCACCATCCCCAAAAGTCACACCCTGCGCCTGAGAGCATTGTCCAAACACTCCTTGAGCTCTGGCAGCCTGTGCTGTGCCCACTGCCCTGGGGAGCTGTTCCAGAGCCCAACCACCCTCTGTGGGTAAAACCTTTTCCTGATACCCAACCTAAACCTGCCCTGGCACAGCTTCAGGCCATTCCCTGAGTCCTGTCACTGTCACCACAGAGAGGAGATCAGTGCCTGCCCCTCCTCTCCCTCTCTCAGAGAAGCTGTAACTGCACTGAAGTCTTCCCTCAACCTCCTCCAGGCTGAACAGACCAAAAGACCTCAGCCACTCCCCTCCAGACCCTTGACCCTTCTCCTTTTTGCCCCTCACACTATAAATATCCCTGTGCTGCTTTACAGACAAGCCCTTGCTGCTGCCTGGCTGCAGGTTGCACCATTGTGCACCAGTTGGTGTTTTTCAGACAATGCCAACTTGCCTCTCCTGGATTGCTTTTTGCTGCATTACACATCATTAGCACTTGGGCATATTTTCCAGCCTGAATGTGCTGCTTATCAGCATTGCTGAGATTATACTGCAACTGATGTGGAGTCTGTCATTGATCTAATACCATAGCTACAAATATGAGTGTTGAAATGTTGGCAGCTTTCTGCTGCAGTGGGTGTATCTTGAGAGCCTCTAGACTTGCTGAAGTCACACTGCAGATATTGCTCACGTCACTGAATCTCTCTGCACCCTCTGTGACTGCAATCTTTCTTTCTTCTGGAAGATGCAGTACAGGAAGACAAAGTTGCTTTTTGTTTCTCATGCTGGTTTCATGATTTTTTTGTCCCCCGGATAGTTTTACTCTGATTGCCTATGAACAGAAACCTTACACTTGGTATTGTATTTGCATTCAGGTATCAGTGTCAGTTGGTCAGACTGACTTCGTCATGAGCCCACTAGCCAAATAAACATGAGAGCAAAGCAGATAATTCTTTCATTTCTTAGATTAATTTTTTTAACAGCAAACTAGGCAAAGAGGTATAGCTCTAAAAGTGGTTCCAGTTAGAGAGAAAACTGCAATGGGAGTAAAGTCCTCTAGGAGATCAGTGAACCTACAACAAAGCTGCTGGCAACTTGCATCTTGGTGGTTCCACTGCATGTAAGACCACTTATTTTTGTCTTGCTTTCCACATTACATAGTTCTGCTGTGTTCCCTTTCTCAATTTGCCACTCTTCCCCCTCCCAAACTCCTTTGATGCTGCCTTTATACTTGGCCTACACTAGTGGCAGTAGCTACTTTGATCCCCTTGCTGCTGTTTGTCCTGCCTGTTTAAGTGGATATCTGTAAGCATCAGATCCGTTTATCTCAGCAGTCTCCCCTGTAATCCAGAAGCATCACAGCTAATTCTATCTTACTCCACATTCAGTTCTTATCTTAGTCATTTAGGTATCCATTTCCTCCTAGTTCTGAGTAAAATAAAACCAGCCACAGAGGAACCTCTCTATGTGCTCATTTTACCTGAGGTCCTAGGTGTGCAAAGCAGCAGTGTGCAGCTCTTACAGGTGTACACTGTTTCTTCTTTACCACTTGTTAATAATTTTGCTCAAAAGACAGTAGAAAAGAGTTTGGCTTTTCTTTTCATCTTTTCTCTCTGGTCAGTTACTGCTTTCAGTAACTCCACACCTGCGCAGTAAGGTGGTTTCTGGAATTTGTTTTTCCTCTGTGTTTATTACTAATAGTGACTGCAAGCTTTAGTCCCCTGATGAATGTACTCCTTGTTCCTGATCTCATTAGTGGAGTGGCTTCAGCTTTATCTCACACACTGCACGTGTGGGTGACATCACAGGGCACTGCCACACTCCTAAACTACTCTGGCTTTGTATTAAGGCAGCATTAGGCTTTGTACACACAGACTGGCTCCCTGGAGCATCCTCCAAAGTGCTTCCTTCCTCTTCCCAGCACTTCTTCTTTGTTCCATAAGAAGGAAAACTCATACTGGGAAGGAAGGCAAGCACTTGGTAGGGGAGCTTCATCTTTTGTCCTCCTGTAAACCACCCATCTCTCTTAGTCAGAGCCAGTCAGGCACAGAGAAACAGCAGGAATGCCCCCCTCACCTTCCATACAGGCACACAAAGCAGTAGAAAGAAGGTGCTACAAGAGGCTAAATCCACTTTCTGACACTCACTATTTCATCCTGGTCTTCCCACTCCACTTCTGAAAGATCTACGCTGTTGTAGTTCGGCTTAGGCTTCAGTTTCTTTCCTTCTTTATACTGGAATTAAAAAAAAAAAAAAAAAAAAGGAAAAAGAAAAATATTCAAGTAAGTAGCTACATCAATTCCTAAACCAATCCTTTAAGAATTGGTGTGTAATTTGAAAAATAGGGGTGTCTCATTTATTCTCTGACTAGGCAGGCAGAATTTGTGCAGTAGGCAGAATTTCTTGGTCCCATGTCACAGATTTCTTTACACTGGCAGTGAGGCGCTAGGGCAGTCCCAGTGGGACAGACAGGAACACAGCTAAACTTACAGGCAGAGGCTGTGGCCTCCTTCCCCTAAACAGATCAGTGCAACACCCCTGCCTGCAGGAAATCAGTTTTTTTCCCTGCAGCTGAGTATAATCCCATTAACATTATAATACCAGCAGGAGATCTCTTCTGATGGGAGTCAGGTTTAACTGCACTCACGGGAGACTTTTCACCTACAACTAACTGACGCCAGAGGGCTATTCCCCTAATCTCCGGGTGAGGGAGAAGGCGTGAATCGGACTGGGAGAGGCCAATTGACGCTGCAGGGATAAAGCAGCAAGGGCTGTGCCTTGCCCCGCCCTGGAAACGCGGCGTGTCCCTTCTCTTCACACACTTTACCTTTACAAGAACGTAAAATTTGGTGGATGATTGGTTGATGATTTATGATCACGATTTATATTTTTGTTTTTTTTTTTTTTTTTTGGGGGGGGGGTTAGTTCTAGGGTTAGTTTGTTTTGGGGTGGTTATGAAATGATGATGGCAGTTGATTATTGTTTTTGATACTAGGAAATATAGAGGAAGGTTAATTAAAAGTGTATTGATGATAAATGGTTTGGATAATGTAGGGACATATGGTTTCATGTGCCTGTGGTGACCCTGGCCAAAGCTGCCTTTCTGAAGACAGGGCCACCATGGGGCTTCAGAGCAGCTTTCTCTTGTGGTGACCACACTAATGCTTATAGATGTGAGCAGGTGGGTTTGGGCAGACCAGAAACGTGTCTGGAATGTAAAATCCTCCCGTGCTGGGCATCTCAGCAATGAGGCCAGCTGGCCCTCCTGCTCCTGGGTGCCTGCATGTCAGAGCTGGTGGCCTTCACAGCCCAAAACCCCCAAAGGAATCAGAAGCAGCACAGAAAGTCCCCGTGTTCAAGCCAGCAAAGGGTCTCAGATGCACAGCTGCACGTACCAAAGGACGGAGGTCGGGGTGTGAGAGGATGTAGCCGTTGTTGGTGTTGAGGAAGGCGTAGCCATGGACACCCAGCTGCAGAAAGAGGCATGACAATAATCAGTGCTGATCACACCCAGGCACCACCAATATTGAGAAATATTTTCCTTTTAAAGGTATTGACCAGCAGAAAATGGAATCCATCCCAAAGCAGGTATTTGTCTGTGCACAAAAGGATGTGCAGGAAGTTGGTCTGTGTACACATTCAGAAAAATATGTCCTCCTACAGTCTGATTGTCAGCATGGACAATCAGCACCCAGAGGCAGACTGAGCCCTCCACAGCAGAGATGCACAGGAAATGGGCAGTGATAGGGAAAATTTTAGTTTTAAAACAATTTTTCAGGAATAGCATAATCTATCAAGAGCAGACACCGGCTGACCTGATCTGTGAGAGATTTCCAAGAGAGCCATTACTCAGCTCAAGCCCATATATAATGCAAATTCCAACTACATCCTGAGTTGCTAAAAATCTGCAGATAGCCTGTGCTTGCCAAAACATTAGATGTCTCAAGAAAAACAGCAATGAATAAAGTTTCTATCTTAAAAAAAAAAGTTCCAACTCTATTCCTACAGAGACAATCCTGGAGGGATAACGTAGGGAATTGAGGAGGTAACTAATTTACAGTCTGTCTGTGTATTCAGGGAATCAATTCTGTATTTCACACATCCCAGACCAAAACCTTGGACCATATCTCTATGTGAAGCAGTTTCTTGAAAACCACACTTGGCTTAACTCAGTGTGGCAAAAATGAAACCAAGACACTGGATCAGCAAATTTCTTTTTTGGCCCATTAAAGCTGAAATTTCCCAGCCCAGTAAAAGCCCAATCATTAATATATAAGCTCCAGAGGTCTGGAATGCTGGAACTGGTCCTTTTGGAGCCCATGTACTAGGGAATTCAAGTTGAGGACCCTAGATTTCCAAACTGGTCAGGAGTTGGAGGAGTTTCTGAGAAGATATGTCCTGCTGCTGATATAATGAAATCAAAATTTTTCCCCTCCTTTCCTGGCACTGCTTGGAGGAAAGAACAGTGACCCTCCTTAGCCCAGAATAAAAAAAAATTATTGTATATCTGTCCTTTGAGTGACATGGGGGGGAGATAAAAAGGCATTATTCCTATATAGAAATCATATAAAAATTGACCCAAAGCAGGCAGCTTTGCATGCTGAGTGCATGCACCCTGACATTCTCAGTTCCAGGGTTGTCTGCAGGATCATTTCCTACAGCTGCCTGTTAATGGTCTGCCCTGAATCCATGTCTGGAAGCACCACAGAAATTCACAGCTTCTGACAGCACTTTCAGTCCTGTGAGTCTTCAGCAATCAGATTTTGGACAACTGCCTCACTGGTAGTAGTTGTCTGATAGTTATTGAAGAGAAAACAAAAACTTGAAATGTTGGTTCAACTTGCCAGATTTCAGGGTGGTCCTTGGATGTGCTTGTTGTCTCCTGACTGAACAAAGGGTCACTGCCTGAAATCTACAGCAGAAACCAAACCAAACAGTGCATCTCTGGGGGAATTTCCTATGGATGAACATTTTTTTTAAGATACATTGAACACAGAGCTAATGGAAAGTTTTTTGACTAACAATTCTGGAGAGCAAATACTCTATCCAGGTACAGCATAAAATGAGTGAAAGCCAACTTTCTGTACACTGTCCTGCCAAGAAACCATCATGCTGATCTGGAGAAAGGAACCTCTAGGCATGACAGGAGAGTTGGCTCTCCACAATCCATTCAGCCCTCAGTTTTTCAGCTAAGAATATTGACAGTGAAAAGAATACATTTTTTGCCAGCTGGCATGGCAGCTCTTGTCCACTGGGAACTGGATATAAAACTTCAATTCTTCTAATACAGGCTGTCATCTCTGAGAGATTTAGGCTGGTGACCATCAGGATGCAAAGGTTCCATGACCTTTTGCCAACCTACTGGATCACCCAGTCCTTGTGTTGCTGAAGCAGCCTAAAAGCTTGTAGTAGTAAATTATTTCATATGTGCTGTATGGAAACCACACACCACTACATCCAACTCTTCCCTCAGGCTCACAGTTTTTCCTACAGAGCAGCAGAAGTGATTTTTCAGTCATACCCATGGAAGTGTGAGTAGTGACTCTGCTGTGCAAAGGAACCAACTGCATTATCTCAGTCTTACCTTGTAGCGTGGAGCAAGTTTCAGCAACTCCCTCAGTGGTACATCAGAGCCCACCACACCCAGAAGAATGCCATGGGATCGCTTTAACACAAAGGAGAATCCATTTTCAGAAGCAAAACCTGCATAATTTTATACCTGAAAACACATTATGGTCTGCCTAGTAGTTTCTCACCCATCCCCTCTAGGCTTCTGTGAAAGTGGTTATTCAAAACCAATTAATATACTTCAAAAACTCCACAGAGGTTATTCCAGTGTTCATGGAGAAGAGTATTTCTACACAACACTAATCAGTATTCACTGCTGTGATTCAGAAGTAACAAAATCACTGACAACAAGTTTTGAGGGCAAATCCCTGCATTCAGTATGTGTAAATAGCAATAAGGTCAAGAAAATAATGCAAACCGACAACATGAATAGGTTGATAAATTGGGCCAACTAAATAAATGCCAAATACAAAACTGTTAACCCTGAAAAAAGGAAATCCCCCCTCCATGGCATGGGGATCTGTTTTTTAAATAAGCAGCTGGAGAGCATTATGGATAAAATACACCCAGACTCCCACTGCAGTGCTGTGCTAATGCAGGCTATGGTCAGCCCCAGGTGGAGAAGGCACACAGTCACTTGTAGGACCTGGATGAAGAATTTATCCCTTGTACAGCACTGATAAGGTACCATTCTCCATTTTAAAAGCATGCTGAGAAATTAGAAATGCTACAGAAAAGAGTGCCTAAAGGGTTTCTAACCCCAGAGGAAATGCCCTTATCAAATCATCGAACTAATTCAACCTTTTTAATCCTATCAAGATAGACAGGTTTGATTTTATGGCAGTGTAGAAGATGCTTCCCATGAGAACTTACTAAAGGGTACAGGCTTTTTAATCTGAGGAAGCCATTATGACAGGAAGGTGAGGTCAGACAACTTAAAAGCAGAATTCAGACACCAGTTTTTCACTGAGAGTTAAAAACCACAATAGAGAGAGCTTGGGCCTGGATGCCTTTCTTCAATGATGCTTTTGCCAAAACCAGGATATTTCACTCATCTGTGTGAGATGTAAAGGTCTGCAATAAAATGCAGACTAGACAAGGTAATGATCTCTTTCAGCCTGAAATTTCAGGCTCTGTAAACTAGGCTTGGTTTGAAAATGGAAGGGATAAAACAAGAAGCGTCATATTTAAGGGGTGTTTTAAAGAAATCACAGACTATCATTCTGACAGATAAATGATCACCCATCCACCCTGCCAGAGCTCTGCTGCCTTCCCTGATGGCTGAATGTTTGTTCAGAGCCCCTTTGGCTTTAGAGTCCCACAAAGCTGGGTTGCCTCTGTCTCACTCACCGTCTCATTCTTCTTGCTGAACACTGGCATGGCCACCGTCGTCATGAGCAGCAGGCTCTGAGCCTGGGATGCAAAGAGCTGCCAAGAACAAGAGGAGAGCTTGTGTCAGCAAGTGCAGCACCCCAGGAGCACCAGTGCAAGGAGATGCAACTCCCAAGGACCCCAGATGTGCAATTGGCCACCTCCTTGTCTCCCACTCAGGAAACAGATGGCAACACTTTTAAATACTCAGTGTCCAAGAGGACTGTGGATGGATGCTTGTTCTTGTGGGGTGATGAGGATGGGATGAAAGCCAGTGAAATGCATTGAAGAGTTGTTTTAATGAAGAGACAGGAACCTGAAGAAGTGGTGGCACAATTTGTACCCACCACTCTTTGTGAGTGTAGACATGGGCACTTATACAATGAGTGCAAAATACACCAACACAAACAGCACAGAACAGAGAAAAGCAACACAAATATGAGCAAAATCACAAACAAGGTATACTGCAAACATATGAATACCACAAATGAAAAACACCACAGACAAATATTTAAATGGCACAAATGCACACAAAGCCTACTTATATACACTTGTTACTCAGCCATCTAAGCTCAGGAAAAAGAGACAAAGTAATGATCCAAACAGATACACCACAGTTAGCTATCTCTATGAGGGATACAGGACATGCATATGTAATGAGATAAGAGATGTTCCCAATTCAACAGAGGACAGATGCTCTAAAAGCACATGAGAGGAGGTAAAACAGGCAAGTCATGTGCAAAGGAGTCTCCCAAACACACCACCTATCAAAAGATTCCCATCCTTTACTGCTGGTAACATCACTCCTTCCATCTCTCATTTGGTGTGAGTAGTAAGGCAAGAAATGACCTCCAGTCCCTACTACAGAGCATGCTGAGAGCCATAAAGGAACAAGTCAGCAATCTAATCACTTGGTGGAGATTTGCACTTGGTATCTTGAGCTACTTCTCTGGATGATTTTGTGTGCAATCTTCCCATTTACAGCAACACTCACACTAACACACAGCAAGTAAACTACTCTGGACATGTGGAAAAAGAGATCAGGTGAATTAAGCCACTGCACAACACAGATAGCCCTACCCACTCTGAACCAACAGCACAGCTCTCCAGTACATCCAGCATTTCCTCTCCTCTTCTTGCCAGTTCAAGAGGAGCCTCAGTGCTGCAGCCCCCACCCCTGCAGATGTACAGGCCAGCTGTGGCTGTGAAGGCTGGCACTGGCACAAGGGACACAGCACATGCACAAAACACGGTGCAGTTACCTCCTCAGACTGTGGCAGCTGGTGAAAGACATGGATGAACACACAAATGAATACATGAATGGAGGAATGAATCAAAGACAGGACAGGTTGGGACAGAGGAAGACAATGGCAAGACAAGAGATAAGAAACAAGATGCAGAAAAACATGTGCAGCAAACAAATGTCTGTGACTGCCTTGGGAAGCATGACTCTATACACCAGTACCAGAGGTGGCAAATCTGCTGATAAAATAAACTTCCTGGATAATTAGTAGCACTTCTGGAGGCTTTGATAAGTACACTCAAGTACCATGTCCCAGCCCTTGTTTGGCACAGCTCATACAGCAGAAGATACCCCACGTCACCCTCACAGAGCCAAATGTCTCCCCACAGGGCAGGCCTGAGACAAAGCAGGGGGCATTGGGAGTGATGACTGTCTGGTCTTTTGCAGTGTGTCCTTTGCCCACAGGGCTGGGCACTGCGGTGAGTTAGGTCCTGCTAGTTTAAGGAAGGAAAGAGTGAGCCTGCTGCCTCAGTTGAAATCTCTATGAGTAGCAAACACTTTGCAGTTAGCTACTGGGCGGGAGGAAATCAGTCTCTGTGACCCTACCCTGAGCCAAGAATGACCTATTGTGTGAACAATCCTTTAGAAGGCACCCTGCTTGCACAGAAGCACATCTTAGGTGATGTTGTGCCTGTGTGATTAGTCCTGGGCACCTGAGTCACTGCAGATTCGTGTCTGAGTCTGCACACACACCTCAGCTCCAGGAGTAAGCAGAAAAGAAATATTGTCTGTCTCAGTAGAGCCAGAGCCCAGTAATTTCTACCAACCAAACAACTCCTGGCCTGTTTTCCCTAAGTTTCAGGGCTTTCTTTGGGGTTTGGCCCGTGCTGGGGGTCCTTACCGCGCTGTCCATGTAGGCTTCGGTCCAGATGATGTCGTGGTCGTGGTTGATGACCATGGGCCGGCTGAGCACGTGCAGGTACTCCATGACATTCTCCTGGACATCTGCCAGCGTGGAGATCTGAGTGTAGTAGCCTTCATGGAGAAACAGAGCTGTGAGTCACTCTGCTGACACATCTCCCTTGTTTCTAAATGAGTGCAAAGCTAGAAAACTGAATGTCAAAGGCTGGGTAATCTGCTCTTTGTAAAATGGGCCTTAACATCCAAAAGCACCTGTGGAAATCTAGAGTTTCAAAGCAGTGGTTCTGTTCTTCCAAAAATGCTGAAGCAATGTGCAAGATGAGAGTCTTGATATAACCAGATTTGTGCAAAGCAGATGCAAAATGTTGCTTTGGGTGTCAGGAAAAACCTTCCACTGATCAGAGTGCCTTTATTCTGGAAGGCCAAACATATGCAAGCAAAGGTTTTTCACCAGGCTACCCACTTGCCCTGCCCTATTTTATATTAAGATAAAATTCCACTTCCTTTTCCAGATCTTTTTCCAGCACTCTTCAGTCTGCCTAGTTTTACGTTCAAGGATGGCAACTACTTCCATCTACACATTGAAAGCAGAATAAAAAGTGCAAGTTACTTCTTTCCAAAGCTTTGTCCCTGCAGCTGGACACACAGCCATCTAAAACTACAAGAGTACAGGGCAAGGATGTTCTCAAGTTACCAAAAGGCCCTCACAGAAGTACCTGCTGGTCAGAAGTGCTAACACAGTAATGTCATAAGGATTCTTGTGTCCTGCTTCTTACCACAGGCATTGGTTGCACTTGGTACAGGATAGAATATGTCAGATGGAAAACTTCCCAAACGCCAGGAAAACATTGCCATGTGAAAGGGCTCATGTTCTGATAAGCTTTGTGATGTGCAAACAGATTTAGTGTGCTTTAAAACAAAGACCAAAAGAGTTACACAATGCATTGAAACAGAAGAACCAAAATCAGGGAGCCCTCTGCACAGCTCAGATCTGCTAAGTGAGAATGCAAGTGCACAGAGCACATTTTTGTTACCTGGTTATTCAGAAGAATGCATTCTGACATTTTACAGTGAACCAACAGTACCATGAAGTCTCTGTCACTGATCTCCTGGCTGAATACAGAATTTAAAACCCAGGGGTTTGCTTCATTTAACAAAACATAAAAATATTATATGTAATTCATAGTGCTAATTAGACGAATGCTTGAGTCTTGAGCATCCCCAGCTCACAGACATTCTACAGGCCAGCAGCTCTCCTGTCAACTGTTTTCAGCAGCAAATGTTCCCATGCATTTCATGCTCTGCTGGAAGCACTGCTCAGGCTGGAAAAGTCTGTACCTGACACCCAGCTTCAGTTTTGCCTTCCTTTCCCTGTTTATACAGGACACTGATGCAACCAGCATCGCTGTCTCCAGAGGCCAGGTCATGCTCAAACGTGGATGGCGTTTTTCCCTTTCTTCCTTTACTCTTGCAGACTCTGACAGTGCTAACTTGACTTTTTAACTGGCCCCAAATGCACAGAGGTGACTCACTTACTGTGGATGGATTTTCTCATTCATTTAATTTCATGCCAGATAGAGAGAATAGTGGGTTTGGGGTGGGATTAACAAGCTATTTTTGTATCTCAGTGGAAATCACTTACACACAAAGAATTTGGCCAGAATACAGGGGTTAACCTGCAGACCTTGTGAAAATTGCTGTAAAACCTTTAAAGCAGCAATGTTTGTTTTATGTCTCAGCCAAAAGATGTCAGGCTCTCTAACAGAGCTTTGGACAGATTGTCAAAAGCCAGCAACTGGGACACAATAAGCACAGGGGACTTAGGTGGACTACAGCCAGCATGAATCTTGGTCATAGTGTCCCTTGGCAGGGTGACAGGAAAATGCGGTGGCTCAGCACGGAGCACTTGTGTTAGTTGGACACAGGCACACTTCACGTGGGCCAGCAGGGGCTGCTTTTTCCTTAGCTTGTCTTCCAAGCAGGGGCTTGTGGGCCCCAGCAGTGGTGGGTGAGCCCTGGAGGGGTGCAGGGAGGTTGAGCAGCATTCCCACACAGCACCTTTGTTGTTGCAGGCGATCCATTTCACGTTCGGGGCAAAAGTGACCTCCCGTCCTATGAGGTACGTGAACACCCGCACCTAGGAGCATGCAAAGACAGGAGAATGAGGCTGCAATGTGCTACCAAATCCAAAGGGCTGAAGTTTGGCATCCCCTTGTCCACTGGTGTGAACGTGGTGAGAGAAATAGCTCTGCTTTCACACAGAGACAGGAGCCTCTCGCACCATTTGTTTCCTGTTTTGTGGCCTGGAACTTAATTTCCAATTACAATAAGCCCAGAAAGCCAAGTAGCACCCAGGATCATCTGAATAACAAAGCAAAAGTGCAAATTCTGTTTGATTCTATAATAGCAGCTCTGCCAGGCACTCGGCAACCACATGCAGAGTGGTTTACAGCTCCCAGGAATCCTTTACCCAGGAGAACAGCGGGCCACATGAATCATTTAGAGAGAGCTTTACCATTTCTCTTGCATTTGACCACCAACAAAAGAGCCAATCCTGAAATAAACTGTTTCAACAGCCCCCTGCTCTGGTCTCTCAGTAGGCTGCTTCTCTCCCTTTGTGCATTGCTGCTAGCTGGGATGAGGTAAACAAATAAATCAGGAGGGTTTAGGATGAGCAGCGGTCTATTACATTTTCACAGCCAGCTCTGCTAGTGCAAGCCTGTAATCACAGACATCAGAGTAAACAGGGCTGGAAGGCACCTAGAAGGGCTGTTTGGATCATTCCCCATACCACCATAAGAACTTGGAATAGCCAAACCTTTTCTGAACAGGACCAGTTATAAACAGTCCTACATGGGATTAAAACTCTTAGCATGAGTTAGTTTTTAATTTTGAAATACTCAATTCAGTCTTTATAATCTCACCAGGAGAACATTTAGATTGCCCACACCTTTAGAAAACAAAGTGTATGAAAAAGAAAAGCTTCCCTGACCTAGAGATCTGCATTTATAACCCTCTCACCTCAGAAATCACCACAGCAAGCTCCTGCCTGGCTGCTTTGTTTGCATTTACAGTCAGGTGCCCATGGGTACTCAGGTACTGGAATATGTGAATGCTCAGCTTTGCCTGATATCCTGGCTCATGCTCTCCCCCTCCCAGCACGGCAGAACAGCCCCTTTCCCCTCCCTTTCCATTTCTCACTTCCCAGCCAAACCTTCCGATCGGGCCAGTTGTACTTTTCAAAGACAGCTTCATAATCCTCCACGGCTCCATCGGTGATCAGCATGATGGCTTGGTTACACAGACCTCCTTGGCCAGCATCTCTGAACTACAAACAGAGAGGGAGAGCACTGCTTACCCACCACAGGCTGGTTTTGATGAACTGCACTCTATTTATTCACAGTGGGCCACATCCTGACTTCCACTTGCAAACCCCACACTGCTCAGAAAGATGATTGTGTTCGCATGCTGCATATAGATTTTTTATTTATACAGCCTTGCCTGGCACATGCAGACACAGGAGGCTTTGCAGAAGTAAAATAATGAGGAAAAAATAAGTGCTGTGGAGGAAGGGTGTGATTCCCTGCTGCTTCACATCTTGCACAGTCGCATTAGTTTATGCAAAACAACTATGGATTGACCATAAACACGGCAATGCTGATTTGACAGCAGTAACTGTCACTTTTTATGGCAGAAAATGTGAGAGGAGTGGGAAATCAGACTCATTATTCCAGGATGAATCCATCAGTCAGCCAAAGAACAGCAAAGAAAGGCAGGAGCATATGAAAAAAGAAGGCAACTGCCATTGGAGCTGGGAAAGGTTATGGACGTGCCAGCTAGAGAGGCCATACACTGACATGACAGATGACCTGTTATTTATGCATAAGAGAGATTTCAGGCAGAGCAGAAGTGCACCAGGACTCTGGTACAAACACTGCCATGCTCCCAAGGGCACCTGCAGAGGTGTTGGACAGATGTGCTCCTACAAGCAAGCCAGACCCTGCCTATCCAGCCAGGGAGAGCCAGCCTTGGAATGCCGCCTGTCTCCTGCTCCATGTGCTTCCCATGCCCTCAGGTACCTGCTCTGGAGAACTGAGGGCCTCCTGCAGCACCAACACAGTGCTAAAGCCAGCAGCAGAGGCGGCTGAGGACATCCCAGGGACAGAACTGAGCACTTGGCTGCAGCTGCCAGCTCTGTGGCACTCTGTGCTTCTCCTTGTCCTGCCCCTCACTGCTGCTATGCTCTGAGAAGGAAAATCTGATCAACAGAGGAGGGTGCAGAAATTGATGCAGAGTGAAAAAATTATGGAAGAAGGAGAAACAAAAGCTCTCCTGCTAACAAAGATTAATGAGAGGCAATAATATGAGATAAGAGTATACAGGAGACCAGCTGAAGGGCAATTAAGGTTACATCAAACAGCAGCAATTTTAAACTGGATAGTTATATCTTATGGAAAAAAAAAGGTATGCAAATGGCACAATTAATTGTATAAAATTAAATCCCTGGATGGGAGAACAAGAGCACAGGCCATGAACTGGGAGTTTTTAGATGTTTTAGGGTTCAATTCCCAACTCCTTTAGGGTTTGGTAATGCTATGTTATGACAGACAAATGCCTTTTCCAACATGGCTGGTCCTGTGGTTCCACTGCAGATTAACATCATGACCATCAGTACCTTGATGCCAGTTCCAAGCCCAGATTTCCCCAGTAATTTCACCACTCCTTATTATGAAATTACTGGGCTCAGTGCTAATATCACCATAACATCCCCTTCTGCCATGTTATCAGTCCTGCCTCCTCCAACTTCACACAGCACCTGTAACTACACTGCAGAGAGAATGGATTCAACAGCCTCTGAATGATCAGAGGTACAAACCCTCTCTGGCTGTGCCCCTGCTTGTATCACTGAGCAGAACCAGGACAGATGATCAGGAGTGATCAGAAGGATGCTGTAACAGGGTCATTTCTAACTAGCTGCTCTCAGTGAAACATCTCTGGGAAATACCAAGTCAGGATGAGATGTTTGGATGTGCTCCTCCTCCTCTCTCATGTCCCCCACAACAGCACATTCAGAGGGGAGACAGGCAGTAAAGGCTGAGGGTGTACAACAGGATGCAAAGGATGCTCTTAGCAAAGCAGGTGAGAGCCTCATGGAATTTTGCTAAAGACCAGCAGGTAGGAAAAAACCAGAGCCTCAAGTGAGCTATTTCTAGGACAGAGATCAACTGAGTGCAGATTAGCAGGGAGAACAGACAGTGTGAGTGTCCATGAGGGAGGCACAGGGTGCAGGAGATGTTGTCAGAATGAGGCTCAGATCACAGATATAGGAACCTTGTGGTTATGAAAGCAGCTTATTCCTAACTGTTGCAATCTACAATATGTCTGTTTGGATTATTATTAAATTAACACTTAATTAAGGTCACTCACCATTTCATCAAATGACTTAAGATCTCTTCATGAAGCTTACTTCAGAACTCATAATTCTGAGATACTGAGAAATTGGATGTTATATCAGAACCAGCAATCTCCTAATTACAGGAGTAGATGATATTTTCAACAGGGAAAATGAGATCATCAGTGTCATAGAAATGGAGATTAAAAAGACAGATTTAGAAAACAAATGAACAAGAGGTAATCCCTGGTTTTTAGGTCCTTTGTGACTGGCTGCAGCTGTAGCAAATGATCTGACAGCATTTGCAGCAAGCTCTGAGCATAATTCCCTGCTCTGACTGAAGTCTCAGGAGCAGGAAAGAAGGGGAGATGAGGAATAACATGTCCACAGAAGAGATGTCTGAAGACTTGCAGGCTAGAGCTGGGTCAGTGAAGGAGGCACAGAGCTGTGTAACTTCAGTCACGTTGCCAGGACTAAGAGGCATGATCTAATTAATTCAGGGTCACAGTTTCCTGCACTCCCTTGTTTGCTCATTGCCTTTTACTCTGCAGTTATAGGCTGGCACAGAGCTCCCAGTGAAGAGATTGGAACCATCAGCATGGCCCAGAGATGTGCAGGCAGGCGTGCTGATTATGTGCATGCCTGACCAGGGGACTGAGCAGCCCCTCTCCATCTCTCCTGACCCATTATTTATGCAGACCTGCCTCTGGAATGGCCTCCAGAACTACTGAAAATTCAAACTTGGTGGAAAGCATCTCATGGGGAGAAAATCAGCAGTAGACAAGAAAACAAAGCCAGTGAAGGAGAAACGAGAAAGGGCATTAAGCAAGATAGCAGGAACTGATAAACAGGAAAGCCTGAGCTTTGCATATCCTGAAAAAGATGCTGTAGAATCTGGGTCCATAAAAATGTGACTGGAATCAAGAAATAATTTCTAAGTGTTCATAGAAGAATCAAGAAAGGGAGTAAAAATAATACAATGCCAAATGATAAACAGAGGGAGATGGTCAGGCAGAGATTCTTTAGAGCCTCCATCCTTTATCATCAAAAGGAAAATATTGTAATGGCTGGGTACTCACTGAAGTGATAGGAAACTAAGAAAAGAATGAATGAATTAGAGGCAGGGTCACAAAGTGGCAGGGTTAGGGAAAAGACTAATTTAAAGCATTTGAATAATATGTGCTCAGCATGAAGGGAAAGAATTGCAGAAGGTGTAGCTGAACTACTTGCCTTATGGGCTGAGACCTGACAGGGACTATACAAGATCCCAAAGGATGAAGAGGCAATCAACAGAAAACACAGAAAATGGATGGATAAACCCTCAAACATCTAGCATGCTACTAGAAAAATGAGTAACACATGCATCTTGTGAATGCGTAAATCAATAGACACAAGTGAGAGGCCACAAACCTTTGCTTACTTAAATCAGCACACAGGTTCATGCTTTTTATGGCACCAGTTTGCTCAAGTTACTCAGAATTTTATGTCTCACTGAAATCCAATCTGTTACCAGTTTCATCACTTTTTTCCACCTATAGCCATTCTGGAATGACCCACTCAATTAACTTCAACATTTATGTGATTCCTGAGATCAGCAGTGAGTCAAGGCATGACTAAATCAGCCTGGTGGTAAGAGGAAACATCCAAGGTGGCCTTGGAAAGCAGAACTTGGCTTTTCTTGTCCTCCACAGGGTGGGAAAAGCAACAGCTTTCAAAATACTTGCTCTGAGTGTATCCTGAGAAAGGAGGACAGATGCACATTGGAAAGCAGAGGCAGTGGCTTGAACACAGAAGAGGAGGGTGGATACTGCCTGGAGAGGGATGCTGCAGAGACACATCAGCTGAATAGGAATTAACAATGTGACAGTGCCTGAAAAAAAACTGTAGCTGTTGTCTTAAGTCCTGTTAAGAGGACTACGGTGTGTAAAACAGGGAAGGCAATTATTCTGCTCTGCTTAGCACCTGATAGCTCTCAGCTGCAGCACTCACACACTGTTGGGAGGATGGTGGAAGCAGCCTGGAAGCAGAACAAAGGGGTATAAATCCTGCAGGAAAAAGGGGAGAGAACAAGGCAGGCCAAGCTTGTTGAAACAAGGAAGAGAGGAGAGCAGTGAGACAGATTAAAATTTAATAAATAAGAAAATACCTCAAAGATAGCACTTAACACCTGAGAATTTTGAAGCACTTCATAAATGTGTGCTTAAGACCATGGCTTCCCTTGGATGCATATTTTATTGAAACCACTTAGTTTGTGGCTAAATTGGAGAGTTCAAGTGGTTTATTGAGCATGGCAGAGAGGGATGGGGGGGGGGGTCTCTAGCTGGCTGTTCTCCTGAAACTGATCTGCAAATTGTGTCATGGATTAAAATATGCCCTGTCTCCCCCAGAGGATAATGGAGGAGAACAAAGACAGTGAGAGATTTGTGCTCTTCTTCAAGCCCTCTTTGCTACTAATACCTCATTGAGTGGGTCTCTGCTGGGCTATTAATTCTGTAAGCAATTGGACTGAGGAAAATTACCAGGGAAATTCTGCAGCCACTCTCATTACAGATATTACTGGTTGTCTCTTGTAATCAGCAAAGCCTGTTTCATCAGTGTGATGCTGCAATTTTCATTCTCCTGTGTGCTCCCGTGAGCAATAACAGGAGAGCCTGAGGAACAGCTGAGAGTGGGAATTTTGTCTGATGAGAAGGGGGTGGTCAATTCCACCAAAGTTCCCCCTTTTGCTGACTGTGACTGCACAGATTTGTTTTGGGGCACACTGACTAAAATCCTTTTCCTCTGCTCTTACCCATACAGGTCTAAGAAACTCGAGGAGATGATTTCAGAGAGCCCTCAAACCCCATGAGCACTTGGCAGGGGACACCCTTTTATCTTAGGCTGTGCTACTTGCAGAGCCTGGGGTGCTCCAGCTGCTGATATTAAGGCACTCTGCTTCACACATTTCTTTGGTAACAAAGATATTGTTTTATGGACAGCCATTTCCTAGGCACAGAACAGCATGTCACCTTTCCTCATCTGCAGGTGCTCAATGCCTGAGCCTTCTCCCCAGACCCAAGGTGAGCAAAAGGCATGAGAGAAGCAGTACTTCACCTTGTGAGTGAAAACAGCAGAAGGTTCTTTCACCACTGGGTGTTGCACTGTCCAAGAGCAACCTCAGAGCTGTTTAGAGCTTGTTGAGCAAGACAGACTCAACAAGAATCAAGATAAGTGATGACTGCTGAAATTGTTGACTGTATTTTTTAATGCTAAATAGAGAGAAGAAATAAATTCTTTACCCACCAAAGAGTTTGTTCTCTATTACTGCAGTGGAGTCACATTAATCTACTGGGGTGCATGGGCAACACTCCCTGGAGGTACTTTTGGTTCACTGTTTCAGTGGAGGACATATTTGTCTCAGCTTTTAAGGCCCCTTCCATCCCAAGCCCTTCTATGATTCTATGAGCCACAACCCCACTATATACAGTGCCATGAGGGGATGGGGGTATTCAGCTTCTTCTTGGTCCTTTTCCTTGTTACCATTCCTTAAGAAACAGAATTAAATTGTATGTTTTCCTCCAGGCTACTGAATTTCCTATTCAATGAAGCAATGAATAATTTATGGTTCTTTTCAGAGGGATTAATTCTCCTGTACCTGTGATTTCTTCCCCAAGCACTGACACTCAGCAAAGTGACATTGAAATAAATCTGAAGAATAATCTTCCATGTCTTCATTATCACCACTGCTCACTAATAACATTACTTACAACCAGAACTGTGGCCCTCAGCAATCAGTTGTATTTTATTGCCATCATCTGGAAAGGTGCCTGGGCAATGCCCAGTTGTGTGGCTTATTAAGAAAAGTCACGAAGCCACAGCTTTGCTGGCTCCTGATCCTTCCTGGGCAGGGACTGCTGGCTGTGGACATCATGCACAAACCAACACTTCCCCTGAGATGGGTGAGCCCTGCACACTGCTTGTGATAAATGTGGGATCCATGAGATTAGCTCCTGCCTGCTCCACACTGCAGCAGCCTGAGGGATGTGCTGACACTGGGGGAGAGGAGTGCAGGGCTGGGCAGGGACTTTCAAGCCTCACACCAGCACCAACTCTTACCTCTCTCAGGATTTTGAAGGACTCTGTCAAAGCCTTGCTCACTGTCCCCACTCCTTTTGCCTGCAGTTCCTCCACCAGCTGCTTGAAGTGCTGGCAAAAAGAGAAGGAAGAAAACCAGGAATGAGTTGCAGGCAGGGTGTTCCCTTTGAGCAGGGCAGGAAAGGGTGGCCCAGAAAAGGCTGTGCCAATGTAGCTCCAGCAGGACTGCATTTCTCAGTCTCAGGACTGTGAAGTACTGAGGATCCATGTAAGATCATGAAAGGGGAAAATCTGGGAATCTGACTTGCCCTTATCTGCTCCTTCAGGAAAAATAAAACATCCTGTGCACCCAAAAGCAACAGCAGGGGGAAAAATAAAAATGTGAATGCTTGTCTATGACTTAAGTGGCATTGATCTGCTTAAATTAAACCCTCTCTGCAAGACAGTGTTTAGGATGTTTGGGAATCCTTTGGGAATCCCTGCAAAGGCATCACCCTTTGTAGTCATACTCTGTGGCCTAGGGCTAATCTGGGAGAGAAATCTAATTGTTGAAGGCATACAGGGATGCAGTAATACAAATTAAAAAAACTGAAATAAGGAAAACAAAACAGAGAGGAGCTAAAAATACCAGTCAGCCAGGAGGGTGGTGGAGCAGCTGGACACCTCAGGGCTGCTGAACCCTCCTGGATCAGAGCAGCAAAACCCTTCCACTGAGAGGGCTTGCTAGCAGTCCATCCTGATGAAGGATCAGGCCAGGCTGAGAACATATTCACCAGGAAAGGACTGATTGTTCTCATTTCTGAGGGCTGAGGATGTGGGGTATCTAAGATGGAGACCTTCTGCCCTCTGCACACAGTTTTTAACAAGGCAGCCTGGGCTAAGTCTGCTGGTGGTGCAGCAGTGGGGACCAGGGGAGCTGTGGCTGCTGCTCACCCACCAGCTGACCCTGTGTCACAGCAGCTTGGGGTAATTCAGGGTGAGCCACAGAGCCAGCACACAGCCCTGAACTGCTGCTGGCTTCTGAAATTCAAACCCTGTTCCTTGTCCCTGGAGTTTCATCTCACAGCATCTCAACCCTGTTCTCTGCCTGCATGAAGGGAGCTACCTGAGTCACACTGAGAGGGCCTGGTACTCACCTCTCTGTTATCTCTGTCTGCTTGGACCAGGATACCCTTAAAACAGGGCTCAATAAAATGAACATAATCATTGTACTGCAAAGAGAAAACAAGAAGAAAGGAGTTGTCATGGGAGAAAATTCACAAAATGGGTTCATGTCCTAGGTGCATGTTCAGAAAGCAGCATGGAACATGATGCCATTTTATACCCATTTCCCTTAAAAACTGTTTATAGTTATCATGGCAAACTAGGATTTTGATGACCTGTTTGTTTAAACAATGCATTAATTACAGTGTTTTGCTGAGTTCTAGCTGAGCAGATCTACACATACAAAGTTACTTTTTTTCCCCCACTCACACCACAAAGTTTTTATCCCCACTTTATGAACTTGTATCCCTGGCCTTGCTTCTAGCACTTTTTGCACATAGTTTTCACTTCTGGAGACTTTGTGAGTCCCC
Organism: Ammospiza caudacuta; assembly: GCF_027887145.1. Taxonomy (NCBI): domain Eukaryota; kingdom Metazoa; phylum Chordata; class Aves; order Passeriformes; family Passerellidae; genus Ammospiza; species Ammospiza caudacuta. The sequence continues at coordinate 5,601,907 of NC_080597.1, read as the reverse complement.
AGCTGAACCTTGTAACCTGAAGTTTGAAGCCTCTGGTGCACAGCTGAACAGTAACAAAGCAGGTTAGCACACATCCACTGGACTGGGATAATTAGGGGAGTGGATGATTCCAGGCTGTGACATGTGAGGAAAAGCTTGGTAAGGCCCCTGTGAACCTTTTCCTGCAAGGTTCAGGAGAGTGCAATTCCTAAGAGGCCTCTGAGGCTCAGCTGATCAATAGGAACTTAGGTCAGGCTATAAGGTCTCTGAGCCAACAGATTCTTGGTGTGAGTGCAGTAAAGAAAAAAAAATTAAAAATATATCTATATATCTATATATATATAGATAGATATATAAACATGGTATTTCTGGGATTGTTTTTGAAGAACAGATGATATTTCAAACTCCTTAATGACTCCCCCTCCATTTTTCTGCCAACACTGTTCACTCTTCCATCTGTCCAGTCATATAAAGACAGAATTGTTGCCACTGGAGTTTCTAATTAGCTAACATAAGAAGCTATCAACAAAAAGCAAAATTTATATCTCAGTGGCTGTGCCCTGGCAAGCTATCATAGAAAGAAGCCTGGGGAAGGAGATGGTGTTTGAATTAGCTCTGAAAATTAGAAGGCAAGGAGCCTTTAACATGGCTTTAGTCTTGCTATGAGTCATGGAAAGAAGTTTTGCTTTCTGTGGTCACTGGTGCTGGTTTTCTGTGGGTAACCAGCCCATCCTCACCCTGCCAGGGCTCAAAAAGGAAGAGAGTGACACTGAAGCTTCCTGACCAAGCTCCAGGCAGCCCAGCTGATGGACTCAGAACTGTAAGGGCAGCCTTCCAGGATGCTGGAGCACAAAAAGGCACATGGTGATAGTTTTCTAGCCTGGAAGCATTATCCTGAGGATTACACTGCTGCTGCTGGACCCAAATTCAGTGTTAGGGCAAGCTGGGTGAATTATTATCTCTGGTGTCTCTCTGCAGCCCTTTGTTATCTGTTGCAGTCACATCCCTAAGAAAACAAAAAGATGCAGCCAACACCCTCTGTGGAGGAGAGGTGAAATGAGCTGGCAGCCACCCTGCTGAACACACAGAGCTGCCTTCCCAAGGGGAATCTCCCCAATCCAACAGAAGTGCTGCTGTAGGTGGGTCACTGTGATTTGCTGAGGGGAAGGAGGAGGGGTGTGAGGCACCAGGAGAGAGCTCAGCACTGGAATGGAGGCAGACATACTGCAATGATGTTGACAAAGTCATTTTCTCCCAGAGTATCCAAAATGGTGACAATGGTGTGCTTGGCAATGGTCATCCTCAGGCCCTTCATGCTGCCACTGACATCCACGATGATGACAATGTCCTTGGGAGAGGTGGCTGCTTGGATGTACCTGCACAACAAAGAGCAGCAGCAAGCAGGGTGAGAGCCAGGGAGGGGGAATGCTGGGCATGCTGCTGTCACCCTGCCAGCCACAGCACCACGGCCACATTGCCCAGCAGGAACAGGCTGGCCCCAGCACCTCACTTCCTGCCCTGGGAAGTGCTGAGCCTAATGCAGACATACACCCAAGAGTTCTGAAACTCACCACAGTTCTGAAACTCAAATATCCCCACCACCTCCCAGCCACAGAAGTGTAATTTCCATGTGGCACACGCTAGAAGCCACAGGGAAAACTGTTGCTGGCAGGGCTTCACAACCTGCTGTTAACTTTATTTATGTACCCCCTTGTCACTGTTATCTTTTCTGAAAAATCTCTTTACCCAGAATTTTCTCCTGAGAAGCCTCAGAGAAAAATGAAAACAATTATCTGATTTGCTTCTCCTGTGTTTTGCTGCTTTGGAATGGGGTTGGAGATTGTTTCATTGGTTTCATGTGAATTGTTTTTACTTATTGGCCAATCAGGGGCCAAGCTGTGTTGGACTCTGAAGAGAGAGTCACAAGTTCTCATTAGTACCTTTTAGCCTTCTGTCTGTATCCTTTCTGTATTCTTTAGTATAGTTTTAGTATAGCATTCTTTAATATTATATAGATCACAAAATAAAAAATTAGCCTTCTAAGAACGTGGAGTCAGATTCATCACTCCTTCCAACAATGGGGGTCTCAGAAAATACCACACCCCCCACCTCCTGCAGGGGCACCACAGGACATTAATTACTGATCAGCAGCTCCCCAAGGTGTCACACCTTGGAGAAGGGGGAGAGAGGAAGGATCAAAGGTGCTTTGGCCAAGTCTCTCCGGAACTCACCAGCCACGGTTCCTGCAGTCAAAGGAGATGACTCCATTCTCATCTGGTAACCACTTTATTCCTGAGGAGAGCAACAAGAGGAGCAATCAGCACTCACAGCAGGCAGGCACCTGCACTGCTGCTGTTGCCTGCTGAGACCTGGCTACCCCAGGGAGCACAGGAGGCTGGACAGCCACAGCAGTGGCCATTCTGCAGAAATACAAGCAGAGCTGCTCAGTCTTTCGCAGTTCTGAGTAAACTGTTTATTAAAAAATGTACCTTGGAATAGTCTGTTCAACTGTGAAGCAACTGCTTGTACTTTTGAGTTTTTTTCTCACCTTGAGGTAGTTCTCAACAACAGATTTTTTTCTCACAGGGGATGGTGGAGAGCATAAAAAAGCAGCAGCAGTGACTGGGATGCATCCCAGATTCCCTGCTACAGGCTCTGCTCACAGCCATCTCTGCATTCACCTTCCCCAGCATGTGCCAGGGCACAGAACAAGGGCAGGCAGCCATCTGACCAAGTGGCACCAGGCAAGCTGCAGCTGCAGAGCATCTCAAGGGTTCCTGCAAGCACAGCACCTCCCTCCTGTGCTGTGACCTGATGTGCACTCACAGCTGGTGAGTGGATGACCAGCCAGGCTGGCCAGCTGCATCTGCCATGTGTGTCCTCAGAGGCTTGGCCACCACTCAAACCCTCAGGGGAGCCCTGCTATGGTGTTTTGAGAGCTCTTTGGAGGTCCCCTGCCAGCAGACTCCTCTGGGGATGCATGAGGGGCTGGTTCTAATGGAAGAAAGGGGTTTATGCCTGCAGAGTAATTCCTTCAGCCTTACCAGCCCATTTTGCTCACTGTATTCTGCCCTTCTCAGGGCTGGGATGGCCACAGGCTTCCCAGACTGGATTCCTCCATGGCACAGGCCCTGTCTTGCAAGGTTATTGTGTGGCACTGAAAGAGCAAAGCCCATCTCTACTCTTTTACCTGGGTACAGCCTGAAGAATCCAGTGGAGCTGCCAAAGTACTGCCAAGTCAGCGTGGGATCCCTTTCAAAGTTGTCCACAAAAACAGGATTCAGGGCTTCTGACATGTAAACTCCATTGAGTATGGCAGGGTCTGTGGGGGAGAAAACTGTGTTAAAAGAAGGGAGGACATCCACCATCCCTGATGGAGGAGAGGGATGGGAACAAAGGCAGCTGCAGGAGGAATACAACCTTGTCCAAAGCTTTTACACTGATGCATCCTGTTCTCTGGCCATTCAAGTGAATCCTGGAGGCCAGGGCACCACTGCCACTGCAGGTGATCTCAGCTTGGTCAGACACTATTAATTCCATGTCTCTGCACAGCCTTGCCTGCCCTTGAGCCCTACATCTGGTTGGAATAATGCTCCCAGAGGCCCAGGGAGGTCATCACAGTGCTGAGCACAGCTGGCACAGCCTGCAGGCAGTGTTTAACTGCTGCCTGACAGGGGATGTGTGGCTCTTGAGAAGCAGTAGGCTGATGCATCACTGACAGCCTTTCTGCAAGGCCTGTCTAAATTTATGCTGGGTGTAATTACCTAAGACAGAAGAGCCCTAGGATTTACACAGTTGCACTCTCTCTCTTCTTTTCCTCATTGAATTTTTCTTTTCTTCTTGGCCTGCTCTTTCTTTGACAAAGCCTGGGCTGTCCTACCATGCCCCCATCTCCTCAGGAGAGTGAGAAACAACGCTCACTTTTAACATTTGAAAGGTGTTGTCATTATATTGCAAGAGTTCCATATTGTTGTCTCCTTAGTGCAAGTTTCCTACCTCCTTGATGTTTCTCATAGGCAGCTCCTTTAAGCACTGACTCTTTCTTCTTCTCACAGCAGCCAACTAACTCCAGTTCTCCCTCAACCAACAAATCCACTCTTTTATAGCACTCTTCTTCTTATTGACTACAGCTGTGGCCTGCTCCTAATCTTTGATAATTGGCCCAGCTGCAACTCTTTAGGGGGCAAGATTACTTTCTATACTACCTTTATTTACTTATATTCTATCCCCCTACAGAAAGGTTTATTAAACCTTAACAAAGTACAACAAAAGACTGAATAAGGAAACCCTGACAGCACTGGGAGCATGGACCACCATGTGCTCACCCACAAAATGGCTCCTCCACCTTTTATACCTTTGGTGCAGCATCAATTAACCCTGGCCCCTACCAAAGTCCATCAGTCAGCTCTTCCTTGCCATTCATTGGTGGGGATTGAGAGGAATGATGGATTCATCTTTACAAACAAACTGTGTCTGCTGGTAGACAACATCAGCACTGAGAGATAAACAATGGGAAGAATTTCACTGATTGATTAACGGAAGAAGATATTTGCCTTTACAAATAAACTGTAGGTTTGCTGGTAAATGAAACTGAATATTGAAAGATGAAAGAAACAATGGGGAAAAACTCCAAATTCCATAAGAATTAAAAATGAAAAGGGAGGTTACACATTAGAGGGAAATCTTTGGTATCAGGCATTCCAGGAAGTCTGTGCCTCTCAAGTACCTCAGCCAATGGGGAAAGAGAGAAGGGAAATGCAGCAGGGAAATTGGGATAATAAGGAGGCTGTGTCCTCCAAAAATTTGAGAGACCCTAGGGGAATATCCCATGGCCTCTTCCTGCCTGACATGGAGGCCTGTCCACCACGAGAGGTTTCCCAAGAGCAGATTGTACCTAAACCTGTCACAGTGACAGCACAGACATGACTGTCCCTTAGGACAGCAGCTTTCCAACCCTGCCTTTTTTTTTTTTTTTTCCCCTCTGTTGTTATTTTTCTATTCCCATCCTTGTTTCCAGTATTGCTGCTGATAATTTCCACACCACCCTACCATCAGTGAGAAGGCAGAGGCCATTACCTTTGTTGTAGACATTGGTGGGCAGCTGGATATCACTGTAGGTTGTGTTCACCAGCAGGTTATTGAAATGCTCATTTGGCTCCAGAATGAATTCATCCCCAAGCTCCACGTAATTGTCATTTTCATCCTTATCATTAATCAGGAGAGAGTTGTAGTAATCAAACTGTTGATGAAGCAAATAGAAAAAAGACAAAGAGAGAATAGCACAGACTATTACCAGCACTGTTTAAAACAAAGAGGGGACATATGGAGAATCAGGGCTTCAAAGAGGATCAAAATGAGCCACAAACAAGCTATTACTAACTGGAAGTGTCAAGCTGCCCAAATGATGGTTTCTGGCCACTTTGTTTGTTGCTGTCATATGCCCACATGACTGAAAGCACTGTCACTGCCAGGAGCATTGCTTAAGAACCACTGCAGAGCACAGGGGCAGGGTGGCAGCCTCCTGTGGCCCCTCAGCTGTATTTAGGGGATTAGCCAGAAAGGTGAAGTGTCTTATGGGGTCTGGCTCCCAGGTTTAGCACAGGACACAGCAGTGCTGACCTCACCCAGCCTGTCCCTTACTGAGTTCACTGCTGGACATCCAGCTGGGATTATCCCCTCATTCTGGCACTCCAAATAGCAGGCACTCATTGGGAGCAAAGGACCAAGCAGAAGGTGCTCAAAGACAATGAAGTGTCCCCCCACCCATGAAGGTCACTGGGGATTTACCATCTACAGTCACTTTAGTACATCCAGGGCATTCTTTGTCCTTGGATAACCTATGTTTTTAAGATGCTTTTGCTGACTTTATCTGAGCCAGGGGTTACATAAGGATTAGTGTTCAAGCACTAGCAGCACCCAGAGGGTGCAAATGGAGTGTGCAAATACAGAGTCATGTACCTCAACTCACCCATGCCCCTTACTGTGAATGCAGCTGACCCAACTAACGTGGCTAATGGGATTCTTTAAGAAAGGAAAAATAAAAAGTGAGATGAAATTAGTAACTAGCTTGATTTCAAGGAGTGTTTTCAACTTTCCTGCAACTGAGACATGTACTTGCAGGGGTAGCCTGTCCTTCTGCTGAGCTGTCTGTGCTTGTACTGTGGATAGAGAATTTCCTTCCACAGCCTTTTCATTCCAGCTCCCCTCAGCAGCAATAATCCCACAGCTTGGCCACAACAAACAGTTATTAACAGAAAGCCAATTATCCAAATTGATTGGACAGCACCAAACTTTCACCTTAAGGGAAGTCCTGACGAGTGGGTGTCTGTCTGGTACAGAAAAGATGATGGGAGCTGTTAAGAAAGATGGTGAGAAACTCAGTTCATTTGGATTAAGGTTTGCTGTGGGTATTTGTAACAGCATCCTCCTAGTTGTTCATTCACACTCAATTTTTAGCTCATTTTCCAGTCAAGTAACCCACAAAGTGCCAGCTAATTTGCACGAAAACATCACATAATGACAGTGTTGGCCAGTGCAGTAAAAGTAAAGCCAATAACATCACTCAGCCCAATGTCTTCCCAAATCCTTCCCCTCCCAGAGCCACAGGGACAAATCTTTTTGGCGTTCCTAGGCTTGGGATCTGCCAAGGATATCTCTTATTTGCAGCAGTCTCTGAGTGTCCTGCAGACAAGGCAATTCCTAAGCCCAGGAACCTGGTGGGGGTGGGTTCCTGGCTGTGCCCTGAGGATGTGTGCCACGTTTGCCACTGACCAGGATAAACTCACCTCCAGTGAGGAGTTGTACTCATGGTTCAGATCTGCATCTTCTGCTGCTTCCACCAGCCTCTAAAGCAAGCACACAGAAACGAAGGTGAGTGGGTGCTGTGGCAAAGCCCTCCAGAAGTTCTCCCAGCTGTATCAGCGATTGCCTCCTTCACCACAACCACGTCTGGGGTTATAAACTTCCTTCTTTCCCTCCTCTCCTGCTGACCTGTCATTCTGTGCTACAGTTTTACAGCTTGGAAGGTACATTATTTGCAGCTATTTATTGCCAAGTGTATTCACACCTACTTACTCCAGAGTCCCTGCTAAACCCCAGAGCAATTTTAGATATCACAGGACATATACAAACAGAAACAGGTCCATTTAGAGAAACAACAGACAGATTTAATTTCATTTTCCATGAGCCCTTCCAAAAAGCCATGGGAAAGGCATTTCAGCCCCAGCTTGATGTCAGTATCTCATCAAAGGAAAAGGCCTTGTGGGAGTCTCAGTCTGGTATTGTTACTGAGACAAAGACCATGACTGGATTTTGTAAAGGGCTCAGCGATGCTGTGGCCGTTTATAAGCTCTTACCATTTATGGAAGGCAATAAAATCAGCCAGTTTTCTCCAGTATGATGCTTCAGGGCACTAATTCTCAATTGGTACAGACTGGGAAGGGATCCAACTAAACACGTACATGTTTTCAAGGTTGCACAATCAGCAACAGTCTCAGCAAAACTACATTTTGCTCCCTCACAAAGGATAAGGCAATCCAAACACTGGAGAAGTATGGCTAAGAATTTAATGTTATTGGCCAAAGTTCTGGGACTAAATATGCCCACATTTCACTTGGAGATTCAAATGATGTGTTTCTGGATGACTTTTCCACATTAGAAGCCTTAAACAGTCAAGGCTCTGTGACTACAGAAATATGCTTTTCATAGTAGGTAAATACACAGGAATATGATAAATCCTTAGATGCAGGAAGCAAGGGGGGCCAGAACGATTACCTGCTCTGATCTCCCACACTGCAGCAGCTACAGACCCCTTGCCACCTCCTCCACACTTCCCCATGTACACAGCTGGAAATCCAAGCACCTTCCTTGCAGCCTGTGCTCAGGAGGTGCAGAAATTCCCCTTGAGCCACACACAGAGCTGAAACAAGCCCCTAGTCTTCAGCAGCCAGTGTGCACTATGGAAGGATGAACTGGATTTTTCACTTCTGAGAGGTTTTCTTCTCCCCCTTTTTAAACAGCTTGTCTCCTAAAAGAGTGTTCATTCCCTCATATTTATTCCTAGACTTTGTTTTTGTCTTATTTTCTAATTTGAGCCGAGGGAGAAGCCAGCATCCCCTTGTCTGAACGCCCACATCCTCCCACCAGTGTCTGCTTAAAGCTCAGCGTGAGCAGCCAGCTGCACCAGCAGGCTCCTGCCTGGGCAGGGGAGTCCTCACACAACCCCTGCACCCACACACTCCTGGTGCAGGCAGAGCCCTGTGCCTGCTGCTCTGGGGCTGGCAGGACACAAAAATTCCCTCCCAAAGCCCCAGAGGCAGTGGTCATACCTCAACAGCTTCCACCTTCCTGCGGAGCATGCTCTCCATCTGCTCCGAGAACTTCTTCACCAGCTCCAAGCCATCCACCTCCTTGATCTTCAGGGTTGGCTCCACATCTTTGTACTTCTACCCAAGGGAAGGAAGAAAATCCTGCTGAGCAGGAGGTTCTTAAGGAGGGGGATGAATCTATCATTGCTAGCTGGGTATTGTCTTTGTATTGAAACAAGTGCTCTGATTTTATCACCTTCCACCTTTGCCTTTCCCCCTTTTCCATCTGCAGATTTGAGGCCACAACTCAAAGCACTTGGACCAAGTGAAAACAACTGATCCAACTGTGAGCTTGTGGCTGTAGAAAGGAGCAATGCACCTGAAGCTACGAGTGCCTACAAGTTAGAGAGAAGCAGAAGGCCAACTTTTAAAAACCCAAACTGTGCACTGACATCCACAACAGCTTTATACATATCACACACCTCCAGCACACTCAAGGCAGAGGGAAGAGCAAGGGAATGGAGCTGTGTGCTGTCACTGCAGCTCTTCCTATGCCATGTGAGCTCTGGGGCACTGTCCTGACTGTGCTGCCTCAGAGCCACCCCATCTGTGAGGGAACTTGCCAGGTCTCTAGCAAGAAGGGCCTGCTCAGTGCTCACAGGGGAGACTGGCAAGAAAAGCTGAGACAGAAAGGGATGATGCCACTTATTGGGCACCCAGGATAATAATTTAGGCCAAGAGCAACACAGAGGCAATTCCCAAAACCTAGGAATTATGAGCATGGCTACTTGCTGCTGCCTCCAAGGGGAGAGGTGCTATAATGAGGAGGATCTAGATCTGACAGCTTTAGAGATAACCAGTTTATTCTCACCACGTTTCATAAAACCTAGGAATTTAAAAAACCCAAGAGTACATCTAAACTGTAAGCATAATTTGTCTCCTTAAATCTGTTCTTTTAAGACTGGCTAAAATGGTCTTTATTTCTCCTTTGCAAAAAATCCCTCTGCTAACAGAGACAGCCAGAAAGAAAGATTAATGAAACCTGTGAAAGTTCGCAAGACAATTAACTTATTTCAGAAAAGACAGAGCCTTATCTCCTGAGCAATCTGGAAACTCAAAGGCAACCAATTGCAATTCCCTGGTCCCTCATCATCAGTTTTGTCTGCAGTGTGTACAGCCCCCCCTCCATCCTCACACTGTGTTAGCAACAGAGCAGCAATCTCAGCCAGGGCTGGGCAAAAAAAATGATGTGGTTAAAAGGGCAAGGAGATGGCAGGGGCTCTAGTGACACTTCTGAATTAGAGAGAAGCAGCAGGGAAAGGACTTTGCATGTCTTTAGGGTGAGCCCGTGGAGTCCCTTTTGTTCAAGAAGCTCCTTGACCATGCAGGAGTGAGCACGGGCAGAGGCAGAAATGCCTCGAGGACGGGGCAGGCTGAGGAAGTCAGACAGAAATAGCAGCAGCATCCAGCCCACAGCAGGCATGGCAGGGAGGCTGCTCGCTCTGTCTGGCATGATTAACAGCAAGGGTTTTACTGGATTAAAAATGCCAGGCCTCCCATCCCCTGGGCTGGGGAGCTGGGACAGGCAGGGGAAGCAGGAGGAGGAAGAGGATTGAGCAGGAAGGTTGGGGTAACCACACTGCCAGAAGAGAAATGTGCAGCACAACCCCTGACCACGGTGCCTGGCTGGTGAGACACTGCAGCACACCCCCAGCTGGTGTCTGTCCCTTCAGCTCTGTGTCACAGCTCTGCCAGCACAGAGGTGATCTCTGCCAGGCTGGGCTTTAATCAGGCCCTGCTGGGGGAGCAGGGTAATCTCTCCTGGGAAAGCTCACCAAGGGGAGGACACATGGGCAGGCAGGCACTTCACAAAGTGACCTGCCACAGTTACCCTATAGCACAGCCTCAGGTAAAAGCAACAGGGCTTTTCCCTCTCTCTGTAAATTTTTTAATGTGCTTTTGACATACTCACAAGCAGATGTTATGGGGTAAAAGTAATAATGAGAAATGAATACCAGTCTGCTCATGGCGTGCACCTCTCAGGCCTGAGATCCAGCCAGAGATGGGAAGGAAAAAAACCCAACACAAAAAAACCACCCAACTTTCTGCAAAGTTCCAGTTAGCTAAGGAATACACCAGTTTTGAGCTCAAATACTATCTGAGCTTTTTTCCTACAAATGAACCAGGAAACCACTACATGCCTGTATTCCTGCCCTGGAAATCTCTGCCTGTTGATGACTATTCATCCAAGATTTTCTAATGGTGGGCAACAGAGCTGTGATTTCAATCCTGTCACCAGACACCATGGCTGGAAGTCAGCTCAGGTGCATGTATTGGCCAGGATCATCCTGTACAACCTGTGCTTGGGGTTCAGGCTATCAGATCATTTTAAGTTATAGAACAGGAGTCAGGCTTGGGAGAACTGGCTGAAATGATCTGATGTTTGAAAAGAGGCCAAGAAGTTAGCTCAGCTCTAACACAAAACCTTTCCTTATTCATCTAGCACTTAGCATTCCCCTAAAACAGTAGGAGCAATTCATTAAGATTCCCCTTCTGCCGTGACGGGGGTGGTGATTTAAAAGTAGAATATCCAGAATTCAGTATCCTAAGTTTTATCTGTGAACAGAGATATGTCACCAAGTATATATTCTTGTTCCCACCTCCATAAAATCCAGCCTATTGAAATACACAGTGCTGCATTACTCACTGCTAGTGGAACTAAATTAAGAGTGTGAAAGACATTCCTTTCATCTTCACCCAGGAAAATGTCTTGACTGAACTTCTCAAGTTTGTCTGTTCTTTGCATGTTTTTTGGGCTTTCTAATAACACCAAGGCCAAGCTGTGATGCAGGGTAAAAGCCTGCCCTTGGGGATTCAAGGGATGTCTGTGATCTCACCAGGCCTCTGGGAATGATACAGCCTGGTAGGAAGTCAACTACTTGAGTGTGCAACATGATTTTAGGGTTCTTCTGGAGGAAACAAACAAAAAGTTCAAAGAAAACTAAGCAAACTGAAAACCATAAAAGAAAGTTTATGCCAAGTATTAAAGACAAGGTTTATATGCAAAGCATTCAGTAACTGAAAAATTATGACTCTCACAGCTACAATAAGCTGGTTACTTCAAGACCATTAGGCATGAGGGAGACATGAAATAAGATCCAAACTGAGATGATAGCACCTTCTGTATTTCCTCAGAGACAAAATGTCTGTTGACTTAAACAAGCACTGAGAAAAGAATCACCTGGACCTCTGCACTGTGCTCCCCCCACTTCTGCTGGTCTGGGCACAATCCTGCATGCAGAGAAATATCTGATGTGAAAAACAGGTAATAGCCCAAAAAAGAGCAAGGTGTCTGGGGAGCCGGTAAATCCATGTCTTTAATTTTCAGACTTTGGAGTGTTTGGCTCCCCAGGCCTAACATACCAATGAGATAATCTGCATAAAGTTATTTAGGATCTGCCAGGGTGCATGGAAATTATATTTATTAGCAAAAGATCTGTCTGCATCCACTTGTAGTGCTGGAGGTGCCAGGGATGCAGTGGGAGCCCTCTTGGGATAGTCCCTGCTTTGACATAAATTGTGAAGAAATCCTACCTAAAGAAAAGGACTGAAGTGAGTGCTGGCTGCTTCTCCCCTATTCCCTTATTTCCCAGGGAAACAACAGGAGATAAAAAAGCTCAAGAAGTTAAAAGATAAACTTGAGCTGCTTAAATTGCTAAAGTCAAGTTAGGGCAGAACACAACACCGCATGAATTTAAGAAATGATTTTTTACTCGAGTGTTCACAGAGCAAGGCTACATCAAGCTCATCTGTACCCCTACTCAAAGTGACATTTTCCTTCTGAGTCACACACACTGGGAGCTATGGCTTGGGGACCCCAGGGGACAACAGGCAATGCAGAAGCATCATCAAAACTGCTAAAAGCCCAATTTTTGCATCCACATCCTGCTGCAGCTGCCTCACAATTAGTGCAAGAAGTACCTTTATCAGGGCTGACAGCTTTTATTGCAGGGTGACTCTCTCCTTCCAAGAAAAGCTGATGATGAGCACAGACCTCAGTGATGGACGCTGAAAGCCTGTCCTGGTCAAACCCAGCAAAGTGAGTGCTGCAGGATATGATCCCTTACTCCAGCAAAAAGCAGCACTCTGGGGACAGGGAAACAGGGCTTAGCAGTGAGGCAAGGAATGTGATACCCAAACCCTGTGTTGTGCATGGGATGTGAGTGTAATTGACAATGGTAATATGAGGACAGAAGTCAGACACCTAGAAGGTGTAAGGGAAAACTCATGGCTTGTGTCAGAGAATCAGAGAAAGAGTAAAACACTGGATGGCCACAAAGTGGAGTGTGCATTCCTTTGGATGCAGTCAGCAGGCACCATTTCCCAAAAGCAGCACTTGGGAGGTGCAGGGCAGAGATCCCCAGGTCTGAAAGAGGAACAGCCATTCCCCACTGACCTAAGGAAGCTTCTCTACAGCTGCAAAAGGGACCATTTGTTTAAAGCCCCTGAAGCTACACCCCTGAATGCTGCTGGAAAGTTTAGTGCAGTAGTGCCTGTTTGGTGAACAGGCCAAGCAAACTCTGCCCCCCTGGCTTCCAGGGCAGCTGCCTGAGGCAGAGTCTTAATGGCAAAATGCAAAGAATTGATAAACAACTGGCTGAATACAGATGAGGAAACAAAAAAAATAATTAGTGTCAGCTGGAGAGATGCAGGAGGGGATGGTGGGGTGAGTGATGAGTAGCAGAGAGACTTAGGAAAGGAGGAATGAAGGGTCAGCATGGAAGAGCAGGAGGTGATCATCAGAGGGAAAACATGAGGAGTGCTGTTAAAAAGTATTTGTAACAAAAAGTGATACAATTAAGTGGTGCTCAGCAATGGCTGATGAAAGCAGGGAAGGCACTGAATGGATCTCCCTCTCCATCCATGGAGAATGGCCACAGGGCATCACTCTGGCCTTAGGGATATGGAGCTCCATGGTTTAAGAGACAGCTGCACACCAGTGCCTTGTTCTATCCTCCACCCTGCGAGGCACACAGGGAGGTGACACAAAGCAAAGGGAACCCTCACAGGTTTTGCCTACCTTCTGCAGCAGGAGAGAGCCTGAATACTTAGTCACAATGGAGTACAGCTCCCCACCAAAGGCATCTGCCCAGGACTTCACCCTAAAAAAGGCCAAAAGAAGGAAAACCCGTGTTAATAATTCCAAATCTGCAGAGGTGGTCAGACAGACAGCTGGTTAGTCTGCAGAGTTTTCTTCAGACAGCTAAAACTCCATCATCCTGAGTACAAATCCCTCTATTTCTCTAAACCACTCTCCCACAGTGGCAATGTTCTGTCCAGCCACACAAGCAGCAAGGAGACAGTGCTGCTCTTGGACATTCCACCCAAGAGACTGGAGAGCAGGGAGAAACACCGAGTTCTGCTGGTCTTGAACTTGTCCCACCTAACTTTGGATGTGGAAATTTGGTCTTAGATGGCATCTGAGCTCCTTCTGTTGCTAGCAAAGGGAAATAAATTGCTTTCTGCAGACACTTATTCATCTCTCATGACAGGCCCTGGGGTGAAGGGCTAGACACTCAGTGCCAAATCTGCTGAAGAGAAATAAGTGTCAGGACTTAGAGAAGGTGCCACAATTCACCCCTTGCATTCAGCTCCTCCAGCAGAGCAGGCCACAGACTGATGAGCCAGACAAATTCTCTGCTCTCACTGGTGGTGCAGCTGCTTGATAATGCCACAGCTGATTATGCACATTGTCACTGTAAAGCACCCCCAGCTTGTGCCATCCTGGAAATAATGGATGGCAGCGATCCCACATGGAGAACAGTCAGATGTTGAGGAGCAGCCTGAACACTGAGCCATCCAAATCAAAATAGATGGCTCCCAGAATTGACAGAGCACTTCATCAGCACTTACACAAGCAATGCCAGGCAGCTCCCTCAACAAGGATTCACTTAAGAGAGATTTATTTAATGCAATGAGTGGCCCTCTCCAGTTACACTTCTTTATGATAAGTGCAGAGTCTTACCTACAGCTTCCAGGGGAGTTCTTTGAGTCCCAGGCAGGCTTTAACCCCAGGGCCTGTTTTCCCAGTGCATTGCACCACAAATAACACACCAACACAGAGATGAGCGCAGGAGAAAAGCCAGCACAGCAATGGTGGAATAATCACAGGAGCTCACTTCTGCCTAGGAAAGCCTGCCTAAACTCCCCTCTTGCACACAGGAACACACAGGCTTTTTTAAACACATAGGGGATGATTTGGAGCAAACACAAAGCTTCAGCTCTGCACCTCTCTCTACTGCTATAAAAAAGCATGAGAGAGTGGGTGCCTTTTAAAATCAATCCTTAATTGGCAATGAGGCATTCATATTTAACCATTCAGTGTGAGCTAGCACCAGCTAAAGTAAATTTCTTTACTTTTGTTTTTTTTCTGCATTGTGCATCTGCTCTTATTTGCAGAGCCAGAGCTTTTATCTCACCATTTCATCCTCAGAGAAAAAAGCATACAGATATTTTCTAGGAGACCAGGATTTATTTGGCTATATCAGAGTTATTCTAGCAAGCCTGGAATAAAAGAGGAAACAGGGATCCCATGGGATGCTTTCCTGTTTGTTGTAGTAGTGACTAATCATTCCCTTAGATATGAGGATCTCTGGATCAACATTTAAATTGATGCCCATCTGCTCCTACTGGCTTTGCAAGTTTTATGTACAAGATGTTTTGTGCTGAATTTAACAAATATTCTCCAGTCTCCTTGCCTTTTACTGTAGAAAAAGAAAACCTAAACATGAAGGGATAGTAATTTCAGCAGGGATGTTTATTTTTCATTTCTCTCCCCATTTCTCTCCCCTCACCTCTGTTTTGTGTCATATTTATAGTGTGCCCCTGCTCCTTCCAGCCCTCAACATTCTTCAACACAACAGGGTGGAAGAGTCTGTGGTGTTAATTTCTGATTAGTTGAGCAATTTCTTGAAACTTCCAGTAACAGCAGAACTTGAATAAAAACGGGGTTTGTATAGTTTTGGGATGTCTGCTCTGGCTCAGGGACTGTTACTGTTTCTGGTCTCAAAGCAGAGGAGGAACGAGGCACAAAGACAGGGGGACCAAAGAGAAGGGCAGAGACTGGCAGCTCTGGAGGACTGGCTGGAAAGTTAAGGGCACAGAAGAATGAGAGGGCTCAAAAGTCTCAAATCTCTGTGTTACAGGGCTAAAGTTTGTGTCATTAAACATATCTGGCGGCATTTCATGGAAGTTGCAAAGTAGGAAAGTGAAGAGGCAGAAATACACTGGCATTTTTGTATTTAAAAGACAATTATTAGCCAGGGAAATGAGCAACCTTAGAATACTGCCTTAGAATACTGGGAAATTAAGGGCAGCCTGCTGAACTTAAATTTTTTTTCATAAACAAGCGAGAGAAAAGGTCATTCTGAAATTCACCAGCTTGCAGAGACATTTCTTTTAATTGAAGCTGGCTCTGTCCAGCTCAGGAGTAGGTGTATGAAGGCAACAGGAGCAGCCTAAAGAGGCCACACCAAGTTGATCTTTGCCTCTCCCACCAGCATTTCCCAGTGTTCCACTACCTTAAGAAGAAGTCAGCCCCAACTCCTGCCTACACCACGGCTGGTGGAGGAGCAGGGCTGCGTCCAGTGGGGGAGAAGAGGCGCTTTGTGCGCTGAACTGGCACCCCAGCAGCACCGCTAGGAACTGACTGAGCAGATTTCTGCACAGAGAGGAACGAGCTGGCAGTGATCCAAGCACGATGCAGCAAAGCCAGACAGGGCTTGGGGAGCAGCACAGCCCGACTGAGCCTTGTGTCACCTCACCCTGCCTGAACCCAGCTGCTGCTTGGAGGGCTCCGCTTTTGTGTCCCCCCCAAAATGTCCCTGTGTAACCCATGAAACAGAGCCATTTTCTGCTGACTGACTTACTCCCTCTGGGCCTCTGGCCAATGTATTTCCCTGCTGAAATTTCATTTCAAAAGGGCGACTTTTGTGTTTTGGTTAAATTCATGAGTGGATTTGAAACACCAGGGATTAATTCAGCCATTGCTCTGGTTTTAGTACCAGAGGAGAAAAGCTCTTTTTCTATTGTTTATTCTTCATTCTTGCACAGGAATAAGTTCCAAATTGTGCAAAGTGACGTAAATTTCTTTTTTTCAGTATCACATTATAACAAAACACATCAGAAAAGGTTTTGGTCAGAGATTGTCTGCTTCTAATCCCTGCTCTTGTATTCTGTGGCAAGAACAGCAAAAAGGACAGGCTGGCTTCTAAATGCCATAGGCTTCAATGCCAAAAGGTATTCCTATGTGGTATTTATCCTGGACATGAAAAGTTGATTTGCTTGGTTTGAAGTTGGCAGAAGTTGGATTTTATCTTGTGTAACCTCTGTGTCCTTTCTGTGCAACCCAAATCAGAAGCATTTTTGCTGGGGAAGGGCTTGATAGTGCAAGAACAGAATGGGCAGCAAAGTTTCCTGAGACCCTCCTGGATAATGTCAGTGCAGCTCCTGGGCAGATGGGCTGGATTGGTGGCACATCTCTAAGTGCCTTATTGGCAATTTTTGAATAAAAAACATTTCCACAAACGCAGGAAAGTGCTTAAGCTGTCTTGAGTTGATTTTTCAGATGTCTTCTCCTCAAACTGGCTGGCAGAGTTGTCCCCTGTCCAGACCAAGCTGCTGTCCTGCACCCACAGCCCTGTCCCAGCACCCCAGAGGCTGCCCCACAACAGCTTTAACCAACGCCGGCACTGACATTTCTAATCCTTAAAGGATTTAACTCGCCCAAATCAGCTTAACAAGGTGAAGTTTCTATAAACTGGGGTTGCTGAGAGCTCTTGGGCTCCTGGGGGGCTGCCAGGGCTACGTTGCTGGCGGGGAGCTTTCCGGCAGTGACGGTGCTGGATGAGCCGCTCGTCACACGGACACACGCAGGCCTTGGAGCGCTACAAACCCAAAGTCTGCAAACCAAAAACCCCAAAAGATGCATCTAGAGTCCTTGCATGTGCAGTGCACGCACAAACCACGGCTGGGTGTGCTTTGTATCGCAGCTCAGCTTCTCATTCCTTCCCTCTGGAGCTCTCGGGAGGGCCATTACGCCTTTTGTAGAGAGGTGGAGCCAGCACCAGCAAGAAGGGCTGAGGCCTCTTTCCTCCATTCAGCCTCGCTCGCTAACATCCTCTGACAGCCACAGGTGAATAAACACGGCTGTGTGCTTTACCCAGGCCCTTTGCAGCCAGCACTGACCCAGACAAACGCAAGGGACCAGAGCTTTGGAGCTGCAAACCTTGCTGTGCACAAAGAGGTGTGTCACTGCCCCAACACCTCATGTGCACCTTCCCCAGCCAGAACCCGGCCAGTGCTGTGCATCCCTTGGGTGTTCCTGGCATCTTAAAACCCAGCAGTGCCTACTGAAACAACTCTGCTCAACTGGGAGCTGCCAAACTGGGGCCACTCCCGTCTGCCTCCATGGTGGGATCTCTGCAAGTTTTGCAGCAGCGGCAGCGAGGTTTTATGAACGTGTCTTTAAACTGGTTTCGCCTTCTGCTGCCCAGTGCATTAAAGGAGAGCATTAATAGATGTCAAAATACTTAACTAAAGGAGATGAGTATCATTGCTACTCTTGAGGAGTGGGAGGAAGAGGCATTGCATCTTAGCCTAGACCTGGACACAGAACTGGCAGCTCCCATGTCTGTGTCCTCTGCCAGGAGCCAAGGGAGGGCAGTGCCAGCCCCTGGAGCCATGTGTCCCCCTGGAGACATGTGTCCCTCAGGAGCAGCCTGTCCCTGCCGCGCCTGCCATGCCGGGGAGGCAATTCCCACCCGCAGCGCCCATGCACGCAGCAACACTCACGTTTCCAGCGGGATCTTCGTCTGGGCCCTGGCCCAGGGCGGCAGGCAGAGCAGACAGAGCATCATCCACGACACGGCCCAGGGCCCCATCCTGCAGGCACCGGCCATCAGCAAGGGCTCCGGCCGGCGGCGTGCGGGGGCTCCCCGCCGCTCCTGCTGCCCTGAGGGAGCTCCCCGGAGGCCCCCGCCATGGTGCCGGCCTGGGAGCGCTGCTTGTGAGGGGCCGAGCCCCGGGGGCACCGCGGCCGCCTCTGCCCCGGGAGCGCCGCCGCGGCTGCCGGGCGCCGTCGGGCTGTCCGGCCCAGGCACCGAACCGTGTGGGAGCCGCGGCCCGGTGCGTTCCCACGGGTGTGAAGCGGCTCCGGGCCCGCTCAGGGGTGCGCACCCACGGGTGTGAAGCGGCTCCGGGCCCGGGGTGCGCACCCACGGGTGTGGAGCAGCTCCGGTCCCGGTCAGGAGAGAGCGGCTCCGGGTGAGGAGCGGCTCCCGCTCCGAGCCCGGTCAGGGGTGCGCACCCACAGGTGAGGATCGGCTCGGGCGCCGGTGAGGGGTGCGCACCCACAGGCGTGAAGCAGCTCCGGGCCCGCTCAGGGGTGCGCACCCACAGGTGGGGATCGGCTCCGGCCCCGTTCAGGGGTGCGCACCCACGGGTACGGAGCGGCTCCAGGCCCCGGAGCGGCCGCGCCAGGAGGGAGCTCGGCGCTGGGAGCTGCAGCGGCTACGTAATCCCCTGCCAGCCCTTAATCCCCTCGCCAAGCAGCAGCAGCCGCAGATTTAGGGAAGTGGAGTGGGATAAAATCACCCGGGATTACTCTGATTTCTGAAGACGGGCCTTGGCTTCTCCAGCCGGAGGTCAGGCCGTGCCTGCTTTAAAGGGGTCGCATCCACATCCCCCAGAGCCTTCCCAGAGCTTCGATCTCTGCCTAGTGGGGCCTCCCCGACCTGCAGGATGCTGGCGGGTCCCTCCGGCTGGTTTTCCCAGCGTTATCTCCTGTCCAAAGGGGATCCGGGGAGCCCTGAGGGTACCGGCGGGTCCCTGCCGGCCCCTGCCCGGTGCTGAGGTTTGCACAGGGATGATGAGGCCGGGCAGAGCATCCAGGACAGCTCCGAGGCGATTGCCAAGGCAATTTCCTTCCAAACCGCAGCTGTGGGTCTCTGGCAGGGCAGAGGAGGGAAACTGAGCAGTGGAAAGCAAAAGGGACATGAAAGGAAGGGCTCTCTCTGCCAGTTTCAGCTGATCGCCTCCTAATGTGAATGATTATTTATTAATAGCCGGACCTTTCAGTTTGGCCAACATTCACTTGAGATTGCCATCCCTTGGTCTGTGTCTGGAGAGCAATGAATCAAAGGAGCCCAATTGCTGAGCCTGATGAATGACAGGAAGCAGCACACTGCACACTCGGATGAGGGTCACACTGTGGAAGCTCATTATCATCATGAGAAGTATGAATTATAAATAACTACAGATATGGCAGCAGAAAGAGCATAAATTACTGCTTCAACCTGTTGAACAGCTTGGCTCTGTGGCTGTGAATTAAGCCATTTATTACAGTACCTTCCAATCATCTTTTGCACATTTACAAATGGCTTGTTTAATGTAAAATGCAAATGTTTAATGTAAAATGCGAAGCCACACTAGATTGGTAGGTTTCTCTAAGGACAGGGAGGGGGGAACTGGCTGTCAAAGCACTGAAATAAAATGAAGGCCTGTAGTATAGATGACAAGTATAAGGAAAATTAACTGAATCCTGGCCAAAACCAGCACAGATGCAGTTTAAATGGGATAATAGAAGTGACAAAGGAAATACTGAAAAGGGAATAAAACCAGGAAACACTGAATAGAGGTTAAATTGTATGATGAAGAGGCTGAAAGCCTGTGGTCAGGAATTAAGTAATTCCAGGAATAACTCACCGCAGGATAGGATGGCTTTGTCAGTTATTACAATATTTACTCCAGACTGAATGTCTTCTTGAGAATCACAATCTTCAAGCAGAAGCTGCAGGCCTGGAGGGCATAAATTTCTCTTATGTTTTTAAGTCTGTGCAAAGGGCTTCATGGGAAAGTTGAAATGCTTCTTTCTGACCTTAAAATCTACAAAAGAATCAATTTCTACACAGCGAACACTCCAGAGAGAGCGCCTTTAGCACATCACATGGCTGCAGGCAGCTGCCTGAGCCAGCCTGGGAAGGCAACAGGCAGAGCAGATCTGGGCCCGTGTAATTCACCTCTCCCAAGTGGCCAAAATGTGCAGCCTCCTCCTGCCCCTGCAGCTGGAAAAGAGGAGAAAATTGCTCTTAGAGGAGCTAGGAAGACTGACAATGAAGCCTTAATTTGTCTGTGCTTACCAGGATTAAAACTGAGGGGTGGCATCCAGGGTGACAGGCTTCCCTGTATGAGGACTTGAGGGAAAAGAGGATAAAAATTCACATACTGGAAAAAAAAAATCTGAAATGAGATCTGAAGGCAGGAGCATCAACATTTTAGATAACATTTTTTCTCCACTTTGCAAGGAGCCATAAAAATTGCTATTGTGAGTGATTTTTGCAGGATCTCTTCAGTGTGCTGCTTGCAGCTGGGACCCAGGTTAATCCAGATGGGTTCTGGCAAGAGCCCTTGTCTGGGTGTGTTTGGTAACCCCTGAAACACTGATAGAAAAGGCAATGAGACAGCAGCACACTGAACTGGGAGATCCAAATCCCTTTATTTGGATTTATCTCATTTAGTGGATATATCTCACTTAACCCCTTAATGATCTAAAATTGCAAGGAAGTAAGATTGGAAGATTAAATGAAAATAGCACTGAAAACTGAAAACCCCAGGTGCCTGGAGGGGCCTTAATGGGATTAGTGTGCATCCAGTTGCTTCTGCAGAGCTCAGCCTCCACCGTGTGTGAGCACAGTTGGAGCAAGGGAAGGAGATAACAGCAGGGACTGACTGGGGAAAAAGAAAATGAAATCTGTGAGAAAGAATGAAAGCAAATACATTAAAAAGAGTGAGAACTTAAAGCTGCAAGAGATACAAGGTGAGCAAGTGCAGCAATTTAGAGCTACATTTGCAAAACCATGAGGCAATAAAAAAAATACCTGTGTGATTTTTGTGCTGTAGACACAGGCAGGGGAGAGATTTACCTGCTCTGGTAAATGCTCTGGGAAGCAGGAGGATTTGGAGCACACATGCCCTCCCAGAGCCCACATCACTCACCCCCATGGTCTCTGTACATTTCTGCCTGCACACCCATTCATCTGCAAGCCACATGCTGTCCCTGCAGTTTATAGAAGCAGCCACAAAGGTGTCGTATTAATTAATGCCTTCAGCTGGTTACTTTGCCTTTTTTTTTCCTTTTTAGTTTTTTTTTTTCCACAGCTCTGCTCTAAATTTAGACTTGTTTAAATACTCCAAGATGAAATGAGCATTTTTAAAAAAATTTGTTTTTGCTTGCAGCATTTTAAACCCTCATCAGACACAGTGTTCTGAGCAGTAGGAAATTCAGGGCCCAGAGGGAGACACCAAGGGAGAGCAGAATGCACAGGAAACAAAAAGCACTGGAGCATCTTGCCACCACCTCTGAAGCCATGACAAGGAAAAGAATGAATTAAAAAAAAGAAAAGGAAAAGTAAGTGAAAGCAGATGCTCTGTTTGGGGAGAACTGTGAGCAGTTCTGCCCCACAAGAATGCAGCTTTCCTGAAAAAGCAGGCAGAGGGAAAGTGAACTTTATCCACTATCAAAGGGTTAAACTTAATCTTTTACATTTCAAGTCCACCTGAAGGGACTTGACTAAGAGAAAGGGAAATCCCATTTTAAAAGAGATTAAAGCCTTTTGTGATAAACTGGCTGCACTGGAGCAGCTTTCTTGGGGAGGAGGCTTTGCTCTGTGGGGAGCCCCAGGAATTTTGGTGCATCAAGTGCCTGAATAAATGATGGCAGTCATTCTGCCAGTCTGTGCTGCAAAGACACTTGATAGTGCACATCTAGCAACATCATCCATGCTGCCAAATCCTGTGTATTAGAGGCATGATGCAATGACCCTGTTTGGGGAACACTCTGCAGATCCCTCCTTCTCTCTGCTCACTGTGCTACTGAGGATTCAGGATTTTGCAAGGTTATCAGGACAGAGGTATTCGGGCCAAATTAAAGTTGTTCCAGCCTGGCAGGGCTACAAAAAAGGAGGGTCCCTCCTCCATCTGTTCCACTGTCAGGGTCAGCAGGTGGGGAAGGCACAGAGATGAGTTCACAGAGATCATAGCTTCCTTTGTGCTCTGATGTTACTGGTTCACCTACTTGCTGAAATCCTGATAAGGATTTATTAGGTCATGGCTGTAGGGTGTTTTGGAAATACAATAATTCTCTGAGCTCTTGCAGGGGGAGACAGCAGAGCCTCCAGTGCCAAGGACCCTCTTCTGGCTTGGCAATGACGTACAGGGACAAAGCAGCAAAGGCCCCGCTTCCCTGCCTCCCCTGATGTGTTCGGGTGGCACTGTCAGTTTACCAGGGGGGTTTCCCTGTTCCCTGGCAGTGGGGGTGGCTCAGGGAGGCCGTGGAGCTGGGCTGCAGCCTCTGCTGGGCTCTCTGTGGTGATGCAGGCATGGAACATCTGCCTGTCAGGGACGACGGCATCGGCACAGCTGAGCCGCCTCTCTCTCCCCAGCACAGCGCTGAGGGCCAGGGGCTCTCCATCTGTGGGCTGGCACAGCACTCGTGCCTCATCCTTGGGGAAGCTGCTGCACGCTGCCACAGCATAAATAAATAGAAATTTCTGGGCAGAAAGATTATTTTGTTCATCTTTCAGAGGTTGAAAATCTTTGAATCTTTCCTGCTAATTTTTGTTGCCAATACTGAGTGTTCAAGCAAGACCTGTTGTAGAAATGTGTACGAGAATTTATGGAATATTCAGAACTCAATTTAAAAAAATCTTAAAAGTCTTATTATTTCTTTTCCCTTCCTTTTGATTTCAGAGAAGGCAGCAGCTTTGCCAAAATTCTAGGTCACAAATTAAAACATTTCATGCTTTTCTCCTTTGAAAACGAGACCACTTTTTTTTCCCCACAAAAATCAGAGGCGATCAGTTTCAGTGTGATTACAGATAAAAGCTGGGCTTTGGATACATTTTACCACACATTGATGTAGGTGTAGATAAAACCAGTCCATTCTTTCATGAATATTAATGAAAACATGTTTTGTGATTTTAGGCAACCATCAATTGTTATTAAAAATACCCTGACAGTTCTGAAGAAGAGAAAGAGGTGGGGGGAGGCTCTGCAAACTGCTTTCCACATCCAATTAACACCGTTTTGTGTTTTGCTGTGCAATTACCCTGTAGTGAGTGTGAAAGGTGCTTCCCTGACCTCCAGCTGCTCAGCGGGCTGGCAGGGAATGGTGTTCACCCATCCAAGCACGGCAGGGCAGGCTCTGCTCCTTTTAAACTCTTTTAACCTCTGGTTACAATTCCAGTCACTTCCCGTCACCCTAAATTGCCTCCGAGTCCGTAATTAGCTCAGTCACCTGCCAGCTTCCATAGCACACACTCCTTCTTCCTCCCTTCGACATCTGACAGCATCCTGCTCTGCCAGCAGCTTTCAAACAGATTCCCCTCCACCCCAGGGCCTTTGGTGCCACGAGCCTGCCCTGAAAGGATGAAGATACAAATCACGTTGTGCCCACAAGGATCATTAAATGCCTTCTTTGATTTCCTTCAAGGAGCACAAACGAACTCAGGAAGCGAACCAGCGTGTTTCTTGCCAGCCTTTTTTTGTGGTCGTTGATGTTTTTGAGCCCCCCTCGGTGTGGGGTGATGGAGCTGGTCCCTCCCTGTGGTGGGTGAGGAATCTCCAGCTCTCAGCCATCTCCTCCTGAGGTGGGTGCTGGCTAAGTAGATTGCCGACCCCAGGACAGAGTGGTTCCCAGGGATTCAGCCTGGTCTCTGTGTTATGAGAGAAAATAACCTCTCTCTTACTGCTGGAATGTGAGGCAGTGTGCAAAGCCTGAAAAAATCAGTTTTAGCAGCCTGGCTCCTTCTGCCTCCCCCCTCTGTTGTCAGCATCTGGGCAGCACATGGGACAGGCAGGAGAGAGGCAGGGAGAGCTCAGCAAAGCACTGGGTCAGGGACAGAGCAGCCTGCAGCACGCTGGAGATAAAACCAAGAACTGTGTCCACCATCCACAAAAACTGGAATGTAAGATTGCAAGAGTTATCCATAAATAATATTTTATATATATAAAATTTAAATATAAAATTTTAATAGATTAAGTATTTCTAAATTTTCTGTTGCAAGAAAGGAAATTTCTATTCCAACTTATGATGTCTGTCTCAAATCATCTTTTATTTGCCAAAGCTGCACTCCACCTTCTGCCTTCTCGTTAGTGCAGCCTTGAGGCTGAAGTTTACATCTTCCTGAGCCAGAGGCTCCTGAAGTTTCAGACAGAAGCCAAACAGTTGTGCCCTGAGGGATTCCTTCACAGGAAATCTGATATGCATAAAGTAGGCAGAGCTGTGCTGAAATCTCATTAGTGATGGTTGCTTGCTGCAGCTCTGACCTTGCCTTAATTCGTTCAAGTGATGCTGGAGTTAATTGGCGTTCTCAGTTTGGAGTGATTCCCTTTTACAAGGGCACTTTAAGCCTGGATCTGCTCTGCTGGCCAGGCCTGTAACTCCCCTAGACAGAAGAAGCATTACCTGGCTGTACTTGTGCTCCAGTGTCTGGTGTCACACTCTGGCAGCCCCCGAGTGTCACCCAGGGCTGGAGGGAAACCAGCACCAAACACAGCAGCTGGGTTTGCAGCAGATGGTGTCACCCAGCCCCAAGGCTCTTCCTGCTCTGTCACCAGGCACAGGGACAGCCACCCCTCCCAGGACACTCCACCTGCTCTCCTGCTCCAGCAAATGCTCAGCCTGCACCTGCCTCATTTGGGAGGTGAATTCCTGGGACTGGCTATGGGAATTTCTCTGTGGTTGTCAGGGAAGCACACACGGACAGAGACACAGCACTCCTCATCCTCCTCTCCTCCTCATCTTCCTCATCCCACCTGGAGATGGGAGCTATCCGTGCCCAGATTCCATAAGCCCTTTCCTGGGCCACCTTCAAAGTGTGCCCTGCTATTTTCACAGTCCTTAGTTACTGGTCAGCTTTTTCCCATCCTTGAAGTGCCATAATTTTCTATTTGCCTTCCAGAGGTTTTTCCAGAGCTCTGCTGGTATTTTTTCCTATAGCTGTTTTCACCAGCTATTTTTTTTTTCTCATCTACCCAGGCAGAAACAGCAGGTGGAAAGGTTATTCACTTCCAAAGCCTTCCCTCCAAGGATGGGCTGCAGCAGCAAAGGGCAGGCTGGTGTTCTTTGCCATCTCACCAACCTCTGTTGAGGGTGATCAGGAAAGAAAGGAGCTCACTGCTTTCACAGTCCTCCCAAAATGCTCTGTAGTCAGGAGGATGTTTGGATGTTTTATCACCCACAGTGGGTTGTTTTCAGCATTGCTGAGCAGTCTGTTCCCTAGCACCTGAAGACTGGGGAGGCCAAGGGCATAAACACACCTCAACAGCTCAATAGCCCACTCTGTTCTGGCAAAGTCATTTTATGGGGAAGGAGCTACAACAGAAAGTTTTGCCTTTTCCTCTCCCAGTGAAAATGGACTTTTTGTAATTCTGGTCTTTTCTGAAATGACAGTAGCAATTGCTCACCTCTGGACAGATCATCAAAACCCCTTTCAGACTCCCATTAAGCTGCTGCAGTCATCAGGCAAGAGGAAAACATTTCTAAGGCAGAAGCACAACAACAGCTTTGACAGCAGCACGTCTCAAATCACATCAGAGACTCAGAGCAGAGCTAATGGGACAGGAAGGATAATGGGAATCTTGCACCAACTGGTCTCCTCAGTGTCATCTTTGTCACACAGCTGGAGACAGCATATTTGGGAGCAACTGTAATTTATTTTTTGATCAATACAGGAGCTGCATATGAAAATAGCCTTGCTGCTCTGGTCACTCCCTGCTGGCTTTGTTCATTTCCCTGGCCCAGAGCAGGCTCAGGGCACGCCAGGCTGCCACGTGCCAGCCACTGGGATGCTGCAGAGCAAGGGACAGGGAAGGGATTCCTGCTGGGTGATACAGCACCTGCAAAGGGAAAGGAATACAATATCAGAAATCCTGTATTTGTCTGGACTAATTTTTGGTTGCTAGGCTGCTGCTGTTGCCTCTGTCTGCTCCTTGCTTTTTCCAGTTTTCGGTGCTTACACAACATGCTGATCTCTTTACAAAGGGCTGGATCTGGGAAACAGAGCAGTTTGGGCTGGGCTGAGGGATTTCTCAGCTGGCTGCAAACAAAAATGAAGTGTTTGGAGAGGAGTGAAGCTCCAGTGGGGTGTGACTGAGCATCAGTCTCTGCCTTTGACTTCTGAGACCTCCATACACCTGTTACGGAACTGCTCCTCATGCCCATTTCAAGTGGGGTAATGTTTCCTTCTCTCTCCTTTAGAAGGGTAATGTGTATAAAAAGCACTTTTAGACACTTCTATCTAGCTGTTTATATAAATGCACTTGTAGAGCAATGTTGAAGACTTAGAAGATACATATAAGAAATAGAAATCTTTTAAAGTCATGTTGAGTTCTCATCTGAAGGAGATAATGAAATCATCACTTCCAGAAAAGGAGCAGAGCACTTCAGATTAAATACCCAAAGAGTGTTTGTGCTCCTCTCTTCTGTATCTGAACCTGCCCCTGTTCCCCTCCCCACCTTCTGTCTGTCCAGGCCTCCCTCAGCAAAGGGTAATTGAGCAGCTTGTTATGGTGTGGTGACAATAGCCCCACTTCTATCTTCCTGTCACTTCCTAAGCTGATATTTTATCTCTGAGATCTTCCCACTTCATAACCTGCTTGCTTCAAGGTGTGCACAGCAGAGACACAAGGGGTTCTTCATCCCTGGGCATGTGGCTGCTCCCTGCACTGACACTGGCCAGCCTTTGT
The DNA here is from genome assembly GCF_027887145.1 of Ammospiza caudacuta. NCBI lineage: Eukaryota > Metazoa > Chordata > Aves > Passeriformes > Passerellidae > Ammospiza > Ammospiza caudacuta. Next base: position 5,574,818 of record NC_080597.1, on the reverse strand, counting down.
CTTCTGGATTTAGCAGCCCTGCAGTGAGGGATTAGCTGAGTCTCCTGAAATTTAATGTTCTCTAAATTTCTGCTTTCAGCCAAGGAAGTGAAAGTTTCCCTTGACTTTCCGTGATTTTTTTTTTTTCCCAAAACAAAATCATGTTTTGCTTGTGCTCTTTTCTCTCCCTGGTACCTCTTCTGATTTCCACATCTTCATTTCTGCCCCTAAAGGCAAGCTGAAAATTTCCAGTTTTCACACCTCTTTAGAACTATTCACTAATTTCAAAGTCCTTCCTGGACTTTCTTGAGTACACAGTCATAATTTCTTCATATTTCTCAAAGGATTTAACTGGAGACTCCTCAACTTTACATTCCCTCTACCCTTCCCTTGGTGAAGCTCCTGCTTTATGATCTCTGGAGGGGCTTTTCTCAAAGACAACAATGCTTTTAATTGTTACAGGATTCATCATCTTCACCTGTGGTCCTGCTGACACTCTGAGACATTCCTAAGCTGTGGCACACGTTTGGTGGGATGTGATGGACTTGAAAGGAGCCCGTGGTGATGGCCTGTGCTTGCTGGTGGGGCAGACAAACATCTCCCTGCAGTTGCTTTGGAGGAACTGGAGATTTTAGGAGTTGGGGCAGGGCTAAGGAGGCACAGATGGGTTGGAAGCACTAGGTTTTGGCCAAAACAGGAGAAGGGAAAGAGGGTGAGACAGCAGAGGCAAGAGGATGATGCTGCTTGCAAGCACACCTCTCACAGAGATGGGAATTGCAGCTCTGCTGCCAGACTTCCAGCATTCAGTAGGTGATTCCTGAACTTTGGTACAGTTCTGCAACTTGGCAGCTCCCCTGATCCAAGCTCTTGGCTGCAGCTCTCTGCATCCATGGCAGAAGCCAGGAGAGGCAGGACTCCCGTGACAAGGATCCAGGAGAGGAGCCTCAGGCACAAAGGAACCCTGCTCAGACAATGAAATGCACTCGGGCTGAGTGGTGGTTCTGGGGCTACTGCTCCAGGCAGAGAGCAGGCAGCTGCCTGTCAGCCAGACTACAAAGCTGCAGTAAAAATGAAGGAAAACAGAGCTTTTGTTCCCAGCCTGAGCAGCCCTGCTCTGGGAGGGCTGCCAAGAGCCTGCACGCTTTCCTCTCTCCCTTTCAACCTTGTATTTACAGGCAAGTGCTGAAGAAAAAACCCACAGATGGGCAGGGTAATGAAGGGACATATTAATAATTTCTCTCTCCCTTCTAGGATGTTTGAGAAGCAGATTTCAGGTCTTGGTGAAGAAATCCAGGATGGGTGGCTGTACTTGGAGATAAAAGGTATAGCAAGAGATGTGTGGCAGCAGCACTTGGGCAAAAAATGTTAATATTTATGTAAGATCTAACCATGGGATTAACATCCCTCTGTGCACACAGTAGCAGCTGTAGGAATACCATCATTTTCCAGAGATCCCTCATGCCATGGAAGCAGGATACTCTCTTGCTGATAGGAGGATCTCATCCTTTCTAATCTTTTTCTCTTGTTTAGTCACACACTAGAGGGTTTTTCCTTCTGCCTTTACAGGGCTTACCTTGCTTTGTGTAGCATTTGTGTCCAAATAGAGAAAAAACATATTTTAATTAATGTATGCTCCAAATAGCTTAAAAAATGTTGAGTAGGGTTTTTTTTAATTACCTGTTTGACTGAAGCTGCTGCTCTCAGAAAATGTGCAGTGACTTCCTATTGTGTACACCTGATATTTATTCTAAATTAATTTATTGGATTTATTAAAGTTGTTGCTCACTTATTGAAAAGAAGAAGCATAGACATTACTTGAAACTCGAATTCTTTCCACAACAGCTGTAAAGGAAAGGCATTCTTACATAAAACATATTTTTTCCAATATGTATTCTTCAAAGTGATGTAAAAATCTTTTCCTCTCCACTTTACCCTTTTCAGTACTTGTTTCCTGCTTGTTTCAGTAGTTTTTTTCAGCTAAACTTAGAGCAATGTGGTTCCTGCACTTCACGTTCACTTCCATGCTGGGCAGACTTATATCTGAACACTGTTCTGGTTTGAGGATGCAATCTCCATTAAAATAAAAAATCCCCACAAATCTGAAGGGCAGATTCACAACCCCTCTCTGCTGCACTCTGAGGAAAGGCAGGGGCTTCTCACTGTCATATTTTCTGAGAAATCCCTTGCCCAGCATTCTTCTCCTGGAGCTGAGAAGCCTCAGAGAAAAATGCAAACAATAATTATCTGATTTGCTTCTCTTGTGTTTGGCTGCTTTGGAATGTGGTTTGGCAATTGTTTATCCAACAGGTGATTGTTTCATTGGTTTCATGTGATTTTTTTTAACTTAATGACCAATCACAGTCAGGCTGTGTCAGGGCTCTGGAAGGAGTAATGAGTTTTTCATGATTATCTTTTTAGCCTTCTGTAAGTATACTTTCTCTATTCTTTAGAATACAATGGCATGGCATGGCATGGCATGGCATGGCATGGCATGACATGGCATGGCATGGCATGGAATAGAATAGAATAGAATAGAATAGAATAGAATAGAATAGAATAGAATAGAAATCAGCCTTCTAAGAACATGGAGTCAGATTCTCAATTCCTCCTCCATCTGGGGAACCCACAAAATACCCCAGGGGCTGGCAGTGGTGTCAGTGCAGTTCAGCAGTGGGTGCTGGTGCTGGGGAAGTGCTGCCCAGGCTAACTTTAGCCCAGACACTCTAATCCCCCTGGCTAAATTAGGTTTGTGCTGAGAGCTGCCCTCTCTCAGATTAGGCTCGGGATCAGCAGCTGCCCCGTGGGAGGGACCTGCAAACACTCCTGGGTTCCCAGAGTCAGCCAAGGTAGGGGGTACAACAAAGTCACCTTCTGGTACCTGTGGCATTTCCCAAGTCTTGATGTCCTCCAAGAGGAAGAGCCTTTGGATCTCAGTTTCCTCAGCACCTCAGTGTTGGGAAGGATGGAAGTTTGATAAGGAAGTTTCACAGATATGTATGCTTGGCAGAAAGATTTTTGAACATAGAATCTAAAGAAGGAATAGAAATGAATGCAAGTTTTGATATAGAAGAAAAGAATTGCTGAGCCAGTCTTACTGGATAACCAAGAAGGTAAAGGGTGTGTTAGTTAGAAGGGGTTTTTATGACTTAGAGCAAAGGATAAACCCACCTCAAACAAGAAGAGGTTTTTACCAAGCACAAAGCACAGCAAAGTTGCAAGTAGAAAAAAGGTACCAGAATTTTCCACTGCAAGAAAACTGAAAAACAACTTTTAGCTTAAACTGTAATGTACTAACTTTTAGTGACTGGAGAATAGTAACATGAATATGGTAATTACAGTAGTTATGATAGGCTATAGATAATAGCTATAGATTGGTTCTGCTGTATTAAGATGCTCTGCAAGGAAAAGTGCAGTGCAATGTAACCAAAACCAAAGGGTTTCCAGGCCTGCCTGCAGCTGGAGCTGACAGCTGTGGGCACAGCTCTGTCACCCACCACCCTGGACTGCCGTAACATCCAGGATACATAAACTGCATTTTGGATACAACAAGCTGCATTTTGGAGAGCTGCCTGGAGTCCCCCATCCCTCATTCCAGCTCTTACGCCCCAGATCAGCTCAGTGCAGCTCCTGCCTCTCTCTGCCCTCCCCACATCCCAGCCCAGTGCTGCAGAACCCATCCCTGCCCTGATCCAGTGCCTTCCCTCTGAGCCCCTCGACATCCAACCCAACCTTGGCAACCAATGCTGCATTAATTCTGCTGCAAGACATGGTATGGTGTAGCCATCTTAAAATAAAGAGAAAAACTGGGAAAAGGCAGAAAAGACTGGTGTGGGAGCAGGATGAGCAGCTAGAAGGGAGTGGTTGGGATGGGCTTCCTCTCCAGCAGCAGATGCAGCTCAAAGTATTTATATTTGTAAAGCCACAACCTTTGTTTCCTCAGTGTCTTGCAGAACCCCATTTTCCACTTGCAGCTCGTGTATGCCAAGCTTCCTGCTCCAGTATTCCCAACTGAGCTGGGCACAAATATATCTAAAGGCCAGAACAAGCTTGTTAGAGATACTCACAGGAGTTTGGGAAAGGCAAAGACTTGTAAGAGTCTTTTAAAAGTCTTCAGAATCAGCAATAAAGTTTACTGTAGGTTGACTGAGGATTAAATCTTCAGTGCATTATTCATCTCCAGGAGTGGAATTTTGCCTTTCCCTGGGTTTCATGGACCCCTCTGGGTAAAGCTGCCTTCTCACAGCATTTTTTTCATTAGAGCCTCCAATGCTTACTGAAAAATGTGTTTTAATTTTGCCTTTTCCTCAGCAAAGACTTCCAAGTTTGCTGAAATATTGAACTATGATTTTAATGTCCTAAAGGGGCACTGGTATCTCAGTGCCCACTGCTTTTATGACAGAAGTTCAAAGCTCAACACATTCTAAAGAGGAGGTGGAGCATCCTGCCTACTCAGCTGCATCCTGCTCCTGGGAAATTTTATTTTGCTGCACCATTTTAATTATCCCCATTGCAGCTACAACAAGCAGGAACAACAGAGAGCTAGTGAATAAAAATCAAATTAAGGAGTGGAATTTTCTGTGAGAAAATATTTGGATGCTTTCACTGAGTGTTGTGGGTTTCCATGATAGACATGGACAGAAATGATGCTTCAGTGTTTCACTGACTTTTTACTCCTTGTCTTCTCACTCTAGTTTAATATGGGGATTAATGCATAAAGCACTGCTGCAACTGCTTCTGCAATTCTTGCTGGTCTCAAATGTACAAGTTATTTAATTCTGATGGAAGAAAAAAAAAATCACAAAAACCCCAAACCAAAACAACAACATCAACAACAAAAAAACCCCAAACCACCACCACCAACAAAAAAAACCAAAACCACTCAACCAAAAAAACCCCAAACCAACAACAGCAAAAAAAAAAAAAACCCAGAAAAACCAAACCAAAACATCACAACTCAAAATGAGCAGTATCACAAGAAATACAAAAACAATAAAATGACACATGCATACTGTGAAATCATCTAAATAGAGTTAATGTCATCCTTATATATTTTCTGATTTTCTACTTGCTCTCTTTTTTTCCATATTCAGATAAAGAAAAAAATAAAACATGCCCCAAAAAAGGCAATTCTAAACTGCTGCAGTCTTTTCTCAAAAGGCCTATGAGCTCATAGTTCTAACAGTATCTCTAAAAAAAATTTAAAAATTGAGGATGTTTGCAACCACCATATTCAGAGGTGGTTCATTCATATTCACCAAATTTGATATCAAATTCACCATATTTGATACCCAAAACACCCTTTTTGGTACCATGCACAGACCTGGCTGCATAGAGGCACTCCCAGCCAAAACAGAGGTGCTAAAAACACAAAATGCCAAAAGGCAGAGATGAAGTTTTCATAATTCCATGAGAATCCTCCAGGTTTCCATGACATTCCAACTGTATTTCTGGATAAAGCCTTTTCTGACACAGGTACTTCAGTTTGCAGTAGAAAGGGACATGGGTCAGCTGTACACTCCAGTATGACCCCAAGCTCAGTCTCCAATTCTCAAATGCACCTGAAAAAGCAGATCCTGTCCTCTGAGATGGAAACCTGGACAAGAAGTTTGGCTTCATCTCTCCACAGATTTCTCTCTCCACTTTTCCTCTTCTGCTCATTGTCATAAAACTCATGGTTTGTTTCTGAGCTTGTTCCATCTTCTCACCACTGCTGTTCTTGGTAAACAGGACAGACTTTAAAACAGCACCTCCATTCTTTAGCAACAACACTTCTTCACTCCACAAAAGGCAAGTTTATGCCTTCTGAATAATCCCAGAAATCCCTTACAGTGCAACACAGTGAGAGAAATCCAATTCTGCCAGCATTACTTGGTGTAGATGTAACCAGAAGAGAGGGCAGTGAAAAGAAACCCTGAATTACCTCAATCCTTGTCTGCTTTAAGATAAGCCTCAGCTTGTCAAGCATAATGCCAATACTACAGTTTTTGTAAGCAGCCAGAGTTAACAGATGTTTTAAAAAATATGCCTTTAATTTCTGTAAGTTGCTCTGACAAGTAATAAATAAGAATATTTTTAAAACTTCTACTCACCTTTTTATAAATAAAATATTTGCCCCATAACTAGAAAATGTCTTATCCAGGCAGCTTGAGATGCTTAAGGATTATTTTTACCCACTAATTACAGAAGTTCTACATGTCAAATGAGGTCTTAACTATGTATCCTCATCATCTTTAAATTGCACTCTCAGATAATCCAACATCACAGACACCAATTATGCATGTATTTAGTTTCAAACTCTGTTGTGTAGATTGCAATATCTTCCACACCAGTTCATTCTGAAATAATACCAATTAACTCAGTAGAATGCCATCAATTATAAAGGCTACATAAATTATGAAGGCTACAGGATTAGAATTTGCTATCTTTAAGGTCTGCTTTTCCTGGTATCTGCTCAGCACATTAATTTCACTGAATCTGCAAGAATCATAAACTAACAACAGGCAACCAGAGGGTGATTTGTTGTCTATCAGTTAATTAGTGCAGGGAAACTCCAGCAGTTTCTTGGGGTTATTTGCTTATGTGAATAAAGAAAGTAGCTCTTGACTTGTTTTTTCCTATGTATTTAGAGCTTTTCCCAAAAAATGGCAGCAAATCCTCCCTACCCTTGCATGGGGCAGGAGCAACTCTTTGACTCATTACAACTGTGTAATTATTCAATTCAATTACCTTAAAGTAATTGAAACCTGCAGCCAAACTGACACTGAAGAACCTTCACAGATGAGGCTGAGTTGTGCCTACATCAGTGCCCACAGCAGAGAAGACTGAATAATCATTCATAGATTACAGTTTGGGTTCTCTGCACCCACAGAAGAAATGCCTCCTCAGCAACAACTGTGGATTCCTAAACTGTAGTAAACTGGCACTCCAGCAGCAGATGCTAATAAAAATATACATAAAAATCCTTTCAATCATTTATTTTAGTGGATTTAAAACCTCATGTGTCTTCTGCCAAGTGTAAAAACATTTTCGAGTCATACAAACGAAATATATAGCCCATGGTGCAATAAAATGAAATCAGCACATTGGAGGGATTATCCATTTTTATTTTCTTTAGAAATGGATCAATGGAATTACTGTGCTCCAGGAACACACTTAAAAAAATTTACACCAGGTAGCATTTCCCTTAACAAATTTTCACATTGCTTATAATTATGCAGATTGGACCTGGAACAATAGAAAGATGCATCCAGTGTCACCCCAGAGTTCTGTGACAGCCAAGTACATTCACAAACCCACCCCCCCCCACCCCAATTCCTCAAACACCTGCAGAATCCCATCTCTACATCTAGCTAAAAATATTCTTGTCAAAATAGAAAAAGATTTTCCTACAAAAATTTTAGGGGAAGTCATGACACTTCTTCTAAATTGCTTTGCAGACAGCTAAGTACGACGATCAGTCTTCCCGAAAAGCTCCTTTTCCAGGATTTCAGGCGGATTTTGATGTTCCTAAAAATAGTCCAACATTGCCACCATGTGGTGAGGGACGGCTCAGGGAAAAGCAGGGACAAACACCTCGGCAATGAGGAACCACTGCGAGTGAAAAAGGACTCTGGATCCTGAGAACTGACTCCTTATGCCGGGAAACCAACTCTAAGCATGGACCAGGGTAAGAAAAATAATTTAAGATATTTTGTGAATAATTCTTGAGCGTTGTGATGCTCCCCTCACTAAAGGCACAATCCATTTCTGCTCACTTTTATCTCAGTACAGCACGTGTTTGCCAACAAGGAAAACCTAAGTGTATGCAAAATGCCTAAGACCATTCATTTCTTCAAACATAATCATACTTGAAAATTCCAAAATCTTCTTCCTGGAGTTCAGGAAGCCGTGGAAATTTATTTAAGAGATGATCTTTCACATAGGCTTTTTCATTGCTGCCTTCCTCACACTGAAGAGATATGCTTCATAAATAATGTTCAAGAAGTTGTCATCGTTCTGAAAAACAAAAAAAACCCAACAGGTAATTGTTAGCAGGATAACTGGAGTAAAGAGATTAGAGGGTTATTCCATTTTATGGACCTGACACTTTTTAATCTTACTCTTTTTTATAAAAGGGAACAATAGCAAAGCCCTTTCCTTCACTGAAGATCTGTTTTATTTCCCAGGACTGCACCTCAGCAATGAGTACACTGAAAGATGATTTTCTAAACTCACAGTGCATTTAAATTGAGTCCAGTATTGTTGCATAATAACTCAGTGACAATACTGCAATTACAGCCCTATTTCTCTTCTTTGCCCTCATTTATCTAGGGACTTCCTTAAGCTGTGTCCTCTCTTAGGTCAGGGATAATTCCAAGCATGTCTGAAGGAATAATGAAACACTCTGGATTGTGATCCTACACCAAAACCCTACCTGGGGAAATCCTTGCATCTTGTTTAGCTCTTTTAGGCTCAATGCTCCCTAAGGGATGCTGTCCTTTTGCTCTGATGCTAAACTTTTTCCTTCTGAAGAACATTTTGCAAGAATGAGTCAGCCCACATTAAGAAAGAATGTTATAAGTAGCTCACATAAACATATGAGGATAATTACAATCAAGATAATATTTAAGGAAAATTAGGTGCATCCAAGATTGTAGTTTTATATAATGGAAAATGACAGCTAACAAATTGGCAGTGAATAATTTCAAGGTAACTCAGTTAATCCTAACTACCACCAAAAATAGCAGGGTTAAATATATATTTTACAAGTACAAAGTTACAGAGGGTAACCCCAATTTTCCTTGACTAGTTTTTCCTCTTTAACTTCATGTATGGTTTTAATAGTATCCAGACACTCAAAGTAGGTAAAGGCAAGTTAATGTGATATTTTTTAATCCCAAAATAAAAGTAGAGGGAAAAAATGAGAAAGCCCTCCATCTTATTAAAGATACCATTTATTTTCTGAATTTGTAACCTAAATAAAATTTTAAGTAACTTACAATAATGACTTTTAATTTTATTCCAAAGCCATACAGGCACATAGTTTTGACCTATTAACTGGATGTGTTTCTCTGTCCCTTGTGTTCTGCAGCCAGGTTTTTAGTTATGTAATCTCTCCTCAACTTTTACTCTTCAGATATTACTCACACAGCAAATTAAGGAAAAAAAAAATCATAATTATGCATCATGCCAAAGCAGTAAACAATCATCTTATATATAACATTGTTAATGCTTTGTCACAATTAAACCTGAAAAACTGCAAGAAAAGGAATTTTATTTCATGTAATTTTCTATTTCAAATGCTAAACTGAATTAACATACATTCATGTTATCTAGCCCATATTTTAAAGTTGCTCACTCTCCTAAAATTGCAGGATTAAATCCTGCAATTTTAATCTCCCATCTGAATTCCTCTTACTGCTAACACACATCTCTGAAATATTTGGCAGCTAGGATAATCACCCATTATTTATCCTTGGCTAAAAATATAATCGATGTCTCTCTGGCTTAGAGGCTGACCTTACAAAGCTTTCAGTCATCTTTGTTCTCTCCCACCAAATTTATTACCTTTCCTGAACCCCCAATCAGATGCATTAATCAAAATGCAGTGTGCAAGGAGAGCCCGGCACAAGCAGCCCAACTTCCAACGTTTATTTAATTTCAGAATGAAATTCAGAGTTTAGACAGACAGAACAAGTAGAGGGTGCTGGTCTCAGAGCGGGCAGCAGGATCTGAAGCGGCAGCGCTGCCGGCACGGTACCTGGATGAGGTGCAGCAGCGTTTCCTGCAGCTGCACCTTGGAGACGGAGGCGCTGCAGGGCACGGCCGCCTCGGCGGGCAGGGGCAGGAGCAGGCTGCCCGAGCCGGGCTCGGCGCTGCCCAGGCGGCCGCTCTCGGCAGCTTTGGGCGCAGCGGGCGTGGGCTGAGCGAACACCATGGGGGACATCAGCAGCGTGGGGCTCGCCGTGGCAGGGATGCGCTGCGGGGAGATCACCTGTGCAGACAAAAACACGGGCATCAGGTAAAGATGTACGCTCAATTCTGTGGGAATGGAGATGGTGAGAACTACACAGATTGGCAGCGGGCACTGGAGATCAACGCTGCGATGTACAACTCCAGCTCAACACCACCTCTAGGATCTACTTCCAGATGGAAAGGTCTTCCACCCAATTTGAGATTGCAGACATGGATTCAAGCGTTATAAATCTGATAGGCAAATGATCTTAGGACAATAGTGTTTTAGTGCAGGAATTGGACTACTATTAAATATCAGCACTTAGAGAATGCGGCAGTAAAATCTTCCATGCAGGGACTACAAGTCAGGAAGTTTAATCTTTGAGAACATGAGACATGCAAATATCACTATTAAAGACTAACCCCTGTGTGGCAGTCATATTTTCTGAAAAAATCCCTTTGCCCAGGATTTTGCTCCTGGAAGATGAGAAGCCTCCGAGAAAAAGGAAAACAAGAATTATCTGATTTGCTTCTCCTGTATTTTGCTCATGTGGAATGCGTTTGGAGATCGTTTACCCACAGATGATTGTTGCATTGGTTTCATGTGAATTGCTTTGACTCATTGGCCAGTCAGGGTCAAGCTGTGTAACAGCTCTGGAAAGAGTCACAAGTTTTCATTATTATCTTCTGTAAGTATCCTTTCTGTATTCTTTAATATAGTTTAGTATAGCATTCTTTTATATAATACAATATCATAAAATAATAAATTAGCCTTATGAGAAGACGGAGTCAGATTCATCATTCCCTCCTTCGTCTGGGCCCCCCATAAATACAATACCCCTGTACCTAATACTAGAAAGTATTGTCCAATTATAACTCTCAAATTACTTAATAAATATATACATGTATTTTCCCTTCTCATTTTACTTAAGGAGAGAGAAAACAAAACCATAGATTCAGTGATTTAGCTAAAGATCCATAGTGAGGTCATGGCACTGCCAGAAACAGAACAGACACACAACCAATGCACCATTAACAAAATCAAAGTAGCCCTCAAAGAGAGCCTTGGTGCTGCAGCAGTTCCCTCAGTATCCTAACCACACTAATCTGCACATCTGCCAAATAATTTTCACCTTCAAGTTTTGCAGTGAAACTTGGAACTTTAAATCATGCAGGATTAGCGAATACTATCAGATATAATATTAGCAAATACTATAATATGTAATACACAACGTAACAAAGTTAATTCATTCAGCTTGCAGACATCAGATCTCACTCCCGGTGATTCCAGTAATAAATCTTATCCTAATCAGCCATCTTCTTGCTATGCAAGTATCCAATCTTTTAAATGTACGTCAGAATTGATACAAGCTCACCAAAGCTCCTCCCTTTGGGACTGCAGCACAATTTATTGCTCCCATATTAAGGTGAAAGGCTGCTGAATCACTTCACTCTGTGTCCTGGATTACATTTCAATTTTGAAGAAAAATTAAGGTTAAGAAAACAGAACTGAGGTTGATCTTCGAGGTATGCAAAGCCACACAGATCAGCATTAAAGAACAGTTATATTTTTGTAGCTTGTCTCTCTCCTAGTTATCATTGCTCTACCCAAGACATTTCTGAACAATTTTTGTGAGACCATGATACAAAGAGAAATAGAAACAAAGAGGACTGAGATTTCATGATGTTTTATGGAAAATTTAAGGAAGCAGAAAGGCTGGGGTCAGGAAAGAAAGCATGCAATATACACCTAACACAAAAGTCTCGCTTTATTCTCTCCCAGTATTTACCCAGTTAGGTAAATATTGTGTCTGTTTCTCAAACACAGAGTACTACAAAACTCTAGACTGCAGCTTTCTTCCAGCCCCACAGAAAGTAATCAAAACAGCCATGACCAGGTCTTGTTCCAAGTCCCTGACTGAGCAGAGGTATTACAAACTGACTGAAGGTTTGCACACCTATGCTTGAAAAACAACATTCATTTTAGAAGAAAACTAGTGTGAGTCCAAAGTGACATCCCTCTGTAGAGTGAGACCTCCAGCCTCTGCACAGATCTGTGGAACACCAGCTACCCCCAGATACTCATCCCAGTGCTTCTCCTCTCCTCACCCACACTGCTGCAGCAACTTCTCTTTCATTTACCTCCAGCAAAATTGGCAGGGCTTGCTTAAACAGGATGATTCTTCCCAATGTGATTTCAAGAATGCATACACAAAACTGCTCTATAAGGGCAGAAACCTCCTGCAAAGGGAAGGTTGGGAGCTGCTGGAGGAGATGCAGTGTCCCACTAACAGAGCTTAATCTACAGCAGACTCAGCCCCAGATAACACAGCCTTCCAAATCTAAAGACATTTTTCTCATTTGCCCAAGGCAAACAAACAAAACCTGAGACAAACTGTGCCCTTAATAATACACAGCTCCTCCTGACAAACACATGTTGTGGTTTCAGAGACGCACGAAGAATGCTTTGTCTTCTCTAGTTAGAGAGGTCTGTTAGGTAGGACATGCCAAGCATATGGAAACTGTATGCAATGAGCAATATTGCCATCTGCTGGTGACACAGCCAACATCCACAGGTCATGCACAACTTCAAACACTGTCAGAAGAAGAATAGAGTTTGTGTCTTTTTTTAGTGCATATCACTTATGTCTGTCCTCAATATTACAATGTATTTTTTGCTAACAGCTCAAGCTCAAAGCTTCTGCCGTTGAACAAACTCTTACATAAAAACATGGATTGTTTGGGGTTTGTTTTGAAAATAAAGCAAAATTTTCATTTGAGATTCAGCTCAGATCACCTTGAGTCACTGGGACAACTGACACCCACCAGAAAACAGGATGCTGAGCCTGGCATTACTAGTGCAACTCCTGTAACACCAAGCTTTTGCAGAAGGCACTGTAAATGCTCTTTGGACCAATCTTTTAGCTTTGAGTAACTTCTCACCACTCATAACAGCCCTTCCAAAATTCTGTTGATCAACTTCTTACCCACAGAAACCGAGCTGCTTCTTCCTCCATTATCTCCAGCTGTCAGGTCAACACTTAAATCTCTGAGTCACTAATAACAGAGTAGGAGTCTGCCATCAGCTGTGCAGCAAAGAACAAAAAAATGTGCAGAATAACGGGTGCAGTATCTAACATCCTTTCCCTGAAGCCCAAATGCTCACTAAGATGTCAGACTGGTGTTCTGTGTGGCTGTTGGCAGCTGGATGATACCAAATCCACAGATCACCATGAACCAAGGAGTGCACTGGGTCTCCTGCAATGCAAACTGGCACCTTCTGTGGCTTCCTGTATGAAAAGAATTCCCAGGTGGAGCAAGTGGAACATCAGCACCCAGCGTGTGCTGTGGGCCTAAGCAGTTTTCAGAGGCACTGCTTAAAACTGAGAACATAATTCTGAGAATGGTTTAGGAACTTTAAAAGCAGTTAATTAAAACAAAGCTGGCTACAACTAACATTCCTTTGTCTTTCAAGTTTAATTTAGAATATTTTAATTGATGTTTAGCTACAGAAGCTGAAATTACTTTTTGAAACAAGTTTAATGCAACTATTTGCATTATAGAATTACTGAAACTGCAGTCAGGACAACAGAGAAGCAGTGCTGTGACGCTCACACCACACACACTGGGGTTTCATGCACATACTCAGAAGATGTAACATTATGTACAAAATACATTCTTGATGGAAAAATGCTCCAAGAAATGTGAAAAACGAGCTGCAAGATACGTGGTCTTCTGAAGAAATGATAAATTTGTGTCTGGGTTATTGTAAGCACTTTTAAAACCATAATTCTGATTAACATAAACACTTAAGCATGCATGTACCTATAACCAGGATAACACATCCCTAACACTAAACATACCCCTAAAAGCCCACTGTAGATTAATGTTTTTAATTGTCTCTTAAGCACACGTTACTGTCTGCATATGGAATATTTCACAAAACAGGCCTGGCACCACACCAGGCTCAATGCTTCCAACTATTATTCTTTGGCTTTTACTTTTTTTTAAATTTCTTTTCCCATTTTTTTGGTAACTGGTCTCTTCCTTTTCATGTGGGAGATCACAGTTCTTGTACCATATGGAGTTGCAGCAGAAGCCAGTTTAAACTTGGACTTGTAATGTGTCAGTTGTGGAAAGGACTATTGCTTACATTTTCTTAGTGCTGCTGATGGATTGAGGGTGTTCCTTTAATCTGATTTTTCCAGCAACAGACACTGCTCAGATATCTCTCTATTCCTGTCAGACTTTTGCTTTTTCTGTATGCTGAAGCATAGTAGGAGAGGCAATACCAAAACACAAATAATTACAGAGAACAAACCTTTTGCTGCACTTGTTGTCAGAATCTGCTTTGATCAATTTTGCATGAGCATGTGCAGATATATTTGTGCCAATTCAATTTCACTCAAATATCTACTCTGCAGGCATGGCAGCACTTGAAGCCTCTGGTCTACTGCGAGGATAATTTTATAAAAAGATTAATGTTGGTTTTAAAAGTTGGTTTTTATCTTCCAGGTTGTTTTTCAAAAGCAGGCATGTTTTGTGTGGCTAATTCATGGCTTCCAGAGGAACAGAGTCCTTCCTTCATTTTTAGCCTCCCTGCTTTTGTGCAATCTGCTGCATGTGAAAGAGGCCATTCCTCCCAGACTGCAGAGCTTTAGGTCTCCTAAGCAATAATTAGTGACATTTTTGTTATCATTTTTAGTCAATGCATTAAATCTCCACATTTAATGCATCTAATACTGTGTTGATAGCAGCTGTGGGAAGCCCCTCCTCAGCAGTCTCAGCCTCCTTGTTCTGCTCACAGCCCTGCAAAGGAAGACTGAGAATCTCAGTTGCTGCCTTTTTTTTTTTAAGGCAAACTTGCAGCAATAATCACAGTGAATGAGCCTTGCTCCAGAGAAGACTTTTCTGTTCTATCCATACTCAAGCAGTCAAAGTGCTGCAATTGCATTAGACCAGACCTCAGGAATTGCCTTTCCATATTGCAATTAATACTGGCACCACTGTCTTTTTCATATATACAAAATTAAAGACATTTGCCATAGCAACATCTGTAGGATTTTTTCATCTGAAAAATATATCAGCATATTACCTAATTTTTTATTCATGCATACTGACTTACAGTGTAGAGCCTGGACTTGCCTCATTTCACTTTTACCTCCATTATGTCCTCCCTCATGCCATCAAGCACATGTACCAGTGAATCACACAATTTCTTACATTTAAAGCAGGCAAGTTCCATTCCCAGTGAAAACAAATCAATTTGTTTGACTTTGGATCCTCCTTTTATTCTTTAGCTCTCCACCGGAAAGTCAAAGTTACCATCTGCAAGCAACTGATTCTGAATAATTTCAATGACTAATCCCCAAAAAACTCTTTCATACAGATTCAGATCCTACTGCATTAATTAAAAGAACAAAAATAATGATGGCTATTTGCTGTATCAAATTAATATTCCTCCCACTTCTCTCATGGAATTAGAAAACTTGACCTGTCACAAACTTAGTGACAGATGTGGCTCTTTTATTTTTAAATGACTCCTTCAGCTTCTTCATGTATAGAAGAACTTGCTAGCATCTTGAAATATCCTGTAGTCTTTCAATCAGGTTTGACAGAATTAGAAAAACAGAATACAAGAGTAAAACAGAAAAGAGAAATAAAAAATAGAATAGAACAGAAATACAATAATGGAATAGTCACAATAGAAAAACAGCTTTTCAGCTTTACACTGGAAAGGGGAATACTTGGCATCAGTAATTTCAGACTCCAGTACCCCACAGCCTATCCCCAAAAAAGGAAGCTGAAAAGGGCTTAGATGCATTCCCAGACAGGACATGTGAAGACATTCTAGTGTAGAAAATACTACTGAAAATGAAGTTGTTAAAGACAGTAGTTGTTTTGGATGGGACATTTTGTAATTGCACATGTTGCTTTTCTGAAGAACATAAAACTGTACTCCATCAGAGAGATATAGTCTCTTAACATCTGAATTTTTTAAGACACTAATTTGACTTCTGGGATCAAAATAAACAGATTTTTTTGATGTCACTCAGGCACAAGACCTTTTTTCAAAACAAAACAGAAAAAATTAAAGAAAAATAGCTAATGAATATCTGGAAGTAGCAGGTGTGGTATAAGATAACTAACTGACCAATATACAAATAATTCTAAAAGCTGCAGTTAGAAAACAAGGGACCTTTTAAGTATCTTTAGCAACTGGCATACAAAAGAATGCACATCTACACAGAGGAAGCTATGACTAATTTTGCAGAAAATAATTATTAAACCCAAAATATTACACTGAATAGCAAGCCATTACACATAACAGCCAAGTGTAAGTGAGTGGCAAGTGAAAACTGGGTGACTTTTCAAAGGGGCTATGGGACAACACAGCACTGCAGTATTTCTGGTCATCATTGATGTGTAAGAGATGTGGCCTTCAGGATTTACAGTATCAAATCTTGGTAAATCAGAACTTCATGTTGGGAAAATATCACCTGCAAAATGAATCATGTACAACATGCAGCAGGACAACCAAGCCAAGCCTAACCTCAGAAAACATCAAGTTTAAAAGACTGCTGGATTTGTATTTATTTATGATGAAATTCCCCATTTACCTGGAAGTCATGGGGAACTCCCCCATGAAGAGAGTGCTCTGTTTCCTCACCTCAGAAAACATCAAAATTAAAAGACTGCTGGATTTGTATTTATTTATGAAGTCCCCCATTTACCTGGAAGAGAGTGCTCTGTTTTTCTGTGCCTGGAGCCTTTTCTATCCAGGAATCCAGTGATTTCAGGGTATTGGTGTTCTGGGTAACTGGGAACTTAGCTGCCAACGTTGGTCTGCTGGATACATGGAGCTGCTGTTCTTGTTGCACTATCTGGAGTTTTTTCAGTAATTCTTGAGGTGAAATCACCCCAGAATTGGCTGCTTGATTGCCAGAGAGAGGAAGCGGCTGTCTGGGGAGTTTGGATTGTTCTTTCCCAAGCGTCTGAGCCTCTAAAGTCTGGCCTGGTAGGGACCCATTGAAATACACCAGAGGGGGCTGGCTCATGCTGTTTGCTGGTGCCGCAGGTGCTCCAACAGGAGCAGGAGTCCTGCCGAACACGGCAGCTGTCGAGTTCACAGCTCCTGCGGCGCCGGGCTCCATTTTAGCCACCGATCCTGACTGACTCTGCAATTTCTGCAGGAGGCTCTGAGTGCCAGCCGCATCCTGAGCTCCGTGGGCCGTGGCCATGCCGTGGGCAGCCACGGGCTGGAAGAGGCCCGTCAAAGTGTCCCCGACGGGGGGGACGCTGCCGTTCTCACACAGGCGGCTCTCGGGGAGCTCGGCCAGCGGCTGCAGCTCAGTGCCCCGCACCATCAGCTTCTGGATGGCGGGGCACAGCTGCTTCTCGGCGCCGGGGGAGTGCCTGCTGGGCTCCTCGTAGGACAGCGAGCGAACCACGCCCTGCCTCGCCGGGACGCTCTCCTGGGGCTGCTTGCTGAGCGCCTCCGAGCCGTCTGCCTTGTCCTGTTTGCCAAACAGCGCTGTCAAGGACAGGTGCTGCGGTTCAGGATCCGCGTTCTGCGAGGGGACGAAGGAAAAGAGTGAACACAGCTTCCTCCTGCAGGAGTTACATTGTTACAGACATATTTTATGAAATATCCTTTCGTTAGGATTTTTTCTCCTGAGAAGCTGAGAGGCCTCGGAAACAAAATTTCACAATAATTATGTGCTGCTGTGGAACGCAACAGGTGCATCTTTGATTGGTCTCATGTGGTTGTTTCTAATTAATGGCCAATCACAGTCCAGCTGGCTTAGACTCTCTGGTCAGTCACAAGATTTTATTATCATTCTATTCCTTTCCTTTCAAAGCCTCCTGATGAAATCCTTTCTTCTATTATTTTAATATACCATTTTCTTTTAAAATAATATATATCATAAAAATATATATCTATACATCACAGACATCTTTTGTGGAAAATCCTTTCTTTAGGAGTTTTTCTCTTCGGGGAAGCTGAGGCCCCAGAAATAGAAGGGAAACAAAAATTAGCTGCTGATGTGGAATGCAGTAGGTGCACCTGTGATTGGCTCATGTTCCATGTTTACAATTAAGGGCCAATCACAAGACCAAGCTCCGGGACAGATTCACAGAGAACTCTCTTGTTATGAGATCCCTATTCTATTCTTAGCTTAGCAGCTTTTGAACTTTTCTCTCTATTCCTATTAGTATAGTCCTAATGTATTATATATCATAAATTAATAAATCCAGCCTTCTGATCATGAAGCAAAATTCTCGTCTATCTCTTCACCCCTGAAGACCCTTACAAGTCATGTAACATCTATAAATAAAATATAGATCATAAATCAGGCTTCTGAAACACTGAGTCAAGATTCTCATCTCTTCCCTTGTCCTGGGACCCCTGCAAACATCACCACATTACATTAAGTGGTGACAACATTTAGCCAGCAGAATTCAATGAAAAGCTGAGAAAGCTGCAATGCTCTTTTTTTCCCCAAGAGGATTTTTAATAGTTTTGTCACATAGGAAGGGCAAGAAGACTGTTGTCAAGCTGCTAATGTGGGAGAAAATCAGCAAATCTGAGACATAGCAGTGGCTTTGCTTTAAATAACATGAAAGAGCATCTTCTTTTACAGCCATCAGTACAATATTAGTAAGAGACAGAAATCTGCCTGTGTATGAAGTAGAGCCACTTCTTGTGCATCTGCTGGTCACAGCTGAATTCAATTTTTAGGATTTTGCACTGCGATTCGGCTTGAAGATATACCAAGAGACTTTTCTTTATTTCAATGATTTCCACTGGGGAAAAAGAAAACCAAACAAAAAACGCAAAAAAAACCCAAAAACCAAACAAAACCCCACAAAAAGTGTGGTCCAGCAATTGACTAGATCAGCTTGTGATCAAAACATGCCCTGAAATTTGCAAGACCAATATTTCTTTGTTGCATCAGCACAGTGTGTCTGTAGTTTGTGCGTTTCCACATCATACAGTGGGGGTTAGGGAGCTTTCACAAACCATTGTGCTTTAAAATCATTCCTTACAGTGGCTCAATCTCAAGTCCATGCAGTGACCTCAAACCAATGTTCCTGTTGCTCAGAGCAGCAGCAGCAGTCAGAAAACACCCCAGATTTTACCTTGCTCTGCTGGGAGATTCGCTGCTGCTGCTGGGTCTCACTCGGCTTCACTGGAATGGGTTTGATCAGGTTGGGGTTGCTGTAGATTGCAGAGGAACTGGTTATTTGTTTTGGCTCTGAGCAGGTCTTACACTGCAACACAAAAAAAGGGTTTCTTAGCATGTGTGACAATGTATTTTCCTCCAGTTCCCAACCACAGTAAAATACAGACATAACCAGATACTCAATAACCAAAATACTAACTGCAGCACTGATGATGAAGTATTATGCTATTAGAAGAACTGTAGCAACTGCAACCTAATTTTCTAAAACCACAAGACATATGTAAAACTGAACACTTGATTCCAAGATTTCCCTCTAATTTAAATCTCAGCTCTTTTTGGCCTTCTGCTTTTCCTGCACTTCAAAAACATAAAATACTTTAAAAAAGCACCTTAAAAACCAAGCAACAGACATGCTTTTCCTGTATGCAACAGGCAGCTAAAAGGATTAATGGGCCCATAAAGATAATTTAAAATGCTTTTGTCAACAAGTAGAATAATAACTCAACTCTTTTACATAAATCTTCACATGGTAGGAACTGGTAGGATGTATATACACGTACAGAAAAATAATTAAAGATTTAATCAATTTGTAGAATCAGGAGGATTTCTTATTATGAAAAAGATGGTCAAGACAGATTACTAAAAGTGATCAGGGACAAAAAATGTCATGTGGAGAGAGAAGGGCATGACTTAATTCAGAGAAAAAACACATAAAATGCTCTGTGAAAAAGTAAATGGAAAAAGAAAATGTGAATAAGATGCTATACATAAAAATATAGTCAATGAAACTAAAAAAGCATTGGGTATACACGGAACGCTACTGTCAGTAGAAAAGAAGACAGTGTCTTTGAAGTCATTGTCACTTGATACAGTTGAAACCAAGAAAGTGGAAAGATTTTTAGAAGAATTATTTAACAAGAAGTTAATAGAATTAGCTATTAATTCTAACCCCACTCTCAAATACACAAAGCTGATTACTTAACCCATTTCTGACAATAAACAAATAAACAAAGACATGCTGGTCCCAGGGCTGCCCAGTAAAGCAGAACTGGAATTCTTGTAAGGACTTAAGGGGCTTTAGTAGATCCTCAACACTTTCACTTTTTTGTCAGATTGGACAGATCCTACGTGGACCAAAACTGCATTACAATAAGACTAAATAGCTGGGTTTTTTTGCCCCAAACAGTTCTCTTTCTAATGGTTCTGCTTTTTCTTCAATGTATCTTCTATTTTTCAGCCCAACCTTTTGGGCAAAAAGCATATAAACTTTAACACAATGGATAACATCCTATTGAATATTTGCCAGTGAGTTCTGCAGAATTTAAATAATACCCTTATTTCCTCAGGATATTTTAATAGGCTGAATTCCTCAGAAACCTTAAGTACCTTAGATTCCACTGTCATACCCTGCATAATCCCAGCACTAAGCCTATAAAAATGAGGTGAGAAGCAGTAGTGTTTAACAGAGTCATCACTACATGAGCATATTTTAGACCAAATTCCTCAGCCAAATGAGCATCAGTACACACAAGAATGACATTGACCTGACTTGGTATCATTGCTGTGACTCGATAACAAGGCTAGTAGGTTGCTGTCAAACACAGAAGCACATGGAGGAGAAAAGAAGCCTGTGATGATTGCAGAGGCATCTCTAACTATTGGAGCTCAGAATTTAAAGCCATTGTGGCAGATGGGAGCACAGCCTTGCTGGTGAGGAAGTTGGGAGCACTAGCATGGCATTTTAAGCACCTGTCAGGTGGACAGGTAAAGATGCTATCAGATGCTATTATCAACAAATAATAGCAAAAAGCAGCATGAAAGAAATCCCACCATGCTCTGTAGTGAGAGAACCAGAGAACATCTGACAATTCCTACACCTTGCTCACAGCTCTGTCCTTTAGTCAGCTGTCCTGTTCAAAGCTCTGCTGCTACAAAAGATTGATAAGCAGCCAAAAGGTTCTAAGATCAAGTCAAAGAAAGGCTCAGCAACACTGGAACAAAACTAGACACTTATGGTCCATGTGGATCAAAAAGAGCAAGAAAAAGGGGTTTTTGGCAAGTTTGGTAGAGTCAGAGATATTCAAAGCAAACAACAGCTCTGTGTTGTGAGATCCATACTCCACCTGTGCAGTATGAAGCTGGAAATGCTAAATGCTGGGAGAAGAACTGTGCAGCACAGAGTTCAACCCAGAGCTTGGGCTGCAGCACAGGACAAGGCACAATGGGAAAGGACAAACCCATTTTGTCACGATTTGTTCTGTACCTTTGCAACTCTTCAGCTGGTTTCTCCATGGCTGTCAGTGAGGCCAGCTTTTTCTTACCAGAGGTCAAGAGAAGGCAACTGTATAAGAGGTAGATCTAAAAAAATAACTCAGTAGTTTGGCAACTTAAAGCTCCATCAATTCAAAAAGGAAGAGAAAGCTGTGTATTTTATTTTGCATGTAATGTAATCTCTAAATGTACAACATAATTTGGGAACAAGGAACTTCAAAATGAGTTACAGTCCTAAAAATTG
Source organism: Ammospiza caudacuta (assembly GCF_027887145.1). NCBI lineage: Eukaryota > Metazoa > Chordata > Aves > Passeriformes > Passerellidae > Ammospiza > Ammospiza caudacuta. The sequence continues at coordinate 5,553,203 of NC_080597.1, read as the reverse complement.
AGTAAAATTCCTTAAAACTTTGAAAATTGATGCTCTTGAACTGATTCTACAGCTTCCAACACTTTAACACACTCTTCACTGAATAAACACAATTCAAAGAAGAGAACAATATATTTCATAACTAATTTCAGCACATCAGACTGTAAGTAATAAAACATACACTGACAAGAAAGTAGATGTCATAAACCAGTCAAAACCCACAACTGCTCTGAAACATTGACATTAGAGAGAAAAATGGTTGTCATTGCCTTTTTTTATCACACTCTAGAAATTTATATTACTAGCAATACAAGAAATCATACACATCCTGTTCATGAGAGGTCAGGCATTCATAGCACTCATGTCCCAGATGAGGAGGAAGTTTTTATGTTATTTTTTATGTCCTTGGCAATCCCTTAAATGCAGAAAGATTAAAGATAAAGTAAGAAGCAAATCTGCAAAAGATTCTAAAGGGAAAAGAGTCCTAAAAGCTATTATTTAAACAACAGAATTTCCTCTCCTTTGTCTTGTTTCCTGTGTGCTAATGCAGAAATGGAAGGTAACATCTTTTAGATTTATCACCCTCTTTTCACAGAATCTGAAGACAGCCTAATATTTTCCAGTTTTCCATCTGCAGTATTTTTAAGGTTATCTAATGAAAACCCTTTAAACATTTCAGAACATCTCAAATCATATTCTCTGATGACAAGATTAGATAATGATTCAGTATTAAAAGATGGGAAAACCACCAAGTTTTGGAAGTGTTTGTCCACTATAATACATTAAATCTCTACTACAGAAAATACAAAGGCCCCAAGCTTCAACAGAAACTATACACAAAATTTAGGTTCCATTTCACCCTAGCTCAAAACAGTTTGCTATCATCTTTCTGAGGATTTTATTAGTAGCTACATTTCAGAAAAATAAACACGAGAAATGTAAAGAGATAAAAGTTAAGATGTATGTACATTGCCAGACTCTTAGGGAACACTGAGGAGCTCTATTATTGCATGACAGCACATAAGCAATACAGGAAACAGCAGCAGGAACCTGCAGGCTCTGTAACAATTTGTAGCTTATATATAGGTAGTTAAAATTATTAGATTTTTATTCCCCAAAGTAAAACGTTTTTGATTGCTCAATAATAGAGAACATTATTAGTCCATTAGTTACTTCTTTATTTAGAAGCCTCAGAAGACCAAAGCAGCGCACGGGCTGAAATCATACTACATTTCAACCTTTTCATTTCCTTCCATTAGTGCCTGAAAGGAGCTAACAACCACAATTAAAAGCAGTAACTTCACTGCCAAAAGTCTCCTGAACCAAGTCCTTTGTGCAAAGCACGGAAACTACCAGCAGGTAAATACTTCACCCAGAAAGAGGGCACAGCTTGCAGGGGCTCCTCAATAGCCACAACAGCTCTAAGGGTCAGATGAAAGGTAATTTATACTTGCTCTGAGCCTCTGCTATTCAACAAATAATCATATCCACATTCTCCTGCCAGAACTTGTTATTGACAGCATTAATTTCTTTTGAATTTTTAGCAAATTCGACATAAAATGAGAGAGCACACTGTCCAAAATCACTTGGAGTAGATCTATTCAAAACCCCAAATCAAATATTTTATGTTTCATACTGTAAAATGGGAGCAAGTCTCACCTTGGTATACTCATCTTTGGCCTTGGTAAGCATCCTTAAGATATCCACTTCTTTGTTATTAGCAGAATTCATGATCATGGGGGACACCCCTGTTCCTGTGCCCTGCTGTGCTTTGAATTGTTCCTGCTGAGTTAGGCTGAAAGGTGGAGGATATATGAGAAAAAAAGTACAAATTAAACATAAAAACTTAACCACAATTAATGTACAATACTTAATTGAAACTCAAATATTTGTCCTTCCCCATCTACATTAAAATGTGCAGTAAAAAAATCGCTATTAAAAAAATCTCTATAAAAATCATAATTTGACATAAGATTAATTTTCTCCAATCTTGACTACACTAGACCATAGAATAAAATTTCCATAACTGAGTCACAATTTCTATACCCAGAAGGAGCAGGAATTTATAGTGTTATTCAGTTCTGCTGGTGGTGGAGGATGGCAAACACACACACAAATCAGGCATTAAGTACTAGCAAATGACCAATTTCCTGCCCCAGCTGTTTTATTATTATTGTAGAATGCTGAGAATTAAAACACACAGCCAATTGGCTGAGCAACAGGGTATTTTTTATCTATATGAAATACTGCTATTATAAACCACTACACATGGTTTACATTTGCATGAATCCTCTGAAAACTAGGTTTTATTGTAGTAAATTACCAGTTTGAGAGCACCTAATCACCACCAACCGAAACTTGAGCTAGTTAACTAAAATGAGCTGTCAAAAACCTGGGCTTCCTAGGGTTCATTGTTTATTTCTGTAAATTCATCCCCATCAATTATTTCTTGGGTCACAGCTGACTCATTTTAGAGCTGTAGAATATACAGCAAAACCAACAAACCCCACTGAACAAAACCCCACCACTGTCCCAGTCTGCATTTCACACTGTTTTGTCACTGCAAAATGAAAAGCAGCAGGTATTTTTTCAAAAATAGGATATATGGAGGAAAGATGACTACGTTCCCATCCAGTATTTTATCACAAATCCTATCTGGTGTGTCTAATCCTATGTACCACAGGCAGCTGGAATAGCCAATCACTGCCTGGTCCTACCCAGCCCCTTTACAACATCTTCCACATTAAAGCTCTAAAAAATGTAGATTGCATATGTTGATAAAATCTGTATGACTTCAGCTCCCTTGTTCTCCAAGCAAACATGAAAACCTGCAGGACACCATCCTAAAAAAAAGGGTCCCTGCAAACAACACAGAAAAATGAGCACTGTCTATCCTGGACATGAGAAGAGTGATATTGGAAAAAGCTACCCATATGACATTCTTAGGATAAAATACAGCTGAGAACACAGTTCTGTATGAAATCTTCACCTCTGGCTGGACTGCAAAATTAAAGTTTAACATTTAGAAAAACACATTTTTATGTGCATGAAAGCAATGACTTTAAAGCTAATTGAAGTCTTGCTTTAAATGCCAACAACAAAGTGAATTTTGTATCTATTGCTAAGAAATGAGGAAGCAGGGATTCAGCCATGCTGTACAAACAGGACAAACCCCACAGAAATTGTATCAATACAGCATGCCCTCATGATATCCTGCACTTACCTTAATATAAGCAAAAAAAAAGAAAGATAACAAAATTAAAAAATAAAATCTTCCCAAATTGAAAGATATATTAAACCCCCAAAGAATACAATTCTTCAAAATAGGTCTCTGAGTCATCAGGAAATAAATCATATCAACTGGTACACTCTGATGTAGCTGGAGAGCTGCACTACAAATTAGGAAAAATTACTGCAATACTGTGACTTATTTATCATTTTATGAAATGCAGGCTCGACACTTGCAACAAAGTTTGTAAGTTTAAAGTAGAAAGGCATTATAATCCTAAAAACATAAAATGGGCATGTACATACCAGAAAACATACATTAAAAAATTTACCCATCACTTACTTTTTCATGAGCTCTGCAATTCTTTGGCATTCTTCTTTATCATAAAACCAAATCCCATATATGGACACTGCAAATGCACATCAAACACAAACTGTGAGCATCTTCTCAAACAGCAACTCTTCCTGGTAGATATTTAAATGTGACCTGCAAATTAATCTTCAAATTTATTTTGATCTTATGTTTTCCCCATCCAGAAACACAAAATGACACCTCAGATCCTATAAAATCAAAAAAGATCAAAGGCACATCTCTAAGCATTCAGATTACAAGCTCTTAAATACTCAATTAAGGCAAAGGTATTTGATCCTTTTCTTCAGAACACTAAACCAGTGGGGGTTTTTCTTTAAAATCTTTTTCTCTGTGCTTTATTTTATGTCATATCCATTTGGCTCCACTACCAGCATGCTGCAGGGAGCATTGCATGCATATGGAAGTAGGGAAATCTGTTTGGTTTTCAAAGAATGCTGAGGTCTATCTTACAGAGCATCAGAGCATCTCTACCTCCCTGGAGAATTGCTGTAATTCTGCCCATTGTTTTCTGCAGGAGATCCTGGGTTTCCTCCTCCTTCCCTCCCTACCCTACTGCAGGCAAGAGTTGTCTCTTAACCTTACCAGGAATTGGCAGTTCCTGCCATGTCTTCCAACATTTCATTTGAAAATGGATTTCATTTGACATGGGTTGAGCACCTGTTCAAAAACAACTGCAACACTGACCCTGATGATGTAATAATTCCTAATATTAGGAGAGTCCAAAAGCAATAACTCCTTCAATTCCACAGAGCCAAACCTGTGGCATATGAAGTGTTCCTTGGCTTTGTTCATGTTTGGAAAGAAAATGAATGTACAGCTGCTTGCAAGACATAATTATATTATTTTCTCCATTCTCCTCCAAATTTAAAGCTGTGTGTTGTCTTCTATAGAACTAAAAATGGTCCCAGCTGTTTAATACACATCACATTGGCAAAAAGTCTAAAATATCACACAAATCAGACATCCTGTAGGCATACAAAAATTAACTTTGAAAATATGTACTGTCCTTTTTATGATTATTGAGAAGTGTGATGATTTCTATTACTCACCTAAAAAAGGCAAGTAACATAATATGCACCAGTGGTTCTACAAATGTGCAATTTAAGAGCTGAACTGCACAAGTAATCTCAGTTTTTTAACAGAAATATTAAAATATGCATTTCAAATGCACATGAATATTCTAGCATGTTCCAATGGGTGTTCAGTAAAAAACTGTGCACCTGTAGAAAAGCATGTGAACAACTCATAAGGTTCCAGAACACCCACCTGTGATGCAAAATTCCACATCCTTCTGATGGAACACATTTGAAAATTTGTCCAAATCACAAGAAACTACATATTCCTCAATGCAACAGCACAGCAAGCAGACTGAGAATCCCAGACAAACCAAATTTGTTTTAATCAAGATACTCATTCTTTATAAAAGAATCTCCAATGGAGAAGAGTATTGATGAAATTTTAGCCATCTGCTCCATCTTCCCAAATTTCTTTTATGTCTGCCACAGCTGGTGGCACCATCAATTATGCAGCACAGGTTGGACAGCTTCACCTTTGGCCAACAGAACAGACATGCCACAGACTACTGATGAATACCTAATAAATCTGAAAGCTGACAGTCCCTTGGAAATGCCAAACTGCTTCTGGCCATTAGAAGCTGCAAGACTCACACTGCCTTGCTTCAGCTGCTGATTTATCTCAACTCAGAGACAAACAGAAGTAAACTGATAACCAGAACAATGACAGATTTCAGATTTTACAGAGCTACAACTAATATTTTGAAATACAGTTGCAACAAATACAAACCTCTTTGGATCAGAACAAGGGCACTGGGTCTGTGCCACCAAACCAAACCACACCACCACCCAACAACATATCCCATTTTAACTCCAGTTTTAAGTCAGGATACTGCAGATCCAGAGACCTTTAACCTAGTGTTGAGCTGAACTTCAAACCCACCCACATATATTTCTCCCCTTGGTTAAATGGTATTTCCAACCCAAATTAGGAAGAACAGCTGAAAGCAAGCTAAGAGCAAAGCCCAACATCCTGTGAGCTTAGAGCTCACCCAGTTGGTGCTGAAATCTTTCAGAAGTGGACAGTCCTACTGCTCTTCCTTCCACACTGCTCCCATCTGTCCAGAGGAGACAGACACTTGAAATTCACTGAGAAACAACCCCTGAGCTTGTGGTAGCACAACACACCCTGAACTCTTTTATGCAGGTGAGAGTGAGGGACCAGTGAGAACACAGCAACTTGTGGAAATCTGAGATACCTGAAGCAGCCATGGCATAAATTCACTATATTCTCCTGTAATCTGTATTTAAGAGAAAAAAAGTGTAGAAACAATGAGTATTGATGGCCTCCATCTTGATTAATGATGAGGACAAAATGAAAAAAAAAATCTGGTGTGTGTGGCAACACATAAAACCCCACAACCAGAATGAGAACCTAAGCTGATAACAACCTGTAACTGTCTGGGAACCTGGCACACTCACAGACACAATACAAATTCACTGCAAGCTTTCTACCAGCATGAAAACACTGCCTGTTTTATCAGGATTAAACATAAACAGATTACTTTTATCTCCCTTCCCACTCTGTCAGACTGTTTGACAAAATAGAATTTCACATCTAAGTATCATGTGTAGAGTGGTAATTTCATGTTCGTGTTAAAAATGAATCACAAAACATCAGAGACACAAAGCAAATTTTTCCACTGCCAAACAGAAGAGGAAATATTAAGGCACTTCAGGCCCAGCCTCAACCATAAAGTTATGTAAGAAGAGATTGTAAAAAACAGAAAAAAATAAAATCAGAGTCAAGTAATGAATTGATGACATTAAAAGGAAAAAAAAGTGCCACAATTACAATATTATTAACAAGATTACACAAAGCTATGACATAATGCAGCTATGAACTCAAGAAGATGCAATTAACATTGAATGGGAAGCTAAATTACTGAAATAAACTGACTGAAGTTATTAATTATTAAGGGTATCAGTCTTTAGAATTTTTAGAATTTCTAAAAGGCAGGCCACTCATAAATCAAAACTGAAAACTTTTACCCAAATCTGTGAAGCTCCTTTAATAGCTCAGTGACTGAATTCAGGAAGGGCACTATTTAAGTTTGAAATCACGACTTCAGAGCCAATTCGAAAGCTTCCGCCTTACAGTTTTCATTTTTTGGCTATGGATTTCTCCTGTCCTCACAAACACTAGAACACTTGATACTATTTATATGCAGAAGCTGACAGCTGCTATCTTCCAGAATTATAGATAACAATTTCCAACCTCTCAATATTTGAAACATTAATTTAGCTATTACGATAATACAGAATTTCTTATCGACCTCAATCATTCGTGTTAAGTATTCTATTAAAAAGAAAGGCATTTTTTCCGGGATTATTTTTTTTCCTCTTCATTATTCCAGTGATTAGATTTTTGTCTTCTGGATAGACATTTCCATTATGAAAGCTTTTGTTTCAGCGGACCTGCAACATGTGATTTTTAAGCTACTCCTCCACAGACTACATAAAATGGATACAGAAATAACTACTGACTAGAGATTCCCCTGTACCTAGGAACTGTTTTATACTTGCTGGTATTAAAAATAAATAAATAAACACCAAGTCTGAAATTTTTGTGTTTATTCTTCATTCCATGCTTAAAGTATTTTGGTCTATGTATAGTCTAGACTCTTGCTCCTGAATATGTAAATCCACACTTGGCTATGTTAAAGAGAAATTTCTGTATCCATGTCTCGCAAGGCAGGCAGACACCTTTATGTTGCTATGTTTAGGACTGCAACAAGGGAGAAATATAGAAAAACCCGAGCACAGACAGCTGCACACTATCCTGGAAAGCTGAATTCCATCCCAGAGATGTTATGCAATGATACACAAGCTGTGAAATATTATCTGAAGTGGCTGCACTGGTTGTGTGTGCTTCATTTCCCAGTGGCTGAGGCGAGATCTTGGACCTGGGTGCAAGACTTGAGTGTGTGGCCTGAAAAAACACCCATCACCCCAATCCAAGTCCGTAAGAAACTTTTTTGAACATATGAATAATAAATACATTGGAAAAAAATTGGCTTGAGTAATTAAAGTCAGACACTCCATTCTAATTGTAACTACTCTGCCCTAGGATCTCAATTTGTGAAATGGGAAGAATAATCTTTATAATCTGAGCAAGGTAAGACAGTTCTCTTTGTTCCTGAGTTACCAGCTTTATAGTGATGATTATTGGAGAAAACAACAGGAAAACTCCATAATTCTGACTCTAGTGCAGAACTCCAGAGGCATATAACAAAGGCCATGCATGAGTAATGAGGAAAAACCAGACTACTGAGTAGCCTCTCGATGTGAACACCACTCCAACTGTTTGATAGCTGAAACAAAGTCCTTATTGCAAAAGAAGAAAACCACACAATATAAAAGTCCATAAACAGAGAGATTGCACAACCAGCCTTAACTCTGGTATTTCCTAGTTTAGGAGTCTTAAAGTTCTTTTAGCTCTAAGCAGGCTTTAAATTCTTTCAAACATAAAATTTTGCTCTTTAGATATTAAACCCAAAACACTAGAAAAAGATTTCAATTGTATCCTGTTATACCACATTGACAGAAATGTGGATCATCAACAGGACTGGAATTTTTAGGCCTCTTGCTTCTCAGCATTGTGCAAAGCTGCACAATACAAAATATGTATTAGGTAAATGTATTTGTTTCTAAATAATGGAAATTTCTCTCTGGCTATATCCTGGTATTTCTGGAAGTTTTTAAAGAGAAGTCAAAATTTTAATGATTCCTCAGGCATTAAAAAGTCAATAAATTGAAGCAAGGTAAGAGTTTTTCAAACAACAAAAATGTGTATTTTGCTATGAGCTCAACCTAAATTCCTAAAAAGCTCTGAAAAGGCCCTGCCTGTTAAATTATCAGACAATTGTTCTTTCATTTAAAGGCTGATAAAGCTCCTGATCCACTCATTTGGAGAACTGTTAAAGACAGGGAAAAGGATGACTTGGTATCTCCATTATCTCAAATATTTAAAATATTATATATGAACAAGCAAGCTACAAAAAATGCCCTAATAAACAACCAAACCAGTTGTTAAAGGAGAAAGAATCCTACTCACAGACAGGTCAATGCAAAGCACTGATTACACATGGCCTCTTTCCAGCTTAACCAGTGAAATTCAGCTGAGGAGGGAACTGTTAAAACAATTTTATTCTAAAATAAAACAACCACAAAATATGAACAACAAAACCCCCAACAAAATGAAAAAGCCCCTCCAGACCCCTTTCCCCAAAAGCAAATGGTTTGAGAGTGGGCAGTGATTGGCAACATTACTGAAGTCAAGAATAAGTTCATCACCACCATCTGTTTAATTGTTCTTGGAACCATGCCTTAAAAATCAAGACAAAATTTTTGTTAATAGAATGGACCCTGAAATATTCCTACCATCATCTATCAGTTGTGAAAGTTGGGGGACCAATTTGCAGACTTCCAGATAGAGCCAGTGATTATTTCTGGTTTCATGAGGCAAAAAAAGGACAGCACAGACAGGGTGGATGGTTTAATAAATCATGTCTGTGACTCTGCTGTGAGAGACTGACTTCAGGCAGATTTTTGATCCAAATTTATCAGAAATTTTAATGAAGAAAAATCAACTGTGTAGCTGTCAAACAGAATAGTGTCACTGGAAAGCCCCCTAAATGGCCTCAAAGCTGAAGTTCTGTTAGTACTGCAGGAAAATTTAAAGCCTATTGATGCACTTATTTCCATAAAGCTCAGCAGATGTAAGAGTCCATCAGCAGGTTCTTTACTTTTTTTGGAAAAGAGCCCAAATGCAAACTGTATTTGCAAGATTTCCCTTAAATATGCCTTCTGTTGATGCTACAAGAAATTTTTATTCCTGACACAGGAATAGCATCTATATTATGATCCATCTGGCTTAGAGAATTTTTTTTTGCCCCACACCACTGGTTTTCCAGTCACACCTCTTGCCATTGCATCATCAGTCCCAAATAATTTTTAAATCATGATGGTGCATGACACTGAAATTACAGCAGGAAGGCTGTGGAAGCCAGGCTATCAATTTCTGAAATAACAAGTTGTTCTTGAGAAATTTTTTCTTATAAATAGGCTCTCTTAAATAACAAATGGTTCCCGTTACTATTTCACAATAGACTTCCAAAATATCCCCATCAGACAAGAGTTCCATAAGCTAAAAACTACATCCAAATATCCTGATTCAACACAAGCAGGGTTGCTGTGAAATAAAAATCCATCAGGGAAAGCCTTACTGGAAAACAAATGCAACTCCTCAACGCCTGGAAGGATTATTTTCTAGCTTACCTGTGCTCTATATTCTCTGCAAACAATAGAACATGTCTTCAACACACTGCAATGAAGCCAGGCCCTGATGTACAGAAATCACCTGAGCAGAACACAGCAATGCCTTACACAAATCCAGGCTAAATATAAATCCACACCTTCCAGCAGCAGAAAGGCTTGTACTAAAAGGAGACTGTCACAAGTGGAAGAGGTTAAACTAGAAAGCTTTTCTTGATTCTGTGCACTTCCCTCCTACCTAGTAACAAAAAGCTAAAAGAACACTGCTCAATCAAGAAGGGGACAACACACCTTTTCCAGCCTGGACACAACAAAAAAATTGCTTTTATTGGAAAGAACAGAAAGGAGAGCTACCTTCAGTGTCTCAATTTCCAGCCTTTCCTTTTTCTTTCCACTATGTTAAGAACAGCAGCAGCTTCTGTGTTTCTTGTGGAGTATCTGGGCTTCCATTCCCACAGGGAAGAGCTGCTCTGCTGCCTGTGACACACACAGCTGGTAGAGGACTCACCAGGATTCTCACATCAAGGTTTTCATTTATAATTTAGTCCAGTCTAAGAATATGTTCCCAATTATTTTTAAAGTGCATCTCTGAGGTACCTGCCAAAGGTACACCTCCAATTCCACAGCTATAGTTAAGTTCAAGGTCAAATAGTTTTCCAAACTCTGACAATGCCATTTTCCAGGATATTAGAAGAGAAGGGAAAAAAGAGAAGACTATTTTAACCTCAAATAGGTGTTCAATAGCATGTCATTTTTTCCTGAAACCTGAATTTTCACTATAATCAGTATGATGAGCTGTCACTCCAAATGGTTCAACTCCCACAAAATAATGAACAACTTCATAAAGGGCTTCATGAAGAAAATAAGCAACCTTAACTATACATGATGTTTCTAATTCTGACTGTTGTGATCTCATCTCTTATTTCTCCACTGCATACCTTCAGATCCTAAGTAATGGAAATATATTTGCAGATCTGGACTGAGCTCTCAGCCTGCAACAATAAAAGTCTGAGTTACTTGTATATCCTTGATCTTGTAACAAGAAACACATAAACACAGTAAGATAATTTAACCTCTCAATTTTGGTATTTTTCCATTTGTATGCTCTATACACAACAATTTTGTATAGGCAATTGTTTCATTTTTCCTACACCATCTCTAATTCTAAAATGGTTAGAAAAATAATTTTAAAAATCCACATAGAAATAGGCAAAAGTCAACTACTCCTCCTGATATCTCAAACAGTTAGCTGATATTTACAGCATATCTTATGCACTCCCTTTTATTGCTTTGCCACAGCCTGTTAACAGGCTACAGTCCACAATTAATGAGTTTTCTACTCTTCTGTAACCATTCCTTCCCTTGCAGTCAGCTGTTGCACTGCCTTCAGTAACATCTGCTTGTCTGCAGAGCTGCAGACAGAAACTTTGCAGCACAAGTTTTAGAAATAAAATACAATTTCACAGGCACAGAAAGGACATTCACTGTTCTCACAGAATGGCAGGCAAACTGTGGGTAGGTTCACACTGTGCTCACAAGCTAAATTTCACCCTGAACTCTATCATTCACATATGGCCACTGCATTTTTACATGCTTGAAAGCTGAAGGATCATTTAAGTATTAATAATAATTTTTCACCTGCATTTTTCTTGTGAAATTGCAATTTTGTAATTTCTTTCATGAAGATAGAAATATACCCCTTTGAAGTACCTTGTTGCTTTTTTCTTTGATTACTGTAATTCTATTTTAATTTGAATCTGTATTTATTCTATTTTAATTTGTATTTGTATCTATTTTAAAATTTTATTTTAACAACTGAAATTAGTGTTCAGGTTATTCAGAAGTTTACTGACTTTGCTATAATGTTGCACACAAAACATTCTGTGGGCAAGAATACAGAATGTTCTGTGTATATGAACAAAGAGAGACAATGCACCCCGAGATCAAGTTTGTCACCAAGAAAATGTAATTTAAGTAGTAAACAGTTTCTTATTTAACCTGTAATTCAACTGAAAAAGAAAAAAAACCCCTCACATTTATCAAATTCATTTCATATTAGCAGCTAGATATTTCACAATAGCAGCACTGGAAGGTACCCTGCAACTCTGAATCCCTGATTATAGACTAAAGTCATATTTAAATAAAAATTAGGGATTATTGCATGGGATTATTTTCACTGCAGCAACTGTATTGCTTCCACACAAAGTAGAAATATGTATTTCATTTTGCTTCAGAAGTCAGCAGTGTTTTACTAGTTTATGCATAATCCTTTAGGAATAAAACTTAACAGTAATCATAATCTGCTTCCTCAGTCTCTCCCCTCCTTCAGTTTTTAACTTTCAGTGCAAATTTGAACATCTACTTTGTTTTCTGTTAAAGAGTGTTAGGGAAATATTCACATGAGAGAAACCAGAATAAAAACAACAGGTAACAATAAACAGAAGGCAGCAAAGCCCTGCAGGAAGACATAGCATACTCACACACAAAAAAAAAATCCCAATGTTATTTCTCTCCTTTTTCTAATTATGAAATTTCATGAACTTGTTAATTGAGAGATGCAACACATGCCTGTATAGAGGATTTAACACTGTATGTTGTTTAGGAAAAGACAGTGAAATTTTACAGAAAGGCAGTTGGTTTGACAGAGCCAAAAGAATTGGTACAGCTCAAACAGAAAGTCCATATCCTTTCTAAAACAATGGGCAGCAGCAGATGATCCACAGAAAGGATCTTAGTCCCTTTATTGCTGACTTCTGACCTGAAGCTTGTGTCTCACATTACTTACTTTTTTTTCCCCCATCCCTGGCTACAGAATCTCTCTGGTTGGTTTAATGCATGTAAACAATACCACTGTTATGCAAAGGGATTATTAAAACAGGCTCTACAAGTCCTGGGCATATGTATGTCCAAAACAACAACGCCAGCAGGAAAAACCCACTGGGTATTTTCTGGGATTGATTTTAGGCAATTCATGATGAAGACTTTATACTTTGTGAAAGGAGGCCCTGCAGCAAACCCCACAAGTGGGCTGCAGCCACAGCCACTGAGGCAGAGCAGGCAGCAGGCATGAAGCCCAGTGCTGTTACTGCTTTGGACAGCAGTTAAGACAAAAAAGCAACTCTGCCTTTGCAGCCTGAGTGAAATTCCACTGGAGCACTTGCACCACGTTCCTGTATATAACACATTCCTTGTCCTTTAAAGGGTATGCTATCTTACACTTGGGAAGGGTTTCTTTCCTCTTCCCTCCTGTAATTGAAAAGTATTCTTTACTGCCGATTTAAGGTTTGTTTTGACAAAGAGAGCACTGATGAGGCACTCAAGAGCTTGTATTAAATCAAAGTTAGACAGAAGTGAGCAGCTTGTATATGTGCTGTGGGATACACTTGCTCACATATTTATCTTCCATGTTTTGAGAGAAGGTTACAAATATTTTTATACATATACACACACATATAAAAGAGCGTGAGTAAGCAAGCTCGCATTCCGAGAGAAGTTTTCTGGCTATGTCAGGAGTGTAGTCCACCCTCTGCTAAGCAAACCTATTTTTTTCAAGCACAAGAGAATATTATCAGAGGAGCCTGTGTGGATATACAGAAACCAGAGATCGTCATGGCTCGCTGAGGTGACGAGCTGATGGGTGGATGGCGCCCATTATCTTCACTCCTCAATCCAAGTTTTCCTGAAAAACGGACAGGGGGAGGAGGAGGCTCCAACTGAGCACAAGGCACAGAGGACAAGCAAAGGATTAGGAGTGAACAGCAAGAGAAGGAAGGACAACGCAAATGATATTGAAAACGTTTCGAAGAGCTAGAAAATAGTTCCTAGATTAGAAGATCCAGTTGTCAGCGATTTAAAACAACATTCAGGTTTTAACTTCTGTACAAGGCTATTACATAATCCTGAAACAAGGAAATTAACCAAAAGGAATGTGCCTTTACTATCTATAGAAAAAACCACTCAGCTTCAGCTGCTTGGAGGCTCCTTGGAATTTGAAAATGTTTCAAGCCTTGGTTCGGCAGGCGTATCACCCCCTGGGCAGCCACCAGCCGGGGGAACCCGACACCAAGTACAAGGGGAAGCTGGTGCATGAAACTCAGCTCAACTGCTTCTACATCAAACCTGGAGGTAAGACAGCATCACCCACTCGTGTGCACACAAACTGTACTCACAGCTGCCTTAAGGGTTGCCTTCCTGTCTAACTAGAGCAATCTGTGTCATGTAGGAGACTAGCCTAATACCTCACAGCAGAATTTGGTGATAATGTACTGGGAAGCCCTGAATGTGTGATCACACCACCGCAGGATTTAGATAATTCTAGTAATTCTCAGATCTGGGGAGTTAAGTAGATGGATGGCTTCTTTTGGTTATATATTGTATTTAGAGCATCTAATCAACATTGCTTTCCCACTTCCACTGTGACATGATTTAAAAAAAAAAGGAATGCAAGTAAAGGAAAATGAAAGAAATATTTTTTTTTGTTGTAGACAAAGAGGCTAAGAAGTTTAAAACATAGGAAAGCTGAAAATACTAAATACATGTGTGCGTATGTGAGGGGATTAAGCTGCAAAGGCGGTTACACAAGGGATTTGTGAAAAGCAAGCAGCTCTGGAATATCCTTGTGTGCAGGAGAAATACATAGAGGAATTCATGTAGATATTTCCCCTGCTCCTGAAACACCCAGCATTTCATGCTGTGCAAGGGGGGAAGTGTGAAGCAGAGGGTGTACAGGTAGTCATGTGAAAATAACCCCTCTGAAAAAAAGAATCATTATCTGCTGCAAGCCCAACTCTTGAGCATTGCTGCATCATATGCCTATCTTATCTTGAAAAGACGTCAGGAATGCCCAGCACTGGCACTGCACTCCCCACAGTAAACGTCCAGACAAGCTAATTTGTTACTTATATGCTGACATCCATAAATGGGAAACAAAGCCTGTGTCTAGCAGATATATGCAGCATTACTCTCCTGCCATCTCATACAGAAAGTCATCCCCAAAGGTGGGATGTTTGACACATGGGTCTAACTCTATTCCATACCCTTTTCCTACTGATTTGTTTGCCCAAACTGAGATACAGCTGCACCACGCACAAAATAATTATCAGCCATCTAAAAACTCCACAGCCTTTTTGTCTTAGCTCCTTAGCCTGTTTCTTCTCACATGGCATACTCTGACTTCCAGACTGGGCTGAAACTGAAAACCTGCATTAACATTACTGCATTTCTTTTCCTTACTTTTTTTTAAGCACCTTCAACACCCAACAGAAAAACATAATTAAAGCAAAAAGATGGCTGCAGTCATCACAGTCACAGCTGCAAAAAGCCACCTGACAAACCAAAACCTGTTTGCTTTGTTCAGCCAAAGGGTTCCACACTTGGCATAAAATCCTCAGGGTGAGGAAGAAACAACTAAAACATCCTGTTTAGAAAGTTTGAATAGGAAGTATCTGTGCTGAGTTGGGTGGTGTGACTGTGGTGTTACGCATCAAAAATTAAAACTGAAGGCCTTCAGCAGTGGTGTCTGCAAACTCCACTGAAAAACAAATTGTATTTAGTTTAAAGGAAAATATGAATAATAAAGCAGCCCTAGAGAAACTAAATTTAGAAATACTTAGTAGTACAAACAATTTTGCTTTTAAAACAACAAACAAAAAGGAATTTTGTAGTTCCTCCTCCTTGTTTTTTTAAATATGAAATGTAAAAACCTAAATCATAGAACATTTACTCTCCACAAAACCCAGGAAAAAACCCCAAACACCCTAAAGCTGAATTAACAGCTGCTACTCCTAGAGTCACAATAATAATTTTGTTTGGCTGGAGCTTCTGCAGTTCACTTAGTCCAGTGTTCTGCTCAGAATAGTGGCACCTTCAGTTTGGGGAAAGAAGAAACCATGATCAACAAAAAGTTTCCATCAAAAACTATATTCTATGGCACTTTTTCAGTTGATTTATTTTGAATTCATTTTCCTGTTCCCTTCCCTAGGTTAAAAATACACTCCTCCTTCCATGGAATTAAACAGAGTTTAGCCACAAGTTTCAAACCCTGTAGTTTGTGCACTCTAGAAGAGGCAAGCCAAATAACCTGACTGCTAAACCATAATTACTGATGTTAAAACCCACTTTCCTTCATGTCCATCTACCCCTGACTGCACTATTAACTTATGCCATCAAGTTATAATAATATTTTTATATCTCAGCAGGCAGGCATTAAAGATTTTCAGGTAGCCTTGAAAATTCAAATGAAACAGAAAGCATGAAAACCTAACATATAAATGCACATATTTTATGGTTTTAGTGATAAAAATATAAATTGGTATCTATACTATTTCCAAGGGGCAGTTTATTATTTTCCTTGACATTCTGAAGTAATTTTTACCATTTTCTAAGCACATTAAAATCATTGGTTAGTTGAAGTATAGACCACAAAGGCAGGAGCTATATGGGAAATGTAGTAGAAAATTAGTAATGCCTTTATCTATGTTTTTATAAACTGGTTTATGAACAGGTAATTTGAGTGTAGGTACAAGGAAGTCAAACTGAGTGCCAGAGGCTATCTTGCTTAAAAAAAATTATCATCACTATGAATCCAATAAACAGAGGCAATCAGAAGCTTGCTTACTTCTCTCAAGGAAATTTGCAGATTAAAAACTACACAACAGTTAGGTTGGACAGAAACTTAAACAGGTTTCCAAAAATTGCATGCAACATGACAAAGTACATGCTGCATCCTTCATTTTCTGGGTTTAGAATTAAAAACATTAATTAATTAAAAACATTAATTTTCAGCATGTATGTTTCCTTTGGAAATTTAAAAAAGGAAAAGAATGCCTATGCTCCAGCCTGTTAGTATTCCAACACTCTCAGCAAAACTGAGGTTTCACTTTAAGGCCAGGAACATCCAGGGAAGATAATCATGACCTCTGCTGTTGTTCTGTCTTGCTGGATACACAATGAATTTTTAAAATGCTGATCAAAGGAGAGAAACTGGAATGGAAAAGAGGAGAGATTTGTTTGTATCTCTGAAACAAAAATGTCTCCAAGGACAGAAGCTCAGGTAAAGCACAAACATTTGTATTCTGAGACACGGCACTAGTCAGTCCAGGCAGACTTTTCAAAAACAGCTTTACCCAAAACTGTTTAGCAAAAAAACAGGCTGAGAAGGATACATCCCTAAGAAGGGCAAGGCCAAAATTATTTAGCATTTCTACAGTTTGAGTTTGCACTTTTGTTTCAAATTGACAAACACTTCTCAAAGGGTTGTAAACTACAGAAATATTTTCCTAAACAAAACATGCAGGTTGTAGCAGGCCAGAACAATAGTTCTGCAAATAAGCACAAAAAATGGTTTTAACTTATTCAGTTGTGACAAAAACATGGCACTTTGTGTAATGATGCAGCAAGAGAAAGCCATGTAATGTTTCTGAATCAGTAGACCACTGATTTGGAGACATTTAGAGAAAAAAAATCACAAACTGGACTAAGTTAAACACATTTACAGTTATTTGTTTCAAACTTCTGAAAGACAAAGGAGGATTTGGAGAATAATCAATTGAATATACATTTCTATTTTCTGCATTGATCCTTTTGGGGTTTGATACTGGACCTGATACTGAATGTTGGCAGGATAGAGGCTGATAAAGGTTCTCCTTTCTAAACTGGTATTTTTACCCAAACCAATAACAAACAAACTCTGTTACATTGTAAAGACAAAGGCTGGAATACCTATTTTGCCTGTCTCAATTGAGCCAGGAGCAGTTTATTGGTCAATATGCAGAAGGCCAAGTCTAAATATATACACAAGGAAATTTCACCACCAAATGCTGGTTTCATGCTCAAAAAAAAAAAATAAGAAAAGGAGGTTTAAAATACACAATTACACAATAACAGTGTAGATTATGAACACATTTCAAGGGGAAAAATACACTATGGTAGCCAAAAGAGGATTGGTTTTCATCATATATTCTTTTTTACATATCACTCTGATTCTTTTCTTGTTGCTTCCTACCTTTTCCCTTCAGAAGTAGATTTGTAAAGTGTTCAAGCTAAGATGTTTTTTACAAGAGAAATGCTACTTGCAGGGTCATTGCAGAGGTGGGACATTTATAATTCATTTGTATTTTTATTAGCATGCATTTCCTTAGAAGGGTGAACTAAAATGTGCCACAGTCTCAAAATAAGATGAGTTGCTCTATTTGAGAGCATCATTGATGCTGTAACAATCTAAGAACGAAAAATAATAGTTTGAGAAAAATATACACTGTTACCTTTTCCTAAACATTTTACAAGCACTTGCCCCCAAGCATATATTTGGTAAAATTTTCATTCATAATTATGAACTATGGGGGAAGAACAAAAACAACAAACAGCAACCCACAAACCACAGATAAAACCCACAAAATTTCCTTAGACAGCTGGCAAACTTCCCTCTCCCTCCCATCCCATTTACCAGACGTCTCTGCAGTGTAAAAATCTGGGAAAATAATACAAAATTGTTCAGGGTTCTGATAGACACATGGCAGCAGGTTAAAGTGAAAAACAGACAAGTGTAAGGTTATGCACAGACCACGTGTGTCTGGACAGCTGTGCCAAATCCAGGCATGTCTGCTCTGCTTTGGTACCACCAAGAGCCCAAATTCAGCAGACACCTTTCACTAGGAAGGTTTTATTCCATTTCAGGCTGAGGAGATGACAGTAGTAACAGTGTGGCAGAGAAGGAAAAACTACCTACTGTGTCCAAATAGGTGCAGAAACTGTCAGAGAGAAATACCGGCTGACATGTCACACAATTTCTTTCTGCACTCAATATAGCAGAAAAGCACCCAATTAACCTGTATCAGATCATTGTCACAATTAGCATACTATTTTAAGGCAGGATCTTGTGTTCTTGGCAGCTAAAATGCTCAAGGTGAAGCCAGTTCTGAGATAAGCAACTTAATATTCCCCAAACTCTGTTTCCTACAAGCATCAAAAGCACAATTCACTGATGAAAAGGTAAATGAGTGAAATCAAGAAATAATTCCCTGACCCAGCACACAGACAAAAACACCTGGTACAGTAGAGAGTGGGGAATAGCTGTAATTATTACACAGCTGCTAAAGGGAGAAAATTAAGGTAGTTTAATCAATTTACTGCTATATATTTCTTCTGAACCATCTCATATCAATCAGCATCCAGACTTAAGCAGCAGGCTCTGACTATTGGTTTTCCCAATAACTATCAGGAAAAACTAATGAAAATAAAGTCATAATTATGTAGTTATGTAATTATGTAGTCAAATACATAACGCATGAAAATTTAAAAATTGTAAGATCATCTAAACAACACCAGAACTACTGTCTTGCTCTCAGTAAGCAAGCACCTAAAATTGCAGAAGTTTAAAGGTCACATTGAAAATTGCCTGTTTGAGCCATAAACCTTCTGTTCCTTGGTGGACAAAGATTTCTGCTGGCATTAAAAACTAACTTGAGCTTCCCTCCTGGCTTTGAAATTAATAACCCCAGCTCTACCCTGACAGATTTCCCAAAAAAAAAACTTTGCTGTGAAATAGTGGATCAGAGCAAACATTAACTGGCATGCATCCCAAATCCAGCCTGAAAAGTCCTGGAATTAGACTGTGCCTCCAACATGGTGTTCAGACAATAATTCAACTTAAGATAACCAGGATCACATGAAACAATAAAAGAAATATGAAAAAAGAAAAGAAAAGGATTAAATATACCTTTTTAATCTTAAGCATTTCTAAAACTTACATTTATTGTGTACAATTTTGTTTTTTTTTTTTTTCAATTGTGATTATATATTGGATACAAAGCAAGCTTTACAGAAGGATAGCTGTTACATCACAAAATGTTGTTGGGCTTGTCCACTACACAAGCACCAGCTTTTGCTGCCAAAACAGATTTATTTTAGACTGTGAGATACAACCAGCCACAGATACTCAGCTGTACAAAAAGAATTTTGAATATTGGAAGAAACAAAACAATGGGCAAGGCCAGCAATTAAAAATGCAGAGGGAATTGTTAGTTTTGTTAGATCTGATAATGAGACATGTATGAAAAGCAGCCTAAGAAGTCATTAAGTCAAACAGCATGTTAGAAAAAGATAATTTGTTTCCAGATACTGTTAAGTATTGCTGCCAAACTGTTCAGTGTTCTGCAGAGTAAACTGCTGTCCCTGAGTACTCCTTGTTACTATGTGAAAGCAGGAGACAAAAACAGTCCTACAGCATAAGGGCCTAAACACCCCAGTTTTGTAAAGTTCATTTAACAATAAACCTCAAGCCTTAGTTTTGCAAAAATCTATAAAGGCAAATTGTGCAAAAGCAAGAAAATATTAATTTATAAAATTGAAGACGAAATTCAGAACTGTGTTTGGATGAGACCCTTGTGAAAACCCCCACTTATTGTCAGGGAGATCCCTTTATTTCATGTTGCAAAGGCTTTGAAACACAAGGAAGAAAGGGCAAGAGGTATGTGCAACCCAATGAACAAATCACCACATGAACTGTAGGGACCTAAAGAAAACCTGGGCAACTCAAATGAGTTGGTAAAAATTGTCTCCCAATTTGCTCTGAAAACAGCTGTCTTCATGAAAATCCCAGAAAACAACAGAAGCTTTTGCTTTGAAGTATCAAAACCTTCAGTTTTCTTGAAGAAATAATAATTAAGCCTTTATAAGAATATTTCAGGAAGATAAGGGGTAACATAACCTTATACCAGAACTCACCTGATACTGACAGGATTTATAGGGTTTTTTTAATAAAACCAAACATGAATCTGCTCTCAGACAACCAAACTCACAATTCAATGAAGAGGTACAGATTTACCCATGGTTAGAGCAAACAAAAATCAGATACACAGACCCAGACATCCTGCTCAGAAGCACAGGCTGCTACTTATATTTGAGAAATATCAACCTAAAGTTTTCCCTGCAAATCTAAAATTTCCACATCTTAGTGAAAAAAGAGCCTACATCCCCCAACCCCTGATTTTTCTCTTAGTAAAAAAAAGTATCACAATTCATGTGCAGTAATCAAACTAAAAACTTATTTCTGTCACCAGAGAATTATGACAACTTCTAATTACTCATTATACCACTTGTATCAACAAAAAAGAAATTAATGGATCAGGTTTCAAAAGGGATATTGGTATATAAATACAGAAACTTCTAATGAAGTTTCAAAACAGGATTAAACAAGATTACAGCTACATAAGAAAAAGCCTTCAAAATCAGATAGAATAGTACTTAAAATCCTAAAGTCTGGCCCAGTCTAGGTTAGCCTGAAGATGTCTGCAAGTCTTTTCAGTTTGCTTCTGAACTCCAGTTCTTTGTCGGCTTAGAAAAGAGTCTCAAAAACAGCAGTTTCATTTAGGCTATTTAGAATGTTCTTCCTCTATTGCTTCTACCACACAGTGTGTGTGAACAACAGCATTCCCTCTTGATATGTTTCCCAACTCCAAATTAGTTTATGAAATAAGAAGGTCTAGCAGATTATCAAATTAGGGTACTTTGCAAGCCATTGATTGCTTTTGCCTTTAGTTCATCCAGAGGGAACACCTGAGCATCACAGTTCACACAAACCATGTCTGAAATCTGCTTTTATGCATAAAGGACAAAGGCCAGATCAGGTACTACAGCTCTGCTTCCAAAGTGAATTTCCAACTGCTGCCTGCACATTGTAACAGTCTGTGTGCAGATCTGCATGCACAAATCAAATTCCTCACGTCTTCCACTCACTGCTGAACTTGCCTGACACTTGCTAATTCCTGTGCAAAGATAATCATGCAGTATCAACAGGAAGCCCAAAGTAATGACTTTGTCTTTCAGCAGGGTTTAAATTAGACTCAGCATTATGTTGTCAGGAGTTACCCCAAGAGCTGAGGAGCAACCTGCCTTCCAACATGCTCTAAGAGCAGGGTTCTGGAGCTGGAGCAGAACACAGGGCTTGGATTGGCTGTATTTGCCCATTTTCATACAGAAAATCAAGACTACAACTACTACCCTGAGACTTCCCAGCAGTGACTGGGGTGTATTCAGAAAACACACACAGACTCTCTCAGCCCATCACAACCACAAACATCCACAATTTGTCAGTTAAATGAGGAGATTACTCCTAAGCACATTCTAATACTTTCTTTAGTAGGGTGGCATTGTAGGGAACACCGAGCAATTCTTCTCTTTCAGAACATCAAAAAAGCAAAATTCATTCCTTCAATTGCACCCCCTGAATGCTGCAGTCTAGGCACTTGGACTACCTTAACCAGGAACAGAATGAAGAGAGCTTGACTGCAATGTTTAACCCAAAGTGTCACATACTTACACCTGGCATTTCTGTAGAGCAGAAAAGGGTCCTGGAGCTGGAAATCAAGGTCTTTAGTAATAGGTTCTGTTCGGTTTTCCATGCTCAGTCTGTTCATTATTGTGAAACCATGCCTTGGAGAAGCTGATCTGAAAGGGAACAAGTAGAAATCCCATTAAGTCAAGGGAAAAGGAAATCACAATAATTTCTTTGTTGGGTAATTCTCCAACTCATTATTTATTTATTTTCTTTGTTAGGTAGTGCTCCAATTCATTATTTATTTATTTCTAAGAGATGCTACAAAAACCTAATTTTGTTGCCAAGGAAATAACAATTGACTTTTGCAGTTTTGGTAATCCTTTTTATTATGGCAAAGGCCCACATTATGTATGAGAAATAAACAGACCATCAGTATCATGTGATTCAATGCCACCTACAGCTCCTTGCTGGACTAGAAAGCAGCAATTAAACCAAGACAGAGCAAGGCAAGCTCTCAGCACTCAGGTGGACAACTGCAGATACTAACAGTCATCAGAGAGAATTTTCTACACCACCTAAAACCTAAGGACAAAAGCCACCATGTGAGAAACTGAAACAGGTTGCCCCAGAGCAGCTGTGAATCCTCTCCCATCGCTGAATATTCCCTGATAAATGATGAACCCAAACCATGCTGTGGCTCTAGGTCATTATGCTCATTCATGGAGATGACACTCAAGTCATTTAGATAAAACTGTTGAACCTGTCATGATCCTGACAGGAGACACTCCTTCCAAACCAAGTTTGGCAACAAAGGAAAAGATGATGGCTACACGTTTGGGGAAGGGTGCCACCTCTGCTTAATTGCTGCTGTGTGGATATCTCTATGAAACCAAAATACTGGAACCTGTTTTACAGGATTGGAGACAACCAAACAAATAATCCTTGTTTGCAAGGGTCAATATTTCCCTTCAAACAAACAAACAGTCCACTTCCACTGGTGCTCATCCAGTTGGAAGTCTGATTTTTTGACTGTTCCTCGAATTCACAAAGATGAGCTGGGCAGGGAGTGAGTCAGCCCAAGTAAAATGGTAACATCATTTTACATTGTGACTAAGGTAATGAGGAGAAACAGACACAGCACCAGCGGTCTCCAAACTGTCTGCTGGCAATGTGCTTTCCACAGGACTTCATGAATTTGTTTGTAGTCACAGAAAATTAAAGTTAAAACTGATGATGAGGACAATGCATGCTGTTACTCACAGTTTACAACCTACTCCATACTGCTGCCTAAAGTGCAACCTGTGCCCTAAATGGAAACTTCCTCAGGCAACAAAACCAGCAGTGAAAGATAACAATACCAGAAGGACCAGGTTTCATGTTGGCAGTTCTTGAGCTTTGAAACCAACACACCAGGAAACACTGCTTCTGTTTTGCAGCACACCAGTCACCACATCCACCCAGTGCCAGCACAACAAAGGGCTGCTGCTTTCCTCTTGTGGTGGCAAATTTACAGCACTTGATCTCCACTGACATGAGAAAAACTGCTGATGACCATTGCCAGTGCAGGGACTGAAACCAGCACTCCCACAAAGCTCACAGCCTCTTGGGCTTCTGTCACCTCACACACTGCTCAAAACCATCTCCTGCTTTCTCAGCTCTCCTACCAGATCCTCTTTGACACAAAAGCTGAAAAAGTAACTTTCTGCTTTGGTGTTACACCTCAGCAGCTGCTGCAAGAGCTGCTGACTGTGCAACTCTCTGATTTTAACAGCAGTCACAGAGAAATGCTGGGGCACCACCACGGAACCCCCACAACAGAACAAACACAAGTGCTACAACAAATGGCGCAAAAAATGAGGTTCTGAAAGCCACAACCAGAGTTGCTGCTAAAAGAAATCATGAAAACCATCCAAAATGTTGGATGAAATATGCATGAAAAATGAACAGACAAGTAGTATGAAAGTTGCCTGAGTAGGGGACACAACATTTCAAAAGCTCTGCCATTCCTTTCCTTTCAGCAGTACCATTATTTATTTCACTCTTTTTTGTTCAGACAATTTTAATTTGCAAATCCTACTTAAACCACCACAGAAGATTTCTACAGTTTACCCATGTAGTGTTCACAGGGGTCTTAGGACGAGGGAAGAGACAAGAATGTTGACTCCATGTTTCAGAAGGCTGATTTATTATTTTATGATATATACTATATTAAAACTATACTAAAAGAATAGAAGAAAAGATTTCATCGGGAAGCTAGCTAAGAATAGAAAAAAGAAAGACAACAAAGGCTTGTGACTGACCAAGACAATTCAGACAGCTGACTGTGATTGGCCATTAATTAGAAAAAAAACACATGAGACCAATCACAGATGCACCTGTTGCATTGCAGCACATGCAGATAACCATTGTTTACATTTTGTTCCTGAGGCCTCTCAGCTTCTCAGGAGGAAAAATCCTAAAGAAAGGATTCTCCATAAAACATGTCCCATACTGACATTTAAATCACATTTGGAAGTCTTATCAAAACACAAGGTCATGCCTCCTTCAGAGGGTTTTCCTTCCCACATTTACTTCTGGCAGTTTCAGTTTCTTTTCCTTAAACAAAGGGGAGCATTTTATTTCATTCAGCCATACTCCATCCCAGCCAGCTTTTCCACAGGTTTCACTCATATGTCAGAATGTGCTCACCTGGTGTAAACAAACAGCGTTCCCTCCACATCTGTCTTCTCCTGAAGAAAAGGAACATTAACAAAGTTGAAAACAGGGCAGTGTTTTGGTCACCATCAGTGAGCTCCCTTTTTCTCTGTTTCACCCAAGCCAGGAAAAACATTACTAAACCATATTTCTTGAGCTGGTGGTGAGAGGCTGGAGCTAGCACAGGTCACCACACAGCTGAGCCAGGTTTGAGGTAAGATATGGAGCTGGGTTCATTCCAGGCTACACCTGAGCACAACACACAGGCAAGAGGCAGAGAAAGGAGTTTGCAAAGGGCACCTGCCCTCCAGGGTGTTGTTTGGCACAGAAATGGGGGAAAACAACACAAAAGGCAGATTGGGCAGGTTCTGCAAACACAGGCCCCGAGTCTGACTGTCACAGCAAGCCAAGAACCGCCTGCCAAGAGCCTAAATGTTCTATTACCTACAGCTTCCCCAAGGTAATTATGTTTGTACATTTTACAATAATGCTTTTAGCACTGGTAACTCCACTCTTTTGCAAATGTTTGGGTTCCATTACAGGTGTTGGAAGGGCAGAGGAGTGCCTGAGGCCCAGAGCCCTGAGTTAAACCCCAGCCTTCCATGGCCTTGGGTTAAGAACCAGCCCTGCCTTAAACCCCAGTCTTCCATGGCCTTGGGATAAAAACCAGCCCTGGGTTAAAACCCAATCTTCCATGGCCTTGGGATAAAAACCAGGCCTGGGTTAAAACCCAATCTTCCGTGGCCTTGGGATAAAAACCAGCCCTGGGTTTAACCCCAGTCTTAACCCTTGGGATAAAAATTCAACCTGTGTTAAACCGCAGTCTTCCATAGCTTTGGGATAAAAATCAGCCCTGGGTTAAATCCCAATCTTCCATGGCCTTGGGCTAAACTCCAGCCTCCTCAGCTTTAAGTAAACCCCAATCTCCCATGGCCTCGGGCTAACCCCAGCCTACACCACCCCAGGTTAAACCCTTTTGTCCCACAGCCCCACGTTAAACCCCAGCCTCCCCCGCACGTGGCAGAACTCCTCCATCCTGCAGCCTCCCAGAGCTCCATTGCCGGCACCCCGGTGCTCCTCAGCGTGCCCAGGCCGGCTGTCGGTGGCGCACCGGGCACACGGCAGGGGCACACCGGCACACGGCAGGGGCACACCGGGCACACGGCAGGGGCACACCGGGCACACGGCAGGGGCACACCGGGCACACGGCAGGGGCACACCGGCAATCGCCGCCGGGCCCCTCCCGCTCCCCACCCTCACACCTCGCCGGGGGCGGGGCGTGCCGGGAAGGGGCGGGGCGTTCCCGCGGCGAGGCCCCGCCCCCGCGGCGCGCGCGGTGGGCGTGTCGGGGCGGGCGCGCGCACGTACCCACTGGCTGGCGCGGTGGCCGAAGGTGTAGAGCGCCACCTGGCTGGCCACGTCCACGATGCCGCTGATGTAGGGGTCGTGCTGCCGCAGCGCCGCCAGGCTGATGTCCAGCCCCCGGCCCAGCGCCGCCGCCATCTTGCGCCCGCCGCGCAGACCCCACCAATCCAGCGCCGAGCCGCGCCGCCTCGGGAGCAGCCGCCGCAATCGAGCGCCGAGCGGCCGACGCTCAGGATGGCGGGCGGTGGCGAGGGGCGGGCCGGGGACAGAGAGACGCGGGGTCGCTTGGTGCGTCCGCAGCAGCGCAGGGACACTCCAGTCCCACACACAGGGACACAGGGAGCCGAGCTGAGCATGGTGGTTCCAGCTCCTCCGTGTCTTCCTGGGAGTGCTGTGGTGCTCCTGCTGTGGCTGGGCTCATCCCTTCAGAGGGCACATGCGGGAGCTGCGCCTGTTTAGTCCAGCTTCAGGTCTCTGTAGGAAAGAGAAAGCTAAGGGAGATCTCATCAATACATGTAAATATCGCCAAGGGAAAGTGCCGGACTAAAGCGGTGCCCAGCGACAGCTCGAGGAGCGGCGGGTACAAATTAAAACCCGAGGAGTTCC
This sequence comes from Ammospiza caudacuta, assembly GCF_027887145.1. Classification (NCBI taxonomy): domain Eukaryota; kingdom Metazoa; phylum Chordata; class Aves; order Passeriformes; family Passerellidae; genus Ammospiza; species Ammospiza caudacuta. The sequence continues at coordinate 5,526,334 of NC_080597.1, read as the reverse complement.
ACCTCAGCACGTACAAGGACTTTACACTGAGGGTGGCAGGGCACTGGAACAGCAGCCCAGGGTGGCCACGGGGTCTCTCCGGAGACATTCCAAGCCCACCTGGAGGCGTTCCTGTGCCACCTGCTCCAGGTGGCCCTGCCTGGGTGGGATGATCCCCTGAGGTCCCTTCTGAACCGAGCAGCTCTGGGAGTGTGTGTGGGTGCTCCGGTGTTCCTGCAGAGAGCGGGACCGAGCGTGTCCAGCCCGTGTGCCCGCGAGCTTGGGGTCCATGAAGGGCTCGGAGATCCGTGAGGGTCTCAAGGATCCGCGGGGAGCTCGGCCGTCCATGAAGGGTTCACAGATACATGAGGGACTCAGAGATCTGTGAGGGTCTTGGGAATCCATGAGGGGTTCGCGGATACATGAGAGGCTCAGGGATCCGTGAGGAATTCGGGGATCCATGGAGGCTTCTGCCCGGCTCCAGCCCCCCGGGCCAGGGAGAGCAGCGGGCCCGGATCTCCGAGCCCACAGCCAGCCCGTGTTTGCTGGCACACCCTCACACACCCCTGCACCCAGCCGAAGGGAGCAGCATTGCAAGCTAAACCATCACACAGCCCTCGTGAGCAAAAATATACACACAAACACATACTTATATATATATATATGCACTCGTACGTGCGACAAGCAGCTGAAACCTAAACAAGCATGCTGTAATATGGAGTTATACAAACAGCAAGCAACAGATGGACAAGAGCAAGGATTCAGTTGCCACCTTTTCCCGTCAGGCACACATGTTTGTTACTAATCTGTTGGTACCGACAGTTTACAGCAAATACATGAGCTTTATGAGGCATGCAGATAAGCTCAGTATATTGTACTTCCATGGAAAAGATTGCTTAACCCTCCTGCCTGAACCCCCTGGAAGAGCAAATTCTTTTTGCTTTATCACCTCAGCCACCACCTTCCCTGTACAGAAGCAGTAGGGTGATATATTAACAGCCAGAGAACTTGCAGGATGCCTGGAAGAACCAAGGTGATGGCAGTGGATGCTGTCTTAATTGTTTGCAATATTCCTGACGCAGCATTCTCAAAAGGATAGTAGCAGGACAGAGGGGACGAGGTCTGCTGTGGAGTTTTCTTCCCTTCTTGCTCCAGGCCAGATGGAGCTGGTGGGATAGAGAGAGCAGTAGCATCTGTTCCAAGAGCACATGGGCAAGCCTAGGTAAAAGATTCCCATTGAGTGAAGTGAGGATAGGAGAGAATTGAGAGACAGCAAGCTGGGAAATCATAGAAATAAATGTACCAACAGTGAGTCTCTTGAGTAGAGTTAGGAGTAGCCATGTTGCCAAAAAGAAATGGAAAGAAAGGCTGGTTTTTGGGACTTAGGAGAGACTCTATAGGTTTTATTGTATCCCAGAAGGCCAACAAAAATTGCATCACTGAGAGTAAGACCTACAGCTTGCTCTGCAAGCATCTATTAGCAGAGGAAACATCTGAACATACTCTGGTTATAATCTGTCTCACTCTCATTTCCTCCTTGTCTAAAGCCACCTTGTTTCATTTGGGGCTGTGATGAAATACAGCTTTAGAGTTTCAAACTCTGTGGTTTTTTGTGATCCTTGTGGTAGGAAAATGGCCCTAAGCAGTTCCACTGCAAAGCTCTGGCTGACCTACAGATGCTGTAACAGCAAGGAAGACTCATGGGCTCATGCTGGACAAGGAGAACTGCTGTCCTTAGCATGACCCAGAGTAGGGAGGCAAAAAAAACCCAAAACCAAACAACCAAACAAAAACCGAAAGAAAAAGCAGTAAGTAGGAAAGATAAGCCAGCTTTTGCTTAAATAATTAACAGATGCACATTAGTTTCTTTTTGCTGATTAATTAGTTCTCATTTCACAGTTTCCAAGCACCCTTAAGCACATTCCTCCACATGTGCTGGGACTTCTCTTTACCATCATCTTCAATTCTTTGGCAATTCTCCTGCTTACACAAAGTCCAAACGTCACCAAGGATAGAAACATGAAACTTGGAATCCCACTCCTTAACTTTTCCTTTACAGATGCTTTTTGCAGCCTTCAACAATAATATTTAAAGAAAAGATGCCCTGCTATTTTTTTTCTTTTTGTTTTCCTTTAAATCTCTTCAAGCAGACCTGTCAGATATTTTGGCTGTGTATTTTTGTTTGTAGCTGCTTTTTACCACCTCCCTCCCAGGTCCCAGTGCCCCTTTCTCACACAGCTGGACAGACAGCTTCCTGACATTGTGTTTTGAGTCAGCAAACCTGTCAGGCTTCTGACGAGACCTTTTTATATTTTCTGTTACACTCTGAGGTACCTTCAGCAGGTTCCAGCTGTTTTCCTGCATAAGTGCAATGTAATTGCTCCTTCCATTTAGCCTGAAGTAAATATACTTAATAAAGCCATTAGTTCTGCCCTGCTTTATGGGATCACTTGATAGCAAACTAAAAATTCTCCTATGAAACAAGATGCTGTTAAAAACAGAAACACTCTGAATTCTCTAAAAAATTAAGGATGTTTTAGCAAAAAATGTCACAGCTTAAAAACATGGACTATTTAAACTATGGTTCTTTTTCTTACAGTCAGTAATCCAGTAGTTCATGACAACTGTAAAATCAAGTCTGAATGATTTTGCTGTAATTTTGTTTATGAAACAAAGTAATTTTCTAGCTTTCAAAATGTCATCATTTCATGCAGTATATAATTAGACTGTAACTTTGTCTTCTACCTACCTGGATACTGTTTTGTTAAAAAAAACCCCAAACCACATCTTGCTTTTGATATGGCAAGAAAAGGATTTTGTGTAGGTAACACTCAGGCCAATTTAAGGTAAAATCCACCCAGCATGACATTTTGAAGGTCTCCTTTAATAAAAAATGCAGACACGATTAAGCCAAACCTTTTCATGAGGGTTGTTCAAGCAGTTACTAAACCTTCACATTCAAGGATCTGTGACACTTGAAAGATTAAGGCATGCTTCCTCCAGCAAATTATTGGCACTGAGCATGTGATTTTCTGTGGATTTATGTGGGGACACTGCTCCAGGTCCCAGGCATTCAGTCCTGCCCTTCTGGCACCGTGGTTCTGGCCTGGCACAGGTGTGTGCGTGGCCTCAGCGTGAACCAGGCAGATGGGGGAAGTGAACTGTGTGAGAAACAAGTGCCCAGAGCCCTGCTGAGCTCCCAGCCTCCCCTGGCTGCCTGCCCACACTCGCTCCTTCCTCTGAGCTGCACCTTTTTCTGATAAACAGCAGAAATCACTTGAGCCAGTGTGATGCTGAGCACCTCATTTGCCTCACTTCCTCTTCTCCAGCCCTTTTGGAGCTGTTATTGCATGGTAGCTGCCTTTGCCTTTTTCTTCCTTCCCAAAGGCTGCCACAGTTTTCTTCTCACCCTCACTGGTGGCACCACTGCTGCCCCTGCTAGAGAGGAGAGTGCTGAGGCAGCATCCCTAAGTTCCTCTCACTGATCCAGGGCCACTCAAATGCATTTGTGTGAAGCCGTCCAGCATGCTGCTTTCCTGGGAGCAGCAGGTTGCTCTGGAGGAGCCAGAATGATCCAGCAAGGCTTGATTACCCATGCTCCACATATTCCTGGGCATGTGCCCTCAATGCTGCAGCGTGGCAGCTCTCCCACTTTGGCAACCAGTGCCCCGTGCTTTGTACTGGAGCCTGACTGCATCCCTTCCCAGGCACATCTGAAATATGATGGTTTTTCAGCCCATCTCCCTTTTAAGAACCTGTGCCCTGTGATTGTGCTGGAGCCTGGCTGCATCCCTTCCCGAGCACAGATTATTTGAGATATGTGCTCTTCTCAGCCCACTTTTATTAAGGCCCTCACTAGCTTTGCACTGGAACACTTTCCTCATGCTCAAAAGTTGAAATTTCAGGTTGTGCTCTGAGACTACTTCTTAACTGCAGCCCTAATGGCTAAGACAGCTTTAGTCTATTTGTTATTAGTTTATTACTTGCTGAAATTTCCTTCATGAGCATAGAGTCAGGCTATTATGGCTTTGTCTGTTGCTGTTATTAAAATACTCTCTCTACACTAAAAGTAAATCTGACTGCTTTCATTCCAATTCTAACCAAGTCCCCTCCTGCCCCCAGATAAACCCCAGCACATCAGGTTCTTAGCAGGCACATGCTTGTCTGCAGCACAGCTCTCTGGTGAAATTTATCTGACTGTTTTGAGACTTGCTGAAGTGTTAGTCCACAGAGGTATTATTATATTGGAAAGGTTCTATATTACTAGAGCTTCCTACCTCCTTGATGTTTCTCACAGGCAGCTCCTCTGAGTACTAACTCTTCCTTCTTCTTGCAGTAACCAACTGACTCCAGTTCCTTCTTAAGTACCCACCCCACTCTTTTATAGCACTCTTCTTCTTATTGGCTACATCTGTGGCCTGTTAAACTCAGGCATGTTCCTAATTTCTGATAATTGGCTCAGCTGCAACTCCTTAGGGGTAAGATTACTTTCTATGCTACCTCTGTTTACTTGTATTTTGTCCCCCTACACACATGAATGGGACAGCATTCTTCAGCATTGTTGGATTTAGAATTCTGCTGTATTAATTACGAAATAATTAACTATCATTTACTGTGATTTTGGGGGTTGCATTTTTCCTGCACGTAAGAACCTGTTTTTTTTGCCAAAAGGCTTACTTTGGGGGGATAGAATGTAAGAAAATAAAGGTAGTGTAGAGAGTAATCTCACCCCTAAGGAGTTGCAGCTGGGCCAATTATCAAAGATTAGAACAGGCCTGACTTTAACAGGCCACAGGTGTAACCAATGAGAAGAAGATGCTATAAAAGAGGGGTTGGGAACCAGACCCAGTTGGCTGCTGTATGAAGAAGGAAGAGTCAGTGCTCTGAGGAGCTGCCTGGGAGAAACACCAACAAGGTATGGAACTTTTGCAATGAGGAAACAACTGTATGGAACCCTTGTAATAAGAGGACAACAGCTTACTATCATAATCACTTAGCAAAAATATAGCTCTTTACTTATTTTGCTGTGTGTTTATTTGTGAGGTACTGAGCTTTACCTTTTTATAGGCCCAGTTTCTACTGATAGCTCAGTTTGGTAAGAGCTAGAGGAAAGTTACCTACTATCATTAGTAGAGCTACATTTTTTCCTTTCTAACTTCCTATGTACATATTATAACTGTGAAGAATTCTTTTTGATTTATCTTCAGTCACTTTTCAGAGGAGGGCATAATCTGAGCTGTAGAAATAAGTTTAACACGAGGAAAAGACTTATTTCAGGAGAAGGAAGTGAGAGCCTATATCAATATACTTGCATTGCATTCTAGTGTTTTTCAGGAAACTTAAAAAAATTCTTTCTGTACATTTAATCAGTAAAAATTTTTATTTCTATTAATGTTAGATTTTCAATGTTTAAAGTGACTCTATGATTTCACTGTCTAGTCATTAGGCAAGCAGAAATCAGAATATGATAAACCTATCAAAGGTGTGTGGAATATTTTGTGTGTGGCATGTTTTTCCTGGTTGTCTTGCTTTTATCCCCAAAACTTGCCTGACTTCTATAGCTATACATTTGTGAATATGATTCTGTCAGATGTCTTAATAAAATTCTAGATTTCATCCTCCAGTCTTTCTCTAATGCTGATTATATTCCAAACATATATTGTTGATTTCCCTGCTAGAGCAAAGAAAGAATACTGTCAAAACTTACAGAAGGCTTTTTCCTCCTCTTTTATTTACTTAATGAAGCAGAATTCACTAACTGCAGTAACATTTCTCATAAGCTTTAGCTTTGCAAATTCCTTTACTTCCACCCCCATGCTACTTTAATTAAAGTTAAAATTTAACACGAGATTTTATCCTGAGAAGGCAACCATTTGGAGCCACTATGTGGTTTTTTTCCTCTGTGATTTTGTTACCACAACTGTCTGTGCTAAAGCTCAATAAAATATTATTGATAGCTATTACATTATTGCTGTCCTGATAAAATGACATAAACTGTTGTGAGCCATCAGTTTCATTCTTTGCTTGGTTGACTGGCTGGACAAGCCACCAAAATATTGAGGAGGATCAGGCAGTCCTGTTATTTCCCATAGGTTAATGAGGTACAGCAGCAATTATATTTTCCCTAAGATAATGCCTTTGCAGCCACATCTCCCTGGTAATCACCATTTAATTTGGCAGCATCAAACACCTGTTGCTCTAAAAGAGGTATTTTCCAACCAGTTACAGAGAAGATGCCCCTATTTAATTAATTCCTGGTATGGAAAGTTTCATTAGATAATTACACTAAGTCAGGACCTTATTTTTATGCCTCACCTGGCAGAGCAGTTTTTGCCCTGTGCAGGGAGTGGAGTCATCCCAGAGCCAGTGCTGGGATGCAGAGAAATCCACAGTGCTGGGGAGCTGTGCCTGTGGGGGCAAAATATCTTTTTGTGAGTTCTGAACGTTGCCACCAGCTTTTGTTTGAGCTTATTGAGGAAGGAGAAAGTCTGAATAACTTTATACTTTTAGCTGTTACAGTGTTGCTTTATTAAGAGAATTTGCATTAGTTGCTTCTCAACTAGCAGAAGTATCCTCTTGGGTTTTGTTGGCATGTTTGTTTTCTAAATGAAGAATCTTGGTGTTTAAGACTGATACAGCATTTCATAGCTTTAAATATAAGTGAATGAAGAGTGTTGCAACAATAATGACTTTCAGAAAGCAAATAAATATAAGAAGGCTCCTTAAAGAAATCAAGCAAATAAAGTGATGTTTCTGTTTTCTTCTGTCTTAGATGTTCCCCCAATGCTTTTGTGTTTTTGATAGCTGCCTATTGATATTGCTGGGGGGAAATTCTTGAGTTACTAATGGCTATTTCAGCTCTGCTCCTCCAGGTGGGCAGAGCTGCTGAAGGCTTTCAGAAATGCACCTTCTGTAGTTAAAATTAGACTTAAAAGCTATTTTAAGTGTCTTTTAAGGTAAGACATCTAGCCTATAATAGCATGATTTTGGCACAACACCTTACATGACCATTTTGATTTGTTGCTGTCTTTATTTTGCTAGAAAATATGAAAAAGATATTTGTTTCAAAATAATCTTCCTTTCAAAGTGAAAATAGGTTTTCCCCCCTTTTGTTATGCAACATGTTGCAGTAAGGATCCACAATCACTTTTCTGTTTTAAATGCTATTACTTACAGCTTCTGGGAGAGTAAAACCATTTCATTTTTATTTTAAACCTACATTATGGGCTTTATTTGTGCTGCTTTAGGGTTTATGATAATAAGAAGAAAGGCCTGGGTAGAAAAAGGAGTTCAGATTTGTGTAACTGAGCCAGAAAACAAAACTTGGTAACATTTGAATTGTTGCCCTTGGAAACAATAAATGCAGTCTATCCCTGGTTTTTAGAAGGGTTGGATTTAGGCAAAGGCACCTTCCATCAGGCAGCCAATACAAGATTTAAGCACTTTTGAATGAGATTTTGAAGTGGAAACTAAAGGTATTAGCACCACAAACCTCCAGTGAGTGTGTGAGTCTGGGTTTATTACAGTTGTGTGAATTTGTTTCCCTCGGTGGATTCTGAGAGCTGTGGAGGCATTTGGCTGTCCTTCTCTTACAATCTGATTTTGTTATTTTCTGCTGATGCTGTGCTGCTTCTTCTGTCAGATTAAATTTACAGGCATATTACCTCGCCTGACAGAAACATGAACTGCATGGATTTTTCAAAGGAAGGCTTCCATAAGGAGAAACAGGACAGGGTTTTTTTTTTTTTATTTTTCCCCCCTCTTACTTTTCATGCTGGTTTGCCCAAATCTGTTAATTTTATTATCATCCTAAATTACTCTTATAATATTGAGCTGAGCTTGCTTTCTTATCTACAGTGAAATTGCTGTGTCATTGAAGCACTAGTAATCCTACCAAGACTGTGTTAAACTAAATCAGGTTCAGGACATTTTGGTGGGGGTTTTTTGTTATTTACTTTTGACTTGCTATGCAGCTTTAAGGGAAGATCCTTCTGCAACAGTTTCACACAGCTTCTGAGGGAATTCTGTTATTAGAAGGTCAGCTGATAACAGCATTTTGTGGTGCTCTCAGAATTGCAGGATTCAGGTTGAAAGGGGAATCTGAAGGTGTTGTTCAACATGATCATAAAGGGGAGGCAAGGAGTGGAAGAAAACTTCTGAAAGTGTTGGTGCAATACAGAAACATCTAGACTGGGCAGATTGGATTCACAAATCACAGCTGGTGTCATGAGGGGACAAAAGGACCAAGAGGCAGGGCTGAGGGGGAACAGGCTTGATTGGGAAGGCAGGATTGGTATGCAAGCAAAACTGAAGCAGGTTTGCCATCAGAATGGGACACCTGCTAGGAACAAAGTTAAATGGAAATCACAGGCCTGGGTCTGGAGGAAGGAAAATTCAGGAAGATAATGCAACTGGAAATGGAGTAAGTGGAGTGTTTTGATGGAAGGAAATGCTGAGCACAAGGATGGGTAAACAGTGTGCTGTCATTACCAAGAACTGTCCTGCCATGGCCATTTTTTTAGCTCACTTTAATTGCTGGTTGTGACGTGACCTAGTTGAAAGTGGCTGCTACAGAACAGAACCTATGGAGAGTCTCCCCTCACACAGCACTGAGCAATTGGAAAGCAGATAGAGCATCACATAGATTTTCTGTCTCTTTGTCTCTGAGGGATACAGACCAGCAGATATTTTCTCTCAAGCAAGAAAGAGATGTAGACTTAACAATTTAGAGGAAGTTGATTGACCATCAAGAAAGTGTTGTAATGATTGAGGAAGCATTTATGAAATGATAAAGGCTGCTAGAAAGCATCTCTCTTTTCCCTACTACTTGGCAACAGTTGCCACAAGACATAGAAGCCCTCTGTGCAGTTCCAAGAGAGATGATGTGGTCTAACATTTTCAAATGTCTAAGTATCATTAATTCCAGCTGACAAATAGCAGTTCCATTTTATCCTAAAAGTCATACTTATCCTAAAAGTATGTCAATAGAGACAGTGGTTTGAAATGTGGTTAGGATATGGAGGGAGTTTGCACAAATTATATAAACCAAGCTTTTTTGTCTGAGCTTTAGGCAGTATATGTGTGTGTGATTGTATACAAAATAAACCCCAGGCCAAAAGAGGCTCATTTTACTTATCACTAAACATTTTAAGCAATGAAATGATGTAAAGCTTCTCTGAAGTTTGATTTCCTCTTATCTGCATTAACTCCATCAGTGATGGCTCCATTTTCATTCAGTGTAAGTGAATAAGATTGTCTGGCTTATGGGTTTTTCCTTTCACATGGCTAATCCATCTTGCTATGCTAGGAGAGAATGATAACCACATTAGTTTTGTAGTTGCATTGATTCTGAGCTGTCCTGTGGTACTGAGGAATATGATCTTTGTGAATGAGAATACTGTGCTTCAACTGCTCTAGTAACAAGAAAAAGATTCCAAATTTGCCTTTTCTGTAAAAATGTTTCTTAACAGATCTTTGACTTAAACTAGAGTAGTAGTAATGGGAATGGAGATTCCACAGCATTTCTAGGCAACCTATTCCAGTGTTTTATTACCTTTGTAACAAAAAGAGTTCTTTGTGCCTAATTGAAATTTCCTCCTTTCTGACTTGTCTGCTACCTGTCATCCTTTTGCTGTGTACCTCTGATAAGAGACAGGCCCCAACTCTCTGTACCCTCCTCCTGAACACTTGAAGACAGCATAAAGGTCTGTGTTAGTCATCTCTTCTTCAGGCTTAACAAGCCCAGTTCTCTCAGCCTGTGCTCATTCAATGTGTGCCTCAGCCCCCTAATTCTCTTAGAGGCTCTGGGCTTTTCGTATTGCAGTGTCTTGTACTAAGCAGCCCAAAACCAGATGGGTCATTCCATCTGTGGGCTCTGAGAATGACTCCCCTGTGACCTGCTGGCAACAATATTGGTGAGAGGGTCCAGGATGTGGTCAGCCTCCTTCACAGCCAGGGCATGCTACTTGCTGGTGTTCAGCTTTTTCTCTACCAGGACACTGGCTCTCTTTTGCAAAGCTGCTTCCCAGCCTCTACTGCTGCATGGGATTATTCCATCCCAGGTGTAGGGTTTGGAATTTGATTTGTGGCACTCCAGGGAAATTTTCATCTTCCATATCTAATCTACAGCTCTACAACTGAGCTACAAAGTTGTAGGGGAAACTCTCAGATGCCTTGCCCAAGTCAAGGTAAGGGGCACCCATTTTCCTCCCCTTGTCCACAGAGTCAGTGATCTTCTCACAGAATAGTCAGGTGTGTGTGGCATTGTGTGCCTTTGGTAATTCCAACCTGACTGTTCCTTCTTATCCTTTGTCTGCTTGGATATGGCTTCTAAGGTGACTTACTCCATGATCTTTCTGAAGTTAGGTTGACTGCCCTACAGGAGGAGCTCCCTGGCTCCTCCTTCTTGGAAATGGGTATGGTGTTTGTCTTGCTGTTCATCAAAAGCATCACTTGGCAGTTGTGACCTTTCAAAAATGAGAGGACAATTTTACAGTGACATTGGCCACCTTTCTCCATACCTTCACATACAGTTTGTGTTGTTCCAAGGATCTGGGTGTGTCCCACTGTTTTACAGGCTCCATTCCCAGAGACTGACCCTGGGCTTGGAGACTCTGAAGGCCTAAAGACAAACCTTATGAAGAACTAAACCCCTTCCCCCAAAAAGCCCCAAACAACCCCTCCCCACTCTGAAAACCAAAAATAAAAACCGGAAAAAGATGTAAGGCAAACCAGTCACTGAGTACCTGAGCCTTAGTCACATCCTTTTTCACTGCTTTTCCTGCCAGACTGAGCAGTGGGGCCATATCCTTCCCAGCCTTCCCTTTGCTGCCAATGTACTTACAGAAGCCCTTCTGCCCTCTAATCTCTCAATTTTCCCAGCTACATCTGAGCTTTGGCACTGGCCTTCCATCTCCATGTTCTTGAGCTGGGATGGGAGCTCCCTGTTCATTTGTGCTGGCTTCCCTCCTGCCTGGCAGACTGACCTGTTCCTGTGCACTCCAGAGAGGGTCCATGGGGACCAGCCCCATGTCCTGGGTCACTTAGCCCTGCAGGGCAGGGTTCTGGGGGATCCCCCACAGCCCATTCCGAAACAAACTGAAATATAGTCTGAATTCCAGAACTGTGACTCCAATATTTCTCTTGCTCAATTTCTTCCAGGATGTTGTACTGCAGAATGCTGTGTTTGCTGCAGCCTTGCTGCCCTTGACCTTCACATCTTCTAGCCCCTCATCCTCTTTTTATGTATACCAGGCTGACTGCCTCTCCTAGTCATCTTCTTGATAAGCCACATCAAGAAATTGTCATCAACATATTAACATGATTATTCATGAGAAGAAATTGATTTCATGAAGTGTCTAGTTCAAAATTATGAACTAAAGAAGTTTGAATAAGTTTCCCAAACTACTGGGTAATTATCCAAACAGAACCATTTAAAGCTCTTCCACTCCTTGTATTAATAGGAGCCACAATATTCCCATGCTGACTATGAGAGGAAAAATCAATATCAGCAAACGTACATTCATATTGATTTATCTTCCCTTTTGGCTTTCTAATTTAGTAAAGGCTACTAATGCAACATTACATAAAGATTCTCAGGAGAGTAAAAAGGCTAATAGGAGCAGGTATTTGTTTGTTCTGGGGAGGTGAACTGACTGTGCTGTTCAGAGTCAATTGCTGCCCAGTCTTTGATACATGGACTTTTGAGCTGTGTATCAGAGAGCATTATTCCAGGGAAAAGGATTAGAAGGAGGCACCAAGATGACTTTTTGGAATGCAGGCCCAGCACACTGTTAGGATTTTTGAAAGTCCTCATATGTGTGTACAGAGCAGTTAACCTTTGTTAAATTAGGTTAGAAAAGGGTTTTCAGATCACATCCAATTCTTAAGAATATATTTGATTTGTAATAGATTATTTCATGTCTTTTGCAAATAATAATTTTGTATCAGTTTTTTTGTATAATTTGAAAACAGAAGTTTGTGGCTATCCAGGACATCAGAAAGGTGAATTATGGGAAAATGAGTCAGTTAGACACCTGTATGTTACATCCTGAGATATTAAATGGGGATGTGATACAGTACAAACTATTGAATATTTCACCTGGTATAAAGCTTCAGGAAAAAAAACTTTGAATTAAAAAAATGCTCCTTGTATTGTTACAAACATGGAAGTGCAACAGGTTATAAAATGGGAAGAGCATTCTCTGTGCTCTTACTGTGCACAATCAATAGGAACAGGTTTGTGATTGGAAGGTTTCCACATGGTTGGGGTTTTTTTTCCTCCCCCTTTTGAGGATACAGCACTCATGAGGACAGTGTCAGAAAGTAGGACATTTCCTTATCCTACCAAAGGACAAGGAAAACAACAGATTACTGGAAAATAAGACAGAATAATTAGGTCATTGAAGGTCTGGGCTCATAGAGGTATTTGGTGTCCCAGAAGAACAGCTGATAATCTGCAGCAGAAAAATCACATTTTGAGGATGAGTGTAAAGGTTGAGTTCTGTCTTCCAAAGCCCAAATTCCTAACTTTTTTTCAACTTTTCTTGAGTTTGGCCTCGAAGGCATTTTATTAGGGAAGTAAATGCAAGAACAGCCTTTGTTACACTCTGTTGGAGAATTAATTTTCCTTAGTCACCTTCATTGAACTGTCAACAAGTCCTTTGCTTGCCTTGCTGGAATGAAGGAGCATTCCAGCTTGATTTGGGGTACCAAAAGACAGGGTGGCTGTCTCCAAATGGCCATGGCATCATAGTTTCAAAATCTATGTTCAGCCTGCTCTTTCCTATTGTCCATCAGCAAAGACTTTGACTCCTGCTGGGAATTAGTGATACCAGAGTGGTTCACTGTAGAGATCTGCCTTTTTTCCAGGGGAAGGGGTTTCACTGTAAATCCAACCTCTTTACCCAGTCTTTTAGTTCCAAAAGTAGAGAACAGAAATCAGTTTCACAGAAGTAAGATATTCCAGGGGTTCTGTCGGGAAGTAGTACTTGAACGTAATGTAAATATTATAATTCCATGGAAACAGAGTGATGGTGTTACTCACAGAGGCTTAATTCTTGTATCATTCACACAGTCTTTTGGATATCACTTTCTTGGTATGCACCTCCTGAAACACAGGCTTCCAGCCACCCCTGAATTTGGATACACAAAATGGTTTTATTGTACAGTTTATTAGAACAGCTGAAATATTTCGATTCATAGCCCTTCTTTAACCATTTGGAAAACAGGAGAAACTATTAGTGAGTGTAGATGATCATACTCTTATGTCAGCTGTGAGGAGGAAAGAGGGGCTACAGCTGTTGCAGAGATCCAGGGGTGAAGTTCCAGTTAGTTTTTAGGTTCAGTTCCTCTTGTGTTCTGGGCTGATTCTGGCCCTATAGCTTGTTCTTTTTCAATACTGAGCATATGGAAGTCACAATTCTTTTATGGAACTTTAACTCGACAAGATTCAAGTCATGTACGTGACAGAAGGCCTTGAAATCTGGGCAACGTTGCTTGTCAGATTGCAAGTCCTGGCTCTGAAGCATTTATTACCCATTTTCATTGGGAGTTTCTAGTGTGTGAATTTTTGAATATTGTAGGATAAAGCACTTCATACCCTTCTTTTAAAAATTATTTTTCTCCAGAAACTTGCAGAATAAATTCAACCTCCACCCTGAGAAGTTTCAATCCAAACAGTTAAAACTTTGTTATCAAAAACTGAAAAGAATGTCTTGTAGTAGTGTTGCCTTGTACTTATGTTGTGCTAAAGAGAGGTTATTTTTAAATGAAAATCAAATGACAGGGTACCATTTAGTAACACTGTAGTTCCTGTGGATTTTCAGTTCTTTCATTACAAGGTCTCATACAACTTCACAAATACCTCAGTGAAATGCAGAAATACTATATTCATCTTATTTTTAAATTAAAAAAAGGGTTGGAAAGGCTGCATTTTGTCAGTATGAGTAAAGAAGCAACACTTGTTTGAGGTTAGAGATGAAATAATTTACCAAGTCCTTCCTGGTAACCTTTGAATCTGCAATTTAGGGAGTACTTAGCAGTTCCATTTTTGTTTAGGATGACTGAGGTCAGTGTGGCCCTGTGACTTCAGTAACTTTGAGGTCTCTTATTGTTTGTACAGTCACAACAATCTTGCTTAGTGGCAATAATTTTTTTTTTTTTTTTTTTTTTTACCCTCCATATTCCCAGGTAATGCCTGTGCATTTCCTGCCCAGGTGTCTGGTAAGTGAATCAAGTAATTTAGATATTCTCTTCCATCATTTTGGTTTTGCCCTGGCTAGGAAAAACAAACCATGAACTACTGTGATATCTGGTCTGGAAAAATGCTTCTCAAGACAAAGATTGACTTGGAAATAATTATGGATAGTTTCTAATAGAGGATTCTCTTGGTGCCCTTTCTTTAAGTTAAATGGAGACTCAAGAAAAAAAATTCAAGAGGACAAATTTTAATGTTTTATCTGTTGGCCTGTAGCTTTTAGAAATGTTTTCTTAAAATCCACACTGATACTGTTTGTATTACAATGACCAGTGTCATTCTTCATTTACAGTCATTTTTACCTTCTACTTCTAATGGCCAGTAATCTATCTCCTGTGGCTTGGTGAGGTTATTACCCTCTTTACATTCACAGGTTTGCCTATATTAATAAAATACCTCTGATGATACCTAATGTATTATGTTTGAACTATTTTCTGCTGGCAAAAAAATGAGAATTATTATTTCAGAAATGTTTCAAATTTTTAGCAAGTTTCCCAGTTGAAATATTGACAGCATTGTATGTAAATGATGTTGTTTTCCTCAGGGAGAGTTTAGCAAGGATGTGTCTAGTGTGTGTCCCTTTCTCTGTAAGCTACAATAATAAATTTCTCTGCACTTATAAATCTGCTCTTCCCACCCTTAACTGGGAGCACACCAGCTTCCATGGTGCTACAGGAAGGAAAAGATAGGAAATTGTCAGTACAAACATCCTTACTAACTCTGTATAGTGGCTGGGAAGTGAAGGGTGGAGGATGCAACAGTTTGGCTTAATCAAGATATGTCTTGAAACCAAAGAAACTGAAAAAATTCTTTCTCTCTTTCTGGTACTTTAAATCTGATTTGAACTCAGAAAGCTAAGGAGAGTTAAGAATGAAAAATCACAAGGAAAGTATGCAAAGATGCAATGAATCAATACCTTAAACAGTGCCAAGTGTGGAAGAAACAAAAGTAAAATATGTTGCATGTGTTTTCCTTTTTTTTGGGTGGGGGTAATGTGGAGTGGATTGGGAAGTTGGGACAGCTGGTACATCTCTTATTTAAATATAGTGTATTTCAAGGTGTACTCTGGCTTATCATTTGGAACTCAATAACAGCAAGTGTCCAATAACAAAGGTTTTGAGTCCTTTAGAGGTCATTAATCTTTCTCTGAGGATTCAGTAGTCATTGTCACTCAGGAATCCAGGATGACAGCACTATTTTCCTGGATATTTTGCTATTATGAGAGTCACTTATTCAGGAGCACTTTCTTTATGTGCTTTAACTTTACTACAAGGTACTTGTAGTAACTTCCACGTGTTGGCCTCTCACAGGCTGACATTTTACCCATTGAGTTCATGGGGCCACGTGGTTTTCCCTGCATTCATGGGGGAGCACATGGCTCAGGTCGCTTGGGGAGTGAATTCCCTGTTCAGAGCTGAAGGGAGGTTATGTAGAGAGGGCAGTGCAGTGTGCTTTTGCTTTTTTGGATATTCTGTGGCACACAGACTGCAGGTAAGTGGTACCTTGATCGTTCTTGGAATCACTTTTACATTCAGAAGAAATAAGGTGGTGGAACAACAGCTTCAATCCCACCCTGCTGCATGTGTGTTTCTGGTGAGAGAGGAAAATTCAGCTGGCAATGCCTTCGTGATGTGCACTGTAGTTTTTTGGGTCCAGCTCTGCCAAATGTGTAGATGGTAGCAGGCCAAATGCAGCCTTTTAGTTATGTCTACAAAGAGCTTAATTTGATCCTGGCATTAGTTCTGGTTGCTTAAAGCCACAAAGCAACTTTTTTCCTTTCTTTTAACCCTACACAAAGGAGGCTGCTGCTAGTGTTGCAAAATAATTGAGCCAGAGCCTCTTGCAATCAAAAGATGATTAGCTTCTTGTGTTAGTGTGTGTTCTGATGTGAACCAATCCATTATGTCTGTTTTGTGTTCCTAGGGATGCACTATTTTTGTGTGGAACTTGCAAATGCAGGCACAGTTCACTGATGTTTATTGGTGACCTTGTCTTGTCCTCTGAATTACGGACAAATCTGCTTTGAACATGGGGAAATGCTACTAGCAGTCATTAAGTGGATGTTAGGGTTTTTGTAGTTGTTTAACCTCTCCAAGGCCCTGCTGCAATTCTAGATGTAAAAAAAAAAAAAAAAAAAGAGAAACTGAATTATGGGTGTTTAAAGCTGAAATATTTATAGAAGCAGTTTTTTATTTAAAAATAGCATTTGTGCCTGAGAAGATCAGATGTACCACTTGAGTATGAAAAGCCAAACTAGATTTTAGTTCATATTGTTAATAGAAATTGCATGAAGTTTGATAAAGTAATTTAGCTGAAAGTATTTTTCTTCCAGTCTAGGTTTTGGAATGGCTTTTGTGTTATTAAATATTATAAAGAAAACTATTTTTAAAAATTCTGAATTCTTTATAGTTATAGAATGCAAAGACTGGTGGTTTAATTACTGTTTATTAAAGAAGAGAATGTACTAAATATCAGAACACAAGCCATAGAGATGAGATCTCTCAAATTAAAACAAGCAAATGATGTCAGAAAAATAATTTTGCTTATTAGGGGAAGATAGATGGGAATTCGATCACCAACAAAGTAGAATGTATTGAGATGAAAGTGTGTTGTTGAAGTAGATTACAATTCAAAACTGGACTATTTAGGATCAAAATTTACCTTGATTGCCTGTGAGGGAAACTTATGTGGACTTAAAAAAATCCATCCTTATTAAAAATGAAAAGCAACAGTATGTGAAATCATGAAGTTCCTATTGATCTGAAGCCACTATTTATGTAGATCATCTTTTCACCTGAATGAATGTAAATCCTGCAGGATGTGGCCCAAGTGATTTAAAGGTGGTGGCAATTGTTAATGCTCCAGTATCCACATTGTAGCCAAATTTGGGTTGTTTGGAAAGGCTTCCTTATTTGAGGAATCCTACACTGATGGGATTAAAAGAGTAAAGAAATATCCTGAATTACTCTTCTGAAGCTCAGGGAAAGGTTGTAACATACTGTGGTGTTTTTTCAGCTCAATGAAAGGAACTCTTGCACTTTATAAAGAAAGTGCTAAAATGTGTCAGGGAGTAAAATAAATGACTTGTGAGTTACTGCTTTGGCTTTTCAAATATTATCTTAGAGCACAATTTGGGGGGAAGAGAAGTGCCCATGGAGCAATGATCCACAACTCTAAATAAAAAAATCCAAATTTGAATGCATTTTACAGACAGGTATTCCCAATACTGTGACAGTGCTCTTAAATAAAAAATTGAGGATAAAAGTCTGCCTAAAACTTTGACTACTGACTATAAAAACCAAATCCTGTCTGAATAGGGAGAAATTCTTGCTTCATGTTTCCTTAGGATGACAGATCTTGGCTTTGCAGCTTACCTCCCCAAACCAGAGTAAAGCAGCACTCTTGATTAGTCAAGAGAAGGTGCAAACATTAATATTTACTCCATCACATCACACTATCTGGCTCCACCAGCTTGGAAAGGATGGCTTTAGTCGTGTAGCTTTCCTTACTTATGGGTGTCAGGAAACAGCAAATTCATTGGGAGTCCAATTGTGATTTACCTTTTACCCCTTACTCTTGGTCTGCCATTCATTTTGTCTTTGTAAGGCCTAACACTTCAAGGTGTCTTGTTTCATGGGTCAGAAGAGAATATTTGCTGTATGCTGGAGCACTGAGTATATAAAGAAAGACAAAAAGTAGGTGGAAGCTGGTGTGGAGCTTGTTGTTTTTTAAAAAAGCACAGAACTCTTTTTAAGCTGCAGAGTTGAAGCTACTTTTATGTGAGGGTCCATTAAACATTTATTCTCAGAGGTAATTATGGACAGAGGGGAATGTTAACATCCAGGAATACTGCAAAGCAGCCACCTACTCACCCTTTAATTTCCTAGCGCAGGATTGACCTGACGCCCTGCTTAATTTGAAAACACCTTGCATCCTGCCTCCAAAAGTATCATTTTGCTACAAAGTTTGCAAGATCCCTGTGATTTCATCAGATGGAATCCAAGCATAGAGAACAAGATCCTATTTTCTATCTTCATGGATACACTAAGATTTAATTAGTCAATATTATAAAATTCCATATAGGCATGACAATTTGGTCCTTCACTTCAGCATAGCCCAGCTTTTAGTTGTCCTGCTTGCCATAGTACCAGCAATTTATCTCTTGGAAAATCAGTTGTAGTTACTAATCCAATGGGACTTCAAGAAGAAATTAGGGTAGCACCAAAGGTAGTAAAGCTGGTCAGCAGATTGCATTATTCTCCTGGAGAAGTACTGAGCTAACAAAACCATGGCTTGGGTTTCACTGTGCTGCCTGCTGTGCAATCTCTCTGTAATTGTAACATACAACTGGTAGCTCAATTCATGGTCATTCTACATCTCACTGAACCTTTTCATATTCATATTCTGACCAAGTTCTTACAGCAGTAAATCGTTTTGCTTGGCATTTTTCAATTCCAATTTCAAAGTATGGTGCAGTGTTAATTCAAAATGAAGCTTTAACTCAAATGTCAATTGTGACTAGTAAAATTATTCTTAAACACTTTTTGTGTGCTCTGAAGATTTTTTGGATCTGAATATCATCAGTGACTGTATTTAATGCTGCTGCAAACTATGGGAGCTTCATCTCAAGGACTGAGGAACTTAGAACACGGGGAGTCACGAGTGTGTTCTTAACTGGGGCCAGAACATCAGCTCAAGCTGATTGCTCCTTTGTGTCACTCTCAGGGCAAGAGTGTGATTCATCACTTCCATTCTGCTGAATACTCAAGTGCAGATGCATCTTCATGGGTTAGATTTTACTTCCATTGACGACTAAATGGCATCGTGATCTCATTTGTAATAATGTAAGTTGGGAGTAATTTGGTAAAGGCAATTGACCTACATCGGTGTAATTCTTGTGTGAAATCTTGTCAGATTCAACAGCTTCTCTAGAAACAGTTTTGATCTTAGCAAATACATATGTTTAGTTCCCCAGGAAAGCATGTGGATTTCCCCTGCACTGGGGAGCATCTGTGGGTTCTGCTTTTTGTTTGTCAGTAGAATATTTTAAAAATGAATTAAGACATTTAAACCTTGTGTTCTTCATGTGTGTAAGTTCAGGCATGATGTAGCTTTCAATGAATTATTAGACTTGACCACCAGCTCACTTCCATTTTGACAATAATACCATCTGCCATTCTTTCATAGTGTGCTTGTTCCTCTATCTTTGTAGCTCTCTTGATGACTACATTGTTTTGATATGCTAGGCCAGTTAAGCTGCAAAAATCTAGTTTAAAAATAGCTGTATGATTTTAAAATGATTTTTAAAAACTGGAGGAGCTCAGAAGAAAAAATTGTTTATATGTGGTTATAGATCTATTTTTGTAGTTCTATTTCTGGTAAACTGAAGCTGATACACCAGCACAAAAAAGATGATTTATGTAAGTATAGATATGGAGTCATTTCAGGCTGTGGTCAGGATCATCTTACTGGCATGTCTTTGGGTCACTGGGCCAAGCAGGGTTTGTTTAGGTTTTGTTGTGCATTTTTCTTTCTTTTTTGTTGCCTTTTTTTCCCCTCTCCATAGCATTCTTCCTCTGTCAACCCATTTTATTTTGAGAGCAGAATTTCCTCCCTAGTTTCTTCCTTCTTCAGCTAATTCATGTCTTTTGCTTGTAGACATCCGCTGGGCTGCAAAAACAGCAGTACAGTAGTGTAGAGCTAAATACAGATATTCAAAACATGAAATCTGTCAGTCTGTCCCTTGGGCACGAGTCTGTGCCTGTTCATGTTAGAACAGCAGACACATGCCTTATTAAATCAGGTGCTCTTTGTGCAGCCTGTGCTCTGTGGATTTTCTCTGCTCTGCTGCTGTGCTCATGCTGATAAGGGTTCCTTCCCCAGGCTGCAGTGCAACCAGCAGCCCCTGTTGTTTGTGGTAGCAATTGCCACAAACACCACGGATTCAAATGGGAGTGAAATGCAATCAGAGGGGTGTAAAGGTCCCATATTGTAATTTTCTACATTCTCAGAATCTACCAGCCTGGAACTTTTAGGCTGTGCTTTTCCTTTGGGACTGACAGGCAGCACTGACCAGTAGAGAGCTCAGAATGTGGATATCTCCATTTCCCTGCCTTTCTCCAAAGTTCAAGCTGTGTTCCTTCAGGAGATGGCAGCAGATGATACAATAATTGTACAAGTCAGGCTCCTGTGACTGAAGAGGAGAGATGTCCAACAGTTACTCAAGTAACAGAATTATCAAGCTTTTTGCATTGCAATGATACAGAGGGAACTGAGTAAGATTTTGAGCCTTTTGTGTTGAAGCCTAACATAAGAGAAGAACTCTTCAGACTAAAGAAAGATGGTCCAGTGCCTGATAGCTCACAATGTGGAAAAAAGCTTTCATATCAAATTGGATCATGCTGTGTTTTATTTTATGAGCACTCATGCCTGTTGGTAAAGAGCATGGCTTTGTTTTGCTCTGGAAGTGTAAAAGAAGAAACTGAGGAAATGGACAGTTCCTCAGTTTCAGGGATTTAGTTGTTGATTTCAAGGAGCCAGGTCTGAAATGTTCATCTTGATTTCACTCATCCGCTCTTCTTCTGAAGTCGCAGGACTCCCACTGTCTAATGGAAACACAGGTAAATGAGACACAGGACATCTGAAAAGGCTGTCAGGGAACAAAGTGGGAAGTGGCGCTTCTGTTCTCTACAGTTTGGTTCTTGTGCAACATTGGGTCAGGCATTTATTTGGTTTTTACCAATATGAAAGATTTCCTATGAAAAGTATCATTATAATTTAACAGGATCAAGACCTCAGTCCTTTACAACTTCTTTTTTTCCCCTTGATTTAAGGAAACAGGGCAAAAAGCTGAGGAGGGGACAGGAAAAAGGATTGTCAAAGAATGAAATGATGCTTGCTGTATGTGCAATTGGTACGAGCTTTCCATTACCTTTTATTTTATTTGTTTCTATTTCTTATTAAAAATCATTAGTTTCTCTTCCCATGGCGTAAAGCAAATATCAAATCAAGACTTAAAAATTCCACTGTGCTTTAAAAGAGGGTGAGTTATGAATGACAGTTGAAGCAGTTTGAGCCAGTGATGTAACTTATTCTGAAATCTACCTGTTTTCCCAGCATTTAAAACTATTGCTATTTAAAGTTCAAGCGGAATAGGTCTTTCTCTATTTCTCTTACTCTCCCCTAAATCGAAGAGGATTTTTTAAACCTGATCTGGAAAACTTATTTCTGGTGATACATTACTTTCAGATAAAATTGTCTTCTTTCTGTTCCTTCTCTTTTCTTTCTCTCCTTCCTTCTCCTCCTCTTGTGTATGTTAGGAGTTTAGCTTGGTCATCCTGGAGTTCTGCAGATGCAACTCTTATAAACTAGTGTATACATTGATGACATTATAAAATAACTGAACTCTTAACCATTTCTGTTAAGGCAATATAAATAATTCCTTCAGAACATGTGGAACCAGCTAGTAAAGATTTTCAAGTTGTTTATTGTTTTATTTTGCTTGTCTGCATGTTTAGACAAAGATGGGAGAATTAAAAGTGGAGACATAAATAAACTGTTCTGCTTGTGTGTTGGAAGGGTAGTTTAAATAGCAGTATAACATTTTTTTCTCAGCTTCTAAAGCTCCAGATTTTTTTGAGAAACTGCAAACATAATGAACATTTCTTTATACTTACATCAATTCAGAACCTACTACCTTGCAGTATTATCCTCCAAATCAAATAATGCTCTTGACTTTGCTGCCTGTCACTTCAATGATTTTTTTTTTCTGCTTCTGTTCCACCAAGGTTCCACTGCAGCTGAGGAAGCTTTGGAGGGCAAATATTCAGGCAGACACCCATTACATATTGCTACAATTATTTGGGATTATTTTCAGCACTCTTGGAGTTCACAGTGACAGCCACACAACCATTTTTAAATGAAATCTATTTGAATAATTATTGTGTGCAAGCCCAGATCTGTGCAACAGAAGCAGATTTAATTTATAGTGTACAGGAACCTTTTCAGGATACCTTAAATATCTCTCTAGCAAAAAGCACCTCTGAACACTCTGTTTCACACTTCCAGAACTTCTGTAACATCTTAAAGTCCCACTAAATGAGTTTTTAGGATGTCCTAGCGGAGGGATTAGTCAAGATGGCACCTTAATGAAATATACATTTTTTTAACACTGATGATGTAACCAATTCATTTAGGGTTTGTGCAGCATTTGCTTTTGCTGTTTTGACAATAATTTTTTTTGGAAATAAAGAGCTCTTTTGAGCAGTCTATTGGAACTAATTTGGTTTTAAAGGGCAGTTTGCAAAAAATCAAACAATGTTTAGGTGGTGCTGAGAACTCTGGTTTGTCTGTAACCATACAATTTAGAAAATGGCGTTGAAATCAAGAATTGCTATATATGGAAGTTGTTTCTAGCCTAGTGCCCATTTTGAATTGACCACAAAATCATTATTCAACTAAACATAATTACCAGTCATCTTAACAGGAGGCAATAGGAGAGATGCAAGTTGTGGGACAGATTTTAAGACCACACAAAATAAAGTTGCTGCAGTTGAAATAGAGGTGGATTTCTGGGTGAGTTGTGTTTTTCTTCATTTTGGAGAGAAATAATTGGGAGGGGAAAAGCCAGAGGAACACCACAAAGATTGAATTATAACCAGATACACTTGCTAAGCAGTGTAGCCCTTCAGTGCAGAAAGAGTCATTGTTGAAAATGGAGTGTTGACATTGTGTTTCAGGCCAACAGCAAGGCAACTGACTATTCTAACAAATTAATCTAATCATCTTCCTCGCAGCTGATCCATAAGATGATGTATTTTTAGACTATTTTATCTCATTAGTGATTATTGCAAATCCTCCAAAATCTGTCAGAACTCCAAATTGCTGACTTCCTTGAGTTTGTCAATAATTCTCTGTGTTGACAAAGCATATTTAAAAGTTTTGAATCTTTAAATTCCAAAAGACAAGGTAGGAGTTTGGTCTTACGGCCTGCCCCAATGTCAATTTTCTTGTCTTTTTTGAACTCAGTTTATGAGTTTTATACTTGGCATTGGTTTTCCTAGCTAAATATGTTTTTCTGCATTGCCTTCTTATTTTCACTTTGTGTAGTTTTCATTGTTTGCTAATTAGGTCCACTGAGGGTTCCAAATGTCAGCACGTAATTCTTGTAGTCACTGTCAGGTCCTCCTCAGCAGCTTGCAAACATTTGTTCTTTGAAGAATCCCTCCCTCTAAAATAGTCTCTTTGTGCTTGCCCTAAATCCAAAATTCTGTGTGGTTCTTAGTTAAGAACAGGCTACAAACTCCATGTTCTTGAGTGTTTTCTAGAACTGTGATGGAAGATTAGAATGGTAGTAAACTCTCAATTTTGTGTAAGCTGGATTAATTGGATTAAAATTTTTTTCCATTGTACATCTCCTTATAGACTTTAAAAGTTCATGTCTTGTTCAACTAATTATTTTAGACTAGTATTAACAGCAACAATTTTGCTTTTTTTCTTAATTGGCAGAAGTTCATGAAACAATTCTGAATTTAAACCTTTGTGTCAATATGTAACCAATCTAGATAGACTCAATTATTTCTTATTTAAAATAGGCACAGGGCAACACTTTTTGTCAAGTTTGGGTCTTTCCCTTAAACTTTTTGGCAGAGCCACTAAATTTTTCCAGCCAATACTTTTGTATTTAAATTCTGCAAAGGTGTTAAACCTTACTCCTGGCCAGGTACCCATGATGATGATGGCATAAGGAAAACTCCTTACTAGCTACTTTCCTACCCATCAGTCAATTATCTTTCCTTTTTTCCTCTTGGATCTAACATTTTCTGTCATTTACCAATACTAGGCCCTAATATACTTTAGTGGGCCATACAACTTGATATTATAATTACCCTTCTAATTTTTGTAGTTTCTTGACAACATTAAATGCAAATATAAAAGCTAATGACTGAAATTTCAAGGTCAAGCTACCACTTTTTTTTTTAATTTGAAAATTACAGCTAAATTTCCCATCTTTGAAAATCAATCTTTTTCAGTGTAAAAAATTTCAAAAGTTCCTGTGTGTATGTAACTGTTCCAGATTTTAAGAAATAAAATCACCTAGAAATTCTGATAATCCATCTTCTGCTTCCCATCCATCCCAGACTTCTTTTTTTTATCTTGAGAAAGTCTCCTGTGTTCTAGCTAGCTGATAATTTTGAAATGTCTGCAGTTTCCTGACCACACTTTGAATAGCCTTGGGTAGGATTATCAATTGCTTTAATTTCAATTAAAATTAAGCAACCAAGAAAAGTCAAATAAAGAACATTTTAATACATCTGTATTCATAGGTCTAAAAAGGTAATTTTTTTTCATTATCAAACAAGAAGTGTGGGAGATGATGCAGCTTTAGATGTTACATAGTTCAAAAGAATAGAAAATAACTGGGAGAACAATTCTTGCCACAGCAGTCCTGAAATATGAGAAAAATGTATTATCACCAATATTTCATTTAAAAATATTTACATTGTAGTTGTGTAATACCAGCAAATTCCCAATATTGGTATATTACTGTGTGTGGACCAACAATGCAGCCTTGTCAGAAATGACAGGAGTTGTTAGGAGCAGTATGTTGTTCATGCACAGTGATTCTTTAGAGTGCTCAGGCTGTTGCTTTAGGCTGGAATGGTCATTTATTTAAAATAATATCCCATATTCTTCAGTGCAAGGAAGTGCAGAGTCTTATGGGAAGCCTTCTCTGTTGGCAGAGGTGCAAAACCTAAAATCTGTGGGGAAAAAATTCCTTTCAGCAAAGTAACACAGAGCTCTGGCACCAATCCTCTGAGCTGGCCCTGGGAGGAATTGCATTTGTATTGTGAACATAAGTACCATTTCTGGGATAAAAATGCATTTCTTTTCCACTTTTGAATAATTTACCCTTTTCTTTTAGAGTAGAAGGCATTACTGCCAAAATAGTGTGAGCATAATCTGCTGCAATTAGACAGCCTGTGCAGTGGGCCCAGTGGAAACCTTACATCATTTTAGAAATTCTGAGGCTGCTTAAAAGAGACTTACAAATAATGTTATAAGTTATATAAATAGTTCAGTGCAGAGTTTTTGCACACTCTGGTCTGCCTTCCTCCCATTGCTTTCCAGCCCCATTTGTTCCATACATCTTGACAGTAACTCCTCCTTTTGGAAGTAGGGAAATGTTCAGGTGGTTTCTGTTCTGAAGACGGATGCAGGTCCCATACTGGATTTTGGAGAAGTTGTTATTGCCCAGTGTACTCTTTATAAGGCAGGAAAACAGGGAAGGGCTGCTGTATTGTGCACAGAACAAAACATTCCTGGCATGAGAAATGGAGTTGCATGTTCACAGTGTGTACCCTGCAAGTCATTTTTTGGCACTTTACAACTTTAAATAGCAATTTTTCAGGAATCTCTGACTTGGTGCTTTATATGGTCCTCATCACAATTGTTCTCTGAGCAACTGGAGAGCAATTATTCTTCTTGTACTTTTGCATGGGATAGAAAATTTGTATCTCCATTAGAGAGGCCTAAGGCTGAATATACATTGATCATTTGTCCAGTCTGTCATCATGGGCTTAGAGAAAGTCCACAACCACTGATGCAGGCCAGGGTGGGATAGATACCCTTTATTCTGATCTTTGCATTGTCCATCTCACCTCCAGATCTGCTGCTGCCATATCAGACAGGGACTAAGAACTTCTGAATCGGATTTGTATTGAAATAATAATTCTTTCATAATTTTCTTTAAAGCTGATCTCTCACTTGTATACTCCTCTTTGGGTGTGCCTGTGGGGATTGAACTCTGAAGAAGGCTAATTTTCCTAGTTTCTATGGAGGTTCACACCTCAATTTCTTACCTGAAGTGGTCTATATTAAATGTGCATTTCAGTAATCACATTATGAAAAAATCTTACAAGCATTTTTACTTCAAATTCTTGTTTTCATGGACTACATCTTCTTTGTGTACTTGGACAATGCAAATACTTTAGGGGAAGGTGTGGTATTCACTCTTATGCCACCTGATTCATGAGCAGGATCTTTCCATCTTAATCCTACAATCAGTTTCTTTCCACTTCTCTCTATAGGAAATTATTTTATTGGAATTGCTGAGTAAGGAAGCCTCAAGTTATAGTAGAATTTTTATTTATGCTGGAGAAATTAATGCCAGCTAATAGTGTTGTTTCTTGTTCTGTTTTTCTTTGGTATTTGATTTTTGGTAATTGGCCCAACTTGTGTCCTACTGTGGGAGCTTGGCAGAGAGAGAGAGGGATAAAGAACGGAGGGAAAGATTTGTAGGTGTCAGAGACAGCTTGTGTATGTGCCTGCATGCATATGTGAGCTGGCAGAAAGCAGGGCTGTGTGGATTTTAACTGTTTAAATAATACTGTACATTAATCTTCAGCTAGCTGAGGATGTGACCCAAGAAATGCAAAGGAAACATTTCCAGGTGCTCCAGCAGTGTTTGATTTCTAGGCAGGGGTGATCAGGATGCATTTACTTTCCAAGATGCCTTGTCCATGCAAGGGTGAATCATGCAAGGCTCAGTTGACTCATGGATGGAAAAAATGGAGTTAGCACAACTCAAAATGGCAAGGATTTGTGGTCACAAGTGGAAAACAAAATGTACATGTACACAACAAATGTAGGCAGTGAAGTATCTTGTGTTCAGTCCCTTTTATAATGGTGAAGAGAGGACTTGACTTTTTTAAGAAAAGGAAACTTGAAAATGAAAGCGAAGATATTGTCATTCTACCTCTAGCTGAGATCTTGCCTGATCTGGTAAATTAAATGGGTACGTGCATGTGACATTATTAGAGAAAAACTAGGCAAGAGAGGACAGAGTATTTTAATTGCTCAGAGGAACTCTTCCTCCTGAGTCAGAATTAAAGCTGTGCCTCTCCATGCTGTCAATGGCAATATGGTGTTGGTTAATTACCCTTTGAACAGCATCTAATGCAGAAGTTGTGATGATCAGTGGTTATTAGAAACCAAAATGGCCTTTATTTAGGACAAGTGATTTGGCTGCATCCAGTTTTCGGTAAGTGCTTTACATCTATTCTAGTTTTTCTTGTAGTTCCAAATGGATGTGTTGTGTGGTGGTTGTTGGTTTTTTTTTTGGTTTCTTTCCATGAATCTGTTAGCTGGTGGTGTTTTCTATAATATTTTGAGTTCCAGCTGAAAGACAGCTCAATTAAAGTGGAGGGGAGAAACCCATCTCCACATGAGGCTATTTGATACTGGTAGGCATCTGTAGAGAAGGCACTAAGTTTGTTCAAAAGTATTTCTTTTATAGAGGTACTATGAATTGTAAATACTCTTCTAGTTAAAATGGAAAACCACTTGAAAGGAAATACCCATGGTGCTTTAAGCTTCACAAATAGTATTGCATGCATGTGATGCTAGGTGGGTACTCGGTTATGGTGGGAATCTACAGCCCTGGATTTGCACCTAGGGCTTGGTATTCCAGGTGTTCACCTCTGTGCATGTCAGTGGTTCAGTTCTTCGGGTTGTGGCAGTTTCTGCAGTGGTTCTGAGGAGTGTTTTGGGACTCTGCATCTCTTGTTTAACATGGCAGCTCGGAGAGTCCAGATAGGTTTAACATGTGCTGCATTCGGTTCGCAATTCATTTTCGAGGAGTCGTTTTCTCTCTCTGCGGAGGCTTCAATTACAGAGGGCCAAATGACAGGCGTAATTAAGCCAAGTGGTGGGATACCGGCGGAGCACTCCGGCGTTTCCACCAAGGATTTTGCAAATCCTAGCTTGATTAATCTCTTTAAACATCTGTGCATCCTCCGCTGTGTGCAGCTCGCCCCTGGCTCCCTCTCCCTTCCTCCGCCCGCGGGGGCTCCCGCCCGGCTCCCGCGCACCCATCCCGGGCTCCGCGCTCCTCGGGATGCGGCTCGCACTCCCGTTCCGGGGGCAGAGCCCGCCCCGCGGCTCGGAGCGGGGCCGCTGCCGCTCCCCGCCCGGTGCCCGCTCCCCCAGGCAGCCGCCGGCTCCAGCTCGCCTCCTTGACGTCATGTCTGTGCCGAGGCTCCGGCAGGCGCAGTGGAGGCAGCAGGCAGCGTGTTAAACTTTCGCAGCGACTCCGGCGTTCTCGCAGCGCCGTGCGAGAGCGGGGAGCTGCGTGCAGCCGCAGCTGGAACATCTGGAAGCGTTCAGGGTGTCTGTCTGTCGGCGAGAGGCAGAGAGCGGGCGGCGAGCGCGCTGTGAGGGAGGGGAGGGAGTGAGGGGCTGGGACTGTGCTCTCTTCCTCTGCAGAAACAGCTCCCTGCCAGCACAACGCGCTCAGAATGGCTTTGAAGAGGAGGAGCAGCGGCGTTTGAACATCTCCCCCCCTTTTTTTTTTTTTTTTTTGCCTCGTCCTCCTGTTGTTAATCTTATAGTTGGTGGATTTTAAAAAGACATTTAACCCTCAGAGGTTTGTCCTGGATGCTTTTGCTTTTTTTCCTTTCCCCCCCACCCCTCCTCTCGTTTCCCCCCTTCCTGTTCTTTTTTATGGTTTAACAGCCAGAGGTGCTGTGCTAAATTCTTGGAAGGGGCCCGGATGTACTGAGGATGCATTGCAATCTCACTAAAGGAGGCAGTAGTGGAAAGGATCAGTTTTTGGTGTTTGATGCAATAATGGGAATCAGGTAATAATAAAAGGAGAAATTCTGCAGCTCCATTCTTCCTTGAATTTTACCAAGCCGATTTTCGGAGGGATTATTCTGGACTCGTTTTAAATGGTCAATGAAAACAAGAGGATGTACATTCCAGAAGAAAACCATCAAGGTAAGCCTGAGATTTACCTCCGAGGACCTAGCAACCGTTCCCTCCCCTGCCCTTTGTCCCTTCTCTCCCGGCTCGGCTCCGCCGAGGACAGCCTGTGACTCCGGGCTCCATTGGGAGCGCTCGGCTCCCCTCGGCCGGGCGTGCTCCGGGGGGACCCCGCAGCCCCTCACAGAGCTGCTGTTCCTTAGCACAGCCCGGGCACAGAAAAGTTGCTTTGAGTGGCCGTGTCGGGCTCGGGGCTAGAGGGGCTGCGGGCCGGGGCTCGGAGCTCGGCATCTCCTCCGTGTCCAGCGAGGATTCACTCGCAGGGCCGCCGCAATTCGGGGATCTTGCCCATCAACCTCCTCCCGGTGCCCCTGAGCTCCGTCTGGGTACGGCTTCCCAAGGCACCGGGAGAGGAGCCCTTCCCTTCTCTTACGCTATTTCCAATCTCTCGCACGAAAGGGGAGGGGAAGGCAGAATTATCTGTTTACACACATGTGCACCATGCATGCGCTCATGCCGAGAGAACCAGGGACACCGGGGGTGCCTGTATTGAAATGAAAGTTGGGTTTCACTCGGGGCGCTGATTTCTCGCCCAGCTCCTCGCAGGATCGCCTGCATCATGGACACCAAGCCGTGTGCTGTTGCTCCTCGGCGTTTAGCAAATGCCCCCCGCTATTCCCTGTAGTAAAACTTTGTTTGTCCAAACTCCAGAAGCCTTCCCCCGCCCCCGCCCAACCCCGATGTGCCGTTCCTGAAGTTATTTTTAGCCCGCTACCTGCATGGTGTCACCCCCTCCCCTCCCTCCTTCCCTTCCCTCCATCCCTGGCTGCACACACACACTCACACACACACGTCGGTGTTGCAGAGCAGGCAGAGCCATTTCCTCCCCATGGGCGAGGGAAGAGCAGCGCGGCTCCCGGCGTGTCCCTGTCCCCACCTCAGAACCCCCAGCCCCGGCCAACTTCTCCCTCATCGCCCCCTCCGCTTCCCCAGGGCGGCCACAACTTCCCTGCCGGCAATCGTGTTTGTCATCGGGCATCCAACACCTGCTCCGGGGCCGAGCCTGCCCCGCCGAGCCCCGGGTACCCCCGAACACCTGGGAGGGGCAGCGGCGCTGTGGCAGCCCTCCATGGTGGAAGGGTAGTGGGGTTTAGACATAACACCGCTCTCCTCATGATTAAACGCAGATTAAAAGGAATAAAAACCAGCCAGCACCCGCAGCCCTAAGCACTCCATCGAATAAGGTGGGAGGGGAAAGGAAGCAGCCCCTGCTCCGGAGTGCTCCTTGCGAGTGGGAGCCAGTCTGCAGCACATGCATTCAGCAGGCATAATTGGGCTGCTCTTCCTGGTCCAGCGCTGATAAAGTGGATGAAGAGCTCAGCCTCCATAGCAATATGCCAACGCTATGGCAACCTAAATCCAGCTCCCTCCTTATCAGCTGCAGTGATTATATAATTGCAGGAACAGTTTTGCATCTGTCTCTTGATGCGGGTTGTCGTTACTCCCAGGTGAAAGAGCGACTTGTAAAGCAAACAGAAAATCAGCCAGGTGGAAGAGAGTTCTGTTCCCTGATAGTGCTTGGGTTGCCATTTATTTACAATCTATTTTTATTTTATGCAAACAGCACCTGAAAGGTTAAATTGATCAGTAGTCAAGAAAACCTGGTGGTGAGGAGATGGGAGCAAACCAATCACGAGATGGAATGGAGCCATTAAAGCAGCCACAGATTTGCAGTTGCAAGGTAGTGATGGGAGGGGGGCGGAAGATGAAGCCAGCTCTGGGATCCTGGTCTGCTCCTCTCTTCTGACATGCAAGGCTGATTTAGATCAGTCCTTGCTCTTGTGCTTGGCAGCAAGGTGAATGTTCCAGGTTCTTGGTGATGCAAGGCAAATTTTGATGTCTGTTCTTGAGGTGTGACTGATGTGAGCAGGCCTCTGCTGGCAGCTGCTGCCTGGTATCAGGTCTGATATCAGCCAGCCCACCTGAGCTCACACTCAGCTACCCGGGCAGCTGCTCCAACAGGGCTCCCTCAAGGTAAATAAATAAATAAAATGTAGGGAGGCCATTACTTACATTGTGAGGGCTGTGGTGGAGAGGAATTGTGTTTGAAAGGGCTTTGCTGGCTTTTTATCTGCCAGTTTGGGTAGGTTTGCAATAATACTTGTTTTACACTTCTGGATGTGGCTAGGTGTCCTGAAAATCTTTGGCCTACAGTAAGAATTTCCTGGGTTTTTTTGGATGCGAAGCCTGCTGTGCTTTCATTACAGCCTCCCATTGCACAAAGGCAAGTGAATAGTATGTTATTTGTTGATGCTGAGACACAATGCTCGTTTTTTTTGCTACACAATGGAGCATATTTTTTTAATAGCAATTATTCCTTGATACAGGTTATGTTTGTCCAGAAAATGACAAAACCCCACCCAAGAAGCGCCAGCAAAAGCTTCCCAAACTCACTACATCACAACCCAGGCACACGTGGGACTGGGTGGAATCCTCGAGGGGCATCTTTAGCGCGCTCCCTCTTAACGCTGTTGAAAACTTGGTCCTTTGAAATAAAATAGAAAACGGGTGTGCAAACCCACGTGTTGCAGCCCCTGTAGGGAGGGACGAGCGGAACGGGGTGGCCGGAGCTGCTCGGACACGCGTTAAATTCGCCTCTCGCTGCCGCCTGCGCTGGGCAGGGGCGGCAGGGAGGGAGCCCGGGGCTCCGCGGAGGTTTTGCTGAGGTTTTGCTGAGGTTTTCAGCCCCGCGGAGGGGAGGGAGGGCAGCGGGGTCCCGCAGCCTCTCCCGGAAGGTGGCACTGCAGGGCTGCACTGCCCGCGATGCTGCGGCCAGCCCCGCTCTCCACCGCTGCCTATCCCGGGATAAAATTCATCAGTGCTGAAAAGCCCCCGCTAGGTCATTTATTCCGTGCTGTAATGATCCTCTGAGTGAAAAGCCATTTTTGCTGAACTACCCCGCCTTCAATTTCAGATAATGCCTTTGGGCTTTGTCCTTATTGCATATTTTGAAGAGATTTCTACCTGCTGCTTGTAGAAAGAGAACCCCCTCAGGTATTTGTCAACCATAATTAGGTCTTCTTGCAACCTCCTTTCCTAACCTGCACATAGCCTGTTCTTGAAATGTTTCCCTGTAAGACACTCTTTTCATAGTCCTTGTATCTCCTGTATCTGTTAAATTAAGAACTAATTAGTATACCCTTTATTTCTCAGAAGCCTATTGATAGCGAGAGGGTCAAGCCACCAGCGTAGTCCCTGATGCGTTTTCTGACCTGAAATGAGGGTCAAACCCACAAATATTCCTCTTAACTTTGCAGGTATAAATAGAGATGATTGTGTACACACTTCACAGCTGATTTCAGTTGGAGAGCTGAAATCTGTCTCATGCTGTGCTGCAAAGCAAAACCATTGGCTATAGGCACTAGAATTTATTGGATGTTTGCTTTAATTTTCTGCTCTATTTTCAGAGTATCAATTTTGTTTCCTGTTTGTTTTTGGGGCAACGCTTTCACGTGTAGGAGAAGCCACGTTCTTTCCCTGGTGACAAAGTGACCATGTTAGCAAACTTTGTCGTCATTTTTGAGTATTTTCTCTTGTGCTCTTGCTTTGCTGTAAGGCTTGGTCAGAGTGGGCATTAGTCATGGGGCATAAAGGATATCTCTATGTGGTCTGAAACAGCTTATCTTCAGGATTTTTGGAGAAAAAGAGTCTGAATCACTGTTTAAAGATTCAGCACTAGAATTCCAACCTCCCCTGATTTAACAATAAACATTTGTATTTATGAGGTGTTATCTTCTACCTCAAAGTATTTGGAACTCTTGGTTGGTGTGAAGCATTTAATTCAATATAATATGAAATAGCAGTGTAATATAGAAATATTTAACATAGTGTTAAGTAACAGTTCTTAAACATTCTGCATAATACAGTGCACTGCATTTGTTTGTGAAAGTTGCCAGTAGAGCCTCCAGGAAGGTATTTAAGTGCTTTCAAGCATTAAATATCCTTAAAAGGAGTATTTAAGTGTCCTGCAAAAGGCATGGAATTTGAAGTATATACTTTTGAAGGGTTTTCTTTGACATAATCTCCAGTCACAGAGACCAGTTTTGGTTAGGTCATCATCAGTTCCTGCTGAGGGGATCACCCTGGAGTTTGCACTGCTGTCCTGAGCACTTCGCTGGTGCGCTCTCTGCAGCCAGGGCACCTTGAACCCCCTTTGGCTTGCATTTCTGATGTGTTTTTGGGGTTACAGCTGGGTAATTCACTATAGCAGGCATGACACAGCCTTGCCATGTGGAATTAATTTATCCCACTGAGATACTTACTTTGAATTCTTTGTCCTCATCTTCTTGTTTTGTTTCTTCCAAACACTTCAGAGAACATGCTCTGTGACTGCAGTGCTGCCATATGTACTCAGTTTTGGTTTGTTTTCTTTTCTTCCAGTTTTGTGGAAAATGGTTCTGCATCCATACTTAAAATAGGGTTTGCCTGAATGGCAGTCACTCTTAAATCTACTTCTTGTGTGTTTGTGTGAGAGTTTTCATTGTGGCCATAAACTTGCTGAGGAGTGTCTTGTTGTCTTGTTTAACCCTTTCTGGGAAATAATGAAAGGAACAGAGTCATTCAAGTTCAGCAACAGCAAATAAATAAAAGAGCTCCTCTGAGCAAGTGTTCTCTAAATTTATTGACTATCAACCAGCATAACAGATGTGACTGCGTGCAGTAAAATTCTCTCTTAAATTATTGAACACAACAAATCAGATCAACACCAAAGAAAGCTTTTACCAGTGGCAGATATATGATTTACAAAACATAATGTTATTAAATGGTTCAATTGCCTATCTTTTTTTAAAGACTGTATACAAACCCAGTATATATTTTGTCAATCATTTGTCTGAAACACTGGTTTTATTTACATACTGGGGATGATAGGAATTTGAGAGCAAGTGTGTTCATTAAAATGTTTATTACTGGATTTCAGCATCATTAATTTTAAATAGAGAAAATGCTATTAAGGGTTCAGACATGTTGGTGGGTGGCCACTGAACACTCTTTCTGATAGTTCATCTATTACCTAACATAATATTGGCATTTCTTCTTAGTAACATTACCAATGAAAGTAAAAAAAAAATACTATTTTTAGAAATTTTCTCTTTTATTGGAATAAAAGCATGACTGTACATTTAAGCATGTCAAGCTTTTTTTCCTCGGTTTTTATTTATTTATTTTTTTAAAACTGGGAGAGAAAGTGCCAGTCTGTTTTCGGTGCAGAGAGGGCAGTGATGGGTTCATGGTGCTCCTGGCAGAGTTTAGGTGTGGGTTCAGTGGTGGATTTGTCCTGTTGGGATCTCTGATATCCAGTAGTGAGGTTTCATATCACAGAGGCAACTGGTGCTATTGCAGGGTTGTTGTGAAACAGATCAAGGTGCAGTTGACAATACATATAAACCCTTTTCTGAAAGAAAAGGAAGAATTCTGGAAGAATTTCTGTCAGTTCCTATGGATTTCTCATAACCATGAGAATGGAGTAAACTTTAAGAACTGGTGATGGTTTCAGGATAAGCCAATTCCAGCTGGAAGAGTCACGGGTGTCTCTGTACCATGTGCGGAGATTTCCAGAACAAAAGGCCTGGCTGAATTTCCTCCAGAAACCCAAACACAACATGAAGGATTGTGTGGTTCGGACAGGTGCCTTTGCTGGTCAAAAGCAAAGAGAGGGAGAAAAGGTTGATATATGTGTGGTAGAAGGCGACAGAAGATTTGATGGAATCACATTTTGTCTGTGTTTGGTCAAACTGGCAGCTGCCCAGCAGGCAAGGCTGAGTTATTGCAATCTGGGGCTGAGAGATGATCAGCACAGCCCATCCTCAGGAGGAGGTGGGACTGGGGAGCAGTGGCTGCTGGTGGCTTTGGAGGTGGGCTGCCCTCCCTGTCACCTTCCCAAAAACACAGTTCTGGGAGCTGCTGCTCTCCCTGCCTCAGCTTTCAGTGCAAAAATGGCATTTCTGGGAGGTGAGGATTAAACAAAATGGTCCTGTGTGATGGGAGGGAGCTGCTGGAGCTGGGCTGGGCTGCTCAGCACGCCACTGCAAACAGGTTTAATTAAAAGGGGCTGTTCAGGGCCATGGCCAGGCAAATCCTGAATGTCTCTGATGATGGAGCTTACCCAAACCCACTGCGGCCTTTCATTTAATTCTCTTCATAACAAACAAACAAGCAAGCTGACCACGTTGTTCTGGAGTCTGCTCTGTGTGTTTCAGTCTGCATCCATGAAGATGGAGAGCTCATTTCCCAACATCACCCAGGCACTTGGCTGGCTTTAATCAGACACAGAGGCTCTGTGAGGGGCTTTTGGAATAATTTGCTTTTTTGGGAACCTCTGGGATGTTAGAAGCTTGTACAGGAATGTTAAAATAGTAGACTTAAAATAGAGGACTTCCACAATTTTCCTTTTTTCCTGTATGTTTTTTTCAGTCCCACATAGAAAATTCTAAATTTCAGTGGCTGCCTCAGCAGGAAAAACATTTAGAATCCATGAAAAACCACCAGCAAGTTGAATGTCCTTCAACAGCTGGGAGAAATTAGCAGAGAACCATTTAAAGCCTCTTTCATGGGGGGGAAAACAAAGTTATTTAACCTGGTATCTGTCAAGAAATGAAAGAAATCCACAAGTCTCACCTGGGCACCAAGAAACTCAACAAATTTAGGAGGGAAGGAAAATTTGCTTCTTTAATAAAATACAGAAGATTAAAATAATTATTGAGAGTGACTGGAAACTTAGTGGTTTTCAAACCAGAGACAGTAATAAAAAGAAATCTGATTGCACAGGAACTCTTTTTGAGTTTTGTCCATAAACCTTAAAGAGTTAATTTTCCCAAGGAAAATATTGTTTGAGAACCACCCAACCTTAAAAATACTCTATGATATATTTAAAATATCCTTCTCTAAATTGCATTGTTATTTATCTAAAATATTCAGGTTTTTAACCCACTCTGTGTATGGTTGCCTTTGGGTGTTTTGGAAAAAACAATTAAATATGACTGAACATGACATTATAATTACAAAGTAAATATGCTCTAATTGAGTAATTAACTCAACATTTCTTCCTAAAGGCATTGTAGGAACAAACTCATGTTAGTGATCAGATTTCAGATTCTTTATTCCGGGGGACAAAAAAAAGGCTCTCATTCTCCAATATGGCTGGCTGGATGTAAAACTTCTTAAGACGCCTCAGTTTTAAAACTTAATATGTAATTTTTGAAATTTAATATACATTATTGTTGCATCAGATATTCTTCTAATGCTTTTTGTCAGAAGAAATAATCTTTTACATAGACAAAAGGAATACTTGTGTCTCTTTGCTTGTAACTCAGCTCAACTCTTAGGTGGCAGCTATATTCAGTTTCAGGAGCTACTGGCAGAAATTATGATTTTTAAACTGCAACTTGTGTTATACAGCTGTCAGGAGTAGAATTTTAGCTTCAGGAATGATTCAGGAGTAGGAATTTTAGCTAAAATTCCTGAATTTGAGCTCCAGGAATGCAAAAATGACCTATGTGAGAAGCAAATGTAATTTGTGTGAATACAGGAATTAAAGTTGATGTGTGTTGAAGGGGAAAAATGAATTATTGCACCTAAATACACTGCATAGAGGATTTATGTTGAACCTTATTTCTGATGCAGATTGACAAATATCAGCAAGTTGAAAGTTGAGACTGATCTGTAATGCCAAAATTTTCTGAGTTTTCCATCTTATAGCTTCCATTTAAAAAGAACATTTTCAGTGCAGACCCTACACGTAAATATTAGACATTTGAATTAAGTATGAAGGGGTCTGATTTCCTTGGGATGAATTTAAGATACTGACAGCAAAGTCAGCAAATGAAGTTGCACAGACCCAAGGGTCATTAAGAAAACAGGAAATCCATAGTATTCATCACTCTCTGGAGTTGAGAACAAATAGAGTCAGGCAGGGAGGAAAGCTTCACCTGTGTGCTGAAATTCACATATGATAATTAAATTGCCTATTATTGCTTTTATAAATTGTATATTGCCTGTTATTATTGCCCATTATAAATTGTATAGATGCACAGAGTGTTTTCAGGTGTAATTTAAATTCAAATTGGTGTCTTTAGAGAGAAGTAAAAGGCATTTATGGGGTGAAAATTGAAAGTGATCAGGTTTAATTGTGGGTTTAATGGAACTTTAGTGTGACTGTATCCAGGAGCAATAGCTAGGAGTGGATTACATGGAATCTTTTACATCACTTTCACCTAAGTGAAAATTTTAAGATTTGCAGCACCAGTTATGTTTAGTGCCAGCAGCATCAGAAGTTGAATTCATAAATCAGTGAATGGCTTTAGCCACAGAACTCCAATGCCTTACCTGGCAGATTCTCGCTGGCTTTGGCTCAATTGCACAAATTCTGAGTGTGAAATGTTTGTTAGCAGGTGTTTGGGGTGTGCTGGTCCTGCAGCTAGCAGCACACACTGCTGAGTTCTCAAAAAAATTCCCCACAGTTTTCTTTGAGAATTGTTTGCTATTTCTTCAATGTAACAAAGCTTATTGCTTAAATCAGAAATGAACGCATTCTTGAGGGTACATGCTGAAAAAAAATCCTTAATTTTGTTTTTTGGGTACACTATGACTAAGAAGTTAATAGTTTCATTTGAATTTTGGATTTGAAATGGATTGCAGTGAATTGGATTTGCAATGGGACAGTGATGACTGGAATAGAGTAACTGAGTATCTCTTGTCTTTTCAGCCATTATGGCAAAAGTCAGAAACAAAAGCAGAGTGAAAGACTGAGATGAACATGACTTGAAGGCTTTTCCCTGCTTTAAGGCAAAGGGTGTCAAGAAAGATCATAAGAGATGAAAAATTGTGTCCCAGCTTGCATGCAGTGATAAAAGATGTAATGCATGCCAGGAAATCAGTCAAAAATGACAGGAGGGACTTGCTGCTGGCAGCTCTCAAAGACAACCAAAGCATTTTAAAATAAAATTTAAGAAAATTCAGCCATCAGACTTTGGAAAAATTGAGGATGGAGCTTTACAGGTGCCTGGCAGAGTCCCTGTGAGTGTATCATGGCACACGGTCAAATGTGAAGTGCTTAAAAAAGGATCACATCTCCGAGTATGAATAATTCAACAAAACACTGCAGGAAGTTTTTAATGCTGAGAATGCAACTTCTGCTACTTTCTATGAAACATCATGCTTAGACATCTCCTTAAGTGCTTTTAATTTGCAGTGTGGTTCACACAGCTTGGAGTATTTCTGTGCAGAGATATGCATTTGACTGCAACATACATCCTGCTGTTCCAAGGCAAAGCTTGTATCTAAATAAGTACATATGGGTCAGCAGTTCTTTATTTTTCCAGTACTTAGCATTCTTATTGAGAGCTTTGCTGTTATCTTTGCCTTGAATTTGCTTTTATTTCACAAGAACATTTTTTTCTTTTCGTTTTGGGGTGTGCATTTTTGAGATTTTGGCTTTTGTGCTTTAAGGCAGTTTCTGATGGAGAACATCAGTGCCCAGAATGCACTGAGTGTTCCTAAGGATCTTGGTATGCATGCTGTAGGGCCAGAAATAATTTCTCATTATTTATGAGAAATATGGATGGGAAAGCCCTGTGTGGAGTCAGCTCTACAAATATCAGAGGGAAGGAAATTTATTCTTTTTAGCATGTATTAGTGGTGTTTGATAGTTCAAAAGGAATGTGATGTAAGCTCAGCCAGATGGTTTAATACATTGGTGGATTTCATTACTCCTCTCCCTGAGTCGTGTTGGAATACTATTTTAGAATACTATTTAGAGATGGAATTGCTGTAGAAGATGGAAAGCCCCACTTGTCATCTTAGGATTTAAACCTCTAGTTCATGTAGCTAGTTGTTCTGATAAAAGCAGTAGAAAGTATCTAAACCTGATTCTGCAGCTACAAAAGATCTGACAGACTGTCAGGTGCTGTTTGGGAGATTAATGTAAAGACTGGAGTATGGAAATTTAGAGGAGCAGACTGTATTCTAATTTATTTCTGTGTTAGGATGGAGACTTTCAGGAAGTCTCATATCTGCACAAAAGCTCCGCTGCTTTCCTTTTGGAAGGTTGAAAAAAGAACATGTTCTCTGAAGTTATTTACTTCTCTTCTATATTTACATGGTCATGGTCCCTGTAATATGAACAACTTCCAGTATTAAAAGGTCTCGTCATCTTCCCAATGTGCCAGGTCAATGGGCTTGGAAAATTAATTTTCTCTTTCTTCATTAACTATGTTATGTGTGCTTATGTGAAGATATCACCCTAGGAGGTGCATGCAAAGAAATTAATAAGTTATTTAATTTTAGTAAGATCCTTGTTATGAAATGGTGTTTAGTTGCTGATATCATCAAGCCTGGAACAGACACAGCAATGCTGGGAAGTTTTATCCCTGTGTCTGGGTGTAAATCAGAGAGGACAAACCCTGCCCAGCTCCTCCTGAGTGCACAAGTTTGACTCTTGTGGTGCAATCAGAACCTCAGGTTGGGTGTTTTGTCCTGCCCCAGCTGTGCTGATCAAGGAGCAGGGCTGCTGATGGGTGCCCCCATACAGGAGTTGTGCCATGATTTATCTCCTTCCACTTCTGCTGACTTGCTTTTTCTCTGCCTTTGTGTCTGCCTTGTCATTCCAGGATAAACGACCCAACCCTAGTTGGTTTGTTTTTAACTGCACCAGCTTTTCCACCTCCATCCCCAAATTTGGTGTTTCTGGTACTGGTTTTCAGTAATGCTGGCCTTATTTCACATTCCTAACACAGTTACCAGAGCACTGCTGTCCCTGGGATGCTTCCCTATAGGACTGCAGCACTTTGCTCAATTGAGTGTGGAGTTTATTCCTCCCTGACAGGTCCCTCTGGGCTGTGTGTGCAGCGTGGCCATTTCTCACATTTCTCACGTGTACCTCCTGTCAGCTCCTCACTCTGTTGCCACTCCTGGTGATCCCTCATGCCATGGCCAGTAGTTTTCCATGTCCTGTTTGGTCACCCAGGCCGGGCTGAGTCATCTCCCTGCATCCCTAGCACCAATTATTCTGAGCAGCCTTAACCTCACTAATGAGCGCTGTATATTAATAAGTAAAGAGGATTCTCCTCTTTGTCAGTGCAGTCTTGCCCTGGTGATGGTCAGTGTTAGAGTCAGGGTGTAACAGCCATGGAAGGAATGTCTTGGGGAACAAATGACCAGACAGGTTTGTAAGGAGTCAGTGCAGAGACGTGTGAATTTTGAGCCAGATGCTTTGTGATCAGGATGTGTGTGGGTTTCCCTCTTGGGTGTAAATTGTAGAGACAAAGTCTGTTTCTCTTGAATGCAGGCATCGCTGTGATCAAATGGGAATTTGATAGGAAAGGGGGCTGCTGTCTGGGCTCTCTCTGGGGGCTGCACATGGTGCTGTGGGGTGTGCACACAGCATCCTTGGATAGGAGGAATGAAACCTCTCTCTTCCTCCCAAACCTATACATACCACTAGGCACCTCCAGGGCTTGACTACTAACTTAGACACACAGATATTTCTGCTTTTCATCTGCCATCTTTCCACTGTGTGTGTGTCATGAGGCATTTTTATTTTTTGTTTCCAAATAGCTGGGGAAAAAAAGAAGAATTATCTACTCTTGGGAACCATTAGAATGTCTTTGAGATGTCTGCAGTTGCACTGTGCCTACACAGTTTTGTGTATGTATAGGCAGAAGCATAATTTGCTTAGTGGACCAGAATGAATAAGTGATTGTGGTTGGAAGCATCTGGCTGTGTGTTATGAAAGATTTTGAAAGAAATAGAATAGTGTGAAATAAGAGAGAACTGTTCTATGTTTTGTCATTGTTCGTATAGTAAAACTGATCATTTGGCATAGATTCCATTTTACCTCACTGTAGGTGTTTAAATTGTCTAGTTAGAGCTAATCCTTTAGAGCTGGTGTGCTGTCAGTGGAGAGGGAATCAGCCATGGCCAAAGAACATTATAGATATATGAAATAGGTGGGGTAGGCTGCTTTTTTGGGAGCTACTTAACTCTGCCTTGGCTATGTAGCTAAAGCTTTGGTGACTAAGTTAGACTAAATGTCAGATTTCAGATTGCTGGAACTACTGCACTGAATTCTACCTTGTGCATGTGTGTGGCTTCTAATTTTGGTTGTCAACAACAGAGGCATAGTGGGAAGACAGGAATTCTGCGACTATTTTAGTTTTAAGTCACCTGTCTTTCAGGTGACTGAATGTGTGAATGCAAATCCTTTAAGTGTACACATCTTGCCTGGATGCATGCTGGTAAACAAAAGAAATTGGCAAAGAAAAGCATGATAAGGAAAATCACAACTTGGGAAAAATCCCAGTTGGAAATTCATTGTTGGAAGCTGCTTCTTGAGGAATATCCCTGCTAAACCCCTGTGTTGTGAGAAGAATCCATTTTACCTGAGATGTTGTTTAGGAGTGGAAAACTTTGCGAGTGCAGAACAGGCAGCTTCAGGAGGGAGATGGGTTTTCCAGAGTCAGAGAGGAGAGATTTGGGAGTGTCAGAGAGGGATGGCAAGTGTGGCAGAAGACACAGTATCACAGGAATTATGCTGTATATAATCCCAGGAATTATGCTGCCGTCAGTTCAGGCTTTGCTTCCTGGCTAGTGTGGGTACCTGGGCTGGCTGGAATGTGCCAAACTCACCAGGAAAGATGAACAGCTGGGTGACAGCAATGCAGAGAAGGTTCTCTGCTGTAACCCTTTGGTTTGTGTGGGCTCAACAAATGCAGTGTGCCTGGTTTTGGGAGTGCCATTTTTGAGTAGTGGAGAACTCCTTCTCTAGCAGGGTCTCAAAGAGAAGATAAACTGAGGCGTGAAACTCATTTGGTTTTATGAACTTGGTGGCTTTATTGAACCTTGGACATGCTGGCGAATGGGATTGTGCCTGCCACAGCCTGGATTTCCATGTGGAGCATGCTGGATCCCTGCTTTCAGGCAGAGGGAGAGCCCTTGTCCCCCAGGATGCAGCCAGGGGAGGAATCCTTCTGGTGGCTTCAGAAGAAAAGGTGAACCTCTCTTGGCAGGGAAAGTTTTTATCATCATAAATAAAGGGCAGCACACTCTTTCTTTATACCTGTGCTACTATATCACCTCAAAGAATGTGCATCTTTTCAAATTTCTCCCTCTCACTGCCACAAGCAGGGACATGAAGTTGTTCTGTATCACAGGATCTCTTCAGGACCTCTTTGCCCAGGATTTCCAGCTCTGGCTCTGTCCTGCTGCCCTTCCCACAAGCTCTGGAGTGCCCAAATCCTGCTGTGCCCAGGGAATGCCCGAATCCTGCTGTGCCACAGCACCCAGGGTTTGTGAAGCAGCAATTTCAGCTCCCTGGAGAGCACCAGCCACAGAGATTCTCCTTGCAGAAATTGCCATCTGCAATGGGAGAGAGCAGCTCAAAGCAGTGCTTGCCCTTCTCATGAGGTGCTGGTGAAATAATTGAACTTTGTGAACTCAGCTGTGAAATCTGGATTTTTAAAAAAGGAAGTAAGGGGATTTTTAAATTAAAAAACAACCTTTAAATGCAATATTTACCATTGGTGGCTTCCAGTTGAATCTTTCTGAAGAAATCACAAACATATGTTTTTCCTCTTCTGCTATTCTGTAATTTTGCATGGGGTTGTCTCTGATGTTTTCTGTCATCGTTTCACCATTTGCTTTTGAATGCTCATTTACTGTCTGTGCCTGGTAATGATACAATGACTCAAAACAAGAGAATGTTTCAGGAAATGTATGGATTTAAGTGGGAGTAATTTACTTAAAATAATGTTACTGTTTTTGTAGCACTACTTTTCTGATTAAGCCATTGTACTGCAAATAACTTGAAATAAGGACAATGGGGATCCCCAGTCTACATGGGAAAATGTTGCATTTATCCCACTGCAGGC
Source organism: Ammospiza caudacuta (assembly GCF_027887145.1). NCBI lineage: Eukaryota > Metazoa > Chordata > Aves > Passeriformes > Passerellidae > Ammospiza > Ammospiza caudacuta. Next base: position 5,483,413 of record NC_080597.1, on the reverse strand, counting down.
CTTAATATGTTGCAAAAGACACATTTTTACAGAGAAAATTCCAGTTGGTGTACTTTAAAGATCTGAGTTTGCTGCTGTCCTTGGGCTGTCTGTGGGTAACAGATTTTTGGGGACATCTGCCAGGCTGAAGAATCTCACCCAGCAGTTTCAGGACTCTGCTGTTTGATCACCAAAAGGGTTGTTAGAAAATGAAACAGACCTGACCTGGGGAGATGAAGTGAAATAATGTCAGGAAGTGACCCCTGACATTTCACAGTTAAGTTTTCCCTGGTTGTTGCTCCTCATTGTTACCAGTGCACACCTTACCTGACACCTGCCTTTGCTTAGCTACAGCTACCAAATATTGGATATAGTAAGGGTTATTCCATGAGGTTGAAAGGGTCATGAGGTGTGTCAAAAAGCTTCCACGTGCTTGTGCTCATTAATTCTGATCAATTTTTTATAACTCTCTCTTACATAAAACTGGATGCTTAAGCTATTTTTAGTCCTTCATTGAAGATGTTTTCCTGCTCTACATTTCTTGTATCTCCTTTTTTCAGTTCCCTGGGCTTTCAGGCTTGCACGTTGGTTGGAAATCATTCAGGGATGTGTTTCTATGTGTTGGTTCATTCTGTCCAGAATGAAAAAAGCCAATGAGGACAAAGCTGCTCTGTCATGGAAGAGGAGTCAATCTGCACACGCCACCTTCCTCCAAACTGGGAGGGCACAATTTTTAAATAGCCTGGATGTTTTGAGGCCTTCTGTTATGTTTTGTTACTTTGCTGGTTTGGATTTTTGTGTTTTCCTCCTTTTTAGTTCTCTAATGAGCAGTAGAACCACGGAATCTCTAGACCAGATGAGTGGTTTTTAGGAAATTTCTTGCTTCTTTTGTGATGCTGATCCTGCAAACTGTGGAAGAAAGGAACACAATGCCTCAGCTTTCACCATCTTTGGTGAGATCTGCAAATTCCCAAGGCAGAGCTGGAGCAGCCAGAGCCTTCTCCCTATGGCAGAGCTGACCCAGAGCCTCCTGGGCTCTCACCAAGAGCTCTGCAGACCTGGCGTGGATCTGCTCCATGTAAATTCCCTCATGACCAATGGACCTGCTTTTATATAAACAGCAGCTTTTATTTTTAGAAAGAACCTACAAAGGCTGCCTCAAACACTTGTCTGCAGAGAAGGTCACAGGGAAGAGGCTGAGCTCCCTTTGTGCAGTCACCCAGTGACTCAGGAGCTGTTCTGGGGTTACGTGTGCCAGGGTTCAGCCTGGGATGCACAGCAGATGCTGCTTTTCCTCATACAGGTGCTTGCAAAGATTGTCTCCTGCTCATTTCCCCCACCCATGATTACCTCTCACCCTCAGCTCCTCCCTTTGCTGCAGTTGCAATCTCCTGATTAGTGCCTTATTTAGGTTGGGAATGCTCACAGCCAGCAGAGCCAGCCAAGGGTGCTTATTTTTGCATTTGTATATGGCACATGCTTAATGTTTAGGCTTGGAACATTCAGTAAGAAGGTACCAGGAGCTAAAAAAAAAATATTAGGGAAAAGTTTGCATGCTGGAGATAGAACATATTACTTTATGCACCAAACAACCCAGTAAAAATATTTTTTCCTCTATGCAAAGTGCTATAAAAATATGACTCTAAATCTATCTAATACTATGATACCTCTAGATCACAAAGATGTAGTTTGAGTAAATGAATGGTTTTGGGTATTTTTTTTTATCTTTTAATGTCACGCTGAATATTAACCAAGCCTCTGTTTTTCCTTTGTTGTATAGCATGGTTTGCATTCTTGTGGTTGGTCATGTTCTGTGGGTTTGTTTGAGGGGAGGTTCACAAGGAATTCCATTTCCTTGGTGTGCAGAGCATGTTGTGTATACAGCATTCTCTTGGGGATTTTGTGGATGAAAGGAAATACAGAATGGAAGAAGCTTTTAGTCTTATCTCAATTCAAATTTTGCCTTTTTTTGCGTGATCTCTTTCACACACTTTAATGATGCGAAGGTACAAAGAACCCTCCTGTTTGAATACTTTTATTTTGTCTAAAGTTATTAAAAAATGAGAACATTAATTAGGTGACAAATTATTAGAAACACCAAAATTTTCTATTTTTACTTAATTCTTAGAGTTTGATTGAAACTTTTGTACATCTTGTTTCAAAACTTTCCTCTTCAATTGGTTTTGGTGATGTTTTGTTGGTATAATTCCAAGCAGCAAGGGAAGAAAAAGAATCAGATTTTAAAAATAGAAAAATGTGGTTTTTAGAACACTAAGATTAATAGCTGAAATAAAAGTCAGTTTTGACTCTGAAGCATCTTATAAATACCTTTTCCTTTGAACCTGCATTTCAAGAAGGGAGTGCATCTTTAATTTATTAGGGTATTGCATGCATGATCTAAAATTAGGTAAATGTAGCTTAAAATAAATTTTTGCCTTTCTGGAAAGCAAGAAATAATTTTTGAGGGCCTGTTTTGCATGTGTGTGCTAATGTCTGGTTTTCACTGAGGATCGTGTAGTGGGTACCTCTGGAAATTGGACGGGTTTATATCTCAATTATGTATTGAGGTTTATATTGTGATTATATATTGAGACATATATCTCAATAGATATAGATATATCTATTATTTATTTATTCTATATATATAATAGATATATATTATTATATAGTATACAATATATATAGATCTATAGATTGATATATAATATTATGCTTATAATTGATATTAGAATATAATATCAGTATATAATCAATATTATATATTATAATATAAATTATAATATAATCATCAATTATATATTTATATATAATGGATAATATTGCTATATAATAATCTCTATATTTCTGATATTGCTATATAATAATCTCTATATCTCTATATAATATTTATCTCAATTATAATATATTATATATCATATTATATATTAATGTAATAATATTTATCTCAATATATATCTCAATTATATATTGAGATTTTTTATATATGTATATATTATAATATATTATAATATAATTATATATAATTATATATAATTATATATATACATATATATACATATATATACATATATAGATATATATATACACATATATAGATATATATATACACATATACACACACACACACACATATATATATATATATATTCTCTCAGATGGTATGGTCACTATCTGACTGAATCTTTAATTTGGGTGTGTTCTCACCACCCTGAACAGACTCAGAGCAGAGACACCAATAATGCTGCAGAGTGTGGGGCTGGAGAGCCAGAGGTTGATGAAATTTGACCACTTGGAAGGAGGGGGCTCAAAAAGGAGGAGGCTGTGGAGCAGATGGCCTTCAGAGGTCCCCTTTAATCAGAGTTATTGTGTCATAATGCAGATTAATGACCTCCTGCTGTGGGCATGGCCACTGTGAGGGAGGGCTGGCAGCCAGGGCTTATGGCTGCTACAGGAAATTTAGATTTACACCCTCCTTCTCTGCACTTGCTGAGCTCCTCCCCACAAACCCTGCTGCTCTCTGGGTTTGTGCAGCTGAAGGCTGACCCCATGAACAGCAAGGGGAAGCAAAAATCCTCAGCCTGTCAGAATTGCCACTGTCTGTTGTCTGTCAGGACTCAAGATCTGGATGCAAAAGTTTGATTTCTTGTTTATGTGTGTGCCTTTGTTGAAAGGTCTTGTCTGTAACTCAGATACAGACCTACATAGAGATCCCTTTGTGCTTTTTAGCCATCATCTGCTGTAAATGGGAACAGGCTGCTATTTCTGGACTGAGCATACTATGAGTTGTGGAAGGAGTGTGATTGATTTTTCTAGGATGAAGACTATTGGAATTGCAGGCTTTGAATTATTTAGATATCATATGCTTGTACATATTTTCCAAACTGTGTCACATGCTTAGGGCCAAAAGCAGCTGCAGAACTGGGCTAAAAGCAGCTGCAGAGCTGCTCTCTACCTTGTGCGCAGGCACATGTGCATGCATGTGCTCCCCCAAATAAATGGGAGCCTTTAATCTCATTTAATCCACTGAAATTTGTTGTGCAATTAAACTTGTGTTTTGGATTACTTCTGTACAGTGAGAGAGATTGGCACTCTGAGCAGCTGCTTTCACTTGTATTTCAGAAATCTGTCCCAAGGATGGAAGAAATGATCTCTCCATTGACTCTGGAGGGGATTTAGACAAAATCCCTTTTTTAAAATTGTTTGGGTAGGGTGAGGCAAATCAAATTAACAGGTTTGTGTATTGGTTTCTATCCCACTCTGCATTTTCAGACAAGGAATCTGGAGACCATCTAATATGGTGAGGATTATTTTTGAAGTGTAAGAGCTTAATTTCTGTAAAGAAGCTATATTTAGATTACTCACTAAGTGAAGAGTAATCATTCACCAATAAGAAAATGACAGGTTTGTCAGAAGAATCCAATTTATTGAGTTACAGTTAATCTCCAGGGAAATTTTACTGAAGTCCAGGAAATCTTACCAAAGATGTGCTTGCACCCAGCACCTGTAATGGTGGTAATGATAATTTAGACAAACAGTGGGAAAAATTTGCATTTAAGTATTGTATCTGTGGGGTTCCCAGATGAAGGGAGGAATGATGAATCTGACTCCATGTTTTTGAAGGCTAATTTATTATATTAAAGAATGCCATACTAAACTATACTAAAGAATACAGGAAGGATACTTACAGAAGGTTAAAAAGATAATAATGGAAACTTGTGACTCTTTCCAGAGTCCCAACACAGCTTGGCCCTGATTGGCCAATGACTCAAAACAATTCACATGAAACAATGAAACAATCTCCAAATGCATTCCAAAGCAGCAAAACACAGGAGAAGCAAATGAGATAAGAATTTGTTTTCATTTTCTCTGAGGCTTCTCAGCTTCTCAGGAGAGAAATCCTGGGCCAAGGGATTTCTCCAGAAAATGTCTGTGACATTTAAGCAGGAAAGCTCTCTCTTGGTTGAGGATTTGTGCCTGGAGTTTGCCTAGTGTCCCTCCAAGCAGCTCTCCATGATGTGTGTGCATGTCACTGCAAAGCTTTTGTGCTGACAGGTGCCCTAAAAATAGGTGTTCTATTTAAAATGATGTATCAAAGCAATATACCATGAGAGGTGCATCTACAGCTGCCTGAAGGTGAGGAACTTTGGGGTTTTATTTACTTGTCCTTGTGCTCTGTCCTGCTGGAGATGGTGTTATCCCAGGAGAAATGTGGATTACTGTAAAAAATACCCTCTCTAGTTGTTCCTTCAACCTTGGGGCTAATTGGGGTCTCTCAGACAAATACAAATCCTCTTATCAGCAAAGAGATGTTTGTCACTGCTCCTCTGTTGCTGCTTTTGAGTTTTATGAATGTTTCACTGAGTTGTGATTGAAGGGAAAAGTTCCCTGGCTGGAACCACCAGAAACTCGTCTCAAGAAACCCAAGAAGGATCCTTTGTGGGTTTCTCTGGGCTTTCTTGTAGCTTGAAAGTCACAAAATGTAAAAAAATGCAAGTGTTTTGGAGGATATTGTCCTCTTAAAACCTTCTCACCCTCACCCTAATAAATTTATCTCCTGATAGAATTTGTGATTCAGCTGAGTTTACCTCTCATCAATTACCAACACATTAGGTACTTGTCTGAGATCCTATTATGTAGCAGGGTTCATGCTTTCCCCCCCTCTTCCTCCTCTCTAAAAACCCCAAACTTCACTCCCCAGTCTGTTTCTTTTGATTCCATAGTTACAGAAGAGAATCACCCTAACTAGATGGATCTTTGTGTCTGCTGAGGATTTTCAAACTTTGAGCTTTCTAGATTCTCCTGGGCAAGGTTTGAGATGCCTCTTTGGTCGAAGGGCCTGAACAGAGAGTTGCTTTAAATCCCAAATTTATCATTAAGTAGGAATATATTTTGTTTTTACTACAAGTAAAAGATGGTGTCTTTTATTAAAAAAGCCCACAGTGCAAAACAAACAGTGCCCCTTCCTTTCTCCCCACCCTCCAAAAAGCAAAATGAGCCAAAAAGCCACAAAGCAAAAGAACTTCAAAACCACCCTAAACATCTGAACTGTGCTCTTTGAAAACCACAGCATTTTCAAGCAGAAAAGTAAGGGAAATCCTAAAAATTGCTGTCTTGCTGTCTGGATATTTTGTACATCCAAGATTTATGCATATGTAAGAATGACTTTATTTACAACATCCTCTGAAATATGGCTTTTTTTTCATGGAGAGAAATGTTTAGGTCGTGATTTTAAGGAAGAGCTGTCCCATACTTTATTTCAGTAGGGACTAGAGGAAATTATTATTGCTTACAGTCTTGTGCCTCATCCATGAGCCAGAAATCCACTGTGCTGCCTGTTCTACCAACGTGGAACCTTTCTCAGAAAATTCCAAACCTAAACAGTGCTGGCAAAATGACAATTTGCCACACAGTGTCAGAAGTTAATTTTCAGGAGTAAATATTTAACTTGGAGGCATTTGGTGCTGGAAGTGAGAGCAGCTTGTGCACTTGTGCTCTTCATTGAAATGGACTTTTTTTCACATTGCTTGGAGCTCATTGCATCTTTTGTGAATGGCATGCAGATAAAAATCCTTGCTTTTGAGGAGGAAAAGAAGGAAAACCAAGATCTCATGTTGAGTGAAGCACAGTTCTTGAAAATTAGATTTTTGTATAGATTTTTAAAAAAATGTTTAGTCTCAACTATGGCAAACAAACTGTCTTAAATAATGTATTTTCTATCTACATGTATGTTCTGAAACCCCCAAAAAATATACGGGAGAAATTCTTAACTCTCTTATCTGGGCTAGAAACTACACTGAGTCTTGGCCTGATGTGATATTTAAAAGTGTATGTGTTAAATAACAAAATTTGTTATAGAAAAAGCCCTAGTTGTAATCAATCCAGTTTTCATTGTAATTCCTACCTCTACTTGCAGGATGCCTTCAGAAAACCCTTCTATTAGTGGGGGGGAAAGCCCTAGCATCACTTTAACTGTTAGATATCAGAATTCATGTCTTGTTAACTTTTTTTAAAAGGGCTGATAAGGAAAAAATATCCAAATCATGCTTCAAAAAAGAGTTTTAGGTGAGTGCAGCCTTGCATTTACTGTAGGAAAGTTCTAGGCAGGGAAACTGAAAAGTTAGTAAAGATTTCTGGAAAAAAATCTGCTCTTTCATATAAATAAGTGGGTTTATTTCATATTAAGATTTTAAATTTTGTGTTCAGATTTTAATTTTTGTGTAAATTTTGTGGCTGGTCATTGTCCTGGGATACTAAGGTTAATCTATTTGGCTTTTAAAATGTAGGCTTTATAAAGTCTATTAGGCTAAAATTTAGGCTTTAGAAAGTCTATTATATCCTCTAAAGGCTGGAGTTTACTCAGAGGGGTCTCTTTTCATGGATTGATGAAATAAATACATTAGATGTCTGTGCACAGGCTTTTCTTCATGTCAAACTTGCTTTAAATGAGCAAAAGAAACTGCTGCTCACTAGAAATCTCAGCTTAGGTGTGATTGCAGATAGAGATTTTTGCTGGCCTGGTCTGACATTCTTGAGAGTGTGGAAGGCCCGAGTTTTTCTTACTGCAAACCCTTCTGCTTATTGCCTGTGAGTTTGGTGATGGGTATGACCTTTCTGTTCATTGATGTACATACATATGTGTTTAAAATATATATATATTACATATGTAGACATGCTCCAAGGCTGTTATCATGCCACCCTGCCATTCCCATTCCTGTGCCTTTGCCTTGGGCTCGTGTTTCCCAGGCCTTGGGTTGGTTTCCTTGCCCACTTTGGGCAGCCTGGGCTCAGCCAGTCTGTCTGGGCTGGGGAAGCCAAACCTGCAAACCCACTGCGTTCCAGGTTTTATCCCTGTTTGTGCACTCCATGGTTATCACTGCATTTTAATGGGAAGAAGGCAGAATGACAATATCAACTTGTGCTCTGTTGAATGACAATACCAACTTCTCTTCTCTTGGGGATCCAATACAAACCCCCCAAGGCTTTTCTGAAAATAATTTGGGCCGATGAATCATTTTGCTTAAATACTTCGCATTTGTCCCTGCTGAACTCCTTCCTATTTTAAAGGCTTTTTCTTCAATTCATGGAGTTAATTTTAAATTCAGATCCTGTCCTTCAGTGTATTTGCTTTACCTCCCAGCTTCACAGTTACCTGCTTGTTTAATAACAGTGTTCACCATGTAATCACCAGATCATTAATTGAGCAGAATTAAAACATGGAACAGGATCAGATGCTGGGCAGGCTCTCAGGTACCTCCCTGTGACACATCCCCAGTTTGGATGTGCAGCAAAGATAACTGCTCCCAGGCATCCACTGGTTTCATATTCATGACATACCAATTTTTTTTCTTGCCTGTATATCCCTAGAATTCTGATGAAACTATCATACAAGACCTCATAGAACTATTAATAAAACCAGGAGGCATGGACCTACTTCTTCTGCTTTGCCTGGGAATTCTGTTGCTCAGTTCTGGAGGAAACTGGTTTTCTTTGATGCAATGTGTTCATGACAGGTCCATGTCTCTTGCTCGTTTTCTACTTGTCCTGCAAGTACTTGCTGGTGCTTGTTTATTTTACTTATTCCAGTTTTTAAAAATTTTTTATTTTTTGAAACTGAAGTTAATCTGGATGTAAATTTGCCCTTCTTCTATTTTTATTTTATTTTATTTTATTTTTTAACTGGAGATTCTTCTTACCATTTCTGAGTCCTCTGGGATCTCTCCTGTCTTCCATGAGTTCAAGCCAGCAGCCAACAGCTTTGAGGTTATTTCAGAAGGTGTTTTAAATATTCTAGGACATTCTAGGGTGCAAGGTAGCTACCAAAGCAGCTGAAAGCATGGACTTTATCCAATGATTTGTTTCCCTTTTACAGTTGGAAATTATACCTGTTCTGGTTTGGGGTTTTTTTTGTGATAGTCATCAGGTCTTGATGGATATTTTTAAAGTAAAAATTGATGCAAAAATGTCATGCAATACTTAATCCTTCTTGGAAAAATTTGTCAAATGCTCTCATTTTTCCATTGGTTAATGGATCAATGTTTTCCACATTCTTCCTCATTAACAGATGATCTCATGCACTGACTTTTTATTGGTGTTGTTCTTCGTGCTTCTGATTTTGACACCTCTCACTTCAATATTTTGTAACATTTTTCCTGTGGGCTTGAACTGGTCTCACACACGATCTTAGCAATGTGACCAGTTTCCTACTTGCTTTTTGCCTTCATTCTGACAGCAGCTAAGACACTGAGTTAACCAATCTCATATTTTACTGTACCCAGCTCTCCTCTGCTTTAGGGGAAAACACAGCAGTTTCAGGGTGTGCAATTTTAGGATCTGCTGTTTCAAAATGTTGGGGGAAAAAATGACATTTCACATCAGGATTGGTTTATTTTTCATTTAAATAATTAATCTAAGCACAAATTTTTCTAAATAAATGTATGCTTAACTAGATGAAAGCAAAAACCCTCAAAAGTTGTGATTCCATTGTGTCATTAACCTGCCCATGTCTTGTCTCAAATGGTCACTGCATAGTTGGGGTTTTTTATGGTGCTTTTTTGATATAGTAATAGGTGGCACGAAAGATGGTGTTAGAATTCAAATAGCACTTAAAATGGTCATCACTGTGTATTTTAATGGTTTCTGTAATGACAATTTTAGTGATTTAGTTGTAAGCTTTCAGCATCAGGTACTTTGTGCAACATGGTTCATTTCCTGTTGTAGAGCAACCTTACCTGTTACTTTTGTGACTTAACTCTGATTTTTGAGACCTGTGTTTCTGTTGTTTCTGCATCTGTTTTAGTTCTACAAATCTGCATTTTTTTTTTCAGAAGTGAAAATCTTTTCCAAAGGCTTTGTAATCAAACTTGTTCACATATATAGACTTTTCTGTTTAATTATATTTAAATGCTCAAATTAATGATCCATAGCACAGAAGGGTTTGAGAGGGCAGAATTTTGTGCACCAGCTGGACAGAGTCAACAGTGGAAATTCTTGCTGAAGTGTGGTGGGGATTAGCAGGGTGATGATGCTGTGGATCAGAGTGTTTAGTGAGTTATTGCATTTGGGTGGGGGCTCAGTCTCCATTTCCTAGTTCTGGTCAACATCCAGCTTGAATAATGGTATATTTGGTAGTGTGAAACTTCATTTGTAGCGGGGAAATTGAGTGGACTATTCACTGTTGTACTGCAAAAAGAAAAAAAAACCTCAAATCCAGTGACTGCAGCTCTCAGGTTGCAGCAAAGTTTTGTGGTGGGGGAGCAATGAGTGCTGTAGGTGAAATTTCAGCTTGGTGCCTCACGAGTTCAATAGGAACTCTGTTCTCCCTTCTTCCCAGGAATTAACCCTAAGCATTTAGATTATAGGGTGGAATTTCATTCTCCCTGAAACTTTGGCTATGCTGCCTTTGACAAGATTTTGCTCAGTTCTTGAATGCAGCTGTGGGAGCTTCACTCTTTTATTCAAGCTATTTCTATAAAATACCTCCAGAACAAGTCTTTTGTCATTGCCATTTCTCATTTATTAGAGATCCTGTCTGCAGCCTCAGAGCTTCATAAAGCAGAGAGAGCCTTATCAGTTATCAATATTTGTAATATTTGTTAATATAAATCTGTCATTACTGACTCATTGTTTGAAACTAATTTGAGACAAAGCACTTTGCTATGGGACTGATGATCATATTAGAAGCAAAACCAATGAAACCACCAAAAGCTGGATCCTTAACTTTGCTGGCACATCAAAGTCAAAATGCATGACTTGGATCCTCATGTGGAACCTAACTAATAAGAAGTAATAATGATGGAACTTGACACATTCCCAAATTGCAGAAAAGTCTTCATTAAGAAGCAGCAGCTGTTTATTTACAGGAGCACATGGTCTAGTCAGCATGATAAGAACACTGTGGAGAGGGATCAGCAAGTTTGCTTTCACTGGAAAACACGCATCTTTCTTCTCCACTCTAATGGGTCAGTATTAAAGAAAAGCTGGAGTGGGAGAATAATTAGAGTGATTTTCCATTTATTTTTCCTTTCCAGCGTGCCTCAGGCTAGGGAGGTCAAAGAGATGCTAAGAGAAAAACTGCATCTGGAACAAGTCTGAAAATAAATACGTATCCCATGAGTAGTGCTGTGCACAATTTGCTTAGCCTTGGAAAACTAACTTTGTCTGCCACTTGATTGCCTGCTTCATCGAGGAAATCTGCTTAGCCTGTAGGATTCTGAAAGCTCTTTTTCTTCATTTTCAAAATGTGAGGGATGTGAATTAACCATTTCCCATTCCTTGTTTCTTTCAGCTTTCCCTTTCACATATCAGAGTCACATTACTCATCAGCTTCCTTTGGCTGGTTTGCAGCAAGGAGGTTTTTCAGTGAGCAGAGGCAAGCTCTGGATTTCCCTGCTCTGTAACAGCCTGAAAATCTTACAGCAATGCCTGACATAAAGTAACATCCGACACTATCATGTCCTTCTTTGTGTTGCAGTGAGGTGAATTTACAAATCTTGAATGCTTTCTAGGCAGAGGCATATCCTGTTGCACTCTGTGTGTCAATGTAATTGTATTTATTCCACCTGCTTTCATTCATTTGTAGTGCAGTAGTGCTGTGCTACCTTGGCACCGCACAGCCAGCTATGAAATATGCATCTTGAGTAATTATTTCCATTCAAGAAGAGCTTTCCAACTCCCTGGTTTTAAATGTCTTTCATCTGATACTGCAAAAGAAACAGTGTCACAAGTGGTCTTCCCTCAGCTTTGTCTAACAGTCTGCAGGAGCCCATCTGTCCTATTTAGCAACACCACAATTCTGCACTAATCTAAAGCGGAGCATGGTCAACAGGAGGCTTTGGGCTTGCTTTGAAGCAGGTGCTCTCACTCCTTGCCGGGGTTTCCTCTCTCTGAAGCACAGCCTGCAGCTCAGATGTCAGGGGAACCATTCAGAATTCCTGAATCAGGAATGGGCAGGATTTGGAAGCTGAACTGTGGAGGGATAAGATCTGTTGACCTCTCAGGCCTCCTTTTACTTGTACCTCAAATTATGGGCAAACTCACAAGTCCATACAAATTAAATAATCTCTTAAATGTGATACAGGACATACCTAAACAAGGCATTCTTCTTAATCAGAGTTTGCTGTTGTGACTTTGTGTAGAATCCATGTTGCAATTTTTAAACTGGGCTTACATTTTCTTCTGTAAAGTGTCTGGGATAAAATTCAGTTAATATTTCACAAGTTCTCGCAAAACTCAACTGAAGCATAGCCCAAAGAGTAAAACAATCTCTTGAAATTTCAAAATTCTTTCCTCTTTAAGTGATTGGGGTTTTAATTTGGGTCGCTGGAAAAGCCTCACTGAAGAGGCAGAGGTGACTTTACTGAAACGCTGGATCAACTGCACTGGCTTGAGAGAGTGACTTTAACTAATTAATTTAATGCCAAGACCTTCTCAACACCAGCCACATGTCACCTGATGTGAATATTCCATTATTAGGATTTGGTAAATGCATATACTTCCTTACTTTTGGCTAAAGAAGCTGCAAAACTTGGGACTGCCAGGTTTTAGCATTCTTATTATTTTATGCTTTTAAAATTAATTTCTCCATTGATTCAGTAGTTTGTCAGGATATGGCATTAGTTCCAATTTCTAAACTTGCGGTTGGCCTAAACTCTCTGCACAGGAACACACAGAGCACAAGGCCACCAGGTGTGTCCTTGTGTGCTTGTTTCTGCTTCACTGGACCTTCTGCTCAGGCTGTTCTTAGAGTGTACATATATGTTTTGTGCAGGGATAATTAAGGTTATTGTCAAAATTTCACCTTGCCTTCAGGTAACCTCCAAGAAGCATGAAGGTTTTTGTAACGGGACTTGACAATTTCATCTGGGTCCTTTGCCATGTGCTAGATAGCATCGTGCTGCTTGTCTGAGCGAGAAGGTGACGAGAACTAGCCTCACCTTTTGAACTTTCAAAGAGTCCAACTTGCAATATATGTGGGTGAAAAAGAAAGGATAGTTTATTTTCTCTGAATGTCTCCAGACATTGACTGGAGGCACTTCTAACAGCTCAGCATCCATCAGTGTGGTGGGGAATCTCTTGCAAGACAAAAGACTGCATAGTAGTATTGCTTTACAGTGAAGAATTTGAATTACTCTACACTGAAGGTTTAAAAAAGGCATTAGCTATCTCTTCTGCAGTTTAAAAAACATCTTCACAAATTTCTCTGGTTTATTTTGTTTTTAATTCTTTTTCCCTCACAGGTTCCAACTATGGGAGTCCCCGTCCGGCTCACGCCAACATGAACGCCAATGCAGCTGCAGGGCTCGCCCCGGAGCACATCCCCACGCCGGGGGCAGCTCTGTCCTGGCAGGCTGCCATCGATGCTGCCAGGCAGGCCAAGCTGATGGGCAGCGCCGGCAACGCCACCATCTCCACGGCCAGCTCCACGCAGAGGAAGCGGCAGCAGTACGGCAAGCAGAAGAAGCAGGGCACCACCACAGCCACCCGCCCGCCCCGGGCACTGCTGTGCCTCACGCTGAAGAATCCCATCCGGAGGGCGTGCATCAGCATCGTCGAATGGAAATATCCTTCACATGGCCAGCAGGCAGGCCCCTGTGCACAGCAGCTCTTGTGCATGGGCGGTGGAAATCCACGCGTGGGGTGGAAATCCACGCCCGGGCTGGAAATCAGTGGTCCATCGGGTTGAATTTCATGCATTGGGTGGAAATCAATGCATCGAGTTGAAGTCAGCACATCAGGTGGAATTTTATTGCATTGAGTTGAAACCCATGCACCAGTTTTTCAATCTATGCATTGTTTTGCAATCCATGCTTCAAGTGGAAATTCATGCATTGGGTTGAAATCAGTGATGCATTGGGTGGAATTTCGTGCATTAGGTAGAATTTAATGCATTGGGTTGAAATCAGTGGTGCATTGGGTTGAAATCAGTGGTGCATTGGGTGGAAATCCATGCACCAGGTGGAAATCCATGCACCAGGTGGAAACCTGTGCATTGGTTTGCAATCCGTGCATTGGTTTGAAATCCATGCATTGGGTGGAAATCAGTGATGCATTGGGTGGAATTTCGTGCATTAGGTAGAATTTAATGCATTGGGTTGAAATCAGTGGTGCATTGGGTGGAATTTCATGCATTGGGTGGAAATCCATGCACCAGGTGGAAACCTGTGCATTGGTTTGCAATCCGTGCATTGGTTTGAAATCCATGCATTGGGTGGAAATCAATGCATCAGGTAGAATTTAATGCATTGGGTTGCAACCCATGCATTGGGTTGAAATCAGTGGTGCATCGGGTTGCAATCCATGCATCAGATTGAAATCTATGCATCAGTTTGAATGTTCCACCACTGGGAACTCAAAGTACACAAATAATTTTTGATGTCTTAACTGAGGTGGTTTATGCTGAAGAGGGGGCATGTGAGGAAAGAGGTTTAGAAGTGAAATCTTTACTACACCCTGGTGCCAGAGACCACTAGAAGCTTGAATTGAGAGGTTGAATTCTGTTCTTTGGAAAAAGCATGGCCCAGGAAATGCATGGGAGATATTCAAGGTATCTGAGGTCAGGGCTATCAACCTATGGGATTGATAGCAACTCCTGGCTTTCCCTTTTTAAATTTTAATTGGTTTTTTAGAGGTGTAACCACTCCAAAGTTCTGCTACTTTGAACCATGCACCTTTTTGTTCAACATGTGACATCACACTTTCTACAGTATGGAGAAAAGAATGGGGCAAAAGACAAGGTAAAAACCCCCAAAGGTATGCAGTAAAACCCTGAGATTGGGCTGAGAACTGTTGATTTTATTGGAATTCTGGTCAAAATCATAAGACACAGTATTATGTGGTAAGGGATAAAGGAAAAATAAATGCAGTTAAGTAACATGTCCAAAAGCAGTGCAGAGCCAGATCTGACAGTCTGAACAAGAGACAGATGGTGTCACAGATGATGGATGATAACCACTGACACAGAGCTGCAGAGTGAAGGGGTTGGTGCTGCTTCCCTGGAAAGTCAGGGAGAGTCTGGTCATTGCTTTATGGTGTGCAAAGAGCAAAGCCTTCCCAGTCTGCTCAGTGCAAGCTGGAATTTGAGTCTTTGGGGTGAAACTCAAATTGAAATTGTGTTTCTCATTGCATCCTCAAAGAGAAATGAGGATTAACCCTGTAATCACAGTAATCACAAGCTAATGGGGTTCTTCAGGAAATACAAAAGAAAGAAAATGTTTCTAGGGGTAGATAAGCATGTCAAGGAAAGGCAGTACAGAACTTGGCAGTAGTTAATATGATTAAAAAAATGAATTAAGGCATTTAAAACAATGTGATAATATTATTCCCTTGGGTGTCTGGTGGGATGCTGGGTGAAAACAGAAAATGAGTATATCAGGTATTACTGACATGGACATACTTTTTAGATTAAGAACTTGTTAAAAATGCTCCTGTCAATCTTTGGATGTCCTTAAACCACCTGCCTGCCTCTTCCTTTCTTCTTCAGATGCTAATTTTTAGTCCCCTGATTAAGTTTGCTGTTTTTTATTGCTTCTGACACAAGTCTGATACTTTAAGCATGAGATGATGGGTGATGACTAACAGGATAAAACTGAATATTGGTTTGCTTAGCAGCACCCCAGTCACCACATGTCTTCAGAGTTACATTTGATAAATGGATAGGATCAGCAATAAATGATGGGAATGAGGTGTTGTAAACCAGGGTACAGCACTGCTGAGACCAAGAGATGACCAAACAATGCAATTGAAGCAACACAAAGATGCTGAAGCTTGCAGTTTGGGGTTTTGTTTGGTTTTAGGTGATTTGATGGAAGTATTTTTTTCCATCAGAACCTCTCATTGGACATCTGGAGTTTGTAAACCTGAAACACTTCAATGACAACAAGCATTATCAAAGGGTTGTGACAGGGTTTAGTTTAATTCTATATTCTGACTTTTCCTACTTGCTGAAAACTACTGAGAAAGGCTTAGACTAATTTGTAGTACCACTACATTTAGGCATAATAGATATTAAACAAATATCAAATAGTACTTCAGCAGTGTTTCTTACCCAAATGTTACAGTGTTAAGAGCCTGAATGAGCAATTGCATTCAAGAAAAAAGTGAAATGAATTAATAACCTTATTTTGCAAGGATTTAGCTGTGTATTTAATTTTCTGCCTTTTGTACAGTGTATTTGTAGATTTTATAGAATTTAATGTTTACAGTGCAAAAAGAGAATTGAAATGAAAGGAAATAAGTGTAAACAGTGATAAATTAATGGATAATAATTCTGCCAAAAGAAACAAACAAAAATTTGGAGGGAAAAAAGTGATTAGGAAAATGAAAGCCTGTGGAAATCCAGGTATTTAAGCAGTAAACATTATACAAACAGCCTGAGGCAGTACAAACCTGAGAAGTCTCACTGATTTCCAATGTAGATTTCTCCTCCTGCCCTGATCTGCTCTGCTGCCTCTGCGGTACCATTTATCTCCTATTATTCAGAGGCTTAAGCACAGTAGTCTGGTGAGCCTGGAGCCCTCTGAGTGTCCCTGTGTGAAATGCAGAATGCCTGTGAGGATGAGCAGCGGGCAGGTGCCTGGAATTTGTGCACACCTTGCAGCTCAGCGCAACACCCCGAGCTCCCCTGTTCTTTCTGCTCCAGGCTGCTGAGAACAGCAGCCTGCTGACCAAAACCATCCCTGCTGTGCTGACATTTGGCAGCCCCGTGGTGGGCAAAGCCATGCTCAAACGCACTCTGTGGCACAGGTTGTGCTTGGCATTCTCTCCTGCTCCTCACTCCCCTCCCGAGTGCCGGGGAGTTATCCCAGAAGTCGCCTCCAGGATGTTCCTGCGGGGCAGTAAATGCAGACAGGCCATAAATCTGCTCTCTAGGCTGAGGTTGGAGACAGCAGGGAGATTAGGGAGACCACTGGAGTGGATGGAGTGCAGTGGAAAAATGCCCTTTGGTTCCCCTGGACAGCCAGGGGGGCGCTGAGCTTGTGCAGGATTGCTTTGTTGAACATTCCAAACGTTTGATTTCTCTCTATTCCCCAACAAAGCTGGTGCACGGTTGAAATGCCTCTGAGCTTTTCTTTGTCAGAAGGGACTCCCAGCTTCCTGCTGTCCCTAAAATATTGAACTTTTGTGGTCCCTCTGATGCCAAACGAAATGCAAATAAGAGAAAAAAAAAAACTCCCTCAAATAATTTTTAAACAAAACAAGTATACATGGCAATGTGCAGTCTAAGCAGATTTTGGACAAAGACTTTTTGTACCTTAACAAAATTTATCCTTTTTAAAATATATTCTAACCATAGTAATTATTGATTGAGGCCTCACATTTAACTCCAAGATATGAGAGAGAAACTGAGAAAAGAGAGGCAAGAATACAGTAACAACATCAAAAGAAAAGAAACTCCAAAATGTCTGTTAGAATTATCTGAGAATTTATAAATGTAGATGAAAACAACCAGGAAAAAAGAATCTTCAAAAGTGCAAGGACAGTCATTATAGTACAGGTTTCTCTTATTATCTTATCTTATTATGTAGTGCAGCCGCAATCAGAGGAAAATTGGGAAAATGCAATCTAAAGAAGTAAAAGAAGAAAAAACTTTTAAGAAACCTTTGTTTACTCTGGCACGTGACTGGCCTACACTGCTTTTGACATATTAGGAAGAATTTTGGCTGGGAGCTCCTAAAAGCACTTAAAAAGGCATATGTTTCTTTTCAGAGTATAAGAGGCTTGGAATGCTTTCTTTAAACAGAGTTCTTATAAATATTGTTTTTTTAAAAATTTCTTTTATTTTTGTGTGCTTATTTTGGAACAATTTCCTTAACTCCATTCCTCAGACCATTTGAAATAATTATTTTACTGACTATTTTTGCCAATTGTGTGGCCTTAGCTATCTATATCCCCTTTCCAGAAGATGATTCCAATGCCACCAATTCCAATCTGGTAAGTCCACAATGGTGTTTAGTTTTGCTATTTTGAAATTCCTTTTGAAAAGTGATTGTGGAGACTTGTGAAGGTAGGGAATGTAAATATATCCACCAAAGATAAGAACATAAAAATTGGTTTTGATTGCTATGTCTTGTTAATTCATTTTATTACCTGTCTCAGTGGAGCTGGTTTTAGGGATGAATATTCCAAAAAGTTGCACAGGTGCTGTATGTGATGTTTAGGTTAAGAAATTTCAGCATGCTGCAAAAGGGCTTGGTAAATTTTAACCTGCAGGTATTTGTGGGAGATGTCTTTTAATCAGTGATTTTAATCTGGTGGCTTTTTCTTACCATGTGCCATTGTGAAATCGGTGCTGTCCCCCTCTCAGGTGATTGATGACTGATTATTGTTTGCATTTCAGATACATGCATTGATTTGGCTGAATGATATTTGTGCACTCGGTGTTTTTGGTTTGGTTTGGAGATTTTTTTTTTTTAAATTTTTGGTTGTTTTTGTTTTTTTAATAATTCCCTCTTGTTGGGGGAATATAGCTTTTCATCTGTCACCACTGATGCCAGCGTTGGTGCTTTGGGATTGAGCTGTCTGTATAAAAAAGGAAGTGTGTTTACTTTGGGCTTAGCATGAAGCCATAGC
This sequence comes from Ammospiza caudacuta, assembly GCF_027887145.1. NCBI lineage: Eukaryota > Metazoa > Chordata > Aves > Passeriformes > Passerellidae > Ammospiza > Ammospiza caudacuta. Next base: position 5,464,867 of record NC_080597.1, on the reverse strand, counting down.
AAAGAATTCTGTTCAGTAAGGGCAAAACACAAACCAGCTCTGGAACACAGTTCACTGAATTAGCAGAAAACATTTTTTCCCCCTCTCAAATTTGTGAATAAATCTCCTACTTGTCAGGTTGACTCAGGATGGAAACTCCCTCCCAGAGTTTAGGAGCAGGGATGCTATTTCCTGAATAAAATTTATTGAGACTTAAGAAATTTTAGAGCAACAGAGGAGGAGAACAAAAGCCATACTTCCAAAGTAGCAACAACTGGGGTGGCTGACAGACACTGTAATTAATAAAGATTCATGCTGCTCTTGGAAGTCAGTCATCTGATTAAATCTCTCAAAGTTTTAGAAAACACATCGCAAACTTCAGGAATTGCTGAAACAATACTTCTATGCTTAAAAAAAAAGTAGTAAAAAAATTTGTAGTGTGGTGGATTTGCACTGTAACTCCTTAAAGAAGCACAAAAAGAGAAGCAGGAGGTGGTAAGTGATTGTGAACTACTCTCTACACATACACATGAGTTGGTCTTGTGTCTCTTTGGCTGTTCTTTGTTGGTGTGACAGTGTTTAAGAATGATGAGTTGTACTGTATATACTTAAAAAACTTCAGTAGGGCACCTCTCAAAAATTAGTGTATTTTATTTAATAAAAGCCACATTCAGTTGATTTCCTAGTCAGGCAAACAGGTATGTTCATTGCATGTCGTGCCTTGCAGGGTTCAAAGAGGAAAATGAAGCAGATTTGAAGGTTAGAGGACTCACAATTTGTTTGAGTTTAATTGGGTTGTTGGGATGTGCCTCAATTCATTGTGGAATTGACTAAAACCAGGCTGGAAGTATCTTTGTAATTGAACAAGATGTATTGAAACTGTTCTGCTACCAAGAAATGTGCACCTTGTGATTTGAGTTTCCATTGTGCATCTGTTTCCCAAGACATCTTTTGCATCATTTAGAATGTCTATAAAAACTCTTGTGTTATTTGTTGGTGGAGTTTAAAAAATAACCTAGCCAAGAAAGAGTTATCGTCTCAGGAAAGTTTGGAAATGTTACAGCCTTGAGGACGAGGAGGAATTGTTAGTTTACCTAAATAGCTGTTGCACAGAAGTAAAGCAAGAAGAAAGTGAAATGAGTAATCTGCTTGACTCCATGTTGTTCTTATTGTCTTCATGGCAAAAATAATTAAAACTGGGAAATGAGATATTTGGTGTGGACTTGGGAAGTCAAGACCTTTCTACATTACAGAGAAAATCCTGCAGCTGTGGCTGCTCAGTGGGCTGTGCTCTCCTGTTGGTCTGTGTTTGCTGTTGTTGGGTTTTGTGTGTTTTGTTGCTGTTTTCTCAGTTTACAAACTTATCCCTTGGCATGTGTACACTGCTATTGAGGAGCACACAGCCTGAGCATGCAGCACATGCTGCATTCTGTGAGTGAAGTCCAGAGCAAAACGCAGGGAATGGGGGGCGAATGGGTGAGATAAGGGTGCAAAAATGTGTTAGTTGTGTTTTGGAATGGAATGAAAGAATAGGTGAGAGTCACAGTTATTCCATCAGGCAGGAACTGTGCAAGAGTGGGACCTCACTGTCAAAAAGCCAAGCTGCACATGGAAGGGCCTGGAAAAAAGCTGGGGTTAATAATGTGTTCCTGTAAAAGCTCATGTGCTCACTTCATCTTTGATTTTTTTTTTCTACCGGTGGACATCTATTTCACAATCAGATTTATTTTGTAGCCATGAAGTCGAGGGCTGCACAGGCTGTAAAGTGACACAGGCAAGGAGTTTGTGTGTGCATGTGGGTCATGCACGGATGTGTGTACTGTGCAGAAAGGTGATTGAATGCATATTGAATTTTTCTAGCTGCCCAGAACTCTTGATTCATTTTCATGTTGCAATTTAGCTGGTTTAGGGTTAAAGCTACCACAGGAGCTCCCACATCCCTGGTTTCCTGAGACATCTCTAACTCCTTGAGGTACAAGAAACTATCTACAGAAAACACGATGGGCAGTAACTGCTTTACAAGCTCTGAAAGTGCCAGAACACTTTTCCAATAAGCTGCCAGATTTGCCTTAGGCTCAGAGTATTCCTTCTCCAAAGTTTCATCATAACTTTTCAAATAACATTTTCCTTGGTGACTGAGGTCAAAATCCAATCAATTTCCTTCTACAAGCTAATGGAGTAGAGGGTGGTGAGGGAAGAGAAAGGAATCCTGGGTGATGTGAGTGTCCTCTTCTCTCTGTAAAAGTGGAGAAATGATGCCTAAAAATGCTTGGACAAATAATTGCTCTGTGTGAATTTCACACGAGACCAGCCACTGCTCACATAAGGCACAGGCAGTGCTGTGTGCCTTCCCCACGTACCTGAACAAAACCAGCAACCTCTTCCATGTCTCCATTTGTCTTTTGCTGCAAGACCAATTTGATATAATGCTTCAGTGGTGAGCATGGAAATAGATACAGAAGAGTCCAGTAAATAATTCCTTCCCTTTTGCATTAGCCAGGAATTGTGAATAGCCAGGGTTGCGTGTTGCAAGATTAGGTTTAACACCACCTAGATATTTTGCCTGTTTCTCTGCAATCTGTCTTCCTACAATATCAATTCCTATAAAATTTCAGGCCTTTTTTATCAAGTTTAGGGACAGTAACTTGAGCTGTGAAGCCCTTTCATTTTTGAAATGAACGTTTATCCTAAACCCCACATTTCCTATTTTATGCTCACTGCAGTGTTTTTGTCACTGGCAGGAACAGAAATATGCCAGGATAGTATAATGTACTCATAAAAAATGCTTGAAATTGGTTCAGCAGTTTTTATGTGTTACTTTTGCAGTGTTACTGCAAAAGTAACTAAAAACTATTGTTACTGGAAAGTACTGGAAAACTATTGAACTTAGACAGATGGAGGGCAGTTGTATTAGGTGCATTTTTTCCCTTTTTTTTTTTTGTATTAATGAACTTGCTGAGACTTAATTTAAATTCACAATTAAAATAAGCTCATGTATAACTCTCTGCAAAGGACGGTTGTGTGTTAATGCAACCAGGAAAATTGGAGCTGGTTTGAGGGGAATTAAAGTCAGTCTGCAGCAGAGGCTGTGACTGATACAGAGGCTTTCTGCTTGTTATCCCAGCAATTATGCATTAGCACAGAGATAACATACATTTAGGAATAAAACTATAGACTGCCCAAGATAGGAAGCTGAGAGGAAAATGCTTCTGTCACTTTGCTGGCAACTGCAAACGGCACAAGCCTGGTCAGTGTCACAGCCTGGTGATAACATAATGAGGTTAGGACCAAGGTTTACAGCACGTTCCAGGGAAGGCAGCTCTGTGGGTTGTTTATGCTTTGGGTAAAAAGCAGGGAAATCTTCCTTCTGTTGCTTTGGTAGTTCTGCTTTCCCTTCTTGGTCCTTCTTACAGGAGGGAAATCCTGTTGTACAGTAGTTAAATGTAAAGGAAGATCTCTTGTGTTTATATGTGAGCTTATAAAAAATGGGATGTCACCTTCAGGCTAATTTTTTAAACCTCAAATAGGACTCTGTGAAAAGAAAGATGAGATTTCTGCTTGCTTCTCAATTCTTGTGCTAGCCAGTGTTTGTGCCTGACAATGGAAAGGGGGCTTGCCTTTCAGCAAGTGTGGCTGCTTTACTACCTGGTCATTATGGGAGTATCCTGTAGAACTGGATTCCTGTGTTAAGAGAAAGTTGGTTTAATTAATTTTAAAACTATCTATTGAGACTTTCTATTACATTGCACGGTCTATCTATTACATAGGTATTTGGATGTGACTATCTATTACATTTCTATACATTGGCATAACAAACCAGCAATTCTTGTATCAGAGAATACTGGAGTCGCCACATGGAACAGGCTCAGTTTTTCTTGCGTGAAATCAGGAATTGTTAGCGAGCGAAGTAGGGGTGAGAGGCTTGGGAAAAGAAAGGATGGCTTTTCTGGGTGAGGGTGGGGAAGAGCCCTGCGCAAAAGGTTTTGGTGCTGCTGTACCAGTGCCCTCACCCCGGTGTGTGGCAGCTCCCAGGCAGTGAGTGAGCAGAGGATGACAGCACGGGGTGAGGGACACAGTGCACACCGAGCTAATGAGCTCTGAAAGGTTTATTACCTTGGGCCTGGTGCCAGCCCTGCTGCAGCTGGGGGAGCTGACATGGCTGCAGGGCTCCAGCGGGGAGGGCTGAGTGACAGGCGCTGGAAAGGGACTGGAGTCAGGATGGGAAGAAAGGAAATTGTGCCAAAAAATCCTTGAGGGTTTCTTCCAGAAAGATTGTCGATCTCTATGTGATTCTGAGGAAGCTGAATATAATGGAATTCAGGCTCAACATGTCCCAAAGTTCTCAGAAACCCTGCTTCTGACAGGGTGATACTCAGCACCCCTAGCTGCAGAGAAGCACAGGGTGGAAGAATAAGCAAGGGGTTCAAGAGGGAGACATTCAGCTTGTGCTCTGGTCCTGGTATTGGCAAGCTGTGTGGCCTTGGACAAATTGCCATCTCAATTTTTCCATCATACCATTACAAGTACTGTAAAATAGATCCTAAAGAAAGAAGAAAATCCCTAGCAGCAAATTACAATATAGTAGTCACTAACTAGAAAAGAAATGTAAAAAGTAGTTTTTTTTTTTTTTTTTTTTTTAACATATTAATGTAATTTCCTAGGCTTTGTGAAGGTGAAACTGTTGGGTTCAGAGAGATGACCAAATCTGAGCTTCTCTGTACCAGTGGCCCCAGAGTCCTCATCCAGTCTGTGCTTGTTGGTGTTTGCCATCTCTTTATGGGATATGACATTACTCATGGCTGTGTCCCCTCATATATTTTTTTTTTCTTTTAAAATTGATAATCCTTGTCAAGAAATTCTCCTTGTTCCAGTACACATTCTAACAGATTTGTCCCTTTTCCATTTTCCTCCTAATTCAGTCTCCCTTCCAGAGTAGTTTCATATTTCCCACCTATTTTCTCATTTGACCTCAGTGCTCTGCTTAATCAGCTTCCTGACCACTTCTCTTGTTAATTTTACTCTTGAATTCCCTTTTACTTCCTAAATCCAGACTCTGTAATCAAGTAATTAATCCCAGTGCACATTCTATCTCCTTATTTTTTTTAGCTTCGTTCTTTGCACATTGGTCTCCTAGGCTGAGCCTTTTTGTTTTGAAATTGTTCTTTCCAGTGATGTCTGAGCACCAGCAGTGGACATGGGCACTCATATGCACTTGCAGTAGGGCTGTAAGCTGTGAAAAATGCAAAGATTTATAAATTGTATACCAACTAATCCAACTCCATGAAAAGAGCAACTTGAAATTTGTAGGCTGTATGTTTCTGTGTAAGTGATTTGGAAATTTTAGTTGCATGTTTTGGTTCTGATTGATGGCAAGTTTACTGAGTTAGTCCAAACATGAAACCATTTATCCCATTTTTGAAGACAGCTCTGATTACCGTTTTCCTTTCCTTTATGTGTAGGCTTTCTAAATCTTAACAAGTGGGGTTTTTTTCAGGTGGTAATTATTCTTGTTTATCAAACATCAGGTTCAGTGTAGGAATTTTGTGTGTGTGTGTTTTATTTGGATTTTTTACCACTTATTTTACCTGTTTAAGGAAGATAGAAAAAATGTGGAAGCAGGCCAAATAAGAGTATTTAAGTAGTGATGTTCTCACTGCAGTCTAATTCCTGCCACTGCAAAGGTAACAGTCTTTCAAAAGCAGTGGAAATTTTCAAAATGGCAGGTCATTTTTGTTTTGTCTTTTTTGATACAAGTATCCTTATCCTATAAGCCTTTGGGATGTTTGACTTCTGTTCATGAGCTCTTCAGAATCTTATAATGACATTGGGAAGGAAATAAGCATCTAGAAAATCTAGAAATTCAATTGAGCATATTACGTATCACCTTTAAATTCCTTTGTATTCCTTTATCACCTTTATATTCCTTTATGCATAGTTTGTTTTATACCACATTCTAAGACAGGGAAGTTTCTCATTGACTTCACTGGAGTTTGACTGTCACCAAAAGCCATCCACTAATTCAGTGCATGCCATTGACAAACAATTGCTGGAACACTGGGCTTTGCTGACGTGTACAGAATCATTGACTCTAAAGGCAGTGCTTCATGGACTTGTTCAAACTAGAAAAAACCCTAGGAACTTTTCATAGCTCCCTCAGAAGTAAAATAATGGATGTGCTTCTTGCCAAGGGACAGAATCACCAAAAGGGAGGCATGTTTTGTGTGGTTGTCAGAGTTTTGACTGGCTGTTCCTCTCAAGGACAATTCCTATTTTATCCTATGCTTTCTGACTCCCAAAACATGAGGGTCTGTATGTCATAGCAGCTCTTCAGCCCTCCTCGCCTCAGAACAAAATGAGACCATTCTTGGATTTCACCTCAAAAATGCTGGACAATATACAATTGATATTGTCCATAACCTCATAGAATAACCTGAAGAATTAGCAAAGGTACTTAGCAAAGCTATTTCTCGATGAAGAATATGATGTTGGGAGACCACTGGTTAGGGAAAGACTTCTAGCAAGCAGCAGGAAATGTCCATTAATGCCTTTGCAGTGTGCTGCCTTTCTGGCAGAGGCTGCAAGGTTGGCTCAGCAGGTTCTCTCCTGAAGAAACCCTCAGCAAGTTCTGCTTCAGCTAAGCCTAGGCAAGGGAGCTGGACCATCTTTGGACAGCTGTGTTTGCCACAACCCTAACAGCTTGTGATGATCCCTGGGACATCAAGGAATGCATATTTTGCTCGGTGGAGGCACTTTAATGGTGTATAGCTGTAAAATTTGGTAGACACGAGATGCAAATTGATGTCTTGGTGTTTGTGGCGAGCTCACTCATACAGAGCTTGAACACTGAGCAGCCAGAGGAGCACCTTTGAAAGCTGTTCCCTTCCTGGGGTTACAGCTGCTGGCACAGTCCCTTTCCAGCCTCTCTAGCAGCACTTTTAGCCCTGTGTGCTGGATTTGGCAATGGCATGTGCGAGGTGCCCAGCTCCCCCAGCAGGAGCTTTCCAGAATGGAAATGAGGTTGTGTGCTCCCCTGGCTGGCTGTGTTGGCAAGTGTGCAGCTGCTTTTCAGGCTGTCCTGATAAACTTGCACTGGTGGAGAGCTTGGGGCTCTTGGAATTCATCATCTTCTGCTGGTTTGTCCTTGTCTGTTGCTTGTAAAATTTATATTTAGGTAGCTTATATTAGGAACTGAAGCAAAAGTCTTTTGCATATGGTTATCTTCATCTGGTATGTTGAAATGTTTTTCTACTTAGCAATAAATGTGCTTAATCTTTTACTACAACTCTTTGATCTGTAGCATGGTGAATGCTTTTTATGTGGACATTTTAAAATGTTTCAGTTCTATTACATGCCCTCAAATATAAAACCTCACACAAAAATGGAAGTTGCATGTAATTTTATTATTGTTATTTTTATCCATTGAAAACCTCTTATAGTGCTGTTATCCTTGTGTGGCCTTATTGTCTGAGTTTTAAACAAGAATCCCTGTTTAGATGAGATTATGCAGGCAAACATGTGGTCACAAAAGATTTTTTCAAGATCTAGTTGTATAATTGTTTCACAATCTAAACTTGCATTTAAAAATAAACAAGCAGAAAGCTTCTCCTCATTATGGTCATCAAGATAATGCCTGAATCTGTACAAAAGGCACACCAATGCCCTTCAGGAGCAGTTGGCTGAGATGAAAAATATGAATTGAAATAACATCAAAGGGAATGCAGAGCTTCTATAGCAGTGGCTAAATCATGGCAATGACAAAGGGAGGTCTCACACACAGGATTGGTGTCACTGTGGTGGTGGGTATTGGGGAATTTAATTGTTAAGGATTGTTTTGCTGTACAACAAGGAAATCTGCTGCTTCTGCTCTTTAAAATCACTGCTCTCCTTGCCACAAAGGGAAGGAAACAGAGGAATTCCAGCTTCCTGCTTCTGCTAAATGCCTCAGGTGCCTCCTGAGTCCGAGAACCGAACTGGGCATTTGCTTGTGCAAATCACAGAATCACAGAATCACAGAATTTTCAAGACTGGAAGAGACCTATAAGATCATCTAGTCCAGCCGATGTTCTAACTGTTCAGCTAGATCATGGCAGCAAGTGCCACATCCAGTCTTTTTTTAAATTCTTCAAGGGATGATGCCTCTACCACCTCACTGGGTAAATGATTCCAGTTTCTGACCACTCTTTCTGTGAAGTATTTCCTTCTTACTTCTAACTTACATCTAGCTTGACGCAACTTGAGACTGTGTCCTCTTGTTCTATCCGTTGTCGCCCGGAGAAAGAGGCCGACCCCCAGCTCACCACAGCCACCCTTCAGGAAGTTGTAGAGAGTGATGAGGTCACCCCTTAGTCTCCTTTTCTCCAGGCTGAACAACCCCAGCTCCCTCAGTCGCTCTTCATATGGCTTGTGTTCCAAGCCCCTTATTAGTTTCGTTGCTCTCCTCTGGACACGCTCAAGTAACTCAACGTCCCTCTTAAAGTGAGGGGCCCAGAACTGGATACAGTACTCCAAGTGAGGCCTCAATGTGCCATGTGCAAATCAATCAATATGGGTGATACTGGAGTTAAATCTGGGGTTTTCTGCGAAATCCAGTGCTCTGTGTCCAGGCAGAGAGAGCAGTGGGTAAAAGCTGGCACCTACATGGAGGTGTCTGGGCTGGATGTGCAGCTGTGGTTTACAGCTTATGTTGCATTGATGTGGACAAGCAAAAATCTGATACATCTCCTTTCACCCCAAACAACTTGTATGCTAATTGTTATAAGTCATTAACCGTGATGTATTCCTTCCTTGTTCAACCTGAACCAAGTTTTAGCTGTGAAACAAGTCACTGGCTTTTTTACATATCATCTTATTTATTGTTTTCATTGAATCCTACTTCTCATTTGACAATTACACAACTTTTATCCATCTCAGGAGTGTGATGCTTTCCTCCTGACATAAATAAATTCTTGTTTATAGCAATTAATATTCCAGCATTGCCCTTTACTTACTCAAATTAAGTGTTTACTACATTTTACATGCTTAAAAACAACATTCCAGTTTCAGCTTTTTAAAAAATATTGAATATAAATCTTGATGTCCAGATCAACTTGATCTCCAATTTTATTGTCCCTAGGATAAAACCAGCACTGGTGCTGCTTTGTTTTGCTTTTGATACATCATGCAAATACTTGACAGCTCATAGGGGAAAAAGGAAGAAGCAGCTGAAGCAAAGTTGAGTGTTTCAGCCTTTCAGAGGCCATGAATATGATAATGTTTGAGTATTTTTGATGTTTTTTTCTGCCCTGGAATCTTAGGGAGCAAAAGAAAAAGAGGAGAAAAAATAAATGCAGAAATGTGTTTGTAACTTTCAGAAGGTCTAATTCTGCTGAATTTTGAGCTTGCACTTAACAGTCCAGAGGATAACAGTCCAAAGGATACTTAAGTGTACAGAGGACATGGCAATATGAGGGACTGAGCAGTACAAAAGAGCAGGAGCTAATCTAGGGAAAATACAGTGTGGTATTTGAGAGAGGTAACTGCTGATAAAACCCTGGAAATACTTCTGGTAAATAGGTCTTGAAATAAATTCAGTCCTGGCTGAGAGTTCCCTTTGGAAGTGTTTACCTTTGCTTTCACATTTCAATATGTATTGAAAAAGGAGGCTGAGACAGATCACAGCTTGTGTTCAGGCCGCTGCTCACGGGTTTCCCTCAGTTCATCTTAGTTACTCTGGTCATTTTCCATGGTGCACAGCTAGCACTTCTGGCCTCTGATGTGAGCTTAAGGATTGTGTTTAAAACAGGGTTTTAACAGGTTTTAAACAGTGCTTCATTCTCTCCTTCCATCACCCAGACATGAACAAGACACAGCTGCCAGTTTGTGCATCCACTGCTGCTCTTTAATAATAGACAGAGAAAAGTTTCACTGGACACAAACAGTTCTTAAATAATTAGAAATTTTCCGAGTGGGATTTTTGTATCACTGGTTCTTCAGTATGTCTTGGACTTTATTTTTGGTTTTTTTTTAATGCCTCTCTTGAACCATTTCATTGAAGCAGAACTTATGAAGAGCATGGTTCTGGCTCTGCTGGGCTCCACTTCTGAGCTCTTCCTGTGGGTGAAGGTTGTGAGGTTCCACCTCTGAGCAGAGCAGGTGAGGCCTTGCAGTGCTCTCCCTTGGGCTCTGTTGGAGTTTAGGTCAGGAAAGTGTTCAAAGCTGCCTCTGATCGATGCATGTGTGGATCAGTTCACGCTGCTCTGGGTGCCTCAGGCTACAGAAACCCATGTGCCTTTACTGTTCCAGCCCAGGAGGCAAACTGGGCTCTGCAGAGCCTTTGACCTTTTGAAAGCATGAAAATCCATAGGGAGCTGAAAATTATTCCTTTTTCATTGAACTGCTTAAAATAAAGTGGCCTATGACCTCTCGAAAGTGTGTCTGACCCTGTGGGACTAGGCAGAGACCAAATGAACTAGACCATAGCAGGACCCAGAGGTGAGCACAAATTCCAAGTTTTTAGGCAAATTCCATAGATCAGACTGTATTTTAAAGTGGGAGGTGATGATTTCAGGCCTCTAGTGTTGCTTTCTGCTGGCCATATAAATACATGCTATAATTGCTTTATCAAGAAAAGGGAAGATATTTATAATACTGGTAAGAGCAATTTTCTAATTGGAAGCTGTTAAAGGATGATATAACCTGAAAAAATACAGAGGGCTTTTTCCTCCATACATTCCTCTTCTTCTCTACAAATTTACACAGAGAATGAAAATGTATTTCTTAACTCCATGTAAATTCTGATAGGTTATGCTTGATTGTATTGCAAGGGCTCTAACTTTTTCATTGGTTCTCACTATATCCTGATGCTGATAATTGTTTCTGTTCTTTCTCCTGAAAGCACTCATCAGCATCATGTTTGAAGGCCACTGGAGGTAGATAAAGTTTTCGATTTTGCTGTCACTAGCACAGCAAAGAAGTTAATAACTCATTGAGCATCCTGGAATCTTAATAGCCATGTTATCCAAAAGCTGTGCCCTGATGCTAGAGTTGAGTTGACCTTGGAGGTGATCTGGAAGCTGCCCTGAGAAACTGTTGCTCTCCAATGTGTAACAAGAGTTTGATAAGGCTGACCTGTGCTCGTGGATCCCAAGCTCATGCCTTTGCTTTTGGCTATGCTCAGACTGATTATTCAATAGTTCCCAATTCTCTGATAAATACACTTAAGCCTGCCCTGCTTCAGCAAAATTGGGACCATGCAGGTTGATCTCAGTGGGTGAGTGTCACTTGAACAGCTTGTAAACAAAATATTGTGTTTCCTTTGCTTTTTGGATACTCCTGACATGTCTCTCCATCCTCTCTCCATCCTACCTGCTGGAGCCCTGTACTGCACACAGGTGATTATGGAGTTACTTTCCTCTGCTATCATCAAATATGCTTTAATTGGACTGCAGGGCAAGAGACTGATTGTGAGCTTTGAGTCTGTTCTATTTGCTTGCCATATTCAAACCTGTTATTTTAGATTCCCTGGTCTGATTCAGAAAAGCAAAGTCTGAAAGCTTGTAAGCAAATCCAGATCTTGTTTGCTAAGACACAGATAAGAACATATTCTCCCACGTCATACATAAGTGAGTAAAGGGGTGATGATTACAAAGCAAACACTGAGCAGAAAATGGCTCACAGAATAATGCACAGAAAATGCACTGAGTAAATTTTTTAAAAGCCCTCACGTTATGCCTGGCCATCAAGGATTGTACAACTATTTGTCCAGACAGTTAATGTAAGGAAAAGAAATTGTTCCTGCTTCAGAATATTTGCCATTTTCTTTACCTTAGTGAAACAACGCATACAGCCCTAAATGTTTTGGAATCTAATCTCATCATGCCCATCAGATGACCATGCTTGAGGTATTTATTGATGGGGCTGGATAAATCTGAGCTGAAGAGAACACCACTCGTCACAGAGTGAGTAAAATCCTGGGCAGGATGCCAGACTGTCAGGGACAGTTTTGCCTTGATGGCTTATAGAGATTTATACTTGTCTTTGCTTCCATCACCGAGTGCTAGAACATGGAGAAGAGAGGCAGGAGAAAAAGAAAACACTGTCTTCTCACATGGATGTTATTTACTTAGAAATTAAAATCTGCTCATTGCCTCATCATTTTCTGTTAAAAAAAGTACTCCTAGATTTGTTCTAGATTATAGACTCTGTGGTATTTTACAGATATGCTGGTTGTTGAGTCTTTCTCAACTGAAATAATTTTTTTTGTTGAAATGTTCATAATCCTGCAACAGCAAAAGAAGTTTGTTTAATAATCTTACCCTGAGCTGCTGATAAATAGGCTGAGTTCTGAGTAGGTTTTTTTCTTGCTACTTGGTGATGTTTTGTTTCAGTGAGCAAAAGCTCATTTTCCAATCTGCTTTCAGTGAATTGGAGAAGTCTATAAGCTTTATGTGTTGGTCAGCTTCCATCTTTAAGCAGCCTTTTATGACTTTCAGTAAAACCTTTTGTTTTGATAGCGTATTAAAATGAAGTTTTGCACTTGGGAGCTGAATGACTGACTTATACAAGGAGCAGTAGTTCCCACCTATTCCCTGTAGCCTCCCAGAAAAATAGCATTCCTGGACAAAAGTTGAGACAGGAATGACTCATTCTTCCTGCTCTTCCCCTCTGACACTGCTCCAAGAACAAGCAAGAGGTTTAGTCTGAAGTGTTACTGTTGTATAAAAATGCAGAAAGTTTACGTTAACTCCAGAGGAGAATGGAACAAGAATTTGGAAGGCAGGTCCATTGAGGATTAATAATTAGATAAACTGCATCCAGCTGAGGAAATCCCCTGAGCTGAAAATAATTGGAGGCTGGGAGAAGGATGAAGGAGAGGTACCAGCCTGTCTTGTCATTGATCTCCCTTTGGCTTTTGTCTTTGGTTGCTCCTGGAGGAACCGTTTTGAGTTAGATTAAGTCTTTTTTGGAATGGTGGGGAAGCCTGAAAACCAGAATTTCGGTGCTCAAAATACAGAAAGAGTACAATGCTTTTTGCTTTATGGCTTTGTGGCCAACCTTCAGGTGCCATGGAGGGAAAGAGAAGGAAAGGAAAGGAGCCAGTGCATTTTGAAAATCTGTCTTTTAAGGTCAGCAGTCCTTGACTTTTCATAGAGGAAAAATTGTTTGGGTTGGAAAGGACCTTAAAGATCCTCTAATTCCAATGCCCCTGTGATGGACAGGGACACTGGTTGCTCAAAGGCCTGTCCAGCCTGACCTTTTAGTTTGGTTTAATATAACATAATTGTAAGTGAAGCTGAAGATTTGTGGCTTGTTGTTGTAATTAAATCTGAGGAAAGAGGAAGGTTCAGGGTTGTCAGCTGAGATGTTCTCCCTGAGAGAGACAGTAATGTAGGAACCACCAAACTCAGATGGACATCTGAAAATGCACTTTTATCTCAAACTGCTGATTTTGTTGGTAATAACCTTTGGCTTCATGGATATTGTGAACTTAGATCTGAATGAATTTGGAAAATGAAATCTGTTTGTGACAGGTAAAACTCTTTACAGGGAGTTTTCTACTTCTGCATTCCTTCACATGGGAGAATTCTTCCCAAGAACATGCCTTTAATTCCCCCTCAGTAGGTTTTTAATTAAGCTGATCATCAAAGCCACATCTTGTAAACCAAACACACCAGAGATTGCTGACAAGCACATTATCTATGTGATAATGCTGATCATGTGTGTACTACCTTGGCATTTCCAAGAGCAAAACTAAATTCTGTGCTCTCCTGAATATTTCAGGGTGCTGTCATGTATTGTAAAAGTGGCCTTCTTGTTAAATAGGGAAGTGTTTGTTTTGAAAGTTTAGTAATTGTGAAAGAATATTCAGCAAAAATTCCTCATCTCAGAAAGGTACAAAGACTTAAAAGAGTGATATTAAGCTGAGGTGGCAATTGCAGCTAGAAAATAAGGGGAAGTCATACAGATAATTTCACTGTTGGTTCGTTATTTTGTGATATAGCCCTATATTCAAAACATGTATCTTTAAATCTAATTTTGTTTTCACACTGCAGTTAAGCAAGAGAATCTGGAAATCTGTGAAGTGGCACTGTGAACCCTGCTTTAGTCTTGGCAATGTGGGTTCACAAAGAAGCTGACAACTCAGCATCAGACTTGTGACACTTTGCTAAATTCATGATGCCCTTCAGTAGCTTTATTTCAAGGAGTTTTTAGTGGAGAGTCACATACAAGGACTGTAAAGGAGATGGCAGGACCCAGGACATTTCAGCCTCTCTCCAAGGAAAACAGACCTAGCAGCATGGTCTAGATACTGTCCCTATTTTCATCAATTCCCCAGCCACTCTGACTCCAGATATAAGTGTCCCAGATATCTGAAAAAATGGATCCCTCTAAGGCCTCAGAAACCTTGCTGGAACAGAATCCTCTCAGTCTTTCCAATAAAGTTCCTGACTGGGGAACTTCCTTAGAAGAGAGCTGAGGAGAGCAAGCTGTGCTCAGTGCTCACACACAGCACCAACAAGTGCCAGCTCTGTCCCTCTGGGCTGTCCTGGTCACACTGGGGTGTCCCACCCTGTTTTTACAAGGTACCTGCTTCCCTTTCAGTCCTTCCTCTTTGGAGAGGAAGCACAGCACAGTCTGACATTTTTGCAAGGTGGCTTAGCCAGTTTACCACTGTGCAGAGAACATGCTGGAACCCATTCAAAGCTTGAATTCATAGCAGAACTTGGAGGGGACTGCATTCACCCTCTGTATTAGCAATGAAAGGGAATTTCTCTGGGCCCCCAAACCAGCCTGGCATGAGCCCTGTGGCATCTAGGTCAGCCTGTGGTGTTGTCTGGGTGCTGACTCTTTATGTTGGAAAGTATCCTGCTGGTTTTGCATTAGTTTTTGGCAACTCTCAGATTTTCTAGGAAGACAGATCAGCAAAACTATCCTGAAAGCTGGTAAAAATAACTTGAAAAATTGTTTTTAGCTGGCTAATTTATCACCAGGATGCCATTAGAAACCAGACACTGATGCATTTGCAAATGGAGACATTTTTCTCTGTAGTTCTATAAAATTTTGCTGTTAAATTCATCTTTTGTTGATAAGGTTTCTTTTCTGGACTGCTATCAGTTGCTACTAGTTTCCTGAGGATGTTAAAAGACTCTAGAGCAATTTGGAATTGCAACTGTGAATTTCTTAAGATGGGTAAGCAAATCTGCTTTGTTATCTAATCTGTGATTGGATCTACTTGGCTTCCAATTGGCCATTGTGCCCTCTGTATCTGCAGATGTGGAGGATGATCAGCACAGGCCACTTGCTGGATCATGGAATTTCTGGGAAACCTCACATTCAAGATAAGCCAGCAATATAGGAACACATCCCACAGGATTAAGGGGATCCTACAATGGTTCTTCAGGTCACCACATTGACTTCTTGCACTTTACCTGAATTCAAACTCTGTGAAAATTTTTGTTCTTTCAATTTTTATTTTTTATGGTCAAGAAGTCTGACCAGAGCCTTTCTTGATATATCATTCCTATATTCACAACTTCTCTAAGAATAGAACTGTCATGTGAAAACAATAATCCTGTCACAGCTAATAAGGAAATAGTGATATGTTTGTTGTTTCTTTACATTTGCTTTCATTCCAGAGTCAGGTACATGGAGTTAGGACAGGCATCTGTTCCTGTCTGACATTTCTTAAAAGGAACAGTTTTAGCAATGTCATGAGAAGGTCACAGAACCCACATAAGTGTCATCCATGAGGGGTTATAATATTCTGCACTTGTAAATTATAAGTGTATGTATCATGACAATGCCTTTGTCATTTTAGTAACAGTTCATACAGTGATTCTATGAAAAGCAGTTCAGTTCTATTAAGAACACTAATTATGCACTTTTGAAAAGACTCTGATAGTACATAGGACAAAGGAGTTATAAAATGGTTATAAAAATCCTTGAGTTGAAACTTTCCGGTAAGTGACTCAGGCTGATAGGCCTAATTCAACCAGCACAAATAAATCCAGTAAAAATATATGTGACCTAAATTATGTGAATAGCACTATGGGCTCTGAGAAGGCTCTATGTGGTGTCACTGACAGGCACTTTTTAAAAGACTAATTAAAAACTGGAAACGTAAACATTTCTATATTCCTTTCCAAATTAAATTATGTCATTATCAGATAAATAGTCATTAGCAGTAAGATTATGCACTTGTTTATTGAAAGAACTTTTTTGGAAAAGAGAAGGAAGCTGCATTTATTAATATTTATCTGATTTTTTTTAAGCAGCATTGAACTGTATCAAATAACACGAGCAAGATAATGTACAAATATGGATTTTGGAATTGTTAACAATTGTGAATCAGTTCACTGTTTGTACATTATGTTGATGCTCTGAGAGGTTCTGTGTCCCTTCATTACTGATGTGAGCATTTTGTGGCTGGCAAAATGTGGGTTCTGCCCGTGGATCAGTGTTTGCTGTGCCTGGGAGGGTGGGAAGGGTCTGCGGCCATCCCTGCTCAGGTGAGAGCAGTGCAGCAGCAGCAGGTGGCCAGAATTGAAGCAGCAACCTGAATTTCAGTGGGCTAGAGCTGATTCTAGAAGCATTTTGGGTATCCTGCTGAGAATACACAATATCTATCTTCAATACAGATTGAAGTGGGTCTTGTCATCTCAGCTTTGCTCTCTGGAGTGAAACGACACTGGAGCAGCACAGAGCATCTGCCTCAGCAGTGTGGAGCATCACAGATTGATCTGTGTGTGCCATCCCTGCCACCAGGCTGCATGGACGTGATTTAAAGAACCAAAGCTCTTACTAAATAGCTAAAGAACCAAAGAACTGTTACTAAAATTACTCCAAGCCTCAGAGCTGTTTCTTTCCCCATTGCAAAGAGCAAAAGCTGATCCCTGCCCCACATCTTGCAGTGTAGTGCTTGGGAGAAGCAGTCCTGTGTGACTGGAGCAGTTTGCTCCACGTTCTAGGTTCCTTTTCAGAGCAGAGAATTTGTCTGCCAATACAAGCTGATATCTGAGTGAGCTTATCTGTGTATCAAGAGCTATCTTGAAGCCAGAGACATGTATCAAAGCAAGTGGCAGATATCATAGCAATTACTGCTTTACAAGCCTATTTTTAAGAATAAGTGAGGTTACAGAACATTTTCAAGTTCTAAAGCTGTGTAAATTTACCAAAACAGAAGGAGAGGGTTTAGGATTACTCTGTCATACCACTCTGTCAGTGTAAAACTGAAGTTAATATTTTTTTATGTTAATCTTTTCTGATATGGTACAGGAGGAAGAAGATGTGTCTTGTTGCTTCTTGCATGTGCATGTCTAGAAGTGCTATAAAGTACCACTGCCTCTAAAGAAAGCATTTGAGAATGTAAAAATATCTCTGTGCTTTACAAAAGTAGCTCAATTATGATAGATATGTTTTCACTTGCATCTAATGAACACAAGTCAAAAACAAAAATAATAGGACAAAGTAAATTTAAAACAAACTAAACCATCAAAAAAAAAAAAAAATCCCATAAAGTAGGATTTTGCCATCTTTATGGACCTTTTCCCTCTGCCTGGAATAAATGTCATGACTCAGTGACATTGCTGGCAAGTGTTCAGAACCTGGATGTTTAGGCCCATTCTGGCTCACTGAGGATTAGAAGGGAAGAAAATGCCCCCTATAATTAACCAGTCCACTTTCTGTAATATTTCTGCTTACATTCTTTAGGTTTAGGTTCTCCTTGTGCCCAAACCTGTGTTCTTGTGATTTAATGTTTGAGAGCTGTCATACCTTAAACTGATTAAGCACCAAGGATCATGGAAGCAGCCACAGCATTTTGAAATTAATTTCTGGGTGATTGATTTGAGACTGTGGTCAAAGGGTTATGTTTTTTAATTTACAAAGAGTTTTCAATTTTGTGGTGTAAGAATTAAAAGTCAATCAGGGAACTGCACTAGGTTGAGAGAAGGAACAGTAGGTTTAAGGACTCTATTCTCTCATTGCCTTTAGATATTCTACAGGTGGATAACAATTCAAGATTGCATAGCACATAGTTAAGATAACTTTGTTTGAAAAAAAAAAGGAAATAAGGTTTTAAACTAGCAATTTGGAATGGAATCATCATGATAAGTTGCACCCTCATTTTGTGGCCTTTGCAGCTCTGCTTTCTCCTGCCTTCCTTGACCTCTTAAAGCAAGATGAGATATAGACACTAAATTCTTCATCCCATTCCTCAAGTCTAAACCTTGGTGAGAGATTTGTTGTTACAGATTTACATGGTGTAAAATGTTGGTTTAGGACCAGGATGGAGAAGGAGATTTTTCTTCTGGATCCAGAGAGATTCAAATCTAACAGTGTGATCATTCAACATCAGTCATTGCACTGAGTCACTGTCCTGAAGACTTTGTGGTGTGACACTGCAGTGGATTAAGACAGACTCTTGCACCTTTTCTCTGAGCAGGACAAGTGATTTGGAGGAGCTGTGCAGCTGGCAGAGCAGAGATGTGACCACGTCCATCTCTTTGACAGGCCTGACACTCTTCCAGCTGCATTAGGTAAAATTAACTTATTGACTGGGGGCAGCTTCTGGTTGTGCCAGTACAAGGAAGAAGACCTTGAACATTATTTACCTTAATTCTGTTTTTCATAAACTTTATAGCATGTGACTGCATCAAAGGTAAACAGATTTGCTAGGAACACAAGTGTTTTTGTTTTATTCACACATAACTGTGCACAGAAATTTGTGAAATGCTTATAAAGGTGTTAATTTGTAGGACTTCTGATAAAACAATGAGACAGCTGGACTCCAAAGAGGGAAATTAATGATTATCATAGTCTAATTATGCAACAGACTTTGACATAGGAGGTCCCCCTGCCTGTGGGAGTCAGTGAAGTTCCTCGCATCTCTGTGCTTTCCACATGGTCACAACTTTCTGACCTTGTCCAAAGGTATGATGGAAATTGTGTTTTTCTATGAAATGCTGAAAACTGGCCCCTTCCCAATCTAGATTACCTGACCAGATCAGTGTTCTGGCTTTACTGGATATGAGTTTGTGGGATAGTTTTTTATTATTACTCTTTCTGATTTTTAAAAAATGTATCAGGGTGGCAAAACTTTGATCCTGTGGTTGTGTTTGAAATTCGGCAGGCTGGATATTGCTGTCTTTGATCTGGAATGTCAAAATTTGTATTCTGGATAAACACATTGCAGTGCATTTGTATTAAGACCAAAAAGGAAGACTAAAGCTATTTTTGTGCCCATGTATGAGGAATGTGGCAATGAATTCCAGTATTGATATAAAAGCTTTTATCTATTTAGTCAGGCTTTTCTGCTTTACCTGTTAAATTTCCTAGCTGTATCATGAAAAAGAAAAGAAAGCATGTCAAACTTTGAAAACCACATTTTCTTAAGGAAAAAAGTAAGAATTCCTATGGCTTTGAATCTTTGTTCTGAAAATTCAAGCAGAAGCAGTATGCTCAGCATATTTGAAAATTAAACCACTGCTTTAGCTGCTATAGAACAGGTATAGAAGGCCAGCTTCAAGCAGTTGCTTGACAAACTTTTGGTTTTTTTAACAAATATCAGTGAATACAGGTAATACCAACAGCAGAATGACCCAAGATGCCAGAAGCTAAAAAATGAAAACTCCTGTATGATCATGGGTTAAAATCTATTTAAATAGATTTAATTTATTTATATTTCTGTTTCCTGTGCTGATTCTGCTGTGGTCTGGACCAAAAACTGGGTGAAGAGCTGGAGATAAGAGGGAGATAACTATTTTATAGAATTATGGCATTTTGTTACCAGTTTATAATGGCTGAAATTCACAGCCCAATACTCTCCATAGAAAACTAGTTATAATTCAGTTTTAAAGTGGGGGAACTCAAATTTATTAGCAGAGGTGTTTTGAGACCAATTTGCATGGTTTCATTTATGAAGCTTGAAGAAAAATAGTTTAAATATGGTTGAAAGTTAGATGGAAAAAACAAGAGATAATTTCAACTATAAAATTGGAGAAGGCCATTTATGTGCATTTTGCTACCAGAGTAAATTGAATAACAAAGTAAAGGTATTAAGTTTGACTCAATAAATCATGAAAAAGAACCAATTCATTAGAGTCTAACAAACCTTTAAAAAGTGGAAATTCTATCCAAACACCATTAGTAGATTGGAGCACAATTTATGACACAATCTCAAAATATATTTTTTAAAAGATGGTAAGATAAGTACAAAAAAATTAAAATGCTCTGAGGATGTGATGTAAGATAACTGTATATTTAAACAGAGACTTCTGCTTGTAGTATCAGATGACCTAAAAAAATTTTTTTTTGCAGAAATTGTTCATTAAAACAATTTTTTAATAGAGAAGTTTAGGATGGCCTCATGAAAATGAAACTTTTGGAACAGAATTACATCTCTGTGTATATTTGTATTGATGTGTTTTCATGTTCTCCTTTTCTCCTTGACTTGCACAGGTTTGTTTGAAGTTTTTTGGATTGGAGTGATGGCAATTTGTAGACTTTTAAAAATATTATTTTTATTTAAATACCTATAGTAATAATCAGAATATAAGGAAAAAAATGACAGCAGCAGAATCAAACTATGTCCAAACTAAACATTTTGAACAGATAGACAAAAACTGAGAAGTTAATATCAATGTTTCAAAATCTGGGATGACTAAGGATATTATTTTATTCCCAGATCTAAAGCATGAAGAGAAATGACAGATAAGGCTGAGGAAACATCATGTATCCACAAAACCAACTTTGATCAAAGACCTGAACTTGCAAAAAAAAAAAAAAAAAAAAAAAAATCCCCAAACTGTGAAGACTCAGAAACTGAATCTGTTTAAGGAATTGTTTAAAGATGTGAAGTCTGCTTTGTCTGCACTGAGCCCAGAGCCTGGATTGGGTTGGGTTACCCCCAGAGGTCCCTTCCAAACCAGATTATTTTCCAGTTCCTTGTGTCTGTGCTGTGTTTAACAACAGCCGCAGAGGGGTCCATGGTACACGTTGGCCTGGGCTGGTGCCAGGGGAACCCTCAGGGCCTGCAGCTCCCTGGCAGTGCCTCGTGCTGTGGCACAGCTTGGCGCACAGCAGTGTCCCTTCTGGGGGCTGTGCTCGCTGGCAAGGGCGAGTTGGGGTTGGGATTCTCACCCTGCCACAGGTGAAACACTGACCTCAAGCTCAGGAGGAGTCTTGAATGCAATTTAATCTTCCTTTCCTTGGGAATTCAGTATGATGCGTTGTGTTTCAGCTGTTGCTGAGTTCACCTATCTGGGTAGTATTATATCTGTTTTTGAAGATGTGGCTAAGGTGAAATTATTTTGCTTTTTCAATCTTCTGGTCAAAATTGGTTAAATCAGACCTTGGCTTTTAATGACACTCTATGTTCATTAGAACAATATCTAAATCTGCCTGAAGCTTGGCCAGTAGTAGTCCTCTCTGCATTGCTGGGTGCCTAGCAACCACCATCAGGGCCAGTATTTTCATCCACTTTGCCTTTGAAGTGTTTTCCAGTTCCTTGTAGCTAGGGTATCAAATAGAAACAGTCTGAGAGACACTTACCTCTGTATGTAATGGCAATAGCTGATTTTATGTACTTCAGGGCGAGCTTCCTGTGGTAGGCAGCCCTTCAGATCATTCTTTATTATTCTAATATTATGATTTGGACTCCTTGTTTTTAATCACTTGGAAACCCTTCTCGTGCATGTGGTGGGAAGATGCAAGAATTTGTGTGCTGTCGCTTAAAAATCACAGGTCATCTGCAGGGAGGAAAAGAAATAAAAAAATACTGCTCAAAGAAATTTGCTTTCCCAAAGTTGCTCTACACATGTGTATCAAGAGGAAATGAATGCTTTCTAAATAAGCAGACAGCTTGCAGTTACAAATAGCTTTTCATTTTTGTGCCGTTCAGACAATAATCCTATTTTCTCAATATTAATAACCACAGTGGCTTTGGAAGGAAAGCTACTCTTGCAGCAGATGTTAAACCAAAACTGCACAGCCTGGGCCTAATGTGCAGGCTGCTTCCTTTTCCTGCAGGTTTCAGCTGGAAGGTACATTTTTCTGGTACCATCCTTATTATTTTTTTACTCTGTACGGGAGGATATTGTCCCTGCATTACTCGAACTGCATCACAAGACTTGTGAATGTGTTTGCAAGTGCCATTTGTCTGTTGCATAAGGCTGCTTTCCCTTGTCCTGGCTCAGTGTGATTATTTCTCTTGGCAGCAAAGTAAAAGAAGGAAATAGGGATGTTTCTTTCCTTTAAATCAAGTAGCTTTAAAGAGGCCTGTGTGCATTGTGAGCTGCAGCATTTCGTTTCTTAGGGTGTAATAGCTCAGCCAGAGCCTGTGATTCACAGAGGTTCTGCAGAGGCAGCTCAGGCCCTGCTGCAGAACTCGCAGTTCACTTGCACAATAACAATACTTGCTCTAATGAAAACACAATTAAAGCCAGGCAGGAGCCTCAGGACTCCTACTATAAGTTATTTAATTACAGCTCATGGATGGCCGGTGGGATGAGATCATTTGTGCCCATATGAGGCTCCTATGGTGAGGAGTTATTTGTGAAGATGAAGCAGTTTACAATAAAATATCCCAAACAAACAGTGGTCTTAGAGCTGGATCCTCAGACTGTGTAAATTGGTGTAACCACACAGATTTCAATGAGACTGGCTTTTAACTGCTTAGAAACAGAATTTTCATGTTAAAAAACAAGCTTAACTGTGGTGAGGGTGGGGAACAACCAAAAACTATAAGCTCCTCTTCCCTGGGCATTTCCTTATTTTACTGCTTTCCTGCAGTCTTTCCACCTACACAATCATCTTTCATCTTTAACTGTCACACCAAGGAACAAAATCTATTTGTGCAGTTACAATACATTTTGGGAGGCTGTCCTCAGGCACTGGTGGCTGTAGCACAAACATAAACTAAGGGTGTGTTGCTTGAGTCACACAGAGTTGGCTGTTTGAGTGAGAGGAGATGACCTGAAATATTTTTGCAAATGGTGACTGACCTTTGCCTAATGGAGGTTTGGGTTTTGTTATCTGGTTACCTTACTTTGCTGAAACATTGCACTCCAAACTGGTGTTCAGGATTTCTTTTTAGCAAATTTAATGCTTACAGTTGTGAAATCAAATGTTCTGGATTAAAGTCTGGCTGTCTTATCCAATGAGAAATGCATGTCTCATCTCTTGCTGAGCCAAGGGTTGTCCTGTCTCTGATGCACAGACACTGTACTGCCAGGTATTTTTATTTCATCTTCTCATGTTCACAGCCATGTTCCAGGTAAAATTTTAAAATATTACATTTTTCATGTTCATTTATTTAGTTTGAAGTAGCAGTTCTGTTTCAGAAGCACCTTCAGATATTAGAAAAACAGCTATGTACTTCATGTTATATAACCTAGGTAGTGATATTCGTTAAATTGGTTGTAAACCTGAGTTTTGGAATGTCCTACTGTCCTGGATTTGGCTGCAGGGGAGTAAGAATTTAACAATATATAGATTGGTTATTCTTTTTTTTTTTTTTTTTTTCCTGGTTCTTTCATCTTTGGGCTCCTCAGTGTATGAGGAGAGAGAAGAGGAGGAACATGATCACCAGAGTGTGCTTGTTAAACTGTGTGGAAGGAAGGTGCTTAAATTCATCCAAGATGGCATTATTATATTTACCATCATATTGCTCACTTATGCCAGATCTTCACTTGACTCATCCAGATTCCTGTGGTAGCCTGTTTACACAGAGATGGAGGAAGCAAGGCAGTGGGTGATATTTTTTTTTTTTGATAGAAGCCTCGTTTTTAAAGACAGAGAACCCAGCAATTATGTCCTCTAATTCAGTCCCAGTCATGTAATTGCATAAATCAGGCTAGACCATGTGTGCGTGTCACAATAGCCACTTTTTGCAGCAGTGTGCACTACCAGCTCCTGCAGGAAAAGCTAGTTAGTCTCAAAGACGAATTTATAGTTAAGGTGAGAAAACAGAACCTGAAACAGCCACTGGCAGCTCTGTGCCCAGGGCCCTCACTCGATGCAGATTCAGATCCAAGTCTTCAAACAGCTCAGCAGCTTAAAGCGGTGGCTTCTCTACCCAGCCAATGCCCTGACACCAGGATACAGAATCATTCCTGGCTTTTTTCCTGCCAGATATATTCTTGGTGAGCTTAATTACAGTGTGGAACAAGTGAGGGGAGCTGAATCCATGTCCACAGTTAGGACAATCCCTAGAGATATACAGCAGAGATTCAAGCCTGGTCTGCAGTGAGTCAATCATTTATACATAATGTAATCTCTCAAGTAAAACTTTGGAGGCAATGATTCTCTATCTATTTGCTAATAAATTATTTTTAAAAATTAAGCTTCACCTCCTTAAATAAGTGGAGCAAAGATGTATTGGAGTTTCCCCAAACCCCAAGATGGATGCCATACTCAGCTGCAGAGATGATACTTAATGCAGTTGGTAAGGGCTCTGTTTTTCCTTCTAGGCTCCAGAATACCTTCATCTGTAAGTAAAACTCATGTCCAGCTCTTGCAGTAGGAACATAGGGACTTGTTTCATGTCTAGATTCAGTTTTCTGGGACAGTCCCTCAGTGTTGAATATGATAGGTGGCTTCCATCCATTTTATGTGTGTGTTCTTCTGCTGTTGTTGTATTAGAACTCTCTGTGGACAGAGGGTGTCAATCTATGTACCAAATTACTTGTAGCTGACTTCTTTGCAGTTCCCCATATAAATGGTCAGAAAGAATTATGAAAGCCAGTAATAAAGCAATACCATTTGTGTTATTAAACTGCCTTTGTTGTTTTGCAATGTTCCAAGAAAAACAGGAAGAAATTTGGAAAAAGGCCTGTGTATGCTCACCGTGATGTTTCAGTTACTTTAACCCTTATTCAAAGAACTAGACTAAACTAAGTGCTTAAAAGCCTTATAAATTGTCAAAAAATTTGTAAGGAGCCTCTTTGAACCCAAAGCAGGCTAATGAGAGACACTGATTTAAAGGAACCAAATAACTTTGGCTCAAATTAGAAATGAGACAAGAAAACATTTTACTTGCTCCAGTAGCTTGTGTGACATGAATTGGTGGCCCCAGTCCAGTTTCTAGTAAATGTTTCTCTGCTACAGTAATGGTCTCTATAAATCATCAGTAGTGCCTACATCAGAAAATTCACCACTGGTATTTGACCATAATTGGCTGAGTGATCATCCTCATGCAAGATCATCCTCAATGCCTTTCAAAGGAGTTCTGCTTTGACAATGCTGAAAAGCACTGGCAGGGAATATGGATTGTGGGGAGGGAGAGAGGAGAGAAAGTTTGGTGATGTTGGTGCAGATGTTCCTTGGGTCAACTCCCTTGATTTCTAACTCTGTAAAAGTTTCCTTTTTTGTCCAAACTAAAATTCAATGAAAATGAAGAGGAGGAACATAAAGAAAGGTATTGAACTGTGCAGTCCTGTCTTTCTTCTGTTCTTATGACTGATGTTTCAGTTATTCTTCTGCTGCTGCCTTTCCAGTGGTGTGGACAATAGTGTCAGTAGTAATTATATATTTAGGTCTTCACAGAAAATGTATTCCGCAATCCTTTACTTAGTTCTAACACACACTGCTGTTTTCTTTACCTTTAATACAGTAAAGCTGTTTTTATACTCTAATATTTGTACTGAGTTGGCTGATCATTTGTTTTCCTTATGGGCCATACTGTCTTGCCTGCTGTCCCATTGTTTGTCCTAGGAAATCTACACAATATGTGCCCCTTAATGGGAGCCAGTAAGATATGCTTGGTCAAGCTGCCAGTTTGTCAGCATAAAAACCTCTTCAGAGTCTTAAAAACCTGAAGCCTGTGTCACAGCATTGGTTTAAGATCCACAGGACTGTGTTATTAGAACACGTAGGACAGCCATTACAAATAGGTGAATCAGCTCAGATAAAATTAGAACTGGCTCTGTCTTTACTAAGTCCTTGAACTAAACCTAGATCAGATTACTTTTGAAGTAACTGTGAAGTCTCTCACATATTTTTAATTGAAATCACACAGTCAGGACTCTAGTGTTTCTATTTTATTAAAGTTAATCCACTTTGGTTCACTTTTATGGACTCTAAACTTCCTTGTTCTACTGAAGGCCTTTTGTTTGTGATCTGCACCATGGAAGGGCAACTCTTCCAGCCAGGTCAGACTTGGGAGGGAATAGAAACTTCCCATGGAAAAATAATATTGAATCAACCAAATACAGCAAAGCAAGAAACACAAATTTTCACATCTGTTCTTGCTAGACTTCTGTGTTAAAAGACCAAAGAGGTTTGGTAAAAGTTGGGGAAATCAGCCATTTTTGGTGTGCTTTAACAGAACCTCAAGTCTCCAATGGTTTGCCTGTCACTGCTCAGAGTTAAAGAGGTTTTCTTTGACTGAGGGTACACTGCATATCTAACATCCAGTCTCTTTCATGGTATGCTCCAGACACAGCAGCATGCTATTAGCATTAGCAGGCAGCTCTCTTAAAGGTCAGATGAAGCCAGAGAAGCATATTTCTCAGTGATAATAAAATTAAGCCAAAGCTGACACTTCAGTAGCAACGAGGAAAATGCAGACTGTTTTTGTGTGCATGATTGCGCAGGCGTCTGAATCAGAAAGCCAGTTTCTGCATTCTTTTACACCACCACAATAAGTTCATAAGGAGTAGGCTCCACAGAGAAACATAATATTGGCTCTTGTAATGGGATTTTTTTTTCTGTTTTCTTGAAATACTAATTAATAAGCATCAGTGAGCCACATGCTGTGGCTAGGATACTGTGGCCTGTACAATTTGCATTTGTATCTTTTTTGCTTGTGACACATTAAAATAATAGAATCATAGGAGATATCTGAAGACTAATTCATTAGGAAGGATAAAATCATGGTACTTTTTGTTTTGCCTCATCCTACTTTGTTTCCATATGCTGTTCAGGGTAATCAGTAAGACTGTGGAGTGGCGTGGCAGATGATGCTGGGAATGTTATTTTTTGATTAGGTTATTTCAGTATTTACTCTACAAACATATTTAATCTAATTGGGGCAGTCAGGTAAAAAATCAGAACAAGCAGAGATAAACAAATGGCCCAAAGGCAAATAATTCACGGTTGGATTTGGGAAGGTGGTTTTCTTACTCAGCACTCTGTATGAGAAGTCCAAATTGAAGTAAGCAATCTAACTTGGTCATGTCTACTGGGTTATACTTAAAAGAAAGTAAAAATTCAAGTAAAGCTGATGGGACCTTTGGTCCTACGAATGTAAATCATTCCTATCTTTTGTTGACGGTGTCTCTTATCTCACATAGTTGCTTGTGAATGCCTCAGCTAGATTCAAACTCATGATCCTCTGACTGCTGCCCATTTGAACATCTCCCATTTGAACCACATTGTGGAGATGAATGTTCTGCTCCCCTTTGTGGTACAGATAGAAATGTCTGAATGAGACCAAATCACAGAAGCTCCCATTCAGAGTAGCACTGGGGTCCCTCCTCCTTCAGGACTCTGAGGTGTGTGAGAGGATGGGTGCTCACAGAAAACCTCAGAGGGGCTGGAAATGTGAAAATCTTGTGCAGGCCTGAGTGATGACTGGCCAGGGTGAGGTGGTCACACAATGTAAGGTGTGCTTTGAAAACCAGCCTGGCAGGAGAGCAGCAGGTGGGACTCTGTGAAGGATCATCACAGGAGTGTGACAACCTCAGCCTGTACTCAGGAGAGCTGTAGGATGCTTCTGTCCTTAAGCTGGAAAGGCTGACCTTGGAGACAAAGTCACAGAATAAATTAGGTTACTGGGGGCTTCTCAGGGTCATCTGGTCTAAGCCACCACTCAAATTAGAGCTAGTTTTGAGGTTACACTGAACTCATCGCTCAGTGCCTTGTCCAGGTGAGTTTTGGTTGTCTGTAAGGATGGAGATCCCACAGCCTGTCAGTTTAACCACATCTAAGATGAAGTGTTTTAGCTAATATCCCATCAGAAATGCTGTGGTAAGGTTTTCTCTCTATATATATATAAAGTCTGGTCTGAGTTACATCCTGCCATCACAGAAAGCTGATATATATATAGTTGGAAACTGCAATTTATTTTAATAATTCAGAACACTTCAATGTTATTTTTTTTCAAATTCCATTCTAATTTTTTTTTTCTGTGACAAGCTGAATTTGCAAAAGTAAAGGAAATGCTTCCCTTCTCAATAATTTTGAGGCATACAACATTGGGAGATACAACAATGAGGACTTGGAACTCTTAGCAACTAGATAGCTTTTTTTTTCATACATAGTTTTCAACATTTGTGTGTTTCTTTGGGATACTAAAATTATTTCTTGAAGACAAGTTTGGTTCTTTTTCACTAGCATGAGTCCTTTATGAGCGTGAAATGTTATGTGATTCCAAAACGGCACTAAAAATATTAACAAAATCCAGAACACTTAGATGTAATATTTCTATGCTAATTTACACCTATGAAAATCATACTGCTTTCTGCAGCAACAAGGCCTATATGGATAGAAAATTGCTATCTAAAATTCTTTTCAATGCTCCAGGAATTAGATATCTGTGTGTTTAACTTTGTTCTGTAGGCAGTGAAGAACTAGGAATGAAATTTTCAATTTTTTATTTCAGATTATACCTATTTAATTGATTTATAGTGAAGCTTTGAGAGGAACCTGTCATTTTCAGTTGCAATCACATATAAGTAAAAGAATTTTTTTAATGGTTTTTAATAACATAGCATGTTGTCTGCCATGTTTAATGGTGTAAATGTTACTACATAATATGCAGGTATTTCTTCTGTGGTTTTGCTTTCTTCAATGAGACTCTTCTAACCTAACAGCTTTCTTTCCATCTTTTGCACCAGCTCCTTGATTTGACCTTGGTTCACTTTACTGCTTCTTAACCTGACTTAATTTTGCTAAGGTGTGCCTTCACATTTTGCCCTTCTGTAAGGGAAATATTCACTAAATATTCACTTCTGGTTAGTTTTCTTTTAATTCGGACTCCCCACAGTTCTTGGATGGTGTCCATATCCAGACCATGCTGGTCTCCTTTCTGTAAACCTTCTGAGTAGCAACAGCTTTTGTTTCCTTGGAATGGAGCTGATGCTTGTTGTTCAAGTAATCCTGAAAGGGAGAATATAATGATGCTAAGTATCATTGCTTCAGGAATGAAGATGGAACAAATAGTGTGAAATAGAATATCTGAGATGATGGCATTTCAGTCATGTGAGGAAAGCTATTTCATACTTAGGAACTGGCTTATAATCTTTGGCATAAATACATTCACAGCTTGAATATTCCCAGATCTTCCATCATTCCTGTCAGTTTCTTAAATCTCATTAGAGGCTGCAATAGATGTGTCCTGGAAAATCAGGGAGCATGTATATCATATCTAGATCTGATGAAATAGGAAGCATAATTAGAATGCTTTAACATGTTTGTAGTTGCCAGTATATCATCAATCAAAGATTTACCAGGAGTCTGTGGCCAGTAGAGATGGATGCGTTAAAGAGACCCAACAAAGTCTTTTTTAGTGTTTTTGTCTTTTGATATTTTTTTGAGTAGACAATGAAGAGAATATGAAGAGATTCCAAAAATCTGATTGGAAATGTAAATTTTATCTTTCTTTGAAGTCTGACATTTTGTTAGGTAGCAGTCCTATTTTGGTGTTACCAGATGAGGATTTGGAGATTTTTTTGTTTCACATGATGGAAATTCCCTGAATACTAACCTGTTTCATTGAATATATTATTTATTGTTATTGATTTTGAATAAAAAAGCTAGTAATGTGCTGATGGAAGTTGCTGTTCACTCAAGTCATGAGACATTAAACTACCAAAGAAGGTTTGATATATGAGAAGAACTAGATTACACCAAAGTAGTAAAAATCAGATGTAATCTTGTAGCACAAAATCCCTTTAGGAACTAACAAGAAGCAATGCTGGCATCTTCTGGAAGAGCATTTTGGAAAAAGCTGAGGTGGTTATAGTTTGGCTAGAGGCTGAGTGTGAATTTCCAGTGTAACTTAGAAGGAGGGTAATGTGTTCCTTGTGTCAAGAGAAGTCCAACAGATTGAAGGAGGTAATAACCCTGTTGTACACAATATTTAATGTTAGATGTGAATGAACCCAAA
This sequence comes from Ammospiza caudacuta, assembly GCF_027887145.1. NCBI lineage: Eukaryota > Metazoa > Chordata > Aves > Passeriformes > Passerellidae > Ammospiza > Ammospiza caudacuta. Next base: position 5,434,803 of record NC_080597.1, on the reverse strand, counting down.
GGGTGGGGAAAGTCATAACAGAAGGAGTAAGGGAATGAAAACCATTATCTATCAAGTTGATTGCAGTAGTTTCACTAGTCCTGCTTAGAAAACAAAGCTGAAGAGGAGGTACAGTCACTGCCTACAAGTTCTCAGGGAGTAAGAATTACATAGAAAAATACCATGTTTAAAGGGTAATTTAGTGGTTTATAGCATTGCTGGGGAAATAGTTTAGCTTCATTTTAAATTTGCATCGATTTTATATAGAAAAAAATAGAACATTTCTTTATCATTCCTTACTACAACCCAAACAACTCCTGCATATTTTGAAGCAGAGAAGGTAATAACCACTCAGAGGCATGAAAAACATTGTCCACAGATTCAAGTTATGCTTTTGGGCAAGATCCTTGCTACAAGGCTTGGTGCTAAGTGAATGGTGGAGGTTGAGCTGAGTAAAGGCTGAGCATGTTGGCGAAGTAAAAGGAGCTCAGGTATGAGTATTGAGGAATTTTATGTACAATCAAATGTTATTTACATTATTTCCACAGCCTATCCATGTTAAATTGATGTCTGTGTCTGCCTCTAGAGCAGCAGAAAGACTGATAGTGTAACAGCATATAGCTGGAGTCTCCCATTCAAATACTGTGGACAGCACAACAGCTTTGGTGTTTTACCCTAATAGAGTCCAAAATCCATTGCATATGCAGCTGTGAGGTAGGGTTGGCTGGTTTCTTAGAGATTGGAATAAATGGAATATTGGAAATAAGCTCATCATCTAATAGATGCTGGAGATTTATATGTTTCCACAAAACAAGCTTGAATATGTTCCCCAGTATCTCCTTCCCTGTGAGCAATGAAAATATTCCTGAGATGAAAGTTTGAGGTTCTCCTGGTGCTTTCCTGTTCACATTTCTTTGTGGACAAATATGGCCACAGTTTAACACAAGGAACAACAAAGAAAACCTAAACTTAGCAAAATACTGACTAATGCTTGATTTTGGGAGTCTGTGTTTTCACAAGGGTCTGCAAATCCCTTAAAAATGGTTGCATAACAACTGTGAATAGGGCTGGTAAGGACTTCTTTTTTCTTTTTTTTTTTTTTTTATCTAAATGATTCCATCTGAAAGTGAGTTCACTGAAAAGAAAGCTTTTGTAAGAATCTAGTGCTTTTGACAGAACTTAAATCAGAAGGGATTCTGAAATCTTGGATGGGATTCCTGGCTAGCAGCACTTCCAGCCTGGCCAGTGTTGTGGCTGATGAAGCACCAATTTGGGACACAGGAAAGTGGAGTTTGAATTCTCTTGTGATTCCTTCTGGGAACCTGGGACAGCACTTCAGCTGGAATGGTTAGACTGCTGGAAAAGTGTAGCTTTGCTCATTGCAGTGAGCAGGTGAGAGCTGGTTTTCCTCATCCCACAAGAGGCTGTTAAGCAGTGAGGGCTACATTTTCCTGTCCCTGTTACTACTTATTCATACAGAACAGGAATATTACATCAGGAGGAAGTGGAAGAGAACAGCTGTGGCTGAGTCTTCAGCTGAGTTTAGGCTGTCTAGGATTAAAAGCTTTGTTGTTCTGGCTGTGGGAAGGGGTTTTAAGATTCCATGTTCTGCATGTCAGAGGCATTCTCTGCCATGTACCTAGGCAGAGCTTTACAGCACAGCACTAGAATTCCTTTTAAATAAAAAAAAAAAAAAGTAGTATTTTTTATTCTGTGGCAAACAGTTTTCCAAATCTTAAAAACCTTCTCTGGGAGGAAAGAGATTTTAGAAAATTTCTGTAGTGCTTTACAGATGAAACGTTGCTTCTGGAGGAAGGAGTATTTCCCTCTTGAGTCAGGGGAAGGAAATATTCTGCATGGAGCCTGTAGGGACAATAAGTGCTTCACAGGCCAGACTTTGCAGGTCACAATGCTGGTCATTGTAGACCTCTTACAGCTGGAGAATGTAACAAGGGAGGAGAGCAGAACTAACCAGAAAGAGTTATGTACCTGAAAGGACAGAAATTAAGCTTGTAATAAGTGTATCAGGGGGCTGTTTAAATAACACTTTTTTTTCAGAAACCATACACCTATTTAAACTGATATCTGTTTTCCACAGAAAATAAATCTCTGGAATGATGAAATTAGAAGAGTATTTTCATCTATTGTGATTCACCTCTTTTGCATTTGATGTATATACAACAGAAATTTAAGAAGGAGGTTGTGGACTGTTTTGAAAGAAGGGGCATAGAATGTTATGACCTTCTTGTGTGGTTTCATTCAAGATCTGAGGTGCACTATAATCAATCAAAAGGGTCAGTGCTGCACGTTCCACCTGTTGAAATAGGAGTCACTTATTTGGAAGAGGGAGCATTGTATTTATTTTTAACATTTTGCAGAAAGTTTGGATAGAAAACTGACAGGATTCTTGCTTATTTATTAATTTTATAGTGAATTGTTAATTAATGTGCTTAAAGGCAAAATCTCATAGAAACAAAATAATAGTTTTTTTGGGGGGGGGGGAATCCCATCAAAGATATTGCAGCAGCATTTAAGTCTTTTTAAAAGCTTTCCTTCTGCCACCCCCTTATGAACTGCCTTAATGACTAGAATGAAATAATTTTCAGGCAAGTTTGCCCTGATTTTTCCTGTGTGTTCTTAGATACCATTCTTCTATAAAGAAGGTGAAGTTCACATCCTGTTAGAAGGACCAACACAAGGGCCACACTTTCAAGTGTTGAAAAAAAATCAAATAGAAGATTTTTGGTATAGGAGGGAAGTGAGAGTGGTCTTTCTTTTGTGACAAAAGAAAGAATAACCACAAATGACAGCTTTTTGAACTGTGTTTTTGCATAGGTTCTTGAAGAAAAAACTAAGTGACAGCACTTTCTGTCAGTCTCTTGCTAATAAGTTTTGAGTTTGTTGGCAAACTTTAATCAAAATTAGCATGTTGACAGATAACTTGGAGATATTGAGTTCCTGAAACAGTTATCAAAAGACATGGCAGGAAAATCCTGTTAATGGCTCCAGTGACAGAATGGCAGAGAAAACTCAGCCATTGTCCATGGAGTTTGGCAGGAGCTGGTCAGGCAGGCAGCACAAGGGTGCAAGTCAAGCGACCAGCATGGGAGGAGGCATCACAACAGCAAAGAGCATGCACAGCTCTGGGCAAACCTCTGCTCAAACAAGACAGGTCAGTGGGTTTTGGGGCAAATGAGGAATGTTGCTGCCAGGAGATGGGGTAAAAGAACTTGGAGAACAATGTGGAGTAATAATGCAAATTTGGGGATAAGCAGAAAGTCTTTAGGGGGTAGCTGTCATTGCAGGTATCTGGAGAAGCCTGGAAATCTAATGGAAGTACAACAGGAAACATGTGGTGAGCTGAGCTTCTCATCATGAATGTACAGAAGGCAGATGTGGTATAAATCTGCTGGAACAGCCTAAGGAGCCATTTTTTCCCTTTTATTTTGCATGTGTGCGTTTCTGCACTGTTCTTCCTTTTAGGTAGAGCTGAATCTAGTTGAGGTTTAGTGCTTGCATCTCTGCATAAGGGTTCTCACCCCAAAGGTAGATTAGAATTGTAAAAAATTTACTTTAAATATTGTGTGTATTTGAAGACTCCATTATTGAGAAAGAAGATAATTGTTAGGTTTAATTTGACTCTTTCTTGGTTGTCACAATCAAGCTTTTTTTGGAAATTAGAGATTTGTGCTATGTCAGAGAACTTTCAAAAGAGTCAGAAATATCCATATTCAAGAACCTCATGTTCTTTGGATGCTGATCAACATCTCTGTTTTTCCTTTGTGTCTCTTACTAGTTGAAGCAAAAAGGATGTGTCATGCTACCTTTCTCTTCTATTTTTTAGTCATTGGGGCTGTATTGGAAAGTTAGTGTTTAATTTATCATTTCGTGTTGGTTTTTTCCCCACCTGAAGTCATAACTAAAGCTGATTAAATCTTTCCTTTTCTTCCAAGATGTAAGATGGTCTAGTTTTGATGGCAATTACATAAAATCTTGGTCAGAATTTCAGCAAAACGGGTATGGATTAATGTAAATTAGTACATGCACAAGGCATGGGAGATAAGTGATCAAGTCCTTCATTTCATCAAAAAACAAAAGAGATCAAAGCTTCAAAAGCACTCACTATGTAAATTTGTTGTTTTCCTGCCAGTCTTACCAACATTCCATATGGATATGTTTATTGTTTGAAGCTGATGAGTCTGTTTCAGTGACATGGGCTAGAATAATTAAAAAGTAATAAACTGTAGAAAATATAGATCACTTTGTGATCTGAGCCTTTCAGATGGTGCATCTGGTTTTCAAAATACATTCATCCCTCTCTGAGCTGTTTTGAGGAAAAAACCCAGCAGTGGTGGATTGCTGTGGGTGTTGTGAAGAGATGAGGGTGGAGAGACAGGGATGAGGCTGGGTGGAGGCTGACAGGTCTCCTGGCCTCTCTTAGGGAGCCATTCTCAGGAAAGTGGTGCAGAACCACCGCCATGGAGCACAGGATGATTTCTAGCCTTCTTTCCAGAGCTTCCCAGGAGATGGGATGTGGTGATCACTCATGAAGGACCAAGTTCTGTTCAGTTCTCCTGGGCATCTCTGAGGGAAAGCCACCCTTCCAAGGGTGTGTGAAATGATTGATGTCAATCTAAAGGTACCTGCTGGAGCTCTGCATGATCATTAGGCCCACTTTCAGCTTTCATAACTGACTCAGACCTCAAAACTTGAAAGACTCCTGAAATTGCAGTTCTTCTCAAAATGTGACTTTGTTTAAAAAGAAAAAAGGTGTGATAGGTTGTCATGTTTCTTTCTCTATAACTTCAGATCAAATATATTTAGATTACAGATATTTTTGCTGTCAGCCTTGCAGACTTAGCAAAGAAAGACAAGCCTGATTCCTTCCTACTTTGTGCATCACTGATAATATTCTGCAGCATAACTTGACTCTCCATGAAACTTATGCAAGCCCATGGTTTTACAGGTGCCATAAACTTCCAGATCTGGGCTCTCAATGGAAACTTATAAATTGATATATAAGTCAAAAATGAGCCTGTCTGACTTTGATCAACATGATTTTCCTCGTTGGTAGGAAGAAGAAAAGGAACTTAAAGCAGCTCTTGAGGCAATTAGGTATAAAAAAGTTGTGTAGCTCCTGTTCATGTTGATAGAATTGTATTTATGGGCTGCTTTGTAGAAGAGAATCCATAAGAATCCATAAAGAGATTTGTGAATCTTTCAAGTATATTTGAGTCAATTATATGTTTTTAGTGCAAATTAGCTGCAACTCAATGATTTTAGGGAAAATTTTACTCTACATTTTAGGTCTAAGTGGAGATATACTGGGGAAAAAAAAATTGTTCCCACCAAAATGGATGTATGTTCATTTGAAGTGTGAATTTTTGAGCCAGAGATTTTGCAATTCTTACCCAGTCAAGGGACAAGAGTAGAGAATCCTGTAACTACTGAATTAGCTATAACTGAGCAAAACCACAGAAGAGTCCAGTGAAGGAAAAGGATAAATATTTTTGTGCTGCTATACATTTGGAAGGAAAATAAATGCTTCCAGATGACAAACCACTTTTACAATGATATATTATCCTTTTACCTTGCAATTAGGGTGAAATTTTCTCAAACTGAGCAATGGTCCAGTGGAACTGAGGAGATGAGATCTAGTGCTGCACTAGAATGAGATCTATGTTCTTTTTGGCTGCAGGTCTTATCAGCAGTTTTTTTCTTCACTGTGCAACCTCTAAATTTTGGATTAATAGAGAGGTTTGTGGTGTCTTACGTGCTTCCTGCTGTGGGCCTCCAACCAGATGCATTTCCCCGCTCCCCTCATTTGTTATTTGAACACAAAGCTTTTATTTCTGTGTTGCAAGGAAATGAGTTAATGTTGTGAGAGCTTTTTCACTGTATTTCATGGGATAACTGTTGTTCTAACTATAAAATATAATGTGGATATGAAAGGAAAAAAGGAAATAGAGAATAAATATAAAACTATTCTAGAGGCCAGCGTAAGAGACATATATGAATTTTTTTGAAATTAAATTCTATGTTAATGCCAATATTCTAAAGATAAATTAATAACCACTTTTTCTTGAGTGTGTTCTATTTAGCTGATGCTACTGGGATTTAACTCTCTTCCCCAGAAGATTCATGTGAATGTATGACAGTTATTTGTGTCTAAAATATCAATTTTCCTCTTCTATGGGAAATTTCAAAATTCAGGCAGAAAATAATTTCAAGTTGAAATATTTAACATTTTTAGGATTGAAGTTCAAAATATAGCAATCACTTTAATGTTATCAAAACATTTTGATTAATTTTACTTCCCCTTTTTATTGCACTACCTCACCAAGGACAATATACATTGTTTTTACATTTACAATTACAATTAATAGTTTAGTGTGAGAGTAGATTAATTGCTATGTTCAACACCTGAAGTGGAAAGCTTTGACAGTGTTCTGTCAAAAACTTAGTTGACATCAACGTGCTGCAAAAAACCTGCAATTTTGTAAAAGTTATTTTTATGCAAATTCTCTGCCATTGTGGAGGGTTTTTTGGGGAGGGGGGGAGGGTTGATAGTTTTTTTTTTTTAAGCATTAAAAGATGCCAAAAGAAAGACTTACTACAGGAAAAAGGAGCACAGGTAAAAGAAAGGCTTCTGGGGGCAGCACTGTGTCCCTGGCTTAGTTAAGCAGAGACAAAGAGTCTCGAGGATGGCATAGGAATAAAATGTCTTTATAAAGTCATCCCACTCGGTGCCCTTCCTAGGGAAGCTGAGAACTGGCACCTCCATATATGCTAGAACTTGGCTTGGGCTGAGCAATCTCTAATTGTGCTTTAGAAACAAAGCTCGGAAAGTCAGAGAGTTCAAAATAAACTCCTTTGAACTTCAGAGAACATTGTATCTCTGGAAACCATCCCTGGGATGGGTATTTGTCTTTCCCTAAGGGATGCAACAAGAGGGAATAATCAAATCAAATTTTTTTGGTATTCAAGCTTGTGGCTTCCTTAAGGATTATCACCACACTTGCAACTGCTTAGTGTTTTTGGGGGAGTTGAAGCCCATTTGGACAAAAATCAAATTCTAGCAGAGGTCTGAAATCAGCTGAGTTAACACACAGTTACATTAAGAGTTCTGTGTGTCTTCCTATGTTTGTATAAATTGATCTTATCTGATACTCAGCAGGACAAAATGTATAAAATTCAGTCATGGATGCCAGAACAAAAGGAAGAGGATTAGAATGAGTCTTATAACTTGAAGAGGCATTTTAATTTTCAGTCCTTTCTTAAAACAAACAGTTGCTAGTAAGGAACACTGCTCTCATTGTTTTAGCTTCCTTTGTATTGTTCTTGTTCATTTTTGGGAGTAATTTTCCACTCAAATTTGGCCTTTTTTTTAATATTTTGTGCCTTTGTTTCTCAAATACACCACACTGCAATTAAGTCTGTGACATTATCCACTTCCCATAGATTCCTAATATACACTGAAGAATATACATTATTCATTGAAAAATGGAAAAGAAAAAAGTAAAAGTGAGGGAATCATTGTCCTTATAGTGCTCTGCCTTTCTAAATATAGGGTCCCATACAGCACAGAATGTAGGGGGGAAGTATTTTTCTTAGCTGGATGCTTGAGATAGAAGAACATTTCTATGACTGAAAACTGAACATTTCAGCAGATTTTACTGCTCCTGAAACACAGATTTTGCAACATCCAGGACGTTTTAGAAATCGCTTTTTTTTGTTGCCAAGTTACTCATTTGAAGCAACAATGTTCAAAAACTACCAAATGTTTCATTTTAACATCTTAAACATTGAAAGTTTACACTGTTCAAATCCGAAGTTACTTTCAATTTCATAATTCCTTTTTTGGCTTATGTCATTGCATTTTTTTTCAGTTTACAAAAAAAGGGGAAAAAACAGTGTTTCCTAATAAAAAGAATTAATATTCCATCAAACTGTCGTTATTTAAATGAAGAGGGGGGGAAAAAAGTAAAATTCCTTTTTTTTAGTCAATTGAAAGGAATTGTTTATTTTGTACATTGAAATGGATTCAGACTCAATATTTCATTCATTATCTAATTTTTCCTGTGAAAGGAGTCGGCCTGACAAGCAGTTTGGCCCAACCCTGCAGTATTTCTGCCATGGGCTTATCCCTTAAATCCTCTAAGGAATAGTTTCAGGGAATCCAGTAGCACAAATGCATGCAGATCTTGGAGTCAATAACTGTAAAACACAACTGGTTACAATTAGACTTGATTTCTGATATTTTAGTTTCTAGGGGCTCTTACAGTTTTTTCTCCTTTAAAATACTTGCTCCTAGGAAGAAAGATGATGCAGATCTGTCTTTCCATGTCACCCGGGGTGACCTGTGGTTAGATTTGGGTTTGTTTTATATGTTTTTGTTGTTGGTTTGGTGGTTTTTTGATTGTTTTTCTGGGTTTTTGCCTGTTTGTTTGTTTTGTAATATATCCATGTAGTGACTAGGAAGAAGAAGGAAAGGCCACTTTTGCTCTTCTTTGTGACTTATGCTGAAAATTTTTTCACTGCAACAGCCTTTCCTTGCTTGGGGATGAGCCTTTGCAACATTTGCTTTCCCAAACCCTGTTGCAATGAGACACAGCACATCCTGTATTGCCATCATCTCTTCAGTATGAGGATGCCAAAGCCCTTGATGTCCTCAGATGCATAATCTGCCAAGTTGCATTTTCTCCTATTTTATGGGTCCATACATATATGGAATGTTTGATTATGAAAATTAAATCCATTTTCCCCCTATCCCTTAAGTACAGGACAGTTTTTGCATGGGTGATGTAAACCAGCAGAGCTGCCACGCTTTTTTACTCTGCTGATGCAGAGATTTAGAAAGGATTTAGTCTTTTATCTGTCAGTTTCTTTGAATATTCAGAACAGTTTATCTCCTTTCCTGCTTTTTTAGTCTCATGTTTTCATTGATCTAGAATATCTTCCCACTGTCATGTTTTGGTTGTGTTCGTTGCTTAGAAAAATGTACTAATTTTAAAAGGTGATCAAAGCCTGTGGAATAGAAACACCCCGTAACTGCCGAGATCTTGAGGGAGTTTTATTATTATTTTGCCTGTTACATATGAGGATCTAGGGGGAAAAAAAAACCAAAAAAACCCAAGAAAAAAACCCGACACCTTTATTTTTAGGCCTTGCTAATTCTTAGTCTACTCTTAGTTGCCGGCTACCTGGCAACAGCAGATTGCCATGGCAACAGTGCTGCTGCTCGGGGCTTGGCCTGGCCGGGGGCTGCAGGCCTCTGATGGCCGCTGAGGGCCAGAGCCGCATGACGGCCGCTGAGGGCCACAGCCCCATGATGGCCACTGAAGGCCACAGCTCTGTAATGGCGACCAAGAGCCACAGGCCTGTGATGGACACTGGAGGCCAGAGCTCAGTGACAGCCACTGAGGGCCAGAGCTCAGTGATGGCCACTGAGGGCCACAGTGCCGTGACGGCCACTGAGGGCCAGAGCCCCGTGATGGCCACTGAGGGCCAGAGCTCCGTAATGGCGACCGCTGAGGGCCACAGACCCATGATGGTGACTGAAGCCTACAGCTCCGTAATGGCAACTGAATGGCCAGAGCCCCGTGACAGCCTCTGAGGGCCACAGCCCCATTATGGCCACTGAGGGCCAGAGCCCCGTGATGGCCACTGAGGGCCGGAGCCCCGTGATGGCCTCTGAGGGCCAGAGTTCAGTGACGGCCACTGAGGGCAACAGCCCTGTGATGGCCACTGAGGGCCACAGCCCCATGATGACCTCTGTGGACCACAGGCCAATGATCGTGACTGAAGGCTACAACTCCATAATGGTGAGAGCCAATGCGCCATGATGGTCACTGAGGGCCAGAGCCCCATAATGGTGACTGAAGGCTACAGCTCCATAATGGTGACTGAGAGACACAGGCCTGTGATGGCCACTGAAGGCCACAGCCCCATGATGGTCATGGAGGGCCACAGCCCCGTGATGATTTCTGTGGACCACAGGTCTGTGCTGGCCACAGCCCCATAATGGCGACTGATGGCTACAATTCCATAATGGTGAGAGCCACGGGCCTGTGACAGTCACTGAGGGCCACAGCTCCTGACGGCCACTGAGGGCCAGACCCCTGTGATGGCTACAACTGCATAATGGTGAGAGCCATGGGCCCGTGATGGCCGCTGAGGGCCACAGTACTGTGACGGCCGCTGAGGGCCAGAGGCCCATCACGGCCACTGAGAGCCACAGCAATGGCCCTGAAGTGACTGAAGGCTACAGCTCCGTAAGAGCGACTGAGAGCCACAGGCCTGTGATGGCCACTGAAGGCCACAGCGCCGTGATGGCTGTGGAGGGCCACAGCCCTGTGATGACCTCTGTGGACCACAGGCCCGTGATGGCCACAGCCCTGTGATGGTGACTGGTGGCTACAACTCCATAATGGTGAGAGCCACGGGCCTGTGACGACCACTGAGGGCCGGACCCCTGTGATGGCCACTGAGGGCCACAGCTTGGGTCCTGCCAAGTTTCCACCAGCACATTCAAATATTTCCTGTCTTACCGGAGAAAGAAGCATGAGGCTTAATACACTGTACTTGGCAGGTAGGTCACAGACATTTGCCTTGGAATTTCTCATCTTAAAGATTAATTTGTAGGTTTGGAATTTTTTAAAAAATGGTTTGCATTTTGATGTCTAAGGTTTTCTACATGTTACTATATATTGGTAATAGTTTGAGGGCTTTGGTAAAGTAGAAGTGAAATGTTTTTCATTTTTACCCAACAATACTCAAACATACTCTATTAAACCCCAGGTACACTTCCCTTTGGGGGCCTGTAGTTGTCCATAAAAACACTAATTTGATATACTCATTTCCCTTATCTTTAAGAGGAATAGAAAAGCACTAATTTGATGTACTCATTTCCTTTATCTTTCAGAGGAATAGAATACTCTGTGACTGGTCTGATATTTTAGTAGCTGTCATCTCACAATGTCTGTTAGCAGTAATAAAATATCAAATGCTAATGCTCAGTTCCATAGATTTAAACTTGACTGAAATTCCTGTGTTACTGCAAACTACAGAAGTAATGAATTTGTAGAATACACATCTTGATTTAGAAGGTGTTGGGGGAGAACTTCAATGTGCAGGTATATATATTACAGGGAATGGTGACATCTAGTATTTTTACCACCTGCTTTGCCTTCTAAACAATTCTTCATTCATGGTTAAAATGCTGAATTATGTGGCATGTGGAATTATGTTGATTTCAAGCAGCTGCACTAAGTAATTTGGATTGAGTTTTAAAAAAATTGCTATAAAGCTCCAGATAAACTTGATTAATACTTGCTGATTGAGAGTATTCTGTTTAGTATCATTGGGCCTTATAGCAGTTTCTTGGTCTAGGACTCAGCAGTGTTGAACCCTTTGACTTGAATGATTTTGTTGTCAAGATAGTGATCTACTTATGGGAGATTACTTTTCAGTTTTGTAAAGGCATGATGTTATTGTAAATTCCTTAGCTATGTGAGATGACAATCAGTACAGTCTCATTCCAGCAGTAATTGATCTTCACTCCAAGTCTAGATATCACTGTTAGATTGCTGAGATTCTCATGCAAAGATTGGTCGAAATCCTAATAAATACAAATTTTAGAAGAATTTAATGACTACAAAATACTTAAAATCGTTCAATCTAATATTTATAAAGAGATTCTTTTCCATTTTGATCCAAAACACACAGTATGGATTTAGAGCTTTGAAATCTTTGGTAATAATTTTACAGTTTGTCAATCAGGCCTCTGGAAAAGTTAAGTATATCTTAGGTTAAAGACTTATTTTACTCAAGACTTCCAAGAGTCTTATCTTAGCACTTTAAAGATGAGGTTATGATCTTTTTTGCCTCTACTTCAGGTTGAGGGCTTTGTAATTCACCCTAAAGCCTTAACCCTGGGCTTGGGAACAGTCTGAGTCTTTTTGGTATGTGTAGGAATTGTTAGTGAAAGCTTTAGACAAACTTTGTAGTGGGAAAATATATGTCTCTTTTATTATTAGGAGTAAGGGAGCTATTGGAAAGAATACATAAACAAAAGAGAAACCTCTAATCACTCAACTGCTCTTCCAGGATAAGGAGTGGGCAGAGCTGGGCTGCACTGTGCTCACAGTGATAAGATAGAAGATGAGTGACACCTTTGGAAGATTGGGAGGAAAGGGTGGGGTACTGGGAGCTTTGCAGGAGAAAATTCTTTTAAGGTGGAGAATATTTGTACAGACATCATTCTTTAATTTAGCACGTGGCTCTGTTTTGGGGAGTGACTCTGAGCATTCAGGTGGGGTTTTTTCCCAGATATAATTACCCTGCTGACACAGTAAACACTTTATTCTCTCAATAACATCATCTGGTGACCAAGCTGTTGGCAGGATGGAAAATGCTTTAGAATACATCCAAGCTACAAATGTTTTTGCAATTATTGCATTGTTGCAGGTGGTTGTTTGTAGTTCATCATTCCGTTTGGAAATAAAAGCCTTAAAAATTTATAGAAAAATCCAGCTTTTACAAATAGGACTATCATCAAGGGGAAGGACTTTCTTCTCCTTGGTAGGCTCTTAAAAATATATACATGATTGTAATTGTTAGTCAAGCCACAGTTTGTTGTCTCTTGGCACCTCAGTTGCTCAAACTGGATGATTAAAAAATAAAAATGCTCCTTCACTCTCCTTTCTGCAGGTCTGGCAGCACCTTTGTGTCAGGCGTTTCCCCTGACAGCCATGTGCAGCTTCCTACCAGTTCTTGCCAAATTCCTCTTTGTCCTACCCTGCCTCTCTTACCCTGCAGTTTCTTGCCCCAGCTGTGGTATATCTATGTCTTGCAAATATGCAGCACTTAAAACAAAAAGAAGGGTATGGATGAGTTTTGGGGAAAAACAAAACCTAAGGTCAATTCTAACTGCAGCTTTGAGGGGTATTCTGGTAGTTTACTTTAACTTCTATCAATTGCCTGAAAGCAACAAAAGCAGAAAACAAGAACACTTTTGGAGCTGATCTTTTTTGTTGCTAATCCAATAAAGTTACTGTGTGTGTGTAACTTGCCTGAAGAGAGAAGTGGGATGATTCACAGTGCTAAAAAGAGGAATAAATACTGAAAAGCTTTAGGAGAATACGTCTATGCAACTCTTCATTGTAAATTACAATTATGAAGCAGAGTCTGAATGCTTTTATTTTTCACTGTGAAGGGTTGACAGTGTGTTATGTAACTTCAAAATATTGCCCTCACGCTTTCCTTGAACATCTTACTTAAAATCCAGGAACAAAAGCATATAAAAAAAAACAACAGTGCTTTGTGTTGTGTGCTCTGTAAGCATCATCAGCCTGGGCTGAATATGCAATGCTGTGTAGTGTTGCTATCACAGATGCATTTCTGCCATCAAAATTTTTCCTTTTCACAAGATGAAAAGATATTTTCTTAATGTTCATTAGAATGTATTAAGACATTAGTGCTCAGATCCTTTTAGTGCATTAGGGAGAGCATTGCCATTCTATTTTCTCATCTATATTCTATTTCTCAGATAAAATAATCGTTTATCTGAAATTGCATTACCTTCAGAGAAAACAGAGAAGATATGGGCTCAAGCTTTGACAATCAAGGCTTACTTTAGATAATGCAGTTAACCACTTGAAATAGCAGAGTGAGACATCTGAGCCATTGCCACGTAGCAAAACAGCAGAAGATGGGCAAGGCTCTTGACTTGTTCTACAACACTGCATGTCTATTTTAAGACAAAACCTAAAGCAAAGGTCAGTCTACTTGTGATAAACTTTCAGGCTGACTTTGCATTAATAGGTGAGAAAGACAAGAAACTGTTAGGGAAAAATAAGAACATGGTATTTTCATGACTTTATTTTTTATTTTTTTACAGAGCCACAGATGTTTGTGGCACTCTACAGGCAAATAAAACAACAGGTCCTGACACTGAGGAATTAATATTACAGTGAAATTTTACACAAAGGGACTGAAGTATTCACAGGAATATTGGAGGAAAATGTTTTCACTGCAGTGAAGTATCTTGAAATGTGTTTATTGCACACATTTTGATGTCTGTCTAATAAAATGTCAAAGCAAAGATATGTTTAATACTGTAACTGGTGCCCCAGAATGAGGGTTGAGTTGAAGGTCACTGATGGAAAAGAGGCCTGAAAAATTTAGAGCCATCAGGTGTCTGAAGATGGAGAGGTGAAAGACAGGATCTCAGAGAAAATTACAAGCAATGGGCAGAGCATGGTAGGAAAAAACATGGATTCTGCTAAGGCCCAGCAAGTGACACTCAAACCATAGGTCCCTGAAGTTTTCATTGTGGTTGCCAACCTGTAGGAATAGATCTGTGCAAGACAAATCAAAGACTCCATTCACATCCAGCTTCCTGTGGAGAAGTGTCTGTTTTCTCTCCCAGTTTCTTGTGAGTGAAGGGATGGTCTGCTAAAGGTGGTGGAAGTGACTGAGCAGTCAGGGCAGGGAAGCAAAGAGCACGAGGCAGAGATGACCTGGGTTCAAGCAATCAATGGAGGGAGCATTTAGGCCATTTAGCCTCTGTGGAAATGAGAAACTTAAGAAAAGTGGGGGAAGTTTGTAAAAACAGCCTGCTCTGCTGATCACATCTCACAAACTTCAGAGCATTCTGGACTGGGGAAAATGTGTTTCCTTCCATACAACCTGTAATGGAGCTGTTCTCTGGGTGTTATGGTGGTAAGCATGCAAAGTTTTGTTGGAGATATTCTGCTGAGCCCTCTGTGAGTTTCATGACTAGAATGTTCTTGCTACTTTTCCCTGTGAAACAAAACAACAGGGAAGGAATTTTCAAGGCAAGTTTGATTTTTACCTGTTCTCCAGGAACTGAAATAAACTGTGTTCATAGGAAAGAAAATCTTCTGCAGAGATCTGCTGTTTCTTGGAAACACCATTTCCTGTTTAATAGCTGTGGTGTTGAGTCTCTTAAAAGAGACTTCATGGTGATGTGTAGTTTGCTTATTTTCTTTTGAATCCAAATGCATGAAGATCAAATATTGAATTCAATTTCTGAACGACTTCTAGAGTATTTGAACCTGGACAGAAAGTGAGTGGCATTATCAATTGGCAGAATTTTATGTACCATGAAATTGTTAGTGTTTGTCATCTGCTTAGCAGTAGCTCTGTACTGAAGTAGAGTAATGATTGCATATTGAAAATAAAACTCTGAATTTAAGTGGACTATGAAAGGCTTTGGGAACTGTCTGCCAGATGTAGTTCAGTCAAAATAAAGACGTTCATCAGCTTTAGGGGGCTATGGTTCAGATATGTGATTTTTCAGACAGAGGTGCTGAATTGAATATAAAACCATTGCTATGGATGTGCTTTTTCCAAATGTATATTGAACTCAGGAATCTGTTAATCCTGATTTTTTTGTTTGTTTGTTTTTGGGATTTGTTTTGTTTTGTTTTACTATCAATCTACCTAGAGAGGCTCCTGAAGATTTTGGGAATAAAACAATATGTTTTGCTTCTTTGATAAGCCTAAATTTTTGAGTAAATAATTTTAACTATTTTAAAACTTATCTGAATAAATTTAGCATGACAACTGAGAGCTGAAATGCATATTGTGTGGTGCTGAGGGATGTTTTTCTTAACTAAGAATAATACCAATGTACCAAATCTATTTCTATAATTTATGTATTATAACAAAGATAATGTCTGGGGAAGGTCAATTGCTCCTCCTCAATGTGCATAGGAAAATGATACATTCCTGACTCAATCCTGAATTCCTTAATCAGTTTTCACTAGTTTATTATTTAAACAGACACTTTACTAATTTCACATTGACTGAGGAAAGAATGAATGAAAATGTTGGAGCTCATTGCTCGAGGCCTTTTCGTGGTAATTTAATACAATGAAAGAATACTTTGGGGTTAGGAGAGAATTCCATTGGAAGAGATTATGCGTTTTTGAAGTGGAGAAAGTACAGTTAGCTGCCACAGAGTCCTTCTCAACAACAATTTCCATAATAATAAATAGTTTACACTTGTATAGGTCCTTTCAGCCAAGAGTCATGAAATGCTTTAAGAAAAGGCCACATATTATTATCCTCACCTTGCAGATAAGAACTTGAATTAAATAGTGTTTGAAGTGCAGGCATGTCCAAGTTCGTAAATAAACTTTCTTTTTAAACCACAAGGCCATCCTGCCAATCCTTGTGACACTTCTTTTTAGCACACAAACTTCAGCAGATTGCACTGAGATTTTTCTAAACTGACAACCATTTGGGCTTTGTGAGTGGCTGGTCTTAATTAAGCAAATTTGCAATCCTTGCACAAACTGAGATTTAGGTCTAGTTGGTAATTATATCTTTTCATTGATGTCAGGGCAATCATCAATTCTTTCAGCTGACTGAACAGATTCACACTTGGCTGTTAGCTTGACCTCTCTATGTGAGCTGATTTTTTCCCTTTTTTTTAGGTTTACTCACGAGTCTTTCAATACATATTTCATAAGATTCATCTCTTCACACACAATTTAATTTAGTTAAATATTTCAGTCAATAATTTCCACACAAGAAAATTACATAAATTATGCTTAGGAATAGCTGAATCCTAATGTGTCAGAAAAGTTAAATTCTTGCTGCACACTTCCACTCTCCTTCTAAGCAATTGCACAACACTGGATTTGAATGGACATTTTGACATTCAAGTTTGTGGTTCAATATTAAAGACAGGTGCTCTAACTTCCCAAGCCAGTAGAAATTAGGAGTCAAAATTTAAGTCTGAGCTGGACAATACTGTGTATTTGAAGTCTATGGGAATGCATGAGAAGAGATTGTCCTTCCCACTATTAGCATCTTTTAGCTCCACTCTTCCTTCTGAAAATCATAATATATTCTTGGGTTTGTGTTCTCCCAGCTCTCATTTTTTTGGCGGTTACTTACTGTTACTCTTTTATTGCCCTCAGTTCTCTCACATTTGTCTTCCTTGTCCACGTAGCATCATAATGTCTTTGAGACATGGACTGTCTCAACTGATGTAGAAATATGATCCTAGAAGTGATGGGAATTGAACTTCCATAAGCACTCTCAGCAACAAAAAGATAAAGCTTCAGGGAAAATAATAATTCTTGCATCTTGGATGATATGGAAATGTATTACACAGACAAAAACTTTTGCAAAACCTATTCAGGAAAGTACTTAAGCATTAGTAAGACTGCTGCATATGTCTGAAGTTAATAATTTTCTTAAACACTCTTCTGTATCCAGGCCCTGAATTATATTCTGTAGCTGTGTGTTTATTTTTTTTCAAACAAAAGCTGCATTAAAATGCTAGTTTTCATTACTGTTACTTGATATTATTTGGCAAGCTGCACAGAGAAGTTGCTGGAGAAATAAAAGCCAAAGGGACAGGTAAAATGGCATAATTGACAAACACTGAGAGAACCCCACTGAGACTAAATGACTACATCTCATTAACATTGTCGTAGGACTGAACTGGGCAATCTCTTTCCTGATTTCCATCTAGCATGGAGAGACAGTTGTCACATACATTGGTAGCAGAGAAGAATCCCAGCTATGCAGCTTAAGTATTTTCTTTATTAACCTTTGAGAAGGTCTATTTATGTTCTCTATTGTTCATTTGTACCCACCAAAGTAACAGTGAGGAAATCCCTTCTTAAAAACAATAAACTTCAAGCAAGAATCCCTCTTCATCCCTGTGGAGGTTTTTGAAGCTGGGGACAAACTTTGTTCTGAAGCCAAACTGAGTTGTGTTGGACCTACACAGCAGTAATGGCTCTTTGGTGTTACTTTTGCTATCAGTTTTATGAACTATGGAAATTAATTGTAGTGGTTATAGGCAGGCTGCAGGATCCAGCATCATGATGTGACCATGTTTAGCTTATCTGGTGGATGACATAATTCTCGATGATAGAATAGTTTTGCCATTCAGCAGTGTAAACAAGGACCCAGTGGTTTGAAATGTTAAAACAAAATAGATCAGTATGTATAAGATCAATGGCACATCTGAATATCAACTGGATATTGTTTATCATAAAGATTTTGATTCTGTGTATGCATGAATGTAAAATATGCATGAGACGTCCTCCAAGACTTGCAAACACAAATCACTTTTTCATTAGATAAGCATTAGAAGTCTGCATTCAATTCAGAGATCTCACATCAGATTAGGTTATTCTTAGGGAGTTGATAGCATCTGGGATTAGGCATTCTTTTTCATTTGTAGAAAACTGAAAAGAAACACTCATTCATCATCAGTAAATATGGCTTCTGTAGACCTGTATTATTATATAAACCTACCAGAAATTAATTCACAAAGGATGCCTGCAGAATACTGCCACAGGAAATGAGGACCAAGGAGCCCTTCTGCATGGTTCTGTCAAGTTAGGGATGCCAAGAATCAAACCAACACACATCTCTGCTTGTTTTCATGCATGCAAATAGAGAAGCTTCTAAACAGACCTTTAGGATTTAATATGATCTCTGCCAGGTTTTATTTATCTGTTTCTCTCCAGTCTTCAGGTAGTGTGCTGAAGTGGCTGCTATGGTAACTTCAGATTGAAAGCCAGCATAATTTTTTTTAAAAAAAGTTTCTTTTTGCCTTTGCCATTCTCTCCATTCTTTTATCAATGTCATATTCCAGAATTCTATTAACAAATAAGTAAAAAAAAAATAATTTAAATTATGTTTGTTTTTTTTTAAAGTGAGAATTAACTAGACCAAAAACAGCTGGATAAATTAATCCAGATGGAGGAAGGTGAGAGACAGAAACACTCTCTGTACACCTCCAGTGATGTGTTGCTGTGACATTATTGGAAAACAGTTCAAACAGGGTTCTTTCAAAGGTCTGCAGTGGAAAGATGACACTAAGAATCAAATTTGCAGATCACAAGGCTGTCAGTAAGGTCTGTATGGCACAAGCTCCAAATGGCAGTTTACAGGATTGATTTGGACTGACCTTTGTTAACTCAATAAGTTTAAAAGCAGTTGTGTTAGCATCTCCTCATTTGGAGCTATATAATAAATGAATAAATAAATACAGATACATAGAAATGCTCTCTGAAAGCTGATAAAACTGAGGGATTCAATAAAACAAAATTTCGCTAAAAGAGATTCCCTAAACAATTAGATTTTAGGAGTGAACTGATCAAGAGGAATAATCCTAATAATATGTTTGTTACTTGATAATTTAAAAATAGATGCTGATAAATTTAAACCTACGCTTTCGAGTACTATATGCTCAAATTAGCATGAAATTGAATTGTCTTTTTCTTGCCTCTATTTATTTTGTATTCTCTACAACAAGATTCTCTTAGTCAGAAGTGACTTCTTTCATATTTTTTTTTCTCTCTGTTGTACAAGTTCTACCCCACTTCACAATGAGGTGGAATTTGCTCTAGCTCTCATCTGGTACCAGAATGCTTGCTGGAAGGATTAAGCCAATTTTATTTTGGTTTTGATAATATCTATAAGATCAAGACAACTGTGTCCCCACTCATGTCGACTTCATTTATCTTTCTGCAAGACTTTCTGGGTATTATTTGACCCGGACTTTAGAAGCAATTAGTAGGAAAGAGCAGAAGGACTGTCTCCTGTCCCATGAGATGTTGCAACATTTAAAATATTGACTCAATGTGTAGATGGAAAGCTGTTTCAAAGAAATATATTCCTCCTAGAGTAGTAGGACAGGTATTCATTTTCCATGAAAAAAGTCTATGCTTACTGAAGCAGTTTTAAACCTCCCACTCTGGGTAGAATATGAGATCTCTTTTACTTATTTAGATTCTCTCACTGCCAAACTGAGCTTGGTTAAACCATCTCCTTTTTTTGGGTATCTGTCTTCATTTATACAGACATAGGTGTTCATTTGAAGTCTTAACTTCAATTTATCAACATCTCTCAGGAAAGATCCAATAGATATATAATTGAGAAATCTTTAGCCAGCTTTATGAGAGCCTATAGTTGAAACATCTCTCTGGTGACTGGTGTCAGACTTTGGACAGGACTCTTTGTCTCAGAAGATCCAGTTTTCTGTGTAATGGACATCATAACACCTACCTGCCTCATACAGAAGTTGTGGGGGTGAGGGAATTTATGTTTGTGCCTTGCTGGTTTTCTTCCTAAAGCTAAATGATGCCTGAGAATGAGAGTCCTGACCTTGAAATTGGATGTAGTACTGTTATAGGCAAAACTTATCACTGAGAAAATGTGCCAACCCTTTATTTATCACTCACCCAGCTGTTCTGCTAAATTACAGCTCCTTTAAAATTACACTCTAATTCATCAATAATTCAGCACTGAAGTCTTATGAAGAAAACACTAGATGCCATTTTGAATAGCTCCACTATCAAATGAGAAGCTATTCAGAGGGGAAACACTGCTGAGGTGCTGTGTCTCTGTTACCAAGGGAAAAATATTTTGTCTTAGAGAAAGCTACAACACAACAGGGCTCAGGAGATTATTTCACAACAGACCTTTGGTAGACACAGAACAGAATGACAGGAGGGGAGAGGGAAGCCTGTGGGGTAAATATATCGATGTGATCTTCTTGCAGCTTTGCAGGCTTCTCTGGGTATTTAAAGCCCACACAAGCCAAGCAGATCAATGCCTCACCCGGCGCATCGCGCATGAGCGCGGGCTCAGCATCGCTCCAGCCTCGCCAACGCTGCGGTTCGTCAGGGTGTGCTAAACACTTGTGTGTGTGCTGTGTGCTGTCCCCGGCCTGGCAGCCAGGCTTAACCCTTTTGGCGTGCCTGGCACAGCTCAGGGGGCTGCTCCTCTGCGCTTGTCTGCGCCCCTGGCCTGTCTGCTGAGGGCACCTGCTCATCCTGCAGTGCTGGAGAGCGATGGGTGCAGCAGCACTTTGGCTTTTTGCAGTTTAGCGTTGGCAGAGTCATTTCAATAGCACTCAGCATCTTGGAAGACTGTCTTCTCTGCTGCTCCCTTTTTCTCTGTGTGTTCTGCTGTGTGACAGAACATTTGTAATGACAGATGCAGACAGAAGCTGGATGTATGCATTAGTGCTGTAGCAACCATGGGTGAGACAGTGCACGGTTAATCGTGCTTAGATCAAATGGATCATATAAGTGCAAATGAATTAACTTGTACAGTCATTTATCTGCCTTCATTTTTACTTTACACTGAAGTACTGATAGGCTTTTAAGCTTAAATATAGTTTTGAAAAAAATCCCAATATGTTGTAAATTTTCTTCTAAAGAAAATATATTTGTGAGATTGAGAGGACTTTGGTCAAAAATACTTTATGTTTGTAGCTCCAGCCTTTTGTATGATAGAGGAAGAAGAAACTTTGTCACAAAACAGTTTCCTTGCAAAATATCTGACCTTTGGAACCCACTCAATTCCCTGCACCACTGAAAACTAGCACTGAGGTGGAAGCTGCACCTGTACAGGTCCCATACAAAATTTTAGGTCTAGACAAAATGGTCTCTTTTTCACTCCTGATTCTGTTTGCTTGTTTTCTTGATCCTCTTCCACTTGATCCTTAATGATCTTCCTTCAGGCACATTTTTCTCCATGCCCTCCCCTTAGCTTCCTGAATTTTTTAGATTTATCTGTCTCCCCTCACCTTAGGCTTCCAGGGGGATTTGCTAATTGTTCCATTCCTCGAAGAGAGCAGCCTTTAGAGTCCCTGGATTGGGTAACAGCTATGCTTCTTTTTCAGGGACCACCCTGCAGCTCTAAAATGAGCTGCTCTGTGCAGGTGCTATTCATCTCTTGATGGGAAAAATTCACTTTTGCCTCAGGATCTTGGTCCACTACCAATGTTAGCTGTGGTTATTTATATATGGTAATGCCTAAGAGCAGCAGCCCTGTCCTGCCTAGACAAATGTTCTGAAGCCAACAGAATTAGAACACTGCTCTTACGTATAAAGCACTCTCCATTTCTTGTTTTATTCTGTTTGTTTAAACAAGGAATCACTCATTTAAACATTAAAATTCAGTAATACTAAATAAATAATGTAGTTTTAAAATGCAAACAGATTAAAAACAAAGGCAGCATCCTACTATCCCTCTCTCTCTTACACATCTACAGGCTCAGAAGGAAAGCTGGGAAAGAAACTGCATTAATATACATAAGGCCAGAAGTAATCATTAAATAAATATAATTTTTAAAATCCCCTTGATATTTAAAAATGCTGAAGGCTTTTGTTTAATAAAAAATGGCTAGGAATATAAGATGAAATGGATACTGTAGAGCAGTGAATTCCACTATCAGGAAATGAGCCACAATGAAGTTCATTTCAACAGGCAGCAGCAGAATCCCTGGAACAAGGATACTGCCAGGTCAGTACAGAGCTTTCTGTGCTATAAAGGGTCTTTCCAGCTGGGGTTTCATACCATAGTGACCTTCCAGACAAAATACCAGTCTGAGCAGCCCCCAGGAGGCACTCAGGGCAGCCTAAATCTGCTGGCTCTTTGTGGAACAGAGGAGCAGATGGGCTAATCCATCCTGAACAAGCTGCGAGCCTGGGAGCTGCAGGATCTCAACCCTTCCGGCCACAGGGTGGCCAGGGCACGTGTCGCTGCTGTGAGATTGCAATGAGTAAGGGCACCACAAATGTAAACTATGCAAAGGGAAAAACATTTTCAGTCATATATTCACATCTCTTTCCAGGGAGAGTCAGAGTTGATGGCAGGATTCAGCTCAGCTTCTGTGAAATGCTGGGCCACAAAAGAGGGAGCCAGGAAGGGAAGTGGTAAATTGTCTGGTTCCAAACTGATGTGTTGACCTCGTATGCTCAAATTATCAGAAGCTATAAAGAAAATAATATCTGTATTTAAAGAAAATAATACTTTTTTTTTACATATACTGAAGGTTGTAGAGAGGGAAATGTTTTCCAAATACACACAACATGAAATCTTTCGGGAATTATAAGACTCAGAAGCAGCTCCTTATTCAATTGAAACAGCTGACAGATCGATTGGAACAATGGCATATATAACAGCAGCTTGTGCAAAAGCAGCAGAGCTACTTTTAAAACTCAATATCTTGGCTAGCAGGAGCTCTTTAATCAGAGCAGCACTGAGTTCAACTCAAGTTAACTGCCCCAGTGTTTTTGGAGCTTCTCATGGAAGCTTTGCAGTTTGTTTGGCACCCTGGGATTCCCAGCCCAGAACATCTGGAAGCTGTGTTCAGGCATAACTGTGTGAATGTGGCTGTTCATAGACTTTGCACCACTTGTGAGTGGGATCTCCACATATTCAATCATCCCCTTCAGCAAATCCAAAGGAGTTTGTATCATTCATTTCTCCTCCTGTGACACATAAGTTGGAATATTTTGCAGTTACCATGAGCTCAGTTGTAATATTTGAGTTTGGGAATTCAAAGTTCTTCTAAATGAGTATGTTGGTGATATTCCTGGCATCATATAGGTAATACTTGATAATGAAGAGCATTTTGCTCATAGATGGTGTGAATCCAGAATATTCATTTTTTATAGACCTTTTACATCTAATTGACTTTTATTGTACCTACGAAATGGAAATGCATTAAAGAGCATCTCCATTTCACTTATAAGACTAATAGCCAATTTTCCATTAAATGTCTTTTGAGAATTCTTAATTGTCTTCCATAATTAGGTATTGGGAGTGTAAACATTTGTATGAGATTATAAGGGCTCTTTTTAAATACATATTATTCTGTAAATATATGAATGTTATGTTGCTGCAGCCATGTTTCCTGTTTTCCGTTTTGCATTGAATTTTGCCATTGTAATTCCTGTTCCACATTGAGTTCTGCATATTTTCTTAAAAGGTAAAGTATAAAAAAGTCTAACAGTTTCTAACACTTGTAAATTATGTGGTCCCCAGAATATTTAAGGAACCCACAGAATACCAAAACACTCCAAAGGAATATCCCAGTTTTTAATGTAGAATAATTACTGTTCTGTAGCATCTGGAGACATCACAAACCATATTTTTCCTGGTTTTGTCTTTCTGTCTTTCTCCCAAAAAATTCTGCTACAAAGTTCACACTGCTGTACTTTGCAAAACATTACTGACCAGAGAGTTCTGCAAGTGGAGGTGATGCCTTAAGGTTTAGATTTCATATTTTTCAGATTCTGTACTGCCTTAGTGTGTAAATCTGATCTTCATATAAAGTGCTAGCAAGTTCTCTTCACAGCTTAGTCAGACAAAAAAATCATTTTCCAGCCTAAGAACCAAGGACACCATTGCAACTTTGGGCCCAAAAGTGTGAATGATGGTGAAGTGAGGAAAGCAATTTTAGAAGATGGGACTTCACAAACTGAAGTTGTAATTGGACAATTAACCCCAATATCTAAATGGACAAAAACTTATAAAAGTGTGAAAACTCATGACTGGTCATCCATCTTGTGTCAACCTGGGTTCCATCTTGGGGGGAGCCACAGCTGGGCTCTTGTACTGCCCAAGGTGTAACCTTTGAAGGCCTTTTAATAAAGACCTGCTTTATTCCTTTAACTCTGTCTAGCCTCTGTTCCAGGTAGACTCTCTTGGCACCACAGAAATATCTATTTTACCCCTACAGAGCAAAAGCAGGGATAAGCAGAACTATGTCAAAGTGGTTTTTATTGACATGCAGGTTTAGTATTCTTTGGTCTATTTGAATTAATGTAACATTTGGCAAACAGAGCAGTTTGCCTTGAGTAGTTCTTTTGGAATGACAATGGTTCTCATTTCTGATATTCATTATGCAGTTGGTGGGAATCATCATTTGGTATCCCATGTATTCCTTGTATGAGCTATCAAGTGGAAGGCTTAGCTACAAGTCTTATATTTGCAGTATTCATCTCTGCTCATCTTGAGGCACTAGTCAGTCCATCCAGCCTATCCCATTGAACAGATCATCCGAGCTTTGGAGCTGTAGAAAAGTTACTCATGTAAATGATCAGATAATATTTGGACAGCCACATGATACCACTTGGTTCTGAAGGACGTACTCAGCTGTAGGAAGGAACTAATTAGCTCAAACAAGCCTTAAATTGGACTTGATGGGCCATAGAGACAGATTTTTGTCCCAAGGTACTTGAAATTGTTGCTGTTGCTTTATAACATATGCTGAAACATGTGCTTTTGTCAAATTTCCCCTTGGTTCATGCTCCTCTTCCACCCCTGATTTCCATAGTAGTCATTAGGGCATGAACAGGGAATTCCTTGCGTCCCGTGATGGATGGGCCTGTACAGTGTGCAAAGCACATGCTATAGATCACAATTCTCTTCCATTTTTTCCCCTCAAGTTCCTTCCTCCTGTAAGAGTTTGACCACTTTTCCCTACAGTTAATAACACATTTTAAATGCAGCAAGCTCTGCTGCTTGCATCAGGAATAAGACCTCCTTTTGGGTTTTGGCTTTCTTTTTTTTTTTTTTGGTTGAAAGAGCAGTTTTAATATCAGCAAGTGGCTGCTCCTGTGATGTTTTTGATATGCTGCTAATCTTAAGTGGCTGAGGGCCTCCTGTGCCGTGGGTAGCGTGCTTAGCTTCCATTGATTATTGAGGATAATCAGAGCCCTGCAGGACAGGCTGCCAGAAATGCTCCAGAAAATGGGAGCTCACAAGAGCAATCACAGTGCTAATGAAAGCAATAGGTGGCTGTCTGTGAAATACAGTTTTTCCTATTCAGTTTGTCTTGAGAGATTAAAAAAAGGTTTTGCTCGAAT
Organism: Ammospiza caudacuta; assembly: GCF_027887145.1. NCBI lineage: Eukaryota > Metazoa > Chordata > Aves > Passeriformes > Passerellidae > Ammospiza > Ammospiza caudacuta. Next base: position 5,409,157 of record NC_080597.1, on the reverse strand, counting down.
TAAATGTGTATAAACAAAAAAAAAGAGAAAAGGAACAGGAGAGAAGATTATTCATATTTCAGGTTTCTGTTCTTAATCTGCTGTGCTTGGCCTGCTCAAAGGAGATTTCACTGAAGTTCTTAGACAGAACATAGAGGAAAGAACATTTTCCAGTTGGCTAACAGCACAATTATCTTTACTGAAATAATCTAAAAAAATCCCCCAAACTCAGCTTGAAGTAGGATGAGAAATTTCTAGCAAGTTTTCTAGTATGTCAGTAATAAGTAGCGGAAAAAATACATTTCAATACAGAACACTTAACGGCCTCAAACTCCATGTGCTGACAAGATTTTTGTCACCCGTGGCAGCTTTTTTGCCCAAGAGTAGAGAGCAAGTGGGGACATGTTAGAATGGTGTAAATCTAACACTGAAGAGAACCTTTTTTAGGATGGATCTAGAGGGTTAAATAGAGTTAATGACAGGAAATTGTAACAGGTTAATTTTAGATCTGAGGAGAATAGATTTTGGAACAGAGAAATGGTGGGAACCCTGATGTTGACACATTTAAATATAGACTGGACAAAATGTTAATAAATGTACAATAGGGAACAATTTGACATTGTACTCAAGGAGATGGAAATGATGCAGTAATGACTCTTAAAAATAACTGTCAGGTTCTCAATATACTTCATTGGGAACTTTATTTCACTTTTAATGCGTTTGTATTTAATATAAATACAACAATATTTCTCCTAATTAATAAAGGAAGATTTAATTTTTTTTTCTCTCTATTCAAATACAATACTTTTATATTCAACTCCCTGTCCTTGGTTTTCTTGTAGGGCATAGGGATTTCTGCTGACTTTTACCTAGTGAGTGCATAGACAGGGGTAATTTGTCTTTTTGAGTCTTAAAGGCACTACCCAGTTTTAGTAAATCATCCCAGAGAAGGAAATGGTGTTCAGATATGATCCTATGAATCTGAAAGCCCACTGGAACTGTGGAAGGGAGGAATGTTTATATGGAAGCAGTCATAGGATCTGTTAGATGGTGCTTTTTATGTTTTCTGTGCTTCTTGTCAGTATCCCACAGCCACGAATCACCAATATTAAACAGCTGAAAACAATCAGCACTATCAAAAAAGTAATTTTCAATTTGCAGGCAACACACGTTGCAGGAGTGGTGGAGATGCCAGCTAAGGAAAAGATACAGTCAAATGAATATGTCTTTTATATGGCTGAGTTGTGTTAATTTAGTTCATCCTTTTAAACTCAAGCAAATCTTCAAAAAATGGTGTTTGCTTTAGTATAACATGTTGAAAGATAATTAATGGTCCTTGACATGAAAGTTCTAGGTCAAGTGTAAGAACTTAGAAATCTAAGAAAAAGTGTCTTTCCAGTGACATCTAAAAATTATTTAGATTTACTGTAAATTACATTTACTGATTTTTATCCTGGAGGAGGTCCAGCTATTTGAAAGCTACCACACTTGTGGTAAGATCTTCCTTTCTCACTAGTGGGAATTTATTGTTTAGAAATTGTTGGTACACAGAATGTGCTCAACATTCTATAGATGCAGGAGCAGTCAGTCATTGTCCAGAGGGTTTGCTTGCTAATAACACACATGGTACAGCGAGGGAGACACTTCAAAATGAGGTCAACCACTCTTAGGGTTATAGCATTGTTAAGTGAAAGTCCAGTGAGAAAATATTTCTCTCTGCCATATTTGCCTCAGCTTTTACTAAAATGATTTTAACTTAAAGATATCCTTATTAATTCTCCTGCTGACATTTCACTTCTCAGCACATTCTTCCTGCTTCTCCCTTTCCTTCTGTTGGAAAGCTGTCCACTTTTCTGGGGGTACAACCCTTGTTGAGTAACACTACAGATAAAAGGTGAAATCCAAAAGTGAGGAGTTCACAGCATTATAAGGTGTCCATATTATTTTAATGTTCACCAGAATTTCTCTGCCTATCTGGAAATATATGGCTTTGGGGGTGGATAGGTTTATGAGCAAGCTAGTAAATTACAGATGATACCTCAGAACTTCATGGCAAATCAAAAAGAATTACCTTTCTGTGATATTGTATATTTTGAGATTCATAGTCACAGTTCTTGGGAGGAAGATGTGTTCTCCTGTTCATACCTAATGTTCACCATCTCTAAATTATATATTGCAAAAACTTATTTTATACATCTCTTTCTTAAAGGATTTTACTAGACTACATGATAGGAAACCTCCTTGAAATTCTTATCAGAGGTTTGATAGCATGATATTAAAACAAGAAGCGAAATAAAGAAACCACTTAAGTGGTTCTGTAAGTTCCACTTACAGACAATCCTCTGGAAGCAATGTAAACTTCATACTCAATTTCATATTTAAATTTTTCTTTACAGTGCTCTGTACATTTCTTATGGTCATACTTTTTCATAAGAGGATATTAGATGAGATCCTTGATGAAAAATAATGGTACTGAAGGGGTTTTACTTTTAAACTGAGATGAACTTTTAAACTGCATTAAAAGTTGGTCATACTGAATGGAAGGTGAATATTCAGCTTTCCTCCCTTCTCTGGAAGTGAGCACCCCATGCCTCAGTTCCTCACCAGAAGAAGAAAACATTTTTTGTGTTGGAAAGGCTTTACATCTATAAACATTTAATCTATAATCTGTTAAACAGCCAAGGTCCCATTGATGTCTGAGATAATGGCTCTGGTGACTGTTTCCTCTTGGGATAGTTCAGCACTGAGGGCTGAAGGAGGATCTGCCTCACCCTTGTCTGGCCTGCCTGGTGTCATCGATGCACTCAAGTGTGTTACCCCTGCAGCTATAAAGGTGCTTATTTGTGGGGTTTATGGGGGTTTCTCCCTTGGCAAGCGTGGGGGCAGAGGAGGGGATAGAGCAGGCAGTGTGGCTGCTCCTCAGCCAGTCGGAGGGAGCTGACAGTGAGCACATCCTCCAGTACATTCAATCCTTTGTATGGTAGCTGTGGTTGGGAAGGGCAGGAAAAGTGGGGACATCCCAAATTCACAGAACATTGTACCAAACAGGGCAAGACTGGACAGAAGGTTCTCTGTTGCTAAATAGTGATTTGTGTAGCAGGGACAGAGGCAAGTTGAGGAAAAAGTAAACAAGATTAAATGTTTTTTTTTCTATTCTGTACTTTACATTCATTCTAAAACAGCATGAAAGCAGCCATGCACCAGCCAGTTCCTTGTGTCATCTCCTGTTCACCTGCCCTAGAAATGTTTTCACTAAATGACCTAGATTTATTAATAATATCAATTAAAAGTAAAGGGGGAATATAACTGCATGTGTGACTTCCTTAGCTGACAGGATGAGAGAGACCAACAGACTCAGAGTGGATAGTCACTTTTGTTTTCCTTTTTGTACAAACTGCCATTTGTCCAACCTTGTTTGAAAGAACCTCTGCTGCTCTTGAGAACCTTGTAGTAAGGGGCTTTTTGTAGCCCAGCTTTGTTGCATTCACATTTGCAGGCTGGCTGACACTCAGTGGAGGGAGACAACCTCTGCCTGCCAGAGCAAAGCCACCACATCTCCCTCTCCTTTGCATTCCACACACCATGTTTCGATTTTCCACCATTAAACAATAATTTGTAGCTCTGTATAATCTTTTATTGGGGATCTCAGCAAGCTTTATGAATATTGTATGAATGAATGGAGCCTTGCAACACGCCTGTGAAGTACTAGGTAAGAGTCATTATCGCTGTTTTATGCAGGAGCAAGATAGGATGCTAAAGCTTGGGAAGATTAGGCTCTGAATTTCATCCCCAAATTGTGAAAGCACTATCTCATAGCAAAGCAGACACCTGTTGAACCAGTATATTTGCAAAAGACTGATACGGGCAAATGCAGGTAACTTGAGTGCAGCTTCAAACTAAAACCTTTTATCTTCAAGGTCATGTAGCGAGTTTAGTCAGAGCAAGGAAGAGAACTGATGTCTTTAGTCTCCCTAGTCTGTGTTTTAAATCCAGAGCTATTTATCCTCCTTGAAAGACTGAAATTAACAGGAAAGTTGATATATCCCAGTGAGGATTAATCCTCCCCCAAACTTCATGCGGGTTTCTCTTATTTATTTTTTTGTGTTTGTGAAATAGTTGTTGGTTTTGGGTTTTTTTTTTTCCTCCTCACACTGTCTTTTCAGTCAGATTGCTCCCCACTGAGTTAAGAATAAATGTCAAACAATATGACTTAAGGAAAAACCCGTGTGTTCCAGAAGTGCTTTCCCTAGGAAACACTAGCCAATTAATAGAGTAGAATAAGGGATTTTGCCTAGGGAGCCATCATGAAATAAGAAGTGTATATAAATACATGTAAAAAGAGACACACACAAACACATTAAAAGAGCATTTCATTTGGACAGGATTTACTTATCAGCATGGAGATTTATGAGGCACTGTACAACATGGACAAGCAGAAATCACAGGGAGGATGCTGTTTTGAAAGGCTAATGAAATATTCCTTGTATATATTTTTTTGCTGCTGCAGCAGGAATCATCACGAACACCATGAAGCTGTTATTGGTTAAGCCTCTGCTGCAGAAGTTCTTAAACAGATGTTTTTCCCCAAAACACTTAGGAGGATGTGGTAATTCATCTATTTACTACCATTTTCATGCTAGAAGAAATTGCCCTGTCATGCAGCTTGAGTATCTCTCTCTGACAACCTTCAGTAACCATTTTAACTCTCTCTGTGGAGACCTGCTCTAATACCAATTACACTTAATATTATTTCCTTATAGCTAGTGAGATTTTTGGCTGGGTTTCAAGCCCAGATTTTCTCTATTGTCTTTGTACAAGTTGCCTGTGTTGTTTCCAAGTGATCTGTGCACATTACATACAATATAAATTCATCCTCAGATCACCCACACTTGTCTTAATCTCCCTCACTTAAAGGCTAGTGAATATTTTCATATGGAATTATCCCAGCCATGCCAGGTGGGAAAAAAGACTTCCTAATAGAAAGACTCACTATTAAAAATGCCAGACTTTTAAAAGAAATAACTCTCTTAAATCTTAGGGATTACTAGTGGCAGAAGCAATAAAAATCTTCTTTTAAAATCTTCTGTGAATTATTAAATAAATTTCTTTCAATCTGCTTTATTACTCATAGGAATTGTATCAATCAACAGTGAGAGCTAAATTACTAGATCAGTCAGAAAATATTGTTGCAGCTAAAGAATCAATGCTAATTGAATCATTAAGGCATTATTACATGAAACACAAATACCTCAGGATGATAACTCTTCACTCTGCTTGATCTATAGTCTACAAAGAAGACATAATACCAACAACTGTAATGCTTGATTGCTCTCCTAAGCATTGTATTTTCTCAATGCAGCATTTTTCTCTAGTCGTGTCCTTTTGCTTATAAGTCTCCCACTAGTAAATAAAAAAGGGGAAAAAAGGGTGACTTTAAATTAATGCAGTGCAAATTCTCTCTGCAGTTCAAAGGCCAAACTCCCTTCAGCCTCACTCCCACTGACTGCAAGAAAGTTCAGAGCTGGGGGCATTTTTAGCTTGACCTATTTTTGCATTTTTGAAGGGTCTTGTCAAGTGCTGCTCTTACTACATTGGGTGAAGAAAGGTTGGGTCTGATGGAAACCTTTTATGATGTGTAGCAAAATTCTACTGATTAAGTGAACTCTGTGCCTTGTGTCTCCTCTACGTGTGGGTTTTTGCCTGGTTCAGTCCTCACTGACAGCCAGAAAAGTTGGCTATGGGCACTGTCATTATCCCTGGATTTACCAGGCTTTGGATGGATTTTCCAGGTCACACTGGATGAACAAGGATGATGTGGAGCCCCTGAGTGCTGCAGAAGCCCCCCAGCACTAAATAACTACAGTCCCTTTGCTAGACTTTGTTCCCAGGAGGCTGAATGAACAATTCTCTGTCTTCTGGCTGTGGTGACATCACTGTGTCATGGCTACAGTGTAGTGACAGACAGACAGCCCATGGACTACGGACGTGTATGTGGGTGAGAAAGGGAGTTTGTGTGAGTGCTGGTGCATGAGTGCCAGCAGTGGTGATGAGCATCCTGTTTAGGCAGATAGATGGAGGCTTGCTGGGGTAGATGGGAACAAGAGCATCTATGTGAGAAAATGTGTGAATATGTAGGTTAGAGTAGGTTTGAGGTGGTGTTTTTGTTTTGATCTTCCTACTCCCTCTTTTTTTTTTTTTTTTCCCTATGAAAAAACAACTTCGGTTTTAACATATGTGCTTGCAGTCATAGCAGGATTTTGATGTATGGGTTATGCTTCTTTCCCATCTTCTCCCAAGAGTAAAACCTGCATATTGTCTGTCAAAGAAAACAGAGTGTTTCCAGCCTCTTGATCTATCATTTTTCTGGTTAAGGAATATCATCTTGGTGTATAACATTATTTTTGTTCTGCAAATTGACACCTTTCATTCTCGTCAAAGTTATTGACTATTGTTTACATATAGTGATCAGCTAACAAGATGTATGGAGCTGGGAAAAATAATTCAGGGAATCATAGCAGCAACAATATATTCTTTAATTCTAAAGTTCTTTGGCTGCATTACGATTAATGAATAAAAGGTCTTGATGCCAGCAAAGGCCTGGAGTGCACCTTTTGAATTGGTGTTAATGTAGTTTAATGGGTAGAACAATATAGATGCATAACTTCTTTTCTGGTTAGGGTTTGTTTTTTTCTCTTCTCTTCTATTAAATTAAACATTCTGTTTTGTATTTGTGCCAATGGCTCTGCCACAACCTTTCCAGGTTGTTTGACGACCAATTCAATATAGCAGCTGGGAAATTTATAAAGTACTTTCTTCTTTCCCCACTCTTTCCATATTTCTGCTCCTCATTGGTGTCCCAAGCAAGCAGCTGCCAAGTTTTGTATTCACAGGGCTACAGAGGCTCATCATCCCAGGCTGGTGTGTAATATGGAGCAAAATGCAGCTGGGGGGGGGGGGGGGGCAGCAAAGCATCATGAAATCCTTTTCATTCAAGTCAAAATTTCTCCAAAGATTTTTTTTCTTTCTCCTCCTTCGCCATCCCCACTCCTCACCCTCTTCCTTCACTCCAGTTCCCAGCCCTGTGTAACCCAAGGCAATGCAGCACAACAGTCATACATTCACATCTCACCCAATGAAGTTCTTAACAGTAATAGCTGGGTTTTCCTGTTTGCACTGCAAACAAACAAATCCATTAGAAGGTCCCTCCATAGTGAAACAGAGCAATGGTGCTAAAATATCCACAGTTACAGCATGATTTTAGAGTAGGCATTTCTGGGCATATCAGAAAGTTAAGAAATAATTCCCTAGGTGGAAATTTATCTGGGGTACCAGGCTAACAAATGCACTCTGTGGATATGTGGGTCTTAGGAGACACAGATCTGATTCAAAGCTTCCTCCTGCTACTGAAAAGTGGTCCCTACCTACAACCACAAAATGCTTCAAATGTAACCAGATTCCAGAAGTAATTCACTAACAATCGTTGCAGTCTGTTATTTTTTTTTCCTTCGGAAAGTCTCCATCTGGAAATTACCTATTCCCACCTTGTAGTACCAAGGTACTACAAACTGAAACAGTGACAGCAACATGGCTGAATCAGAAGATTTTCTGCCATTCAGGGGATTTAACAGTGATTTACTAGCTCATCTGTCTTGTGCATTTCTTTTTCTGTATTTCAGTAAAGGCCTGTCAGCAATTTCTTCAGACCTCTGCAGTTTAATTCATGGGGTCTGTGGCTAATCCTACTGATGTTATTGAGATTCATTCCATAGTTTTGGTGAGAACAGGATTTGATATATAAAGAGTAGGTGAAATATTTGAAGGGAAAAGGAAGGATCCTAAGAGCTCTTTCAGGTTAGTTAAAGGTAAAAAAAGCTCTAACGTAGGGAAAAATGAGGCCAAGGATAAAATGGAAAAGAGGTTTTACTGCTGGATACTCTAAAAATACCAAGAACAGCAGCTAAAACTAAGGATGCAGAAATCAAAACAACCTTTTCCATCACCTCTGATAGTGATAAATCTCAAACCCCAAGTTTCTTTTACAAGTATGGGCTCTAAAGCTTATGAATTTCTCTTCTTAAAATAAGTATATTTTAAACCAGTTGATTTTGAGAGGTTTTATTCCCTCCTGCAGTGCTCCATATTTGCATATCAGGGCTTAGAAATCAGATGTGCTTACCAAGATCAGTGAAGCTAAATCCTGTTTTCAATCTGCACCTTCAGAATATCACTCCATGCTCATATTTTTAATGTTGGCTCTCAGGCCACATTCTTAATATCATGCACAAGAAGGCCACTGGCAAGAGTCAGTCCTCAGGTACAGCTAGAGATGGTGTTGCCTCCTAATGAAGTCTAACCTCACGAACTTAACTCTCTTCCATTCTCTGTGCTGCCAGGCTTCTGTTCCAGGATTCATCATCTGCTCATTCCTGCCTCTAGATGTGTACAGTCCAGGAGAACTGGCTTGGACTCAGAGCTGGATGATGGCTAGCAGAGGACTTGGGAATCTAAGAAATGTTCAGAACAGAAAAAGGCCACTTATTCCTCTGTTTCTGTTTTTACTCCACTTTCCTGATTTTACATTTTGTCCCTTGGTTCTCCTCCAAAAATAAATCTGGACATTTCTTCCGTTTCTGAAATGCTTTGATTTTAAAGGCTTGTTCCAGCAAGTAAAGTTAGCTCCCTATAGTAAATCCTAAAGAAATTCTCAAAGAAAACAGATGATTAAATTTTTCAGTGTTGGATCCTCAGAACCTCTTAGACTACCAGCAGATCATCTAGGCCATGCAAATCAAATCTCACATGAATTCAAACCTAGTTTCTAGGTAGCTTGAAAATAGTTATTGAATTTGCTCACCATTTTTATTTGGGTGGACAGCTTCTGGTCTGAAATTCCATGTGACTTTGCACATTGACCTTCCCTGCAAATGTTCTTTTGCTCTTAAAAAAGCTGTTGACTGGGATCAGCTGCAGCAACAGACTTCCTGCTCAGTCTGGTGCCAGTAATTGGCTGTGTTGGGATCTGATGGTGTTAAGAAAAGCACAGTGAGATCTGTCTGGAAAGTGCCCTTTGGACCAGAGCTGCGACACTTGCTGGTGATATTTGAAGGGAAGGTTTTGAATGGATTGCAAATGAAAAGTAGATTTTCTGAACTGGACCTGATGTGAAATATTCAGGTCAACTTTGCTCTTTATGGAAAGACAGTAGAAAGCACTGAGTCCCCATTTGTTTCCCATGACCATCCCATTCTGTGTCCTGTAACCTGTGTGTGATGTGTGCAGCTTTTGCCCCTTCCTAGATGAGGTGTACTATAGCAGGAAAAGATGACAGTCCAGTTCCTCTCTGCTCTGCACCCAACTTCCCTGAGTTGGAAGTCAAAGGGAAAAAGCATCACCTACATCATTCTTGATGCAGTGGTGGCCCTGACAATATGAAGTACTTCTCCTCCTCCAGAGACTGCTGGAGCAGCTCAGGATCAGGAAAAAGGAGAGCAGGCTGATAATGTGAGATATTGAAAGCAGTTCAAACTGATTTAGTCAGACCAACAGTTGAAAAAGCAGCTGATCTGTGAACTGCTGAGTGCCCTCCCTTCTGTTGCTGCTGGCCCCTGCCCAAGTGCTTGGGTGAGTAGGGAGCTCCAGTGTCCTCTGTGTGTGTCCCTGTAGGCTCCCTCTCCCCATCCCTTCCTCCCAGACTGGATGATGCTGTGCTGCTCTCCATGCCCCTGACTCTCAGTGGCAATCTTGGTAGAGAGCACAGCAGCTCCAATGTGACCCCGTTAGCTGTGATTTGTAAGGGCTCACACACTGTGTGACCAACACCCCTCATTTCCTTCCCCTCTGCTCGCTGCCCCTCAGACCCCTGGCTGGCTGGATGCTGGCCAGGGCACTTCTGGCCTCCTGGTGGTTTCCATGTCTAAATCCTGTCCTGAGCAGAGGAGCAGCTTGGTGATTGAGGATCTGTCTCAAAGCATTTCCTGTGAGCTTTCCAAATCCATTCTGCTAATACTGTGAATTGATTGGCTTCTGCTTTTTTTGCAGGATGGTATGACAGTGCATCATATTGATGTTGAGATGCTTCATTATGCAGAGCTGCATTTGCTGTCTTTGTTGCTGAGCAAATGTGTGGCTGGATATCGGTCACAGTCCTCAAACCCTCCACTAGGTTTTGTTTTGCTTGACCATGAATCCTGTGACAGTATTAATTAAAACTTAGAGGTCCCAATAATTTAGGTACAGATTCTGCCTTCAGCTATCTGTGTTCTCTTCACAAACAAGCAAGACTTCTCTGTTTATTTTAGATTCATCTATCCTCATCTTCCTTTGATTTTTTTCAGAAAGGCTTTTGCTATTGAAATTCAGTGCAAAAATAAGGAACAGAAAAATATAGAAACCTTCTTTAAAATTCAGCTTTGAATAAGGCCTTGAGTTTTCTCCTCAGATTTTACTGGGGCATCCCTCACTCACAGAGGCTTGGTTCCCACAATCCTCTCCGAAAAATTCAGACTTAGACTTTAGCACTCCAGAGCTATTTTGAAGCCTAAAAGCACCTAAAATGGCTCAGGCAGAGTCTCCATTTGGGGATAATCATCCACGCATTCTGCATTCCTCCTCGGATTGTTTATGCTGAGCATTCTCTTAATCTCACTCACTGTAGTGCCATTCTCTTTGTATGAAATAATAATTCAGGCTCATGGTGTTCTCTCCTCTGCCACCCACCTTTAGTCCAAGGCCCATGCTGAGTGAGCAGACCCAGCTTCAGTGATGGTGCAGGAATGCTTGGAATCTCTCTGATCTGTTTCCAGGGAACATTTCCCCATGGCATGGCCAACAAGCAAGAGCATTTTCCTTTACCTTGCAAAAGCTGGAGCCCTTCCTCCACTCAGGCTCCTCTGTGCCCAGGTCCCAGAACATTTCTGGAACATTTATGGAAGTGGAATGAGGGAAGGAGTAATGGCAGATGGTTTTTCTCATTCACTGCCATGTCCACAGAGGGGCAAAAGGCTAACTGGTTCATCTGTACTTCTCTGCAAAGTCAAATATTTGAGGTACTCAGATGATGGAAAATTCAAGTGATATAATTAGAAGAATATCTAGGGCCAGGCCTTAAGTAAAGTTTAAAAGTGTGATGAAAATTAGGCTTCTACGTGTTTCATCTTCCCAGGTGGGTATCTACTGAGATCCGAGCTTTGTAAAACCACAGTGCCTTTCTAAATATTTAAACATGAGTCAGAAGCTTATTTTCAGAAATCTGGCTGTGGAAAAACGTAGCAGAGTCATATAAATATTTTTCTTAGTCTTCCTTTTAATGAAGATGGTACTGATTTGCAGCTCTTCAAATTATCTATTAATGTCCAGCAGCTTGACTTCAAAAAATACTTCTTCAAGTCCTGTACTGTCTTTAATACAAAAAGCCATATCCCAACCTTATTTGGCAAGTTAATATATTTACTTTTATTTTGAGAATAAGGAGCAGAAGGATTAAAATGATTGGTCCTATCTGCTGAGAAAGTTGGTGGTAAGTGCTTCAAAGAGAAAGAAATCTTGGCAATCAATTTCTAAAATCTTTGGCTTTTTCTGCCTTCAGGATATTTTGAAGGTAGAATTTTTTTGACAAACTAGAATTTGTTTTATTTGCAAAAACTAAAATGATTTCATTCCTTTGTTTTAAATTGAAATTCTAATTGCATTTACAAGTGTAAAATCCAGGACTATTTATGGGTTTTCACCTTTTCCTTGTTGGCTACCAAATGCTCATTTTGACTACGAAACAGAAAATGAAGTAGAAAATTAAGGTTTAGGACTTGGCAGCAGGCAAGGGTAACTCCCCAGACTAGGACAATAAAAAATATCTGGCCAAAAATTTTAAAGCTGGGAAAATTAATTACTTTCTCTTATTCGGTTTGCATTCTTCTGATGATGAAAGTTTGAAAGTTTCTTTTTTTTCCCTTATATTAAAATTGTTTTTTCCTTACATGGAAGTTAATTGATGAAAAATAATGAAAAGACATTTAAATTCCTTCTTTCCAAACGTGAAGAACCTTTACCCTGTGTCCACAAACATGTCCCTGCTACACGTCAGCTGTAGTAGTGGGTTTTCCAAATCTAATCTCACCAGAGGGGAGAAGAAATGAAATAAATTATTGAAATCTGGGGCGATAGCAACTCAAAAGAATCTAGATTCAAACTACTGGAAAATATGTTAGTGCTAAATTTGGTAATTTTTTTCAATTTTAAGAGGACATTAACCAAGTGTTTTGCCCTATCAGATCCCCATCTTCATTTTGTTGCCTTTTGTAGCCAGTCAGAACTTCCTGGTAAAGTCTGAGAACATCTTGCAGTAAAAGCAGGTGCTGTTCCAAGAGCACAAACCACATGAGTTAAATGAGACACCACCGTATATAGATTGAATTGGAAGGGCCATTGCACACCCATAAAAAATTTGGGTTCTATTCAACAGAGAGCAGTGGTGTAAAATGCACATAAAGAGACAATTAATGACAATGTCATTATAAGCAATTTTCTTGTTGGGTAGCTAATGCAGCTCTCTGACTCTTTCTTATCCTCTTATGTTATGTTGGAAACCTGATTATTCTGCAGCCAAAGGATAAACTGCTCTGGAAGTTAGTCCATTTTATCTTATGTCTCAAGTGCCAGTGCCTGGCTGCCACTTCTCTTTCGATATTTAGGGTTCTGCATCTATGGACTGTTTCAGCATCAAAAGCATGTCCCTCACAATAAGTGATAAAGCAGGTCCTTGAGCTGGGTACTCTAAGCACTTTGCCAGCTCTAGCAACAACATTCAACAAGAATTAATTAAAATGAGCTCCCAGTCATTTCCAAGAGCCAGTGTGCTCAGGGCACTGAGGCAGTGGAATGCAGCTTCATACCTGGCCATGCCTTCATCCAGGTCTCTGAGCAGGAACTTGGCTCTCCCAGCTGCTAAAACCAAACCTTGACAAGGGATCTAGGATCCATTTGTTCCCTTGACATAAATTTTGTTTCACTTTTGTCCGTCTGAATTTACATCTGTGTTACAAAACCTTTCTGGAGGAGCTTCCAGATAGGAGAAAGGTGAAATCATATTCAGGTTCCACCTCTGTCATCTTTAAGAATTGTGTACTTAAACCTGGTCTCATAGGTGTGTGACCTCTACAATCACAAGAGTCACTGCAGAAAGGGGATATGCTCTGTTCTAATCAGAGACCAAAAAACAAAGCAATACAAAAAGAATAGGAGAAGCTTCCACTAAGTGGAATTTATACTTCCTAGCTAGTCCTGGCTAGAAGATGGAAGAAAGTATTTTATGATCTTAGAGAAGTTCACTTGTGTTTAAACACAGTGTAGAAGTGATGTGGAGGGAAGATGAACAATACCTTCTGTCAACATCACAGGCTCTATAGCTGGTTTTGGTTCTCCAAAATGCAAAAGCATCTAAGAAATTTCAAATATATTTTTACTTCTGTAAGAAAGTTCCACTGTTTCTCTTAGGAGAAAGGAAAATATTTGGTCAGGACACAGAGAAATAAGAAGGGATATGGAGCTCTTTCCAGAGTCCAAAAATAAATATTTCTGTTCTCTCTGCTCTCAAAAGGTATGTGCTCACACAAACTAACAAGCACTCCTTTGGGACAGTTAGGACATGAGGGCATTTTTTGTGGCAAGCTTACATTTTTTGTCCCAGATTCTGCTTTGGCACCTGTTGGCCTGACAGTTTAAGCTCCTTTCTGAAAAGCAGGGTTTGTCTCTTACCTGTGTTGGAAGTTGGAATCTCAGTGGGAATTTGTGATCCCAGCAACTCATAAACAGCCTTTGTCCTTCCATGTCTGTCCTCCTAACCCCTGCAGAATTTCAAAAGTACAGGAGCCTCCTAAGCAATGGCTTGTGGCATTTCACTGACTTTTACTTCTATCTCCACCAGTAACAATAAAAGCAGTGAAATGGAAGCTGTAACAAGCTGCTGCTTTGTCATAATAGCTTGGAAGTACTTTATCCATAGTTAATATGCACCTGGTGCACTCCCAGATAAACTCCCCAAGCAGGGACCAGATTAAAAATTATGCCAAATACATGTCTGAAAATAGTGCAAATGATCTTTGACATTGCTAGCATCCTTCCTGCACTGTATGTGTGTTCCCCACATCTGGAATGTGTTGTCTGTTGGTCATACTGGGTCGAATCTAATCTTTTTTAGACATTTGAAAAAAAAAACCTCTGCCTGCAGCACTAGGAAATGTAAAGAAGAGTAGGGATGACTGGTTTTAGATGAACAAACAATGACTGAATTCAGTGCCAGGGATCTGTTTCTCCTATATCCTTTATGTTTTTATATTCAGCTACTTTGTAGGAATTAGGAACAATTTCTGAAGAACATAGGCAGGGTATGGTTGGATGAATCATGTCTCATACCCCAGCTCTAATACCTTTACCTGGGAATGCTGATCATTTGTGGCATCAGAAGAACATAACGAAACCCAAAGCCCCCACCAGCATTTAAGGCATGCAGGGCTCTTTTGGAGTGAGGAATGAGACTCATATTCCCACAGAAGTGCATTATGAGCATCAGTAATGTCATGTGTTGTTCATGATGTTATTGATAAAGTTATGCAACTCTTCTTGTCCTTTGGCTTCCCCATGTGAATTAATTCCTCAAGTTTAGTATGAAAAGAGTAAGAAAAAAAATATATCTCAATTCAGAAATTCAGTTTCTCTTAAATTTACTGAATTTTAGTCTTCAAATGGTGTTAGGAGTTGTATAGTTCCTTCTCTTTTTATTCATGCCTGCAGTAAGTAATACCTGTACATCCTCTACTTCAAAATGCAGTAGGTTGAGCTATGGATCTGACTCCATTTGGATCAGAATTATGGATTGGATTAAAAAGGTTTCTTTCTTGTTTACTTGCATGCATTGTTGTATGCTTCTCTTTTCAATGTGCCCTTCCTGACAGCACATTTGAATGGGTTTTTCTGCCTTAAATTATTACTGAATCTCATATTTTACTCTAAAGGCATAATTTTGGTAAGAAGACATCCTTAACCTCCTGGTACATTTGGTGTAGACCAGACAACTTAGATAAGAAAACCTCATCTGGAATGAAAACACAGCCTATTCTTTCACAGCTGGTAGTCTGCTGTTTCCCTCTCTTTCCTCCCTCTTGGAAGGTCATGTTAGAGTGTTAAGTGCAAATTTCCATTTGGTGTTACTTTAATAAGGGTTTTCAAGCTGTTCTGTTTTCCATATTGTCCTTTGCTCAGTGATTTGGTTGTGCTCTGTAAACAGAGTGACTCAGATGTGTTGTATTGAGTACAGGCTTGATGGCAAAGATGAGAAGTTAAGCCCTTTCTGAAAATAGTGTTTTCAGGCTCTTGCAGGGTATTTGATGAGTCAAACACAAGGGAACTCTGACTTAGAGAATTTCCTCTGCCAGTGCTCACAGCCAGCCTGAGGCCTATGCATCACACCCACCCTGCTTGCAACACTCACACTAGAGCTTAATATTAATAGCATTAATTATATGTATTAACAAATAATAATGTATTAAGCTCAAGCCTTATGCTGGGCTTTCACACACAAAATTCATCTCATCCTCCCACTTGAAAGGAAACTTGCCTCGCCACCTCCAGTAACCTTGTTAATGACATTACTATGTGTGAGTTAATTTTAAAAGATTTTTTAAATGGGCAAATTTTCTGTTGAATTGTTTGAGTCTATGAAGGGCTGTGTTAAGCACCATATCAATTGAATTACATTTTCCTCATCCTGCAGAATCACTGCCAATCTTTGGAGAGTATAAAAATACCACTTACATAAGCTTTTGTCCATTCATAAAATCTGATAACAGGAGTCTTGACTAACATTTTAATGTACAAATAAAGGCCTGACTTGAACTCATTTTTTAACAATTTCTTGTTCATTTTGTTGCTGTAGTTATTTCTAAAAAGAAATAATTGAATATCTTTAAGGGTAAAAAGATTTTTTTCAAACAAGAATATTTCTTTTCAAGCAAGAATACTTTTTCAAATAAGAATCTTTTTGATAGAAACTCTTTTTTTTTACAGACATCTCTTTTAAAATATTTTGGCAGTTAGTAATTCCCAGGACCACAAATCACTTCCAAAACTAAGCCAAATAATTTAGTTCTTACATACCACACTGTCTTAGCCCATCAGGGTTGAACGCCCTCAGCAAATATTATGGCTTTGTTGGACTGGAAAAGAACAAGTTGGAAAACTAACAGGATTGAAAATTGATGCACACTAGACTGGGAAAATAATATTCCCATTATCATATTCAGGGCATTATAACAGCTGGGTAGAATTTCAGGTTGTAGAAGTTTCTCTTTGCTGATCATAAAAAGATGCAGGATAAATATTTGTAAGCCTTTGTGTGCATCTCCTCAGGCAGTAATTTTTCAGATGAAAAAATGTGACCAAAAAAAAGTTTGAGTTCACTTTCTACACTGTGACAGAAAAAATAAGTGAGCCACACCTTAGAATGAAGTGATGGGCCCCATGTCATATGAATACATCCACGCAGCCCTTGCAGTGCTCAGGCCTAGCCCCCTCTTGTCCCAGCTCTGTGCCTTTTTGTGTTCCAAACCATTCCAGACTCAGTCCCATTGCTTAAGTATTTATTTCAGAGTTACTTCTTTATTTTTAATTACCTCATTACAGTCCAAATAAAAGATGGCTTTACCTTAGCATTTTGCTATGGAGGAGTAGTGCAGTTTTGAAACAAATGCTGTGATTGCCTACACTTACCCCCTCTTGCAACGTATCTCATGTGTGGTTTTGGTTCATGTGAAATAGATTCTTCTGAGAGCAGAAGCTCTGATCTGCCTACATGTCCAGAAGATTTAAAATCCTTAAGGGAGGTCTGAACCAGGGATCTGTCTGCTAGAGCACTTTACATCATGTATAGAGTGGGGATGCTTTGATCCAGGAAAACAGATTAGATTTCATCTGAATTTACAGCAGAATATCCTATGGGGGAGAGGTGAGGGCCTGAGTATCAGGTGCTCTGACCTACTGATCCTCTTCTGTTGTGTTAGAAAATTTTCTTTTGTAGTCATAGTAAAAAATATTTTGAGTTTTTGGGTTTTGAGCCACAGGTTCTCTGTGTTGTGATAAAACTGTCACCATTTTTTTCTTCATTCTCCTTTCTACCTCCAAATGATGGGGCATCGTATTGCATTCTAGAGCTGCACTTGATGGAGGAAAATAAGGTGTGCCACAGAATAAAAAGGGAAATATTGTCACAGGACAATAGTTTTCCATTCTTCCAGCTCTGCAGGCAAAGAACAGATATTAGCTGCCACTGTGAAACAAAATGGAATGACACACAAAATGCTAACACGCTTTCCTAGTGGGAGTGCTTGTAGTGCTAGCAGGTAATTGCTCCTACTCCTGCTCTGGAAGGTCACTCTGGATTGAAACACAGATGCTCCCATCTTGTCCTTGCTGTAAGTACAGTTAGAGAGAGGAGAAAAGGCAGCCTGCTTTAATGGGAGCCTGCTGCTGCCGAGCCTGAGAAAGGAAATTCAGGATGATATCTTTCTGAGGGTTCTGCTACTATGAAAAGAAGATTAAAGGATAAGTGGCTTATACTGTTACAGTGACCCGAGCCTACAAAACAAAATGGCAGAATTTTTTTTTTTTCTGTGGCAGTTTTGATATGCTGGTTGTCAGTAGTGGGATAGCTTCCATCAGAGAGTTAAAAGAACAGATGGGAAAATATATTTTACTCTGCAGGGAGGAATTCTGTATTCCAGGGCAAGAAGTGTGAGAAACATAAAAATTGGTATTCTAACAAATTGCTCCATGAATTCAGGTAAGTCATACTTTCCAGCATTTTCAAAAAAAAACCTGCCTGAAATTAGGTCATTGCAGTATTGAAGCTTGCCTAACTATATGAAATAAATGAAGAATAGCCAGAGCCCTGCAGACACATGGAACATTTTTCTGATTGAGAATTTTTCTTGTGGGGAATCCTCACTGTTAGACAGAATTTGCTGCTTTCCGAAAAATAAGTGGTTGAGGGCTGCTATCCTCTAAGAAAAGCCTTTTGAATCAGCTCTTTGGAAATTCTGTCATAAACATGCAGCAAGTTTCCTATGCAGAAGAAACGTGAAGAAATACCAATTTCTAATCCAGCTCTGCCACCTAATATGAGTAGGGCGCTACTCAGCCAGAGGGTGGAGGTACACCTAATTGCCCCAAATCACTGCTGATTTACTACACAGGAAAGGGGCATCATGCACAAATGGCTTGTAAATGTCGGTGCTCAAAAGCACTTTTGTGACGTGCATCACCTTGTTCTTGCCAGGATACAGGCATGAAATTTCTCTTTCTGCCTACTTCTACTCTGCTGGAATCCACTTACAAATCCCTTGCAGAGCCAAGGTGGATTCTTTCTGCTAAGCCACAAACAAGGACTCTCGAGGTTTCATTCTTTGAGATCCAAGCATGCTTTTATTCCCTTCCCAAAGAACTGATTACATATGTTTGCTGTCTTCACTTCTCTCACCAGGAATATAAACATAGATTTAATCCTGCAAAGGCACACTTTATTTTTTCTTTAAAAAAGGAAAACTTTATTTTTTCCCCATTGTCAATGACCAAAATGCTGAGTTTGGTGAGACTTGACTTAAGTCTTCAAGCAAAATTATTTTAGAGGGTAGGGACAGCATGGAATTAAATGCTCGTGCACTGTCAAAATACTGACAGCTATGAAAGGCTCCAGCCAGTGACTTGTTGGAGAGCAAGCAATGAGCAAAATTACTTCAATATGCAGGAGATATTTAGATGCCATGAGGGAATGCTAATTCAGAGAGATATTAATAGGGATTACTACTTGTTTTATGATGTGGCCTGAAAGAAATCAACCAGCCCAGACCTGCTGCCTGGGCATGCACTAAGCCATAGTCACAATTCCAAAAGGAAGATGTTAGCCATTCATCTTGGTTTCATGCTGCCTCCTTCAACCTTTTCTGCCCCTCTTCATTTCTTCCTCTAATTAAACAACTTTGTGACTTCATCTGTCCCTCCCATTTCCACCTTGTAACTTTCTCTGCCATGCCTGAAAACTTACGGAGTTAATAACCTGCAGAAGTTGCCCCAGGTGCCTCCTTCTCCAATCTGACAACCTGTCTGATAACCCACTCCCACCTGCCTTCTTTTTACTTTATTCTGTGGTAACTGCCCTCATTAAGGCCTGGGGAAGTTTCCTTGTAGACAAATCTCCTGTCCCCTTTGCCACCCTGCACCCTTTTGCTCGGCTGTATCATTCCTAAGGAAGTTTTTCTCGGCTCTCTTTTCCATTCCCTCCTTTGCATCTTCCAGTTACTGAGGAGTTTCTTCTGGTCCACTTAACCTCCAGTTTGGAAAAGGAAATTGCACTTTGGCATGTCAGCCTGGAAATCCTGCTGACCCCTCATTTAATTTCAGCTGTCTGACATGCTCAGCCCTCTGCTCTTTTGCTTTGCAATGTTTCTTCTGCCACATTTTATGGAAGAGAGTCAAAAGATGGAAGGATAATCTGTGAGTCACTTGTGCAGTGACGGCTTGCAGATTTTCTTCTTTCTATCCTAATTTTCCTATCCTGCCAATCTTTTATTTTAGTTTCTTCTGAAAAGGACTGAGAATTCATTTAAAAAGAACATTGAATACCTCTTATTGCAAAGTATTTTTAAAATATTATCAATACTTACAGAAGAATTGCTCCACTTTCATCTGCAGAGTGTATCTAAAGGATTTTTCTTTTTGTCAGAAAACATAATCTTATCACGGAGATTTTTAGAGCCCTATTCATGACAGCTCAGACAGGGAGATTATATACCCTTTGAGCTCTGCTTCTCTGATTAGAAGCTGACTTTTTCCTTATATGCTTGTGCTTTTTCTGTTTTGCCCCATGCCTCCTTCTCCCCCACCCCCTACCACGTTGTTTAAACTTGGTTTGACCATGGACATACTGTAATCTGATGATTTAAGATACTGAAAAAATGTTAGTTATTGGGGATATAGGATATCTTGGTGATGGTTGAGTGGGGAGGTATAATTTACTGCCCTGGACAATTTGGTTTTGAAATTGCTAAGTACTCTGGAAGACATCTGAAGTTTCTGATTGTGGGATACACTTGCCTTGTCATGTGAGTCTATCAGTGACTGTCTAAGCAGAGAAGAGAAACTCTCAAAAGAGAAATGAGAGAGAATATTATATAGTTTTATTTTAATATATTTGCTGATAGCATTGTTTTGACTATATCTTTTGGGTTGATTTTTGTTTTGATCTGCCCATGAATTAGTTATTGCCATATGTTCTATAAGTAGAATTTGTGTCATTGTTCAACACTCATCATTGGGCTACAAGACTTAACAACATTTTCAGTTTCTCCTCTTTGACATTTTTAGGATAAATATGTTTTTGCAGTGGCTTGGTTTATTATGCAGTCAAAACTGCTGTCAGAGCTACCCAGGCAGCTCATCCCTGGTTTGTGACACCTCAATAATTGAAAACTGTAATTTAAAATAGGGATAAGGTCACTGAATTAACATAGTTAGTAAAATAAAGTGGATTGTTTGCAGATAATCTCAGAATTTTATGTGTAAAGGATCCTCTTTTTAAAAAGGTTAGAAAATAGGAAATGTCTTAAAATATGATTTCAGATTTGAAAATTATTAGATGACTGATCAACTGACATTTTGTCATTCTTCCAGAGAATACTGCAGCTTTCACAGCTCTTAGAGCATAAATCTGAAGGGCTGCACAAGGCTTCAAGATTTCTCTAAGAAAAAAAGCCATGAATAATAAAGGGCAGCCCCCTATTTTGATTTATTTCTGAAATGTAATATATTTAATGAAATTCCACAATACCTATTGCAATTGGAGTGACTTCTTAATTTAATTTTATTTTTTATAGACTAGGAGTGTTAGTCACTATAATAAAAATGAAATGTGTAATTTCTAACTAAAGAAGCTTAACATGTTTATGTTGCTAGCAACATGTGTTTGCGTGGAAAAACTTGTCAAAAGCTGACCCCATACTGGGAAAATTGCTAATCTCCAAACAGAATCCTAAACAACTTAATACAAATATTTTACTGCATTTATTTGTGAGGTCATCTTGCACATTCTGAGACAGTATTTCATTGCATACTGGCAATGTGAATGTCTTGTGCCTCCAAAATGTTTTGTTTCCCAAGGAATCTTCTCATCCCTACTCCATGCCATGGTTGCCTCATGTAATCTTTTCTCAAATGAACACATCAAGTTCAGCCTTTCTTTTTTTGGGTTTCTTTGTTGAATTGTAAAAATCTCTTCCCGCCTTCCAGCACTGAGTGAAATCCTGGCTTTGATTGAAATTGGTGCAGATATACAGAGTTCAACAGAGTCATGGCTTCCTCACCTGAATGTATTAATTTTATATTCATTATCAATTCTAAAACCAATAATGATCTCTTATGTCTCAAAGGTGCGATGGCTCGATTTATCATCTTTAAATATCTGAACAGTTTTGGATGAAGTAGATGTGAAGTATTATTCTTAATACTTAAGTGCATATCTTAAAAATATGTCCCAATGTCTTTTGCATTTACCTAAAGGAGTGTGATAATAAAGTCTTACAGCCATGTTGAACCTTCACTTATCCCATTTTCCCAAGGCATCCTCCTGGAGAATCTGGCTGCTCATGTCTCCTTACTGGGTAAAAACCTGGCTGTATGGCTTGCCCAATTCCATTTTCTTTCCTTTCTGTATTCCCTTGTTTTCATATTTTGTGAAGTGATTCTTTATAAAGAAATTTTATTCTGTGGCGTGTCATGAAGTGCCTTGACTACTGAATCTGAATCCAGGTGAGAACTTAATGTGCTGTTAATATAATTAGCAACAGCACATTTTATCAAATGTTTGTTGAGTTCTATACTAGCATTTAACACTTGCTACATCATTGATGTGGTATTTTATGAAATTAGCCAAAATATATTACAGATATTTTTAGAAATGGGAAACACACATGGTCATAAAATAATGCTCCACTGGCCTGGTGGTCTGCAGCTGGACATGGAGCTAAGCAGGTTTACCACACTGGGGCTGCAGTGGCTCTAGGAATATTCCCCTTTCTTGTTAGAACATTAAGGCTGGCTGTAGATCTCACACTTTAACTGCTTTTGAACAGAGCTGTTTACATGAAGCCCCAAAATGGAATTGTTTTCATGTGTTTCTCCTTTGTTGCATATTAAGGTTTAATTAACAAAAAGATCACATTACTACAATACTAAAAGTGAGATTAGCTAAGGGACCTCCAAAATATAAAATTAAATGCACAGTCAACCTTTAAGCTGGTCATAATGCTGTTACCTAAATATTGTTCTAACTCCTATCGTAAACTCTGATTTTATTGATTTTGAAATGTTTTTACCCAGAGTGTCTGGCACAACTTGTTTTTGTGAGTAAGCTGAAGTCAAAATATCTGAACTAAAGAGACAACTGCTCCCAACAAGCTTTATTTGGGGTTTTCTTTGGTTCAAGTGTCCTTTCTTCAGAATGGGAACTGAGCTGGAATCCAAGTTGAACTTAAACCAAGAAAAACAATTCTCTAAGCATACTTTAATCACCCATAAATATTCTCATGGCTCTGAGGACTGTCTTTCAGAGGAATCTGTTTCTGAAGGAATAGAAGGCTTTTCTCCTGTGGTACTAGAAATTGTGGGTGCAGAACTAAAAGGTAGCTGTAGTACAGATATACAAAGGAAAATACACAGGAAAATTATTTTGTTCACTTTTTGTTTTGGGGTGAGAGGCATGAAGCCAAAATTAGATGGAAGTTTTCCCAGTGGGATACATAAGAGCAAATGAAAGGGCTCCTGCTATCTGCAGCTTTAAGGATGTCTTGGCTATTTATTACAGCTATTGCCACAACAGTGAAAAAGGCTTTTGGTAACGTTGACTCTTGACTATTTTTTCCACTTAGTTTTGGTTGCTAAGTCCTGTTTCTATACATGACATCTTTCTGGTTGGTTTTGTATTATGATGTCTCAGCAGCAGTATTTCATCATGGACACTTGTTATGGTACTCATCTATTAATATAGCAATGGGCATCTCACACATCCCTGTTTTAAATTTGGTTCTCAAATCATGCTTTGAGAACACATACTAAGGTTGCTGGGATGTTATAAGGCATACATCTGAACTTTACTGACAGCAAATACAATATATTTGATCCAGCTTACAGTAAAATTTGAGATATATAACTAAAATGTTGATTATGCTTGCTCTTGCAGCTTCCAATTTAGAAACTCTCTTTGTTAGAGAGAATCACAAAAATGATTTGTTTTTATGGTTTAGGAACAGGATATCTCTTGAGAGGATTAGGTTTTGCAACAGTTTCAAGCAGTCTGCAAATGAAAGAGGATTTCTTTGGTCTGTGTTATTATTTATTGCAACATTTTCTAGAAACATTACTTGAAATAAAACCTGTCTTTTGGAAAACTTAAATTTTCTTTCAAAGAAACCGTTACCAGTGTTTTGTTTTCTTTGGAAGAGAAAGAAAAATATTTAATTTTGAGTCTGGTTAATCTGAAACAAAATTTTTCATTGTGTTGAACTGTACAGGAACATCTTCCTTTTGCTGTTGATTTACTGAGCTGATTTAATGCCTCACAAGAGAAATAGTTGAAGTATCTGCTGCCTCTCTGCTCTGTAGGGATTAGCCTTGGTCTACAACACACTCACAGCCTGTTCTCTGGTTGTACACTGTGCATCCATCATGGGAGATCTGACCTCTGGAATGTGACATGAAACACCACAAACACATCTAAGAAGCAATATCTCAGGTTGCAAGAGTTTCCACTAATATCATATTAAACTTAAAGAGTTTTCTTTTCAATGGATAGTGGCAAACATAAATAGTGCAACAATTCTGAGCATTTTTTCCATCTTCAAAAAATTGCTGGAAATATTTAACTATTAAAGCCATAACCTTCAGCATGTTTTAGGCACAACAGTGCTGGAAAGGTGGTTCTTGTTTGTCATTCTGAGTGGACAGGTATGGAAAAAAAATGCAAGAGCAATTGCATTTACTGCTATGAAATCTTGCAACATGGAATAGAATACTTATTAGAAGACTGTAAATATAATTCAAATTCCTTTGACCACCATGCCTTGGCAGGTAGTCTGCAATTTCTGAAGCACACAATTGCTGTCAGTGTATTGATTTTTGTGGTTGGTTCACTGACTAGATACTCGTGGGACTTTTCTCTTTCCTCAGATATTTGCCAATAGTATTTTCATAGTATATTAATTAGGTTCTCCCTTTTGTTTGAGTCTTTACCTGTGTTGCTGGGACAGAACTAAAGCTTTTCCACTAGGCAACAAAAAGGAAATTGATGGAAACTCCTCATTTGCTCTCTACAGCTCCCTGAAAGGAGGGAGTAGCCAGGTGGGGGTCAGGTTCTTATCCCAGGCAACAGCACCAGGACAGGAGGACACAGCCTCAAGCTGTGCCAGGCTGGACATCAGGAAGAATAACTTAATGGGAAAGGCTTGTTAAGTCTTGGAATGGACTTCCCAGGGAGGCAGTGTAGCCACCATCCCTGGAGGTGTTCAAGGAACAGCTGGATGTGGCACTCACTGCCCAAGTCTTGTTGACAAAATGGTACTTGAAGATTGGACTCGATCTCCAAGGTCTTTTCCAACATAAATGATTCTGTGATGCTGTGATTCCCTGAGAATACATTCTCCTCTGCATTTTAAGGGCTGTTTATTAGTTCTGGCCCAAAATGGGAAATGCTGACCCAACACTGGAAAGGCATTCAAGATTTGCTTGGGGTTAAACCCACTTGATATTCAAGGGGGGAGGTTTGAGCCTGTCATGATGCATTTTCCTGCTGTGTGCATCCATAGCTGGGGAAAGCTCACTGTCCCTGGCTCAAGTAAAGTTCATGTCTCAATTAAGTCCATGTTTTCTGCCTGCTGTTGTCATGCTGCAGCACCACTGTGCTGCTCATGAAGGATGTCCTGTGGTTCCTTTGAAACAGGCCAGGCTCACCTGCTGCAGGGACAGATGGGATTAGTCAGCAGCCTCATTTGGGCACAAGGAGACAGATTTGAGGAGAATATGTGACAGCTGCCAGCTGATCCCAACACTAGCCAGCCCAGGTCCAGACATGCATAACCTTCATGTTTAAACAGCAAAGGCTGCAAGTAGGATGGCTCCCTCCCTAAAGCAGACAAACCATTTAAAATTACTTTTGCACACTACAGTATTCCTGAGTTCTATATTTGTATATATAGTTATGCATTTGTCAAATTTCCATATCTTTCTTTGGTCTTGTATGCATTTCACTACTGCTCTGAATTTGTGCTGTGTTAGCTGTCCTGCTTCCTGCCAGCACAAAGTGTGTCCTGTGCACTTGTTTTAATGCAGCTCTAGTGCCATGTGATTCTTTGCATAGAATTCTAATTTTCCAGTTTTCTTGTGTGAGCTCTTTTTGAACACTTTCCACTATCATGGTGACCTGATTCCACCCCTCAGTGAACTAGATTTCTTTGCAAAACTAGAATTTGGGGCCCAGAACCATATTCTTTTCCAAACAGGTTATTTGGAAAGGAATAACGTTTTCTGCCTCCATAAAAACTTAAGAAAAGCAGAACAAACAAACAAAGAACCTTTTCCATCCACAGACAAGAAATTCTTTAGTGCTTGTTTATGTTATGCAAAGATCAGATTTAATTTAGATATTTGGAATGAGAACATCATCTTTCAAAATAGTTTAGAAACAATGTCTAATTTGGTATCACAGCTCTCCAAGTGTTCAGATTGAGCAGGAACACCTGAGAGGAGATGCTTTTACTTTGAGCAAAAGAAGTTGAATTATTAGCCCTCCTCCTGAGAGGGACAATTGACAGGTCTGTTAAACCAAGCAAAGCAGGCAGAAAGAGGGAGATTTTTCAAGTTGCCTAAAAGATCTGGAGTCCCAGAATGTGTGGCTTTGAAAAACCCATCTTAAAAGTTGTCAAAACAAAAAGAAGATGGGAAAGGAAAAATAATTGTGTGAGCATCTCAGTAATCGAGTCCTTCAGGCTTCACTTTTATATTCCTGACATTCTTAACATATTTTCTGTCAGACCAGCTCTCAGCAGGACAGTTGGCACGGGAGGTGAAGGAGAATCCCCCAGTGGAGCCTCTTCTGGCTCAGCCTCTCCCCCTCCTGTTTCCTAGCTGGGACCTGAGCTGTTGCATTGCAGAGGCTCCCTCACTGTTCCATTATTAATTTGTGTGCAGAGTTCTAATTACAATTTACCCAAATGTTTTTCCATTTTCCATCTATCATGTTCTGAGTCTATAAAAGAGTGGGTGAGAAGACTTGTCAGTAAGTCACACCTCTTCCATTTCTTAAGCTGTATTTTTAGTTGACTGACTCAGATGGACTTTTGCTGTCAGAATATCAAAAAAGCCTTACCCAGCATGTGTGTCTCCTTCCATGATCAGTCATTTGGAATCCGAGATTTGAGTTCATGAAGGGATGTATTTGTATCCTCAATTTACTGATTTATTTCTGCTTAGACATTGTTTCAGCCTCCTGAAGGTTGAGGGTAGATTCCTGAGGGTATGAATGTGACTTACTAAATTCTTACCAGTTGTTTCTTCCAGTAGTGAGCATCTGCATTTTGTTTCCTGATTGCTGTTGATCCATAACCTGAAATTTAGTTCTAATTATATTGCATGTACTGATGAGTCTGTGGTCTCTGCAATGGCAATGAACTTTTTTATCTAGGATGGAACTAGGACTTGCAATAGGATATGGAAGAAATCTGTTGCTGTTTGTTAGATTTCTCTCATCATTCCTCCATACCTAGCAGTTTAAACACATCTACTTGCTTTTCATTTTTTCATTAGTATTATGTTCTTAATAATGATATGTTATGGAAAAAACTCTGTAAATTGTTCTTTTTTCTTATCTATTTCTTCCCTGCATGCATATACCCACAATCACTGTGCATTTTTACACCCACCTGCATACAGCAATTGCACCTGCATAAGCACACACAATTCTTTTTGTGGAAGATGGAACTGCCGGCAATTCTTCCTTATCCTTTTTATGTCAGTCATTCCACAGAACAGTGTACCATCTTTTCCCAAGATGTATTCTAAAAAGCTGCTTCAAGTTCAAAGCCCAGCCTTGAACACCCTGGAGCTCCAAAAACTCTGTTTCTGATCTGAAAATTTGCAGTTTTATGTGGTCATCAACAAAGAGGCTCAGGGTGAGTCTGTGGTGGGAGGAATTGCTGCTTCCCAAAGTGTATGTCAGTCTTAATTTCAGTCACTTCCATTATGGTCAGAGTGCTTAAAATGTAAACATCCCCAACAGGAAACAATTCATTCCTCATTGATCTTTCCTGGCAGCCTGCTTCCTCCCTCCAGTGGAGTGGAGTAGTGCACCTTTGGGCTTTCCTGCCACACAGCTGGCTACTTCAAACCAGCATTGACTTTGCTGAGGCTTTATGGAGCCTCTCCACCGTGGGGAGTTAAGGCCTGAGTGTTTCATGTCTCCTCAGTGGTTGTCACAAAGAGGAACAAAACACTTCTTGAGAGATTGCAGGGACAGCCCTGACCCAGCTGTCCCAGAGAAGGCAACAGGAGCTGTGCAACATCACTGCACCAGCTTTGTTCCTTTGATCTAATCTTTTCAAGGCCTCTTATGGCAGCCAGTGAAATTCCCCTTTCCTCTTGTTCTGTCTGTGCTGTCAAAGCTGCAGTGAATTTCTGCCCAGCTCTGTACTCTCTCCTCTATGCTTTTTCTTGCATTCACATGTGCTAAGAAATGCCTGTTACTAAAGCCTTTGAGGTTATCTTTGTTCCTTCGAGCACATCACGAGCTTTGATGTCCAGGAAAATATGAAAGTACAAGTCCACTTGCTGTCTTCTGTGGCACAGTATGGAAAGCAGCAAAAGAACTGAAAACCAGGGTGAAGAAACCTGATTTTCAGTTCTTGGCTTCTAGGAATCACAGATCATCACTGGAGTGACCTTGAGAAGGGTGTTACCTGCAGAACCTGACTCATTGCTGAGCTGAGAAGGGCACAGGTGTTGATTTGGCCAGCACAGGTTGTTCTCCTTAGAGAAATCACCTCTAAGAGGGTGCACCTGTGCAGGACAGGGAACCCAGAGTGTTGTGGTGAGGATCAGAGGGCTGCCCAGGTGTTCTTCATTACCCCCATCAGGGCTGTGAGGGAGCCCCTCCCTGCTGGGGCAGAGTGGGACATAAAGAGGGGCTCCCTTGAGGAGGAAGGGTCTTCTCAAGGCTGAGTTTGCTCCTCTTCAGACTGGCACCTGCTGAGCAAAAGCTCTTGACCCCTCCGCACAAGCAGCCATGTAAGTACAACACCTGACTAACCTGAATTTATTTTATTGAGATTATTGTTTCAATAATTATTGATTATGTTATATCATATATGTGTTTCCAGGGCATGCGTGGTTTATGGAGAGCCTGTGTTTTTTCCTGTGTAGTGTTCCTTTTCACAGGCTGCACAGTGAATGCTGAAAGCTCAGCTGCTTGTGCATGCAGTGAATGGTTGGGGGAGAGGGCACTGCACATGCTGCTGAACACGCAGCTTGATTTGCTGCTATCTAGTGGCTCTTGCAGCCTTTGTTGATTAATATTTACTGTGCTTGGTTGGGAGAGCTGTGACTATCAAAAGTAGCACTAATAGGTGTATCTGACCTGAAAATGGTACTATAAACTGCAGGGCAGTGTATGTAGTATAGCCAATTTTAATTAAATTCTGCTCAAAAGCTATGTAGTTTGTTCAAATGACGGGATGCCAAATTGTCAACTTGCCAGTCAAGCTAAAAGGGTTTCCATCTAACAGAGTGGACTGGTTTGAAAAATATGATTTATTAAAATTCAGCACCTTTGAATAATTATGTACTAAATGTGTGTGCCCTGTAGAGTGACACCACAAAGGATGGAGTTGTGCTTGGCAGAGAGAAGCTTCCTGGGCAATAGAGAGGCTGTGAGATGAGTACAGTTTGTGCATTAGGTGTGCAGAGGGCAGGCAGGGGATACACAGTGGCTTGGCTGCAGGACCATCAGTATGTGTGTCTCTGCTGGTATAAAAAAGTTTTTTCAACCTGTAGGTTTCATGATTTGTCATAGAAAACAGGGATTTTAGGCCATTTGAGATCACAGCTACCTGATGTTTTTTGTTAAATCACTGATATGGCTAAATCTGTGTACATCTAAGGTAATGAGATGCAGGTGTCTCTAGTGGTACATGCAGCTTAATTGTGGTGTGAAACTGCAAGTTGAGTCCATTACCAAATATTTTAAGCTTGCTAATTGAGCTCTATGCAAAATGATATTAAAACTGTTTTACAAAGAAGGCATTCAACACCATGTCTGAGTTAAATTAACCCATTAATAATTGTGAAGTTCTTTCTGTCTTGCTTTTCTAAAATCAGAGTCATTCATAGGTTCCATGTTAAAAGTGGTATTCAGAACTCTAAACATTTTGATGTGTTTTGTCCTTACCTCATGAAGAATAATATTGATAATCT
Organism: Ammospiza caudacuta; assembly: GCF_027887145.1. NCBI lineage: Eukaryota > Metazoa > Chordata > Aves > Passeriformes > Passerellidae > Ammospiza > Ammospiza caudacuta. Next base: position 5,379,625 of record NC_080597.1, on the reverse strand, counting down.
CAAGAGAAATGGGCTCTTGATACCAATAACTCAGAAATAAAAGAGGAAAATGTCCTGTTGTATTTTGATAACAACTTTTGCTGACAATGTTTTCTGTAAAGAATATTCTCAGATTTGGATGATTCTACTGTTCATCTGACTGAAAGGAGAGCAAACTAGCAGAGGTGAACAGGAAGGCTTTGCTGTAGTAGACAAATGCTGTTGATATCCTTGATTTCTGACTGGCACCATAAATGCTGGACCTTTTTTCTTCAACAGTACAAACAGCAGCCTGTTTTCAGGGCTTTGGTTTGGAAGTGCTGCTCAAACAGTTTCAGGCTATGAAGAACATCTTAAAGGTGTCAGCCCACTTGGCATAAGAAAGGTAGAGCCATCACAGCTCTGCAAATAATGAAATTTGGAACAAACCAGGAGCAGTATATGTTGAATTTACCTTGGCGTTTTTTGGATCCATTGATTTCCTGCTTGTGACAAGTAGGGGAAGGTTATATTTTTCCATTAAAAAAAATCTGCTGCTATTTTTAAATTTAAACATACCCCAAAATTGGGAATGCTTAAGCGTAATGAAGCTGTTTCAATTTGCTAACTGCAGCATTTTCACCATGGTACACATTGATTGCATAATATTGTTGGGTCTTATTCCTTGTGTTTGCAAGCTAAGTCAGATTCTCATATGAGCTGTGATCCTTGCATGAACTATTCATGGATATGAGGCAGTTTCTTTGCTCTCCAAGGTGTTGGAGGCTTGTTACCATCTTCCAGAAGGGAACATTTAGGTGCTCAACACCTGGGCAGTGCAGCAGAGATTGTCAGGTGTTTTTCTAGAACAGTGCAGGCACATTAGACTGTGCTGCAATCTTGAAGAAATGCTGAACAAAAAATAATGTTCAGGATGTTGGGACTATGGAGAGGCTGAATATTGCAGGGCTTTTGTTTTCTTTGAATATAATGGATAAATAAAAGCAAAATTGTGGCTCAATTATCGTTTGTGGACCTTGCCAGGGAGGTGCACTTGCATTTTCCTTGCCTTTAATTACGTATTTCTGGCACACCTCTTGTGCAGCTCTGTGCTGAGGCAGATCAGGGTGAAGGATAAACCTGCAGGAGAGCTGAGGTGGATGGGAATTGTGCAGGGATGAGGAGCTGAGTGAGCAGACTGCCCCTTTGTACCACAGCACGTGCTTAAAAATTGGCGTTGAGCCTCAAGAACGTAGCTGGAAAACTACAGCATTCAACCTATTTATGGTCATGAGTTATGCTTCTCTGCAAGGTTTGGGATGTCAACCTCTCCAACTCTGGGAAATGCATTCCTCTCTCCTAAATCATTCTTTTGGCTGGATAGGATCAGCTTCACATGTTGTCTTTCAGTGTTGCTACAAATATTCCCTTCTCCCTGAACTGAGGTGAGGCAGGCTTCAGCAATGGGTGAAATAAAGGTTTTTCTTTTTCAAGTTTTTTCTTTATCTCTTTCCTGCTTCTTATGCCAATGATTCAGTGATATCCAGGAGCAGTTGAACCTAAAGCTGTATAGGAAGCCAGAGTGCTCTTAAAAGATGCAAGAAACCTTAGCAATCACATTTTTTGTTTATCTGCCCAACAGAAAAATGGTGGCTTCCCTGCCACTTAGCAAAAATTCAACAGCAAGTGCTGTACTGAGGTCTTCTAAAAGCAAAGGAGTCTTAAGTAATAAAAATATGCCCAAGGGCATTTACTATTACCGTAAGAAATATTATCATAAATAACCAGCACTATAAATGACATTTGGGAAATGAATTATCCAAGTACTTTGTGCAATGTGCGTTGCGCTTGCTTCTGTGTTAGTGCCATTTATTACTTAATAGACAAGAAAAGTCAGGGATTTCCCCCATTTCATGATGGAAAAGATGAGAACTGACAATTTAATGTATAAATTTAGTATTTGAAAGCTATAGTTTGGTCACACAGACAAAGAAGCTCAGTGACTTCTGTGATGTTGTACTTAGTTTCCATCTAATATTGAAAACATGATATAAATGGGCAAAAATATGAAGGTTTTGTGCAATGTAAATAATAACTAGATGAAAAAGCAAAAAATAAATGTTTTGGGACCTGAAAAACTTTTAAACTTTAAAATATTGCATTGTATGTATTGAAGACTTAGTTCTTTTTTAGATTAAATGCTTTTTAAAAAATCTAATGACTAGCTGAAACATTCTGAACCCAATTATTTTGACATTATTTTTAAAAAATTCTTTCTGTCATCTAGGTTTGGGATGGGTTGTTGTTTTAATCCAATTATTCACGGAGTATTTTGCCACAAACTGGCTCTACCTTGATCTTCCATCATCTCTTTCTCATCTCAAAAACCAGAGTTAGTTTTCCCACTTGTGGACAGAGCTCACATGAAAATCTACCTTAGTCTTGGCCTTGCAGCTGAATAAATGTGAACCCTTCATCTCTTGAAGGGAAGATGAACTTAATGAGATGACACCTAAAAGTAGGTTATTTGGGCTTTGTTCTCATGTTTCATGCATTCCTCAAGAAGCCAGTTCCTGTGTTCAATAATGTGTTACAATTGGATGATTAGGAAAAATCTGGTGCCTTGGAAGAGAGAATATAATATCGCTGAAATCTGGTACAAGTATTAGATCTTCTTTCACTTTAAGGAATGATGGGCATGTGAAATAGAGCAGAAATTTGAAAGTAAAATAGCTGGTCACTGGTATCGTGCAGCCACACACAAACTGGTGTTATCAGTTTTGATGAAAACATTAGAGAATTTTTAAATTGAAGAAATGCTATCATTTCAGAGGAAAGCAACAATCCTATGATAGTAAATATAACTGTACTTTGGAAGTCTGCTGTTGCAGAATATTGGGTTTGGGTCTTCTAAGTGGATTTTGGGGTATTTTTCTGTCTTTTCCCCTTTTTTAGAAATACTGATATCAGCTATTTAGATAACTGGAGAACTTGTTAGCACCACCTATTGGATGAGAAATTTTACTTTCATCTAAATAGCTCCTGTTAATTTCTGTACAAAAAAAAAAAAAAGCACAGTGTATCCATTTGAAGCTGAAATATCTCCAAGCAGGCAGCTTTCAAAAGGGCATTTTGTTTTGTCAGTGTTTCAATAAATACAGTAATTTAATAATTAGTTGCGGGGACGGAGAAATTTCAGTGTTTTGTTGCTGCAGCATGAGGGCTTTTGTATGCTGGGAGTGTACCTAAAGCTGCTGGCTGTTTAGAGGCTTGAGCACATTAATACTACAGCTGTCACTCTGGGGACAGGAGGAAGTGCTGGGAGCTCCAGGCATCCATTATTTTTTATCAAAAATTGCTTTTTGTTCAACCCTTTGTACTCATCTTCTCAATAAATAAAGGTGTTCAAGGAGGGGTGGAACAAACAAGACCACCCTCCTGCCTGAGCTGTTTTCTTTGACAAACCCTTCCACTGAGCTAAAGCTTCAGCTCTGCAGTAACTATATTTAAAATAGAGCTATGCTTTTCACTGCTTTTTAAAAATAGATTATTTATCCTTCCATATACACGAACACAACTGACTCGACAGGCAGAGAGAATAGTTACTTAATTCCACTCCTACTCTCTTGTTTCTTCCCTATTAACATTATCTCCTTGGTAACACATCCCATGAATTGTGTCTATGATATGCCAGCTACTGCAGCTTTAGTGTCTTGCTGCTTAAATCTATTTGGATTTTCTCTCTGAGGTCCCACCTTAAATGCTGGAATTTTAAAAATTGTCTTACCTGAGTGTGTTCAGGGGTGTTTTTTGTGTCCATTGACCCCAGGTGTGACATGACCCCTTTCACTGAAATGAATGACAGGAGCTTTATTGAGCCTGGATCTCTCAGGTTTTCTTTCTTACAATCCTGTTGATCCTGTTGCAATATTTACAAGTGCTCAGATGTATATCTTTAGTACAGTAACTAATATCTCACCCAAATATATGTTTGTGTATAAACTTAAAAGGATAGACTGTGATCTCTTCTCCCCTGCCTTGCTTTTGCACAAGAGCCCACAGCCTTTTGTTTTAAATATTTGATAATGTGTAATCAGAATCCATCTGAGCCTAAAGCATTACCACTTTTAATATCAATTATATTCCCCTTTGAAGGGGGCTGATCAGACATGTTTATATATAATTTTTTGAGAATTAGAGAGTGTGCTTTATTTCTTAAATGTGTACATTGTGTATAGGGCTCCTCACAGCTATTGAAAAGCTGGTTAACTATTTGGGATGGGATGATATTGATCTCTGCAAATCTCTATGTTGACTTTGACACAAGGCTGCTTGAAGTTATTGGTTTCAGTGTCAAAGAGAGAACCTCTTTAACTTCTGTGGCTGAATAAAATTAATTTGCATCCTGGAGATCTTTCTCTTTCACCTATTAAAATGTTATTAAATGGCTTCCCAAATAATTATAGGGAACTAGAAGTTACAGCCAGGTCATTAAAATTCTCCATTGAGAATGAGTTCCTTTTTCTGTGAAAAATTCCAGCTTCATTGATTCAGAATTTTCTAGCAATAAGGAACACTGTGTTGGCTAGTTAAAAATTGACTCAACTCTGCTAAAAATCAGTGTCTTCCTTCCTTTTATAGTAATGAATAAGGGCAGAGAAGTGAAAACACTTTAGTATGGGCCCTGTGAAGCAGGAGCTCACCTCCTTGGGTGTGCCCTGTCCAGGCCTGCAAAGTAGAGGTCTCTGGAGCAGTTTTGGATACCTTTATACAGTACAGTCCAAAGAGCTCCCAAAATCACTGGCAGCAGCCCTGTCTTTGTTTTAGAATAGAAAAATGAGATAATAATGGAAGTCATCTGTATAAAATACATAAATATGAATAGCCACCAAGTGAAACTCTATCCAGGGCAGATTCCAGAAATGCCAAGTGCCCGAAATCCACAGCAGTGAGCGGGAGGCACCGCAGAGGGCAACTGCTGTAATTTAATGCGGAGATAATCCCGGTGAGATAAGGGGGTAATGGCTGTGTTAGGGGAAAGGGCTTGGCGAGATTAACCTGCTAATAGCACTTGTATGTCTCAGGTGCTAAAAGCAGCTTATCAACCTGCAGCTGAGCATGTGTGCCCATTCCTGTGGGCACATCCCGTGTGTCCCGGTGACAGCCAAGACACCACAAACACCCACAAAGAGTCAAACGCCTTCTTTGGCATCAAGAGGACTAGGTCATGTTGGGCTGCTCTTACATGATTTATTCATTGGTGAAAACACAGACACTTGTCTGTGTGTGAAGCATCCAGAAAGTAGCAATAGTTTCTTGGCAAATAGGTGAAGAAATCAGTCCAGCTTTAAAAGGCTGGGAGTAGTGCTGTTGGAAGTAAAGATGTGCTTAAAAATATTATTTTGAAGGCTTATGCATTTATTTGCTTTGTCACTGTCAACACTTTCCATGCCAGGTGGGGCTAAGGTCCCTTATTCCAGTAACTTGTACACCTGTGAGCACTTTTTGTGAAGTAATCCTTATTTGCTTAGTAAAAGAGGGGTTTGCTTTAGAGTTGGTAGAGATATGCTCAAAATAGAGTGCTTTAATTTGTAAGTCTGATATTCAACTGCCTTTATGTTTTGAGACTGGCAAGGTGGTATCTGTGCTTGGGAACCAGATAAAGTGGGATGAGAAGGATGGACAGAGAGGAGAAACAATTTATATCTGTTTTAATAATTGGCTTAAAGAAGATTAATAAACCATCCTGGGCACAGGTATTTAAGAAACTCATGAACGTGCACCCCTAAATAGCTAGGGAGGCCAATATTTTGCTGGGAAGAGGGATGTCATATTCTTTTGTTGTCTGAGTGTTTTTTAGATGTATAAACCAGGCTCATGCAACTTGGCCACTCTGAACTTCGAGGAAGGAGCATTTGTCGAGTAGGGCGCCCAAAAATGTGTCAGTGCTTCTCAGGATCGACTTGTGAATGACCCTGTGATCTCACGAGCAGGAAAGGAAGTGAAATGGAAGGAGAAAAAAAAAGTTGAAAATTCAATACAAGTTGAATTTTTTCTGCAACTTTTCTGAACTCGCTTATTTGCTGTTGGTTGAGGTGTCTAAATTCCTAATGACAATTAAACACAACTGGAGGAAGAGGAGAAGGGGAAATTACCCCCCAGCCCCGGTGCTCTCAGCACTGGGAGCTGCGCTATTGACAAGGAGCATTTACCAGCTGTGTTTAAAGGCTGTTCCTTCACCAGCCAGCTTGGCTGTGCTCTAAATGAGATACAGTAATCGTTCGCACCAGCTCGACCTGACAAACGCAAAGCCTTTGACGGAAACGCTGCTCTAGGGTTGCACATTGGTGGCAGGGTTTCCTCATGACGCCATGCCCTATTTGGAGAGCAGGAGGGCTGCCCAGAGCAGCTCGGGCTCCAGGCTGGGCTGCCTCTCCCTGCCAGGGCAGGAAGGTGGGAGCAGAGCAAGCCCCCAGGAGCTGGGGTTTGGCTGAAGGGAGCACTGATGTAATGTGCTACTTCGGTCCACCTTCTGGGAATGAGGGGAAGCAGACCCCACAGCTCTGTAGGAGCCCTTTGTGTGTTTTCTCTCCTTTTTTTTTTTGCTTTCTTCCCAAGTATACATTACCCTGAAATTGCAAGAGACCCTTTTGGTAGAAGATAGAATTTTGGCTTTTATGATTAGCTGCTAGAGATGCTACAAATGTGGCTTTCTAACTTCGTTTGTGCAAAAGGTTTGCTGAGCTGTGACATTTTCAAAAGTTCCCAGACTCTTTAGTGCTAGGCTTAATTTAAACCTCAGCAGAACCATTCCAGCTGAGCTGTTGGGTGTTGTCACCAGGACCACAAGCTTGTCCTGTTAATTTTGTCAGTGTTCAGTGGGAAATGTCCTGTGGACTTGAGTGTCAAAAATGTTATATCCATACCTGTAGGATTTAACCTGTGAGCACATCTAAATTTGGCAAGCTCTGTGTGTGTTATCCATGTGCATTGTGCATATGTTTTTATTTTAGTCTGGAGCTGCTGGGACAGGTGGGAAAAGCAGAAGCCTGAGAGAGCTTACAAGGGTGCCACAAGATTATAGTTTGCTTGAGTGGCAAGTGAAAGGGCTCATCCAGGTGTCAAGGAGGATTTGAAGAGCATTAAGAGGAATGAAGAAATTGGGTCAGACAATCTGCAGCCCAGACAACAAGGACAAGACATTTTGCTGCCTTTCAGCTTCAGGAACTATTCTGAAGGCAGTGCTTTTTGAATCAGGGATTTAATCTGGGCAATATAGTTATTGTTTTTCCTCAGGAGTCCCACTGACATGAATACACAAACCTGTTTCCCTGACAGAAATTGCAAGAAAATGTTTGACTAAGGCTGACAATAGAAGCTTCAGAGGAACCTGCTGACAAAACTACTTAAGGGACAATTTGGGTCAAGTACAAAATTGCAGTTGAAAAAGGTCTATAAAAGAAGAAATAGTGCAAGTTAACATAAGCCAGAATAGGTACAGTTTTCTTTATTGGTTTTTAAAAAAATCCTGGCCATGTACAGTAAAACATTCCTTACTCCTGTGGTGCTCAATTCTCTGTTTGAGGGAATTCCCCTGTTACATGGCTGTGGCTGAACAGAATAAATTGCCCAAGGTGACATCCTTAATGGAGTAAAATAATTGCTTTTTATAAATATTTTTAATACAAGCAGAAATTGCCCTTTGGTTTACAAATTGTCCCCAGATTACCATCAGCATATGTAAAATAAATGTCCAAAACATTCAGAAATTGTAATGAATACTGAAGGTATGCCATGTAGGGCAGTGCAGACTGGCTGTCAGTCTTCTTCAGCAGATTAAGAAAATGCATAAGAACTTTATACCAAATTTTTCACTAGGGATAGCAAAATAAAATATTACACTGTTGACCCCTCAGTGCATTGACTGCAGATGTGTCAGTGACAGGTTTCTCAGGTGCAAGTTAATATTGAATTAATGTCTCTTTGGAGCTCCTGAGTTGCTGGAGACTTTACAGAACATAGGACCAATTTCTGGCTGTCAGCAATACCTCTGAGCAGTTCACAAGGATAGGACTCCTGTACACACATGCATATAACTGCCAATCACATTCTAATTCAGCACAGTGATTTTTCCCTGCTTCATTTTGTGGCAAGTTACAGCTCTAGTCAGTTCTAGTCCTACAATGCTCTGCAGCACTTTTTCCTGGTGGTGGTTTGTGGTTTAGAACCTCTGTTCTGAGTCCATACTCTTACTGGGAAGGTTCCCGTGTGTGGAACTCCACAGTTCCCCTCTGCCCAGGCTCTGCACAATACAGCTGGTTTTGCTCCATTTCCCAAATTTGCAACCTTTCTAATGCCATAATATGCTTCTTAAATGAAGACTGTTATTAAAAAATTGGAGTACAATGTAAGAGGAAGATGTTTTAAATAATTTAAGGTGTACACATTGAACTTTCCAATGTTCTTAAAGTTCCTTTCCCAAAGGAAGGGCATGTTCCTCAAGAATTCTCATGAAATATCTGGGGACATCAGACTGTTCCAGGGAATGTGTGCTGGAAAATGCAATCTTGTATTAAACCTACAGCAGCTCTTGTTAGCTCTGTTTCTTTTGGTGGCTGAACAGGATAAAGGTTAGCTCCACTCAGGGTTAAACCATGACCATTTTGCATTTTCAGGTGTTTTTTGAGAGAAAGTTTTCCACTTCTTACCTGAATGCAGCTCAGTCTGCCTTGAACCAATTCCTTATTTACCTACAGTCAGTCCCTTTACCATGGTCACTTGGCACCTCAGAGAGGATAGACTTCAAGGTAGAAGGCAAGGATTTCTGGAAGTATGTTTTGTTCAGTAATTTAAAAACTTCTGGAGCAAAAGCTGCTGTTTACCCTGCAGCAAGTGTTACTAACATAAGCTATTAGAAAATTTTCTTTCTTTTCTTTCATAACTTTTCCTTCTGGGCATTACGTCATATCAATTTGTAACCAATGCAATTACTGTTTTCTAGGGGGACATCAATTCCTCATATTAAGTTTTTTGGGGCTTTTTTTGTTTTTGGGGTTTTTTTTTTTCTTACTTTTGAGTACACTGCAGATCAATTCTGTATGAAAACTACTTATCTGAAAACAGGCAAAATCTTCTGAGAACACCTATAAATCCTCCTCTTCCCAGCATTGCTAGTGGGGCCAGAAATAGAAACTGAGAAGATGAGGAGTGTGGTCTGCTAATGCCTTTGTCACTTTGAGAATAGGCTGCTTTGATGAGCTCTAGGTGAGGCTGCATCCAAAAGCTCTTTGGAGGTTGTGGGGATTTGCAGGCAGGGAGAGCTTTTGTTATTTCTTTAATGAAGGTGTTAGCCCTGTCCTCCTCATCCAAACCCTCTTGTTCTTTGTTTGCTTTCTGGCCAAACTTTCTCTAGTTTGGATCTACTCTGAGAAAGTTACTTATCATAATGTTTGGGTATTAAAGGCAGCAATGGTATATAAAAGAGAAGGGAGTAAGTAAGGGAAGAATCTTGGCTGCCAGACTTTCTTAAGTCTCAATCTTTCTTCATTTGCTCAAGCAATGCAGTAATGAGGCAATGAGCGGAAGATTATGTACATCTCCCCCTCCAAGTGTAAAATGCCTCCTCGTGGAGCTTATTTAACTTAATTGAGGTATGCTTTGGTAGGGCTTTCTGGTGGGCTTGGTCTTGTTTAAAAGAAATGAAAATAATTCTGTTACTGTTGAGTGACACCACAGACACTGAGGTGTAGATATCTAGCCTAGGGTTCTGCTTAAATCTTTAGATATTGGTGTTTCACAGACTCTTAGAAAGAAACAAAAGCTGCAGGAAGGAGGCAAAGCACATAGCCTTTAAAAATAAAACTCAAAGAAATATGGTGAATTTGATCACCAAAGTTTTTCAGACCTATTTTTGGCCGTTTGAACATGTTGACTCTTACATAAGTTTCATTCAGAATATACAAACTGTTCAGTAAATATTCCCAAATGTGAAAACTCAGATTTTCACCCATTTTGTTTGTGTCTTTCACATTTTGAAAACAGGCCATGGTAGGATTTCAGATACATTTCTGCAATAGCTGCATGAAGTTCTAGCATAGATTCACAAGTATGTGTCATATATTAATAATGTTGCAGTGAAGTTAGGACTTGAGAAGGAAGAGAGAAAATTTGATGTGTATTTAAATAAGCTCTGTATCTTGATAAATGCATGTGGTGCTCTTATTTTTAATCTTTTTTGTGTCATGTCTGCCACACTGCAAAGCTGGGGCTGTGTTGATGAGTTTTGCAATACAAGAGCTGCTTCACAATGTATTTAACCAAGGGTATGTCTGATGTCCTGCTCAAAGCTGTGCTTGGAGATCAGGTTTTGCACAGAGCAAAGCTGACTTTTAGCCAGCTGCCCAGAGTGGCAGAGGTTGCACTTGAGCCCAGCCTTCTGTTCCTGACTTTCTCTGCCAGTAGAGGAAAAACCAGAATCTGATTAAAACCTGTTGAGATCTCTGGTCTCAAGTGCAAGCCTGAGTTCTCTGGTGCCATGAGATAACCACGTTATCTCTCTGCTGTTACAAGATGTTGGGGGTGCTTTTGACTGCATAAGTGCAGCTCAGGTCCCTTGTGCAGGCAAAGTTACAGCTTCCAAAAACAGGAACTTTTTACCCCTCCTCCTCACTGAAAACTACCTAATGCTTAAAAATATAAATTGTCTTTTATTCAGTTTGCTACTTCTTGGCTCCTACAAATTTTAGGTGTGAGTATGCATATTGTTGAAGGCCAAGACTCCAGGAGAACCATGGGGTTGATTTGAGGAGGTTTGGTGTTGGGGCAATAAATTTCACTCTATGGCATTTTATGTCTGAAACACTGCAGTGCAGTTAGGGTTAGCCTGATCTGTTTAGGTTGAAGAAAACTTCTGCTCTATTTTTTTCTATTAAAGTTCTACATACTGAAGTTTAACCTGGCTTCCTTTTGTTTATGAAAAAATTCTCTGCATCTATTTGGTGACAACCCCAAAGAAGGATAAAATGAGGGCCCTGACATCCATCTTTTCCATTTGACAACTATCTCCATTAAATTCCACTCATCTGGAGCACTGTGTAAGAGTTGTTGCTGTCTCCAGCAAGAAAAAGGACATGAAATCTCAGATGCTGTACAACTTTCCTCATGTTCTGCTTCCTCCATGCAGATTTAAGAGCCAGCCCAAGTGTTTCTGAGCATACACAGAAGAAATAATAGGAAGGGGAAATGTTGGAGACATTTAAAACAAAGCTTTTCCACCCCTGCCAAGTGAAATAATTTTAAATGCTTTTTCCTTTCAAGAAACAAAATTAAAGACCAGCATTGCAAATAAGTATCTCCCAAGTATTAATCCCTGCTCCCATTCAAGACTTGTTCAATCTGTGGGCTGATATGATCTAAGATTGCTTAAGGGGATCATGACTGGGCAAAAAGCACTAAATTAACTCTAACATCAGAGGGTGAAGGCTCACAACCTCCTCTTTTTAAATCTGTACAATCCTAACAAGTAGTGTTGCAGGTTTTCCACAGAATAAACACATGGAAAAATCTTCCTGGAGAAAAAGTGATTAAAAATCTTAAGGCTCAGGATAAAATAGCATCTAGTGAAAACAAATGTTGAGCGAAACCAAGGCTTCATGCTAATAACCAACATCTGAAACATGAGGCTTCTGGGTGACTCACAATATGCATCAGAGGAAGCCGATTCCAAACCCATTTTGCTGGTGTCTGTTGTGGACTATTTGAAAGATGATGATTTTGGCTGCTGCAGTTTTGGAGTCACACCCTGGGTGAAGGAGGGAGACTTTTGGGGGAGATGCTGTGTCTGGAGCTGGCAGCAGCTGTGGCTTGGGCTAAGGCTGCACAGTGATGCTCTTCTGCCCTGTAAGGTGAATTGTTGGGCGACTCTGCAGGCAGGGAAAAGCAACAGCTCCCTTCATGTGCCAGCCCTGCTTGACCCTTCTCTGCCACCTGCTTCCTTTGCAACCAGGAAACTGTTCTGTTCTGTAGATTTTTGGGAAAATTATTATGTATGGAGATTTTTATTATAAAATGCATGTCAAATATGTAAATATATATGTATGCATATATATACTCTATTATTTTCCTGAAGGATTAGCAATTTTCTAATAACATGTTTTCTCATAGAGGAAATTACAGTTTTGCCTATACCTCTTGATTTTTCTTTTTGGAATTGAAAATGTCATTTTACTTTAGAGGTACAAGCTGCTGAACCAAAAATTTTTAGGTCAATGTGATGTTGATCCTTGTTCACCTGAATTTCTGTGGTCCTGGGTCAGTGTTTCTATTGAGATGGTGCATATCCCTGTTCCCTTCCTGGCTTAGGCCCCTCCTTTGGGCTTTTTCAGTTGTGATAGCCTTTGTTTGACCATTGCTGTGTATGACCAGACTGATAAATTCCATGCAGAGCAAAATTATTTTTTATTCAAAGTATGGCTTTGTATTTCAATTTGACAATTAATAACAACAAAAAAAATTGCTGTTGAGTTTTTCTGGTACTTCATGTCCTACAAAATGTGCATGATGTTTTGGCTTTTTGACTGAGTTTTGGCATGCTACTTGGATAAAAAAGCTGAAATATCAAGTGACATGCTGAACTTCCCACTTTTGACTAGTTCTTTTCTGTTTATGCTATTCCAGCCTTGGTGTGCTCAGTCTGCCCTGCAGCATTACAAAACCCCATATTTCACACCAATCAAGGCTTCAGCGTGCCAGTAGTGATTTCTGTGTATTCCTAGCAGAGCAGGAGGAAACCTGGATTGCCCAACTTGTAGTAAACAGTGAGTAGCACATGGCAGGTGCTGGTAGCAGTGGCATGAGAGCATCCCCAGGGCAGGATCAGCAGCGGCCCTGAGTGCCCTTTACCATATGTGGTATCTCTTGTCAGATCAGAACATTTCATAAATGTATCTGTTCAATCAGCTTTATCTGCACAATCTCAGCTCCCAAAACAAACTGCTGCTGCTTTACCTTTCCCTTCTTTTTTTTTTTTTTTTTTCCTCCCATCCACCTCATCTCCCCAGTAGCCATAGCATCCCATTTTCTCTTAACCTCTGTGACTGTCACTCTGACTTTCTGTTACTTCTGTGCTGGACTCATACATTTTCCTGAATATATTTTCCTGAATGTTGTCAAATATTTCAGCCAAGGTCACACATCTCTACATTAATTGCCACCCCCTTTTATTTGAGAAACAAGAGTTCTGCCCAGATGGTGGTTTTTTTTTTTTGGTGTGTTTGACTAGTACATTTTCTACCTTCCTAATGAGAATTTAGTAGCAAAATAACATTCAGCTTTTAGGTCCCATGCAAAATACCCTTGAGACACAGCTGCACAAGCAATAAAATGAGGAGTTCGCATTGCATTCTTGGTTTCTACTGCGTCTCTTTATACTGTTAGTTCTACTGCAGCACAGTTGAAAATTGAGATTTTTTTTTTCCTGTGATCTTCATTCTATTTTATGAGCTTTAATTGAAATGTAACTTGAACATCTAAACTGTCTGTTGATGCATGTTCGCCACTCAGTTGACCTAACTGTAATATAATGAGACCAGTTTGAAACAAACAAGATCCCAAGGTAATACCTCTAAAAGGTTTTATTCCTGATATTCTAGAAAATTAGTTTCATATAGAAGAGTTGCCTTGTAAGAGAAGACATAATTCAACTGTTCCACTGATCCATCTAAGTTTTTTATTCCTGAACAATTCCTGAAATATCAATATTTTAGCAGTGTTGTTAAAACAAATAGTTAAGCATGGATGCATCTCAATCCAATGCCTCCCCTCGTAATTCCTTGGCCAACTCCTTTAGGGTAGGATTGAGCAGTCTGTGTCTAAAATAAGATTCATCTACTTCAAGGTAGATGTCTCAAATAATTGGTGGAATCTTCACCTAGAGCTGTTTCTTATTTGCTGCCAACTTGGAAAATAATTTTTAAACAGTCTCAGTGACTATTTCAGGTGCAGATTTTCAATAAAGATGAATCTTTTCTCTACCAAAATTCTGGGATTCTCATTATGCATTTTGCATAATCCCTGATGACAAAATGGAAGAATATTTTTTCCTGGAATGAAACATCTATGATCACCCATGCCAGCAGGCCTGCTTGCTGGTTGAAAACACTTCCGTCCAACTGTATAAAATGTGACTCCAAGGAGGCAGGGAAACAGCTCTTTGAGCAGAATATGTTATCTGAGCACTTCAGCACCTCTGCCTGCCCGAGTGTGCTGTCTGATAGTCCTGTTGCCATTTCTGCTGCAGCCTGGAAGATGCCACTGGGAGAAATGGCATCTCCTGGTGTCACCAAGCATCCCTGATGTCCCCATGCTGGCAGAGTGACAAAGCTCTGCTATGCTGTGGGAAGGAATTTGGTGATTCATGTGCATGACACAGGTAGGAACAGTGTTGGGAAGGATGGGTTGGATGCCATGGAGAGACTGTTGTTGGCACAGGGGGTTGGTAAAGGTTGGAAAAGATGTGGCTGGGTGTTTGCAGAGAAGTCAAGGAGAAGTTATCCTCCCATTAAGCAAAGCACAACAAATATTGACAGATTCCTACAGGTTGTTTCTGCCCATTCCTGAGTGATGCTTGTATTTAGGAAACCAGGGCTGCTTTCCTAAAAATGACTTTTGATTGGTGACTAACTTCCCAAGACATGGATTGATCCAACAGTCAGACCGCTTGAGGAAATGATCCCCTTCAGCTACTGCTGAAAGGATGAAGGCTTTCTTCCCCATCCAAGCATTGCTTTCCTTAATCTGGTCAGAGACTTGTAGTTCCCACTGTACATTTGTGTGTTTTGTTAGTTATTAGGGTTTTTTAGGCATAGTTAAAGGGGTATTATTCAGCTGTATGTGAAGCTATAAAATCTTGTGTTGGTGATGCAACAAGAAAAATGAAATTGTGAGTAATGTAGCCGTGACCAGTGTTTTGACTGTGTGCCAAGACTAAAATCAAGCCAACACAGCAAAGAATAACAGAACTCTCAAGAAAATAAAATCTTTTTCTTATATATATTTTGTGCAGCTACTTTTATAGAATTTTTTCTTTGTTCAAGATGAAGATTATAGTTCTGACTTACACATTATATTACCTGTGACACCATTTTAAAAATCTCTTTATAAGCACTCTATAACAAAGCGGACAACTTCCTTAAGTGCAGAATTGTAACAAAACAAGACCATATACACTCAGTCTTGAGTGATAATTGTCTCTTGAAAGAAAATTATGGCCCTCAGGGTCTTGACTGTTAGCAGCCTAATTCCACTTTGACTGAGGCCAGTTGCTGAGTTTTTCCGCTGAATTCTGTGCGAAAGCAACCAGATGAAGATAAGAGAGAGGGGTTTTCTCTAGTGTGACTTCATGAGGGTTTCCTTTGCTTCTTTTACAGCATTGTGGGGGTTTTGGCAGAGCTCCTTGCTGTCTGCTGCCTTACATAATTTTGTGCATTCTTTTTAAAGAATGCATCATAGAAATTAATATTCCCATGCTACCTGATGCTAATATGACAGCATAAGCCTTTCATGTGTTTTGGGTTTTGTGGTGGGTTTCTTTCTGACTGCAGGTTAGTTTTCCTAAGGAGCTTAAATAGTAGACAAGTTAATAAACCTTTTGATAGTATAGTTTGACAATCATTTTTTTACTAAAAGTGATGGTTATTTCTGGAGATTGGATTAAATTTAAGATTTTAATAATATTGAATTTTTGTTGTCTTAGATGATTAAGTGTTTAAAGTTGAATTTGTTTCAGTTACAATTTAAAGTTATTTAATTTCTAAGTAGTTTTGTTATCCATATAGTTGGCACATACTGTATCATTTATAGGTAATATCAATACCTTCAAGCTAATTACAAGCAGTAAAACTAATAATTATTTCAGCACTTTGCAAGTGAGAAATACAGGTTGGGCATAGGTATAATTTTAAAGTTTGATCATAAAGATGTGTTTTGGATTAGAGAGCTGAAAATATGCTATTTCAGGTTAAAATTAACACTGCGTAGAAGCCTCTGTTCTTTGAAGTCAGCAAATAGTGAAACTTGTAACCCTATCCCTGGTTAGAAATAGGCTGTAAGGAAGATGCTTGTGTGCTATTTAAATGTTTGCAGCTGTCTGGGGTGCAGAGGAACCTCAGAGCTCCACAACAGCCCAAAGCCACCTCAGCAAAGGGTTTGGGCTGGGAGGTGAGGCTGAAACTGCAGTGAGGATTTCAAATGATGAGCTGAGTGTGTGTGTGGTGCCTGTGCTGGCACATACAGGAAACATTGCCATGTCCTACACTGCCACTGCCAGCTGTGCCCTTTGAAGGGCTCCCATTCAGCAGCTGACCCTGAGGGTGTGGCAGTGCCCGGTGGGCAGGCTGGAGGCTCTCAGGGGATGCTGAGACACCAGAATCTGCAGCAGGGGAGGTGCATGTCAGCTTTGCAGTGAAAAACCTGTGCAGTTGGGTGGCCCAGGAGATGCCAGGTTTGCCAGGGCCCCTGCACATGTCAGAGGGGACAACAGAGAAGGAGCCCTTGGCCAGTAAACACTGTGCACATTGCCTCTGAGACTGTTCTGCTGGTAGCCTTTGTAATTTGGTATTGTTATTTTTGCAATTCATACCCACACAATCAAAAGTAGTTTCTTTTAATGCTGTAGAACATAATTATAGGCCTGACAGGCTCTGACAAGTTGGTTGAGACATTTATTCTTGCAGCCGGCAGATGCTTAAATGATTTTGTATTGGAAAATGCTGTCTGTGAAATGTTCTGTCTTAGTCTCTGTTACTAAACCCAGATTCATAATGAAGTCTAGCATCAAATATTTATGTAAAATTACTTTAATCTGTAAATAGTTTGTTATGAAAGATAAAAACAGCTGAGGAAATTAGTCAAGGGGGTTTCAGAAGTTTGTGTTGCAAAAACAGTGATATGTTTCTTTTCTGGTCTCTTGAAGTTGTTACCCAGCTGGCACTTTACAGAGAAAGAAGTCCACAGTATCCATTGCTACATGAAAGATGTTCATGTTCTAAGGTATTAATAGCACTGTAACCTATCCCCCTTGGGGTCACTATTATTAAAATCCTCTACAAGACCCATTTGGAAAAGCAGAAGGCTTTATAAAATATCCATGGACCAGTCATAAATAAAACACTTTCCCACAGAGTTGACCCCAGTCAGATTAGGTCTCACCAGGAAAAGCCAAAATTGTATACACTGACTTCTACCTCTCCCTCCTACCTTTGAGTTTAAGCTGTGTTTAAGCAAGCAAAACCTCGTTTGCCATGAACCAACTTGAGTGCTTGTAAAGCCACAAGGAAGAGAGGGATGTCTTCAACTCCTTGAGTTCTTACTCAGAGGTTTTGACAGTGACTGATTTTCTTTTAATGAGTTGAGTCATTATTTGGAAGCTTCAGTAGCTGGCAGTTCATCTGCAGCATGGCTGAGTCTGAAAGTGACTGCAGCCTGATCCTATGGAGTTGCATATTCCCTAAATATTTGAATAGCAGCAAATATGCCTGGGTCCCCTTTTTCCAGCTTACAGTCTCTGATGAAGGGTGCTACAGAGGCTCTGCTGATGCCTACCATGAAGGAGGCATAAATCTCAACCACTGACTCTGCTTACAACTTTGTTTCTTATAAGGTTCCTAAAAGTAATCCCTTCTTAGCCACTAATCTGACCTAGTTACTATAAACTGGTTTCTCTAGGATGAAAGGGTCTGTCTTTCCTCTGGGACTGCTGCAGTGGGACTCTCACATATTACTTAATGGTTTTTGTACTCTCATCTGTGGCTGTGGAATTTGGATACCATCCACTGACGTGTTTGTATAGTCTATGTGGCTGTTATATCTTAATGTCTCTGAAATATTTTAAAATTTATGGTCTTGGTCAATTCCTTTCCAGTTTGAGGAAAGAAATTGTTTTAGTCACATGGTTTTGTTGTTGTTTGTTCATTTTATTGGGTTTTTTTTTGTGCTTGTGTGTGGGTAAAAATTTGTCAAGGGAAAGCTCAACAGAAAAAAACCATTGAATTTTGGTCTGAAACTAATGAAACTATGACCAGCTACTGCTCTTGTGTGATCTTGACTTAGCTGCTCTGAAAGTTGTGACATCATAAGCTGTGTCAGTGAAAATTTGGTGTTGTAGGAAGGCTTGGACAAGGGAAAATGATAGTTGTAGTTTGACCAAAAATAATCCCAGGAAAGCTCATTTTTCTGGACAGGAACCTTTGACTCTGTATCAGGCAGAGAATTTTAGTAGGAAGCTGAACATTGCAGGGAAGTCCCTCAGTGCCTCCAACTGCATAAATCTAAGATAACCATGGCAGCATCTACAGGTGCTTAGGTGATACCCTCCTCTCTGGTCCTGTTTGTCTCTAGACATGCACAGGGTTGGGCTTTCTTGCTACAGTGGCTGTTTGGGTGATGCCTCCAGGAATGCAGATGGGACTAAATAAACCCCAGTTGGAAAATCTGAGGACAAATGTCTCTGAGAAGAGAGAAAAAAGCTGCTTCTTACTGTTACTCAGTGGTGTGTAGGTTGTTGAGCAGTAGGTAGGTTCTGTGCCTCCACATGCTGTTTTCATAGAGGCACTGAGAAAGCTGAGGGATGGTGCTGTTTACATGTGATAAAAGGAGCCTTGGAGCTGTGGGCTGGCTCACAGACTGCCAGCACCACAGCGTTTGTTCTCTCACTGGCTGTCCCAGCGGCCTGGTGCAGACAGTGGCTAACGTGGAGGAAAGGCTGGATTCTTCAGGACTCCTCCAATGAGGACTGTGGAAGTGAAAGAGCAATTTCCCAGACTACTTCTGCTCAAGTGAAGCAAAACTATTGCTATTGATCATTGCTCATTCTCCCCTAGCAAAGGTCATGGAGTAAGTGTGAGATTCAGTGCTTTGATTTCTTTATTGAAGTCTTGCAAGGATTAAAGCCATCAGGTTCTCCTCTACTGAAAAATGTGTTAGAGAGAAGTCCCAACCTTTCCTCCAGAATAGGAACTGTTTTGATTTTTGGGTCTTTCATCTAGCACTTATTACTCATACAGGTCTCATAAAGCTTTCGGTAAAAAATATATTTTGCCCAAAACTCAGCCAGTGGAAACGGTTCCAGCATAGTCCCTTGGATTATACAGGAGAAGAAGAAAGAGGCTTTATTTCTTTTTATTCTGGAGAAGATGATCAGAGACTTGGAAGCTGAATACCACTTCTTGCAGACAGGAATCTGTGTAACAGCCAGATTTACTCTAGAGTGCATGCACACTATATTAAGGTGTTTCTTTTTATGCTTCATTGCTGTACCTATTGGACATCTTGGAGTCCTTATATGTCCACTGGAAGCTGTGAATTAGCTCACAAAGAACAACTTTTTTCAGGCATCTGCTTTTAGTGTTTGTATCCAGTGACAGGAGCAGGACTGGCTGACTCAAGAAGGAACTGTGTAATTATTGTCATGTTTGCCTATGGAATGCACAGCCTGGATTCCCACTGTTACTTGCACTGTGTGGATGCCCTCAATGCCACACACTGTTACTGAACTCCCTTGGTAAAGATTTCTTACCATGCAAGTCCTTAGTTCTTTCCAGAAACTAGAAAATTGTGATGTGGTCACCTCATTCATTGTGTGTGCTGTATGAAAATTATCCTGGGGTCAGCAGTCATCCTAAAGGCTTGCTCAGGGCTATTGAAATATTTCCATTCCTGGTGGGAGCTGCAGCTGAACCTCTTCAAGTGGTAAGGGACATAATGAATATTAGAGGGCTCCAGCAGGTATTTAAAGCTTTGACATATCTAATTTTATAGATCTATAATCACATATTCAAAATGCTTCATTCCTCTAAATTAAAGGTGTGATAAGCAAAAGCAACTTTTCATTGAAGTCAAGAGAAGGCTGCCTGCCTCAGCTGGACAAGAGACTGTATGGTTCAAAGCAAGTCAGAAAAACACTATTTGCTCCTCCTTCTGGGAAAAAAAGGGAAAGAATGGAGGAGAGACAGATGTCAGGGAGCAAGGGCAGGGAAAAAAAAAAGAATATGTATATCTTGCCAGAGCTCCTGACAAGATTCCATAATGGAATGCAGAAGGTGAGGAAATGTAGAAGTTTTCAATTATAATATCAAGCTCCCAGCACTGCACAGCCTAGGTACTACCTTGCATCTTTAACTAGCTTACCACTTATACAAAAAAAAGACACATGGTGTAGCTCAAATTCCCTTGAAATGATCAATGTCTGAATTGCCTAGCAAGATATTGTTTCATATTGAAAAGTAAGGTTGTAGCATCCTAGGTTTTTGAGTTTAATTTTGTGAAAGCAAATGCAGAAGCACTAAGCGCAGCAAACACTTAACAAGGTTTGCAGTGCTAGTCCTGGGAAGTTACACAATCATTATTCTGGCAGCTCTGCAGCCTGTATGCATTTGACTTCTGTAGATATAAGAATACAATGGACCCACAACTGTGTGATTTACCACTTTATTTGCCTTGCAGCTATAGAAACACATTAGAGATTGTCGTGGTTTAATCCCAGGCACCAGCTATGTACCACGCAGATGTTTGCTCACTTCCCCCCTCCCTACCAGTGGGATGGGGAAGAGAATCCAAAAAAAGGTAAAACCCGTGGGTTGAAATAAGAAGAATTTAATATTTGAAATAAAGCTAAATATTATAATAATAGGAAAGAGAGAGAGAGAGGAATAAACCCCAAGACAGGCAATGCACAATGCAATAGCTCACCACCCACAGATGGATGCCCAGCCTGTCCCCACAGAGATCAGCAGCTCCCCCCAGTTCATGTGTGGAACAAGAAGTGCTGTGGTGTGCAATATCCCTTTGGACAGTTCAGGTCAGCTGCCTTGCCCACGCTCCCTCCCAGCTTCTTGTGCCTCTTGTTGCCAGAACTGAGATTCTGAAAACCTCTTGACTTTTAGGGTAAGAACTGCTGAGTTCTTACCTAAGAACAACAATCAAAAACTCAGTGTGTTATCAATGTTATGATCAACCTAAATCCAAACCACAGAGCTGTACCAGCTTCTAGGGAGAAAATTAGCTATCCCAGCCAAAACCAGGGCAGGAGTTATGCATCTAGAAACCTGCTGGCTTTGTGGTACCCATTCAATGTTAGGTCCTGCACTGCCTCCCAGGCTATGTGTGCTTGGTGCTCTTGGAGGTCTAGGCTGGGAACTGCTCTAGCCCCAGCATAAGAAGCTCACAGCAGGAGTAAATTATATTCCTGCAAGTTGGGGTCTCAAATGGCTCTTCTGGCACCTGGGAATTGTTGACGCAAAGGCAAAATGCATCTCTGATAGGAAAAGCAAGGATGTGATATTAGGAAGTCAGCACAAAGCCAAACAACCCCTCATGCTCTTTTAAGGAGAATAAGTGCAAGCAGGAAAACAGGATGCAGAAGGGAGGACAGAACCCTTCAATCCTCCTGAGCATTGGCAAGGCTTTAGATGAAGCAGTCCTGGGTAGGACATGTTAAGGGAGGTGTGCACCAGCTGCAGAGAGTGCAGAGGAAGAAGGATCAAAGCATGACTTGCAGCTTAAGAATGTTTAGTCTAGAGACAGGAAGTACAGACTAGATATGAGGAAAGAGATTTGAACAATAAGGATGGTGAAGCTTGGAAATGCATTGCCAAAGAAGGCTGTGGAGTCTTATTCATTGGAAGTTTTCCAAAAGACTAAGCAAACATCTGTTAAAAATGATGTAAGTGTATTTGATTCTCCTTTGGAACATGTAGAAGGAGTAAATTATGGTTAAAGAGATGAAATAAACTGGTGATTTTGAAACTGTGGGTCATGCTACTCTTGAATTCAAAGAACCTTAAAGTGTTAGCAGTGGTTATATCTAATAGCATTTGACCTTGATGTTTCTGGCCCCTATTCACATAATTGTTGCATGAAGATATATAACCCAAAAGGGAGTTGTGCTTTTCAGAAGATGAAAATCATTGTAATAAATGGCTTCTGAAGGTTCTTCCTGGCCTTCTGACTCTGTGATCCCTCAGTACTGCTGCTGGAGCAATGAAAAGCAAAGCAGGCAGAGCAGATCTGAATTCAGATTTCAATTTAGGTTAATCTCTATCACTCACTCTTAATGGATCAACAAGTATGATGGACTTTACTGTCAAAAACTAAGCTAAATGGCCATTGGTGTTTTAAGCTGTAGTAATTTTTTTATAGATGTTCAAAATATTTCTGCAGAAAGACATATGAAAGTATTCTATTTTTCTCTTCATGTTATTTGTAAAAAGGGCAAAAATACTAGCTCAGTCCTGTAGACAAAGAATAATTATAAAATGTTCTCCCCTGCAGACATTTTGCTAAAAAGGCATTTGTGTGAGCCAGAGCATAGCAAAACACAGGAAGTTTTGGAGGTTGACCATGAACAAATCTCCTTTTTAGTCTCAGTAATAGAGGAAGGCTTTTAATTCTGAAATTTGGACACAAATGAAAACATCTGTAGAAGTGCAAGAGTGAGTCATGAAGCAGTCAGTTTATTTAGTGGAACAATGCTGGTGTAAGACCTACTGCACATAGCTTGGGAAGAGACCTTGTCTTTGCATCATTTACACTTGGGATTTGCAGTAATGGCTCATCTGTTAATGGCTTCTAATAGATGCACAAGAGAAGAAATGTTTTCTGAGTAGAAAAGCAAAAACCACAACACCCCCTTCCACCTCCTGGTTAATACTGCTAGTTAGTTGTATGTTGTGCTTGGTGTGTGTCCAGGTGATGTGTTAACCATTCTGTTGAGTTCTCAAGGTAGTTGAGGAGTGGTCAAGATTCTTTGTAGAGTTGCCTGTTCTTAGCACCAAACATCAATGCCTGGTTGTGCAATTTTACTGCAGCAAAAAGAATTGATGTTGAGAATCCACTCACTCTCATTTCATGGTTACTCTCTACTCATGTTTTACATGAGATGCATGGTTCTACTTCTGGTGTTGTCAGATTTGGATTTTAGAGGGTGTAGTGACAAGTTAAGAGTTAAAGATGCAAGGTAGTACCTAGTGTCTTCATAAAAGAAAAATGGCATCAGCACCCCCAACACTGCAAAAGTTGTTCTTTCCATTTGGTTCATAGAGATATTTCTGAATGCAGAGCTCACTGTCTCCTGGTATTTCTCATCTGGTTGTTGAGACCCAAAACCTCTAGTTTTATCCCCAAGGTCAGATTTTTGAGGATTTTTCCAGCACTTGAGGTGTTTGGATCCCCCATTGTTATTTAGGTCTGTATATTGTACTTTAAAATGAGGTTTAAAATCATGTTTTACCTTCTTTTCATCCATTCTTTCTTTTCTCTGTTTAAGAAGTCTCTTGAATTCTTAAACTTTTTTCTTTTCCTAAGCCTATCCTGTGTTTCCACAAAAGTGAGTGCAATCTGTGGTCTCTTATCTTAGATGCATTGGTTGAACATTGCTGTAGTCAGTATAATTAATTCATGGGGCTTTTTATATGTATTGATATACAAAATATCCCAGAGAACCAGAAGAGATTTTGTATAGAGCTATGGATGAAATTTTCCTCTCTAGAGGAAAAAATACTCTCTAAAAAAGCTGATGTGGATAAAAGTGATTGAGTTGTTTTTCCCCCTTTTTATGCATACCTATCATAAGGTATTTTTGCTTAGCATCTGTGCAAGATATTTAAATAAACTTGGACCCTAGTAATTCCTATTTTTTACTTATTCTAGGCAGAGAAAAGAAAACATTAAGTCCTAGTTGAATCAAAGTTTAAGAACAAGCTCTTTGTTTTATTGCAGGATGCTTTTTGTTGAGGTTTTCCCTAAATGTGTGTAGATTTTTAGTAAGTTTTTGCCAACGTTCTATTGCGTTGATAGCTGGGGAAAATAGAAGCAGCAAAATATTGCTGTGCTGCCTGGCTCAGCTTGCTCTCTGTGTGGGCTCCTATGTGCACATGGATACAGGAAAATTCAGTAATTAATTGCAGCTGGGGCTTTGCCCAAGATAATTATGGGTCAAAGTTGCTAATAGATGTGCCAGAGCAGGTGTGGAAGCTGCCCAGGGCCTGTCCCCAGTGGAAGGACTCGCTGAAGTGTGACATGTACTGGTGATGGGATCAGGGCTGTCTTCAGTGCAAAATTCAGGGGTTTTTTTCCTTCAAAGCAGTAAAGAGCTAATGATGTGAGATGGCAAAAAAATGATTATCGCTTCAATGCTGTAAAATTGTGGTCCCAGTGAAGACAGCAGATGTTTTAATTGGCTTGGGATGTAGGAAAGTCTTAATCATTGCATGTGGAAATTCTGGTGTGTGACTAGGAACTGATTGTATTTTATACAGGACCAAGTCATAGCTGCCCAAGAAGGAGCACCTCGAGCTGCATTTGAATCCTGTCAAGAAGAGGTTCATAATTTCATAGCTACACATTTGAGTCTTTATTGCTGAGTGTGCTTGGTGTAGTTATGTCTGGTTTGATTCTATAGCAAAGAGGTTTTCTAGAAATCTGCTCAACAGTCTGTCATTACTTGGAATTGTACTCTAATACAGTGGTAAATACTGTGAAGACTTCATTATAAAGTGACTTTTAAAAAAAAAAAGTTGCCTGAAAGACTAAATTGCACTTGAATAATCTATTCTGAAGTATACTTAGTATTACCGCTCTGCTTGAGCTTTTCACACTCAATCTATGCTTTTGAGAGGATGAAGTATGCAATAGTAAAAGCCATAAATCACAAATTATCATTACTGGCCTAATAATTCTGTGTCTTGCCAGGATTGCCAGGAAGGTCATTTGGCCCCAATGGTGCCTGTTACATGGATAAGGTTGTGGTGGGAACTGAAAGGAGAATAAGAATTCAATTAATTTGATTACAGTAATGTAAAGAACCCCCAAGTATACTTCTGTAGGAAATCCTTTGTAACAGGTTAGATCTTGACGCATCATCCAGACATAAATGATGACAGGAAGTAGCTCAAGTTCCTTTCAAAATCAGTGCAAGTCATGTTAGAGCATGATGGTGCTTCTTGCTGCTCCTGGCATTCACTTTTTCTGTGCATCCACCGAGTAAGGATCTTCTGTGGACCTCTGCATCCACTTCTTTCATTTCATCTGATCACTTCTTTCACCCAATGTCAAATCAGTAAATTTGACAGCACCCAGTAGTTTCTATGAGTGTTTTTGTGGTTGTAGCTTCAGAGTGTACTCGGAAAAAAAAACCTGGAGGGAAAGGAAGGGAAGAGAAGGAAAAAAGAAATATTTCAAGGTCATTTGATGACCAAAACTTGGGAGAGTGTGCTCTTGAGTGTTAACAAGACTGTGCCAAAAGAAGCAAGCTTTAATTCCCGCATTTTATTCCATGGTTCTTTTAGAAAAATGTTGGTTAATTCAGAAGGATTACAGTTTCAACCTAAATTCTATCCAAAGATGATGGAAAGCTGATGTCCTAATAAACTATGAATGCTCTTAGTGACTGTAATATTCTTGCCTAGGGTAGAGCAGAGGTTTAAGAACAAGCACCTCAGTTTTGTTACGTGTGACATAAATACAATAAGTTCTGCTCTTGTCAAAGACTCCATGTCCACACAGCTGTCTATTACATCTCTCCAGAGTCAGTTCAATGGTGCATTCAATAGAAGCCATCTCAGTCTGTTAGTCAATCTTGGCTAATTTTTGGCAGCCACATTGGATTTTTACCACTCTTTTACAAAGCACTCTTGCCTAGACTTGACAGGAGTTAAGAAAGAAGTCAAACACTGGACAACTTTGTTGCAGAACTGTGTTCTGGCATTGAATCACCTTAATCCTTGCTAATCTTATTTATTTTTTCAAAATTTTATGGATTTTCCCCCATCTTTCCTTCAATATCTGTTTTGCAGTTTTACGGGCTGTGCAAGACCACATCCTTTCTGTTTCACCCTGGCCTAGCCTCTCTTAAAATGCTGCTCCAGGGACCAGCAGAAATGGGTTGCTAGATGAAGCATTATCTCTAATTACAGCCAAAAAGTGCTCCCTGAAACAATGTGGGATAAGTATTTTTAAAAGGTAGCCCAGGAGAAGCAGTTGTGAGCACAAGTGCAAGTACTTCGGGTAAAAAAAAAATGTTCAAGTGTTTAGAGACTTGTTTTCTTCTCTTCATGTTGGGTTGGGGTTTTTTGGTTGATTTTTTTTTTTTATGGTTGTGACTTTTTTTTGTTATATTTGGGTTGCTTTGTTGCTTTGGTTCTTTATTTTATTTGGTTGGTTTTTTTCCCAAGTTGAATCTAGGACCTGATTAAAGCACTGCTGTCTGTTCAATTCTGACAGTTTTTAAATCTCTTTTTCAAGCCTAAAATTTTGCTTTCCAAAGCTGGCTGTTTGATAGGATTTTTTTGGGAGTTCTTATGCTTAATTTTTCTTTGAAGTTAGCAATTCCCTAACCTTCTCAGCCATTAAGTTGAGCAATCAGATGCTGTTTGGTATTGATAATCCAGGTTTCTAGGTAACCCATGTGGGACCATTTTACAAGGCAAGAGTATTCAGACAGTGTCAATGATATTGAAGGTTCTGTGCAAGAAAATGTGCTGATGCAGGAGATCAAAAGTTTAAGTTTCAGGAGTTCCTTCTGATCACATGCCCCAGTTCTGTATTTGATCAGAATCCCTTCATCATATCAACTCAGAAGACAGCTGGAATTTCCATTCTGTAAAATTTTCACCATACAAGCCAATTTATTTTGTTGGTTTAAAATGAATGTAATTGAAACACTAATACAAATTCACCATGCTGATGGACAAGTGAACTGTCAGTCTCAGCATCAATACCAGCTCCAGGATAAAAGGCAATGTGAATAATCTCAGTACTTTTTTGTGGTGCATTTTCCTGGAGATTTTATAGGACTAGATACCAGATTGAGGTGTTTAGTTTACTTTTATACTTTATATTACAATGATCACACCACTTTAAAGAGTTAGCAACCATGTACACAAAATATAACAGACAGATCATCTTTTCCAATGTATCTTCAATGAAATCTGTCCTGGTTAATTCAAGAAGAGCTAACTTACTAGCACAAACAGAAACAAGGAAAGAATAGAGTAAGAAAAAATACTTCTAACATGTTTGGACATTGGAATATGTGTCCTGAGGCCTGTGAAAGGTGCTGAGCTTGGGATGATGTGGGAAGGTATGGCCTAATAATAGTTTGGGGATTCCTTATTAAACATAAGCAGGTTGCTTCCAGGTGTACAGGTTGGAAACACAATGTGGTCATGGTTGAGATCCCTTTGCTGATGTTTGCAAACAGCAGCAGAGGCAGTTTCAGACCCAGTTTTCCAGCAAAATTGAATGCAATGCAAGTGAAGGAGCAGAATGGAAATACTCCTGTTTGTTTCACTGGTTGCAGGTATTCAGAGGAAATGTGTTTATTTCTGCCCACGTTCAGTCCCAGGGTCTGTGGCTCCTATTTTTAGCAGCCATGCACTATTATTAATCTGAGATTTTTGACTATCCAGTGAGTCAGAAGGTCTGACTGCCCAGAGATACATGAGTCAGACAGGCAGGAATAGTCTGTTCTTCTTCAAGACACCAGGAGACATAGATTTAAAAAAGAGGTTTCATACTTAGTGAACAATACAAATGGAAACATAATATATAAATAGAAATCCTTTTACCCTTCACATTGGATTCTTTTCCCAGGGGACTCTTGTCCCAAAACTGTTACTTACTACACTCTATTTGTATATGAAAATGGGAATCTTGTCACCCTTTTTATTCTTTTCATATCCCCTGTCTATTGGGTAGTTAATGCATTTCTAGGACAGATGATCCTCCCACTGTGACATAGCTATTCCCACAGTAAAAAAATGTAATATGTAAGAAGCTTAGAGAAGGGGTGTGGGTCAGGGAGGAGAATTTCATAATAATTTAAATTTATCTTCTGAAATGGTTTCTCTGAGAAGGGCAAATTGCATTAAAATAGCAAAGACAGGGCTGTATGAGATCCTGAAGTTTCTTTCTGCAGCATATTTTGGGTTTTATTTTCATATACTGATGCCTTTCTGAGTCTCCCCATGTCAGTGGAAAATTATTAGTAGCTATAACATAGCAACACGTAACATGTAATTGAGGAATGTAAGAGTAGACAGTAAAAGGATGAATGTTACATGTTGATGTTCAGCCCCAGCCTTTTCAGAATTTCCCTGTGGAAGGCAGGAATGTCCAACCAGCCATAAAATTTCATGGGTTCTGAGCTGGGGATCAAGTGAATGCAAGGTACAAATGCAGACCGGAATGCTTAGTAATGGAATAACAGTGCTTTGGCAGCTCAGTGGTTCAGGAATGAAACAAGGATATTTTTACTCAAAGGTCATTTGTGTAAAAGCCAAATTATGGGACACTAAAATGCAAGGCAGAATTCAGAGGGACAGACATTGGTGATCTTAGGCCTAATTAGAACAGATGGGTACACAAACAGTTTTGGCTGGCTGCCTTTTGTTCACCTGCAGCAGGGAGACTTAGGATAAAGATGCAATTTATCTACTCTCATGGTAAGAAAGCACACGAATCTCTAGGAATCCAGAAATTCATTTTCAGAATGAGTAGCTATGCGATGCAAATAAAATGAATTGTCAAACATGGATATTTAGGGAGAAGTTCAAAAGGTTTCCACAGGCTTCTAAGTTGAATGAGCTCCTAGCAAGCTCTTCTGTTTAGGTTCAAGTCAAAGTCCCATGATGGAATTTGGACAGCTAACTCCTGGAGCTTTTTAGTTGTAGTGGCCTGTAAATGGAACAGGAGTAAAATATTCCCAGTTAGATTTTTTTAAATGAAAGCAATTGGTGTTTTATGTAGCCTTTATTTCAATGTCTGTAGTATTTGTTAAGCTCTCTTAGAACTTGAAGCGGTTCATGGATTCTTTGAAGCCAAGTATCTTCCAAGTGGCCAGGAGGTTAGAGTAGAATAGAAGGGACCTGCAATAATCATCTAATCCAACTGTCTGACCACTTAAGGGCTGACCAAAACATAAAACCTCTTACTAGCAAGAACATTTGTCTGAGCCACCTGCATTCTTAGAGCTGTCTGTTCTTAATGTGTCTTCAAGAGCCACCTCCTTTTCTGCCATGTGGGTGCTATTTCCAGCAGCATTTTTAGCTCTGCAGTTGACAATGCAGGAATGTCCAAACTGAAAGGCTGCCTTAAAATGGACATTGTCTTGTAAAGGCTAATGAGTACATCAGCTTTTCATTGTTGGAGGTATTAAGATGTATGACAAAATTCATGCAAGTACTTTCCCACAAAACAATAGGGAATACACACCCAGGCTTCACTGGATGCCACTCATCTGAATTTCAATTGTCTCTTCTCCCTCAGCAGAAGTTCTAGAAAGCTTTGTTGAGCTGACTGATCAGAGCCACCATTTCCACAGAGATGTTGCTGAGTGTGCTGTGTGTAACAGAAAATCTGCACTGAGTTACTGATGGATATTTGTGTTCTCCCCCAAAAATGGAACTTCTGTGCATTGTAATATGTGCATGTTTTGGCACACTGTTTCATGAAAAGTGCCATTAAAAATGGCAGTTGTTTGAGTCTTTGAGCAATGGATGTCAATTTTTGATGAGTGATCAATGTGTGACATGCAGTGATTAGTGAAGGGAAATCAAGTTTGTGTAATTGAATGCTCATTTCTTCAAGTCAGTGATCAACCCATCTATCATCTTAGCATAAATGTCATCTGACTTCACATTCCAATGAAATGGATAAAGGAAACATTAAAAGTTCCCTGCAGCTTTTACACCAAGGCCAGTCCTTTTATTGCTTAATATTTAATTATTAGGCAATTTCAAAATTATTGCATTCATGTGACTTTCTGATTGATCTTCTTTTATCTGCTCTTCAGTCTCAAGCCAAAGCTACTTAAATCACAGCAACTCCCATATCAAAGCCAGGCTTAAGCAAAAACAGTCATTGAAGCTAGGAAAATGACAAGAAATAGTATTTGAAAGTTCTTCTGTGGAACCTATTGGATTTTGATTAGTGCCATTTCTCTCCTAAACTGTACCTGCTTGTAAATTAAAAAACAATACTGATATACTACTCTTTTATTAGAGAAATGGGGCATCAGTGTGCCTGCACTACACCTGAGTGAAGGAAACATTGTGGCCCCTTTGTTTTCACAGGGGGAAAAGGTCCTCCAGATCCACATACATACAAGAAAAACTAAAATCACAAACAACCAAACAAATCAAAAGCAGGGAAGAAGGAGATACATGACAGGTGAAAAAGAGAATGAACCTGTTCAAACTGGGCCTGGGAGGGAAAAAAAGAAGGGGGAAAAAAAAGGAAAAATCAGGGACTCCAACTCAAGAAATGGAGGAAGAACTTGTGGTTAGGGCTCACTTCCCATCCCTTGGGACGCCCTTAGTTGGATCCTTTGGTCTTCTCAGCTCTAGTGCACCAAAGCTGCCTGCTTCTTCAGCCTGAATTCAATCCTGGACAAAACTCTTTTCCATCCCAAAGGAAGAAATTTGAATAGTGATAATAGCAGGAACCAATGCATCTGCTAAGGAAAAGATGACCTAATAGATTATTTTCAAATATTAGACGAGTAGAGGATTCCTTGCTATTAAATATTATCGCTCCCATCTCTTCTCTTGTGTCCATCAAGCATTACTTTGTGACAATCTGTAGCTCAGAGATAATTGTTAAGTTTTATTCAAATTACATTACTAACCCTGTAACTCATACTGTGCATAATCTTAGCTATCTAAAATGATTCTGTGGGAGGGCTGGCTTTCAATTTACGCCAACATTTTTAGCATTTCTTTTCCCTCCATTGTGCAAAAATTAGCAGCAAGTTCTAACAGAATGATATGAATTGTGATAATAAAAATTATTGCTAAAAATTTGTTTTACTTTTCCCCTTAAATATGCTGTGTTACTATTCTTTAGAGTTTAACTAATCTCATTTGGCAAAAGCATCTTCTCGAGGTTTCATTATCCCTTGACTGATGTCAAGTCAGTCTTTACATGTGTGTCTCCTTTTCATAAGTTTTATCGTGATAAAATTAATTTCTTTTCCATGCTAAAAGAGAGGAAAGATTTTAGAATTTACAGTTTTGACCATTAATACTATTTTCTTTACTGGAGCTGCCTCTGCTACATGAGCAAGTGAAACTGTTGCTAAATTTCTCTCCCTATCTGCTTGCCAAAAAGTTACAGTCTCCAGCTGGAGTGACTCCAGATTTTCACTAACATGCATAGAATGAGAGCGAATTGCAAATTTTTCAAGATGGAAAAAGATCGTCAGACTTTAAACCTGAAATATAAGGTTCTTATTTTTATCTACAATGATGAAGATTAGGAACACTCCTAATAAAGCCAGCAGAATCAGCACTAGCGAAAAGTCAGTGTGAATGAGATTAGAATCAGGTGGAATGGAAGTGATCTCCTCCTGTCAGATTCAAAATCTGGTTCAGGCTAAACTTATGAGTGTGCTAGGGGCCAAGATGATCCCTCTCATGAATATACAGGCTTTGGCTGTGGGTTAGGCAAAGTAGAGGCTTGGCTGTTGACTGGCAGCAGCCACCTTGATCCTGAGTAGTTGTTGTCAGTCTGTTTCATAAATTTGACCCAACAGGGAAATTCCTATTGTGAATGACAATGGGTATCAATAAATAGTTATTATTCAGTCTCATCTGGAGAGACTTCGCATAAAATGGAAGCTGCAGGCAATAAGGAGGAATGAATGACATTCCACATCATATTCAACCCTCACAGAGAGGGAGTTAAATAGACCCAACAAATATATAAAAGTATGTGATGAAAGGAGTAGGATGAAACCTTTCAGCCCTCAGAACTGGATTGACTCTTGTTACTGAGGTTGGCTCTGCCACTGATGATGTGAAAATCAGAGTGGACCAATTCTCTGCTATCTTCCATTTTTCACTGTACAAAGGTCAATCACAGCATTGTTTAAAAAATGAGGTTTTGTTGGAAGCCTTCATAAATCTCAGCATGAAACAATGTCTAGAGCATTAAAATAATTGTATAGCAAAACCACTTAGGGTAATTTGATAAGGTGCTCTGATTCCAGAGGAGTGAAAGTCTTCTGCTCTGGTTCTTAGCTGCTCTTGAATAAAAATCTCTGAAAAAAGAGTCTGGGGAAGAATTCATATGGGATATATCTACCATGCTTTATTTTAGAATCCACTTCAGTGGCCTGACTTGCACACATGGTTCATAAATCCTGATAGCCACACAGTCTACATTTATAGAAGGATTGGTACCATATGGAGAAGATATAAAAGTGGGTGTTAAATGCATAGTCTCATATGATATTTCATAACAAAAAATGTGTAGCTTTTCCAGGTAGAGCAGGAGCAGCACTACCCAAGGGTTGCTTAGAATATCAATATATATTCATATATGCCTCTACTCCAGTCAGCAACTGGGTATCACTTTGAAGTTATTCATTTGGGTGTTTTTAGGCTCATTTGAAAGCCAAAATTGGTAAGAACTCTAAGATTCCACTTGGTTTCCCCTTCTTTTGTTTTTCTTTACTTATGAGAATAATTGCATAAGATATTATCTATTTTGACTTACCTTCAATATTGAAAATTTGTGAGGTATTAGCGGTAGGCTTTTGAAATTAACTTGTTTTCCCAAAAGTTTCAGATTGTAGTGAGTATCAGCACGATTAAAAAAGCTCCTAAAGAGGCAAATGAATTTTTTTTCAACAAATAAGCTACATACAGTTCTCTTAAAGCCAATGTTGTTACCTGTCTGAAAAATTTATTTAAAGATGTAAATTTAAAATTGTATTACAACCAGGAAATCCTAGTTGCCAGTTATATAATTAATCCACTAGATCATGCTGCCACTTAGCTCTGCTATTAAGAAATGTGTGTCTATGTAGCCTGTCTGAAATGGGGCCTCCTGATGAGATACTGTATTAGGGAACAATGATGGGTTGTTATGTAATGAAACCAAACTCCTTATAATCTACGGCTGTGCTGGTTAAACAGGAAAAAAAATACTGCTCAGCCTATTCTTTCAAGAGCTTTATTCTGTGCTTAGTCCCTCCTTTAAAAAACACCCCATAAAAAAGCTTTCCAGGATCCTTTTTCCAAGGTCAAAAGCCTACTGCATCTTGTAAGGAAGAAAAGGCAAAAAGCAGATATAAAAGGTTGAATTGTAGAGGAAAGAAAGCAGAGTCTGAAAGCAGACAGGTATCTGAAGATGCAGATCTGTGCCTAATGAGATTTTCTGAAGTGCATAAGCAGGTTAGGGCTGGGGAGATGGATGCCTGACTTGGTTAGTTGTGTCTGAAAATCTCACTTGGCTCTATTAGCCCTTTTAGTCTTCTCAATAGCTTTGAACATTTGGCTAAGGGAACTGAAAATCTGTTTTCTCTGTTCTAGAAACCTGGCAAGTCCTGGTTGCCCTGGGTGTTGGGGAAGTTCCAGTGATTTCCAATGGACAGATTTTGTTATCTCTCCTCCTGGTTTATGGGCAATGTGTTCCAGGCAGCTCAGGCCATTAAACAGCCAAGAATTCCTCTTTCTTTTGTGGGGGTTTTATAGTATCTGCTCGATGTGGTAAACTTATTTGTGAGGAACATGTGCTGCCATATGAACTAATCTGCCAGCACAAGAAAATGAGGTTTGTTCTTTGTTCAGGAATGCTCAGCAAGTGTGATACGCAAGAGTTTGCTTTCACTGGAGCTGCACCTCAGCGATTCCCAGGCTGTCTAAAACCTGGGCATTCCCAAGCTGTTCCTGCCTTGGCTCCCACACACTCTAGGCAGCAAAGGCAATTGTGTTCCTTTGTTTGCCTTCTCCAGTTCTGAGGTTGCTACCTGGTATGAATTAGTTCTTTTTCTATTTTTTGCTCATTACAGATTAAATTCTGTCCTTCATTCTTAGCACAGGTTTGTAGTCATCTCTATGTCCTTATAGCTGAAGGGAGACTGCTTTTTTTTTCTATTTTTTTTCTTTCTATATTCCACTTGCAAATAAGAGTAGGCACTGCAGGCTCCTGGTCTGGGAAAACCAGCCAGGAATATCCCTTTGTAAAAGGGAATTACATAGATGACACGAGAGCTTAATCATTCCAAATAAAAGCCACTAAATGGCAAATGAGAACTGGAAGATAACACAAAATCACTTTTTCTTGGCCTTTCCACGAGTTTGCAAGTCAACAAAATTAATGTAGCAACTGCCGAAGTGCCAGTAATAAGGCAAGGCTTCAAACCCCCCTTGCTGTTTCATTGTGCTCGGCTTCTCTAATGCTGAGGATGTGCTTCTCAATAAAATGTAACTGATCAAAGGAGACACAGGGAAAGACATGGAAGCTAATCCATAGCTGACCCTGCTTTATACAGGATTTTCTAGCTGATTGGATTCATAGTGAAGAGGACTAGAAAATGAAACCATTTAGTAGCAATTTAAAAAAAAAAATGGGGGAGGGGGTGGGGGGGTAGAGATTGAGGCATTAACTCCATAAAATTCAGATGAAAAAAAACCTCCCCACCAAACAGAGCACAAGGCATTTGATTTGTTAGTGATGAATGTAATTATAAAAATTCTGATCAATTCTAGCCCTGAGATGGTAATTGTGTTACCATGGATGCAGAGGCCTGAAGCGAGAAGGTAACAAGACGAACGTATCTGTTCTTTTACCCCATTTTTAAATCTAAACATGTGGCTTAAATAGCTCTTCAGTTGTTTATAATTAAATTTTCCCAAGATATACATGAGTTGGCCATTTCTCAGCTGTCTGGGGCATCTGTTTTCACATGCTTCAAATACAGTAAAGGGTTTTGTTGTGTATGAGGTTTGGAGGTTTTTTGTTTGCTTTTATTTTTTTGACTTCCTGTACAAGAAAAGTAGGAATGGATGCAAACTTATAATTAGTATTCCTTTTTTGGTATAGACAGCTGGAATAAAAACTGCATGAACCCAATTTTGTCCTTAGTTACTCCTAGATAACCTTATGAAGCTTAAATTCTACAGGTGCAGAGGAGAGACAAAACCATTCTTAACAGTTCTTTGTGGAACAGCTTTCCTCTAAGGAAACACTACATTAACAACCCTTAACCAAAGTAACCCGAGCTCAGGGTTTTCTTTCAGACTGTCTCTGCTGTTGGTCAGAGCTGATGTCAAAACATTTGATTTGCATGTTTTTTAATGCCTCTTCTGGAACCTGAACTTTTTGAACACTTGAATAAATTGCAAGTGGCTTTGGTAACATGAAAAACACCCACGATTTTGGGCCACTGGACCATTAACTCTCCAAGGAGCTAAAAGCTCTAAAATTTTTGTTACACATGAACTCATCCTGGCTTGGTGTCATAGGCGGTCTTTTTGTTTTTTTTTTATTCCTGCTGTTTTTTATAAACTTCTGGTGCTTGGAAGTGGAGACTGGTCATTCTTTTCTCAGTAAAGACATTAAATATCAAGATGTTTATTTCACTGGCAAAATGAAGGTAGAGCTACATTTGTTGTCCATTTTAAAATGTCTTTGAGCTTCTGATGTTAAATCTATGGAGGAAAATCCCCATAACATTTTATTTAAAGCATTTCTGCAGTATTTGAGGCTGCTTTTGTGGGGTTTTTTCCCTCCTGTGTTGCAATATTTTTATTTATCATATGACTTAAAAATGTATGTTCTAAATGAAGCAGATCAGTTACCATTTGAGCAAAAATGTCCAGTAGCAGCAGCATGCTACCACAGAGGTTTGGGTTTTCTTGTTTGGTTTTCTAAGTATCAGAAATGGTACAACCATAGTAGGGTACAGGCAAATCATTCTTCAAAGTTACTTTAAAGTTTTGAAGTACTTGATTTTGTGGGGTTTTTTTTCAGTTTTTCTATTTTTAAATTTGTGCCAGTATTTGATCAGTTGCTTCCAAAGGTAAATTTTAGATTCTAAAGGGAGAATTTGTTTACTTTCTTCCAAAAGAACGAAAAAGTGCATGGGTTTGCGATGTCCCTGCAGCTCTTCACTCTACACAGCCAGACTTACCAGTAGAAAGATGCAGATTATCTGTGTTTCATACCATTTTTCTTCAGACTTCTGACTTTTCCATGTAAAATTTTGTCAGTTTTAGATAAAGAATAATTTAAAGCTTCAGATTTGATTTTTTAAAAATTTTTTAAGCAGTACAGCACATTTCAAAGACAGATTGTATTCAGATAAACTTAGCAGGTGTTTTAGAAGAAATAAATAGAGTGCAAAGAAGATACCAGAATGGATGAGCAAGTATATTTAATACTGGGCTAGTTAGTGCAAGGAATTAAGCATTGTTATTTTAAATTCTTTGTGGCCCCACATACAATTAGTTCCTCTTTCACTGTGAATTCATGGAGGGATTGTCTTTAGAAGCACAGTAATGGAATAATTTCTTCTTTTTGGCAGAACTAGAGCAAAAAACAGATGAAAGTTTTTATATCAGAAACTTTCTTAGGAGAAGGTTGGGCCTGGTATGATCTCTTTTATCTCTTCTTTGCTGCAGTTCCCTGTTGCTTTTATTCCCCTGTTCATCATTGCTCCAGCTCTGGTTTGAAATTTCTCTTCATAATACAGAATTTCCCATGGAACATCAACATCAATATTTCTGCCTGGGAGACTGATCTATCAGGATTAGAGATTTTTTTCCCCCCATCACTTAAGTATCTGAACTGATAGTTATCTGCTCATCTTTTGCATAATCTTTTAGTTCATTTTGCAGATCCATGAGCACTGGCACAATTTTGATAAGCCATGGAAAAATACGCCCATGTTGTATGCTGCTGTGAAGCCTATTTTGCTGGCATGATGTTTTGAATATGGTCCAGTGAGTGAAATTTAGTGTGCGAATGGTGCAATAAGTTTGGTTAATATTCACTTTTGTGTCTTTCTGTACTGAGCTGTAGAATTATCTGGCTATTTCTATTTTTCCTCATAATCAGATATTGTAAAGCATTGCACACAGTAGCAATTCTTGCCCTTGATTCCCTGCTATAAGACATTATTTCACTACACTGATGATTGTTTGTGACCACTTTTCCTGCCTTTATCCCAAATCAGTGAAATCTCTGCTAGCACACAAAAATTTATGTAATTCTTCTTTGTTTTGCTATATTTAAAAAATGGTACCTGAGAGTTTTGAGATAACAGGTTAGAATATGATTAAGGTAGTGCTTGTAGCTTAAAGGATTAGAAGAATTCCAAACAGTCCCACCATGAAAGCTGTTTAGGGATACATAAGCCAGTTTAGATAAAATAACAGCTAACTGCAGTCCTCTCACAAACCTCAAATGGATCTCTTTGTACTTCAGAAACATTTGGCCATTTTTTTTTCTCTTAATTTTTCACATTTTTCCTATCTCTGCACTTTGTGTAGAAGCATCAAGAAACCACAATAAAGACTCTTTGGCAGACCCAAAGGATTATGATAAGCATCAGATACTGTAAATGCCCATCTGAACCCTCAAGGTATTTGAGCTTTGCCCATGACTAATTTCTGCCTGGCTCTGGAGGGAGCAGCTCAGGAT
The DNA here is from genome assembly GCF_027887145.1 of Ammospiza caudacuta. Taxonomy (NCBI): domain Eukaryota; kingdom Metazoa; phylum Chordata; class Aves; order Passeriformes; family Passerellidae; genus Ammospiza; species Ammospiza caudacuta. The sequence continues at coordinate 5,342,188 of NC_080597.1, read as the reverse complement.
AACAATTTTCCTCTGGAAATGTACCTGAAGATGTTATTTTTTTCACCAAAGAGGCTTTTAAGAAAGTTTTCTTCCCTCTTCCAGGACATCAGTTTGAAAACCATTCCATTGATTTTTGTACCACAATATGAAGGGTGGGAGGGGAAAAAACCCCTCCAAGCTGCAACCTCTGTAATTTCTTCTCTTTTGGCTGGTGCTTCTTATCTGCTTGCTTAAAGTGCTACTGAGGATTGCTAATGCATAACACAGGGTCTGCCAGTTGCCCTTTTGCTGTTGATACAGCTCTTAAAGTGCATTTAGAGTAAACAGGTAAAATGTCAGGGTAGATGGAAAGAAAAGAGCAGCAAAGTCAGTTAATTTGATGAAGCACCACAAGTGGAGTTCTGCCCTTAGCCATACCTGACTGAGTTCCAGGGCCGGATTTCAGGTGGGAATGGTAGCAGACTTTACCTGGATGTGTTCTGTTGAAAAGCCAAATGGAAACAACATTGGGGAAGTTATGGGCTTCTGCTATTGGCACCATGCTTAAAATCTCCAGGGAGAAAATTTCCCAGTAATAACTTGGGGAATTACCTCTTTCCAAGGAGTTAAGGGTGTTGTGACAAGAGGATTTTTTGTGATATTTTGAGGATTGGTATGGAAGTGCAGAAACCAGTAGAATATTCTATGCGAGTAAACATTTAACTGTAGAATAAAAATAGGATAAACATTTGACTGATCAAAAACTAGTTGGAAAATTTTGAGATTTACTTTAGATGAGAACAAAGGTGCAGATAATTTCTTTTTGGTTGTGGAAGTACATGCCTATGCTGAAATGACAACTCTTGAAAATGAAATTTTTGTGTCTTCCAAGTGAGTATTATTTTCATCCAGCTTACAAACAATTAGCATTGCATTTAGTCAGGAAAGAAGGAAATGGAGCTGTGAATTCTTTATTGTTATTAATCTTGTTTGTCATTTCTCTTGCATATGGGAAGCCGCTTCTTCCACAATATTCATAGTAGATGAAGAACTATTTCCCCACATAGCCACAGCAATTCAGGATGCAGAATATTTTCAAAAAGTATGTTTGACTTTACAGCATGATAAAGAAGAATGGGTGGCTATTTTCAGACAGGCATACTTCATCCATCTCCATCTGTAATTTAATTCTGAATCTCAAGAAATACAATCTACAGTACAACGTAAGACTTGATTTCTGTAGGTTCATTAGTGAAGCACTGATCTGCGCTCCCATCCAATGTTTCAATCTGTACTTCAGTCTGACATGTGCTTAGATCTCTTATTAATTCTCTGGTTTAAGACAAACTTCACTAGCATCCTAGGCAGATAAAAGGAAAGCCACCCAGGATGACAATTTACTTTTCTTACAGAACCAAGCATGTAGCTGCACATACTAGAGGATAAACCACTCCAAGTTGTCCCTGGAGTAGCAGAGTACAAATCAAAGTTGAGATGAGACTGCATTGAAGTGTATTGAGGCATCGTGGCTAAATCCTGTGTTTAGAGTGCTTGTCTCTGCCATGTGGAACCTCTTTGACAAATCTGTTCTTGCAACAAATGCCTATTCCATGATTTTACTTGCAGTGAAGTGTTTAGAAAAGGTTTTCTAAATAAATTGTGCAGCAAATATGAGGCAGAACAGAATATGGGCAGGAGCTGGAGTACATTCTTGGTTTGGTTTTTCTGCTGGCTTCTTCATAAATCCTCTCTGTAACATGCTGGGATTTTTCCTCTTTTGTTCTCTCTTCTCCTCAACTAGCTGGCTGGTTTGGCATCTTATCCTTGTGGCTATTTTTAGCATCTCTTGAAAAACTCAGAGATGGATTCCTGCTGCTGATCAGCCAGTGCTGTGTTCTCCAGCAGTTGCCATCAAAATATCTCTGATCTGCTTCCTTGGCACTCTTTACTCACCTATTTTTTTTTTATTCAATATCCATAATATTTATTTCCTAGCAAGTGTTCTCTTTTGAGGGAAGGAGACATATGGATTCTAGCTGCTACTCTGTATGTCTTTTGCTGAGACTCTTGACTTGCTGCGTAAATACCTGTCAAAAACTTTAGGGCTGTATTTCCATGGTGATTGCAACATGTTTACTGTAGTATCTGCCTTGTATTGCCTTGTATTTTTTTGGCATAAGCAATCCCTCTTTGTCTTTGCGTGGCTTTTTGTGATTCTGCAGAAATGCACCTTACAGAAGTTCTGTCAAAATAACATTTCTTTGTATTTAATGCAATGGGGGTTTTTTTATTGAAGAATAACTAAAAATGAGAGAGGAATTGTCTTCTGAACAAAGACTGTAGAGTTGCTTTTCATTTTTCTTTTAGACCTACTGATGCAGTAGCTGCCTTAGATAGAAACATGAGTTTGCTCACTCTGAGCTCAAAGATAATGGTCTTAGCTATTACCAGCTGTTTATTAGCAATGGTAGATTTCATATCAAAGCTTGCAGAATCAGAAACCTTTTCCTTGGCCCCTCTCAGGACACGAGCTGGGAGCCCAGAGTGGCTGTGCAGCACTCGCTGCTGCATTCGAGAGACATTTCTTGCTGAAGCTTTTGCTAAGATAAAAATGAGTTTGAAATGCAGGCGAACAGGTGAAAGGCAAACCTGAAGGTGAGGCAAGGCTGGGTTCAGGTCTCCTTACCTGGAGTGCTGTGTGGCTGCCACTGCACCTGCCCGGTTCTCAGTGCACAGCTCAGGTATCCTTTTACAACGGGGTCAAACGAGGACACTCCTTTACGCTGCTTCAGTAGGAGCTCTGCCACCTACATCACTGAAATGAACATGTTCTTTATTTCTTTTTAACTCTTCTCGCTTCTGAGGGCCAGATTTCTGAGCCCCAAAATACACGAACTGGATTCCAAGCAGATTTCTGAATTAGCAGACTTTTCTGGGAGGCCCTGGAGGAACCATGGGAACGTGGCTGTCTTGGTGAGCCCTCTGCACCTCAGCTGACAAAGACAGCACTGCAAACAAGGCAGGTAGCACTGGCAGGTATTCCCCAGGTGTTGCTCAGCCTTTTCAGCATTACCCTGGAGAGTGGATTATTTTAGGTTTATTAAGTCCCCTGTGCCTGTCCACTTCCACTCTTTCCTACTCATGTGGTAAAGATTAAGCTGTGTTATATTCCTAGCATGGAGCAGCAGAACCTACCTGCTGCACACTTGCCATCAGAGGACGGAGCAGCATCTTGGAAAACTGATGGTTTATCAGTAGCAGCCTCGTGTGCAGAAAGCTCTGGATGTCAAGTTTCACAGAAAGGGGCATGTTTGTGATGCACGTGCCCAAACCAGGAAAAGAACAGATTTGAAATGCCTGCTAATGAAACCTGGCAGTTTTTAGTCCACAGGTATCACAGGATACTGTGAAGACAGGGGAAAATCATGGCTAAGTAAAGTGGGGAGGCAGAGGTACAGAGAAGCCAGGGCTGATTGAGAGTTTCCATTCTCACTGATCAGGGTCTGCATGTGGCTGCTGCTTGCTGTGCCAAGTCCAGCTGCCATTGCATTTTTATTATGTTTATCTCAAGTATATTACTGCAGCCTTATTTATTCTCCTTTAGAAGCTTATTTCTTGTACATTGAAAACTTCCAGTGATGTCAGAGACTTGGACATGCAAGGACATACAAGCATGGAAGGGAGGCAGGCTTAGAGCTGCTCAGTCCTTTCCTTCTTATTCGGCATAAAAATATAAAGATGGAATTTCTTATGTGGAAAGACAAGATTTTGATTCTCAGAAACAATCAAATGAAGCTTGGTAATCTCCCTAAGGTTTTGTTTTCTTCTGTTTGGCTAGAGGAAAAAAAGACAGCAACTAATATGTCTTACATTTTGACAGTGCCTTTCTTTAAACAGCAACTAATTTAACTGAACTCTCAGTTAATTGGTTTAAAAATACGAAACCGCTCAACTCGGGTGTGCAGTCAGCTTTTCATAGCACATCCTGGAGTCAGTTACCATGGCACTGGGAAAGATTTTTGGTCTCCATGGCAACCTCAGGTCGGCTTGTCGCACCTTTTATCTTATGCAGACTGAAAGCAGCAGCGTGTGTGTGGTATCTGGAGTTAATATGTCAAGGAGGAGGCAGATAGCAGAGAGGTGTTGGGTTTTTTGGGTTAGTTTGGGGTTTTATTTTCCCCTGCTTTAAACTTAGTAAGTCTGTTAATTATTGCTAATCAGGGTCATGGCAGGGGCAGGTGGAAATGGCACTGCCTGGTGGGTGCTTGGATAGACAGGATGCTCCTGGAGGCTCTGCAGCAGGTGGAAAATCTCCTCCTTTCTTTGCCTCCTGGGAGAGCAGCTGCAGAGCTGGAAAGCCACAGCTCTGTGGAATTTTTAGGACCCCTTTGCAGCTGGTTGTTCTGGGTGGCTCTTTGCTAACCCTGCCATGAGAGGAGTAATGCCTCTGGTCCTCTGTACTCAGTGTTTTAGTTAGACAGCTTCCACAGAGTAGTTTGAGTGGGAAGGGACCCTTTAAAAGCTGTCTTGTTCAACATCTTCCAGATGTCTAGAACTATACCAGGTTCCTCCAAGCCCTATCCAACCTGGTCTTGAAATCTTCCAGGGATTGGGTTTTGCTCTGGCCAAGGCTAATTCATGACCTGGGTGCTGCTGTAAGGTGCCCCAGTGAGCAGCTGTGTCTCCAGACCATCAGTCCCAGCTCTTGCAGCATCTGCCATACAGTGCCACCGAGGTCCTCTCCTGCTGCCTGCAGGCAGCAAGAGGAGCAGGACAGCCCAGCTCAGCGAAGGTTGTCATGGCCTTCAGGAATGAAGGGGAGTAAGAGAAGGCACCAATTGGGCACTGGGAAATCATGCTTCAAGGCCACCATTTCTCAGACTGCTCATCACTTAAATGTTAGGCAACTTGTGGTCTCCTTTAGCTTTCTGACCCACCTGTGCAGGCTGTGGCATGTGCTCATGTGGGATTTTTCTTTTTTTTTTTTTTTTTTGCTTGTTTGCTTATTCCTGTTAAAGCTGTGGAGGCTACACCTTTAGTTACTACCATTAAAATTGGCCCTCTGCAGCTGTGATATCTGGGGCTGGAGGGAAAAGCTGTCTCCTTGGCCTTCTGGTAGAAGGATTGCCTGCTAAAGCAGGGTGCAGGAGCAGGCAGTGTCTGCACTCCTGACCTCCCTGGCTCCACTCACCCTTCCCAAGCTTTGCTGTGTCTCTCTGCTGGATTGCCATGGTCAGGGGGCTGTTGTTACAGGAGAGAGGGTCAGGTCTGAGGCCCCAGTAAAGACCCAATTCTATTCATGCATTGGGCTTGTCTCATGAAATCACACTGGTGGCGTTCAGGCCTTGTTGCTGGAAATCACCAAAGTTCCTAGAGCTACAGAAGCACAAGGAATTGTAAGTCTGGCAACCTAATGCTTAGAACTGCTTGAAGTGGTCTTCTGTACACTCACTACTTGTTTTCCTTGAAATTGTAGAGGCTGGTTAGAGAGATTGCAATGGAAGCAGGAATTAAGGCACTATTTTCTGATTCCAGAAAATCTTTTCTGGGATTTTGTGTGCTCTTAGGGCAGAGGGGCACATCTGACCAGGAGATAGTTGTTTAGCAGTGGGTGTATGTGGTGTGAGGTAAAACCTCTCTAGTTATGCTGCTGACTAAAAATAGCCAGTGCATAACCCATGTTCACAGTGATCTTGGAACGTTTGGTCTACCAGGAGCCTCCTTAATATTCCAACACAAATCTTCCCAACTGCCTGTTTTTAAAGCAGAACATACTACAAATAGCAGGAGCAAATAAGTTTTGCTTTCAAGGATAAGTAGACTGTGTTCACATGAAACTGGCAGCTCTGGAAAACTTCAGTTTTTCAGACAGACAAATGAGCATCACAATACATTTTAAATGCCCCTGCGTTTTTCACATGTATTATCTTGCATTCACACTGTATTAGGTTTTCATGGAAAGGTTGTGGTACCAGAGGGACTTCAGGAGTGGCTTCCATGAGAAGCTCGCAGAAGCTTTCCCATCCCCACAGAGGTAATCCCAGCCCAGCTCCAAGGCCTGCTCTGTAAGGCTGAGCGCATCAGCAACAGGGGTAGCACCCCAGGGACAACATATTTAAAAAGAGGGGGGAAAATATTGCTGGGCAACAGTAATTGTAACTGGCAAAAGGGGGGAAAATACGTGGCAGGACCAATTCTGCCAACATCAAGGTCCTAGATGAAGGTGAGGGAAGGAGAATGCTCCGAGTGCCAGAGCAGAAATTCCCCTGCAGGCCATGGTGAGGCAGCTGTGCCCCTGCAGCCCTTGGAGGTCCACAGTGGAGCAGAAATCCACCTGCAGCCCACTGGGGACCCCACACCACAGCAAGTGGATGCTTGAAGGAGGCTGTGGCCCCATGGGAAACCTGTGTGAGAGCAGGCTCCTGGGAGGATGTGTGGTCCCATGGAGAGAGGAGCCCACCTGGAGCAGGTTTGTCACCCTGCTGGGGCAGCCTGTTCCTCAAGCATGGAACTCATGTTGGAGCAGTTTGTGAAGACCTGCACAGTAAAAAGGAAAAAGGAGTGGCAGAAACCACTGACTGCATCCCCTATTACCCATCCTGCTGTGTTGCTGGAGGGGAGGAGGTAGAGAAAATGGGGAGTGACATTAAGCCCGGAAGAAAGGAGGGGTAGGGGGAAGGTGTTTGTAAGACCTGGTTTTATTTCTCATTAACCTACACTAATTTAATTGGTAGTAAATTAAACTAATTTCCCCAAGTCAAGTCTGTTTTGCCCGTGATGGTAATTGAATGATTTCTCCCTGTCCTTATCTCGACCCATGAGCCTTTTGTTATATTTTCTCTCCCCTGTCTGAGCAGGTGATGAAAAACCCTCAGGAGGCCCATAGATTTATGCAGGAGGTTTTTGTTAAACCTTATTTGGGCTATAGAGTTTTCTGCTCCCTTAATATGAAAAGGAAAAATTTTCCCTCCAAAATCAAATCTTTTCCCAATTTTGTTTCTAGTTCATGACCAATAGAATATTTTCAGGCCTCAAAATAGATTTACATTTCATATGGACACAGGCTCTGGTTGAGTCTTATTTTATCATCTGTTCTTAACTTAATGATGAGGCCAAGGAGCAAAGTTTGGATCCAGTTTTGGAGGAGGAAAGTATGTGTTGCAATGAAGGCTGTATTTGTGATGGTGTTAAGTTTTTGGCTAAATTTAGCAAGTCTACTTTAAGATTCAGAAATGACATTTTTTTGTGTAAAGAATTGATACAAAAGTCCATATGCTTTTAAATATATGGATTTCATTTAGAAATCTGACAGCCAGAATTGAAAACACTTAGCTGTGACACAGAATTACTCTGTTAAATATCAGGGAGAAGAATTAGCAAAGATGGGAACCAGATGCAGGAGCATGTTTTAGATCAATCCCAGCATTAGAGGGGAGTGCTTATTCCCTCACCTGTGCAATGGCTGTTCTGCACTGGAGCTGATCAGCTTTCCTGCAGCTCTCCCAGCAGGCAGCTGCCCTGACAGCATCACACTCCTGCTGCCTCAAGAAGGCAGAGCTGGAAGGATAAAGCTCCTGTTTACATTTCCAATGTTGCTCTGGCCAATACACTGAAAGACAGAAAAACAGGCATGTAGAATTTGTAAAAATCCAACAGCTTTTCATGTTGGTTCCAACATTGGATGCCTCCTTGTTTATTTTCCTGTAGCACATGTGTTTGAACAAAACCTGTGACTACTGCAAGGGGCAATTATGTGCTCTGACAGTGGTGGCTTTCAGTGCTTAAAACAAAGCTTAACAAGCACATAACATCCCTGTCGAGTGTTTTCAGGAATTGCTCTGTAGCAGCAGAGGGAAGGAACGAGCAAAGGCAGAGCATGTTCTGCCTTCTGCCTGACTTGAGATAAATGACAGTAATCACATAGACAGTAATCTGGCCTTTTCTGCTCTGCCCACCTGCTGCTGCTGTTGTCATGCTCTGCACTCTGCTGCCATCCTCCGTGACAGCAGCGCCTCCAGCTTGGCACTGCTGGGAATAATTAGGGGTGGCACAGCTCTGCAGCTGCTGCAGTGGCACTGGGGGCACGGGCAGAGAGGGGGCACAGAGCTGGGCTGGAGCAAAGCTGGCAGGAAACTGGCTGAGCTGTCATGCCTGCAGCAGTGGGGGGTTTAACTGTAGCGTGATCTGAGGGCATGAAAGGGAAGTTTCTCCATCTGGGCAATGAGAGGCTGGAGGGCAGCCCTGCAGACAGAGATCTGGGGGGGCCTGGTGAATGACATGTGAAATATGAGTGAGCACTGCCCTGGCAGCCAGGAGGGACATCTCTGTCTGGGGGGCATCAGGGACAGCATGGCTGGCCAGGCAAGGGAGGAGATTGTTCTCTGCACTGGGGCAACCTCACCTTGAATGCTGTGTTTGGGCTGCCACAATGTTAAAAAGACATGGGGCCTTTAGAGAGTGTCCAGTGGAGGGCAACAGAGATGGTGAAGGGCCTTGAGGGGAAGTTGCATGAGGAGAGGCTCAGGGCACTTGTTCTGTTCAGCCTGGAGAAGAGGAGAACGAGGGGAGAACTCATGGTCATCTTAAACATCCTCACAAGGGGAAGAGGAGGGAGAGGCGCTGACCTCTTTGCCCTGGTGATCAGTGACAGGACTTGAGGGAATGGCCTGAAGCTGTGCCAGGGCAGGTTTAGGTTGGGTTGGGTACCAGGAAAAGGTTTTTCCCCCAGAGGGTGGTTGGGCACTCCAGCCTGCCAGAGCTCAAGGAGCATTTGGATGATGTTCTCAGGCACAATGGGATTTTTGGGGATGATTCTGCAAAGGGCCAGCAGTTGGCCTTGATGATCCTGATGGATCCCTTCTGATTTGGCATTCTATGAGTCCATCAAGTCCATGACTGTGTTACAGGGGAGAGAACAGGAAATTATGAGAAATCCAGCCACAGTCAGAATGTAGCTCTGATGGCAGGCCTTGGCATCTTCAAGTACAGTCATGATCCTTTAAAATTACCTCTGCCCTGTGCAAGGGGAGCCCTTCACAGCAATAATGGCTTCTGTGGAATTGTCCAGGACAGAAATCCTCCTGATTTCTGTCCGGATTTCTCCTGATAATTGAAAGGGCAGGCACTGTCAGATTTCAACCTGTAGCGCATCTTAAAACTCTTCAATACATCCCAGCTGTAATCAATAAAGAAACACAAGCCTTTAAGTGTGGAGTAGGTTTTGTTAAATAACTGTTGGTAGGAGATTTAAGAATAGAAATCCTACTGTAGCTAATAGAAAATTTGTTTGGGATATGGAGAATATGTAATGAATGAGCAGGTAAAGAGAGCAGGGTAAAAAGTAGCAACTTGTAGGACATAGAGGTCTCCCCAGGCTCTGAGTTCACAGGCTAAATATTGAAAGACATTTCTAAGATGTATAAATCTACATGTTTGTTCTGAGGATGACTACACTGTCTTGTGTGTGTGTATATATGCATACATTTATATGTAGTTTTATATATGCACACTTTAACACATATTCAGTGTAAAATTGTACACTGCCATGACAGTGTCCAATCATTTTGGGCTGATGGATTGAAGCACATGTAATACAAGATTAATTTTCCAGAGTAGATAAGCTGGAACTGATCTTAAAATATGAAATAAATAGGGAGAGTCTCTTTCTGTATCTTTACTGTAAGTTATTATTTGGAAACTTCTGACATGGAAGATGCTTAGGATTTATCATCCATCAGTGCCAGTGCCATGGGTAGACCTCTGTGAATCATGGTTTTGAGTTCTCCCGTAGTTTCTCTTGCTCACTTTTGACTTGCTTTAATCAGTCCTTGTGTGGCATCCAGAAATAAGCACCCAGACCTGAAGCCTTCTGTAGAATGCAAAGATGATTTTGCATGTTAACTTTTCTTATACAAATCAATATTTCAATATAAGTTATGATTTTATTGTGAAGTAATCTCTAAACTAGTGCTCCTACCAGTTTAAATATTTTTTCATCTAAGTCTAGTTTTTCTATATTTGCAGCACATAACAACTCCTTATGTACATTACTGAAGTAGAGTTCTACAGCTCTAGTCTTTTCTCTCTCTGCTACCAGGTCCTAAAAAGAAATTAGATTGGTGTGAGAGGATTTTTTTTCCACAACAAATCTCTGCTGGATGTTGATAATTACCTTCTATATAGTTACAAACATCTCATAATTTGTTCCAGAAATTAAAGTTAAACTGGCTGCTTCTAATTCACTTAATTCTCCTTTAATGTTTTTTAAGAAATAAAAAACTAGAGAATGGGTAAGATATTACACATCACATCTACCTTTCTTGATGAGTTATCAAAATAACTGCTAAAAGCTCTAGAACTCATCAGTCAAACCTTTAGGTTTGGTCTGGAATGAAGCTCATTAGATCTAGGAAATTTGAAAACAATTGAATTTAACTAATACTTGTTAATTGGGGGAGTTTTTTCCATTCAAAGACTTAGCTCTTGATCTTCTGTGACTGGAATCAGAGCTGATATCTGTCTGATGAAAGCTTGTCTTTTGTGATGATCAACACACAAAAAAGCATTAACAACTCGACCCTTTTGACCTCATACATCAATGACTTTCATGCTCAGTTTCACAGCAGAGTACTCTTGAGCCTTCCTTTATTGTTCATCTTTTTACTGAATGATTTCTTAATGTTCCTTGCTGGTTACATCCCACTTTGTACCCTGAACACTGTTAGTGAGTAACACTGTATATTAATGTAATCTTCTTGGGCTTTAGTACATTTTCGTGGTAATCTGATTTGGTTTTTACTGCTGGTTTGCTTCCTTCTCATTTCTCAGGTCAGTGAAGAGCTCATGGTCTACTCAAGGTTACTGTGTCACTTGTCTTCTCTCCATCATGAAACAGCTGGCACATAAGGCCATGAGAATTATTTCATTAAAGAGCTTCCATCTCTCCTTAATGCCTTTTTTCCTTAGACCATCCTCTGGAGACCTTTCCTGCCACCCCTCTGGGATTGCTGAAGTGTACTCCCTTGAGGTCCATTCCTTTGACTTTCTTGTTGTGCTGCCTTCCTATTCTAGGTTGTTAAGAGTGGAAAAAGGAAAAACTCTGAATACTTTTAACTTTTCCCCTGTATGCAGTGCCACCAGATTTTTGTCATATTGTCCCAGATTTTACATACAGGAGGGTTTTCATTCACATCCCCGCCTTTCTCAGGTGCCCAAGTTCAGATATTAGTTTCTACCAGCTCTTGCAATAGTTGATAAGAAGTCATGGGATATGTGTTTGTGTTAGCAGTGTGGATTCACTTCTTGCTTTGAGTTACAATCTAGCAAAGCCCCTCAAGTGAATGTACCTAATGTAGGGTTTTAAATTTGGTGCTTAGATTTTGGCACTATTCCATGCGATGCCCTTCTTTGTACCCTCCCCAAGTCCATTTTAGCTTTACACTGTGTTGCAATGTCTCTTTGGGACAGAAGTGGAAGACCTGAAAGCAAAAAATGTGATGTGGGAAGTCGCAATGCACTGTGCAATTTTCTGCTTTCTCGCTGATAAATTCTTGTGTCTTCAGTGTGCTCTGGCATGCAGCGCAATTTGTCCATGCAGCAGTGATGATAGGTTGTCCTGAGCTAATAATCAGGACTCCTTTGTTTAGACTCCTCAGCCTTTTAGGGAAGTCTTAAGAAAGAGTTCTTATCTCTTTGTCAGTTTTTATTCGTGTTTTATCATAAATGGAGAAAGCTCTTAGTCTTGAGAGTGATCACATTAAGGGTGATCACGTTAAGAGGCAATCCAAGAGAAGAAAAATAATCAGTGCCCTTTGCAGTGACAGCTTGTCCTGTGCATCTCAAGAAAACGGGTAATGGAATGTTGCAAAATACTTAGAAAAGGAAGACTGCCTTTCCTGTCATACATCTGAGACCTTTGTGCCACCAAAAAGCAGCACCTCTGGCTTTGCACTGGAGTTCTCTCAGCCTTTCTGCATCGGTGTGCAATTTCACACTCTGTTTGTACCCTGTACCTTCCACCTTGCAGTCAGGACACCACCCAGAATGGGATTTCAGGCTGCTATCCTGTCTCCCACTTTCCATCTTCTACTGGTTCCTCACCATATAGAAAAGGCTTCTTTCACATTGAAAACTGGCTGGCAGGATCACAATTGCCTTGTAGAAAAATGCTGAAGAGAATGAACTTAGCTCTTCAGCTTTAGAGCAGTGTTCTGAATGATTTAAGTGTGATTATTTGCACCAAAACTATTAATTAACTCTCATGCTTGAGGGACTGGGACTGTTTTCTGGTGACATATGCAGTAGGAATTGTTCCATGGCAAAATCAGAGGCTGGAGGTTGGTTATCACCTCTTGAATGTTTGTAGTAGTAAAATGTTATCCCTCTCTCAGTATGATCTGTAATCTTTCCCTGCAAAATATAACACGCCCTTATGGACGTTTTAATTCAATTTAAGAGTTTTCTTGACTTTGTTTAATGGTGGGGATTTTTGTGCTTCAAGATTCCCATATCCTTGCGTTAGGAATTTGCTTCATCATGTTGTTCTAACTTTATGACTGTTTCAAGATCAGTTTTAAGTAATCAAATGAATATAGATGCAGTAGAACATCTCACCTACCTAGAACTTTTCAAGAGGCCTTGCAGCTGATTTCAATGAAAGTACCCTCTGTTTATTGGGAGGGTACTCTCAATTTAGCAGACATTTTTTCCCCCCAATATTTTTTTTCCTATGTCAACAAGGTATAGCCCAGTGAGATTGGTGACTCCAGCTCTGGGACACTACAGAATGTTCTGTACTATGAGGAACTCCATGGAACTATTCATTAATATTTCCATGAAAATGATATTTTTTTAAATGAGTGGATTCATCAAAACTGAAGCAGTTCACGTCACAAGTTAGTTTTGATTAATTTTTCAAGACAAATATTTTTGGGGGAGAAGAAATTTTCCAAATTTGTAGTATATCTATTTGTATTTTTTTTTTTTAATTTAAAAATATTTCTTTTTCATTTCAAGATGACCTTTTCTTTAGAGAGCTAAGCTAATTATCATTAACAAGTTCAATATTTAATAGTTTGAGTAATATGAATGGATTTTTTTTTTTTGCTTCTTCTGGGATAGAAAATTATATTTCTGCATAGCCACAGATGTTGACTGTCATTGACTGGCAGAGGAGCCAAGAGCCTGAATTGAAGCATAATACAGAGTTTAGTGAGGGTTTCATGGTAAGAAACTTCTTGCCTTTTTCTATTCAATTTCACAGTCTGGGAAAAAAGAGCCCCTTGCTACACAAGATAATTACTGTAGCTTTTTTATAGTTGTATTTGAGTTGTAGATCAGCCACTCTTTTAGCACTGATAGCAATTCCTTCAGAAACAAACCTGACCCCTAAATTGAGAATGCTTGCCATAAGTGCAGCACATGCTTTCAATAAACTTTTTATTCCTTTTCCCCCCTTCTCATGAGATTTTCATGCGTGTTTTGTGAGTGCTTACTAGGCTGTGGACTGAAGTGGTGTACTATTATGTTAATGTTTTGAACAATTCCTATGGGAGATCCAAAAGATCTTGTATTCTGCAAAGTAAGTAAGTATCCGAAAGATGTGCAAGTATTTATTGCAGAAAGAGCTTTTCTAAATGAACTCAGCTATCTAACAGCAAATGCCACAGCTATTTTTGTTAGACTCTCAAAAATCTTGTATTTCTCAAGGAACATCTGCCAGGGCAAGAACTGACTTGAGTTTTCCAAAGCACTCTATCTAGAAAATATAAAATTTCTTAAGCTCATCAAACCATAGGTATTCCTTGTAAAAAACCTTGTATTTTCCTACCAGGATATGATATCCACCTTTTGTTTAAGGCTGCTGTGTGTTGATCCCACCACTCAGAGCCCCTCTTTCTTGATACAGAGCTACTGAAGTTGTAAATTCTGCAATACTTAGTGGGTGGAAGTTCACTGTCAACTGATCCTCTTTGCAATGTGCAAATCATTTACCTTCTCTCTTCAGGATCAGTGCTGACTACTTATTCCCTACCCTCAATTCTGATATTTTCTTCCTATTGCTTATTTATGCCCTTTTCTGTAGCTCTGCTTGTGATGAGTGTGGAAATTCACAAGGGGATTTTTGAGTGGTGCATAACTCAGGCACAGAGATTCTCACAATATCTGTGGATCCTTTGGTGCATTTATCTGGTCTCCTTCTGCACAAACTATCCAGATTCCTCCTTTCTCACTAAGTTTCTTAGCTCCATGAGGCCTCTGAGAACTAAATTAAGATCCAGCTTTGCTCAAAGGGCTTTGAGCCTTTTTGTTTGTTGCATGTTTCTCAGTCTCTGTGCCATGTAAGATAAAGGCTCAATTTCTGACCTCTGTCTCCTTGTGTGGATGCTCATCACTGTTCATGTCCCAGCCTTCTGCACAGTCTGTGGAAAGCTCCTTTTGGCCATCCTGTCTGTGGAAAGTCTCCTTTTATCCTCAAGGGAAGCATCAAGGTTTAAAGAGTGTCCATTTTCCTTGACTGGGATGTAGAGAATGATATGAGGGATTGCTCTTGTGTGCTGAAGCATCCCATGGATCACAAATTTCAGCATTAATAATCTCTAGGTGCACAGATTCCACTTGGTGTTAAACCTGAAGCAAAAAGGGATTATCACTTAGATAAAAGTCTAATTCTGTGTTTTGGAGGATCCTGGGAGTAGGTGGAAGAGATGGGGGGTGCTGAGGAGTCAAAATAAAGGTCAAAGTTTGTAAAGGAAAAATGGTGGAGAGGAAGAGGAGGAAGAAGCTGCTGTGAAGTTCCCCTTTCAGTAGCATAGCTAGAACTCATGGCTAGAGATTCAGGTTTCTTGTTCCCTCACCCATGGCAGACAAGCCTGACTTAGGGAGTTTAGCCTGCATTTTCTTATCAACTGCAGTACATTAGCACTGATCTTATAAAATAAGGACAAAATCAATGTCAGGTAACATCAGGATACACCAAGATTCTAAGTCAGTATTTACTGTTCTGCCTGTGGATGTCATTGAGGTCCATACTGTCCCAGCAGCTACTCTTCATTTCTCCAGCATTGTACCTTCACTCATCACCTTGACATACTTATTATATAAGAAAGCTGAAGTCATACATTTTTTCCTGTGTAATCCTTGCCAGTTGTTCCATTTAAGTCTCCCTGCACCTTCCCATGAGATGCTATATACATTGAGGATCTTTGTGATGAGGCAGACACAACAGCAGATGAAGCCTTGATAATATTAAAGGAGCCCTGGAAGTCTTTGGGATGCTTTTGGACAGTGAGGGAAGAGCAAAAGGAAGCCCCTATGATGAAAGAAGCAACATGAAATAATCCACTAGAAGTACATTGTATCATTTTGGGGAAGATATGTATTCTCAGTCATGTGACAGATAATTTAGGAAAAGAGGTAGAGGAGGACCTGCTGCAGTTGTACATCTAAATGCACAACAGCACATCCATCAACAGTGCTACTTGTGAAAGATTCCTGCATTACTGAGGGGATCACACAACTGAGCATGTCCAGAAATAATTTCATCACATTTTTATTTCCAAGAGACATGAAATGATTTTAGTGGCAAGGGTCTGGCACTGAAAAAATCAGGTGCCAGTTTGCAATTAGTTGGCTTTGTGTTCTAGGATAAGACATCTAACTTCCCTGAGCCTATGTTTAACCATCCATAAATGAGAATAATTCTCACACATCTTCCAGGCTGCTGGAATGTTTAATTAATTAGTGTTTCAAAACTGTTCTGGATGATGCAGATAGGAGGCACAGTAAAGTGCTGCTATTACTTCTTAACACTATGTGTACCTTCCATCTATTTTATTTGTAACTGCAAAAAGCCTATTTGCTGCAAGGTGTTTTATTCTGTCACCCTATACTGCCTTCCAGCCAGAAAAAAAGAACTGAGCCAGACACTGAAGCGTTTACAGACACTTTTTGGTAGTTGCTGCAGTTAATAGAAACTCCAGTTGCTTTAAGAGAAGTTTCAGTTTATGGCTGTGTTTGAATTTAACATGCCATGAAACCATTCTGACATGCACAGAGCCTGAAGCTTTTGCTGCTCAAACCTTTCTCCACAAAGCTGAGAATCTTAATGAGAAATGAAGGCCCTGAGCTAAAGATCTCACAACAGGCTGCTGCTGTAAACAGAGCAGAAACTGCCCCCCAAGGTGAGAAATTCTCTTTAAAAGATTACTCTGCTGTGGAGATGGTGCAATGCCAGTGCTTTTGTTAGTGACCAAATCATTTGGAGCCAGGTACTTGTTTTGGCAGTCACCATATGATAAAGAAGGAAAACCCCACAGCATTTTGGAATGCTTCTGCAGCAGTGCTCTGGCCACTATGAGAGCACCAAAGTTAAACTCTTCCACTACTGGATCTTCTCTTTCCTGACAGTTTATTTAATTCTTGCACTCACCAGCCCCTTTTCCCCTCTGAAGCGTACACTGATGGTTGTTGGATGTATTCATTAATGGCATTTTGCAGAAGAGAGGTCAGTGTTAACTCTGGCTCACTTCTGGTATCAGAACATCTGAGATAAAGGTCTGGCCTCCATTTCACCAGGGGGATGCTGAGGGCCATCATGGGCAGCAGCACAGCCCTGTCCTTCCTCTGCCTTTGGGGCAGGCAGGTGAATCCTGCACTCATCACATTCAGAGCAACCAAGCTGCACTCAGTCAAAGTCTATTTCTGGTATTTGGGTTATTTACAAAGAGATATTCAGTGCAATGCAGAAAATTTAGCCTGAATTCTTGGTTTGTTAAGCTCCTTCACAAAGTTGGCTGTGGTCTGCATAGGACATTTTTAGAGGGGTGGCTGCCCCCAGCCAGGTATTCTCGTGTGGCCACGAGCTACATCAGCAACCCTCACTTTTTGTTTTCCAGAGGGAAATCTGAGCTCTTTGGACAGACTGAGGAGGAAGAGGGTTAGATGCAAAAAGCTGATTTATAATAATCTCTGTTACTCTGCAAAATAATGTCTTGAAATAGAACTACATAGTAATATTGTGGAATTAAAAATTCATACATAGTTAGAACGTGTCATTTCTCAAGGCAGTAGCAAAAAATTGTGGACTGGGTGCATATCTGATTAGTGCTAATTTAATGAGGGTGCAGAATCTCTAACTTACCCCTGCTGCTTTGCATCAGAAACACTGGGGATGATTCTGATTTTGCTAAATGAAAACATTTAAAAAATATATACACACGTTTATATCTAAAAGTACACACAATTATGAACACACATAAATACATAATTTAACATGTACTAAATACATATGAAAGATCTGGAGAGAGACAATTATTTCATATTTGTGTTGTTGTTGCCAAAACTGAATGAACAGTAAATTAAACAATGCTCACTGATCATTATTGTAATCAAATTGAATGTAAATATTTTGGCAGACACTGATTTATGTCAACAATTATCAGTAAAAATGTATTTGTTCTTTTACTGAAAAGCAATTTTCACATATGTCACCAAATTTAGCTACCCCAGGGCACGTTTTCAGTGTTAGGTGTGTGTGCAGTACATCAACTGAAGAAGTCCCAGCTGTCTTTAATAAATTAATATGAATTATTTAACAGCTGCTTGGATATTTGTACCTGCCCTACCTCATTGCTCAATATGGAAAGGTCCTTCTTGTTCCATAATCTTTTCAATTTTGTGCCAGTTTGGTAGATTGGGAGAAGAGAGAGCCGTACATAATTGTGTCTGTCTGGAAAAGGATTTGCAGTCTCTTCTGACTGCTTATTTTGGGGATTTATTTGTCCCATACACTCATGTGCTGTTTGCTCTGAATGCAGATGGCACAAGTGACAGCAAAAGTGCCCACTGACATTTTGGCTGATAGAAATTAAAATTTATTAATGGTGACCTGCAGCCAGAAACTGTCCCTGTACCTGGGGCCTTGGTCTCCCGTTTTACCACACTGCCTGCTCCAGAGCTGCACTGAGAATTTCCTCTGACTGTCCTTGACTTTTCTTAGTATTTAGATGGTTTAATTCAGCTGACCATAACATAGAATCTCCTCTTCTGTCCTCCTTGGCTCTCTCAGTTGCTTGTTAAGGCAAGAGAGCTCATCCAAGATATTTGATTTCTTGTCTGTTATAGTTGACTTTTTGCAAATGGAAAGAAAAAGGCCCCCCCAAACTGTTTGCAGCTATTTTTGACAAATGTTTGTCAGAAATTAATTCAAATCCCTTTATTTTTGTGACTTATTTCTTGTCCACAAGGAAAGTTTACAGTTAGACAGTCAGTATTACCAGTGGCTGTGTAGTCATTAGTAACATCTTTATCTTTCTGAGGAGAGAGAAATAACTTCAGTAAATCAGATTACCCATTAGTTGGGTGGAAGATTGGTTTTAAAGGTTGTTTTTTTCACCCTTTCTCTCATAAAGGGAGAAGGGGGTTTGGAAGGTGGCAGCTTTGAATACCTAAGAAAAGAGCATGACTCACCTTGTTATTGCTCCTGAGCAGGGCAGGTTGGGTGCTTCAGGAGTGTAACTTGGCGATCAGAAAGGATCTTCTCCTGTCATGGCCGTTCCAGTAGCAGGGCATTCTCCTGGATTTAGTGACACTGAGTGACAATTTGCCATAAATTCCATGTAATCATGAGGATCCTTTCAACCTCATTACAAGTTATGATGGAAGTTGCAGGAATTCCTTTGGAGCATCTCTGAGTTTCTTTGTGCTAGAGTTTCTAGGAGTTGGCAGGGGGCTGGTCTATCAAGGAACCTTAAAGTGAATAACATGACAACTGAAATGGAATGAAAATGCCATTTTTCTGTTCAGCAGTATGAGTTTCTTAACAAATGTGGCAGAGCTGTGCCATAACTGAAGCTGGAAAGTTGCAGGAGGCTTTACAGACAGAGCGTTTCTATTTTGCTATTTCTAGTTTTTTGTAAACAGTATTACTAGGGCATCTCCAAGAGCAAATAAAACAAACAATTTGACCTTCCATAACTTATCAATGGAAGTGGATGGATGTTGTTGATTTGGAATACTCCATGGAGAAATCACTGAGCTCTAAAACCCTTTGCTAGCAACAAACACGAAGCAGATGCCATGTTGTTTGTTACTGGTGACACCTTCAGAAAGCAGAGAATAGCAAACAGATTTTCTCTGTACCAGTGGGACCCACATAGCAAAGTGCATATTTGACACATATGAGAAGAGAAAGGAGTGCTCTCCATGTGCCATCACTGAGAGATGCTGAGAGGGGCAGGGTGGAGACTGTGAGTAAGGAGAAATGGAGGGGAGCATGTGAGCCTGGGCTCTGGAAAGGAGCAAGTGGAAGAATTGTAAGGTCATTGCAGGAAAGAGGACTTGTTTAAAGCTGTAACAGAATGACTCAGAAGATAAGCAGTTGGGGAGATCAAATGTAAGCTGAAAAGTGCAGTGTTGGAAAATAGAAATTTGGGGCATCCCTAATTATTTGTATGATACAATGGAGGTGTCCTTGCATGTGTGAGAGATTCCAGGGTAATCGTGAAATTTTATGTAATTTTCCAGGGTATCCTGAAAGGGCTGAGCAGTGAAAGTTTTGTTTGGAATCCTTTCTGCTTTGATTAACCTTGAAACACATGCAGGGTGCCTGGAACTTGTGGCATCACATGGCAGCATCCTCAGTGGCAGTCTGAATGAAAAAATATATGGTTTGGTGTGAGGCTTGAGTTGGATGTCCTGGCTTCGTTGAAAGGAGTGAAATTTAACATGCTAAAGTAAGACATTTTTCTGTGCAACATGCAATTCAACCTGTCTTGCAATGGGCAAATAGGTTAGAAGATTGGATGTGTGTTTGAATAAAAGTAGTGATTAGTCTGGTTTGCATAAAGGTATAAATGTCAGCTCCTTGTGTTTTAAGGAACTTGTAGCTGGCATCAGGAAGAAATTGTGCATGCATGCAGCTGGTTTATGTTACCAGGATCTTCAAGACTTCGTGGAGGTCAGGTACTGAGATTTAGGTTTTTCTATAGCTCTTTTTTTGCCTTTTGCAAAAAGCAGTAGCTGACATTGTTGCTGAAATGTTTCTGTCTGTATTAGTTGTGGAATGGAAAAGGGAAAGGAAAGCTTAAAGCAAAATTTGGGAATAATCCCTGAAGCCAAGTCTCCTAGTCCTGCAGTCAAACCACAGAGTAATGCCTTTTATAGGCTGGTAAAACCCCATTTTACAATGGCTCTTTCTTACTTGAGAGGCTGTTCTAGGATTTCCATTCTTTTTTGTTAGAAATCTTTCTTCTAATTTCTGTTAGAGATCATCAGCACGAGCTCGTTCTTGAGCCACAGTGTTCTTTTGGTTAAAAAGCTCTTTTCTCTCCCTTGTATATACCATGATTTGTGTAGAGGCATCACATGGTGTGATGTTATTGCTGGCTAGCCTCAGGTGAAGGGATCACACACCAAACCTGCCTTGGCATGAGTGGGAAGGCTTCCCTTACAAGAGGAAATTATGTAGCCTCGTGTTTGGGAACTGTTAGAAGGATTTGAAGCAGCACAACTTTGAGTGTTGATCAAGTCCATGTTTATTCCACTCCTCTAATCAGCAGGGATGAGTCACTCTGCTGTGCAAACCTGGGCCTGGCAGCAGCTCCAAGGACAGAAGTGATGCTGAAGGGTCATGCTGCTTGTCTTGCCCAGTCCAAAAGCAGTTTCTGTTTGTGAAAGGATCTACACACTTGACAGGAAGATTGTGTCCATGCTGATGTGAAGCCTCGGCCGTGTGGTGGGATGCAGCAGTTTATTAGCAGAACTTTTTACTGCCGCCATGAGAACAAAGGAGATGAAGATCACATTGAGTAGCCTGACCTGTCTTGAGAGGATGTTGGGCCAGCCAGAGTACCTGCCTTGGCATTGAGGCCTGGGAGCTTTTCCCTATTTTTGCCATTTTTTCTGTTAACTTTGCACTCCTTCAGTTCTGTCTGTCGTGTCTGTCATTCCTGGTGGAGCAGGAAAAGGCCTTAATGGCAGGGCTGGGCCTGCTTTCCTTTCCTTTTGATTAATTTAGGCTTTTTGATTAAATGGCAGCTTTCATCCCTTTCAGCAGTCACTTTGTGACAAGGCAATTTATAGATGCATTGGCATTATATGATTAGGACAAGCACAGTAAATAACAAGTGAGAGCAGTGATTTATTTTGATATTTAAACAGATCCTACTCCAAATTCCAAGTTTATGCTGTTTTCATATACAAAAATATCTTTTATTTGTTTGCTGACAGTCTAATACTTGGTGCATCTTTCAACGATAACTGTTGCCATGCAATTCTGAACACAAAAGACCAAACATTCAATATTTCTGTGAAATTTGGTCTGTATTTCTGCAAAACCCAAGCTAACTAGATAAAGAGAAGGAAAGGTTAGAATATCAACAACTCTTTTGGCGTTTCTATCTCACACCAAATGTGCTGATAATTGTCATGTTCTGGTTAATCAACAGCAGTTAATCTCCAGATACCAGTGTAACCATCCCAAACTCAAGGTTTACAGCCTCTCACTGGACACATTAACCCAAATGTGTAGAGACAGATATGTGCTAGTGACTGAAACAACTGCTGGAGTTGGTTAGATATTTTCTGGAAGTATTTCCCTTCTCCAAAAGTGATTTCAGCAAATTTGAAATACTTGAAAGATGTGTGTTAATTAGACAAAATAAATAAAATAGGGGAAGAACAGAAGCAGAACATCCTACCATTTTCTTTCCAGAGTTTTGGAACGGAGTATTTTGTTTCTTCATTATGAAATGTTTGTTTTGTTTCCAACAGCTGCATTGTTGTTATAAAACAAAAAGATGGAATTCGGATGAAAGGAAAGATTTGACTCCCTGTGAAAAAAAGAAGGATTTACTTCATTTTTCTGGGGGAATATCAAGAACTTTGGGCTTCCTTGCTTCTGTTGAGGATGTGGTTAAGTGTTATAGAGTTGAATTCTTCTGGGAGCCACAGGCCACACCGGCCCTGGCTGCAGAGCAGTTTTGTACAGTCCCTCAGGAACAGCTGAAGGATGAGTAAGATGAGTGAGGAAATTCCTGGCATTATGTGATGTTACCTTCACAAATTCATATTTGGGCACCTCCTCTGGACAGGCAGTAATATGAAGCACGCGGGCCCTGAAGTGGTACATGTGGGTAGGGATATTTTGAAGCAAGTGTTGGGAAGGCAGGACAAGAGAGTCACTTTGGTATTATTTGGTGTTGTAGGTGCACATAACAGAGCATAATCAGTGAATTGTCACCTCCTGGTGCCTGATAACAGGTTAGCTGCAGCTCTGGATACTTTCCAGCAGCTTCTTCTAGAAAGCAGCTCTCAAACTACCAACCCAGAAGAAATAATAGCATTTAGAAGCTCATGAAGTTGACAAGGCTGAAGGTAAAACATGTTCACCCACCTAAGAACATGCCATCTCTGGGAATATTTTGAGCAGATCCTGCCCCTGTCCTTACTGAAACAGCTCCCTCAAATGTGGGATTTCTTCACCCTTTGACTTGTTTTGCATTTCCAGGGGCAAATATTGGAGCAGTGTGTTGTTCTCACTTTGTCATTGTCTATAAGAACAGTTCTTGGGTCTTCTCTTTCCTCATGAGAGACTCTGCAGGAGTGTAATTTTTCTGCTCTCACTTTTGTTTTACATGTCGTACTAATTACCTTGGTTTTGAAAAAGGCTGGTTGGTCTATTAGTCTTCTACTGGTTTATTTGTCTGAAAACTTTAAGGGTGAGATAAAGAAGCAGCTTTCCCTATTTAATGTGATAAATGGGTGTTAGTTTGAACAAGGACTCAAATAAAAATAAAAGGTTAATGGCAGACTACTACCAAGAAATAAAGGCAATTTTGAGGAGGGGTTTAAATATGCAAGAATGGAAGACTGAAATGTCATGAAAGGACTGAGACATCACACCCAGATGGCTGTACATGTTTGCCTGCAGATGTCTACAAAGGTCACCCAAACTGTCATGCAAAGATCTGGGGTTCTGTGATTCCAGTGTATTTATGCTGATTCATGGATTAGAATAATGTCTCTGAAATTTCTTGAGATCTCTGCTAATGATAAATTCTTTCTTTAAAGCATTCTTTTCCTCCTAGATAGCTCTGATGTAAGACTCTCTGGCAGACTGACTAACATGATGTTTTAACCCTTGTTTGGGTTGTTCTGATTTCTCTCCTCTTCAGTCTTGTTAATAATCTTTACTGGATTTGCAGTTATAGAACTGAGTAGCAGAATTCATCTTGTTGTTATAGGGAAGTGCACAGTGCACCCTGGGTTTACTGAACTGGATTCTTGCAAATTCTGTGGATGGAGAAACAGCACTTTCTCTGCACTGGGGTGGGGGGTACAGTGGGGAACTTTACAGTTCCCTGTGAGATTTAATTCTGATTCCCTGAAGGTAAGGGGAGGAACCAAAATCTGCCAAGTTAAAAAGTTTCCTGTTGGAGAAAAGGTAGAATTGATGGATAAACAACCTAAAGCACAGACATCAGGTTTCAATAATGCTGTTAAATATGGAATACTTTGGCTGTTAGTTCCTGGCTTTCCCAGAGGAACTTGAGATTTTTTGTGCAGATCTCTTCATTGTAAAGCACAAATTCCCTGACAGGCTGGGTGATTTCTAGGGAAGATTTTTGTAGAGGCTTGCCTGTGGCACACGGGGAAGGGACTAGGAGGTGCCAGGAGGCAGCAGTGCCCTGCAGTGTTCCTGCAGCTCCTGACTCAACAGCTCAGGCAGATAATCCTCCATCCCTGCTGAGGTGAGGCTGTACCTTGGCTCAGAGCTCTGGCTGTGTCTCCATGAGTGCTTTTTCCTCTAGCACACGCTTCACTGAAGAACTCTGTGCTCCAAGAAGCAATAGTGAACCCCATACCCAACCCTCAGGTTAGGTGCTGTAACCAAAAGCCCTCCAGGTTTACCTGGTAGCCCCAAGGGCTGGCATAGCTCTCCTGCATGGAAATCTTAACTCCTGTAGGTTAAACATATATTTATTCAAATTCTTACGGAGCTGCAAGTTGAAGGATGCATTTTTGTCCTGGTTTCTGTCTGCCTGTTTAAGGATTTTGCTTCTTTGCTGTTGCTGTATGTGGTGGTTAGAGATTCAGACACTGGGACATCCGTGCTTGAGAGGAGAGTGTGGGTGTGTTGATGGAACTACCAGGAGGTACTATACATGCTAAATCTCAGGAGGCTGGAATTAAAAGATTTTTATTACCACATGAGAGCAGATGAGTTGAAATGGGTGTGCTACTTACAGAGCTCAGGTAAGGATTTCTTATTAACCCTTTTCACATGACTTGTTCCATTATGCCTTTTTCTTTTGTGAAGAGAACAGTTAGATACAGTTGTAAATATTCATTTTATAGTGGGCATAAATCAAAATCAAATCAGATTTGAAAGCATGTATGTGAGGAATTTTGGATCCATTGTTAACAGACAATTCTTTACCCCTAAATGTATAACCACCCTCCAAAATTTAGACAAGCCAGAACACAAAATGAGAGTGTGTGTAAATCTGGATCTTCCTATCCAAGTTTGTTTCTGCTTTTGGCACTGACTTGTTAAAGTCAGATTTGCAGTAGCTGCCCAAACTGTGCAATGTCAGTGGATGAGCACGTCTGCAGAGCAATGCACAAATGCATTCAAGTGTGCATTTGCCCATGAAGAGGCTGAAATTGTCTCTCCAGATACTGGGTAGGTGTAAACAAGTGACAATTTCTGCACACATGAACAGAAAGCATTTATAGATAGTGCGAAAATGGGATTTTCTGGAGGCTGTAGGAAATGTGATCTTCAGATACTTCCTTAAGGCAGCACCATCTCTAAGCTGAGTTCACATCTTTTATCTCTGTGTAACCTTACTCCAGGTTTCTGGATCTTTTTGCTTCTGCTTAGGAGGTTGCATTGAAAATCTTTCTCTGTTATCCTTGCTATTAATTATCCTTAGGTGTCAGCCAGAACAGCAAGCTCTACATTTCCCCAGCTTCTGAGGGGAAGCAAGTCCTGGAGCAGGAATATGCAGGCAAGAACAAAGCAGAAACTTTGCCTGGGCTGATCCAAGAGCCAAATCCAGTTCCTAACTCTTGGTTTCAGCCCTCTATTAGTAGCTGATAATCCCATGCACCCAATTTTCCCTAGCACTGACTAGTTTTAAAACACTTTGGGTAGTATCAACATCTAAAGATGATTAAACATTGCATTGTATGGGTTCTTTACTGTCCCACAAGTCAGTCCTGTCTTCTCAAAATGTTTTGATCTGTAAGTGGAGAAATGTGTGAGGCTTTTCTGTAAATGTGATCTGGGAGCCAAGGTGGGCTGCTCTTGGTTGAAGTTGATGTATTGTTCTGAGGCACAACTAGACTTTGATTAACAGTTTTATTGCTAGTGCTCATGATACAGAGGAATGCAAATAAATGTTCTCCTCTCTTGCTGCAATACAACACACTCTCGTATTTTAACTAAAATATTTGATTCAGACTCATCTAGTATTTCTCATCACTAATACTATTATTATTGTTTTTACTGCATTTCACTTCCAGCCAGTTGTTTTTCACAGTAGTTTGCTAGTCCAGCTAGCCTGAGGTATGGAGTGAAGCTCTGCCAGCAGCTGCTGTTGCTGAAGACACAATGACCCACAGCTTTATCATTGTCAAATGACATTTCTAAGTGCTTGGGGACATTGTAATCAGGCCTGGGATATTTCCTTTTCTGTTTTCTACCTGATCTGGTAGGTAGACTAGAACAGGCTTTGTCTGTTTTGGTCCTTAATTAGGCAGATTTCCTCCCATGGCTGGAAGCAGTGTAAGCAGCAGAGCCTCCATCCCTGGGGCTCAGTTTTAGAGCAGCTGCAGGCTGTGTGCTCCTTCCCTATGCAGGGAGCTGCTTGTGTCCCTGCCACACACAGAAACAGCACATTCCCACACGAGGGAATGCTGTTCTCACCTGCAGGTCCTGCTTGTGTCTGCAGCCAGCACCTGGCTTTTTATATTGCTGCAAAAGGAGGGAATCTGTACTTTGGGTGACCAGCTGCCTTCAGTCACAGTTGAGCTGTGATTTTGATAGCTGTGCTGCAGAAGCTGCTGTGAGATTGCATAGATCCTGCAGGCAACTGAGTGGAAAATACATTGTGTGTGTTTGTATTGTTTTCTGTACCTCTAGAGAAGTTTGGCTCTGTGCATTGACACTCTCAAAGAGAGTATCTAGCAGTTTATCACAATCAGGAAAGGAACAGGTGCTCCTCAGGCTGATACCCCTGTCCAGGAGAGCTCTGGCATGGCTCCCTGCCAAAATAACTCATTGTTTGTGTAAGCTGGGCTGGTGCTGTATAGAGGAATAAACATTGTCCAAGAGCTGTATAGGAACAACTCAGAGCAGGGAGAATCCTTTCCATTCTCATTCTTCTTGTGTCTTTAGCTTGGTCTTTGAACTCATACCACCTGTGGTGGATTCATTTTTCCTTCTTGTCACAGCTGTTTCAAAGGAGGAATACTTAGAGCAAACAGCAAGTCCAGATGGAGTGTACAGGTCTCTAAAAATAATGTCTGTGGAACTGAGCATGCTATTTTAGCCCAAACAAAAGAGGTTCAAATGGGAGTAGTTGTAGGTTAAGGGCTTCAATGGCAAGAGTGTATCTTCAGGTACTTTTCCTCCTCACTCATATCTTCCACAAATTCCTCAGGTTTTTTGCATTGATTTTTACAAGGTTAGCAGCTTTACAGAAAGCCAGTAAGCCACATCTTGCCGCAACCACATTTCTTGGCTTCTGTGCAGTCAAAATCTAAACTTTATGCCCACATGGACTTTTAAAGCAGTTCCATACATATGCAATGATTTAAAAAGCTCTCCCACAGAGGGTTTCATGTCTGTATTATTGTTTTGTTTATACTAGTAGTAGTAGCTGACTAAAGATATATCAGTGTCTTCTGGGGAGGTTTGTCCTTTCTGCACATATGTACTTGTGGATGCATAACAATATACTTTTTTCTTATTTTTTAACTCTTAGGCTATTTATGTCATTGCATCTTCAAACCCAGCTTTGGTTTGGAAGCATTAAAAATTATTTCCTACAAGAATTTTTCAAACTTTGAATATAGGTATGGAATTCTTGAAAGATAAAGCTCTTTTTAAAGTGCTTTAAAATTGTGGATTTCTTTACGTAGTAGTGGTGCAAAAAAACCCAGCAATCAGCTTTTGCAATCCCAAACAAGTCCAGATTAAGTTACAAAATCAGCAACTGTAACTTTGGCTCCAATGTGCTGCATACAGTTTGTTTCACAAAGAGATGGTTTTGCAGATGGAAATGATTAGCAATAAAATGTATTGCAATAATGGAGCATGCTAAGGTTACATAAGTTCAAAAATACACAGTAAAAACAGATTGTCATTTGCCTTCTCATAGAGCTGACCCAATTAAAAATGGTCACTGTGCAGCATCACATGAGCAGCTGTCCCTTCAGTTCTCTTCACTTATCTCCTTTTCTTAATTTCTCCATTATTTTTCCTCTCCTTGCTTGATCTATCAGTTCTTCCCACTTTGTGTTTGCATATCCCACTTAGCCTCCGCTCTCGTGCTTCCACAGGAGATCCTTTATTCCTTCTCTGCGGTTCTCTGAGAAGGGATGTGCAGGAAAGACAAAAAAATCCTGTTGTGATTCACCCCAAAGTGCAACCCACAGCTCTTGAGGAGCAGTGCTGCTGTAGGGAGCTGGGAATTGGTGTGTTGATGTGCTGATAGATATGAAGGCTGCCCTTTGTGTTTCCTCCAGGAACGTCCAGACAGCAAATGAATCAGTGAGTGTAGAGGGCAGGTTCATTTAATGGTAAATCATGCCTTTCCCTTCCCACCCAAGGCATATAAAAGGAACTTTTCTCCCACAGCAGGGAAGAGGCAGGTGCAAATTCTGGGACTAAGGAAGATCTCCTGTGCCTGGCAGTATAAGCTGTTCCCTTATCCTCTGTTCAGGATGGCTGCTGGGGACAGGAGCACACATTGCACAGACAGTGTATTGCATTGCAGTTAGCCTGAAAAAGCCATTGGGCTGCATTAGTAAAGGATATAAAACTCTGTGTGAAGCTGCTCAATGAGGTTTGCAGTTAACAAGGCAGGATCAGCCCACTGAGGAGGGGAAAGATGTAAGAAATTACATTTAGATTGTCTTCCCTCAGCTTGCTTCATCAAGTGTGATTATCTGACTACCCTCTGTCTTGTTAACCATGTACAATAGCAAGTGTACAAAAGAAAAATAAAAGCCAACTTGCTCATTCAGGGAAGCACAAATAGGATAAACACCAGAGCTTCTGCATGGCATGGTGGTGCTTTGCTTTTACAGCTACCACAAGGTGGGAATCTAGGGAAATAGCCAATTTTATATTCTCCTAGGCATGAATTCTGACAGGCAAAGTATTACATGAAACTAGCAAGTGACAACAGGGCAGGCTCAAAGCAGTCACAAGAACTTGGCTTTTAACATGTCCTAGGAGACATCTGTGGATCTCCTTCATGCAGGGTGTCATGGATGATAAAGACTTCACAGAAGTTCAAGAAAGGCCTAATCCAAATGTGCCTCTCCTTGGTTTTAGTGACTCTGATCAGTGTGACCACCCTATGATGGATTGTCCTGCTTTGACTACAAATTTTCAAACAGCTCAGGGATTTTTTAGTCTGATGAGATTGTTGGAGAATGAGAACATATGACTGTGCCAGTGTTCCTCATGGTTCTGGTTCTCTTTTCTCATTGGGTGTCGAACTTGTGGTGTTCCACATTTAGAGTGCAATTCAGCTGCATAAGCTTGGGCATGTGCCCTTTTAGGTACCCAGACTTTCCTACCTGGCCTCCAAGGAGCTTGGCTCTTCATTAGGGACCATGGCAGATCTGCCAGTCCAGCATGGCTGCCTCAGAAAATTTTTCAAGTTTTTGAAAATGTCTTTGTTCAGAAAACTAAAACTTGTCCTTAAAATATGTTTTGTTTAGCAGTTTTTAGTACACTCACATTTGACTGTATGCTTTGAAT
Organism: Ammospiza caudacuta; assembly: GCF_027887145.1. Taxonomy (NCBI): domain Eukaryota; kingdom Metazoa; phylum Chordata; class Aves; order Passeriformes; family Passerellidae; genus Ammospiza; species Ammospiza caudacuta. The sequence goes on along the minus strand of NC_080597.1, from coordinate 5,313,225 downwards.
TCTTTATTTCCTTCCTTCCCTCCTTCCTGTTTTCCCTTAGTTCTTTTTGTGAATTTCTCTTCTTTTCACTTCCTATCAATGTCACCTCTTCATGGTGCTCTTCCCCCTTCTCCAACTCTGGTAATGTGGTTGTTCTCCACAAATAAAAATGGTTGTACTTGTGTGGTTCCCAGATGAAGGCAGGAATGATGAATCTCACTGCATGTTCTCAGAAGGCTAATTTATTATTTTATAATACTATATTAAAGAATACTGAACTCAACTATACTAAAAGGATACTTACAGAAGACTAAAAGATAATAATGAAAACTTGGGACTTCTTCTGGAGTCCTGACACAGCCTGACTGTGATTGGTCATTAAGTCAAAAACAATTCACGTTAAACCAATGAAACAATCTCCAAACACATTCTAAAGCAGCAAAACACAGGAGAAGCAAATGAAGATAATTTTGTTTTCATTTTTCTCTGAGGCTTCTCAGCTTCCCAGGAGAAAATCCTGAGCAAAGAGATTTTTCAGAGAATATGATGGTGACACTCCATCAAAAAGGCATTTTGGAGTATGGGTGCTGCCTTTACTTTGTGAGCTGAAATGAGCCTGTGGATTGTGTAGTGAGCTCTGTGTGTGTGTGTCACTAGAAACTGTAAACTGACACCTCCCAAAGAGCTAAATTACACAACAAAAGAAAATCCACTTCAGTTTTAGCCGATGACTTGGCCTTCCCACATGCCCACTAGCTAAATTGCAATTGGGATAATTCATTAATGAAATCATCTTCGAATAATAGTTGTTTGGATTGAATCAACTGCATCTGTGTACCTTCCTTCTGACTGCCTTGTGTTGGGAGTGTGACTCAAAGGCTGGGCCGTCGAGGCTGCTCTGAGCACTTTGCTGGCCAAGTGTGCAGTGGTAGTGGCTGTGGCAAGTGCCAACCCCACCAAAAAAAGAGCAGTCAGGAGCCCAGCCCTTCTTCTGAGCCATCCCCTTCCCCCTGCTTCCCTGCCTAGTCTCTATGACCCTGGGCACTGAAATGGCCAAGCTGTTCCAAATCCATGTCACCAAGGAATGGGTTAAAACACTGAAAAGAGAGAGTGGCTGTGTGTGTAATGCCTGCACAGCCACCCACGTCCTGAGCCCCAAAGGGAAAGCCTCAGATCTCCTTATATGGGGATCTCTTTTCAGAAGAAAGTGGTCAGGATTTGGCTGTGCCTGTGTGAGCACAGTGCTGTCACCTCCTGTGTCCCAGTGCTGCTTTCTCTGAGGCAGGAGGGAAGCTGTGGGGGTCAGGACAGCTCAAACTCTGCTGCTTTTAGTAGTACAGTGCACCCACAAAGAAACCTGGTGGGTATGATCTTTACTTTTGCAGCCTTTCTTGAGACCCATAAACCCTATTTGAATATTGTGCTGCTATAGATTTCCTGCTTCAGCTCTGTCCAAAATTTTTTTTTTGTTCTTCAATTTTTTTCTCTTACTGCTTTCCAGGCATGGGCACGTTTGTGTGCACAACAATACCCACACATGCACTCAACCCAGTACAGCTGGCCTGCACATGAGCACAAGGGTGTCTGAATGTGCTGGGGGCTTGGGATGATTATTTACATTTCCTTTTATGGGGATCTCTGCAAGTGTAGTTTTCTGGTGATTCATGTTTTGGCCAAGGCTTGAGTCTTTTTCAGCTTTTTCATTAAAAAAGCTGTTCTGTTTAGTGATACTTTGCATTTTTGCCCCGCTGACTGCCTTGAGCTGTGCAGTGCTGCGTGGTGAGGAGAGAAGAAAAAGAAAGCTGGGACACAGGAGTGTCTGGGGAGTGCAGTCAGGGCTACAGTCCTGCCCAGTCATTTCCCAGTGTCCTTCCAGAGCGACAAAAACAGTGACTTCCATCTTCCCTGCCTGCCACCCAGAGCCTGCAGCTTCTTGTTTCATTTCAGTGCTGTATCTGGGGTGAAAGGGGCTTTGCTCTACACACAGGCTCATCTCAGAGCCACGGCCACCTCTGCCTTTCTCTCATGGGTGAGTTCCCCTTCCTGCTGCCTGGAGTGCCCTGGGTGCATCCTGGCAGGCAGCCCCAAGCTGAGCTGGAGTTTGGCTCTCCCAGGCAGGTGTGCACTGGAGGGAGGTTCCTGTGGCTCTGCATTTTGGTTTATGTTCTTCAGGCTGTGCCTTTCCAGCAGGCTCACCCTGAGCAGCTGTATGGAATGAAAGCAGTGGTGTCTGTCCACCAGGCTCAGCAGCATGGGGGCTGCCAGGTCCCATGGCCTGTGAAGGATATGTCTGGCTGCATGTGCTGTGGTGGGGAAGCTGGGGATGAGCACAGGATAAGAGGGAAGCAGCTGCCAAGCTGTGTGGCACAGCTATCGCTGGGCTCTGGTGAGTTTGACTCCAGCACCTCAGTGCTTCTTTTTCTCTGTGTTTGATGTAATAGCTGTAAATCATGCTTCTCCCTCCACTCCCCCTCATTTCAGCTTCACTCTAAGTCCTAAACTGAAGGAAAAGGCAGGTTTTGCAGACACCAGAAAACCTTCAAGCTCAAGCCCAGAGCTTCTTTCATGGGAGACCTCAGTTCTCAAAGCAGGGGGATGGGCTCTGGAGCGTGGTTCAGCCACACATTGCCCTGAAACCTCAGCCTCGTGCTGGTACAGGGGAGCCAGGGAGCCCTGCCTGCCCCTGAGATGGCAGCTCCCATCTCCCAGGTGTGAAGGAGGGGCACTGTCCCTTCACTGGTGCTTTGACACCACAGAAAGCCTCATCTTGTGGCAGTGCATGTGCCACACTGTGAGCAGGCAGTCACTGTGCCAGGTATCCACCTGCAGTGTGAACCCAGCAGCACTTTGCTCTTAGAGATGCAGTCACTAAGTTTTATTTCCTAAATGAGATTGCAGATGGATCCTGTCTGCCCTGCCCTGGTTTTCTTAGCATCATGTGGTAAATTCTCTCTGCCTTAAGCTGACAATAGCCATAACTTCAGTTTCTCAGCAGAGGTTAGAACCACTGCATGAGAGCTGTGGGCAACTGCACAGTGATCCAGTGGGATCCAGCTGCTGCCCTTCAGTTCCATCAGTCAGCAGTAACTTACAGCTGATGCCTTCCTTTTCCACTGGTGATGCAATTGCTTCATCCCTTTAGAAGGACTTGAATTAATTTCTGAGGGATTGGACTTTTCTCATCAGGCTGTCTGTGACCCCTGACAGCACAAATACTGCAAACCCAGACTTGATTAATCATTAGGCTTTTAAAGAAGATTTCCAAGCCTAGCTGCCTGGATTACTGATACAACAACCTTTAGTAGAAAGGGACATGGTTGATGTTCACCTACATAAACAAACATTGCTATTTCTTCTCTACAAGACTAAGGTTTGGGAAGGGCTTTTTAGTTGTGTTGAGTCTGTTTTCAGAACCTCAAAGTAATTACCTCATTTAAGGTCAGAAAGGTCTCTCTTCAGTTCCCCAGTAGCTATAAAAACACCCAAATATTTCAATGCCTGAATGAGAACATGATTTGTGGATTTAAACTTGGGCATGTGTAACAGGTGCAATTCTTTTACTTTAGGCCCTTCAGGCTGTAAGTTCCATTCATTTGAAAGATCCTTGTGGGTCCCTTCCAACTCAGAATGTTCTGTGATCTGTGAAAAGTGCTGTTAGTAGCTTTAATATAAAAACATTTGTGCTTCTGTTGTCACATTCCATTCATACAGCTCAATGTGTCCATTCCACCACATGACTGGTTTGAGCTGAACACCTTTAATTTTTGTGATTGCTGGCAGGCTTCTTGGTACCTCCTAGGTTTGCTTAGACTTACTGAAAGTATGTATTTTTTTAGAGCAAATGAGGTTTTAGTTGTGACATAAGCATGTACATGATCAAGGGAATCCTGAGTATCCATCTTCAAGATACCCCTGGAATCAATTCTTGGCTTCACCATTGCCTAGTCCTGGACTCTGAGGAAGTCATTTAAACCACCATTTCTTGAGTGTGCTTGTGTATCTGATTCCTTGTGGTTTATATCCTTCAGATATAAAACAGATATGTCTGTTGAGTTCTCCTTCTTTGTTCTTTGCTAAGGTCTGCATATTTATCTTTTCCTTCCTTTTAAACAGGTTACACTGAGTTTAGATGCAGTGATGTCAAACAGTATTCAATAAGTGATGTGTAATACGTGTGTAATTTGTGGGACCTCTTGAGCAAGAGAAGATAAATTGACTTTTGCTATCTTTGTGAGCTAGAGAATCTTATGCTAATGGCTTGTTTCAAAATAGATACTCAGAGAAGTCAGAGTAAGGAAAAAACTTATTAAATCATGAAACTTCTCTGGCTCCTAATATGGAATATTTTCCTTATGGAGCACGTTCAATTTTTGTCCAAAATCTTTCGAAATACCCTCAGCAATGGAGCTTTTGAACTTGCTCTTGGAAGACTGCTTGATGTCATACTAGAACTACTTGTAAAGACAAATTGGCGTTTCAATGAAAGTTTATCTTTTCATAATTTATTGTCATTACTCAGATTTACTACATCTTGCACAACCCAAAATTCCTCTCCTTTCTTAGTGTTTATAGCCTTCAAGTATTTGTCATTTCTGGTTGTATTCTTTTTCTTCGTTGTCTTCGGGCCAAGGTCTGTGTGTTTTGTTTTCTTAACATCGTCTTTTAAATCAGCCCCTGGATGTTCTTGTTTCTCATCTGCTACTGCTTTAGCTCCATTTTTTGTTTAAGTTAATGAGATGTCTCAAAGTGAATGAAATATCCATGAGTGTTCTAGAAAAAGGGACAGAGTCTTGTAAAACCATTTCAATTCATGGGACTGTAAGGAGGTCACAAGATCCCTAAATCAGTGTGGGAATTCCCAGATATTCTGTTTATTACAGGATTTCCCATGTAAATAGAACACCTTGTAAAACAGATTTTTTTTTTCTCTCTGTTTCTGGGAAGCCAGCACTCACAGCTTGCAAAGGCTCCTAATGTACCTGTGCAAATAAATTGTGCAGGTAGAGCAAGTCTGGTGGGTTGAATTGAGTGGGGAGGCCAGTCTGAACCCTGCCTCTTGCTGTGTGACCACAGTCAGATTTGCTGTCCTCATGTGCTTGGGGTTTCCAGTTGTCATTCCAGCCTTTAAATCTACTTTCTACAAACTTTCTGATTTCTGATCTAGCTTTTCTAACCATTCTTTTTTTTTTCTTTTAGTTTTTAACCATGCCATTATTTGTTAATAGATCCTTCATTTTTTCTGAGACCGTGATGATGTTGTTGGGTAAAAAGTGGACTAACATACTTTTATATACTATTCCAGTAAGCTAAGTGTGCAAACTTGGTGTAGAGCCAAACTCCAGATTTTGTTTACTGTCATTCAGCCTGCTTTTGCTTTGGTTGATTTTGTTCCTGTCGAGATCCAAGTAAATTAATTCTGTGAGTAACGTTTCCTGAGATGCTTTGTCAAATGCTTGTGCTTCAGCTATATCATGTATGCTATATTCCCTCCAGCCACAAATTTTAAAATTCTGTGCAAGATCCTCAGGTTTTTCTGGCAGTCTCTATTCTTTAGAACCTAGTGCAGCTCAAAAATTTCTTCCATTATTGTGTAGTTTAGAGCTGGCTGACTGTGGTCTGCAAACCCTAGTTTTGTGTTTCATGCTGTCTGCAGAGAATTGTCTGGTCAAAAAATGCAGTCTCTTCCCTTGGACACTAAATTTCATTATGAGCACTTAGAGTACATTAAACACATTTCTTAATACTAGTCACATGTATAAGCTGCTCTTCTATTTGCTACAGGACTGTGAGCACAAATAAAAGGAAAGTAATGTATATAATAGAATGAAGAAAGGGTGTTGTCTTAATTACTTTGCATTAAGCAGTTGACCTGCCTCCAGAACAGAATATACTCTCTGGTAAGAAAACTCAGCATCTCTTTGGCCTTGGAAGATTTCTATAGGGAGCTACAAAGGAGCTCTGCACCTTTTATATCCTCTCCTTTTGCTGGGAATTATTGCAGTTCTCTTTATGCATAGAAGAACTACTCCATCTGTGTGTAGTCAGCTTTACGTATCCTCCTTTGGGTGCTGGGGAGTAGAGTAAATTGTAGCACAGACTGCTGTCCTGGCCTCAGGGTGGTTGGTCTGGAGTCCCCTCCCTGCTTGCAGCACACCTCCTGGTGTTCCCTGCTGAGATGCCATCCTTGTCCTGGTGATTGCTGCTTCCTCTTTAATTTTAGACTTCCTGTTTTGATCTGTTCTAATTTGTTGCCAAACAGAAAAAAAAAACCCCAAAACAGAGTAATCATCAGTGCAGGTTCACATCTTGTGCTTTGCAGGTGTGTAAGGGCATTTGCACCTAAAGGGTTTCAGGCATTTTTGTGTTTTCCTGCCCTGTTGAGCGTCCTGTTACTTGTTCATGTCCTGTGACATGGTTCCCTTCCTGCCATGGGCCCTGTGCATCTTTCTGCACCTTTGCCTCTTATGTCTGTAGTTGTGCACCCCTGGTTTCCCTCAGAAGCCAGGTTGTTCCCTTGTCTGTGCCAGGGCTCCAGGGTTTTCTCCCTTTTGTGAGGGGCCGACAGCTCCTTTTTTCCTTTTCCAGCTTTTTGTACCCTCCATTCATCATGGAGAGGATCTTTTATCCTCCCAAATACTTGCCTCACACCATTTTCCTCTTTCCTTTTCTATCATGGAGACCAAAGTGGAGCCTTGCAAAGAGTCAGTGCTATGATCCCTAGATTTGTCATTTCAAATACTGGAAGTTTTACTTTCTTATAACTTTCTACATGGCCTGTACTTTTAGAATGTGTTTAAACCTTTGTCATCTTGACCAAAATTGCTCTTTGGATTCTCATATTGCAGCACATAAATATATTTTATTTTCTTCCTTCCTCTAATAGTCATACTTACATTTAATGTTTTATTCTATTTCCCTCAAGTGGAATGAGTTTTTTTGCAAATTCTATCTCCTGCAAATGAGAAAAATAAGATTTGTTTTACCATGTAATCTTTACTTTTCTTCATGAAATATAATCACAAAACTGTGAGTGAAGCTTACTGTTAATATTAACTCTTTAAATCTCTGTTTAGGACAAATATCAGTACCTTATTGACCTAGGAAAACTTGTAAAAATTAATTAGATATGCAAAATGAAATATTTTATCATGATGATAAATTCTGGGGCAAAGAGAACTCTTTTACTATATCTTTGTCTTCTATTACTACAAGTACTGCACAAATTCCTTCACAAGTGAAGGTAGATAAGAGAGCCACATAAAGAATATCTTAGATGGCTCTGACCCAGTTAGCTCTCCCCAGCCAGGAACCAGAATATCTTTGTCTTATTTTTTGCTGGCCTGTGTTTTTCTCAGTAAATTTTTCACCTGCTGGTGTCTCTAATTTTATATTATTGTTCTATTACTGCAATCCTAAGAGATTTATCCAGTGTATATTAGTGTTCTCTCCTGTTGAACTTTTAACTCCTGCTGAATTCCCACTGATGGAAAGAGCCCCTACTTCCCTGGTTTTCATTTGGCTGACAGCTGCCCCATTTGCTTAACTCCAGGATAGAAAGAAATTGTTCTTGCTGCTGTGCCCTGACAAGTGAATTTTCCTAGTTGTTTGATTATACACCCTTTTCCCACTCTCCCCAACTTTCACTGTTGCACACACGTTTCACTGAGCTGTGGCTTGCACAGAGTCAATGAAATAGGGAAATGCTGGGTGGCTCTTCCAGCTGGCTGAAGCCTCAGATAAGGATATTGCAGTGAGGGTGTGGGATGTTGTGGGAAGGACAGAGGGGGCAAACAAGAAAAGCAGATCAATAGGATGATCTCAAAGCAAAACCAGCTTGGTTTTGTTTCTGTGCTACCTCAGAGGGTACTTGTGCCCCTGTACCATCATGTCAGTCAGGATTAGGGGAAGAGGGGTAACTGATGCTTTCCAAAGTGCTCCTAACTCTGATTGAGCAGCTGCTGGGTCTCCCCTACCTAAAGGCTGATCTGGAACCTTCCAGTGCCAGACAGAGCCAAACTGTCTCAGGGGAGTCATGGAGGAGAGGGTCACACACTGGCTTTGGGTCAGGAAATGGGAGTTAAACATCTTGGCTCATGACATGTCCTAGATTTGTTTGAACAGTGCTGAGAAAATTCCCTCTGCTAACAAGATTGGCTGCACTGACCCAGCCACCTTGGAACAGCAAAAGGAGAACAGAGTGCCAGCGTGTTCTGCCAGTGCAGCTGGTGGGGTCTGCTACCTCCTGGGAGTCCTGCCTTGGAGCTTTCCCAGGATTAAATTGCTGGCACTCCTTGCATCAGCAATGAGCCAGAGGAAAGTCCAGGTTGTCTCTGCTTGTGCTGCTTTGTTTAGATCACCTGAGCTCCTTCCCCCCAGGCTCTACCTTTTTGGTCTAAAGTTAGAGATTTTGCACATTGCATTTTGGTGTCCTTGCACCCAGTTACTTTGTCTGTCCTCCTGCTGATGTAGGTGAAGGTTGAAGAGGAGCATGCCACTCCCCATGTGGATCACCTCATGGCATCAGGACCTCTGATAGGATGGGCTATTAGAAATAATCTGTCTGCTTTTCAGCTGCCTGTTAAGAAATGTTGGTGCAAGTGTGCCTGTTTGGGGTTTTAGAGAGAACATACATGCATTTGTAGCCAGGCTGCCTTAGGGAGAGATCTCATCTGCTGTGGAAGTTCCAGATCCCCCAACACACAATTTTTTACCAGTGGTGGCCACCAAAGCACTTCCTGAAGCTGGTGGGACAGTTAATGTGGATGCCTACTTGATGAATGAGTGTCCAGAACAGTCCATCTTGGAGAGGCTAAAGGCAAATCAAATACCTGAGCTTTACCCCTTTTTAATCTCCTTCCAGTCCAGGAGCAGCAGTTTCCAAATCATAGTGGCTAGTTGTACAACTTTCTCCAATTTTAGAATCTTGAGTCCCAAATTAAATGGATTTACTATAAATTTATGACTGGCAGGAGCATCTTTTATGGTCTGATTTTGTACAACCTGTGAGGTGCATGTACCTGAGACTGATTAAAATGAAATGCTCCTGCTGACCACCTCAGAGAATGTCACTTGTCTTCTCCAGACCCAGATTCCTGCAGGCTTCAGAAGGTCAATGCACTTATCTGCAAACTACTGTTTTCATCTGTACATGAAAAAATTTTTATATTAACACAATTTGTACGTATAACAGTCTTCATTTGCAGCTTCATGTATTTTCCACTTAGAATAACCCAAAATAACAAGTTAGAAGCATGCCTTAGTAAAGAGAAATATTTTCTAGGGTAACCATTACTCCAGACTGCACAACAAGCCTTGACCCTGAGGACTCTTGTTCTCTTGGGAATGGGAGGGAGAAGGGAAGTGCACTGGGCAGAATCCCAGTCCTCAGGGCATTGCTTAATGCACATCCAGCCTTGTGTTCACTCCAGTTATAAACAAACAGTGAGGTCCGAGTGGGCTTTGCACCATTTGGGTCTAAATCTATTTCCTGGCTGCTTCCAAAGGCTGTGTCTGAAGGAGTGCACTCCTTTCCTGGGCAGGAAATCGGGGATAATGGGAGGGCCAGAAGGCTGAGGCGTGGTGCACTGCAGTTCAGCTGGAGCCCAGTGATTAAACCTCGTGTGCTGGCTCCAGGCTGCTCTTCCAGCCTGTCCTGATTGCAGCCCCGTGGCTGGAGGGTGCTCAGCTTCCTCCAGCTGCAGCAGCAAAACCACTTGTGTTTGTTTTGGTCTCGCTTATCCTGCTGCTGATTTCATCCTCGCACCAGCTGATAAACCTGGAGCAAAGATGCAATCTGCAGCCTGGCTGCTTGGGCAGCACAGAGATCTTCCCTGGGAGTGTGTAATTGTGTAATTTGAAACAAGGTGACTTTAGCTGAGCCTAGTTCACTTTTCAATCTCATGTCTGTTTTGCATGCTCTGGGGATGATCTGTACTCCCTTTCCCACCCTGGTTTAAAATTCTTCTGATCCTATTTTAGTGGACTTTTTTTCCTAAGCCCTGAATAAAAAAGGGTTGATTTCTTAGTGCAGAAAAATGCAACACTTTTGCAACATATTCCCAAAAGACTCAAAAGAGAACTCCTTGGGTTTGGAAGCTGATTTGGAGAAAGGAGATAGAGTAAAAACTAATAGTATTTAACAAATAAAATGGTGGCTGAAGCGTTAGGAAACATTCTGGTTGTGAAGCTGCCTGGCTTGGAGAAGAAGCTTGGAAATCAAGTAGTGGAAGCTCCATCTGTGTAATGTGAGCATAATAAAAGCATTGCAGGGAGAATATGCTGTAGAACCCAGCCCTGTTCTTTCCATTGTCACAGTTACAATTATTCTGATTTTGCTATTTGGGCTGCTGGTAGCTTTTCTTCTGCCATAATAAGATGTGTCTCTGTGTGGTATTAACCATCAAATGAGAAAAAGGGGGATCCTTCAAGGCCAGGGGTGAAAAAATGAGTAAATCTCTTCTTTGTTTCTCTGATCGTCTCTGAAGGCGTTTTACCTCCCCTTGCTCTGCCTCATTCTCCCCTACTCTTTGTCAACAATAGGAACAGAAATCTAAATTTATATATAGCATTTGTGGGGCCTCTGTGCTCAGCAGCACATTCTGTTGTGGTTTTGGGTCTGGAGAACAATTGTTAATGGGGTATTGTGCCTTTTTTTTCTACCCTTGGCAATTATTATCTGCAAAAAATCAAATTTAAGTGAACTCTGAAGTCTTGGGTCATAATGACTGTAATACCTGGGCTGAAATGTGAGGGACGCTGTTCCTAAATTGATTAGACATGCTAAGACATTTTCCTAATGAAGGTGGTGGCCTTGTAAATTTATCTAATGAGACATAAGAATCTTCTTGGCTCATGATCACATGCATGTGTTGCTGAGAGTTTACAACATTTTTTCTGACTCCAATGTGATCTTTTTAAAACATACAGGTAGCATTGCTGGCTTAAAATGCAGCAAGCCGGCATCAGGGGCTATGCACAAGACTAGTGTCATTATTTGATTCCAAGAATCTGAAATTTTGGAGGATTTTTCCCCAGCTGTGAACAAAGCTCCAGCTGTAAGCTTGCAACAGTTGTCTGTAGCTCTGCAGTCTGGCCAGCCCTGGAGTGAACATAACTCCAAATTATTGGATGTACCTGTGTGTTTCATATACTTGTCACAGTGCTGCAGGTCTTTGTGATCTGTAACCTCAAGATGTTTGAAAAAGTCTTTAATATTAATTAGTCAGTTCAGGTGGGTCATATGACTGAGGGAAGAAAAATCATTGATAATTAAAAATTAGATTAGAGGAAAATTATATAAACTACATTATTCTAGTGTTGAGGCAATAAAATGTTCATATAGGCAAGATATTAATTAACAATTAAATGCTGGACTGGGCTCTGCTCTCAATTTGTGATTCCACTCTAGTTTTAAAAAAATCATACTTGTGGGAAAATGGTGTGAGGGCATGGAGGCCTAAGGCTCACACATCAAATTTCACTGCACACATGTCATTAATAAACTGTGAAGCTGTGAATTGCAGTGATATGAGTACCTGAGAGCAACTTTCTTCTCACATGACACCAGGACACTTGAAATTCCCCAGAATGCTCTGACAGTGGCCTCAAGGTTAAGGCAGGATGAAGCTGATGGCAGGTTATATTTAGCCCAGGCCCTTGACTCCAGGACTCTGTCTCCAATGACCTTCAGTTCACATTGTAAGATGGATTTAATTTTTGGGACCTTTGTAATTAGGAGTTGGGTGTGGATGGATTCTGCAGCGCTGCAATGGATGTTGCTTGCACACTTAGTCTAATCTGCATGTCTTGCTAAATCCTGTGATTTTACCTTGAGTTTCACAATAGTTGATTATTTTGTGATAGCTCAGCCCTCTGCAGTTACATTTCTTTCAGCTTTAGTTTTAGGAACATTAACATTCTAGCCAGCATAGTTTTTGCAGTTTGAAAATGTGTAGTAAAGCCTCAGAAATTATAAATCAAAGAAAAACATCTATAAACACAGTTCTGCTGTTCTTATTAGGCCCTTTTAAGGCAAATTCAGGATTTGTGTATTTAAGTGCTGTTTGTTATAGTATGTCCTGGTTTGAAACAGATTCAGAGCTCTTAGGAAAAAAAAACATTTGAAAAGAGCAACCAGCAGTATACAACAAAGTGCAAAATGGAGTGTGGAAGACCTGATTTATGGTTTACCCTAAAATTTGCTTGAAAAGGAACAGAATAGGGGACATGTTACAAGGCAGGTCGGTTTGTTTATCCTTGTTATCCATTAATCATGCTGGGTGCAGTGCTGCTGAAAACCATAGGAGCTGTGCTGGGGTTTTTTTTAAATAAAGTCAGCCTTTGGGAGGGAACTGAAGTGTAGATTTCTAGACACTGTCACATAAAGTAGAGTGGCAGGAATGTGTTGTTTCTCTCACTCTGAGACAGTGCACTGCACGTTTTGCTCCTTGTTTTGTATTATCAAATACTAAAATGTCTTCTCAGCTGCCCCTGAAACTGCCAAATGGAGGTCTTAAAACCATTCTCAGTTAAGCTGGAATGGCTGAATAATGTGTGTTCCTCAAACTGAGTGCAGTGAGGAAGACAAAGTCTTGTTTCTGCATTATCCATCTCATTCCATGCTGTCCCCCATGGGAAGGGAAGGATGAGTGCCACAGGTGGCACCTGATCCTGGGAAATTATTACCAATATTCAAAGTACACCATGACCAGGCTTGCATGAGTTTCTTTAGCCCTGCTTCACAGCCTGTGCATTCTAAAACTTTCCTGGGATTGTATAAATCTGATCACTTGCTGTTTGTGACACAGGAGAGCTGCAGCAGATGCACTCCTGCCTCCCTCTCTTGGGATCCTGCTGGAAAAGAGAGTCTTGGTGTGCCTGCCTGCGCTGCTCCTGCTCATTCCTTCCACCCAGGTGTGCTGGCGCCTGCTGGCAGCCTGTCTTGTGTGTTAGTGTCAGGAGAATCAGGCAGGGAGCAGTTCTGGGGTGCATGAGAGCAATGTGGGCTCCCAAACAGCTGCTGCAAGCAGACCCAAGGACCATGGGTGACCCAATGAGATGCTTCCTTTTGCCCACACCTTTACGGGGACAGGAGGGAATTGGAAGCTGTTTGTGCTGGCTTTGATAGCAGACAGGTGAATTGGGTGTTGTGCAAGGCATCCAAAATGCAGCAGGTCTTTCTATCCATAACTGGTCTCTTTTCTTTCTGCATCCTAATAAGTAAATCTAGATTGGTTATACTAATAATCCACCAGAAGCCCAAAGCCTACAGTCATGGAAATTTACTTCTCCTTTCAGTGTACCAAGATATAAGCAAATAATTACGTTTGTAATATTTGGTAGCTCCACGCAGAAAAATAATATTCGTAAATTTCCCAACACCAAAATCAAATGGAACCCACTTAATTACCAGCAAGTAAACAATGATTCTTCCTCCTTAAAATACCCAAACATGTTCATAATTAGCTAATTAAACTACCACATAAATGATTATTCAATATAAAAGAGCGACAGAGAGGCGGGCAGAGGAGGAAAAGCAGTGAAATCATTACCCGCAGACACATTTCTTTCTCCAAGGCAGCCAGTGAGTCGTTACAGGAGAGATGATGAGTAGAAAATAATAGGAACAGCAGCAATAATTAACGTGCTGGCAATAATTAACTTGCCAATATCTGCAGCTTGAAGCCAGCCAGTGTGTTTGTTTTGCCCAGAGAAGGCCACATGTGAGAAGATACTCACCTGTTTCTGAGCACTTTGCCATTTTCTGCAGGAGACAGAGGAGTTGCCCTAATTCAGTGCTGCCAAAGGGCCCATGTAAACCATCACTGTGCCTGCTCAGCTCTTGCTTGTGGCAGCCCAGGAGAGAAGAAATAGATTTCTCCTCTCCTTCTATTTGTAACTTGAGAAATCTGAGAGGTTACGAAAGATCTGAATGTTTGAGAGACCAATTAGAGAACTAGAATTTGAGGTCTCTTCTGTAAATTGGTAAGAATTGAATGAAAAAAAGGAAAGGTCCTCTCTCCTTGGTACTTGGTGTCAATACTGAGTTTTTAATGACTCTGCTGCTAACATCCATGCAAACCAGCAAACTCCTGCTGGCATATAATTTCATATAGACAAATTCATTCAGGTGATGTTGGCATACCCAAACAAAAGTGTTTTGCAAGGAGCCCCATTGGCTTTTTAAAAAGTTATAGAATCATGAGGTAGTTTGGTTGTAAGGGACCTTAAAGATCATCTAGTTTAAACCCCCCCACCAGGGCAGGAAAACCTTCTGCTAGACCGAGCTGTTCAGGGCCCCATCCAGCCTGTACTTGAATACTTCCAAGGATGGGGCATTCACAGTTGCTCCAGGAAACCTGTGTCTCACCACCCACACAGTAAAGAATTTCTTCAAATAACTAATCTAAACCTGCCCTCTTTCAGTTTAAAGCCATGACCCTTTGTCCTGTCACTACATGCTCTTGTAAAAAGACCCTCCAGTGCTCTTGAAGATCCATGTTGTGTAGGTTGAATCTATATTTCCAAAAGCATAGCAAAGATAATTGGCATTCCTTAATTTCTGCATCTTTTCAGAGTTTCCACTGCCTTTGTCTCTTTGTTCCTGAACCTTGACTTTCAGCTTCAAGGCAGTAGAGTTCCTCTTTCCCTGCAGGGATCAGGCTGAGGGGATTTCAGTGTTTTCCCTCAATAATCTTCCCCACACAGCAAATATCCTACAGAGATATTCTGGTTGTTTAATGTTTGGGTTATTTCTTTGACTTTAGTTTTTTGGGGTGTTTTTTATTTGTTGAATAACAGTTAAAAAACAAGACTAGAAAGGCTATTTGTTAACCAAGGAAAGAAAAAAATACTGTTCAACAGGATGAAAAATGAAGTTGCCTACTGGGTTATGGAGAAAAATGTCCTTTAGTAATTGTATGAGTCAGATTAATTCTTTTCCAATGTTGTAAATCAGTAGGCTTTAATCTTTTTTACTTTAGCAGTTTGGTGAACAACATGGATCTGTTGGTTTTTTCTCCTTTACACCTAAACAATTTTTATAAGGCTCTTTTGTGTTTTGGTTTCGGAGACGCTGTTTTTATGATCACTTGTGATGTAATAAAGTGGTAACATTTCTGAACAAGCATTGCAGAGCTGAGGTATGAGTTTTGTGCCCTTCAGATTTTGTTTTCAGAGAGAACTGTGAGCAATGCTGGGGCCTTGATAACTTAAATTGGGCCATAAATTGAAGTGATATCTTAATTGCTCTGTGTTTTAGCTTTTCTGCCATGTCACTGAGATGTTTGTGCTGTTGGAAGGGGAATTTTTGTTCAGAGGTTTCTTAACTGCTGAGTGGGCTAAGGGTAAAAAGAAAAAAATGAAGCCTAGGGAGAGGGACTGGACACGAGGGATCCCTGCAGAATTGATCAGACTTACCCAGAGCACCCAGCAAGAAGGGCAGGTGAGCAACCGGACTGAAAACCAAATGGACCAATTTTGGACAGCTCCTGGCAATTAGATATGAAGGGGAATTGAGAAGAATAAGTTGCTTTTCTGCCACAAAGGCAATTAATTGTAAAATTTTGTGTAAAAAGTACAAAGCTCCCGGCATAGCTGGAAAAGACAGCTCTCTATCTTTTTCCATGAAACACAGAGAGAGCTGCTGAATTAGCTCAGGAAACATTGGTAGATGCTTTGATACAGACAAGGAGACCGGAGTTTGGATGGATGGTTTTAAAATATTGGCTCTAATTCACTGCTGTGCCCTTTTCAGGACGTAGAAAAGCGTGGAGAATGTGGATGTGGGATTTTGGGGTTTTCTGGGAATTGCTAAGGAGTCATTTTGACCACAGTACAGGTTAGAAGTTTAGCAGCTCTTGCCTCCAAAGGTCTGGACCAACAGTTGGGAATTTTTATTCAGAGCCTGCTTAACAAGAAAACTGCTGAGTGGCTAAGGGTAAAAAATGAAGGGAGAGGGACTGGACAAGAGGGATCCCTGCAGAATTGATCAGTCCTGCCCAGAGCACCCAGCAAGCAGCAGCTTCTGGTGCTGTCTTGTTTGGAGTTCTCATGCCTCATTGTCAGCTTCTCCTGACTCCCAAGGAATAAATTGCTCTTGTAAGCTTCCCTTTAAAAAAAACTGGCCTAGGGATTAAAAGCATCGTTACTATAGGGTGCTTGCATTGTTTTATCAGGATCTTGGGAACTCTGTCAGAGTGTGACAGAAGTAAAAAAAAATGTATCTAAATAGGGGTGATAAAGTGGGATGAAAATGGGAGAAGTCACAGGTAGGAGGACAAGAGACAAAAGCCATCAAGTGCAAGGAAGAAAAACAAAGGAGAGTTGAAGTAACAAGCAATTAATTTGTAAAACAGTTTCCAAGTTAAGCTCTATTTCTGTGACTGTGCTTGCTGCAGTGCTCCATGTTGTCTTGTATCCAGAATGAGGATCCCTGGAGACAGCAAACCATCTCTCTGAAGCAGGCATCTGTCCTGTGTGCCCTGCAGAATGCCATTGTCCTCTCTCCTGCAAAGCTGCCCTGACTCAGTCCCTGTGGTGAACTCCCTTCAGGCCTTTCAAAACCATGTTCAGCTGTCAAGTGCCTCCAGGAGAAGCTGGCCAAATAGATTTTTTTTTTTTCAATTTTGCATATTCCTTACCTTTCTTAAATATTCTGAGTTCAAATATCCTTGCTTATATTGAGCACGTCTTATTTCTGTTCCTTTTCTCCATCTTGTCTATGTAGCTCTGCTATTCCTGGGTAAGCTTCACAGCAAAATAATCATTTTTAGTAATTATTTTTACCTATAAAATGGGGTACTCACATTTTATAGGGGAGTCCTTGGGCTAAATTGTTTTTTCCACCATTCTTGGCCCGCCACTGAACATGGTGCTGAGATCCTCAGCTTCGCCTAGAGGCAGCTTGGATTTTTCTGTGTGCTCTTTTGAAAGCTGATGTGCTGAATGAGAGATAAATGCTGTAATGAGGGAGGGAGAGGAGAAAAATTATTTTTTTGATATAGGATGTCCTTTTCCTTTCCTTAAGTGATTAGAGGCAGATGTCAACCCTTCAAAATAGGCAACAAAAGTCATTATTTGGTGCACAGATGGCTTTCCTCATATCTGAAGGAGTTTTAGGGGCATTTGGGAGTTAGGTACATATGAGGAAAATTTGAGGTATTGAGAGGTTGGCTGCTTTTAGGATAAAACCAGACATTCACCAAGAAAAGAAAGGTACCTTGACCTTAGTTTGATATAATTGAGACAAGACCTACAAGTGGCCCAACAAAAAATAAAAGGAATGTGAATTCTTTCTTCCCATGCCCTAGAAGTCTGTTTCTCATCATGCTTTGGTTTATCTTTTCTCCCTCTATTTGTCTGTATCATTTTTATCATTCTCTGTCCATTCTAGTTTTAACATCCCAAGTTAACATGGCACACTGTAAATACCATGCACACTCTCTTACCTAGTAAACAAGTGTACATGTTAGATATTAGAACATGATTAAGCAACTCTGAACACATCCTGTGTCCTAGATCCTGTATGACTCATATGTCATGGCAGTTAATCAGCTATAATTGAGTAAAGCAGGAAAAAGGATAAAACCAAAAAAGAGGGGGCTTGGTTGATTTATGTTTTCTTCTTTTTTAAATATTACAGGAATTCTTTTCTATTAATAAAAGAAAGGAGGTTTTTTTGTTGCCTCCATTTAAAAATCTGGGAATGCTCTGTGTGTTCCTTGCAGGCAGATTGGGAGTATACAGAGGGATTAAGCAACTCTCCACAGGAATGCAGGCATGCTGAGCAGAGATACAGATTTTAAATGAGGCAAAGCCACTGAAGAGCTCAGGGTACAAAGTAAAAAAAGCCTCACCAGTCAAACAAAAAGTGCAGAACATGGGAATTTCTCTAATCGAGGTAGACCTTATTTATCTAGCAGAAATTGGGCAAGGCCAAGTGACACTTCTAATTCATGAGGGGAAATTTTGCTATGTTAATATCACATTATATTAAATTGTTCAGAGAGGAAGGTTTCCTAAGGAAACTTGGGATTTTGAGTTACAGATCAATCCAGATGACGCAGTGCATTTTCAGGTCTTGCTCAGAGGTGGGAAAACTCAGAGGCTAGATATAAGAGAGAAATGTATCCATTAAAATATATTGATGCTCACAGGCTTGCATACATGGCAGCACTTCTCTTTTTCCCCCTAAATGGCTTGAATTTCAAAGAGTGAAAATCAGAAATTAATAGTACCTCTTATTTTTGTGTTCTTTTTTACCTAAACACCAGCATACTCTTAAACAGTTAAGAATAACTGCTAAGGCTACAGTATTTCTCTCAGAAATTACTGCCTGATAAAATGCAGGCCCATAAAAATTATTTTAGAGAGCTGTAAAGCTTCTCTTGGGAGAGCACAGAGTAGGAGTCCTGGTGAAGGCAAGGGTGTTGTGGGCACAGCTGGGGCTGGAATAACACCACATCCCTCCTTCTGGAGCTCCAGCAGTCCACATCCCTCCTTCTGGAGCTTCAGCAGTCCATATCCCTCCTTCTGGGGCTCCACCAATCTTTTTGGTTATCAGAGCCCTGATCTCCCTCCTTGGGAAGGGTTTCCTTGCTCACACTAATGCTCTAGAGCAGCATCACCTTGTCCAAAGTGGACCAGCAGGGATTTCTTAAGGAGTGTGGTGAGTTTGCAGGAGGCAAGAGTGCTTACTGTCTATAGAAAGTCAATATTCTCTCTTTTTACTTATGATCTGTTCAGAATTTGGTCTGCAATCTCCATTTTCATCCGTCTGCCCACAGCATGAATTCTCCTGATTGCCCTAAAGGAGGAGTGCTGTTGCAATGAGCTGTTCTGTGCCTGTTTTACAAGAGACACCTAGAGATGTACCCCTTGTTGTGCACTCCCTAGGTGCACCATCTTTTTAGATAATTGGTTTTTATTCTGTGTTTCAAAGAGCAGAGGCCTTCTGCATTACTCTGTTGTAGTTCTGGAGAATTCATCTTGTCAGGTGCTGTTTTACTCGAACTGAATCACAATTTTGTGAGAGAAGTTTTGGTTCTGCAGAGAAAAGGAAGGATGGCAACAGGTAGGAGGAGCAGCAGGTTGGTGCACAGGGTGTAACTCAACTTTATTGGGATCCTATCAACTGGTCCAAGTTAGGGTTAATAGAGAGCAGGAGAATTGTGTTGTGCAGATAAGAATTGCAACTCCCTCTCTGGTGAGTGCAGCCTGTCCCTACTGTGCAAGGCAGCCTCTGCACCCCAGACTGCAGTCAACTCTGGGTTTGACAGCTAAAACTCAGCTTTTAGCAACTGAAAGTTCCTACCAGCTGCAATGCAAAGAATTCATCATGCTGGGACATACTATCTTTTCCCTGTAAAACATGTTGCAACAAAAGGCTGCTGAACTGTTTTTGGTAATTTCTTGTTCGGATGATTTCCTTCTGAGATGAATTCTGGTGCCTCTGGTCCCCATTTGCACTGCAGTTGCATTTGTGAGGTCCTGGTGTCATTTTGATGCTACAGTGCAAATGTCACCAAATAATAGGTGTGTTCCTAGGGCACAGTGTGTTAGTTTGCAAAAGTGAGCCAAAAAAACATCCTTTGGGATAAAGAAGTTTCTTTGGCACCTCCCAGACATTGCCTGCTATGAACACCATATCTATGGTGTGGAATAGCAAACCCCCCAGGATTCCCCCATCCCTCTTCTGATTTTCTCATGAGGTGGTAATCAGGTAGGTCCAATTTCCAAACTTGTCTGTCAGTTTTGATCAGCTTTTGGTTTGGACATGGAGATACAGGTGTCTGTGCTTTCAGCTGAACCTCTGGAAATCCCTGTATCCAAAAAGAAGAGTGGAGTGCAAAACAAAGCAACAAAAGATACAAAAGGTTAGAGAGATGGCAAAAGCATGAGGCAGGAGGTGGAGTCTAAGAAACAAAAGAGGGGCAGAGACAGCAACACCTCAGTTTTCATCCACCAGGAATTAATCAGATTTCTAAACATTTAGACAGCGTCTTTTCATGCTTGTCAGAGGTTTGTATTCTGTAAATTGCTATTAGCTTGTTAGCTGGTTAAATCAGTCAGGCCACTGTGCCAAGCTCCTATCCCTAGAGGCATCATCACTCCAATTAGTCAACAAACCACTTGGTGTCTCTGGAAAGAAAAAAAGAGTAAAATCAGACTGTCATTGTCCTAAAATGGGTATTTATGAATTGGAAGACCTCAAACCTTCAAATAGCTTCATCCTATGTATTTCTCAATTTTCCCAATTGTGAAATACAGACAGTTTCTCTTTTGCCCATGGGGTATGATTTATATTTTAATTCATTCATTACTGTCTGTGCCATCTTATTGCAACCTTTGCATGAGGGAGACTGTATTTATTCAAGCTGGTAGTATTGCTGCTTTGAAGACTTCTCTGATCTATGGAAATCAGTGGGTTCAGTGGCCTAAGCCAAATTCTGACTCTTTCTTTGCTGCTTGTAACAAGGAAACTCCAGCATTGCTCCAGAGACATAAGGAATTCAGCAATCCACTAATCCCCACGTTTCTCTAAGTCTAGGATTAATTACAAATATGCTCAGCAAATCTCATAGATTTCTGCTGCAGAGGCTCTGTGGACCTAAGGCAAAAGAGATCAAAAGAAGACTAAATATTCACAAGGTCGTGTTCCTGAATGCCCTTCAGAACCAGATCCATTGAGGAAGAGAAACTCCTGTTATAAATATCACCAGCCTGGATGAGAATCAGTCAGAATCATGGTGCTTGAGAGTCCTTTCAGGGAGGGGAAAATCCCTCCTCTTAACTTGGGCTCTGCAGGGTAATCTTTGAAAATCCTGAAGAACAGAAAATCTTACTCCATCTCAGCACAATTGCAGTGACATTTCCAAACTGATCAGCCCTGGGGAGAAGCCTGAATTCTGTTTCCCCCAAGAGAGATACTGAGCTCCTTTTTCAAATGATGACACATGGAAGCATTCCTTGAAATCCCAAATGACTAATAGATTTCTTGCCTGGATCTGCCTTAGCTGCATGGGTGTCAGAAACATTTTGAAAGGTTTTTCACTCGTGAATAGAGAAGGACTGTCCCCTGGAGTCTTTCTGTCCAAGCCCAACAGACATCGCCCTCCCTGATGAGACAAGTCTGGCTGGACCTTGAGGCCATTGACATCTATTAGAGCCTCAGGAATGCCAAAGTTGGGCTAGAAGATACCCTGGTAGGCCATTTAGTTGTCCAATCCCACAGGAGAGTTTAGCCTCTAGGGATTTAAAGTCTCTATCTTCCCAGCCAGTGTGCTCTGTCACAGCCCTCTCACCAATACTGGCATCCCAAGGAAAAGTTTCCTTGTGTCCATCCTGAACCTTCTTTATGCCGGTGTAAAGCCTTTCCTTCCTGTGGTATCCAAAGTGAAAGTGGGCAAATGAATTATTCACCACCTGCAGTCCAGAGCCTTGTGTTGATTCACCTTCTCTGCGCTGAATGGTCTCACCACAGCTTTTCCTCTCAGGTAATTTTTGTACTCTTCAGGAGATCCCTGTTGATCTCTCTTGGATCATCCCCAGTCCATCCATGTATCCTTTCATTCACAGAATTTCAGCCAAACTTTCACCCCTGCTGTGTGGAGCAGAAGGAATTTTTCTTGCATCTTGTGGCTCGTACATTTGTTTACACACCCTAGTGTGGTGTTTGCTTTTTTTGTTTTGCAATAGCATGACATTGAGTCACATTCAGTATGTGATTGACTGTGTAACCCCTGCAGCCTTCTCTGAAGATCTAAAGCACTTACATGATGAGACAAACTTATCCTTTCAGGCTGGCAATCTCATCCTTTCAGGCAGCTCCAGAAGACTTGTGGGATATTTCAGCCCTATTAGTTTCATATCTGGCAAGCTGTACAAGAGATTTCACTGTCAGTTCCCATTTCTGTGCAACAGCCCAGCTAACTATAATATAGTGCAGTGAATCTAACAGCACTGGTTCTTAGTAATTGAACTTTTCATGAAGGGAATGATTGCAGAAGGGAAGCTAATTAAAATTAAAGAATTTCCCTTAATTATTTTATTTTATGGCATTTGCCATAGGCCGGTGGTTCCATAGTCCTCATTGCTTATGGCTTTTTTTAAATCTCCTTGTGAAAACAAATTGGGTTTGAAATAAAGCAGGGTGAGACAGCATAGGAGAGTGAAACAGAGGACAGGCAAGTGACAGAGTTTTTTGGAATATAAGCTGTGGAAAGTAGCTTTGGAGTCATGCTCATGGGCTTAAGACAAGTCCTTGTTGCATGCTATATCCTATCGATGTTTTTCTACATCTTCCTGAATCCGGATGGATTCCATAAGGAAGAAAGTTTTAGGAGAGAAGAAAGCATTTTGGAAAATTTCAGTTTAGACCAGCTGACTAAAATGAGAAGCCTTCAGCAGAAGACAAAAGTGTTTGTGAAAATTGAATCATCAGCTTATTTTCCATTCATAAAATATTCTGAGAATGAATTTTAGGTTGCTGTGTTTGTTCTTGCAGTCTGTCAAAGGATAAGGATAAACTGTGGACTGAGCAATGCTTATTACCTGCAAAACTGGTTCCCCTTCCATCTGTGTGTTACTAACAGTACCAAAGACAGAACAGAATGAAAAAGCACTATCAACATTATTTTTCCATGTCTATGTTTGTTCTTTCAACATCCTTTTCACTGTTTCATAAATAATAGCAGCTTATTCCATTTAATTATAGTTTTTAATTAGTTCCCCCAGTGAACTCAAACATTAGCACAGCACTGCCTTAGCACAACTTGTAGACAGCTAAAAGGAAATGCTAAAATCCCCCAAGTCTGTGCAATTTGATTTTGTGTTAGTGTAGAATATTTTTGCTGTTACTAGGCCAAAGTTTACTGTCCTCAGTTCGGGGTTGTACAGACCTTATAGAAGTTGATGGAAATCACATCCATATAAAGGCTTAATTTAAAATCTTTTTTCAAAATCAGGTCTTTGTTTCTGTTTTTGTCAAATGTGTGGGTTTTGGGTTTTTTTCCCTGTTCTGGGAGCTGGGTCTTGGCCAGGAGCAAGGCAAGTTATATGTTTAATGTGTTGCAGGTCAGTCAGAACCACTAGTTAGGATGAAAAACTTGGAAGAGGTCCATTACAGCAGCCTATAACATTAATAGCATTAAAAATAATTTTCAGACAGATCAATATGAATCCTGTTTGCTCTGAGCCTGAGGGTGATTGAAGAGAAAAGGAGCCTTGGGAATAGAGAGAGTGAAAACACAGAGTGTAACATCTTATTTTCATCAAGTGAACACGAAACCTTTGAAATTCAAGTCCATTTGGTAGGATGCTTGCCAGCCCTGAGCAGGGCTCTGACGTAGAGGAAATCTGGCTGAGTTGCACCAGGATTGTTCCCCCTGAGTGATGGGTGGCATAAGAATTTGACTTAAATGATAAAAGGGAGTTCTCATTGTGGGTGGGATTTATCTCTCCTTTTTTATTTCTTTTTCAGACAGGTCAGCTGAAATCTAATTTTCCTTTAGACAGAGATCCCACAGCCTGCAATGCTTGCAGGAGACAGAGCTGCTCCTGCAGCCAGGGAATATAGGAAGAATGCACCTTTTCCAAACCAGCCAGAAGCTAATCAAGCTGACTTTAATTAAAGGACATAATTGGATATTAATAAGATTCTTGACCTCTCATTGTCCAGACTCTAGTATTTTTCTTAGTTTTTTTATTTTAAGTTTATCTGCATGACAATAAGTGTTGTATTAAGGGTTTATTATAGTAAAAGGAAGTACAAGTACATGGGATGCCTCTCTTCTGGCATGATAATTAGTGCTCACCACACTTATTTACAGAGTTTTCAATTGCAAAAAATGGCATGGGTGCAATCCTCATTCGTTATTAGAGTCTGAACTTAATTAGAAATCCTTCTTCCTTATTTTTAATTAATTAAATGCATGAGTATGTATTAACCCATTTCATAGCTGTTTCTCTTTTTTCCCAATATTTGTTCCTGCTGGTTTGCCAGTCAGGCTGGTGGAAATCTAGGTATTGTCTGAAAAATTCCAGTGTTTCAAAACTTGGTTTTGTTTAATATTAGAAGAAATAGTTGAAAGTGTTTTAAATGCAATATTCCCTTTGTCTGTAAAGGGACATTCTCACAGAGTTTCAGAAAGCACAGAAATAGCAGAGCCTCATGTTTAGACATTTTTATTGAACAAAAATGTTTTAACATTCCCAGATCTGTGTGTTTGGCTTGTTTGAAGCAAATCCAAGTATTTTATTATGACACAACCTCGTGTTACTCTGCAGCACCCCAGCAGTGCCATGGGCTCTGTGGGGCTGGAGGAGTGTCCTGGGGGACCCCAGCCTGGCTGGGCAGGAGCTGCTGACACCCAGCAAGAGTTTTAATTTCTCTTTATTCCAGCAATACACACACCTTGAAGGATGAGGCACACACTTGTCTTACAAGAAATGAGAAATCCTGCCTTGGTTTGGCTGGGGGAGGCCAGGCAAGAATCTGAATTCCATTTTCCAGCTTCTTGTCTCCGTGGATTTATTTCAACATGAGTAGCAGCTGCAGTGAGGGTCAGTAGAGTGGCTCTTGGGAGTCAACCAAGGGACTGAAAAACTGGCAAATTTCTTTGTTTTTTTGTTTTCTTTTTTTTAGTTTGCCTAAGTTAGCAAAACCTGCTAAAAACTAAAGCACCTTGCCCAGAAAGTCTTGCTACTCTGCAGAGCTGCAGTCCTGTGAGCTTTATCTGTTTAAAATGAAATCAATTTCTATTCTCTGGGTACTGCACAGGTCACAGTCATGTTTTTAATTACCAATTAGCCTTCCATTAAGGAAATAAAATGAGTTTTATGTGCTGGTTGTCAGAGGTCCTTATATCTGCCTCATTTCATGTGTCCTGTCTGCTCAAGCAGCAAGAAACCAAAGAGAGACTTACTCAGGGGTAGTAAACAAAACATGAAAACCTTTGTCCCAGGAAAGTAAGGATGGAGCCTGAGATGAAGAAGCTGCAAGGACTTTTCATTTTTTCATCCCCTTCAGTTGTGTTTTTCCTGTCTGCCTTGAGCACTGTGAACAGAATGTTAAATATGCCCTGAAGTTACTCATGGAAAGTCATACACACATTCTCTCTCCCTGTCCCTTTTTCTCTTCCTTTAATGCATGTACCTTGTGTGTTTGTATGAATGTCTACAGAGAAACCCCAGCCCTAGAAGGCTGAGCTGTGGGACCAATTTATTTGCTGAGAAATTTCAAGAGAGAGAGGTTATAAATAGTCATAAATTCGATTTATTTATAAAGCATTCCCTGTCAGGCATCGCTGCACAAACAATTATAAAAGAATTGTAGTAGATTAAGAACATAAATTAGAGCATCCCAAAATGTGCAGGAGGGATGGGAGTAAAATGCATTTGACAGATGTTTCAAAAGTGGGATTTGGTGAGGTGTTCTGCGTGGGCAGTCAGAGAAAAGTTGAAAACCAGAGGTCCAGGGCTAGATTTCTGCAGGGGCTCACTTGCAGCTCTGGCTCTTAGCTCAGTGGTGGAGAGTGATCCAGGAGGGTCTAAATATTGCTGGGTGTGTCCATGGTTCATTGAGGAGCCCATGATTGCTGAGATCTCTTCCCAAATCCTCCTTCCTTTGGCTGCTGCTCCCTTCTGGAAATGTTCTCTGTGTCAGGGGCTCCTGGGGAGGGGCAACACCAACCCTTCTGTCAGCTCAGAACACGAGGGTGCAAGTTTGGGTTCCCCTTGCAAGGCAGCCTGGGGCCAGTTTATGATGTTTTAGTGTTACCTGAGAAGTTGTAAAGAAAAAGAAATGGGTAATTCAGCCTACTGACTAAATTAGTACTTAAATTCTCCCTGCTTAAGATTCTACTTTAGCCTAACTTAGCATGCAATAGAATTATTCAAAATTTTGTAGGACCATAGAATTTTTAAAAAGTAAAAAAAAAAAAAAACAAAAATCAAACAAGTAAAAAAAAGTCCATCAAAACAACAACAACAAAAAAGAAAAAAACCACCAAAACCAACAAACCAAAAAACCACAACAAAAGAACCCCAAAAAACCCCAACTTTCTGAAAGAAATGATTCTTCATTAAGTTAAGTGTATGGATTGTAACTCTTCCACACCTCTTATCCATGAACCCATTGTCAAAATTCCTGGCACATAGAAAGTCTCATTACAGTTAGAGTTTCAAAGGAGCTCACTATCCCCATCTTGAGCTCTGTTGGGAATTCAGTCCTTCATTTTGGAGCCCAATTTTTGGTCATCTTTTTGGAAAGATGACTGAATACAACCACGAATTTTTCCTGCTGTGCCTGTGGATGTGACAAGTCTAAGTTTATAGGGCAGAGAAATCATAGTTGCCATAAAGTTGATTGCAAGTTAAATCATCAGCTCCTGAAATCATATAAATGATTAGAAATTAATAAATCTCATAGGGGCAAGGTTACTTATTTTTAGCAGTCAGATGCTTGGGTTTCACCTTAGTTAAGCTTTGTGCCTACCACTAAGAATTTTAGGGACCCGTTGAAAAGGGATGTACTGAAAGCACTGGTTTTGTCATGATGGTCAGATTAAAGTGATATTGAGATAAGAGCTCCAGACCTGCTCATGGGTGGTGCAAAACACTAAAATCCTTAGAGCTGTTGCTGCTGAGGTCACGTAGGCTGTTTCCAAAAGCGAGTGTGCTGGTGTGTCCTGCTTAGATGATGCCCTCTGGAGAAGACCTTTTAGAAACTGTCCTAATGTATCATTATTTAATTAGGTACTTCTCTAGAATCCCTCCTTATGCAGAGATAAACACACAGAGAGTTCTGTCTGGCAACAAACCACTCAATATTTAACACTAGCATGTTTTTTAAGATTAATAATGATTTTAAAAATTAATTAAGTGGAACACTGAAATGCTTTGTGGCTGCTGGACTTGTGTATTTGTCTGTGTACGTGATTGAGTGCAGACACCTGAGTATGGTGGGTAGCCCATTTCTCCCTTATCTGAGTCATTTTTGGAGCTGGATGAGACACTTATGTCTTGTGATGATCTATTAGATACAGCTGTTGTGCTGGGGCTGCTCTGATTTAAATGGATGTTTCTGGTACTCTGGTCTGGACCAGTGGCTGGTAGATGGAAAAATGATGGGAGTGCTTCTAATGGCTGTGTTAACCTTGGGAGAAGACGCTGGGCTGCCTCAAAAATGCTTAAAGGAAACCAGTAAAAGCTTCTTCTAGAGGTGAATTTAATTCCTAAGCATGGTAAAAACACCTTGCCACCTTTTAATTTCTATGCAGAGATCCTAAATGAGGCTCTCTGTCATAAACTTTATGCTGCCTTCCCTCATTTTGCTTCCTCCTGGAAGGGTAATCTCTTATTGCTCTGAGCAAAATATAAAGTGACAGTTCATTTCAGTTTAATCAGAGTAGTGGACAAAAAAAAATAAATTAGGGTACAAGCTTCTTTGCCTCTTCAGAGCTGATCAGTTTGGAATATTTGTTCATGGCCTGTTTGTATGGCTTCAATTCTTGGTCATGCCAAAGAAAATCTGAACCCATAAGGAACATATTCTCTGGATTTGACTCATATATAGACAGGATGCTATTGTTCTATTTCAGTTAAAAAAAAAAAATCATCTTGGGCAACAATGCCCAAGAGATTTCTGCTATTGCTAGACAAAGACAGTAAAGAAATATCTCATAAATGTTAGACATTGTCTAATTGGCACCAGAGTTCAAGATTTTAAGTTTAAATGGATGTATAATCCTTTATATGTAGCCAGAATGATGCTTGCTTGACCATCTCTGTTATGAAGAATCAGGTATCCCACTGAAAAGTATTGATTTACAATGGAAAGGAAATATCAAGTTTGTTAGATTATTCTGAGGACTAGAGGCACGTTTGGAATAATAAAACATGCATTTAGAGTCTCAGAAAAAATATAGGTTGAATAGGGATTTTTGTATGTTGTCTAGTTCAAATTCTATCTCCAAGCAGGACTGTCTTCAAAATTAATCAAGCTGTTCAGAACCTTCTCTAGTATACAGGTTTTTAAACAATATTCCTAGTATATTGCCATCCTAATGTTATTGGCATGTCACCCCTTTCTGAAATTTAGGACTCCCAATAATTACATTATTATTACTTGAGGCTTGTTTTCCACACTCTGTTAGTGAAAAATGTAGGTGAAAGGATGATGAATCAGAACAGCAGTGGCATTCATCATCTGTGTTCTGGTTTGAGTGAGCATGAGCACATGGCTGACGGGAAGGGAAAGTGTGTTTGTACTAGGTAAGATTGGTTTGCACCTTTAAGATTGGTTCTCAGAGGGAAGAGGAGGAAAAGAAGTGGGGCAAAAGTTCACAAAAAGAACTTTCTGAATTTGCCACCTCTTCAGAACAGTGAGAGGTTTTATTGTTTAATATTCATTTTTTATGCTTGTGTATACTTTGCTTGCTAAATAAACAGGTTTTTTCACTTTTCTCCAAGGAAATATTTTCCTAAACCAGTTAGGGGAGGGGCTGCTTGAATCTGCTTTCTAGAGGGACCCCTTTGGAAGTTTCCTCCTAAACCAGGACAACCCCCTTCCACCTTGGCTCTGCATTACAATTGGACTCTGACACACAGCATAGTTCCACTAACCTGTAAATAAATTCAACTTGATCCTTGCCAAAGTGCTCTAAGAAAAGCTAGGACCTTATAGACTAAATTGTGCAAAAGAGTTCTGCATGAACTATTCATTGATTTGCCAAGGAATCCCTGAATATAGGGCATGTGTATGAGGCCTGTAATAATTTAAAACTATTTATGTTCTCTCTTCTGTTCATTTCAGGGGAAGTTCTTTAAATACATCGTGGGCACGTTGTGAATTATCATAAAGTACTGAAGGCTGGCTTGCACTATATTCCTGTTTTATAATTGCTTCTTTCAGATTACTGAGAATTCTCTTTCATTTATTCTTTATAAAGGTGTTGGCCACCTTTAGGCTGATGTGAGTGAATCCCCCACTTACCTGGGGTTAATTAAAAGTTGGTATTTCTGCAGTGCTTGGCATGAATTCAACTCTGCTCATTTGAAAGCCTGACACTGGCTGGAGTGGAGTGAAGGCAGTGCTGATCATATTTGGAAATCAAACCTTTCAGAAGCCCTCCTGATTTCTGTTTACCAAAATGGTGTGTTAGTCTTTAGTTCAGAAGTAGTCACCCACTTTCTTCTTTGGGCTTGTTTTGTCAGGTAAAATCAAATAGTGTTCTTCTGCTCTAATTTTGCGGATATTCCTTTTGGGGAATGTGTAGAAGGGATGCTTTGTTTCAGGACCAGAAATAGCAGCAAATGGGGTTATATTCAGCAGTATATCTTATCATCCCTTTATTAAATGGATATGACCACTTGTTTCTGCAGTGGCAGTAGTTTTAAGGGGAAATTAAAAAAAAAACCAAACATGTTCTGTCTTTCTGTCTTTTAAGTTTTATTCCCTCATGTGCTTGTATATTTTCATGCGTACTTAGCTGAAAACATCTTCTGAGTAACTAAATATACTCAGAAGTAACTCACTGTCAACGTCAACAAACCTGTCTTAAAAACTTCTTTATTGAATTGATCCTCTGAGCGCACACATGTGGCTCTTCCTCACTGAAGGTCACACTTATTCATGTTAGCAGTAATCTCCTGGTTAGCATATTGACACAGTGAGGATGTCCATATCCCAGATGTGATGGTAACCTGTAATCCATTTTCTCATGGAGTCTCTGGGCCATCCTTCCCAGCACTGCAGTTCAGTCTCCTTCCTGACCATCAGAAAAGATTGTTTTCCCTGCTAGGGGAAGGTCTGAGTGCTTCCACTCTGAGTCATATCTTTCAGAGCCTATTTCCATAAGCATTGCCAAAACATCCTATATGACAGAGGCCCTTAAAATACTGCTGTTTTCCTTGGATGTCTGCTATTTGCATGACTGAAGAGATGTATTCTCTTATGTTTAAGGAAGCTTTAGGGAATAATAATGCAGGCTCAGATGTAGCTGAGGTCAAACAGGCAGCCCCATAAAGGTTCTAACTGCACAGTGCTTGTGACTCATTACTTCAAACATGTAAACTGGAGTTTTTGAAACATGGTTTGTAGCAAGGTGGTCAGAGTGCAAGGAGAGAGAGACTGCAAAGTCTGAGAAAACATTTAGTGACTGAATTTTAGATTGTAAGCTCTTTTAACTGGCATGTATGAAATGTGAGAACCTGATTGTGATTTAATCTTTCTTGCAATGAAAATGTTATAACCAAGCAGTGCTGCTGGATGGATGGAGTTTAGAGAGCTGGGATCAAGATATGGTGAATCATTCTGATGACCATTTCTCAGAAACAGCACTGGTCTACTCACTTTCTGACAGGAGACAAGCCTTATGACACCCTAGAGTCATTTCCTTGGATTTCCTGTTTTCGGGCTCCTTTTATGAACCCAAGATGACATTAGCTACAGTTTAAAAATTATAAACAAAACAAAACCTATGACTTCTTTGGAAGACACATGGGATTAGAGGGGTTTCATACATAATACAGTAATCCTCTTTGGGTATTATGTTTTACAGTCTTTACAGTAAGTTAATATTTGTTTCTTTGTTATGAGTAAGATGATGTACAGGTTGCTTCTTGGCAGTGTTAGTGCTGGCTGATGTATCAGCTGGGGTAGCTGATACTCATGACCTAGATTTACAAAAAAGCCCCAAAACAAAGTCAAGCAGGGGTAGAACCAGCTCCAGAACATGTGTGCTCCAGGAACTGTTCCACTTTCTAAAGCTTTTATCCTTCTTCTTCTTCTCGTTATATTTTGTTAGCATTTTTCCTTTGGTTTTCAAAACATTTATGTCCCTATTGTCCAAGGAGGAAGCTCCTGCTTTGTAATTCTGCAGCCTGCAGTATGCTTCATGTGCCTCAACCACATGACCATAGTTCCCATTTCTAAGAGACAAATAAAAAATTTCTGTTCCTTCTTTCTTACAGCTCCAAAGGTTCCTCTCTTTTGATGCTGTGGTTTGGATTAGTGTTCCAAGGGGCAATGCTGCTGCTATCTCCTTTCAGTCCCACAAATGTAGTGCTCAGCTCCCTCCCTCCCTGTCAGCAGGGAACTCTCTCAGACAGAAATACCAATATTTTTCTAGCTTGGCTTCTTCTAAAATTGTACCAAATTAGCTTCTCAGAGAAGTTGGGATGATGGATACTTTGCAGGGCTGTGTCTCTTGGGACATTGAAACACTGGACTGTGGTCTACCTCATCTGTGAGAGCAAAGCTTCAAATGAGCAATCAAAAGTGCAGATGCCCATTTAGCAGAGACAAATTCTTTGTTTTGTGGCTGTTGAGGGTGAGAGACAGTCCTGTCCCTTCTAACCTGAGGCAGGGAGGGGCTGAGTCACATCTCTGCCCTCTCTGGGCAAGGTGGCATCAGAATTGGGGCTGCAGTCCACATTCTGGGGAGCTCAGTTGTGTTATGTCATTACTGAGTTATGCTCTGTTCATAAAGGCTCTTTAGTTTTATAGTATAGGAAGAAAAGGGGACACAAATTATTTAGTAGGCTTTTCAAATTCTTCTTGAGTCTGAGCAGGAGCGGTTTTCTGAAATGGCTTTTTGGAGCAGCTGCATTGTTTAATCTCAGCAGTATTTTTCCTTCAGTTTTACACCCAAAAATCATTAATTTAAGTGCAGAGGATCATAAAACCGATCCTCAGCTCAACATTCTGTATCTTATGGTAATTTCAGAACCTTTTATATAATTTTATTTTTTTATGGATCTTCCCACCTTAGCTGAAGAACTGTAAGGAATTTATTCAAACAGCTTATAGTTGCATATATTTATATATCAATGTATAGATGTATACGTATGCATGCGTGTGCAATACTTTGGCATATTATTACCCCCATAACATGGTTCAACAAGCAGCATTTATTACAATAACAAAAAGTGTCTGTATTCCCATGGGCATCTTCAGAGATAGAAAAGGTATGAGGCTCCTAAACCCAGCCAAATGGAACATGCTAGTTGTTGATATATTGTCTGCTCTGTACAGCACTAAATAATTTTTAAAATAGTAGTTAATTAAAAAAAAAGTTGTTCCAGAATTTTTCCAAGTGTTTTCTTTCATGGACTCCTTTTGCTGGCACTAGCACAGGTATTTCAGTGAAATTCATGGAGTGGAAAGGCTGTGCTGGCCTGCAGAGTGCTGTGGCTGTGCAGCACAAAGCCAGACAGAGCTGGCAGCAACGTTTGTCCCTGGTGGCCAGTGACAATGTCTGCTGTTAAATTGCTGGGCACAGGATCAGCCTCGGGCCCTCCACTTCACCTGCTCTGCCCACCTGATTCTAATGGCCCTGGAGCTCTGAATGAGTGGGTGGGCTCCTCCACATCCCTTGTGCCATCTCAGCTGTGGCTACTAAAGGAGGTTTTAGGGCCTGCAGCACTTTGTCATGATCCTGGGTGTGTTTATGGGGGAGATGAACTGAGTGTGCAGGGCAGCCTCAAAGGCAGGATGAGTACTTTGGCCCTTTTTGTGAGAGGTGAAAAAGAGCTTGCCCACAACTGTGCAAAGGCCCTGGTTGAAACAGGGAGTGAGAGAGGCTAACTGTTGGGTTACCATAAGAGAAATCTTTGTTTCCATCCTCAAAGGTGTTCATTTGGCACTAGCGAGGCCATGTCCATCTCAGGCACAGCACTCCCTATTCCCATCCTCAGTTCAGGGCAGGTTTTTGCCCCTCAGAGCCCATTTTCATCTTTCTTCAATCTCTACACCGGCTTTATCTTGTCCTTGCAGACATGGGGCATTGCTCCATGAGGCAGAGCTCCCATGAGCTGTGTGGGGTTGGGCCTTGGGCCATGTTGGTAGAGCCATGTGGCAGCACAAAGGGGCAGGGCAGTTGGAAGACCACATGGAATTCCTATTAATGTGTTCATTTTGCATTTCTTTTTGGTTTTGTTTGAGAGATTCTGCAACAGCTGGTCCTGCTTTACAAATGTGTGCCTGGAGATGGATCATTGTTTGCCTGCGATTTGTGTATCAGTACTCGTTCAGCTCTCAGCTGTAGTGGAAGGAGAAGGACCACTATGTCAGTCCTTTCACGGAGCCATCATGGGGCTCTTTCCTGTGCTCAAGCCCCTGGTTGGACTCCTGGTTGCAAGCACTTACTATTTGTAGAGCTGGGAATATAGTATTGTGTGCTGTTGTTTCCTTTTCTGAGTTCAAGGGAAGGGAAATCCTTGGTGTGCTGCCGTGTCTCCATCTGGGACAACGACAGACAAATCCTTTGCTGTGGGTGTGTTCAAAAGCTTTACTACTGGATCAGATAACTGCAGAATGACACTTTTTTCTTTTTTTAGGCATTCCTTGTACTAAGCACTGGGGGATACTGCAGGCATTGGGAAAGCATTGTCTGGGGCAAACCAGCAATATTTTAAAGCACAAACATGTGCCTGCTACTGTCAGATGGAGTTTCTCAGTCTTTTAAAATATCACATTAATGTAAACATGCAGATGAACTAGCAATAGGTGGGTTCTTTTGGATCTGCAGGCTTCTTGTGAGCTGTTAATTACCCAGAGCTGAATTGAAGATATTCCAATGGGCAGCTGTCAAATGATGGAACTAATTTTTTTGTAATCCTGCTCATTCTCTATTGCTGTATAATATGAAAATGTCATATATGCATTCAGCTGGACAGAGGAACAGGGCAGTTGCAATTTGGAGCAGAAAAAAAATATAGTGACTGTTGTTCTGGGTATCCTTTAAGATATGTCAGGAATGCCTGGGATGTTTTAATTTGTATTTATCTCAGATTTTATTTCTTTAGTGTGAACTTCTAATGACTGTAGTTTAACCTTGTAGGAACTTGGTCTCCTTTTGCTGTCATCTAGTTTTCATGTACTTATCTCCCACTCAGCTTGCCACGCAGCACTTGTGTAGTGATTACCTAATGCTGCAGTTTCCCTCCTACTTAGGTGGAGATCCTTACCATTTCTTCAATACTGCTATCCTTATTCCACACTGGGGCTAAAAGCCCTGAGGATGAGAGATGGGGAGCCTCTGTACTGACTCCAAAAGCCTGCTTTCTTGTCCCAAATCAGGCTCTACTGTAACTGGAAGTGCCTTTGTTTGGATATGCTTAATTGCAGCCTGCATTTTGCAGGGATATGTACAATTCTGACAGAATGACTAAAAGCCTCTAGTGTTAGTCAGCCTGATCTGTGAATCACTTATCACCAATACTCAGCCTACTTATTCCCCAGCAGCAGAAAAGGGAATCCCAAAGAAAGCTCAGTTTGACATACATATCAGTCTCAGGTGGGCTCATTTAATTTTCCCCATCTCTCTCCACAGTATTGCATGCAGCAATATTTCCTCTCCAGAGCTAGAAAAGGGCTGGATGCAGCTCGTTATTGATGGCTGACAATATCTGCCCTGGGAACCTCCTGCTGACCCTCTCCCTTCCTGCTTTGCACAAGCCAGTTCAGGGGTCTGTCCCTGCCAAGAAAAGGGCAGCAAATTTCAGAATGTAACTAAAATTTACTGCCCCTTGTACTGTCAGAGTGGCTGCAGGCCATGCAAGGTTGAGGAGCACAGCCCTCTGGCCAGCAAGCTGAGTGGGAGGTGTACCCTGGTGGCAGCAGGGGTGGACTAGGACAGAAGAAAACATCCTGATTTGTGATTTGTCACTCACACTAACCAGTGTCTCTCTTGTTCTCTTGTCTTCCCCAGGAACGAGTGGAATATCTCTTTCTCATAATTTTTACAGTGGAAGCATTTTTAAAAGTAATAGCATACGGACTTCTCTTTCACCCCAACGCTTACCTCCGCAATGGCTGGAATTTACTAGATTTTATAATTGTGGTAGTAGGGTGAGTACCAAGTTTGTTTTTCAACACTGTCCACATGGGAATACTGGCAACCTTTGGGACCATGAGAGTGGCTCTATGCTTTGTTACACGTAGGTGATGTTAGACATTGTTGTCCATCCTGCTCCTCTGGCAAACAGCCTTTTAATGTTTGCACGACAGGGAAATGAAACTGCTCTTTGGGAGCTAGAGGTAAGAAGAGAAAGCAGTCCAAAGCTCTTAGATAAAGTCAGTTGCCTGAATGTGCTTAACTGCAAGAAAATGCATTTGTTTTTAAATCTGTATGAATTTTAAAAAATAATATATAGGTAATCCCTTAATTAAGATTAGGAGTTTGGTGACAGATGAATTCTGCCATCTTGTGAACTTTTGCTGATGTTTCTCATTCTGGAATATGGAAGAAAAATTTAAATCATAGATTTTCCTACTTACAAACAAAAATTAGCTCCTCAGTTCAATTGCACTGCTCAGCTGGTGATTTCAACACTTTTGATTTTGACCTTTTTAATCTTTTAACTTCTTCAAAGACTAGTTTTACTATTGTAGATCAAATTACCACTTTGAGCTGCAACCTTTCTAATTCTCTGATTTCTTTCCATGTTTTTCAAGTTTGGCATTTAATTTATTTGAGTAAAACCAAAATAATGCATCTTCTGCTTTTTCTGCCTAAGGGTTAGAGATAAGCAAGGAGTTGGAATTGTGGTTGTTGAAGGGAAGAGGTGAAGGATAAACTACCTCTGAATACAAAGGGAACAAGTATTTCTTTGCCTGAATAATTTGTCCCATCCTCCCACCACTCCATTGTTAGAGAGTTTCATCGCCCACAAATACCTGTAGTCTTTTCACCTCTTTCCCAAGGAAACCCTGCATCAACTCCTAGGGAAAACGTCAAAAGGGACACTCCTAGTCATCAAAACCCCCTCACAATTTCTGCCCCACACCAATCCACCTTCCTGACCATTTTTGTGCCGGCCCCAAAATATTTAATCAGCAAAGAGCTGCGTGCTTCCCAATGCCTCCCACTTCCCATCATCATGGATAAGAGTGGGTGGAAGGAGAATTCCCAGCGAGGGGGAGGGAGAGCAGGCTGAAGCCTATTCTTAGTCTCAAGACCTCTCTGCTCCACGTGGGCATAGAGCTTCTCCTTACAGCAATGTCCATTGTGCTTCTCCTTTGTTCCTACCTACAGACAGAGGATCCCTTAGCATGTCAATACCTGAAAAGTGGAAAATCCCCGCCCCCTCCCCGGTAATGATGTCCAATTCCATCACTGGTTTTACCTTTGAATGCCCTCAGATATCTCACCTGTTTGGAAATTGCTGCCTAAGTGGAAGAAAGATTGAAGAACAAAACTCCTGTGAATGTGATTATTCCCTTTTCATTTTTATGAGAAAGAGGCATTTTAAAGAGAGGACACATTGCCTCCTCTTTTTCCATTGGATGTGAGACAGCAGGACTCCAGAAATCACAGAGCAGCATTATATCTAGTTTAAGTACAGTCCTTTTCAATTTTCCTACGAGGGCAGTTAATCAGCAAGATGATATTCAGGCTGAAATTAATTCCCTTGCCAATGACACAAGCTGCAGCTCTCAGCTCCTCTATCTGCTTTTGCCTCCAGCAGCTCTTAGTCAGTAGATGGGGAAGAAAAAAATGTAACTGGGGAAGGATTACATGAGTATAATAAACATGACCAAGACCCCAAGGTCTCTGTTAAATAGCAACAATCTCAAGTGACAGATTCCACTTCAAGGCCAGATGGGTTCCTTTGATGTTTATCTGTTTAAACTCACTGGTACAGTACCACAGCCTAGGCTGGTGTGCTGCTTTTCCTCTCCACAGCCCCTCTGCAAAATCTACTTGGTGATACCATCTGTTCCTCTCCTGCCCTGTCTTCTTTTCCTAGGGGCTGTCTGAAATCCCTCAGTGACACTGTGTTTAAACTTCAGTGTATTTGAATATTTTGCCAGGAAGGAAGCCCCATGGAAAAGGTTTAAAATAAATTTGGAAAAGAGAGAGGAAAGAGGAAGAAAGCAAGTGCTGATAACATTTCCTTGTGGTGCCTTTTTCTACCTATTGATGGAGCTATTGGAGAAAGCTGAGTTATTTGAACACTGGGACAGAGAGATTTATTTGGTGTGTGGGGCAAAGGATGGTGTGACTGTGGTAATTGCCATTTCTGTTTCCTCTGCCTTACCAATCATCTCTAATTTTCAAAGATGCTACAAAGCATTGGCTAGGTGGGAAGCACTTCTTCGAGTACTGTTGCAAGTTAAAGGAGGAAAAAAAAAAGACAGATTTTAGATCTTTCAAATCCACCTATACTCAATTCACCACATATAACTTCAATAAATAAATAGCACATCTGGCTTCCTTTACCTTAACATGAACTAGTCCGTAGAGTAAGTGGAAAATGGACATGTGAAGGAACAGGTATAAATTTTAGAAGAGAGTCACAGTTGCTATGAAAAATGTTTATGACAATGTGTCTGTATACTTTCCCCTGCCTTCTGAAGATAGATCCCCTGGTATCCAAAGGGATTTTAGAGTCAGTGATTCTCACAAGGCCATAGGAATATGCACCAGCAGCACAGGGAAGCACTGAACACAGCTGCTCTGTTTCCTGGTGGAAGGATACATTTCAGACTGTAGGCTTGAAGCAGCTTATCATTCTTGAAGTGTGGGAGACCTGTTTATTCATCAGCTATGTCTTTCAGAGTTTGAATCTGACTTCTCTTTAAATAGCCTCTGACCTTGCTATAGCAACACTTTAAATGATGCTTTGAAGAATGTCTGTGTGAGGGTATCAGTCAGAAGCTCTACCAACATTATTAATTAATAGTAAAAACTAGACCCCTAGGCCACTCAATGAGGCACAACCCACAAGCACTAATGATTAGGCAAATTGTCTCCCACTTCCTTCATTTTTGCTGTTCCTCTTTATGAAAACACTAAAACTTTCAGATATCACAGTCATGCCCCTTTCTCTTGAGGGAAGACCAGCTTGACAATATTGTGAGGGAAGAATATCTGTCTTTCCTGGCAGTGCTGTGGTTTGTCTGCCAAGCACAGTCATTCTCCAAGGACCTGTAGCTACTGCCAGAGAAAAAGGTGGTGTAATTTGAAAGTCACTGTTATAGTCTTACTTGGGAAGGGAAGCAGTGAAGACATTTGGACAAAATCTGAAGTCAGAGCAGACTGGAAAATGTGGTCTCAGTTTCTGTCTTACTGAAGACCTGTGGTGAGTTTCTAGAGGGAAGATCCAAACATTTTCACACTCACAAATCACAGGTGAACTGTAAAACACTGTGGAAAAAACCTTTGTGCTTTACTCTTTTTTTTATACCTAAGAGGATTTTTCTTCAGCTATGTTTTTCTGCTGATTTTTTGTCTTAGAAATACCAAGGCCTCTGTTTTCTTTCTATATTTTGGAGGACCATGACAAGTTCTTTTTTTATGCTATAAAAATCACAGTGTACTCCCCACAGAGGAAGAGATGAAGAGCAGGTTACAACCTTATCATGCTGCTGTTGGGGTCATCTAGCAAAGTGAAAACCCTTTTGATATATCAAATGTCAAAAGGGAAATAGAAAAATACAAGAAAAAAAACCCCAGTGAAGCTAGCTTGTTACTTCACATGTAAATTTTAAAAAATCCAAACAAAGCAAGGAGCATATCTATACATGCATGTGATAAAAGTTTGGTTTTCTGCCATAATAGTTCATGTCTGTCAGATGAATTTAGTTAGGTTATAGTCATGTCACAAATGAAAGCCAGAAATTAAGGTGATGTTAATTGTGCTTTATCAGTGGAAAGTATAATACCCAACTGAAAATGGGGCGTGAATTTACACTGGCAGAAAGTAATTAAGTAGAAGTAAATAAGGTTGATATCTGGTTTTTGGAGGAGGGTGAAGTTTAATGTTGAGATTTCCAGAGGCTACAAGAGCTCCTCTTGCTTTTTTTTTACCACCCAAACTCTTATTTCTCTGTCACCCTATGCTTGGAGCATGCTAATTCATCTACTGGTAAAGAACTGCACCTCACTCCACCACCATACCTATT
This sequence comes from Ammospiza caudacuta, assembly GCF_027887145.1. NCBI lineage: Eukaryota > Metazoa > Chordata > Aves > Passeriformes > Passerellidae > Ammospiza > Ammospiza caudacuta. The sequence continues at coordinate 5,274,335 of NC_080597.1, read as the reverse complement.
GAAAACTTTCCCAAAATGTTTTCTTCAAAGAGCAGGATTTCCTATATATGATAGATGAGATTCTGGCCTCATCTTTTGTATCAGTAGTTTAACATCTGTCCAGCTGTTTTAGTCTCAGAAAACAATTAGCTGATAACCCAAAGAGCATTAGGTACCTGTACATCATGGATGTCTGCCCATGCCTTATTGAGGGAGGTGCTGAGGACAAAGAAGAAAAATTTACAGGATATTCTATAAACTTGAAGAGTGGAGTAGAGATTCAGTAGGCCACACTGAGCACAGGCTAGACCCTAATACAGAAGGCAGAGTGAAACAAATGGGAGAAATAAGAAGTTGTAATGCATTAGGAAAAATCAGGATTAGTACAGGCAAAATATAAAGCATGGAGTAAATGCATTAAAGCAGGATTAGCAGGAGTAATGCAATTCAAGTTTAAATGTAGGTTTTAAAATTAGGAGCAGCAGGAATTACTGCAAATTATTCCTGAAGTGCAAAAGCAGATGACTGTGGGTACTTCAAAAGAGCACATTTAACATGCCAGTGCTGGAGCACAAAAATAAGGCCAGCTGGCCTGCAGTGGAGCTGCACTAGCCTGGAAAGGCAGGCTCTAGCTCCAGAGGAGTGAGCTGTGCTATTGGTTGCTTCTGCTCCTCCTGAACTAATTGAGGGCATTGCTTGGGCAGCAGAATTCTAGAGTAGTCTGCTTCGCTCACTGTACAAACAGCCTCAGTGCCCAGTGCCAAGAGCTGCTCTTTGGGAAAACACGGGGACAGTAAAAATGGGGAGCAGGAAAATGGACCCCCTGTTTTGCACAATTGCTGACTCAGAGCTCCTTGAGATTCCTAGTCTTGGACCTGAAAAAATAGTATTAGAAACCTTTCTGCAGTAAATTATTTTTCCTTTAGAGGATCCCAGGAGACTGGGTCTGTTGTACAGGTATGTCAGTCATAACCTATTATGGGAATTCTGTGGACTAGAAAGATAGAAATATTTGTATGTGAAACAGAGCACATTGCTAGAGCTTAATCAGTCACTTACTGAAAATGCATTAGGCCAAATTTGACCTACAGTGTTTCTATTATGAAGACCAGCAGATAATTGCAACTGTATAATTTGTGTACACAGCTTAAGAAATGCATATATTCCAATAATTCACATTCTTTGCATCAACCCTTGTTTGTCTCTCTCTGTGATGTCTGTAGTCAATGCAGTATTTCTCAGAGCTCTGCTTTTTTCTTCTCTGTATCCTGCTTCTGCAACACCTACAAACTCAGCATCCAACCTCCTCACACACAGTTTTTCCCATGCTCGTTACCTAGTTGTTAAATCTTTCTGCAGTGCTTCAAGATGATGCTTTGAATAGATCAAGTTAGGTGTTCCTCAGTCACAGCGGACAAGTTTTATAAGACTCTCAATATGAATTTAAAAAAAAGCAAACCAAAACCTTCTTAAGAAAGGAATTTCGCATTTGCGGTTCCCTAATCCATGTTTTTGTGTGGATTTAGTGCTGGGGGAATCTGTTGGTTTAGATGTTTCAGTAAATGGATCTTCATTTTAATATCCAGGGCAAGCTCCCTGTGTTTGTGACCCCATCAGTAAGATTTATCTGCAGGCTGCAGGCTTTGGAGCTGCTTGTTAAGCCATCAGCCAGCTCAGTGTCTGCTTGACCCATGGTCTGGGGGCTCTCTGTGGAATGTGCCAGTCGGGATACGGATGAGACCCTGACAAGGGCACCACAGACTGCAAAGTCTGTGAGAGAAACCATTGCTGTGTCCAGGCTCTCCATCTGGACTGGTTCTCTCATCTCAGGAAGTTTCTTTCAAGTTGTCTGTGGTACCTCCATGGCACCCAACAGACCAAAGGGTCTCTGCCACTCCCAAGCAAGCCTTATTTACAGAGCTCCAAACATCCATTTAGGCTGGAACAGCTTTTAACCTCTACTGAATTTGGCTGGGTTCAAGCTGAGGATTTCAAGGCTGAAAGCAATATCATTAGCAAATTCATGAGGAATCCGTTCTCCCCCAAATGTACTAATGTTTTACCAGAAAAATGGAAGCTGCTTCCTGAAAGCTAATTTATTAAATCAAGTTCTTATTAACAGATAGGGTGAGCCTTCAGGTTTTTTGCAGAAGAACATTGCCTTTTTCTTTCTTGCTCTGCCTTTTTAAATGCATTCTGAGCGAGACATCTTCTCCTTAAAGCATCTACTCCTATTAGCCAAGATAAAACATTAAGGCTGGAATAATAAAACATTCTAATAATAAGACTACTACAGTTTTGCACTCTCCTTAGCCAGTGCATCAGGGGATTTACAAATGGATCCAGAAGCACACAGTGTGAGCATGCACTCTAACTAAAAACTTGCCCCTTGAAGGGTCTTCAAGTTTAGACCAAGTTCCACCTGCAGTGCCGTTGGTGAATCTTAATTCTTTGTAAAATGGGTGGCAGATAATGAATGATTGGCTTAATTAAGGGTGATGATTTTCTCCTCCAAGGTGGATTGTTGGTTAATAAAGACAGCAAAGTGTTGGCAGCCCATAGCTGGCTGCAAGGAGCCATGGAGGAGCATGAAGGAGGAGCTTTCTGTCATGTTTATGTCTGCTCCAGAAACAAGTGTTTTGCAAATGGTATAGACACCCCCAATAGGCTGTTGCATATGGGAAGAGTCTGTCTCTCCTCCACCATATGGCAATGTCAGAGAGAGGTGTGACACCCTTCACAGGTCTGTGAGATAGCTTGGGTGAGATGATGGTGATGATCTCTGTTCCTGTTTAGCCCAAGCCTTGCTGCCTGCCTACAGATTGTTTCCTCTTTCTTTTTGCAGGCTTTTTAGTGCAATTTTAGAACAAGCAACCAAAGCAGATGGGGGGAATTCAATAGGAGGAAAAGGTGCCGGATTCGATGTTAAAGCACTGCGGGCTTTCCGAGTATTACGTCCACTACGGCTGGTGTCTGGAGTTCCCAGTAAGTAATACCACTGTTTTCTTCTCAGCTGTATCTGTGGTGTGACATGCAGCAGGGGTAATTTTTGTAACAGTTTTGGAGACAGAGCATGATACTGATTATTTTTGGTGTGTGGGGGAAAACTTTTTTCAAATGTACGTATTTGTGATGAGCTTGACATTAATCAAAGGATGACCAAAGCAGAGCTGAAAATCAATGGAAGACTCATGGTATGTCAAGTCTGATTGTGCAACCTTTTTAAATAATGAAAGGGGAAGATCCAGGGGGTTTGTGATGTCAAGCATGAAATCTTTTAAATGGTGAAGTTTGGTATTATAAATTCTTGACTTTGATGGAAATTCTGTATGGTCATGTGTGTTGCTTTTGGAGGGAAAGGAACTTTTTCATTAAAATTGAATTTTCTTCTTTGTATGTGATGTTCAGATCAAGAGAACTGGGAACAGTTTAGAAGCAACAGAATATAGGACAATGACATGCTACCTTCTCTGTTAGTCTGATTTGCTTAAATTATTTGTAATGCCTCTGAGAAAGTCCTCAAGCAGCCTTTTATAGTCTTTTATCCCTTTTCTTGTTTGCAATGAAGCTATGAGTAACTAAGACTGGGAGTTCCATTGTGGAGGTGGAATATGGACACAACAATGTGGGAAAATGATATCATTTGGCTTTAGAGTTTGTTATGGATGCGACCTCTTTACCTTATGGACAGAGAGGTGGTTGAAAACTGTCACTGGCTTCCACGATTATAGCAAAGAGAGATGTAGTGAGCAGAAAATGAGTTAATCTTCTCTAGAAGAGCTGTAGGAAGCACTTTGTTTATTTTTATTTGAGGATCTTGTTAGACTGGTATCCTAAAGTACTTCTAACCTTAGTCATGCAAAAACCTTGTGTTGAGTTGCCATAAACTCTGTGATATCAGTTGTACTGATACAGACTGAGCTTGGCTGTTTGCTCAGTGCTGTTGGAGGGCTTGAGGAAGCTGAGGGAACCAAGCCTGACATAGTTCATGTCCAATCTCAATCCCAGTATAGAGTAACAGTCCATTTGTGAGTTTTCTCATCAAGGAGTATTTAATTTGTACCAGAACAGAGCCAGGGAGCCTGGTGCAGACTACCAAACACTTGGTCTAGACAATAAAATGCAGTGTGAGGCAAGCAAACCATCAACTTCATCTGACAAGATATCCACTATTAATCTTTCTGGTTCTGACTAAGGACATATTTGCTAAACCAGGCTTCTTGGGGGCCAGCATGGCTTTAAAAAGTCTACTGAGATCTGTAGCTAATGCATCCTCAATCTTGACTGGGCATTTTTTAATTGTACAAATGCCTGTTGATTAGCCTAGAATAGATGTTATCACATCCATATGTATTAGAGCATAACTTTTCTCATGAGGCCTTTTAGATAAGATTGCCTAAGCGAACTGTAAATAGCACATTACAGGATTACATTCTTACATAAGTTTAGTGCAGAGGTTTAGAAGTCAAGTCTCAGGTCCCATCCAATTCTGTCCCTGAGGCATCATAAACACCAGTGGGTGAGTTACCAACATTGCACTTGCAGTGCTTTGCCATTTATAAAGATATGCTTTTTTGCTTCCTTGCCCTTCCAAAATGCAGAAGGCTTTCCCCCTGTAAGGAAAAAAGCCAGCACAGATTTGTCCTAAAATTACATGAATGTAACATACGCTGCAATTCCTTCTCACTTAACAGACTCTGTATAGAAGCAGCAGCTCTTTAGTAAGAGGGAATGCTCTGGGTCACTGGCAGCTGCCTTCTGCATGGAAATTCCAACATCTGCTGCTTGGCTTGAGGTCCAGATCTAACTACCACTATTTGGAAAAAAAGTGTGTAAAGCACAATGATTCCTATAAAACAAATTTTTGAAACACGCGGTGAATTTTTGCATTCAAATCTTATACTCATTAGAATTGCTCTTGGGAAATAGCTTGTCTGAGGTGGAGAGGTTGGCTTGCAGCATGGAATAATTTTTTCTGAGTCACAAGTTTACGGGGATTTTTTTGTCTCTGGCTCAATCCATAGGAAATAATCCAATTTAAGAGAGACATGTTTTGTATTCAGGTTCATGCATTTAAAGACCTGTCTCAGCATATAGAAAGTTTCCAATAAGTTTGGTTTGAGGTGGGGGAAAGACATATTAATTTTCCTCTGAAGTAAATCACTGGTGTCTGCATTTTGCAGATTGAGAGCTGGAAACAAAAGTTCAAGATTTAACACTTCTAAAAGTGGCTTCTAATTATTTAGGTCTCCTATTGGCTATCAGTGCTAGATTTAGGTCAACACAACAATCCAACAGCTTCAGATAGATGGATAGAGGATATTAAGAGTTCACAGTCCCTTTTCCTAAGTTCCATGCATGCTTAATTCCTGGACTTGGCTGTCTCTTGCCAGTGAATATCTCAACCAAGAAATGGGGGCCTTTCTGTGCAGTAAGTGGTTCATGTGCAAGCAAAGCTGGCTCACCCATGGGCAGACAAGCAAAAAAGTACCTTTGACAATCTTTGTCAGGATCAAACTGTCCAAGGCCCCAGATTATGTTAGTGCCTCCTAAAATCAAAATGGTTTGAAATCATGAGTTCAACAAAGCCTGAAGACTACATCTGGATGATGGTTGTGGGCACATCAAAATTTCATAATTTTTAAGAGAACAGATGACACTTTTATGCTTTGTGGTTATGTGCACATTCACAAGACCACTTGTCATAAGGAAGAAAACAAGACATTTTGTTCAAAAGATAGGACAGGCTTTTTTTATCCATGTCACAGAAAATAACTGTGCCATCGCAGGAGAAGCCTTCAAAGGAACTGAATTCCAAGTGTTTGGATTCCCAGTATAACTTAAAAAAAAATAGTGTTAAGTATTTACACATTTCCAAGAAACTCCACAGGGATCAATTGGATTTGGTTTGAGGGGGTTTTGTGTTAGATTCTTTTTTAAAATAGTTTGAATTCTTTTCCAGAAAACTGTTTTTGGAGTCAGAGGTACAGTTCTTATGTGTGAGGTGTATAGCAGAACAGTAGATTAGATACTTCCCACAGCTGTCATCCCACTGCTGGCCATTGCTTTGTGTACAGAATAGAGTTTGAGCTAATTAAGAAAACTTTTTTTTTCCCCTACAACATTTTTTAAGTCCTACTGCCTCTGGAAAAATGGTCCACACTGGGTCCTTCTAGCCTGGCATTAGTATGTAGATGAATGGTGATTATTTTGCAAAGCACACAGATTATTTTGCTTTCATTGTAGTAAAATCACTTTTGAAAATGAGATCTAAGAACTCGATATCGTTGATACACAGGCCAGATTTCACTGTTCAGCTCTTCTGTTACTGCCATATTAACACAGTTCTTGCGGTGCACACTTTGTTTTGGTTGCTGAAGGAACTTTACTGCTAGAGTACCAAAGCAGTCTCCTTGTAAGGAAAACTTCACACGTGCTTTAGAGCACCTGTCTTGATGTGTGGCATTAAGATCAATAGAGTGGTTTGAGAAAGGAGAGAGAAGGAAAACAATTCCCTTGATGGACATAAGTAGACAAGTGCAAAATCAGCATGTCTACCAAAACTTAATCACTTTAGTGTCTTGGAAACTTACCCAATATCTCCTTTGGCAGGAGTGTAAAGTATTGTAAAGCTTTCTAGGGACAGAATGTAGTCTGCCCTTTTGTGCTATGAGTTTTCTGTTGATTACTCTCCTCTCTTGGTTTTATATTATTACATATTTTAAAACCTGTTTTAAACATTCTGTGCTTCAGGAGGGCAAAAAGAAACATCCAATTGGGCAATGAAGAAGCATGATCCAATTAAAGAGGAAAATCACTCCTGACTATTGGAAAGGGCAATAAGTTACTCCTACGCATGCTAGCTCATGCCCTTTTAATTTATAAAATTCCATTTCTACCACCTTTATTCGTGCTGCTCAATTATACCACCTCATACATTCTGTTCATTCTCTTTATGTTGTACTTCATCTTAATGTAATTGCATTTTTGCCACTGGTTATTGCCTATCTGATATTTGCCAGACTTAATTGATAAGCTCTCCTAGACAATTTGGAACTCATATGATTTTTGAGTAGCTGCTGTGCTCCATATTTGTGTTTTGAACAAGATCCTCTGCTGACAACACAGATTTATGTGGGCAGAAGACCCTGCTACTCTTAATGAAGCTAGAGAGGAAACTTGACTGTTCCACTGGAACAAAAACTTGCCATGATGTGCCTTTTTTTTTTTTTTTAAACCACAGAAAGCTAAGCTTGTGATGTGTTCAAGCTTTCCTGGAGTCTTGTAGCAGGAGAGTTGCTCAAAGGCAGTGTAGGTACCTCTCTAGCACCAGTGCTTACATGGTCTGCTGGTGATGCAGCAATTGTATAACAGGGAAAGAGAGGGATGAGCAAAAGGACCTAAGCCAAACCCTCCCCATGACAATGCAATGTCCTTCTGTTAGTGACACAGCAGCATGTAACTGGCAGAGTACATTTTTGAATTAAATAAGACCAGAATTTTCATGTGTGAATGCCTAGAGATGACTACATTTATGTGTATTTAAATAATTAAATAGAACACATACTTTTTCAAAATGATGCTTATATTTCAGTCCATAGTTACTCTGAGTTAATGAGAAAACTGGGCACATTCAGACAAGGTGGATGAAAAATTTAGACTTTTTTAGATTTTGGTCTGTCTCATTGCAATTAGTAATCTGCCCTGAAATGCTCTATTAAAATCTACAATGCTTTCTCAGTCTCAGCAGTGTTCTCTACCCTATATTTAATGCAGAGTTTTCTCATTGCCACAGAGAGAAATTCTCTTATCCCAAAGTCTCTGGCATATATAAAAATATTTCTTTGAGGTTTGCAACAGGTAGGAAAGTATTCTACCTTTCCTTGCAATGTCCTGGTAGATCTGAGCCATCCAGGTCCATAATGCCACATTCACCACATATGGCAATGTGGTGAAGATGAGAAGTAAAATACACCCTGAGGGCTCTATGGGGAGAGGAAAGGTTTTGCTTATTTGAGAGATGCTGGATTGGCAAAGTCACCCAGTTGTCTTTATTGTTAATTTGCTATATTATTGCATGTAGATGAAGCAAGGAAATCACAGGTGTGATAGGATTGGATTTTTTCCTGTCTAGGTGTTTTTGTGTGTGGGACTGCCTAAATATATGTGTGTGCTAAATCACAATCAGGTTTTTGTGGAGAAGTAAGAGCAAAAGCTTTCAAATACTTACAAGATATTGAGGTTATTAGTCTGTATTTTCCAATGGTGACTGTTCCTAACATTAAGACTGGCAATATTTTTTCTCCCCCTTTTCAAGGGATATGTTCTAATCTAATAATTTGAAATCACAGGGGAATTCTGTCTGTACGGACTCATAATTCATTAATACTTGCCCCTGAAAGAAAAATATGGAGGGACATTTTTAGTAAAATACAGAGTAGCTTACAGAGTTTGAGACAGCAGAGACATGTCAGAACCACCATGGTCATCTTTCTAATGTAAGAAACTGCTTTATCTCATCTTTGATTCCAGGACTTGGAATGATTTATAGTAAAATGGGTGTTTGGTGCTTGTTGCCCATAAGAAGAAGAGCTCTTGATGCTGTGAGCTAGAAACTGATACTATAGCAGAGACTTTGCCTTCCACTACACCTGATTTAGAGGGAGTGTACTTAACTGGGGGGAACAGCTTCAACATTTTCTATCTTGCATAATCCTTGTACACCTGAATTATCCTAGAAGCCAAATTGAACTTGTTTGTAGTTGAAACATCCTCAGAGCCTCTTTGCTTGGTGTGTGTAGAAGGCTGGACCAGTTAGGAAGGATCAAGCACCGTGCAGAGGGCCCAGCTCCTGCTGCAGGCACTCTGCCTCTGGAGCCTTCCATTCTGCCTGGGCTGTGTAAAGCAGGGAGATCAAAATGGGGATGCTTAACCACCCTCAAATATTCTTTCCCAGGGAAAATACACTATTCTTATCTGTAGCGTGATTCCAACTGGGGTTTGCCAAACCACTTTGCTGGAGGGTGATAACAGGACCTAGAGTAGCCCTAGATGTTGTCAGCTCTCTCTCTCTCTGTATCTAAATGTGCAGTGGTGCCATTCACCCTAGTCCATCCTAGGCTCTTGATTGTGTGGCCTGGGATTGCCCTCCTCCTTCCCAGCCACTGAGACAGCACACTAAACCCATTGCAATTATTCCATTTTGCAGCTGTTGAAACAAAGCACGTCCAATGCAATTATCTGGTTTGCATTCAGGATTCTTTTTTTTTTTTTCAGTGCCCAATCAAACTTTTCAACTGTAATTTCTCATTATTTTCTGTTCTGTGAGAGAAAATTAACACCATGACATAGAGTTGAGGAAATAATGTAATTGAGGTAACAAACACAGAGGATTCAAGGAACCCAAAGTGGCACCTCTTTTGATAACTGTGTGGTTTTGGAATATGGCAAAGAAATGTTGAGCCATTGACTGTTTCTGTATGTTGAATAGCAGGCATTAAGTCCTTAGGAAATGCTAACTGGTGTAAGGAAGTCCACTTTTAAAATTGATTTTTAACATGTGTATGCTTTAGGAATGGACTTTTAAAATGTATATGCTTCTAGCAATGTACAGTTGACAGGTGTGTCTTGCATGTGATTTGCATTTATTCACTGTCAGTGGGGGAGCAAGGGACTTAAATCTGCCCTCCTGAGGTTATGCTATGGCCCACAAACCAGGGCAGGATTGTGGCTTGCCTTCAGTGGGAGGACAGTGGCCTGATCAGAGCTCCCCAAGTGTGAAAGGTCTGTGTTTAGGAAATAAAGAATACAGTAAGATGTATAAGGAGGAAACTATACTTAGCAGCTTACTGCCACCAAACCTACAAGATAAAGGTCCTTGACAACACAGGGAATTTCATCACATATACATTTAGGCAAAATTTGGCTTCCAAATATTAGTTCTGCCTTAAATTTTGCTGTTGTTACAATAAATAATGTCAGTTTTTGCCAAAAAATCTTCCTCTTCTCTTGAGGTCCAGAAGCTGTAGCAAACATGCTCTCAGGCAGATCGCTGAAGTTCTCCTTCATTCTTGAGCAAGACTTCTTAACCCTCTGTGCCACCTCTCCAGCACATAGAGAACCATGAGAGGACAAGTTGCACCACCTTTCCCATGTCCTTGCCTCGCTGTTTTTAATCTCAAGTGGCCAATTTGTTTTGCTTTCATTACTAATGGGGAGGGAGTGGATTAGAAAGGATAGAACAGTCTGAACTAAATGTCCTCATTAGGCTTGTTTCTTCGTGGTTAACTGCAAGCTCTACACATGCTTGCAAGTCCTTTATTTACTTAGGTCACTGTTACTCAAGGGAGTAATTTGATTCCAGGCTAGCATCTCCCTTAGGTAAGGATCATCCCTGTGAGTAGGAATTACACAACCAGGAATCAAAGCCTGCTTCCCTGAGAGGTACAGCCTGCAAAATTATGTAATTTATGGCAGAAGAAGCTAAGTCTGTGTAGCAGTAGCAAAGAGGGGTTCGTCTTGCTAAGGATGATTACCCACAGGGGCACAATGTTGCTTGATAAAGATTTCCCTGATATTTAAAGAATGCCAATGAAAACAGGGAAATATTTATTTGATCTTGTCTATGCAGCTCTTTTAAAAATAACACTGACTACAAATCTACCCAATAACTGCCTCAGCTTTTATCTTACGAGTTACTGTGCATGCTGGCATGATTATTCAGCATGTCTTCACAACAGAAAAAATCCCAATATCATAATATGGGATCACATCAGGGTGTAGGCAGACCCTTTCAAAAGAAGAAAACAAACTGCATGCTGACATCAAGGAACAGACAGGGAGATAGTAGAAAATCTCTCTTGGCTTAGTAAGAGAATTTCCAGAAGGGCTCTGGATGGATCAGACATTTCTAGTACCCTTTTTGCATTCTTCAAGCAATGCCCAGAGTTATTCAGACTGGGTGTAGGGCACAGGTCTGAAAGGGAGGCCATGTCACTAAGATGCTTGTCCTGAAGCATCTGAAAATCTAAGAATGCCATCTGCTGTCTCCTCAGAACAGTTTGCATTGTATCTGTACAGGTTGTAGCTAACTGGTACAAACGGGAACACGTTGGGTTCCCAGTTGCTCACTTGTAATTTCTGGCTGCTGCTCTCACCACATTGGGGAGGGAAGATTTGGCTGTTCCACATCAAAGTAGGAAGGGCATGATCTGCTTTGGGTGTTTCTTATGTTCTCTCCCAGATGATACCTCTACTGTATCTGGTGTTGTCCCAAGCTTACAACAAATGTCATTACATACTTTGATTTCAGTTGGCTGAATTTTGCATTGCTTATTAATTTAAGATCTTGTAAGCAATTATTTGATGTCCTTTGCTCATTTTCTCTAGTTACTCTGTGTCTGTTAATGTGTTTCTGCCCTGATGGGACTTTTTAGCTTTCTCTTTCTCATTCTGTCCCAAGGATGTGACTGGCACACACCCACTGGGTAGCAGTCAACTCAAAAGTGGGACACAGGAGAGTTCATAGGTTTTGCTCAGCACACAGAATGGTACATGGATGTTCCATGACTCTGGGCATCAAGTGAATTACTTCTGTCTGTCCAAGCCTTCAAAAAGCCTTGTTGGATGCCTGTGGTCCTTGTTGTGATTTTCACAGAGCATTATTAAAATATCAGCAAAGCACACAGCAGCAGACCAGTCAGATAGTGCTCTCAACCAGTGAATGCATTTTAAGCCTGCCAATATTTTTTTTTTCAGTGATAGTCTGAATTTATAATAATGTTGCATCTTGTTCAAGTGCTATAGTAGGGAAAAAAAAAAAAACCAACAAAAACCCACCAAATAATGAATTAAGTACAGGCAGAGATGAGGGAAAAATATTTTTAAGTTTCAATGTCTACACAAATCTATAGGAGAACCTCTCTCTTCTCTTTAATGTAGATTTCTCTGAAATTAGGTACTTCATTGTGTCTGCTTGCTATTGCTGTGCTAGATGAGAGCACAAGCATGTTGGCTGGTATGAACAACTAATAAACTTCTCAATGCTTAAGATGTTCACTGGTGGAACAAATTTGCTGTTCGGATCATGGGAAAGTATTAAAATGAGAGCCCACCTAACCTGCCCAGTCTTTTAACTTTTTATCTAAGTTTTCCTTGTGCCAAGGAAAAGGGAAGGAGATCAGACATCTTCCTTAATCTCCCTTTTTTCCAGAAGCAAATCCAATTCCTGTTTAACACATGTAACAATAACTTATCCCATATGTGTTTTGTGCTTTGTTGCAACTATTTTTTATGAGTTGAGTAGCTATGCCTTTTATTTTTTCAGTTTTCGATTATCTTCTGCTGGTTTGCCCTGCCACATCAATCAAAATTCAGAAAACATCTGCTAACCCTCTGCAAAGAATCTTTTTTTCAATTTCTGTACTGCTAAAGCTGCTCAACAATTTTACATCAGAAGCATTTTTGACAGAATGTAGCTCACGGGATAAAAGAAATAGAAGAAATTATAAAAACTCTATTTTTGTCACTTCTTTCCATAGGCCTTAGTAAGTGTTGTTTCTTTAGCAGTGGAAATGGCTATAGAAATTAAATTTCTTTACAAGATTACAAAACATCCTCTCTAAACTTTCTTCATGCATCTCATCTTTCAACCACAGCCCCTCCTTGCAGAGGGCTGAGGCAGTGGTGTGAGAACTGGGGCATATCAAATGCTATACATCTTAGAAGTATAATCTCTTAGGGGTGATTATTTTCTATTATTGCTCACACATTAAGCTAGCAGCCTGTCTGACATTTCTCTTTTTCTTTTTTTTTTTTTTTTTTGCATTGGTTGTTGGATTTGGTGACTGGTTGGGGTTTTTTTTCCCTGCAATAAGTTGTTCAGGACTTTTCTGCAATTGGCATTTTCTTGAAGGTTGTTGTTGTTGTACATTGGCTTTTATTTGTACTGAAAATTACCAACAGATAAAGTTCCTCTTAATCAGGTTTGATGGCTTGATCAAAAGTCAAATCGATACATCCAGGTATGAATAAACACAGGCTTTACAGAGACCTGTTCTAAATCTAACAGTTTTGGTTTTTAAGATGAACAGCACCCAATGAAAGAATTTAGCATTGAGTCTCACCCTTCCCCTCACAATATAGCTTAAAATTTAAACTCAAGTCTTTAGCCCACCTATTGCTTTTCATATTCCAGTGCTGAGACTATTTCACTTTAAAAATTTACTTTGGAGGAAGTCAGATTACTCTCAGATTAATATTTGTAGATTTTTTTATCTGTTAAGAATTTTATTTAGCTGATCACATTGCAGCAGGAGAGCCTTATGATTCCCCCTTGACAGCTTATTATATGGAAAAGGAAATTTAAAAAAATAAATGTTTAATTCCAGTGCATTCTAGCAGCACACAATCTGTACAAAAAGCCTTTGAACTGTGCAAGTTGTAGAGGGAGTTGCAAAGAAAGCAAACACCAATAAAGAACCATTCTTTCTTCTGAAAAATACAACTTTGTGAAAATGGCAACCATTAATTTTTCTGTCCAAACATACTGGGGCTGCCTAGTGAGCTAAAGGACGCTTTGCTTAATATGTCAGGAAGCTTTTTTTTTTCCCCAAAGCATTTTATTATCTGATGTGTGCAAGAAGAGTTTTAAGTCTAATCAGGTTCATAAAAATCAAAAGCAACAGTCTCACTAATGTGGAAGAAAAAGAAAGTTGGAGTTTTAGGTATTCTGAGAGGGGACTGATTACCCACTGAGTTGATAAGTCCTTAAATCCACTCTTTCTTCTTAAAAATGAGAGTCAGAGTTGCTCAGATTTGTCTGGCCGTGTCTTTCTTTTCAGTTTTTTAGGAAGAGAAAACAAATCCCACATGTGCATCAAGACAGTAACACAACAATGATCACACATTGTGGGGTTTGCATCAGCTCTTTAATTATCTGATCCGGTAGATTTCTATTGTTAGATTCTCAAAATTCTCCTAGAAACCCTCTATGACAGTGACTTGAAAATGCCACACTGTGTCTCTCCAGAGCTCAGTCCCATCTGTGCTCATTAAGCACTATTCTACCTTGAGAGCTTGGGTCAATTTTCCTCTCCAGGGTTATATAACCTAGTATTTGTCACATTCAGTGCTGTACTTCTTCATAGTCATCTAAAGACAAAGTTTTAGATTTTATCCAGTATTTTGTTGTAATCCTTTTATCATGAGAAGTTCAAACTTTGTGCAGCCAAAAGTAAAGCCACTTGTAAGTAAACTTAGTAAGCCACTTGTTGTTTGCTGGAGCATTTAACCTGCAAGAAGATCAATTTCTTTCATCAATATATTTTTCTCCACATAGTAAAAAGCTGTAATCTTATTATCCCCGGCTGGACTTCTACATTTACAGAATCCCTGTTAACATTTGTTAACTTTTAAGCTTTTGCCTTTTCTAAACCTGTTCACAAGTGATGAGTTAGAATATCTGGGGAAGGACATCAAACAAATAAAATACTCTATATTATTTATAATAGAGAAAGGAGGCTAATGACCACTTAGCTGAGGAATTCTGTCAATAAACTGTAGAAATGTTAACAATTTTATAAAGGTGTTTGTAACCCAAATGTCATTAATCTTCAACTCAAGTGATTGAGACCCAATTGCTTTGAGCCCATTTCTGCTACCATGAGGCTTTAGCACTTCCAGGTTTTCCAAGTTCCTTTTTGCAAAACTATTTCCTGAGGACATGTGTTAGCACAGTTTTTTCAGAGCTGCATACAACAGCACTTGACATCCTGAAACAAGGCTTTTCCATCATTATCTCTGTTCAGAGGTTGTTTAACTCTTGACTTGGATTTTGTTTTTATGCTCACCTGACCAGACTGAAGACAGAACATCATGTTGACATGATCCTACCCAACTTTTCTGACTGAATCCAGTGTCATGGGACTAGACCAAAATTTCCCCCTGTAAATATTGTTTCCTATCACAGCTGTTCTTGCATATGAAGAAATTTTAAAAAATAGAAATATGATGGGTCATTCACTGAGAACTGGAGCAGTCCTGGCCAGACTGTCTTTGGGTTTGGATAGCTCTGTAGGAAGAGGAGCCAAGAAAAATTCTTCCTGTGGTTCTTCAGAGTGGTTAAGAACAGGTAAAACCTTTACAGTGACCCCATAAATGGTTTTCTCAGTCCATCATCATTCTGTCAGCAGAAAATCAAAGCTGTTTGCTGGGAAATAGTGACAGCTGATCCTTGCTGGCCTAGGAACTGCCAGGGCTCCTGAAGGCCTTTACCTGCCTTAACTTTAGTCCATCTTCAGAAGTCTCTGTCTGGCAGAGAGCATTTGACCTCAACCTCCCCACTCTGGGTAAGACTACTTGGCAGCACACTGTGGTCTTTGTTCAGAGCAGCTTTGGAGTTTGCTCAGTGAACTTCGTTTTGGTTTTGCTCAAGATGGCCTTTTTTCCGTAATGTGGAATTTTCTGTAGGCACTCAGTTGCTGCTTTTCTCTCCATGCTCTTCCTCTATGTTCAGGTAGCTGCAGGAGAGGGACACCACACCATTTTTGGGTTTGATTTTTTTACATTTAAAGTCTGAAGATCTTGCCTGCCTGAGGATCTCATCCTCAACTGAACTGAGCTAAAATCAAATGGTTAGAGAGTGAGGCTGAACTTACAGGAGCTATCTGTTATGTTGGCTCTGGAAAGATGAAGAAAATCTTTTTAGTCATCAAGAAACTTTATAAGAAAGTGGACACTTACATACAAAAGACTACTAAAAAATGTTAAAGCCCCCCAGGAGGAGAGAGGGATGTTTCTGTGAGTGGTAGTTGAGGTCTCTTCCAGCAGAGTCCAGGAGCCCAAGCCATGTGTACATTTGTCCAAGCATCCTCCTCAAGCTGGGGCTGTGTGGCCACCCTGCTCAGGACAGGCTGCATTGTCTGCCTCAGTCAGGTCACTCTGGCAGGCAGAGGATGCTGTAGCTGAATTTCTTCCCAAGAGAAAAGGAACCAAAATGAAGAGCTGGGGTTTTGTTGTGGCTTTTGGCTTTTGGTTTTGTTCTGCTGATCCTTTCTCGCCTCAAAGAATGAGGCAAGGGTGGTATTGCAAGACCTGGCAAACATAAAGCAATTGTGTTCACATCCACATGCACATTTGCACAAAGCCCCTTGTGTGTAACTATTGGGTTTGAGAAGTCAATGAAGACATGGTTTGAAAATGCATGAATAAGAACATCGTGAGCAGATGCCAAAACTTTCTTTTTTCTATTTTTTTACAGCACATGGTTTTGAATTGAGTGCTTGTATATGTTTAAAAGGCATTGCCTACTCAAAAGTAGTCACCCTGCAGCTTAAAATTTTTCTTTCTTATTTCTTTTTACATCAACTAGTTTTCTGTCCTGTGTTTTGTGTTTCCTTACTATTCCAAGACCTTCCCTATTATTCTTAAAATATAAATGACATCTGCAGCCCCAAGAATGCTGGGCTACACCCACAGAATTTACTTTATCTAGCAATCTGCCACTAACGTTTTGAGAATCCAGCAAGACAGAAAAAGACCTCCCCAAATACCTCCCCAAACTGCTATTGTACAGTTGTCCTTAAATGAACTGTATGATATGATTTCCCTTTGCAACACTGGTGAAGAGAGTCCTCAATATTTTTTCTCACAAATCATTGTAGATGTACTTATCTAAGATATCTTGCCATGGCTGTGGATCTTTTTGTGCTAAAACTGTCTATTGTTTTCCAGGCTTCCTTTGATATTGCTATAAAACCTTTCCTATTTATGAATATTTAATATTTTTCAATTTTCTTAGCCAATGTCTACATTTATTAAGTGATAAACATCCACTTTGGGGAATATTACTGGTTATATTGCTTGTGCTTTGGAAATAGAACTGTAGTGGCAGTCTCTCAGTGCATTGTCAGAAATAAATGTGATTTGTGGGTAGACCTTGCTCATGGCTGGGGATGGTGCATCAGCTCCACCACTTCAGAGTGGTTCCCAGAAGTGATCTGACTCAGGCCCTGTGCTGAGTCACAAGTCCTCCCCTGCTTCCTCCTTGCTTGCACAAAGTAGTAGTTTTCTTCTGAACTGTATTAGCAGAAAAAGAATTGCTTCCCACACCCCTGGCACTGCCTTAAGTAAAAAAATGTGTATTTTTTTTGTGCATAGGAAAGCAGAGGAGGGATGGCCCTCTCCTTTCCCTTTTATTCCTGCTCACTTCTAGGAGGTCATTGTTATGAGATTGTGCCTGCTCATAGCCCTGGTTCAGGCACCCCATGGTGTGGGCAAAATATATCCCTGAAAAACCAATGGAAGAGTAGACAGAGTAAACTGAACTACTAATATGATGGAACAGGAAACTGCCCTGTCCAGTAAACCAAGCTTGATCCAAAATTGAAGACAGATGAAAATTGTGGGAGGAGCTCGGCTTGGCAAGGCCTGAATGTTAGTTCTGAGCCAAATGTCCTAAGAATGTTCTAAGCTTTGCCTGCAGAACTCAGTCGTGACATGGCCCTTCCAAAGCAGGCAGCAGGCAGAGCCCAGAAAATGGGCTCAGATAAAGGGAAACTCAAACTGAAAGGCAGCAGTGTCTGAGTGTCCAAACACACTGCCCGCCCCTTGGACAAAAGCTGCTAACTCCTAATGTCCAAATAGCTCCAAAAAGTGCATTGACTGCTTCAAGAGCAGGGCCCTTGATCACTGAATGTCCTTGCAATAAAATAAATTGTAATGTTGGTGGTCGGGATGACATCTAAAAAGCCTTTGGGAAGTTAAGAAATCACAGCCCCAGGTGTGGTCAGGGAGGATGAGGAGGGTCAGGGCAGCCCCAGGTGTGGTCAGGGAGGATGAGGAGGTGGTGAAGCAGCTCCAGGTGTGGTCAGGGAGGATGAGGAGGGGCCGGCCCTGCTCAGGGCTGCTTTCAGGGGGTTATGGGTTACTGTACCTGCTGGAGGGAGTCATCCTCGAGAATCTCCCAAAGGACAGCAGAGACAGCATCTGCAGGGCAGGGGGAACACCGGGGTGCTCCTGGGGCATTGCTCAGGTGTGCCAAGGGACAATCCCTGTGCCCGAGGGCAGTGCAGAGAGGGGAGCAGCACACCTGAGCAGTTGGGGGTGCAGGGAAATTCCTTTTTGATTAATTTCTTTATTTCATCTTCCTAATCCCATCCCAGTGCCCTCAGTCCCTCCCTAGTGTGCCCCAGTGACCCCAGAGTTCGATGGAAAAGTGATTTGAGAGGAAATTTCCTTTTCCATTATTGTCTGTGTTTAAATTGGAGGAGATTCCCTTCACCTGTGATTTTAAGGGTATCAGTTGAAAGAAAACCAACCTTTCCCATGATTTAAAGGTATTACTTGAGGAGAAATTGTTGTTTTCTAGTTTAAATGGAAGGGGATAGCCTTTCTGATGCCATTTTACAGATTTGAGTTGAGGGAAACTCATCACCATCTTAAGGCTTAAATTGCAAGGGAATCCCTGTTTTCCCTTGGTTTTAAGGGTTTAAATTCTGAGGAAATTCTCCTTTTCCAGTATTTGAAGTATTTAAATAGAGTGGGAAAGGGAAGGAAAAGAGAGGAAAAATGGCAGGAAACATGAAGTGAAAAATGGCAGGCATGTGAGGTAGAAAAGAGGGGGAAATTTGAAGGGTACAAAAGGACAGGAAACCTAAGGGGAAAAGGGTGAGAAATGTGAGGTAATCAACACTCATGCAATAATTAATTGGGAATTTATGAACACTGTGCAACAAAGAAGAGAGATTATCTTTTTGAGAAAAAACCTGGCAGAATCGGTCTCAGAAGATTTTTCAGGTCTGAAAGTTCACAGTCTTGAGGAAAAAAAGGCAAGTTAGGTGTTTCTAAGAATTGTCTTTCTTTTTATAGGCATGTCTTTCTTGAGAGGAATTGTTTATTAGCAAACCTACCATTCATTTCCTTGGATATGTTTCACAATGCAACAATGCCAAGTGCGTTTTAGCAGCTGGGTCTTTTTCTTGTGCCATCTTGCTAAACATTGGTTGAAATCCAAAAGAGCTTGTAAGTACACAATGGGATATGTAGGTAATCCCATTGCTTTAGGGGCAGACACTCACTTGCTCAAAGATAAAGCACATTCTTCAATAACTGCCTGAATCGATGAGACAGCAACCAGCCCCTCTCATCATCTTCCTGAGAGAAAAACACAGCATCATATAATAGCTCTAAAACACCTGCAGCAGCCCTAGAAGGGCATCTCCCACAGCTTTGAGAAAGATCAATGTTACTTGGTATAGGAGGTTTTCCTTTATTCTTCCATAGTCTCTCTTCTTTCCAGCTGTATTCTAAACTTTTGGGTTAGTGCAGAGCTAAAAAGGGCTTGACCTGGTATAAAAAGCAATGGTTTTCCCATGTAATAAATATTTTAAATGTTTTATCAGTGTAAATAAATGCTAAATTCTGTGAGCCCAGGGAACGGCATTAACATGTTTTGCTTGCTGAAACATTTATGGAATCAGTGTCAGCCAACAGAACAGAGCCAAGAGGATTTTTTTTAAAGGTAAACTGAAGTGCTTTTAAAATAAATACTAAGAGTTGTTTAAGATCTTCAATTATTAACAGACGCAAAGTGTGGGTTGAAAAAGTGCAAACAATCCCTTTTGTTGCACTTTCCCTAATCCCTGTGCAGCTCTCTGTGTCCAGCCTGCAGTGAGCTCCTCAAGGCAGATGCTTCACCTTAACAGACGTCTGCAGAGAGTCCAGCACACAAACAAGTAGATTTAGAACGCCAAATATTTGAAAACCCTTTATTTTTATATTTACTTCTCAGTACTTCAGTTCAAGACCCCGTGTTTATGGTTGGCCAGTGCTGACATTGCCATCCTCTGCAAACAGCACTGTAAAAACTTGGCTCTGCTGTAGAAAGCAGTTATTGGCATCATCTCCTTTAAATCCAGAGGCCAGCTCTGCAGTCTGATCAGGTCACCAGGCACTCTGATTTAATTATGATTATCAGCTGCACAGCTCATTGCTAGGACTGCAATCCTTACCTCCACAAGTGAGAAAAAAATGCCAAAGATATGCAATGGTGTGAACACCCATGTGTGGTGATACCTATGTATTGCATGATCGAAAGATTAAGAGCATACGTGAGCTAGGACAGAGAAATCATTCTTTTATAAGCTGAACTCTCTTTTCTTCCCCTGCACAGTGAAAGAGCCCATAAAAGTGTGTGGAATTCTCACCACTGGTTAGAAAAGTCTTTGTGGCTGCTTATAAGGGGGTGGTTCTCCTGGATTTACTCTGATCAGGAATGCATCTGCACCTCTGGAGTTTCAGAACATATATTTGATGCGTTTTAAAGCGTGTGAGGTTTTTATTTAAAAAGTGTCTCTGTTCCATATACCCATGGCTCCTCCCCTGTCCTTTACCCCCTCCTCATCCCCTCTCCCAGTTCTCCCTTTGCCAGTACAAGGAGTTTTCTGAGTGTCTGTGCAAGGTTCCTCGTGCCATTCCTTGCAGCAGCTCTTTGTGCTGCCTGACAGAATAAAGCAATTTGCAGGCAGCAGCTGTGTTGCTGCAATGAGCTCAACCAACAGTGTGGGGGTCAACAATCAGCCTGCTGATGTGCATGGGTCTCTTGCCCCTCTGCAGATAGTATCCATTACATCTCCTGAGGGCATTTGTAAAGTTGCCACATGATGTTTTTTAGCTTTTAGAAACTCTCTGAATACTTTGATGGTAACGTATTTAAGTCTGCCAATTACTGGAATCATCTGGATTTAAAAACCGGCTATGCCCTAAAGGGATACTGCGCAGCACACACATCAATTCATGCTAAAAGCATTCAGTACCTCATGTCCTCTTCAAAGCTGGCTTATTATCCTCAAGAAGCTTTTCTCTAAGCTGGTTGAAGGTGCTGTACATCTTCTGGTGGTACATGCTCGCCTCGACCATCTAAGCATCATCTCAGCTTTATGGTGCAAACCTTTGTTTTCATAAACACTGCTTTGTTAACACAAAGGGCATTGCTTTGTGCAGATATTATCTTCTCTGGACATCTGCAGTAGGCTGAAGCACTTTAATGGTGTTAATGAAGCTGTTTTTAAAATGAGAGAGCTTTTATGTTCATCTTTTTGTCTGTCCTCAGTACCCTCTCAAGAGTGCTGGATAAAACCTACAATGAATGTTAGAATTAATTAATAATAATAATTAAGGGTAAATTACATAAAACCTGGTGTTAAAACTCTTAACCTCATAAGCTTGGCTACATTTTGGATTAACAAGACTGGAAAAGTCACTGAAATGGGAGGCCTTTATTTGCTTTTGTGAAGATTTATTTGAATCAACAACTATTTCAGTCTGTGGGGTTTTTTTTAAGGTTTGCAGCCATCTGTAGTCCTTTAACTTTCTTGTACTGTTGTACCTTGTTTGGGAGAAGGTGAGACATTGTTTTAATTTTCTGGGGAATGTAACATTCCTGACCAATGCAAAGAATTGGAGCAGTGCTGGTGTTGACCGCACTTCATTTTTGGTGCATATTTGGAATTAGTAGACTGAAAGATGTGGGAATTTAGAGGGAAAGGCTGACTGCCTCATGTAAACACAGCAATTTTTTTTTTTCCCCCCAGAGATATTGCTTATTGAGAAAACCACCCAGAGGCAACTGAGCAAGCAGAGTGGCCCACTCTTATGCAGGATGTTTTGATGCTGTCAGTAATGTAATTCATGTAGGAGTCTCTGTGAGAGTCAGAATGTTTCATGCTGAATGGCACTGCCTTTGGATAGATAGCTGAACCACCTGTAGACACCTAAAAAAGTGTTCTGACATCTGAGACATGTTAGAATCCAGCCTGTATTTGCTAGCAGCAGTGAGGGAGGCTGCTGGCCAGGGCAGCTGATGCCACATTTGGTTGTTTCTGCTGTGTTCCATCACAGCTGTGGAGCAAAGGCAGTCTCAGCCTTAGCTGTAAGCTGATAAGTGGATTGTCTTCAAGGGAAAGTGCTTGTCAAGAGATGTGTCATCCTCATTAGAAAGTATTTAAATTAGTTTGGGAGAAAAAGAAAAAAAAAGTCTAATATCTTAGATGATAGATTTTAAAAGTTATTAGTTATCACAAGCTCTCTTGGCAGATTTTTACAGACATTTACAACTCATGAATCACATTTTTCAAAAATCACAGCTAATACCAACTTCTCTGAGGAGATGACAGCATTTGCTGGAGACATTAATGACTTCTGGCTCTCAGTCATTGCAAAATCATGAGCTTGTAATTGTTCTGATCTGGCTATTTGTAGACTATAGATTTCTAGAGGCCTCTCAATACTTCCATCATTAATAACTTGCCAGTGACAGTGATTGCCATCCTTCTTACTCAAAGTGATAACTTTAAGATCTTTGTAAATGCAAATCCTTACTAAAGGCTTATGAGGCTGGCTTTATTATTCTGGTTTTACAAAATGAGGGGAAGGAGACAGAGGGAGGCACATGAATCTGCAGCTTGAGTCAAGTGCATCTGAGGGTACAGCTGCTTAGTGATTTACAAAACTTGCCTACAAGTCACCTTCCCTGGGCCATTCTGGCAATGTTTGGCTTGCTCGTGATTAGGACTTTCAACCTTAACAATCACGTAATCATATTTTCCTCACATTCATTTCTGGGCAACCTGTGTTAGAAGGTGATCCATAAATTTTGCGACCAAACGAGCCCTGCTGGTTCTGACTTTCCCTCTGTTGAGAGTGAAGTTAGCTGAGGTGGATGTGGGGCACAGGAAGATCCTAAGAGGGCTGGGAGCTCTCACTCAGTGTGGGTTTGGTGGTTCTTGATCATCTCAGGTTCTGCCTGGGCCTGGATTGACGTCTGGAAGCCCCCAGCATCAGGGCAGGGACATGACTTCAGTTTGCCACCTCTCCCCATGCTCTGGAGTGCAGCTTTGAGCACCCCAGCATTTGCCCTCTCCTGTATCATGGTTTTTGTCCCTCTTCAGGCCTGGCTGTCCCTTGGTTTTCCACTGCTTTAACTCTCCTCAGCACCTTGTGTGCAACACCTTAGCTCTGCTTTTCAGGAACAAACAAGTTAGCTGACATATTCCCTCCTCAGCATGGGGGTATTTTGGTGACAGATAAGGTAATACCTGTTTCACTCTGGTCTGTGATCTGGAAGCAGTGATAAATTCTTGAAATGTTGGGGGTATTCTGGAGGGAGGTAATCTGTAAATGTACATCTTTGCATCATCACAATAATGAGTTCAGGTGAGAGGCAAAAATAAAACTGAAACACTACTGTGCAATTTATAGCCTCTCTGAATTTTGTTCTCTTGCTGATAAGTGCTTCCTTCTGTTCTCTCTGCAGGTCTCCAGGTGGTTTTAAATTCAATTATCAAGGCCATGGTCCCTTTGTTGCATATTGCCCTGCTGGTGCTGTTTGTCATTATTATCTATGCCATCATTGGACTGGAGTTATTCATGGGGAAGATGCACAAGACCTGCTACCATGTGCAAGGGGGACTGATAGGTAAGGGGAGCACACACAAACAGACAGGATTTTCAGAGGGAGGCTTTTCCCATGTGTGACAGAGCATTTCTTCTGGCACAGGAGATGGTGGCTGTTGCTCACTGCTCACTTCTTATGGGTTTCACAATTTCTCTGCTGCAGATTGAGCTACACAGGACACGGTGTCACAGAAATGAACACCTCATATATTTTATTATTAATGTCATACACAAATGCATCTTTGTTTTAAACCAGTATCATTGTAAAGGAACACATAATTCAGGGTAATACCTTTTTTTTAGTCACAGGCTCCAACTTTGGTTAAAAGCGCAACCAGAAAGAAAATAAAATTATATTAATGGGAAGAAACTTTTTTACATCAAATCCATCATGAAATTAATTTATTTCATATTATTTGCAGAAAGAAATATTCACATTTCAAAACAATTCAGTTGCACTGTCACTCATGTAACCATCTGTTAATTTTAGTTTGATTTATTGATCTTGAACACCAAATATTTCCTATGTGGTAGAGGGTATTAATGCTTAGTACCCAGTTCAGCTCATAAGAAAACAATGTACAGCAGGAAATTTTTTCAGAAGTTCTGCATTTTCTGCTTTTATAATGTTGGCAGATTTCATTTTCTGGACACGATGCTAGAACTATAATGAGCTGTCACTGTGGTTTGCATCTTTAAAGTGGGTGTATTTTTCTCCATTCTGTCTGGAAGTATTTACATTACAGCATCTAATTCTGATATTACTGTTTCTGGCATTCTTTCGTGATCAGAATGTGATAACAATTTTGGAAAATTACATTGTTTACCATATAATAAGATGAGAAGCAAACATAATTACCCACTCCTCTACACATACCTGTATCTGTTAAAAATGCAGTACTAAGATGTGAAATCTGTATATTTTAAAAAAATTACATTCCAGAAGTTACTGTGCTTATAAAAATGTTTTCTGGAGCATTCTTTATATACCAAAGCATTTAGTTTGCTTTGTTGTATAGATTGTTAGGTCTTTGAAAACACCTGTACAGAATAAGGGGTGGATAACCAAGCAGCAGTCTTAGAGTTTCTGAGTGCCTCTGGGCTACTGATAAAATGCCATTCATCGTGTAAATGCCAAAAGAGCAGAGCCGCAGACACTCCCTGCTGTAATTCAGCAGTGGCCCAGTGCCACATCAGCCTGTCTCCTGAGCACTGAAGCCTGTCTGCTGCAGGGGCTCAGCCTCCTCCAGCAGTGCCAGCCAGTGCTGTGCCGCCCACATTGACCCAGATGCCAGGTGGCTGCAGCAGGAGAGCGCTGGCCATGACACTCAGCCTAATGAAACATGATAGCCTTGATCTGATGCTCCCTGTCATGCTGAAAGGCATGAATTCTTCCTCACAGGAGGGTATGCTTTGGTGGGAAAAAAAGTTCATCTCTGTTTTGACTATAAAATTTGACAGCTTGGCTATTATTTTTTGCAAAAAGAAAGTGAAGCTCGACAGTGAGCAGTTACCTGTGTATTCCTGAGAAATCTGTCAAACTCACTGTGAAATACATTTGTTGAAATCTGATATCCTTCACTTGCTTCTCAGTGTGCCAAATGGTTTCCTTCAGCTGTTTTCTCCCCTTCTCTCCTTTAAGATACACCTGCAGAAGATGATCCGTCCCCGTGTGCCCCCCAGTCTGCCCACGGGCGGCAGTGTCAGAACGGCACCGAGTGCAAGGCGGGCTGGGAGGGACCCAAGCATGGCATTACCAACTTTGACAATTTTGCTTTTGCCATGCTCACGGTGTTTCAGTGCATCACCATGGAGGGCTGGACAGATGTGCTCTACTGGGTACGTATCCGAAAATGCCAGGCTGAGTCCTGCTCATGCTCACAGCTCTTTTGAAACTTGGGGCTTTAGCTTTCTTGCTTGTTCTCTAGAGTGAAGGCATGGTTGCTAGCATGGAGCTTGAATTAACTCAGCTTACTGCTCAGTAAAGTGGAGGGGTTCTCTGGTGCAATGAAATCAAATGTAAATGTTGACTTTCCATTGATGTTTTAATTTTGAATTATAGCAGATGGCTTATTTATTTGGAGGTTTGCAATGAACCTTGGTTGAGGAGAAAGTCATTGAAAGACGCTCTCTGCAGGAGTGAAACATCTTGTCCATCTCCAGATTACTGATGTAGAAGAATTTGTAACATATAGCCATGTGCTCTGCCCATGGCATTTGTGTCACAAAGGCACTGCATTGATCAGTTCATGGGTTCTATAAGAAAGGCCTCACAAATTCCAGCAGTATACTCCTGATTATAACTTTTGCCATAGTAGAATTTATTCTAATGATATTAACTCTGATACTGGTATCAATCATGCTCTTATGTTTAGTCAAGATATGATATTACCCATAATACAAATGGAGACTCATCTTGTCCTGTAGTCTAATTCTGGACATTTCCTCAGCTTTAATTTGTACCTTTTAATTCCTGATGTATTGGGAAATTCACTGCAATACAATTGTACTGCAGGAGTTAATATCAGGTTTAGCTTTCAGCAGTAAAAAATAGATAAATGTGTTTCTGGATGCAGCTCTGGCCATCAGCTTTTGCAGCAATATGTCATGACCTAGGGCTTTCGTTCATACACAGCACAGTCCTGTCTGTGTGAGACTGACCCAGACTCACACCAGCTTGTAAGTCTGGCATGTCATGACACACCTGGATCTCCAGATGGTAGGATGTGTTAAAATGCAGGATGCAGTTTGACATGAGAGGGCTCAGAGCACACAAAAGGATAATCTGGACTGAGGCAGCTTGCACTGTTAGTCAACAAGCTTCTCTCTTAGACATGAGCCCAAGGCTGCCTTCTACCCACAAGTGATTTAGAGTTTGCAAGATTCCCCTTTGAAGATTTAGCTTATCTGCCAAGAATGGTCTCTGTGTGGAACAGCTAGAAGTTGTCTCTTTATCTTCTTAAGCTTAGATTAGAATAGTGACTATAGCTTCCTTTTAATGCCTGAGATAAAGGGCAGAGATCAAACCACAAGGGGAGTCTGGGGCTTAGAAAAAAATTGCCATTACCAGAAAAGAGGGTATAAATTAATAAAATAATGAAGAGCAGAAATTAAAGTCAGAAGAGAAACTGGGCAAAATTGCTCCACAGTTCAACTATGGCTACATATAACATACCTGCCTTTTACCATATTTAGCTCCTATTTCTCTGTGATGTGTGTGATGGAGAGGATTTATTTACAGGGAAGTGGGAGAGAGTAAATGATATTACAAGAAGAAAGGAAAATATTTTTGGCCCTGTATACTATTCACAATTGTGAAACCTCTCCACACATTATCATCAGTTTCTCCAGAGACATGTGCTGTGAAAGACCCTTCCAATTCCCACCCTTTAGGGCCCATGTGTCATTTTTATGACTTGATATGAATCATGTTTAACTCATTATCAGTTATCTAATAACAGGAGCCAAAAGTTTATACTCCCTTCCAAGAGATTTTCTACCATGACTGCAGCAGACAGTCTGATTTTATGGTGTCCCTGCAGCAAACTGGGTTTTAGTTGTTGGCTTTTGTTTGGTATTCAGCCAGCTTCTTTTTTTTCACTGACTTTCTGAGATGTTCATTTTTCTTTTTCCTAATGGAGACAGAATGCTGAACTTAGACCTTAAATTACTACAGATGGATGGTCATTATTTTTAGGGGCATGCATATAGTGAGCCTTTTAGATGATGGTATTGTTAGAATGCTGGCTTTGGGAAGAGCAGAAATATTTATCATCAGTTCCCAGTTATTCCTAGACAAGATTATAAAAGATAAGAGTTAGCACTGCAGAAAAAAATATCAGTAATTGAGGAGGATTGAATTTATTTAATGAAGAAAAAAAAGTATCACCTATGTTTAAAGACCACAAAATACAAAATTTGAGTAAATACCTGAACATCTGAACTGGCAGACATTCTTGGTTAAGCTGCTGGAAACAATCCTAAGAATACAATTGTCCCATCTGACTTTTGCCCCTTTGTGCTATTTTGACAAAGCAGCCAGAGCTCAGCTCTGATCAGTGTTTGCCTTTTGGTGAGGGAGGTGCCTGAGGTGTTTCCTTCTGCAGAGGGGTCTGTGCCATGCTGGGGGCAGGTGCTGCTTGGGGCACCTACTGCAGGGCACACCTAGGAGAAACACTGCTGCTTTTATATTTATATGTGGAAACAGTCTCTAAACACTCACACTGCCATTTCATTCCATTTCCAACCATACTTATTGTGGTTTATCCAGTCAGATTTAGAGTCCATGAGAAGGGCATTCCAGCTTAATTTAGCCAGATCAAAAGGAAGAGTACTCTGGATAGTAAAGGATAGAAAAGATGCAATATTTCAGTTGCTGGAGGAAGAATTTCAGTGAGGTAGGATACAAATATCTACCTTAAACTTACTGTGAGCCACTGTTCCCTTACTGCAGTCTGACTCATACACAACTTTATTCCCTGGTCTTTGCCTTTTTGGCTGAGGAAGAGTGGACTTGTCATAGATAACCCGTTGAGAGCTGCATCTCCACAGGGTGCAGAGATAGGAGGCTATTCTCTTCTTAGCTCTGAAAAATCTCCTGAAACCACAGTGAGGTCACAAAAATCAAATTAAATTTTGCTTTATAAGGGAGTAAATCTGCACAGTTATTTAAATTAGAAATATAGAGTTTGTTGTCCATTTTAAACTGAAAGTAAAGATAGAAAGAGTGTAAGAAAATTTTGGCTGCAAATTGGACAATTTTGCAGGCAAAAATTTTAGGTGATGATTTTCAGAGGCCATTCATTATACTTAAAAATGTAAGCTAATGAGCTAATATTTAAAAGTGCTGAGATTTCAAAGCTCAAGCAGACTGTCAAGTTCTTAGCTCCTCTGCAATTCAGGGTAGATAACAAGGTTTGAATCTGGGGTCCTGCTGAGGTCAATGGCAAAATTCTCATTAATTTCTAAAGGTCAGGATGTCACTTTGTATTTTGCAAAATCTTGATCATGCTGTTGAGATTTCTCACATGCAGTCATAGTACAATGTGAGGACTTACCAAGGCCCTGATTAGGCATCTGTATCTGTTGTGATTAGTCTTCCAAGGACATATATGCAGATGTAGAGAGTTTTCTTTGCTCCCTTATTAAACCTGAAAATGTGTGCCTGACCTAAAACTCAGCAGAACAACAGATAAAGCTCTGAGCTGAATTACTTGGCTAGAAGTGTTGAAACAATGGAGCAATTCCCTTGCTTTGAGCTTTTCTAGAAGTGCTTCTCAATTATATTTTCTTATTTTATTAAAAATAACCAAAAACAACTCAACTTTTGACAGATTCCTAGATTTCTGCATTGCTCCCAGTGAGAATGGAGGGAGCTTAGCACATTTCAGCATGTTGCCCTGAAAAATATAGTAGTCATTTCATGAAAGCAATGTCTGTCCTGTGCCACAGTTTGCAAGGTTAAAGCTGCATGTTTGAAAGTTAGAAAGCTGTGTGACCTTCCACAAGCCCTAGACTCCTAATTCACTTAATAGCTCTTCAAATTTTAACTTCAGCTTACTGCTTCCTTCTTCATGCTTCCTTGTGCAGGTTTTCTACCTGTGCAGGGAAGCCTGTCTCCTCTCTCATGGAGTACTATTCCCCAGCCTGTGATCCACATCCTCACAAAAAGATAATCAGAGACAGGAGAGCAATAAACTTTTATTCCCTAGAAGGACTTGACATCACTAAGATCAATACACTTTCCAATCTCCTCTTTCTCTCTCTTAGCAGATAAGACTTGTGAGTAGATTGGTTTCTTTTGAAATGAGAAAGAAAAATGTTAGGGAAAACATGTTGACAGTGCTATCATGGGAGGTAGGATAATTACTTTAAAAGAGCCAAATTTTTAATGTGAAATAACTGTATTGGACAGGATGAAAATCTGTGCAAAACAGCTTTGTTGACTCTTCACTGAAGAATTGATCTTTGTGAAAGAGAGTGTTAAGTGTTTGTAGAAACACATCTCCTGTACGGCCTCAGTCTTACAAGTTTATTTTGTCCCATGCAGGCACCTTGGTCTCATGGGCACTCAGTCCACAGAGCCACTGAGCAGACAGGCACTCTTATGATATGTCCCATTATAACTTTTCTTATGCATTCTAGAAGGATCTGAGGTTATTATCTCAAAACTCTCCTTAGTGTGTGATCAGCCTGCATTAGCAACTTGCTTGGTGCAAGCACCAAGACCCATTTCTGAAGACCTATCTGTCTTGGAAACTTCCAGCAGCAGATGAAAATCCAGATGTTGCAAATTGAATCGTTTGGTATTTTGTAACCAGCCTCTGCTGCAGTCCATTATTTTGTATTGTCTTGTTGACTAAGAAGGAAAATTAATCTCTGAGCAGTTCATAACGTAGTGTTTAAATATTTGTAGGCATTGTGTGTTTTCCCTTAATCTTTTTCTAATCTGAGGAGATTCAGTTCTTTCAACCTTGCCTAATGGATCTTCTTTTTAATTATTTTTAATCAGTTTGTTACTCTCCTGCAGGGCAAGCTTTGTTTCTGAGTTAAACACAATTTGGCCAGTGCCCTGTCTCTAGAAAAGTTTTCATCTTTGTGTGAAATGTGCTCTCTGCAGCTGGAGACCTGTGACACTGCATGCAAATCTATCCACTGCAGCCTCAGTTTTACATGCCTGGTCTCTCCACTGCCCTGCATCTAAGCAATTGTACATATAAATGAAAACAAAGCACAGAGAAATTGCAAAACACAACCAGATTATGTTGTATTGGGCTGTTCACATTGCTGGGTAGTGGAGAACCTGGTCCTGAGTTGTTCTGCTTGCCCCTTACAGCTTGAATTCTAGGATTGAGTAATTCTGCTTCATCTGCTTGAAGATTATTAATAATGAGCAACCCTGAGCCTGCCATCAGTTTTGGAGTCTTGGCTCTGACCCATGTCATTTGGACAACACTTGAGAATACTTGGTGGAGTCTCTGAAAATAACATGCAGTGCCTCCAGGAGCAATTTACCTCAAGGCTCTAAGTGTAAACTTAGGAGTGTGGTATTATTATAGATGGACTAAGGCCAAGCCTGGATGACATCCAGGCCACTAACCTGTCCCTGGAAGAGATGTCCAAACTGGCACATAATAAGTTGACTCCCTCAGATATAAAAAAAATCCTTGTTAGTCTTCCCCAGCCCCTAGGCAAAAAAAATGAGTTAATAGTCTAAAGCAGTACAGAAGAGCCACCACAGTGCAGTGAGAGACAACTCGGTGAGACTCAATTAGTGTAAACCTTCAGGAGCATCACATCCCCAGGGACAGCAGAGAGAAGCACATATAGATGTACACACAGGCTGCCCTGGAACTTCCCTCCACCTCTCAGTCTTTGAGGTCATACTTTCAAGAGTCACTAAATCAGCTTGAAACAGGGGCTTACAGTCACCCTTACATTCCCATCATGAAATCAGAATGGAACAAATTGAACAACAGATGTAATTTACTTTGCTGACAGCATTGACAGATTCTGTGAGCTTTTCTCACCCCCCTCCTCCAGCCTGTTGCAGCCAATGAGGAAGACATGAGAAATTCAGAGATATTGCCACAAAGTGGAAGACATTAAATGCAGAGCTACAACCCCCAATTTTCGCCAGCTGTGTTTTTCCTTCTAACCCTTTATTCTTGCAGCACTTAAGCTTGAATTAGTAAGGCTTTCCACAAAAGAGAATGATCTGATTCTAAGAATATATCTGTCTACATGTTTCCATGGTGTTTATTCTCCATCCACCTCCGCCCCTCCAAGAAAATGCTGGGCTTTTATTGTTGTTGGGTTGAGGTTTTTTAATCATCTTTTTGGCAGGGGTTTGCATGAATGTGAAAAATTTACAGAGAATAAGCATGCAACTGTGAGCAGCCCATCACTGTGATTGCAGAGGTTATTTCATCTCCATCTGCTGAAACAGTAGTGGGTAAGGGGAGAGGGGCCATAGTTCAGAGCACTGAAGGGCCACAGCATCAATGCACTGAAAAAGCAGTTTACACATTTAATTTGCATAAATGCTGACCTCAGTCTGCTTTCCTTTTCCTTGTTAACAACTGTGCATGCAACTGTAATGGTTGCTGTACCACTGACTCCAAAGTGAGTAACAGCAGTGACTTACTCCTTGGCACCTGCCACAAAAACCTGCTGCTGAACATTTGTTCAGTACACTTGTTGTGTGAAACGAAATCTTTATGAGCCCTTCAGAACTCAACTTTGGACTTCTCAGCCCTCTTCCTCTATATAAAAAGAAACTCTCTATTAAAAATAAGCTCTTTTGGGTTGGTTATGGGAGGTGTTAATAAAGACCCTCTGCCCAGTGCTCCTGTGTAGGAAGGACCTTTTTAATAGCCCTGTCCTTCTGTTGCCCTTTCACTTTTCTTTCTTTTGTTCTTCTTTAGACTGTATCCTAATTGCTGCTGTCTAATCACCACAAAGACTGTTCTTGTCTTTAATCTGTTGTCCCAGAGCTTGAAAATTAAGAGCTAAACTACTGGGACATTTCTACACAATTTAGGATTTTGAGTGCCTCTGTTTGTGGGTGCACTTCTTGAGCCCTACCACCAGTTTTATCAAGAAATGATGATATTTTGAAAAATACATAATCAGATTTGTTAGCTGTGGACCCATATCTACTAGACAAATTCACAAATAACAGACTGGTTCATTACCTAGATCCTGGGAAAGAAAAAGACAAGGAAATAGGCCCAAGGTCAGGACACAAGTCATGGGTATAGAACCATTTATTAAATTATTGTGTATTTTGAGTTTAACTTTTTTAACCTCTTGCTTTTAAGACAAAGGGCAATACAATTAACTCTTCACCAGTGTTACTGTGAATATCAAGTCCTTCCTGCCTGCAAAGAGAATTAGTCCATTAATATTGGCTTTATTCATTGGTTTCAGAGGGATTTCTGCCTGGGCAGGATATGAGGCCTCAGTATGATGAGTGGTCATAAGGGTATCGTTTATCTGCACCCATGGCCCACTGTAGAACTGTCTCCTTGTAACTCCAACCCTCTGAACTGCACCCAAACTGGAGACCTAAAAACAATATTGAGCACATCTTCCAAAATACACAGAGACCACAAGTGTAAAATGAAGGGTTTAGAAGTCAATCAGAGGTATCAGTCTCCCTCTGGGAAGGGCTTGTGGGTTTTGGTGGATGAGAGGCTGGACATAACCCAGCAATGTGCCCACAGCCATGCCCTGGGCTGCATCCAAGGCACTGTGGGCAGCAGGGGAGGGAGGGGATTCTGCCCCTCTGCTCACTCTTGTGCTGCATCCAGCCCTGGGGCCCAGCACAGGCAGGACATGGAGCTGTTGGGCTGAGTGCAGAGCAGGGCCAGGAAGATGATCAGAGGGCTGGAGGAGCTCTCCTGAGAGGAAAGTCTGTGATTCTGTGGAAGGCTGAGAGAGCTGGGGTTGTTCAGTCTGGAGAACAGAAGGAGAGCTCCAGGGAGACCTCCCAGTACCTAGAGGGGACCTGCAAGGGAGCTGGAGGGGCTCTCTTACAAGGGCATGTAGTGATGGGACAGAGGATGATGAATTAAAATGGAAAGTGGACAGATTTAAATCAGACATTAGGAAGAAAATGTTTACAGTGAGGGTGGGAAAACTCTGGCACAGTTTGCCCAGAGAGGTGATGGACTCCCCACCCCTGGGAACATTAAAGGTCCAGTTGGCAAGGGCTGTGAGCAGCCTCATCTGGCGGGAGTTGTCTCTTTTCATTGCAGGGGTTGGACTAGATGGCCTTTAAGGGTCCTTTCAAACCCAAACTGTTCTATGAATATTCACCACAGAGCATTGACTCTATTGACTTTTAAAGCACATCTAGAAGGAGTCAGTCAGGTTGTTGCATTGATCTTGCCTACGTGGTGTTGCTTATAAGACTCATAAGAAAAGGAGAAGGGGCAGTTTTGTGTCAGTAATGCAGCTGGAGCTCATTCAGGCTCTTTGATAATAATTTCCTCAGCAAACCTCTAGAGCTTTTACAGTATCCCTGACTGCCTCTCAGACAAAGGTTTATTATCTGTGTGCTAGGAGTTCTAGATATTGTACATTTTATTGAGAATTTTGGATCTGATTTCACGATTGGAAACTGGATTAATTATCTAAAATGTAGAATTTTCCTAGGATTCCTAAATTGTGAATTGAATATGGAAGAACTTGGGATAAACTGATCAAGTGCAAAAAAAATTGACAGTCTTGTCTTCACTTTTTAAAGAAGGTAGTGATTATCTACATCTTACAGTGCTGTTTTTCATAGTTTTTATTTTTAAGGACTTAATTGACTATGGAAATCAATGAATAGTGTGTACTTTTATATTCCTGTGCATGCAGCAATCAGTACTGTTCTGATGTAGCCGTGGAAGAAATTGCTATCAGTCTGCACTGAGACAAATAGAAGCATTTATAAAACAGCAATAGTTACACAGGCAGAGTATCCTTTCTGGATAATCAGCCATGCAAATGTAAACACAAAATAAGCAGAGATAAGAAGGGATAGCCCAGAATTCTAAGATGAAGTTAAATTTTTATATTTGGAAACGCACCACCATAGGGGATATTTTTATGCTTGAATTGAGCACTTTATTCTTTTGGAGTGAATTTCCAAAGACTTTAAAGGGCAAAAAGGTTTTTACATAACTGAGTAGCAGTAAGAGATGGAACTGCTGCAGTGGCTGTAATGAAAGAACTGTGGCTAAATAGCCTTTGGGCTCTTTAATGACTTTTCCAAAGCCCAACCTTTTCCTTTTAAATGGAAAAAAAAGTTGTACACACTTATGTGGGAATAGGGCAACTCACATAAATCTCTGTGACTTTTATCTCTGGAGCTCTGAATTAAAATCCTGATTAAGTCACACAAGACCAAACAATTTTTGGAGGTCACTCCATGGCATTTCTGCAAATTGCAAATTCACTCAACAAGCACCCATGTAATCAGTCAGATGAGAAAAAGGAGAGCATTCTTGGCCCCTCTGCTTTGGCAGAACACTGCAGGTGGCTCAAAAGGCATGAACCTCCTCTAAGCAGATCCACTCTTCAGGAACCATGAAGAGCAGAGTATTAAGCAGGCCAGTATAATATTATTATTGATGTCAGCTGCTGAGTACAGGAGAGTTGGGGAAAATGATCTGTCAGCCATCTGTAACCAGCAGGATGGATCAAGAGCAAGGGCTTGGCATAGCAGACTGCAGGATGTTTTTGTGGGAAGTCCTGAAGAGCTGCTCAGTCTGGGCCTCACATCTTCAAGAGCCCAGCCTGGCTCTGTGTCTGGCCTGCTCTTTCCCCACTGGTCTGTGTGGCCCAGACAGCTTCAGAGCACACAGGGTGACCTGAGCCACCACTGAGAAAAGCCATCTAACTTCTGAGGGAACAGTTTCAGGGAATTTTTTTACATCCTCAAAGTGCAGCTGTTTCAGCATGCTCTAGAATGTGAGTTGCTTTATCACTTTGCAGTAATTGAATTTCAATATTTCACTTTTGGTTAACATGTTCCATGTTAAACTGAATTGAGATACATTCCTTTTTTTTTTTCTCTCTCTTTTACATATAAGCCTGGAGAAAGCAAGTGAAGTGGCAAAGCAAGAGTTTTATTGGAGCTTAGAATTTTTCTTTGATGTAAGGATTTCTTGTTTTTAGTGGGAGTTCAGAATCCCTGTATTTTCAAACATTCTGCAGAGATATGTAGCACCCTCCAGTTTTCACAGAAAAACAGAGAAGTCCCTCAAGAAAGCACAAAATTACAGGTGGGATGGGAGGATGTGTAAATGGTAGCTTCCTGATAATTTTTGTTTCCCCTCTCCTAGCTGACTAGAGGAATTTCCCAGAGGTAGTTGTATTAACAAAATTTAATATGCTGAGATTTTGTCAGCAAATCCACTCTTCAGATATCTGATTTGCCATGATGATGCATGTCCCTTTGGAGCACTACTGGTTGCTAATAAAAGTTGCAACTTTGTGAAAACAAAGGCCAGTAACACTGCTGGGATTTTTAAAGGGAAGGGAGAGCCTTATGGGTTTTTTTCCCCTCTGTTTTGAAAAGTGTGAAGTTAAATGGCCTCTGCTACCTGTTGAAGTTGTATAGTAAACTTGGGTGAAGGGCATTTGAAACCACAGATTTAACTAGGACACTGCTAAACACATTCAGCATTTCCCCTCTAGTGCTGAACAGGGTGCTGATTTTAGGTTGGTGCTTGGACTTGATCTTCAGAGGTCTTTTCCAGCCTTAATGGTTCTGTGATTACCCCCTTCTCCAGCAAGCACAAACTGCTGTGCTGGAGAAGTATGGGATCAGGAAGCATTTTCAACAGAAATAACTTGCAGTGGAAAACAACTCAGCTGCAGCATTGTGTGCCACAGACATTTTGACCTGCTGGTATTTGAATGCAAGCTGTAATTCTCTTCCTTACCATCAGACAGAGACCTTGTTTTTTTTATAATGGCTGGGTCTGGTAAAAAACATCAGACTGTTAAAAACAATGTGCACCCAAGCTGAAAACAGATGAAATATTAATGTGGAAGTTTACTAACAAGTAAAATAATGTTGTGGATTTCAGTGCTTATATACTGAGAGCTAAAAAACACAGTGGAAAGACTCAGTGACAACATACTGTCAGTATCAGTCATCTGGGACTAGATAGATGAAAGTTTGACCCTTTTCTATGTTTCTCTGACTTTATACAATCTTTCTTAGCTGATAAAAATGTGCATATCCTTGAAAAGGGGCCTGTATTTAATGAGGGAGGAAAATGTCCTGCTATAAAAAATAAGTGTGGCAAATTCATGGTAGCAATGCACTTCCCTCAAACTGCATGGAACCAAAGCAAACATGGTTTGCTCCATGTGACAGCAAAATGGCATTCCTGTATAACTTTAGAGAAGCTCATGTGAGCTATTTGACATGTTTTTCACTTTGCCATCAAGCAGTGACCTGGTTCTGAGGCAGAGCTGATCTCATCTCCTACCTTGCTCTTGAGCAGGTGGCAGCAACCTGGTAGGACCCTTCTGTGGGACTCCTGCCTTTGCCAAGTGTCCCCAGGAAGCTCAGGCCAGTCAAGGTGGATCTCCTGCAGGAGGCTGTCCTCTCATGGTTCCAGAGATTTAGCCCCAGCACTGCTTCCATTTGCCTTCTGTGCAGGACTGTGTGGGGAATCTTGGTCACTTCTGGAGACTGCACCCTCTTGCCAGGGAGCTTAGGCAGTGTAGCAATGAAATATAGCTACACCGAAAGCTTTTAATTAATAAACCACAAGTGATGGTTCATCTGGGTCAGGGCAGGTGTACTTGGCTGAGGACATTTATAGCAGGTTCAACATCTTTGAAGACCTTCAGTCTTTGTTAGGAGAGGTAAAGAAGCAAACTCTGCAGATTCCCCATTCTCAGATCTGTCTGCCATCTCCCCCTTCTCTCTTCTGGAATCATCTTCCATAGCTGCAGTTTCTTTGATTCTTTCTCAAGGGTTCTCTGTTGCAAATTAATCTTGATGTTTCTGTTGTCCTCATCGAGGCAGTCCTTTCTCAGTTAATGGCTCCATTTAGCTCCTGCAGAGAATTCTGTACAAATTGCCAATGATTCTGCCTCAGAGTGAATTTTAATTTGCTCTTTCCATCTCTACAGAGTATACAGAACGATTGGAGAACCAAGCCAAACATTGGAATCCTCTTACTTTTCTACTGTCCTACTATTTCTCCAACATGTGATGAATCTTACCTAAATTATTCATCTTTATCCCACAGTGGCTCTATAACAGAATAACCTGTCTGGAGTATTCTCTGCCCTGGTTCATGATCCCTGTGCCCTTGTCTTCACCCAGCTCTGTCTTGCCTTTCTCATGAAGACATTGAAAAAAGTTATGGGTACTTATATGTACCTAGAGAATGCACATACAGAATTTGTGAAATTCCATAGTTGAGGTAACACAGTAAGTAGAGCCATATGAGCTTGGAGAAGACAACTGAGCTTAAAATTTCCTTTTTCCTTCAGTACTTCAAAATAAAAGAAACATGATTTTAAAAACAGGACCAGCTGATCAGGTGCTGCTTGTTCCTTTGACTGTCATCTATTCAAACTGAAGCTGGGTTGAACTCTCTGGTGTCTTCTTTGCATCAATCTGATAGCACCAGCTACAAAATGTGAATTTAGGAACGGTTTTAAGGAGTGACTGTGGCTTGGAGTCCTTCTAAGATTATTAGGATGTTGATGCTTAGCGAAAAATTCTACCTAGACCAAGAGCAAAGACATCTGGAAGCCTTTGCCTGTGTTTCAAACTATTGTTCCTAAGTCATTAAAAGTCAGTCTAGTTTATTTTAGTTTTTACATTTTTGCTTATTACAAATTTAGGACTTTTTGTCATTTTTTTACCCCCATCTCTCTCTCTTGAGTCAGCTCTGAGACTTTAATTTTCCACTCCTTTTCCCCTGTCCTAAAGACTCAGAATGCCTGAAAGACTATTCCAGGTCAACAAGATGATAATACTTTTAATGATGCACTCAAATTTATAGATGGAAATGCTTAAATGTTTTTTATCATTTTTTAGTCACTATGTTATTAAGCTTCAATTTTTTTCCTGAGGAATTTCTGAAGATTAACTCCTAATCATACATTCCTCCCCGTTCTGTGCCCCAGCCTATTCAAGGAAAGCACTTATTCATATCAGCTCTTTTCCACTGGTAACAATAATATTGACCATTGGCCTCAGTGGAATTATTCATTTATGTGCCTTGAATTATACAAACACATGAGTGCTGGATGAAAAACCAACCAAGCAAAGACAATTAATTAGATTTTACATAAGGGAGGATCTGCAAGGTAGAATCTGCATGCTTATGTAATAATGCACTAAATCCACCTTTTAGGATATGTGCTGGGTAATAGGAAATATGATCCTTTCCTTGCTCCTTCTCTGAATGGTGAAGTCAGATGAATGTATGTTGTGTCTATAGACTTACTTACTATGTATGTGGAGAACAACCAGGAATTTATCAAGTAAAAGTATGACTTTTTTAATGTCTTTATTGACATGATACACATGAGCAACCTCACACCATTCAGGCTCCAAATAAACCAGCAGATTCAGGAGATGCAGGATTTCAGTGCTAAAGAAACAATCTCTGGTTTTCCCCACAGGTTGGACAAAGTTTGCTTACTGAGCCTATCATACACAGAAAGTCAATTTTAGTACTGTGTCTCTTGTAACTCAATCTTTAATTCTGTGTCACCTCATTGACATATTTCTGGGGCTTCTTTTAAGCATTTACAGATTTGTAAAATTAGAAATTGAGAATAGTAATAAGCAATTTCCTTGTTAAAAGCAGCAAGGTTTACAATATATTAAAAATTGCATAGTTAATATAATTATCACAACTATTACATAAAATCCCATTATAAGAAGTATAGAGTTTAGAAATCAGATAAAAACATAATGTACAGGATTCATTACCAGAGCTAAAAGCACTAAATTTCTGCATATTTGAGGGTTGACTTATTTGTGTCACAGTCTCAATAGTCACAATCCTATTACCCACTGCAAGTTAAGACCAAATAAGATAATTCTCAGATGTCTCAGATCTGTAAGCAGAAATTAAGAGAAAGACAGGAGTCAAACCTTCTTGTCACATGTCCTCTGATAATTCCCAAGAGCTTTCAAGGTAAAGACTCAAAGTACTGCAGAGCCAAGAGTTATTAAGCCCAAATTGGGTCTGCAGTTGAGAAGTTAACCAGAAGATATTGTTTTGTTGAGGAAAATATTTTTTTCTTCTTTGCAGAGCAGCCTCAAAAATCCGGTGGTCACCAGTTATGGTTGTTAGTTAGATGTTGTTAGGAGCTGCCAGCAATATAATTTTTCTCATTTAGGATGAATATTTTCTTCTTCATCTGTTTCTGCTGATGAAATATGTCTAGCATGAGGAAAGGTAGATGTTTCAAAGTTTTGGTTCTTCACTGGACAGATGTATGCAGGCACTTTGTAGGAAATTCACCCTACCTTAATTATTTCTGAAGGATCACCTGGATTTATGGCATCTTTTTTGTTCCCTGACTGTATGAGTGTAAATTTTAAAAGAGGAGGTGGAAAAGGAAAATTTATGTTTGAAGCAAAACCTCCTTGATCAATGATAAATATCCCACTCATCAATACCTGCATGGCCCTTTATGCATCCCCTGAGCTCTGCCTGCCAGTAGCCTACCATGAGATCTTTGATCTGAGCTGAGAAAATGACTTCTACACATCCCAAAAGTAAGAAAGGTGCTTAAGCCCTGCTCCTGAAAAAGATGATTTTCAAAACAAAGTCTTCAAGCTGAAGGATAGATTTAGTGACAGTTATTTGTTATTTCTGCTGTCTTCCACTCCCAATAATCTCCAATTTTAGATTGCCACAAGAAACACTTGGTTTCAGCTAGAGATCTTCCTACTGGCCATAGCCATTAGTTTTGGCTAGGTTGTTTTCTGAAGCAGTAAATTCCACAGATGGGTTACAGAAAATAGCATTTCTATGCAAAATTTCCAAATTTGCTGCCCTTTAATTTTATTAAATATGCTGCTCCTCTCAATTAATGTTATTCTGTGAAAGGTTATACACTTCCTTATAGAATACTACACTTCATTATAGAATACTTGTAGTACTAGCATTTTAAAAAGTGTTATCACACCATTCTATAGTCATTAGAAATCAATTAACAATTTATTTGAGGAACAGAAGCCTAGCCCAGGTGCCCTAACTTACTTTCCATTAAGCTGCAGCTCTCCAGCACTGTGCACTAAACAAGGCAGATTTCATTTTTTATTCAACTTGCTGCTTTCCATTGACTGATTTGCAGCTGCCCTTTTCTGATGGATTAAACTTTTCCTGTGACCCTCTGTTGTTTTTGAAAGACATTCACCACAAAGTGTCAGGGTGTGAGTGTGTGACATATAAAGTCAGCAGAATTTAGTGAATTGTGCCTACCCCTCCCATTAAGTGACTGAAAGCCTGTGCTTGGTGATGCTCAACCACTGTGGTAATAGGTTTTATTATATTGTCTTTGAACTGTGGTGCCTGTGTAAGGAATGAGACACTTGCAAATGTGCCAGACTATTATCCCTGGGAAAGAAAAAAAAATGACCAAACAACTAATGC
This sequence comes from Ammospiza caudacuta, assembly GCF_027887145.1. Lineage (NCBI taxonomy): Eukaryota > Metazoa > Chordata > Aves > Passeriformes > Passerellidae > Ammospiza > Ammospiza caudacuta. Next base: position 5,233,761 of record NC_080597.1, on the reverse strand, counting down.
ATGAATGTCTCCTGTGGCATTGCCAATGTGATCTCACCTGTGTCTTCTGAAGAACCAGAAGACAGAGGCACAAAGGTCTGTTAAGAAAGACTTTTATTCCTTGGCCCTTACTGAAACTGCTGATAGTAATTGAGATCAGCAGAATATAGAACTAAAACCCCTGGTGTTATTTCTAGGTGATTACCTGTACCATTGAGAGAAAAGCCTCTGCCGAAACGCTACAGGCATGAGAGCAGTTAAGGGTGCTTGGCAAAGATGGAGCTCTTCCAGCAGACCTTGGGTATGCTGAAATGACCTCTTTTTGTCATGAAACTGAGTGGTTTCTTTGACAGTACCCAGTGAAGCAGGGTAGTTTCCCACTTTGCAGATTGGAAAGCTGAGGCATAATGAGCCAAATGATCTCCCCACAGTGCCAGAGAGACTATGTAGGAAATAATAATGAGAAGGAATCCTTTTCTCCAAGCTCTCTGAGAGATGATGCATGAATGCTCTGAAATGTGCCAGCTTCCTTGCTGTTGAGAGTAGTGACATGTAAGTGTTGAGATGTGAGCTGTGAGAGGTTGGGCAGCTTGACTCAGAAAGCAGAATTATTTCCATAAATGACAATCTGCAGCTTCCCACTCATTCTGAGCTTCCAGCTGATGTAACTATTGTTCCACACATGCTGAAGTTGGCATCAGGTTGCAATCACCTGGACTGAAAGTTGTAATTTGGACCTCAACTGGTTGATATTTTAGTCTTTGTTTAGAACTGTGAATTTAGAAGATGATCTACCTTTTCTGTTGGGATTCCTAGGGTTTGTAGTAAACACTCAGGGAGAAGTGTTGCACTCAGGCACCAAAAAACTGAGCTGTGTACCAGGAGCTGCTCATCCTGGAGAGGTAACCTATAACTGAGTTGGTTCCTGTTTTCTGGGGGTAGCAGTACAAAATGTATTTTGCAGACTTCATTTTCTGCACTCAGGAGGGTGCAGAAGGCAACACCCCTGGCCTTGCTTTACTGCTTTGAGTAAGTCTACTCCTTTTCCCCCCAGCTTTCACCAAACAACCTATTTCTCTGCATTTCTCCTGCAGCTGTTTTTCAGGAGCTCACAGAGTACTGTTTCCTTATTGCAAGGAGGTTTTAACATAATTTAACAATCACTTAACATATGTTCATGTAACATACACTCCTGTCACCTGTGGGTCGGTCCCACAGGAATAATCTCATGTGCTACTAAAGAAAAAAAGACAGAGCACCAAACACAGAGAAGTCCAGCAACAGAGACAGACTCAGCTGTCTGCCAAATACTGGCAGTTTCTCTATGCTTGAGAAGCTCTTGCTGTCTCTGCCCCTCAGCTTCTCTGTTATGTATATAAATGTGCAATAAAAAGGAGATAAAAAGCTGACCTCTGAAATTTTCAGTCTGAGAAGTCCCAAATGCTCTGCTGTACCAGAATGCAGGTCTGCTTTACAGGACTAATTTGTGCTGATGCTAGCTGGTACAATTGTTATGCAATTGTGCAGGCATTGGGAATAACAGAGTACACTATATTCTAGTTAGATACTTTACCAGGACATGGTGGAAGTTCTTGCCATCTGGAAATTTCTTCATGGCGGGGAAGGTTTGTTCTTCTTCTGACATGAATATGACCTCTGCACCTGGCACTCTGGCTTTTGCTCTACAATTCCCTTGTACCACAGCTTTGAGAAGTTCTACTTTTCCAGCTGACAAAAAATCCCAAACTGATGATAGATAAATGCCATGCAGCTCAGGCTGTTTTATCACCATCTATCATAATTAGAGGGATGTCAATTCATCATTGTGCCCACAGAGGTAAATTCTTATGGTAGTTTTTCAATGTCATCCATACTCATTGTTTGTGCAGATTGCTTTAAATAGATATTGGTGTTCTTTGTAGGAGAGAGAGGGTGTTAAATCTCATTTCTTTACTTAATTCCAACTTGGGCATTTATGTTTTGCCTTCCTGGTTTCCCAGCTGGGATCTCAGGTGAGCTTTTGCTTCCATCTTTATACTTGAAGATGTTTTATTCTCATTAAAGCCCTGATATGCAGCAGACACCAGGGGTGCCACTTTTTGGTCACATGGGATGAAATGTGGCTTGCAAGCACAAATAGTAATTAGTAAGATTTATAAACTAACTGAAAAATCCTGCAAAACTATAAAAAAGGGAGGAGTTTATTATGCCTAGGGAATGTTAACATCTCAGGTACTCTTCTGCCCACCAAATGTATTTATCCTGTGAGGAAGGAGCTGATGAACTGTTTACACAGAGGCAGATTTTAAGCTTATTTGTTAGTGAGTCTACTTTAAATCAGTGGCAGCTGAAGGAGCTGAGATGGAGTTCTGGATCAGTCCATTGACTGAGGACTATTGCCAGACAAGAACTTTAGTGACTCTACTTTGGAAGAACTGATTATTGTCCTATTGTCCTATTGAAGGTCTGAAATCCCTTTCCTGACTTGTTATGAATCTTGAGGTCCATGTATGGAAGGATATTTCTCCTGTGATTCCAACAGATGTTTAGGTTGCAAAGGAAAGAGCATTTTCCTGGAAAGAAAAGACAAAATTTTCAAAAGAGTGGAAAACAAAGGAATGTAGATTTCTTTATGCCTTTAGGTACTTAAAATTCTGCAATTTATGTTCATAAATCAATTTAGTGCTCCTGAAAATGTTAACCACCATCTGTTGCTTTAATGATGCTATTTCTGGATTCAAAGATAATTGTTTATGAAGAGTAAAGAAGGGACTCTGGTATTTTTGATACTATTATGAAAGTGAGATTCTATTAAGGTATCCAGCAACTTTCCAAAATTTTGAACTTTGAAGGAGACTTCAAGATGAAATAGCGTTTATGTACAAGATGCTTTTAGAATATGTACAAGATCTTATTGTGGGCTAGAACTGGACCTCATATAATACAGGTTCTGGTGCTAAGATAAGTCCCCCTCCTTCATGTGAAGATGCTTAAAGTAGTGTGAAATCCATGTCATTCAGTTTACACTCTGAAATTCTCCTAGTATTCAGTTGTGTAGGAATTGTGTTTAGATAAGTGAATCATCCTTCAAGCCAAGAGAATGAAGCTTGTGAGGAAGCTTTAGGAAACACTTGGCCAGGTCAGAACATGATGGGTCTTGAAAAGACCTTCCTTGAAAGAACAAAGCTACTGCCCTCACTATGGTAAACTGTGAAGATTTACACAGAAAGATCAGTATTTGCCCAGTTCCCACCTGCTCCTCTCTGAGGTACCTGTGCTACACATGGGAAGTAAATGTGATCTGACAGTACACTGTGGCAATGCCTACCAAAAACTAGAAGTATTTTCCCTGGCAGCAGAGGGACATATATGTGAGAAGCCAAGTTTAGAATTCATGGGGTGGACCCTTTGAGGTGTTTTAAGTAAATTCCAAAAAGTAAGTCCACAATTTTGAGCATCCAAGGAAATGCCAGTAGGGCACATTGTTATATCTTAGGCTGTATTAGTCACTGATTAATAATAGATCAATGAGGAAATAGATGAAAAAAACAATCAAAGGAGTGGTCACATCAGAAAGAACAAAGAGAAACACATGGTATGATTATGTGTAAACCAACCACAGGCTCTATTTACAGACCTTTCCATCTGCTCCTTTGCCTAATCATTTCTGCTTTCCCTCTCTGTCTTCTAACTTTCCTTCATCTTTCCAGATGCAGGACGCTATGGGCTATGAGTTACCATGGGTGTATTTTGTCAGTCTGGTCATCTTTGGATCCTTTTTCGTTCTAAATCTGGTTCTTGGTGTGTTGAGCGGGTAAGCTGACAGTTTTGGTGTCCTTTTTCCAATGCTACAGGGCAAGACTCCATAATAAGGGTTCTTCCCTGTCACCAGGATACTTTCAGAGGGATTAAAAATCTGAATCCAAGGAAGCTTCACATCAGCTCTGAAATACTTTGACAAAATGTCCAATTATTGCAAATAACAATACAGGTAACAAAAGCGGTGTTATTCCCTGACAGAAAAATTCAACCTCAGGGCCTTCAAAATTATTTATGTCAACCTGTCATAAATTTCCAGAAAACTGGCTATTGAAGAACCTTACTGCTGGTGACTTGGGATCTCTTTGGCTGGAGCCTTGCAGTGCTCAGAATCTGAGCTTGTCTCACTAATTATCATTCCACTCTTCCAGGTCAATGATGCCATAGGAAGGGACTGGCCCTGGATCTATTTTGTTACACTAATCATCATAGGGTCATTTTTTGTACTTAACTTGGTTCTCGGTGTACTTAGCGGGTAAGCAGTACCAGGAAAATGTTTTATTATTGTTTATTTTTTAAAAATTTGTGTTTCTATTCCTACTCTCTGGTTACCAAAACAACGGTCAGTGGTGGGTTGATCTCAAGAACCTCAAGGCCTAGGCTATTGCTGTGCCAATAGCAAAATACAGCATTCCTAGTACCACAGAAGGAGTCTTTTGACTAAATCAAAAGAATATAAGACAATTTTTGTCTGTAACACATTCCTCTACCTGTACACTGTGGGAAGAGGACAGCGCTGTGCTCTCCTGTGGGCAAAGCAACCCACACACCATAGAAGGGGATTATAGTAGAATTTCTGGAAGAGTCAGTAGGACTGAAGGAGGAATGAGAGCATGAGACAAATCCGTTTACATCTGCAGGGATGAAATTCCTGCCAAATTATGTCTTCTCACAGGAGAAATTTTCACATTGTTTAGAACATCTGAAGCACAGCCTACCAGGAGACTATTTTCCCTGGAGAGAGTCTTGGGCACGTTTCTCCTTCAGTAAGCCCATCTTCTCTATTGTGCAGATTGCAAACTTGGCATGATGCAGGGAGAAAAGATCATTTTCCTCTGACCTTTTCCAAGGATGAACAGAGAAGCAGGAGAAGTCCTTTTAGTGTTTAAGCATTTTTAAGACATCCAGACACTTAGCTGTATTTCAGTTCTGCAGTACAACCCTTGCTGCAAAGCATCATTTTAGTAGCTTTGATTAAAAACAATGGGTATTGTCCCCAGTAGTCAAAAATTTTACTGCCCCTGGGGAGACACATAATTTAAGGAATCAAGCCAGCAAACATTCCTTGCAAGATTTAAAAAAAAAATCTTCTAGGATTAGGCTTCTAGTTCCATATTTGGGCATGACTGGGGGCTACAGGCATTCTGTGTACATGGATAAATATGGTATGAGGACTTTTATGCATCCTCTTTTTGTTTCTACCACCCTGCCCCCTCTGATGAGCTCTAAATGAGTTTCATTAGGGCCTGTGCCTGCTGCCTGAGCAGGCAGCCCTGAAGTCCCTTGTCTTTTGATCAAAAGACAGGGAAAATGATCTCTGAGCAGGAGAGAGGACTTGATGCCTCATAGAAATAATGTCCTCGGTACTTGGGCCAACAAGATAGGAAGGGCAGCAGTGGGACTGGGGAAAAAGATCCACCTTTGGCCATCTGGCAAAGACACAGGTAATAGAAAGTCTGCAGGAGGTATTATTTCTATCTTCATGACTCCATTGAAGGAGACTAGCCACTGTGACAGCTGCTGCAAGGAGAAGGGATTCCACACCATAATGGAAGTGTGGAGAAAACTCTCAGTAATGAAGTGTTGGGCAATAATCTGTGTTTGCATATTTGGAGAGTGATGCCCTGGTACAGTGTTGAAACACAAACTCCTCATTCCTCCAGGTGGATACTCTGCCCAGCAGGTAAGGATGTCAGCACTGGTGGGGGATGATGATCAGCTGACAGGGAAAGGGATCTGTTCCATCAGAGGTGCACTCAAGGACCCTATAGAAATGTTGTTAAAGATTATATGGTATCTGATTGGATAAAAAGTGCCTGTGAGCCCAGCCATGGGGAGTGCACAGTATCGAAGCACTGCTGATTCAATTTACCTGCACTTGGATTTTTACCTGTGCATAATTAATAGTTTAGTTTCCTCTCTCTTTTATTATCAACTCAAAAAAAGTGTTTTGAGGCCTAAATGTTCCACCCCCGCCTAAACCACCACAGTTAGTGGTAGGAGATGGAAACAGTCTGTAGAGGGAACTGAAAATCAAAGATGAAGTTCACCTTGTTTAAGCTGTGAGTCACTCTTTCTGGCTGTCTTCACAGTGTTATGACAGCTGCACTGTTTCTGCAAAAATGTCCCCAACTGGAGAAAAGTAAAAAGAAACTTGAGAATTTGCATCCATGAAAAAACACAGAAATTATGGGAGAAATGTTCCAAATTTTCTTTGGTCTGTATAAGCAGTTCTTAAACAATTAACTTTCTAAAGCAGTTCTAAATTCTGCTGAGTTACAAAGTGTCTTCACTTTGCAGATTCAGCTTTTTCTCTCGGAGACTTGCTATTGCTATTAGTCTGATCCATGCTGATGATCCACCTGTCTGTTCCAGATACAAAGCAGCATTCCTGGTTATCTCTGAATATCCATTCTGGGCATCTCTGATTTTTTCCCCCATTTATCTATTTCAGGAGCTTCAGCAGGCATGTTGTGTAGGTAGGCTTCACAAATGATAGATTAGCTTGGGGGGAGGAGGGTAATCACTTCTGAATACATAAGTGTAATTAATTGTACTCACAAAGACACCTTGATTGCACCTGCAAAATGAAATGCTGAATTTTGCTCTGCTGAAAGAGCTCTTTTGTAATTTGTTTTTCCTCAGGTATATCATCCATTCATGGTCCTGGTGAATTTACTAATCACATACTAGCCTAAATAGCATGTCAGAGTATTTATATGTGGAGCTGTAATCTCCTCCTGACTTGGCTGAGCACAATACAAAATTCATGTACTCCTAAGGAATATTCAGTCAGCAGATCACACAGCAGACCTCCTCAAGCCCAAGCAAAACAATTCCACATCCTTGCTCTGAGCAGTGATAAGAAGTCACTTGAGATCAGAGATGTTCACATCTGTGTTATCTGTTACAGTTAATTAATTAGGAAAAAAAAATGGCAGAGGAGGTTCAACCTTCAGACAAGTACACCCAAGAATATAGAGTCCCATTTCCTTTCTATTTTGATCCAAATCCCAGGACACAGGCCAAACAAGCAGTTGCCTAAGGCAAATGGAGGGCAGGAGAACAGAGGTTTCTTCTGCTTTGAGAGGATCCTGCAAAACACAGTTGGCTCCTTTTGATGTTTTTGCTGTCAAGAAAGAGGTCAGAGTGAACAGGAGGCTGGCTATGGTTGTAGCTCCTCCTTGAGCAGGTTGTGTGACCTTTCAGGTATTTTTCCTAATTTTCTGTCCCTTCTTCCAACCCTTCCCATTCCTTGGTGTACTTCTCAGGGTGGATGAGATTTGAAGCCTTGTGCTCCACTTTGAGTAGTAAGAAAGTTTTGAACTGTTAGAATTCTGCTGTTTTGCTCACTTTCCATCTCGCCTCTAAATGTGAGAAATCATATCAACAAGAGTAACCTAAATTCCATCACTGGGATAGGAAAGAGAAATTTTCTTATGAAACAGCACATAATGCAGAGCTGGATGTTTATGATCTTGACCCACTCTAACCCCACACAGAGAAAACATCTCTCCAGAATATTCTGCCCTCTGGTATTCCCACTGGCAGGCATTTCTATAGCTTTCTGGGAGAAGTAAACCAAAATGAAACAAACTGGATTGTGGTAAATACAATCAGATTCACCCACTGCTATACTGATGTTTTGGGTTCACTGAAAAAAGACAGATTGCTTGCTCGTTCTGCGAGCCTTTGTTGACCTCACCCTGCCGTGATTGTGCAGCCTTTTTTGTGAAAGCAAAAAGACTTGAAGACTCTAGATGAAGATGGCACTTCCATAAAAAGCGTCTGTGGTGCTTGGCCTGCCTGCTGGAGCTGCAGACAGTGACCATTTACTGCCAGCTGTGCTGGAGGCAGCAGCAGTGTATGCACCTGCCTGCAATACAGCCTGGGCTGAGGCCACCAGCTCCCTTGCCATGGGATGGAAAACGGCCACTGATAAGAACTCTTGATTGTGAGCTACATTTGCCTACATTTGGGAGGTGGTTTGAATTGCAGCAGCAATTTCCTGAGCCACCTGTTCTCAATGGTTTAGTGTTAGTAGAGCATAGAAATTAGGACAATTTAAACCAGTTGTCTTCTTTGGAGAGTCATTTGAGATGTGGAGTTTCATGTGTTCTACAAAGGGAAGAGACGTGGAATTGCAGGTCATTTTCACAAGGCAATCACAGTGTTTTGCATTGTGTTAGAAAACTCTAGGTTCAGCCCATTTCAAAATTTGACCCATTTGTTTTAGATTCTAAAATAATACTTCACGAGCTGAAAATCAAAATATTTGAATTTGATTTAACAAACAGGCTTAATAGTACATAGATTCATTCAGTGTTTTCTTTTTTAAGAGTTAATTCATTAATTTGGATACTGCAGTGTAGCAGACCCAGGGGAAAGGTGTTACTGAAGCAGAAAATATAACCACCAGTGATTGATTTTTTTCCTAACAATCTTTCTGCAGTTTTTATTATTATTGTTGTTTGGCTTATTTGTTTCTTTTATATTGTGAATAACAAAATATCACTCCCAGTATGAGAAAATTTCATTTTTAATTTTTTCCATGCCTTGAGGCTGAGTTTGGACCCAGAGCTGAATGTGGACTAACTTCAGGCCAGAGAAGCCAGTGGTTCTCTTCCTCACCTCCACCTTTTTATCACATTTCCTTGGGAGGACCTGAACCCTCAGTAATATAACAGGGTTCAGTTGTCACTGGCATACATTGTCATTGTCACATATTTTGGCTACAAATTAAGGGATCATCCTGCTTTGATCCTGCTACAGTGCTGGTTTCATGCACAGCTCAGAATTCTGAAAACCTGATGCAAAGCCTGTAAAGTCCATGGAAGTCTTTCAGCAGGTGTTGGACCAGACAGGAGGAAAGTACCTCATCATGACTGTTAGATACCCACCTCCACCTCAGTCACATGGCACTCATAAAATTCACATTTTGACTAGGATTTCCATTATCCTAATATTATGCCACCAAAATCAGTGGTAGATTTCCTATTCATTTTTGCAGGAGCAAACCTAAGACAAATGGCAAGTGGAGTAGCATTTTGTTAAATCTATTCGCTGCTGACAGTCTTCAGCAACAGTAATGGAGCAACACTGCGGAGAATGGCTTTACCTCTTTTCCTAGAAAGAGTGGCCTGTATTATCTGCTCTGTGTGTCTTGTGTAGTGATCTGCTTCAACAGATATAAGACTTAGTGCTTAAGAATTCTTGGTCCAGCAATTTTCACAATCATTAAACTTACTTTTTAAAATACAAGTGTTAAAACCTGGGTTAGAACCACATGAGTCTCTAAATAAGGGAGGTCAGCATTTCTTGAAAAAAATTATTGCTGAAAGAGGAGAAGAAACAGCACTGCAGCCAAAAAGAAGGCAAAGCCGAGAATCATAACAAAGCAACAGGAAATTCTTTTCTTATGCCCTCTTTTAAGTCTGTATTCCCAACAATGTTCTTTCATAAAACTATCATCAAATGTCTTGCCCTGTCCACTTTCTGGCAGACTCTATTAGTTTTGTCTATCCATAATTTATCGTATTTGTCCATCCAGTGTGAGATTTGAAAAATCTATTTCGTGTTAGATAACACCCTTGAATGTTGAAAGTCTTCAGTAAAACTTTGAGGTCTGAGTTTTTAACTATATTTCCCCTTACTGTGGATGAAATAGTCCATAATTAAATGTGTACAGGATTGTGAGTACCATTAATTACACTTGAACTAGCCCAATTCAGTTGTGATGAAATATAAAATCTTAAATAGTGATTGAAACCTGGCTAGAAATTAGAGCCACCAGCTCACTCTCCAGATGTCAGATTATTGTCAAACAGTTCATCTTTAACCATTATTCATGCAGACATTTGTAGATAACTGTTGGAGAATATCAAGTGTTTACAGAATGTTAGAAAATGCCTGGTATTGTACACAAAATTGTACATAAATGTCACATATATGTTTTATTTGAATTGTCAATCAAATGCTGAGAAGGAAAGTTTTGAAAAAGGTATCAGTCTTTTGCTAAGTGTTGATGGATATGTGGACACTCCAGCTGTTTTACATCTGTGTGCACAGCAAGGATGCTCCATACATGTGTTTGTCTGGAGAGAATAGAAACAGCTGGATGTGCTACACAGACTGAGGAGACTTTCTGGTGGAAATCAATCTAACCCATTGTTTTTCTTCCATCTCTTCCTCCTTCCCACCCATGTCCTGTCCCTCCCTCCCTCTTGCTAGGGAGTTTTCCAAAGAAAGAGAAAAGGCCAAGGCTCGAGGTGATTTCCAGAAGCTTCGGGAAAAGCAGCAGCTAGAGGAGGATCTGAAGGGATACTTAGACTGGATAACTCAAGCAGAAGATATTGATCCAGAAAATGAAGATGAAGGCATGGATGAGGAGAAGCCTCGAAACAGTAAGCAACTTTCTTCTCTTTCTTTTTCTCTCTCTCCTTCTCTGTCTCTCTCCATGCTTTTAGCCACAAAGCCTGTGCCCATCTGCTGTAGTGCTGAGGTGGCTTCTAAGGAAGAACAAGTTCTTTCTGAGACATGCAATATGCTTATACATGATTCCAGTTTAGTGCTTGTGGGAAACCATGGGAAGCAGAAATACGTGTACAATACTTGATATTCTGCAGATCAATGTTTAGTGATAGGGGCATTAGATCCTGAAATTAAACAGATGAAAGATCAATACTTGCTGGTACAGTCCACTACTGAGAAAAGTTTTAAAATACAAGTGTGCCCTATATTCATTTATTTAATTGAAGCTCATTGTTGCAGGCGCTTTGCGCATGGTTGGTTCCTTTGGAAGCAAAGGTTTCTCAGGGAAAGCAGAGATACAGTATGGCAAAATGGCCAAATCAGCTCTGTTGTACCTTAAGGGGGACATCTGTAACTCCACTGAAGTCAGTGGACTTGTGTTTGCTTTTGCCAGGATGGGTTAAGCTCTCTGACATTTCTTCTAAGGGTGTTATTTCTTACTCTTCTTTTTTGGACTTGACAAGGGGTTTGTACAAAGTGCAAATTCACCAACAACCCCTTATTAGAAATCCTGAAGAAGGAAGGGTTTGAGGAAAGCAGTCCTTCCCCAACATTTTATTACCATTATTGAATCTTCTGCCACCTTCTCTTTTACCAACACGAGCTGTGTAACACTTCAGAGCACTTAGCAGTTGTCATTGCTGGTTGTGCACTTGGGAAATGTCAGACTTGGAACCTTTACAAAGCCCATGGACAATGGCTCTACTCTTGGCTTTCATCACAGGAATGTGCATTTTCTTTGTTTGGTTTTGGAAGACAAGACATTAAACATGTCCCTAGATATCACCCTTCCCATCAAACAATCAAAGTCTATGGGATGATCCCATCACAAACATATCTTCCAGTAACAGGAAGATTGGACATGGCAAAGTTGTGTTTTTCTTTCTTCAGCAAGATTTTTAATAGATGTTCATGACCTTTAGAATATTAGTAACCACTATTGTTGCCAAAACAATGAAGTTCTTCTAAAAAAACAATTGGAGTGGTTGATATCAGGTTATACCCACAATACTTAGGTAACTGGACTTGAAGCAGTCACTGTGGTGACTTGCTTAGACTTTTTCCAAATCAGATTATTTTGATTTTTATGCTGGTATTTTCATAGTTCATATAGTTTACTTTCACCTCAGCAATCATCCAGAAATAATTATATTAATCATGTCCAAAATTTGCTACTCAGTGGCATACCATACATGAACAAATCAGTTGAGGATTCACTGCATGTATTGTTGAGTGTGGTCAATCCATATTTGAGCTAACAAGCCCCTTTTGTGGGTGGTGATATTAAGAAGTGAAAGGTAACACATCTCCAGCTTGCCGTCAGTTCCTCCTGGTCTATTTGATAAGGTGAGTTTTGTAAGACATGGTTTATCAAAATTAGTCCTCTCACATCTGAGTCAGAAGAACTGAGAAGTAATGGTTTCCGCTTAAGATGACATCACAGTAAAGGTACTGTGAGTAAGTGACAGGGCAGGGCATTTTGTTTAGGGTGAGGTTTATTTTTGGTGTGTTATCTCCTGGGTTGAATGCTTTGGCATTCCTGCCAGCAGTCAATCACCAGTAGGGTTAAATTGGAAGAGAAAGATGGCATTATTTCTCTTCCAAAAGCCATTTACAAACTAAGTGAAGGACAGATGGCACAGATGTAAATTCCCTCATGAATCCCTTTGGCTTGAGTGTTCCCAAGACATTTGAATCCCACCTAGTCTTAGTCCAAGCTTACATCACCAAGACTACAATGTCTTCCTTGTTTTATGTTTAGCTCAGTTGCCTCCTGTGCACCTTCAGTGTCTTTTGTTCAAGTGCTCATCAAATCTCATCACCTTCTGTAACTAGCACAGCATCTGAACTCCATGGCTGACTGTGACTGCCCTTTCAAGCACACTTTGTTCAGTGACTAATTGATGTTGACTTTTGAGGTATCAGCCCTGAGAATTTCAAATGACAGATGACTGAAGCACGCAGGGTAGTTCAGACCTCCTTAAGCTGCTGTGTTAGCTCAAAAAACTTCAGGTGTGGCCTTTGCATCAGAGGTGTTGCACTGATGCTCAGAGGACACGTGCTCCTGCCTGAGCTCTGACACTGATTCGCACCAATACTTTAAAGAGCTCACATCAGTTTTGGCTTCTTTGCTTTTCCCTTGTAGGTAGTTTGGAGGCTTGGCTTTTTTTTTTTTAATAAAAAGTATCAGAATAGTTCAGAAGTTCAAATAAAAAATACTTATTAATCTAGAGACTCAGCTAATGTAAGTTCTGAGACTCAGCAGTTTACACCATCTGGGCTCTGACCCAGGTAGTCTACCTACACTGAATCATCCCAAACACAGAGAACATATGTTTCTCATCTTTTCTTTGTCCTTGGCAGCTACAGAGGCAGATTTTGCTGTCTTTTAACTTTGTAGAGAGTGCTGCCCACTTGTCAGCATGGGCACTGCCTCCTGTAAAACAGAGGACACGAGGTGGAAGGGAAGAGAAACTCACTTGCATCCCCTTTTGGTTTCACTGCCTGCGACAGTCCTTAGGGCATCATCAGCCATATTTTGCATATGCTGCTGCTTTCCTGAGGCTCTCAAACCTTGCCCAAAGCCTCACTGGGTGTTTGCAGCCCTTAATGAAGTTACTAAGTCCAAGGATACAGCAGAGAGGACCTTAGTAAAGGAAAGGGTAAAAAAGGAAGATAAATGCAACCAGAGTTGGACAGCCTGTGCAGTCTTGAGCTCTTCTCTCCATAGCAGAGGTCTTGGCACTTTGCTGAGGGAGCTCATTGCCTCTTTTCACTCACATGGACTGAGAGACATTCACAGAGCAGGCTGAGCTAATTCCCTGTCTTTTGAGGAATTGCCACATTTAAGGCAGTTTTTCCATGCTGTTTGCAAACATGGATTTGCCATTGTGACAGATGTGAGGTGGGAAATGTGAAAAGGCTTCTCGGGGCAGTTTGTGTTGATGGTCTTGTTCTGTGCTCTTTCCCTGACATGCCTTCCACAAGGCAAGAAAGCTTTAATTTGATGGGGGGAGAAAGTTACAAAATTTGCCATCAAAATTACAGGATGGCAAAGAAAACTGCCCCTCCTGTTGCCGCAGTTACTGGGAATTTGCACTTTTATTTTCCCTTCCTGAGAGTGGTCTGGAATGCTTCTCTTGCTGTCGGCAGAAGCAGAAAACTTCAGTTCAACCCAGATTCTCCTCCTATTGAAATTGATTGGCAAAACTCCCACAGGCTGCAGTGGGGTTCACAAATAATCTATGAATGGGCAGGGCAAAATAATTTCATGTTTCTGAGTGCTCAGATTTTGTCCTCCCTCTGTTTCCTTTATTTCAGTTCTATTTGGTGCCACCATGTGAGAGTCTGACCTCACTAATGTCAACAGAGTCCCTAAAAGTAAAAAACCCCAACTGGTTTGTAAAGGCATTCCATGATTCCAGACAATTAATCCTTCTTGTTAAGTCATATCCAACATTGTACTGTAAATTCAGGAACTGATTTGCAAGTAGCTTACCCTACTAAAATTAAAAGTCTAATCATTCTTCAAGGCCCTATTGTAATGGAACTGATGGCTGTAGATAATTAAGTTTTCGTGTAGCACAGCAGAAAAAAATCCAGTACAAATCAATGTGTTGCCGATCAAAATCATATGATATTTCAGGTGGTACATTAAATAATGAAAAGTGTGTCTGTACATGCAGATTTATGCCTCTGTTGAAGTGGGAATAGTGCACAAGTGAAGACAAAAAGTACAGACATACAGGCAGATTTTAAAATATATATTAAAAATTAATCAGTTTTAAAAGAAATAGTCCTCAGTCTTCACCTTCAGAGCATTGCTGTAGTGCCTTAGTGACCTTTGGAAATGTACATTAACATCTGAGTTTGCTGCCTCTAAGGAGTCAATGACAACCTAACGTTTTGGTGGTCTATAGGTTTTGTCTCACTCTTTCAACCACTGTTTCTTTTGAACATCTCCATAACTGGGAATTAGACTGCATTTAATCACAGATTTATGAGAGTCTTCCCTGGAAAAAAAAATTATTTTGAGACAAGGAAGAACTTTTCAGCAGAAAAAGCAAAATTTCAGGAGAAATTGGTACCTCTTAGACCATTACAGCTTTTGGAAAATCTCTGTCTTTCATGGGAACAATTCGTGCTTCTGCACATCAGGCCATAAATGAGAACAGAAGAGATGGTAGTTTAAATAGAATGGAAGAGTTTTAGAACTCTAGAAATAGAAACCTTAGTAATTTCAACCCAAACAGGGCTTTATTTTCTAAGAACTCCAATAGTAGTTTGACTCTATTAAGTAACAGGGAAAAAAGCATGACCACCTGTACCTAAAAGTCCAGGCATTTTATGATTTATCTATCCAATTCCTGTTGACTTGATTTCCTTTTGCACAGTCAATTTATGCACCACAAAGAGACTCTGTTGATTTCAGTGAGGTTATGTACAAAATACCCTCCACAGACTTTAATGAAAGCTGTCACTAAATTCTGTGCAACCCTTTGGGAAAGTTAGTGATGTGGAGCTGTTGGACAGAGAGAGTTCTGTGTACAGATCTAGTCATGATACCAAGGTAAAAGAACACCAACTTCAATTTGTACATTTCTTTAATTTGTATATTTAGTAATTTCATATGTCATAATTCATAATTTCATATGTCAGCCTGCTCAGTGGCCTCCAAATTATGTGTTTAGTGTTCTGACTTTACTGGCTTATTACTTTCAGCCTGAAATAAAATATCATTATACTCTGGGATGATGTCTAAGGTAGGAAGGATTTTCAAAGACTGGATTGCAAGCTAAAATTTCAGGGTGGCCTAAAATACTCTTGGTCCATCTTATGCAATGAAATTTAATGGGCAAGTGCACAGCTGGGGAATCAACATGGAAGATGCAGAGGGGAAAATGAGAGAGTGGATATTTAAAAGATATATATTTTACATCCAGTCTTGACCCTCACTGCCTTAAAACCCGTCTTCTTACTGTATGAGCAAAAAGAGGCTGTTCTGAGTTAATTTCTGTTTAGCAGAGCATACTTGAACTTGTTTGCCAACAGCAAATTAGTTCATCCTGCATTATTCTAGTTTCATCCACGGAATCTGTCTTGATGTATTTTATATACACATGGAAGGACATGGACAACCACCCCTTGACAGGCAGGTGCAGATATTGTCAAAAAGCAATTTTAAAAATCCACATGGAGCTTGCATGGAATTTAAGATCATCTAAACAAAAGCTCTAAGAGGCACAGACTGGAAAATGAAACCCTTACTAATTTAATTCCTCCAAAAGTTGGTGGCTTGAGAAAGGCATCATAGAAGGTGGTTGCATTTTGCTTTCCATATCCAAATACAAGGAAATCAATGCCAGTCTTGTGAAATGATTTATTGTCTGTCAACACCTCATCTAAAGAGGAAGAAAGCACAATCTCTTCTACTTTTATCATTGTCCACTGATGTGGAAAATAATCATCTGGTAACCCAGAAGAGATGAGCTGCAGTGCCAACAATTTGCAGGCATTTCCCAAGGGCACCTGATAGGTACTTCATAAGTTTAGCAACTGGGATAGATCTATTCTCTTTCACCTGGAGACAGAGGGACAAAAGAAGTGTATACTGTGCCAACAGGTTGTTCTAGGGGGAAAAAAATCCATGTATTAATGTGCAGAGGTTCCAACATATGGTTTATTTGGACAGGAGTGACAGCAGCTCCCAGCTGTGTGCTGTGCCCAATAGAAAATAAACCCAGTGGCATTTTCCTACCTTGTCATCTTTTGAAACAGCTCATACACTGCTCTTAATTTAAATACCAGAGTCTGAGGAAACCTAATGAAAGGCCTTTGTGAATGATAAGTCAGCTTTGTGGTTTTTTTTGTGGTTCCTCACAGAGAGGCTCAGGTTGCAAAATGCAGCATGGGTTTGTGCTACAGATGTCAAGCTTGAGTCTATAATTAGAATGCTGCCTAGAAAAAGCTTCCAGGACATTAGTTCTCACATTAGTCTGAATCACTCCTACAGTCCTCGGGCAAAATTTGTACTGAAATTCCTGGGGATTTTGCCTGGGTAAGGACTTGGGCCCCAATCGGTTTCATCCAAGGTCAATAACAAAACATGCTCATGTCAGCACTCCAAAAGGTTGCCCAGTGTGAGGTCTTGGAGCACAGAGGCTCTCAGTGCTCACACATCACTTCAGTACTGTGTAACTGGCATCCACCAAAGGGAGAGTGTGAGGTATCTGAAATCACTTACAGCACTGGGCACTCCCCTGAGCACTGTTTGCCCAGTGCTGCATTCCACTGGCTAAAATGCAGTTGTGTCTGGCATGAATGGGATCCACAGTCATTACAAACATGTGGTTTATACTGAAATAAATGTGTGGTCAGATCCAGGTAAACTCTGATATCCTAAAAAGGAAGAGCTATATAGGTCAGGAATAATAATTTTTTTTTTTTAATAGCATTTGTGAGGCTTTATAGTGACCCTGTAGGTAGCTGTGGTAGCAGAATACACAGGGCGATGATCTTCAGTGATGTAGGTGAAAGTCAAGCTGCCATTTCCAAGTATCATTTTCATTTTATAATTTCTGTGCAGTGCAAGTAACAAAGAAAAAGATCACTTAGGGTGATTCCTCTTCCACCTTTCCATCAATGTCAACAAAACTATGATGTCAACATCTGGCTTTTTTCTATTGGAATAAAATCAAAACTGAGAGTAGATTTTCTTCCTGACTCTCTTAATAAGTTGCCATATTTTTTTTTTTTTATTGTGAGTGAAAAAACAAGGAAGCAAGTAGATCCTTATCCTTGATTGTTTTGTCTTTCTCCATTTCCAAGAGGAAATGCTTGGGGGAAAAAAGTTATTCTTCTCAACAAAGTGAAATTTAAAACTTGAGGGTTTAAATTATGCTTTAAAATTATTCAGCTAAAACATTGGTTCTTGAAATATGTGTATGCAGGGTGATATTTGGAGAGGAGTGAAATATTTTTCTGGACTCCTTTGTCCAAGAAAAAAAAAAGACGCAGGAAAGCTAAATTATGTTCTCATGATCACCCCCACAGTGCCAGTGGCACAGGCTCTCACACCATTTTCTGCCCTCTAGAGCAGAAAGAGCAGAATTTTGATCCTGGATTGCATCACATAAGGCGTTTCCAAGTTTCATCAGGGTGGTTTTGAACTATTTTCCTTCTCTGACAATTCACAGTAATCATACCAATCATTGTAAGAAATACAAGAGTTTTTTTGTTCCCCTGAATGTATGGATGGTTCACTCCAAAGGTCTGGTTTTCTGGTTTTTGTTAGCAATATAATTTAATAACCCAGCCTTTAGCAAAAGCAGCTTTTAGGTTCATTGTCCTGTAGATTTCACAACTTCCCAGTTTTTCTTTCTTTCTGTCTCGAAGATTTGAACAAAAAACAAAAAGCAAGCAACCATTTGAAAACCTTCTTCCCCTTCCTTCTCTACTAGTAAATTACTTCTAGGGAGGTAAATCCCACCTAACCCAACAAGATGTTAAAGCAGTTTAGCCCAAGCCTGCATTTTCTGTCAAAGCACGGTGTGGAGAAAACAATGTTCCCTTTGTTTGAACAGAGAGCAAAAGAAGAAGCTGCTGGTATTCAGGACAAAGATGTGGCCAATCTAACAACCTATAATTCAGCAGTAATTTGTTCCAACAGAGCATCAGAAGGCCTGATATAAACTCGTGAAGAGGGAAAAATGTTTCTAGGAAGCAGGGAAATTCCTCCATTTTGGAAAGGTGGGCTACATTCAGGCGTGTGCCTGACTCCTTCAGCCAGCTCACTGAGTGAGCAGCTCTGAGATAATTACCTGATCCTCAGAGGGTCACTGGGATGAGCACCAAATCTCTGTGCCACTTCTGCATGGGAGAATGGAAACCAGCATGGAGACTAAACTCCAAAACTGTGCTCATTTTTGCCCACAGGCTCATTTTTTTCTTCTTGCTCCTTGCAGGCATCAAAGGTTACAGCAATTAGATGAGCTTCCAGGTTACTGTAGTTTATATCTTGGGAAAAAAGCTCTTCCTATAATATGCTCCCTGACTGAAAAAAATTTTATGGTGATCTACAGCACTCTTGCTCTCTTGCAGCTGAGAATTTGGCTCATCTTGTTCAACTCACAGGTCCTTCCAGTTCCTCCCTGCCCAGGTTCTTGTGCCCTGAAGCACAAAGAATTTTATACTGAGAGCTGCTGGAGCAGTGGTGTGTGACCAGCTATAGCACAGAGAGACTGACATTAATGTTGATGGGGCATTGACTTTGTCCACTATAAAAGCTATTTCCCTAGCAAAGACTGACTGAATAGATACCACCTCTGTTTTCCCTGCTAGAAGAGAGACTTGTGTTGATGTAGGAATTCTCTTATAGTACCAGTTTGTTACATAGAAATATCTCTGAAGGTAAGGCTTTAGAGGGAATCAATTGTTTATATAGCTGGCAAAGACACCTTTGTGCAAATAATTTTATCTCTATCTGCCCTGCTGGCAAGTGTTTCTTGAAGCTGTCAAGATTTATCCATTGACACTGGTTCTACTCCTCAGGAAAGAACATTACTCTGTGAGAAAGCTGCCTTTGCCATGCCTTCTGATGAATTGCTTTATTTCCTATGGTTAGAGAGGCATAGAAAGCATTTGGTACCAGCATCTCCACAGAAAAGTTTTGGAAGAAATGCCACAAACCCCCCAAGCTGAGTATTCATAGAGCAAGATCATTTCTTATTTCATTTTTTAATCAGATGCCTAAAGTGTGCTCTTAAATCTTTGCAAGGACACTTACAAAGTGGTTTTAAAAACTATGGAGTATTCAGCAGTTCCTGCTGCAGTCGGTGAGAATGGCCCATAGTCAGTGATTTAAAGTAAGTCACCATTGCAGATGTAGTCTCAAGAGCCTCTTCACTGAGAAGAAAGCACTGCTGAGCAGGACTGATAGCTGAAATCCTGAGCATTGTTTTGATGTGGCATGAAGAGCTGTCAGGAGAGGGGCTGTCGTGCTCAGGAACAGTAGCTGAGGGACATGAAGCATGTGTTTTGAGTTAGAAACAGCTGCTGGGGATGAGAACCAGTTTTATTACAGTAATGTCAGCCAAGATCAAAGCCACAGTGTGTCTGGCACTGTATATACAGAAATTAAAAGTATGTTGTATGTATTTCCTTTTTTACAGGAAATCAAAACTAGTAAAGATGGGGTTCAACTGACTAAACACATTAATCTAATGCCAATTTAGACACCTCATCATACCCAAGACTTTCATTGTGCACTGACAGGTCAAGTATAGCAGCTGAGGCTTATATTCTTGCAGTGTTAGAAGTTGGATAGTTGGAAGGAATATCCCAAATGGGGTGTCAAAAATGTCATCCAGTGCCTCAGAAAAGGCAATTGAGTGTGGTTAGTCCAAAGACATGTAGGAAAAGTTTAGTACAAAGTAGAACCTTCAATACTGATCCTATAAGCTGAATGTCTTAGAAGAGTGTGTTGGAACCAGCTGTAACAGAAATTGTTCTGGTATGATGTTTTGTTTCTTCCTTGTCTAAGTGGTTATTCATCATGACCTATCTCTTTGCCTTCCCTTATGTATTTTATTTTATAACTTGAAGATTCATGTGCAGAGAGGTAAACACTGAAGCCCAGACCAAGAGCTCTTGGGAAGGGCTCAGAGCAGGAAGTCTGAAGAGCCCAGGACAGACTGAGGGATGAAGGAGGTGTGTTAGTAGAGCTCTCCTGGGGAAAATCTCATTTCCTCCACCTTGCCCAGCCCTGACTGCCCGGCAGCTTGGGTAGCTCATCCCTTGCTTAAGTCAATTCACAAGCAAGCACAGAGCAAGGCAAATATAAAAGTATTTTGTTTTAAACACAAGTGGGGCTGGAACACTGACCCTGCTGTTGAATGGGCGCTGCAGTGGAGCTGAGCAATGAGCTGTACCTGACGGGAGATCTGAGGCACAGCTCAGACACAGGGAGTCTGGGTGACATTACACAGCTGAACTGGCACACATGTAACCAAACTGGCAGCCAGGGCTGAGCAGCTGAGGGGAGCTGACAGCTGTGAATGGCACCCAGCCCCTCTCAGTGCTTTGGGAAGCTTGCAGCAGGACCCTGGTGCAGGCACGGCTCCAGGGGAGCAGCAGTCACACCCTCACTCTGTGCCTGCTCCCTTCTGCTTGCTGGCTATCCACTCAGTGCAGTCTGCGAGGGGGATAAAAATCTCTGCTGTATCTCTTGTGTTTGCTGCTGGGGAGAAAAGCAGGTCTCTCCATGCCAGTTATCTCATAGACAACATCAAGCCTGGAGAGGTGGCGGGGGAAGGAAAATGTTTCCAACTGAGGAACTGAACTGAAAATAGCTGTGACTGAGTCTGCCTGCTGATGACAGCAGCTCTGCAGTTAGCAGGATTGTGGAGACAAGACAACAGATTAAAGAATTGGCCTTTCTGATCTTGAGGCCTAAATTCAAATTCAGGTTTAGTGCCCACAGGCATTCGTAGGGCTGCTCACATCCTCACTCTCATTTTAAAAATTCACAAACCGCAGCATGATGCATCTCTCTTCTCCTTTTCCACTTGAGGAGGGGCTGCACTCAGACATATCACTCTAAGTTCAAACTGTAAAGGACTTGTAGTGAACCCAAGGATAGGGGGCCCTCTGGATCAGGGTGAGGATGTTACCAGCTACATTAAAATCCCTGGTCTGAAGTAGCAGAAGGGTTAAGCATCAGAACAAGAATGCAGAGGCAGAGCTGCTGGATCCTCACAGATGTGCAGATCAAAATGTAAGTGTATTATGTGGCTGTTGGAAAAACCAGGAGCTGAATATCAGGGCTATGCCAGGTCATGAGTGACTTGTTTTAACACAGCTGTGTGAGGGCAGCTTGCATAACACCTGCCCACACGAAGCTTAACTCAAGCTGTTGTTATCAGTCCCTCATTCTCCTGCATGCTGCAAGTATTTGCAAACCAGGAATCTATTATTTCAAGGCCACTATAAAATGCCTCTTTGTTTGGCTCTGGGTAATTAGCCTATTCTCAATGCCTTGCTCAAAAGGTAGGGAAGCTTTAATCATATGTTTGACAAGCTGACTTCAGAGGCAAGGCTCTTTAACTTCAATTTTTGCTTTTCTCCTGGCTGCACAGTAACACACAGCCTGCCCAGCTAGCATGTCTCGTGCTTCTGACTCATGATATTGTGATTATAATGTCTAGTATCAGACTAGTCAATATGTTAGCAAAAGTGTCTGAGAGAACACCACATGCAGGAGCAGCACACAAAATCCAAAGCATTTTATTTACTAGGCACAGAAGAAATGTAACAGAGCAGGGCTTCAAAACTGGAGAGGTGAGCTCCATTTCAGGTCATGAGGCTGGATTGAATCTGTTCAGTGTGGTGCAAGAACCAACCAAGGGGTTGGTGCTTTCACAGAGCCCTGCTTCTGGAGAGACCTAAATCTCTAAATGTATGTGTTGCTGTGTCTGTTGATCAGAGAACTGAATTGCTTGATTGTTTGCCATCAAGGAAAGCATCATCCATAAGCCTTCTCACACATCCCACATGAATCCTGCTATTAGAAAATGTCTCCACTTGCTGAGCACTCATCTCAGTCAGGCACTGTCTGTTCAGATGGACAGGGCCTTGATGCTGTTTTTTCTTCATAAGATTAATGCCTAAATATTTTAAACACTACTCCTAAATTGGGTTTTCCCAAATGCAGGGAGCACACTGAACTCTTCCAGCTTGCAGATTGGTATTTCAGATTAAAATTCTCAGTCACTTTTTCCTTCTTACCATCTCTTTGCCTATGTCCCAGTCACTACTCAGTTGTTCTGCTTGTCCTTTGAAATAATACAGCCTAGTTTTCCCATCATATTCACTTTTCTTTGGGTTTTTTGGTTTGTTTTTTTTTTTTTTGAGGGAGGGGTTGGGGGGGTTGTTGTTTTGTTGGGGTTTTTGCGTTTGGTTTGTTTTGGTGTTTGTTTTTTCAGGGTTTGGGGGTTTTTTGTTTGGTTTTGTCTGCCAACAAGAGCCAGCCTCCTGGATAATACTATCCTTCTTCTATACCAGAGAAGATACACCTTCTCATTGGCACAATTCCTGCCTAAGATCCCTGGGTGTAGGGTTGTGCAGGCTTCCTCTGGGGAAAATGTCCATTGAGAGCTGCCAGGACATGATTTCCCACCCACTGCACCACCCAAGCAGTCCCTGCTGTTCCCACCTATCCTCTTACGTGCTGTAGATCACAAATTGTAGGCCACTCACCGAGTTCTCAGGCATCACCCATCTTGAAATGGCCTTTGACAGGCAGGAATGTCATAAAACAGCCAGAGCTGCATCTCAGTCACTTTGAAGCTCAGCAGTCCAGGTGTAAAGCAGATACCCAGACTCCCTGGAGAGTTTTTGATGACCTAAGCAGATCAGCTTGGAAGGAGCTTCTATAATTTTTTTGTTTCTCCCAGACTCTGCAGGGAGGATGGATTCACAGGGCTGTGCTCTGCAGGAACAAAGATGCTGCTGCTGAAGTAGAGATCCTAATCAGAGTTACCACCCCAGCATGCAGGTGTATATTTGTGTAGGTGGGCAGATGCAGAAGTTCCCCATGAACAGGAACTGCAGAATGAGCTACAGTTGCAGAACCCAGCAAATGGGCTGCTTTGAAACTACATTTGTAGTTAAAACCTGTGTCCTGTCAATTTTCATTAACAGCAATTCCAGTGAGAAATATGAGAAACTTCATGATTATTAGAGGCACAAAAAGCAGAGAGGTTTTGGGTTTTTTTTGTGGTTTCTGCTGTCTCCAGGGCACTTCCTTTGCCATTAGTTATTTTGCTCATGATCAATGTTTATATCACTTCCCAACACATTATCTGCAGGGTTTGCAGCTCTCATGCCCCCATTTCCAAGGTGTCTGCAAGACCAGCCTGCAATAATGGAATCCTTCTGTTTTTCTAGTGAGATGGTCCTGCTTTTTGTGCCCACATATAGTTTTGTGGTGTTGTTTCAGGAGCATTTGATGGCTCTGCTGCCCGTTCTAGTTCCTCTACTAAAAATCATAAAGAATGAGAGAGAAAATTTGTTGAGCTCTTTCAAATGGGCTGTTGTAATTTGTTCACAAAATGCTGTTGAAAGAGTCATAGATCCTCAGTAGTTTTGCCTTTCCTTCATTTTGTCTGTCCATCCTTGAACTGCTTCAGAATTCTGTGGGGAACAAGAGAGGTTGCTAAAATTATTATACTGGCAAAAGAAACACCATAAACCATGTCCTGGCAAATAAATGCCTTGCACTTTAGCACCTTAATTGTTGCTCCTAGCAAGGCAAACGATGCAAGTCATTTATCAGACAGGAAAATCAGTTTAGGAGGTCACAGGAGGATCCAGATTCAGGAGAGGGACATCTTTCAAGGTGTGTTCTGGTAGCACCTCTGTCCCCCTGTGACCCAGCCAGTCTGTCCTCCTTCAGCCACAGGGACTGAGAGAGTCGCTTGCATTGCCCTTGCAGGCAGATTCTCTGCATGGAATGGGCTCCTGCAGCAGACTCAGGTGTTTGCTCAGCAGCACAGCAGTTATCCAGGGACACTGCCCCTTTTGCCCTTTTCAGCAGAGAGTTAGACTCCTTTCTGCAAAGTCTACTTTTGGGTGAGTCCCATGCCCTGTGCTTACGAGATATTTTGACAAACCACAGGTTATGCAAAGAAAAGCATTGTCCTTCAGGCAGGAAATGCAAAGAGACTTGAAGTTCTTCCTATCAAATCCAGAACAGAACATGTGTGCCACTGGCAAAGGCTGTCACTTGGCAGGGCCAGCAGTTTGACTGTGCACTTGGTCCTCTGTGCACGTGCATTCCACTCACTGGCTGTAATGAACAAATATTTATGTAACCCAGCATATTACTGTCAATATTGCTATAAAAAGAAGGGAAATGGCAGCTGTTCAAACTAGCTGAGGAGTTTGTTACAGTAAAATAAGTCCCAGGAAGATTAATTAGTAGCAAGGTAATGCATTTATAGGTGTGCAGTAGTCTGCATGTGGTAATGACAGATCTGTTAATCACAGGCCTGCACAATTAATACATTTCACTCTCTCTCCTCTTTCACTTCTGTAAGATATAGATTTATGTAGCCCATAGCTATATCCCCTCAACCTGTGTATGGGCATATGGTGACTCTCTGGAAGGGGAGAAGGATGAGTTAAAACAAGCATTTATGAATAAAATATACACTTTGCAATTTATATTGTAAAATAGATAATCTATCTATGAATGAAACATTTGATGATATAACACTCCATCTCAGTATTGGCAATGCTCCTGCTTTGTGCTGTTCCATTCAGTACAGCAGGGTTACACTGCACCAGCCTCTGTGCCCAGCCCAGTGCCCAGCCTGCCTTGGTGTGATCACAGGTCCTGGCCCTGCACAGGGGCTGTGGTGCCTTCCATGGCTGGAAAGGTGTTTTTACCAAAAGCCTTTTCCTGTTTGACTGAAGTGGATGCAACTGGCAATTAGTTCATGCCTCTGTTGCCATCCTTGTGTTCTCTGACCTTGAGTGAAAAGGTGAATCCAGCTCATTCTCCTTGCTGTATTCATCTGTGCATCATCCAAAATCAGGTTATGCAAAGTGTGTATGTTACATGTGTTTAATGTAATATAGTGTATAATACTGTCCTTTATGAGTATTGGTCTCTGAGCCCTTAGAAAATACTTTTCTAAGTATTTTCACAATTTTTCTGGGTATTTTTTACTGTGCTAGATTTATTGACACATTGTCTAAGTTTGGGAGGCATTCAACCACCAAAATCCTACACATAATTCAAGTTCCCTTTCTTCTCCTGTAAAAACTTTTCTGTCACAGAGCTCCTTTTGAAAGCAGAAAACACTAAAGAATTCCCCAGTCACATCTGCTATATTTTCCTGACAAAATCAGGACATCCATGGAAAACTAATGTCTTACCTCTGCAATTTACCTTCTGGATGCTGCTTGCATTTAAGAGCATAGCCACTCATTGTTCCCAAGGCACTGCATGCATGCAACAGAGTGAAAGCTGTATCTTATTTAAATTAATGAGTAAGATGAATGACTGCAGCATTTGCAAACCGGGCAGAAGAGGAAAGCTAGGCAATATTCACATATTAATTAAAATGAGAGCTCTCCACCCAAAAAACACGAGTCAATTGATATTCTGCCCATAGACTCATTCATGAAATGATGGGCATGAAAAGCACCACAGGAAGCAGGGTTTTACCAGAGACAAAGTCATTCACTTGATGCACATACTGTTAAAGGAAGCAGACTTGGTATTGCAATTTATTCTTGTTGTGCTTGAGGGGGAAAGAAACCTTAAATTCAGCTGGAGAACTCACAAGACTACTTTGCTCTTTAGATTTCCTTTATAGTTGTGCAGAGTCCCACTTGGGAGACATTAGCATCAGTAATAACTCTAGAACTTAGCACTTAGTGTGATGTGTGTCATCTGCACCTCCCAGAGAGGCTGGCAGGGCAACTGCAGAATTACAACCCCTGGCACAGAAACTGAACAGGTATTTACAAAAGCTTGGTCATATGGCCAAGGTGACACAATTAAGTGAAAGGATGGGCAAGTGGCTTCAGGTCTCTCTGACCTCAAATGCCAGTGTGGGCAAAAAGGGTTATTTACACCCATATTTTGCAAAGTAATTAATTACCAGTAGACTTTGGCATACTGGAGAAATTTGAGTCTGATGGAGCATATTATACAAGTCAATCAAATGTATTGTAGGCTTTTTTTAAATCTGAAAACCCACTGCAAGACTCTTTCACTATGACTACTGCTGGATAGTCCCACTGTTTCAAGTCAGGTGCCTAACCCAAGGATCTAAACTAAATGTCTTCTTTAACCAGTCCATACAGCTGAGGGACACATCAGCACAGCATTCAGAAAACCTGTGGTTTCTATCTGTCTCTGTAGCCTAACTCAAACAGCTAAATCAGAGAGGGGAAGTCAGACAATGTGAATAGCCTCCAATATATCCAGTTTTATAGGTAATGCCCAGATCTGCAAAGTTATGTAGTAACATGTCCCACTAAAATCTGTGAAAAGTTTGTTTTGTCTGTGTTTCTGGAACTGGGCACCCTTTGCCCAAGCATGATTGCCTCTGAGTCTTAAAATGTCACAGTATTAAAGTGAGATTCAGCAAGAAGTGTGACAGCATTATATAATCCATGCAAATAAATCTGAATATTAAAACTACTTCCACTGCCAAGATGACAAGAATTTCATAAATGCAAGATGCAACAGTGGAAATGATTTTTCTGAACTGAGAAGCAAATATTGTTCTCCAAGCGTGTGAAGGAAAAATCGTCTCAGGGCTGCACAGAAGGGTATATTTGCTTGTGCCAGCTTTCTGTTTCAGGGTTGGCTGTCTTTTGGCAACCTGCCATCCAATAATTCATTGCATGCCCATGGGGCATTTCATCGGGGGAGGGACATATGTTAGTGCAAGAGCAGAGCTGGTATCAGAGCTTGATGCCAGTGACATGGAACAGAGGCTCTCAAAGGGTCTTGCGCATCTGCCTAGTCAGCCACAGACTGCAGACTCTGCTCTTATTTTTCTCTGTCTGTTAGGTCTCAGAGCTGGGATTAACATAACACAAAGCATTTTTTCAGATTTGTTTTTAAGGAAGCTGTTGTATGGCTTTTGTTGCTGCTTTAACTGCTGCAGGAATGCCATGTAAGTGATGTGAAATTGGAGTTTAGGTAGTCCAGGAGAAAAGGTCTCTGTTCAGTGATGAGCCACACTGTGGCAACGTGTAAGAAGTGCAAAGGCTTCGGAAGGAACTGGATACAGAATATCAAACCTATTGGTCCTTATGATGTGCACTCTTCTGAAACCATGAGATACTTGCCTGCCTTTATAAAGTTGTTTCATTTCCCTTTAAAAGAATTGCCATCTATGCTACCTAGAGAATATGTAACTAATGGGAGATTTCATCAACTCTAGTGGGTTATGGATACAATGATGCATCTAAAAAAAGGAGATTCCCATGTAAGCAAAGCCACCATGATTTGTATCAGCCTTTGCATATTTTTTTGCCTTTGTCTCAACTCCCAAAATTACAGGGGGGAAATGGCCATTGAGACAGCATTGTCTGTATGCCATGGTCCTAAACACAACTCTGGTCTGGACTTGAGCCCACCATTTGGAAAAACATCTCTTCCTGATTAAAACATTCCTGTGGTGGATTTACCACCAGCATTCTTGGTACATGGTTCCAGTAATTAATTACCCGGACTGCAAAAAATGCCTGCCTTGTTTCTAGACTGGAGCCAGGGTGTGGGCACAGGGTCTGGCTTCTCTGAGAACTGAGTCAGATAAGAAAGCCATCTGGGCTGTACTTGGTCTACTTCCTCTCATATTCAGCCCCAGTTTATGCACAACTCTTCTGCAGTATCTTCTATTTCCTGGTTTTGTTAACTGGCCTGAATAAACCTCGCAGCACTGAACACCTGATTGTGCCCTGGTGATATGAATGAAGGTGGTGTGAGGTGCCAGGTAAAGTGATTGTAATTCTGAGAGCACATAGCATTGGGGAACTCAGCCCTAATGTCCCCTCTGTCCTCACCTTTATCCTCTAGACCATCATTCCTCTAATATTTCATACCATGCTAATACTTTTGATTGTCCTTAACATTTTCCATCAGTGCAGTGTAATGAGGTGAGGTGTAAATGCTGTGAGGTGGTGCCAGCAAAGTGATCCATGGGGTCTCTTCAGCCCAAGTACCCCTGCACCTCTCACTTTACTAAGTTTGACTTTCTGCACCAGTAAGGTGAGGGAAGTACAGGGCACACTCCAAGATGTCTCTGGGATATGACCCGTAAACTTAAATTCATTAAGCTCACATTCTCAAGAACTGGATATAAAAAGAATAGAAAGCAAGTGAGAGCTATGGTCTGGCAATCTGTTAGTGATATTTCATACCTCTGTATACCTTTGTTTTGCATTTTGCACTTTTAACTCACATGATGAAGTTTTCAGACAGAAGTGGATATCAGGTGTAAGCTGAGTTCCTTGTTTTTGTCTTTTGCCTGTCACTGGCTGCATGTTCTCTGTTGATGTCTTGTTCCTGGTACTTGACACTGACCATCTTGTCTGTGAAAGGAAGCCCTCCAGCTGGTTTGCCTGATGAGAAGAAAGGAAAGTTTGCTTGGTTTAGTCACTCCACAGAAAGCCATGGTAATGTTCCACTGCACTCTGTGTCCACACTGCATGTGTCTGTGTGTCTGTCTGTATATCTCTGTGCAGACTGGCCTATAAATCACATTTGTGTTCTCCTGCATGTGAGTGCCTGGCTTTGTCTGTTGCTTGTGCAGTGTCCTCTTCATGCACTCAGGATAAGCTGCTCTGCAAATCAATCTCATGCTAATGTCTTCAGAATAGTTTTCCATTTGCAAATAAGCTCAAATATGTCTTGAAAGTGTTTTACCTCATCTTCCAAACTGACTTGTGAAATATCAGCATTTTGGTTTTATTCCTGCAGGGCTTACTCTGGACAAAAAAAAATAATTTTGAATGTTGGGGTTTTTTTTTCATAGCTTACTTGACTGTTTCATGTATATCAGAACATGAATTCAGTTTATTCCTTAATTTACCTTTCCAAATAGACAAGATTATTAAAATACCTGTCTTCATAAAGGAGCAGGCACCATTAGAGTACAATATTTCATAGTTCTGTCAAAAGTGCTAGAGAGTCCATTATTTCATGTGGTCCTGAGAACACAGTACAAGAATTTTAGATTTCCCAGTAAGTGTGTTGGAGGTATGTGAATTGTTGTGATAGGATGAAGGAAAGATAGCTCATTTTGAAGGACATTTCTACCATAATGCTTTCAAAGCTGTAACCCAGAACATTTTTAAAAGAAAGAACATTTCTGATGTCTTTTTAGCCCCTGAAAGAAGACCATGGTCCCATGAACATTTGCCCAATTGAAATGCAGAACCAATTTCTTCCACATTGACTCATTTTGCAGCAATGACCCACAAATAGACATATTCTTACTACTGAGTTACATATTCCTGCAGGCTGTTAGAAATCTCTCCAACAGCTAAGAGCACATACTCTCAAGCCTCATCTGAGATATGTATCCAACAGCTAATGCAGGTCATGTTCTGAAGTTCTATCAGGCTCCTGGGAGATCTGTTTAACTCCTCCATCATTCAATCTTAAGTATAATATTTTCTCCTTTTTTTGTGTATTCCAAAATGGGTGAGGAGGGAACAGGACACATATTGGATCCTGTCCATTTTCCTGCCTTTAAGATTATGTGTAAAGAGAGATCGGAGCTTGGAGGAGCTGTGGGCAACTGGGGAAATGAAAATGGTGGGTTTAAGGGAATTTTTTTGGTCTGTAGAAGCAAATAAAATCTTGGGGTTTGATAAGAGCTAAAACCAGGTTCTTGAATCTAGATGAGAGAGATTCACACCTAAGGTTGCTTCCATTTGATGTTTGTTTCATGGTACTTCAGTAAAAGCCTAGAAGGTTCTGTCCAGCCCTTAGCTGTGAGACTCAACATAAAGCAGCACCAGAGTCCATATTCATTGGCTCCTTTGTTGGTAATACTTGAATGGGTCAGAGAGTCTGAATTTCTCTCTTACAGCTCTAGAGCCAGTTTCTAGGTGTGAGGTTGAATCACATTCATAGTTAGTAAGTGACAGATGAGCCATCAATATTCTTCATGTGGTATTTGCTAACAGAAGCTGTTTATCTGCATGTATCTCAATCCTGGTAATTTTTATTTGTCTTCTAATCATTGCACAAAAGATTTTGGAGGGCAGTGAGGTGGTTGGGCTGCTGCAGGTAAAAAGGCTTTTTTTTTTAATGCTCAATGGAATCAAGCAGAAGCTTCTTGTTGGGTTTGTCAGGGTTTTTATTTTCCAGTGGTTCTCATTCATAAAATTTCCAGAAATTGACTCTGAAAGAAGGAGAGCAGCTGCTTCTTCTTTAGCATTTTAGTTACTTTTATGCTCCTGAAATCTACCTGCCCAACCTGCTCTGTACAAGAAGGCACTAGGCTTGCTCAGCAAATTGTTTAATCCTCAGGAGCGGCACCTGAGAGTCCTTTCATGAAGCCAGCTCCTTCAGTCATGCACTCATTAGGAGGTGTGCCAGGTTCTAATGGCCATCCCTCTCTTTTTCTTCCCTTTGACTCTTGCAGTGAGCATGCCCACCAGCGAGACCGAGTCCGTGAACACCGACAACGTGCCCGGAGCGGACATGGAAGGCGAGAACTGCGGCGCGAGGCTGGCGTGAGTACCCAGATACCATCCCAAGGAGCCCTGGCATGGGAGTAATGTGCTCTGACCCCATGACTCAGGAGGATGAACAGTTCCTTCATTAAGCTATACTATATTACACTAATACTATACTAAATTACATACTAAAGAGACACTATGCTAAAGAAAAACCTGTGACAGGACACAACTTTGACCCAACTGGCCAATCAATCCAAACAACCCTCAGCAGAATCTAACTAACAAATCACTTTGGGTAAACAATCTCCATAACACATTCCACATGTGCAAAACAACAGGAGCAGTGAATAGAGATAAGAATTGTTTTCTCTTCTTCTCTGAGCTTCTCATTGCCTTCCCCAGGAAAAGTCCTGGGAGAGTTGTGCGTGCTGCGGTCACACTCACACACAGATCATGTGTCAGGGGCTGGGTTGAGCTGGGGGGAAAGCCAGGCAAGTGTCAGGCTTTTCAAGATGAGCAAAACCCACAGGGGGTGAAAGGAGAGGCCAAAGAAGATCTATTGATCCAGGTTCTTATCTTAATTGTGATGTAAACTCACTCTGCACATTAGTGAAGAACCTCTTGTTTTTCACAAAAGTAAATAAGGAACAGAGTGCCCAGGATAAGCAGGTCTGGTTTTGTATAATATCTAAAAGAGAAATGGGTGGATAAGAATGTTCTTATTTTAAAATTCCTCGTTGGTGATAGTCTTTCAAAACTAGTATATGTACACTGAAGAGTGGAAATGACTGGTCAATTTTAGTTTTTCTAAAGATTGTTGCACACTTTACAGTGTCTTGTAATAGAAATACATTGAGGGTAACTCCCATCCTGCAGACCAAATTACACCCTTTAAATGCTGAACAGGGTACTGTAAGTGATAAAGAAATACAACAATTAGGAGGGATTAATGCCTCCTTGAAATTACACCATTATAATTAGTGGAGATGATTGAGAATATGTGAGATAGCAGTTAAGAAATGCCATAATATGTGGTGTACTTTTTAGCCTCACAGAGAGCAAGTATAGGCAAGAGGAGTCCTTTATTCCCTTTTGCATTATTTAAACAAGAATGGACTTTATCTGTGGGGCAGTTATTCCCTCCCAATTTCCTTGACACATAAACATATCAGTGCTATAGCTTGTATCATGCTGAAGTATTTTGAGGCTCTGTCCTATCGTGGGAGCTACCTTGAGCCCTTGGATGTTGCTTGAATGAACCAGATGGGATCCATCCTAGGGTGGATGAGGGAGCTGGCAGAACTCTCTAAGCCGCTCTCCATCTTTTATCCTCAGTCCTGGCTCACCAGGGAGGTCCCAGATGACTGGAAGCTGGACAATGTGACAGCAATCCCTAAAAAGCCAAAAGGAGGATCTGGGAAACTACAGGCCGGGGACAGAGTGGTTGGACAGTGGCCAGGCAGGAAGGGACCTGGGTTGTGACTGACAGCAGCTGAACATGAGCCAGCAGAGTGCCCAGGTGGGCAGGAAGGCCAGTGATGGCTCCTGGCCTGGCTCAGGAATGGTGTGGGCAGGAGCAGGGCAGTGATTCTGCCCCTGCCCTCAGCACTGGTGAGGGCACAGCTCCAGTGCTGTGCCCAGCCCTGGCCCCTCAGCTCAGGAGCGATGCTGAGGGGCTGGAGTGAGTCCAGAGAAGGGCAGCGAGGCTGGGGAGGGGTCTGGAACACAAATCCTGCAAGGAGCAGCTGAGGGAGCTGGGAGTGCTCAGCCTGGAGAGGAGGAGGCTCAGGACAGACCTTGTCACTCCACAGGTACCTGAAAGGAGGGAGGAGCCAGGTGGGGTCAGGCTCTTCTCCAAGGCAACAGCAGCAGGACAGGATGACACAGCCTTAAGCTGTGCCAGGGGAGGTTTAGCTTGGACATTGGGAACAAGTTCACAAAAAGGCTGATTGAACATTGGAATGGGCTGCAGGGAGTGACCATCCCTGGAGGTGTTTCAGTAAAGACTGGATGTGGCACTCAGTGCCATGGTCTGTCTGAGTGACAAGGTGATGTTAGGCCTGAGGTTGGACTTGGTAATCTCAAAGATCTTTTCCATCTTAGTTAATTCTTTGTTATTCTGTGATCTGCATTATAAGATATGGTATGTGGAATATGTTGTAATTTCAATCTCTGCTTTCCTTCAAGAGTCAGTCAGTCCTTCAAGAGTCAGACTTACAAGCCCCCAGGGAAATTATTTGTGATCACTTTCCTCCACCTGCCTGCTGTTGGGAACCTGCTGAGTGTTTTAGATTATGGACCCTTTCCTGCAGGAACCAGGCTAGATGTTTTCACAGCACTGGGGCAGTTTAGCCCTTTCTTTGGCACCCCACCAAGCTGCTTGTGCTCTTGGCACTGTTCTGGAAGCATCAGCTGGATCCACTCTGGAGAACCCTCTTTATTCTGCAGTTATGGTTCACAGAATGGGTCAGGTTGGAAGGGACCACCCTGGCTCATCTGGTCCAGAGCGGCAGCCAAAGCTGACCCAAACCTTCACATCTCCAACAAGGCCTCCCCTGCTTGTTAGTATGAGGTGGAGCAGCACATCATTCCTTGTGGGAACCTCCACAGTCTGTGTCAGAAAGCTGTCATTGCCACTTTCCAGGAACCTCCTGGATGGTTTTGCTTTGCTGTGCTGCTTCTTCAGAATATGTCAGAGTAGTAAAGTCCCTCATACATCTGGACACAGTGCCAAAAAGAATGGCAGCAGCTACTCTAAGTTTTCATGTATTTTTAATATTACAGCTTGCATTCATTTAATGTTCTTAATCCCAAAGGGTCCTAAAGCACTTTATGAACTGTAAATGCAGGGATTGTTTTCACAGCATTAGAGTTCAGCCACCTTCAGGGTAGAATGTGACAGGTGTTTAAAAACAACAGGCACAAGTGTTTAAGGCGTTCTATGAGGGATAACTTGCTTTGTGCAGAAACTGCATTGGGAATTTTGGCAACCAAAACATAATTATCTTAGCTGGAATGTGGCCAGGAGGGCTGAAGTTAAACCCAACTCTAAATGTAATCATGGCTTAGAATGGAGTTTACTTAAAATAGCCCAGCATGCTCACAGGAGGATGGCAGTACCCTGATTTGGCATTAGGAGAAGTCTGATTTGGCTAAGTCCAATGTATTTTAGGGAGAAAGACATAAGAAAATTACAGGAAAACAGAATTTAATTTCTTCTTCTCATGTTTTAAATGTTAAAACAGGGCCCAAAGTTTCAGCAGAGCAGGACATGTACAATTCAGACAGAAAAAGTTTCCTTGCCACTTTTCACTTCATCTAGAAATGGGTGATGTATAGTAGGCAAATCAAAATCTGTTATTGAGGAGGGTTTGTTTAGTCCTTCCCCAAGGACAGTTGAGAATCCTCAAGGCCTCCCTCAGATTGCTTTTCATCTCTAAGAGATGGATAGGCTCCATCCTCCATGAAAATGAATGGCTGTATCACTGATTATGAAATTCTGGAGAGATACAAATTTTGCCAATGCTGCCTGCTTTTGTAAAATATTTGTTTCAAACTGTGGATCTGGGAATTCCTTAGTTATGGGCTAACTCAGACCTGCCTCTGATTCTGAGGCTTAGAATCCTTTCTGGTTTCTTTATTGCTGTATCACACACTCAGGCAGGCAAAGAAAGCAGCTGTCATTGTTTCAAGGAATACTAAATACTCTTCTTTTTACTGAATCCTCATTCAAACCCCCCATAGGTCAATATTCCTACTGGAACATATAAAACATAAGCAATGATTTATTTGAATGAGTGTGTTCTTTTATTGGAACCTAAGAATCAGAATTTGGCCCAGTGTTTTAGAACAGTGAAAATTCATGTGGGAAGTCAGTTGAGCTTTTAAAAAAGTTCCTCATCAAGCCCTAGGTTTTTTTTATATACTAGCATTAATAATATACTAGCATACAGTCATGTCATCCTGATTTGCTCTAGTTGAAGATTAGGCCTGGACTTTTGAGCAGTTGGAATGGTTAGTCAACATTTTTGTTCAGTTGTTGAGTTTCACCTGTTGCAGATGAGTCTCAGTGTTTTTACCAGCATTCTAAACTCACCCTGTGGCTGTGAATCCCCACTGCCCTGCTATAAACACACTCTCCCAGAGGGCAGAGGCTGCTCTGGGCAGACATGACTGAAGCAATGTGGGCCTTTCAAGTCAAAGGCAATATATTTCTTTATTTATTGACATCAGGCTGCCTAGGATGTCTAAACACCCCAGCACCACCACTACAGTTACAGGCTGAGCTTGCCATCAAAATGCACTCCTGATAAAAGGAAAAAGATGCCCAGGAGACTGAAAGAAAATGCTTTTTCATTGAAGGCAACTTAGAATTACTCACTATTCTTTCTGTTCTTTTAAAATCTGTAGTTTTGAAAGGCTGGGTCTGTGACTGACAGAAAGATCTGCTTGAGAAGCCAGGCTCAAATGTGCCTTTTGGAAAAGGAGATCTTCTCTGACAGCCTTTCTCAGCTCCACAGAGACATATGCTATGTGAGATCAGGAGAGTACCTCTCAAACACAAACTATTGCCTACTGATAAATTGTCTCAAAGAGGCTTTTATTTCTCTAGTGTCCATACTATAGAAACTGCCTCTGTCACCTGTCCTGTCTGGAGTAATGCCAGCCTTCAAACAAACAGGAGTTTCAGGACTCTAAGAATTTTAAAACTAACCTAAGAATTTTAGAACTATAACAAAACAAAACCAACCCATAATTCATAATGATTTCTGGTGTAATTCTGCTGGCAATGGTACTGCTGTGGCACAGCACAGTTCATTTCCTAAGGAAATACACTTTATCAGGCATCTGAATTTGAAAATGGTTTTGCAGGCTTCCACAGGACATTGAAAAGCACCCCAGAACTTCCACAGTATATTATTCCTGTCATGGTATTGCCTTGTACTGGGCTGACATCTGCCCTGCAGTAGGCACAGCAGCTTTTATTCCTCAAGGACAGCATTTGGGAGTGGAACTTATCTTATTTTGATGTGTCACAGCTTTCATAACCTGTTGGTGCAGAGAGAGCACAAAGAAACACATTTCCTCTGCAGCAGCACCAGTGGGACAAACCCAGAGCCAGGAGCAGTGGGGCTCAGTTTGCAGGATATTCTTAAACCCAGAGCTTCCCAATAGTGAGCAATTTCCCTGAGCCTCTGGGGTTACTGCTGTGCAGGACTCAGATTCCTGAGGACAGGCTATTGCTCATAATCAGGAGTAATCTGTTCTGTGCAGGGTGTCAGCATATATAATCTTCCAATAGAAGCAGGATGTTAATTTTCTAATACAACCATACAGATCTGGAGTGCCACAATAGAGCTTGCTTTTATACATATGCATTAGCTCAAAAAAAGACCTTTGTGGAAGCTAATGCTCCATACAGCCTCAATAGAAAAGTGAAGCACTTGAGCTCAAAGGGAAAGAGAGCTTAAAATTATCTGCTTTCATTGAAACAATAACCCACTTGGCATTTTTGCCTTAGCCAGGATTTCCATACATATGGGGAACAGTTCAATTGCTTTTCCACCAAAGACAGTTCAAACAATAAAACAGGATAAACAAAAACTAACAACCTACACTGGCTCTCCAACTGAAGACAATGTGTCCTGAAAGTTTTATGAGCAATGGAAGGTTTCCCTGGCAGCTGAATGGTCAGTGATTTTTCCCTTGGTGCTTTTCTGGCATGGAAATTAATTCCTGTGCAGTTCTTGCAACAATCAGCACAGGAGCCAGTGGTAAAGGTGAAACTTTTCTTGCAGGTTTGCTGCAATTGTTGCTGGTTTTCACCTTATGAGAAGATGGGCTCCTTGTGATGTGATGGAACCGAAGTTCCCATCACATCAGGAATAGTGGGAAGAACAGTCTGCCAAAAGCTCTGAAACCACTGCTGACTTCAGCAGGAAAACTCACAGCATCAACCTTATGTGTAATCTCAGATACTGCTCTCCAACTTATTGTGAGCAAGGTGCTTTTAATGCTCACAGCCAGCTCTAGGTGTGTGTCTAAAGGACAGCAGCCCTTATGGAAGGGGAATTTTCTTCCTGCCTCAGATTCTGTGACTTGCCACAGGTAGAGCAAGATTTTTTACTGAATGCTGAAATGCTGGCCTATTTTCCCAGCCTGTAAGAAAGCCTGTTGAATAGCAAACCAACTCAGTTTTATGTTAGACAGATCCAATTTCCTTAAGGCTATTCTGTAGATTCTTATTGTGCCACCTTGCCAGTTACTGCACAAATGCACCACGTTGCCCCAAAGCAGAATCCATGTCACACCAGAACTACCTTCTCACAGTACTAAAATCTGTAAGATATGGCCAGAGAAGCTCTTTAGATGTTCTCCAAAGTTGAATATAGCCTAGAAGCTTAGTAAAGTCCCTTTCTGTGTTGCTGCTTTTCTGACAGCTTTTCCTGGTATCCAAAGGTTTTTATGTGTCCTTATGAAGATGTGGCTGCCTCTAAGTTGGGATCATACAATATAAAAGTAGTTGTGACCAGAGAGTTAGATAATGGTCATGTTTGATAATGTCCACACCCAGAAAACAGCTGTAATGTGGCCTTTTGTGTCATGCTTGGTGATCTACAAGGTTTTTCCTGAACTGGAATGTTGTGTGAATGCTAGGATTGTCTGTTGTGTGTACAACTCCACAGAGCCCTCAATCCCTGTTACACAAAAACTGTCACATCCTTCACAAAGGATGTGAACATGAACAGGGAACTTTATCTCTCAGAATGTGGGATATCTCATTACATTTGAGTTATGCTGATTATCCAGAGTTTTTGTTGATAAAAACCTTTACATTTCACCATCTTATCTGTGTGTTGTACATAACAATGTAAGGTTGGAGGAGTTCTAGAGAATTTCAAAGATAGCTAGTCAAACAGAGATCTGATTTTTGTGTTTGTTTTCTAAAAGACAAGCTGAGTTACGTGGGTCCTGTGATAAAAGCACTCAGTAGTGATCTGAATTGGTTTTCATTATGCTCCTATACCATCATTTTAAACAAAGGTTTCTCAAGGCATTCCAGAGTTGGACAGAATCGAAGTCACTCTCTTTCTCCCATAAATGACATAAACCTCCCAGGACACCAGAGATGCAAGAGATCCATGTTTAAACTCAGCAGAGAATCTGGCCCACTCTGAACGCATTAAGTGCCAGCTTGGAGTGTCACAGACACTGTGGCACAATTTCTAGACTATTTGACAGCCCCTAGTGATGTCATAAAAGGATTTTTTTATGTGACATTGGTAACCCAAGTTCTGAAAAAAATTTAATCATAGGAGTCATTTGAAAAATGTGGTTCAGATTCATGCATAATGTTTTCAGAAACATTTATTATACAGTTTATTTCCAAAATTCCATTTCACTCTCTGATTCTACCTCTAAATATAAATCTAATCCTCCTTCCTTGTCCTCTTCCATATATATAGCACACCCACATGTGATAAAGCCTTCTGCCACAGCAGTAAGGCAAGGTGGAGGGAGGGGGATGAAGGCTGTAGGTAACCTGTGGGAGCACTGAATGCACTTGGCTGCTGCTCATAATGCTCCAAAGATATAATTATCACATGCATGATGAGTACTACACCTGCTGCATCTCTTTTGCTTAAATACATAAAATATTCCAGTGCTCCCTCACTGAGGAGCCATTAACCAGAGAGGTCACCAGAGGATTTCACACCCCCTATCCATCACCTTCCATCTCTCTCTCTATCTTTTTCTCTTTTGCTCTCTCTCCCCCTCTGTCCCTGCCAAACTATTCCTATCAAAATCCTCACCACCTCCTTTCCAGTGCTCAGCTTTCTGCTTCGTTGTGATTTTTACATCTTTTCACTTCCCCTCCTCAAGCCCTCTTCCCTGTTGCCTGTAAATCTCCATTACAGTTTGCAGGTAGTGATCATCAAGCCAGGATTCTCAGTGAGAAGCAGGAATAGCTTTAACATTAAGGATGTGTTTTGTAGGTGCTTCACTTGGCATCCTTGTTAGAGCTTGCTTTGTCTCTGCAGCACAGTTTAGCATTCTGCTCTGCCAGTGCATTATTTCTTCTTCCTCAAGGGCCTTGCACGTGTCTGTACCCTCCCTGCTGCCCAGTGTGTGGCCTGGACAGGCTGCCCGTGACACAGCAGGAATTATGTATTTGGGTATTTGCTGCAAAGGCCCTTTTATCTTTTTTGGCTCAGCCCATCTGCTGGTAAAAAGTTCCCCTGACTAAAACCTCTTGCAGATGAGGAACCTGACCTGTCACTGATTACTTGTCAGTAACTGATGTCCTCAAGCAGGGGCAGGACCATTGTTAGGGCTGCTACAGTAAGGAGTGTTAGATGCTTGGAGAATTACATTCTCCCCTCTCTACTAACAGTGAATCCAATTT
This sequence comes from Ammospiza caudacuta, assembly GCF_027887145.1. Classification (NCBI taxonomy): domain Eukaryota; kingdom Metazoa; phylum Chordata; class Aves; order Passeriformes; family Passerellidae; genus Ammospiza; species Ammospiza caudacuta. Next base: position 5,194,589 of record NC_080597.1, on the reverse strand, counting down.
CAGGGCAGTGCAGTAAGACCTCTGCTGACTGCTGTCAACAATGAACCACTTTCCTGTCATAGAGGGAACCTGAAGGATTGCTTCAACCCAGCAGAAATTCTTTTTCCATAGTCATTCCCCAGAGTTTTTTCTGCTGCTATTGGTAGTAGATTTTGAAGCTCCCCAAGTCAGCTCTGACTCACAGCATTGTATCCACATGCATTTATTTCTCTCTGTGCACCATTATGGATTTACCAAAAGACAGCCAAAGTGTTCAAAGGCCTTACAGGACATGTGTCAAGCAGGGCAAGGTAGTGGTTTAAAAACTGGGGCCAATTTCTAGCTTTGCCTGTGACTTTTCATAAAGGATTAATGAGATTATGTAGGTGAATAAATCCAAATGCATAGAATTAGATATTTAAACATATATATAGTGGGAATATGGCCAAATTTTCTGGAATGCTTAATTCTCAAAATTTCATTGCTAGCAACAGAATCTATTACTGTACAGACCCATTTGAATGAAAACTGATTTACATAGATAACCAAGACAAATGAGTGTTAGTTTCTAAGTTTGAAAATATTTGCCATGCACTGTTTCCTTCAATTACTGAAAAAAATCTTTATTTTTACATTATTGTTTCATAATGTGTGTATACATCCTGAAGTGACAGGTGATGTGTGAAAGCAAAATGTCTGTCTGTATAAAGTCATACCTATTTTAATATAAGAAAAAAAAATAGTAACAAAAAATAATAGTCATACTTCAGAAATAAATTTGGTAGCAGTTGTAGAGTTCACTGATATCTACAGGTGGTAAAATGCCACCATGACTTCTGCTTCATGAGTCCTACCAAAACACAAAATTTGGTTATTGGCAAATTCTAGCCATGCCCAGTGCCTACGGTGACTTAGAACAGATGGAAGGGAAAACAGCATGGGTTAAAAAATGCATTGAGCTTTACTTTGTTTCTTTCTATTGCTGTTTTCACAAAAGCCTGGGAGGTGTGGGACAGCTTCAGAGACTCTAATGGCAATTCTTGTCTTTCAGGCATCGGATCTCAAAATCAAAATTTAGGTAAGTAAAACTGGCTTTTGCTTTTCCTCCTTTCTACTGTTTTTTGCTCTTTTATGAAGTGATTTACACAAACATTGCTGGGATGCAGTGGTGATTCTAGGAGATCCTGCTAAATATGTCAGATTTTAGTCATAATTTTTTTCTTAGTTTCACACTGAAATAAGGCACAGGGACTACTGACTACTGAAGTACCTATCTATGCTACCTTTGTATCTCAAACCATAAAATACAAAATCAGAAATAAAAAACCAGTTCAACAACATAATTGCACAACATCCATCAACATCAGCCCTGTCTGCTCAAGGCTCTCTTTGTTGAACTTCTCTGCTTTGTTGATTGTAAAGATTTCAGCTGATGAAGTTGGCAACTTACTTGTGAAATTCTGCCATTCAGCCTGGGACATGGGGATCTTCTCTGATGGTGTTTGATTTTCTGTTGACTCAGAGCTTTTGGAAAAGTGAAGTAGTCCTAAGATGGCTATTTTTGGGGTTTCACTGGAGAGGCTGACTGAACTCATGGAACTTGGTTGCTAAGGTCCCTTTCTTACCCCTTTGGCAGGATCTCAGCTGCCTCCATAACCCTGAAATCGAAGTCAGATTTATAAAATACTAAATGAATTTTCAGAATAACTGGAGCAAGTGTGTAACTGAGTCCTTCTGCTTACCTAAGGAGCAATGAGTAATGTCAATTTGGGAAGCACATAACATCCCCATGTAAAGAGAGAAAGAAAAGCACAGAAAACACCATACATTGTCATGTGCATGCACATTTATGCACAGCTACACACAAAAGCACGTGAGATTGCAAATACGTTAATGACAACATTAATGTCTAAGTGTGGTGCCCACTTTGGAAGTTAGGAAGATTATTTCTTGTCCCAAATCCACTGCAAAACACACAGTGTATCTGTTTGGGATAGACTGGTGCCTTTGTAAATTGCATAGGTGAAAAACCCTAGATTTGACCACCTTAAATGGTGGTCAAATGTTGTTGCAAAATCCTTGTTCACATTGTGTTTATATGGTCTGGCTTTAGTTCCTATGGATTAGGACCCTGATGTCAAGCATGGCCATAGTTTGCCACTGAAAATTATACACAGGGCAAGAATAGCCAAGAAAAGTTCATTCTCCTGTAACATGGTGTATGTGTGTGTCACTTCAGACACACACATATGTATGTAGTATCTATATAAAACTATTAGATTTATTATACAGTAGCAAGTGTTGCCTGGAAACTGGTTGCTATGCAAGTTAAATTCTGAAGAGTAGGAGGTGTGTAATTAGCTTTAAATATCTTCTGTGGTTAGTAATTACCCTGAGAAATCAGTGACACAAGGGGATGTGTTCATGGAAGGCAAACTTTAAAAACTCTCTTGATTAGCAAATGGCACCCTTAGTTCCCTTAGTCACCTTTACATGAAGGTGAGATGCTGAAGCCCCCTAAGTTTTGGGATTTGTTTTCAGAACTTGTAGCCCTTGTATAGGGCTAACTCCTGAATGTTGCTGAATGCTGGAAATGTTCTTTGGATTTTATTTGACCTCACCTCTCCAAAGATTTAATCCTTCAGCTCCATGTGATAGACTATCTTTCTATTGACTGTCCTGAGGCTCGGCAAGGTGCTGTTGCAGGCCCCAAGAATCAAGTTCAAGGAGAATATTTATTTATGTGGCAACTGAGCTAAAAAATCTCTTGAGGTCTCTGCAGTGGATGTCTTATTCAGATAAAAGTATTGCTTGAAGCTCTTGCAAATTGATTTAGGACAAACTTTATTCCTATAGCTATAGGAAGGATGTTCACAAGTGTCGACTCAGATGAGAGAGTGTTTTCCAGGGTGAACTTGAGTTACTCCCTACCATTCTTGAACAGTAAATCAAGATTAGAGTCTCCCTTAACAGGGAGCTGCAATAGCCTAAAAATCCCTCTCTGAAAAGAACTTTCCCTTCTTCAATTTTTCAAGTCGCTACTGGCGCCGATGGAATCGATTCTGCCGAAGGAAGTGCCGTGCTGCTGTCAAGTCCAATGTTTTCTATTGGCTGGTGATCTTCCTCGTGTTTCTCAACACCCTCACCATTGCCTCTGAGCACTACAACCAGCCAGACTGGCTCACGGAGGTCCAAGGTGAGGAGGAGCTGCTGCTTCTGTTTGTTATGGAGGGTGTCAAAAAAGGGAGATGGGAGAAGAGCTGATGCATTAAACCACACAGTGTCAAAGGAGAGTGCACAGCTCCAAGCAGTCCTGTGTCTTTGGAAGATCCTAAAAAATGCAATTAACTTATCTGCCTGTGCTGGGAGAAGTTATAGAAAAAATGTAAAAACCTCCTTCCCAGCCAAAGCAGTGTTCCATTTGGTGTAAGTGAAATCAGGAGATTATGCTAAATTTATATTTGCAGCAACTGGATTCCCAATTTGTGGATAGCTACTGGGAACACCACATTGTCCAAGGTTTCCCCTGAAATGGCCTTTATGATTAATTCTAATTATTAGGGAGGTGATGAAGAGTGATTTGTAAAGTTCTTCTGTCTGCAGAACAGCTGAATTCTCTCTGGAGGTGAGAGCAGCTGAAAGGGCTTAATTAAGCAACAGTAGGTAGCACAGCAGCTCTTCTATTCCCACTCTCCTCTGCAGATGATGGGTGTGAAGGCAGGTTGTGCAGGGAAGGCGTGTCCCTGCCACTGGAGGTTGTGTAATACATTGCAGCTGTATGTGCAGCACATGAGAACTGCTGCAACCCTTTTGCTAAAACATTTCTGTGAATGAGATGCCCACGCTTTTCTTTGCACCCATTCTTTGACCCAAGCTATACAAAGTTAACTTTTAAGGCTGTTCCTCAAAATGCTTTCTTAGAAGCAAGGCCCAATGATTAATTGTGGTGATCTTTTGACTAAGTTTCTTTAATCTGTTTCTTTTTGCTTTCCATGAGACACTGCCAATAAGGTGCTGCTAGCTCTTTTCACGGCAGAGATGCTGCTGAAGATGTACAGCCTTGGCCTCCAGGCCTACTTTGTGTCCCTCTTCAACCGCTTTGACTGTTTCATCGTGTGTGGAGGCATCCTGGAAACCATCCTGGTGGAGACAAAGATCATGTCACCCCTGGGCATTTCGGTCTTGAGATGTGTGAGACTCCTCAGAATATTTAAAATCACAAGGTACTTTATTGCTTTTTTGGGGCTGGAGGAGGGCTGCTGCTTGATGCACAAGTCACTCACATTCATGTTTATTTTCACTTTTTCTGCCACTACTTAGGTAGTGTGAGTGCTGGATTAACAGTCCTCATCTTCTGAAGTCTGTAACAGGGTGGGAGGGCTGTACAGACTGGACATCTATCCCAGACATGAGGGGTGAGGGGTCTGGCACAGACAGCTGGAAATACCTGTTACCACATAAAGTGTTAAACTGAAATCTGGAATAGTGTGAACTGAGCTCAGGTTCTTACAATTCTCTGCAAATGACCAAGAAAACCAAAACAGCAGATAGCCTTGTGACCTCCTCTGATGCTTTTTGATGACAGAGTGGAGCCTGAAAGGCTTCCAGCCAAAACAGCATTTGACTGAGGAGCCCATGCCAGCTCCAGCAGACTCAACAGTGACCCGAGTGGGAGACTGTGTCAATACCAGCAGCTCTAGGCAAAGGATGTTGCCAGCTATTCCCCTTCCAAGGAGTCCATCACAAAGCAGCAACTTTATGAAGAAACCAGACTTTTTCCAGCTTCCAATATCTCCTCTTTTCCCTTTTCATTCTTTCCCCTCTCCCTCTGCGTGAAGGCACAGTGATATCTATTAAACAGGCACTGCTGCTGAGCCAGGTACCTCCAAAACACCAGCTTGGTTTGGCAGGGCTTTTTCAGCCTGAGGGGAGTTTGTAGGAGAGATCAGCTCCAAACTTACCCAGAGCTCTTGCAACAAATCCATCCAAGCCCTTGCCCCAAGTAGCACAAGGTCATCAAAGTGTCCCTACAATTCCTGTAACTCTCCCCCCCCACCCAACCAGAGAAATTTCTGACAAATTTGAGATAGAAAACACAGCACCTGAGAAAAACAAGTCCAAAACTGGAAGATCATCAAGATGGCTGAGCTGAGAGGCAGAAAAAAAAAAAAAAAAAAAAAAAAAAAAAACCAGACTTGGACTTGTGCATCATGCAAGATTTGTCCTTAAAGCTTCTGAGCCTCAGATCTCTGGCAGGATGGATGGATCCCAGGGTCAGATGGCAGAGACAGAAAATCGATTCACAGTCTCAGAGAGAGAGGCCAAAGCAAGCCTACAACTGCTCCAAAAGGGGGGAAAAAAGTGTTTGGATGTGTGATCATAGAAGAGGGGAAAACCTTCCAGAGGGGAACGTTCCCTCCCAGAGAGGGGAAACAAGAGTTTCCAGCAAGAAAGAAATAGTGGGGATCTCTGGTCTGGGGATTGTTTTTCCTGGATCCATCCATTCCCAAGTCCCAGGCCTGGTTTCTGAGGAAAGCAGTAGCTGTTTCAGGCACTGGGTAATCAGATATATGCAGGGCAACATACCAACAGCTATAAAAGCATGAGCTTCAACATAGCATCCTGGAGAGGTCATTGTTTTTTCAAGACATGTCTCCAATCCTATATAAGCTAGCTAAGAGAATTCTCTAACAGAAAGGCAAACACTGACAGAATATCATTAAAACTTTAGAAAGCCTGAGCTGGTGGAGTACTCATATATTCCTAAAGCTTTTGGCAGAAATGTGATGATGGAGCCAGTCAGCAGCAGGACTGGCTACATTTGCCTTCACTCTGCAGCACAGTTAAAATACAATTTTGCCTGGGAAAAGTGTTACCTGGAATATGTCTCCTGCAATTTGTGCATGGGTCTGTGTGCAAAGCACAGAGCTAAGGAAGAGCTCATGATGCATAATGTATTAATCAGATTTTTCTCTTTCTTTCCTGTTCCTAAAAGATTGACAAGTAGGCTGCAGTAGCTTCAAATTTATATGTTTTGTAATTATTCATAATTTTCTTCATAACTCTTCACTCTGTGGGTGAAGTTCACCCTCATGTGGAAGGCCCTAACACGAGCCTCCAAAGCAGTATTTTAGGCTCACTCATGCCTTGCAAAGGACAGAATACTTTGGCATTAAAGCCAAACTTTTACCTTCTCTAGTAAATTACATATTTTTCTATTGTTCACTCAGCTCTAAATACAATGAGGATTTATTAATGACATTATCAGCACCGGTGGAATACCCCACCTGAGTGCCATGATAATTCAGAAAGATACCACACTGGAAAGCTGGGAGGGGCAGGAGGAATTATAGAATTATTTGGTTTATATCAAACAATTATATAGAATTATTATTGTTTTATATCAAACAACAATTAAAGAATTATTTTATATCAAACAAATATTTTATATAATTATTTTAAAGAATTGTTTTAGATCAAACATATATTCATGACCATAGGAGGAGATACAGTGGAAGTGAGAATAGTGATCATCTAGGATATTAAAGAGGTACAAAGCAGGAAAATTACTCTAGTGAGAATATATCAGAAGGTAGACTATTCTTTATATATTTGCATAGATTTTCCATGATAAACACCATGCACAAACAAATTCTGGGCCATAAAGATGATACAATTCTACAAGAAACACAAAAATAGCTCCATAATAGAATAGAAACAAATAAAGATGCCATCTGATGAACAATGCACCATTTTAGAAACACTATTTAGAATTTCAAGACCAAGCATTTCTTCCAAAACTATAAATACATTAGACAAACAGACAATGTAATCTGTTTTATTCTCCCTAATTTTTAAAGTGCTGTGCAGAACATCTCACTTTGCTATGAGAAGACAGATTATTTTCTCATTATAAATAATCCTTTACTGCTTTATATGTATTATAGCCCTTTGTATTTAAAAAATCATATAATTGTGACAGCATACAGAAATTTGATGCTTTATACCTAATCCTGCCACTAGGTAAGTCACTGTTAATTGTAGGGAGGAGAGACAGGGTGCCCCATTTTTTGTACTTTCTGTCAAAAATGACTGTCAAAGTGGTTTTATATGGGATGAACAGGGTGGGAAGCTTCCCAATAATGAGTCTGCCAGCTGCTGCTTTAAACCCTGCATCTGTGGTTGCCAGAGATGAGATCCTAAAGCTATAGGGGAAGGCAATGGAGAGAGGGGAGAGAGCAGAACAGGTTAAGTTCTAACCCAGGTATGGAACAAACCCCTTGACTTCTCTGCATCATTGCTCCACTTTGAACAGGGATCACAGTCAGGTCCTGCTCACCTGAGGGTCTGCAGATCCTCATTCATGGCACCTCAAGGGCCCAGGATCTGCAGTGGGGGCTGTCAGAGGCACATCCATTTCCCCATAAATCTGAGGCAGCAGCACTGCTTTCTCTCATACTTCCCACTAAAACATGCCTGGTCCAAACCCTCCTATTCCATCCAGCATCCAGTGCTGATTTTTCCTTTGTGGTAAGGTGATAATCAGAGGAGATGAACTCTTCTTTGAGTGAGACCCTTCTTTGTTTGGGCTTCGGCCATTGCTGACATGAAACCCTTGTGTGTCACTGAGTAATCCCAGATCTCGCTGTGAGGGAGTTCATGTTAATCCTGCAGCCACCAAATGGGACAGATGCTACCCTCAGGTCAGGCTTCTAGGACCCTGAGATAAGACCATTGTTATTTTCACATCCTAATCAGTCAAGCATTTCTTATCCTCTCCTTTTTCTCCTTTTTTTTTTTTCCTTATTGGTTTCTTTACTTTTCTAGTGGTACTGTATGTTTAGCTAGCACTAGCACACAGATAAAACAGCACTCATCTTACCACCAGGCCGTCTCAGTTAATTGCTTGAAGCTTGATGCTTATATAAGAATCTGAATGCCAGGTATTCAGCCATTTGTAGGAAATGCAGAGCTGAGAGAAGTCTGCACGGTTGTGAGCTGAGATAGCAAAGCCTTTAAGCTTAAACTGAGTCACTGGGACTGTTCAGATTTGTAACAACTTTACTGCTTCTTAAGGGAACTGCTAGAAAGACCTAGAAAATGTGTGTCCTGGCTGACATTGGGGAGCTTGGAGATGTTCTGGAGCCCATCAACCTCTGCTTTAAGAATGCTGAATTCATTTGACTTTCATCAGACTGAATTTTTCCCTTCTCCTGTGTCACTTTCCCTTCTTTCCAAAGTGTGAAAGTATGTGAGCTGTGAGCATAACTGCAAACACAGGGAGCTGTTACATTGCACATTCCGTGTGGATATTTGGTGGCACTGAGCCCACAGCTTCCATGCCCTTACCTTTGCTCTGTAGTTTTTCATTGCTCATCTCTTTAATTGCAGTTAAACTTTAAAGCATCCTAGTTTTCTCTGAAGTGCTGAAGCTGGGCTGGAGGGAAAACATCACAGCTCTCTTTGAAGCTCAGTCCTTGGAGATGAACCTGCTGCTGAACTTGAGAGGACACAGTGGTGTCCGTCTGCAGATAAGATTGCTGATCTTCCTGAAGTGATTGGGCTGTCAGGCAGTCCTGCCTTCCACAGGACAAGAAAAGTATTCTTTTTAGATCAATATTTAAAAAATATTAATTTAACTAGGATTTTAAGAACCCTTGTCTCTAATGAGGATGTATACTACCTTCAGGAAAAAAGGATGAGTTGAAAGATAAGGCTTCCACAGAAGAGCCAGAGCACCAGTCTGCTATCCTTTTTACCTGGAACTTTTGTCTTCAGGGAAAGTATGGTTAAGCAGAGTCCTCTGGTTAAAGGAATGTTCAAAGTTGTGGGCCTTGGGAGAAGGGACTAGAGGACCTTGGAGGACTCTCAAAGCAGGGTGGCAGGCCAGGCAGAAGGAAGAGCACAGGCAAACATTGCTGGCTTGCTGACCTGTGCAAGCTGTTGAGCCTTTGCTAATAAGGTGTATGAAAATGAGGTGGTTGGAGGATAACAGTGAATCCTCAGCCCATTCTGAACGCTCTGCCAGCCCCAAAGCACAAAAGAGGAGAGCTCATGACCAGCTAAGCAGTAGTTTAGGAGTGACTGAGCAGACGCAAGACCAAAGTGGAAGTTGCTTCATGGGTGATGTGGTGAATTCTTTGGAATTTTTTTCTAAAGCCTCTTTCCAGCTGGTGACTACTCTGCAGGCTGAAAAAGAATGCAAACTTACATGCTGCAGCAAACATGCATCTCTCTGAAACCTAAAGTGGAACCACCATGGCAAGAAGATCCTCTCCCTGCATCATACATGAGTCTGAACGGGGCACAAGCCTGAATACACTGGGAGAAAAGGTCTAAACCATCCTGTCTCTTGAATGAAGCCATTTGAAAATGTTCTGCAGCCTGTTTGAAGGAGTAAAAAAAAACCAAAAAAACAAGTGATGTTGTGCTCTTCCAAATAAATGTAGATCTGGAGTTTGCTTTAGGGTCCTTGTAAAAGGAGCATTGATATCTTTCTCATTCCTCCCAGTCCCAGAGAGCTCAGCAACCTCTCTGTGAGTGAGCCCAAGCACACACTCACACTCCAAATTTTGGGCAAGTTTGTATTTGCATCCAAACAGTTTCCCCATCTGTTCTTGCTAGTTATTACAGGCCATTCTCTGGAGTGAGTTATTCTGGCTGCCACAACATCTGTGAGTGCTGTAATGAGGTTGGTTAGAATGTAACTCACTGAAGCAGCAAGAACTAATCACTGTATATTGATGGAAGATGTGCAGAGCCTTAGATGGAGAGTGCTGTAATAATCTTCTGGGTGTGTGTGTGGAGGGGGGGTGGAGGGAATTGTGTGTGTACACGTGTGGTAGTAAAATTACTCATTAGCTGCAGTAGGTCTCGTTATCTCAGGGAGGCACATCAATGATTCACTGCTTAACAGGGTGTTGGGAAATGCCTGCTTTACACAGAAGGCAGCCTGAACCAATATCCTGTGCAGTCCATGAGCACCTGTCTGGAACTGAAGGAATTTTAACTGCTTCTATTTTCTCTCCCAGATATTGGAACTCCCTGAGTAATCTTGTGGCTTCACTCCTGAATTCAGTCCGCTCCATTGCCTCCCTGTTGCTGCTTCTCTTCCTCTTCATCATCATCTTCTCCCTCCTGGGGATGCAGCTCTTTGGGGGCAAGTTTAACTTTGATGAGATGCAGACCAGGAGGAGTACATTTGACAACTTCCCTCAGTCCCTCCTCACTGTGTTTCAGGTAAGGGCACAAGTGGTCCTTGTGGGGCCAATATTTTGTGTTTTCATGGGGCAAGACAGGTCCTGCAGCCTGACAGTCCCCAGGGTGGGGCTGGACCCTGACAGCTCCAGGAGCAGGGTGCCAGCACAGGGTATTCCCTCCCAAAGTGGGAACCAAAGATGAAACCCCTGTGTGTTGCAAGGCCACAGACAAAGGGGTCTTTACAGGGCAGGACAAGAGAATAGCCATTGCCATGTCCCAGGGCAGCACTTGCTGCCAAAGCCCAGCCCTGCTGCTGTCCTGCCTGCTCTGGGGAACAAATACCTGTTCACCGTAATCCCTATAAATACCTGTTTAGCAGTGATCCCATGGCCTTTAAGCCCTCTGCAGCTTTGGGAGAGACCCACCAAGAGCATCAGGATCACGATTTCACTGAGATGTGAGGAGAAATGGCCTGGAGTGCTGTGCTGAGGGCAGTGTCATAGGCTGTGCAGCCTGTCTGAAACAGCAGGCATGGGAGGGAAATGCTTGGAACCACGGGGAGACTTGAGTGGATTTTTCTAGGACAGCCATTACCTTCAGCCATCATCTTCAAGAATACACTCTTTAGGACTTTTTCACACTTTGAGCACGGGCCTTCTTTGCATTTTCTTTGTTCTGTGGTTTGTTTTTTGTTTTTGTTTTTTTAATGTTCTAGATGGACACTGCCAGAGTCTCCATCAGCTCCATGCTGGGGGAGGGGGTGTTCTCTGGGACAGTGGGTATCTTTGTGTTAATGGGGTGTTCAAATTCTCTGTGTGGTCTAACACTGTATCCCTTATTGGTGGGAATGTGTCATTTAGATCCTGACTGGGGAGGACTGGAATTCGGTGATGTATGATGGGATCATGGCTTATGGCGGCCCCTCTTTTCCAGGAATGTTGGTCTGTATTTACTTCATCATCCTCTTCATCTGTGGAAACTGTATCCTTTGATGCTACTCTTTTCTGCAAGAAGGGGATGAATTAAAACCACTGTTTACTTTGTTATGTCACAAAATAGTGAATTTCACACCTCATGTTTTTGCCCTTTCCCTCGGTCTGAATTTTAGCATTTCACTGCCAAAAGTTTAAAAAGTTCATTTTATTTTAGCTGGTGCTAAGGCATATAAACAATTGTAAGAGCCAGCTAAATGCCAGTTGCACAAATGCTAGATTTTATTTAGTATCTTTACATGTTTAGTGTTTTTATTTTTCATTCCCCTTAGTTCACTCATAGGTTTGTCTTTCCTGCCTTCTCCACAAACTAATTTCTGGGTGTTCCTACTGTACTTACTGCGTTTTTTTTTTTTTACTTTAATGGCTTTTTTAGTAATATATTCCATGTGCTTCCATCCAAACCTTATGTGGAATAAAAATATGTATAATCTGCAATATGCTATATACAAATGCTGTAGTAGGAGTAACATATGTTTGACATAATTGATTTATGTGAGATCATGTATTAATTCATGTATAAACTAACAGGACCTGTGTTCCATTTCAGTCCCTGCAATCTGTGTGTTCTTCAAACAGAAAATGTGCTCTGTTATCTTCCAGCCTATGCTGGTCTTGAATAACTTCAGTTCTGTCTGGTTTAAGGTGAAGTGAGGGCACTGTACTCACCCCACAAAGCACATTGCAGGATTGTGCTGTGAGTGTCTCTTCACAGGAATTTGCATGTAGCATAGAGCTGCCTTTCTGTTCCCTATCTCAGTTTGCTCCAAATTTGTCCATGTTTAGTTGCTGCTTCCCTAATAAATGGCCCTCCTGTGTCAGAGGTGACATTTCCTTTTATACTGATGCTTCTATAAAGCCGCCTTATAGACTCAGCCCAGCTCTTCTGGCCTTTGCTCATAATTCACATCTCTCAAACCCCGTTATGTGACATTTTGGTTGACCTGCATACCCTCACTTCAAAGTGAGGTGGTGCAATTCCACTTATCTGAAGGTCAAGGTAGGCAATCTGGCTGACAGCTTAAAAAAAAAAAGCTACAACTTGGATCTCCTTGTGAAAATGTGAGCCAACTCTACAGTGCTGGCTGACTTTGGAGCATTTAGACCTTGGAGCCCAGGGAGGGGGGATGTCTGTGTTTCCGGACTAAGCCTTGAACCAGGGTTTGCTTAAAAGTTATCATGGTACAATAAGACCTACACTCAAGAAATGCATAAAACAACCTTCTGGTCAGATTTGTAACATGAGACCTGAACACTGGCTGGTAAGACAAGAAAACAGCTGTGATTCCTTGCCCTGAAGCTACATGGGCATGAGTGGCCATGCATGGATTCTCTGTTAGGAGTTGGCAGAGTTGTCAGCTCAACCCTTCATTGTCCAGACTAAATTAACCTCAGAAATGCTCACCAGAGTCTCATGCTTGCTGTCCATAAAATCCACTTGTGCAACCTAAACTGTCCAAAGATGCAAAGCTTTCCATACTCCTCTTATGTTCAGTGGGATCCTCTTCACAAAGGGAGACACACTTGGGAAACTGGAAACTAAAATGTAAATTTGTAAATCTGCTGTTTTACATCAGCCACTCTGTTGTGAAATGTTGAAAACCCACAAAGTGTGTTATCTGTGTGGAAGGAAGGTGTAGGTTTGTGCATGATGGATATGCAGTTGTGTGAAATGGAAGTTTGGAAAATCCAAGAGATCTGATGACAGGTTGCTAAAAATTTTCAATTAAGAAACCTTTGGTATAATCTTTTTCTACAGTTTTCAAAGCCTGTTTTCTTTAAGTAGCACACAAACAGATATCCTGCTGAATGTATTTTTGGCCATTGCTGTGGACAACCTTGCTGATGCTGAGAGTTTAACATCTGCACAGAAAGAGGAGGAAGAGGAAAAAGAAAGGAAAAAGCTAGCTAGGTAAATCCATTTGCATATACCTATCTGCACACATTCCTGTAATTACACACAGCATGGATATATATGAATATGTTACCTATACATACATGTGTGCATATGTAATATATGTAATTATCTGTATGTGTATAGATTATATATGTCATTAATTATGTTTGGGGTTATGTATATATAAATTTTTATGCAAAGGAACTCCAGCTGTAAAACAAGAAGGTGTGAGCTAGGAGTCCCCCCAGGTGCAGTGGTGTGAGCTGAGGAAAGGAAGTTGGGTTACTGATGAGCTTTCACAGCATCAGCAGAGAATGAGTATGGGTGTCAATCCAGTTTGAATCTCCCTGCTATCCTCTGATTGCTTTGGGCCACGAGGCACATTTTCTGTCATTCCCACCATGAGATTTAGCAGCTTCTTTTTCTTTTGATGCCACATGCTGTTTTTCCCTTGCCAGTTCTTTTAGTGTTTCTGCAGACGTTTAAGGGGCACAAGCTGGATGAGGAGCTGCTCTGTCATTCCCAGCTGCCAACAGCAGGGAAGCCTCTCCTTCCTGGTTATTCCTATTCACTGTCTTCCAGGCTGCTTGGAGGGGATCTCCTGTGCAGCTCTTTCTGCTTCATCCTGCATGCAGCTCAGCAGATTTTCCTTTCTCTAGGGGTGCAGTGAGGGGCAAAACTTTTGTAGAAAATCCAGTTGGAAGCTCACAAGAAATGGGTTGAAAATGGTCCATGACTTTGTTGTTGGGTGAGCAAAGGGATTTCAGCTGACAGACCTAAAATATGCATTTTCACAAACACATGCCATTGAGAAAGATAAAAAATAAAAGGCCCTATATAAAAATAGATCAGAGCCTCTGCCTTTGCCTGCAGATGAGGACAAGGTGCAGCCACTGGTATGGAAGCTGAACTCAGAATGGAGATGCCAGCCAGCTGATTGTTTTCATGGTGTGTGCTGTACTACATGAAGTTCCTGAAAGGGAAGCAGCTTTCCACCTTTGTAACTCTTTTTACAATTTTTTTCTTGTAAAATTGCTAGGACTGCTAGTCCCGAAAAGAAACAGGAGATGGAAAAAACAGCTGTGGAGGAAGAGACAAAGGAGGAGAAAATTGAGCTGAAATCGATCACTGCTGATGGAGAGTCCCCACCTGCTACCAAGGTAAGGTCTGCTGGCAGCCAGCACTCTCTGTGCAGTGATGGCATGAGCAGCTTGGGTTTCCAGGGGAATGAAAACTGTCTGCCTTGTCTGATAAAGGCTTTGATGCTTCTCCTTCCATTTCTGTCAGATCAACGTGGATGATTATCAGCCCAATGAGAATGAAGAAAAGAGCCCTTATCCCACAACAGAAGCACCAGGTACACATCTCCTTCCTTGTATCCCTCACTCAACAAAGCTCCAGTTGTTAATGTACACAAAGCCAAACTGTGGTAGCAGGTCTGCTGGAAATGCTTTCATGATGGGACAGGATGGTGTCCTTGCATGTTTTTGCACAGGTGTGGTTTGGCCCTTTGAAGTCCCTATCCCGATCAATCATATTTGATTTGGTTCCCTGTAAAGCTCTTTACTGGAAAATACAGAGCTTTACAGAGAATCAAATCATATAAAAACCTGTTTCAAAATATGCACATGACACTGTTTTCAGTGTGCTTTATCAGTACTCAGTGGTCAGGGGTGTCTCACAACAGAAAGTCATGAAAGGGGAAAGTGCTAAATGCCTTTTTGCACTGTTTTCTAATCTAAAAGCACAGTGTGACACAGCATAACTCTAAAGGCATAAGATCTCAGCCTAAAAATGCAAGAAACAAGCTCTTGCATTAGTTAGGCTGGTTTTCAAGTCAGCTGGGCCTAATTAACCTCATTCTCAGAAACTTGAAAGATTGGTTGAAGAAATCTCAGAACTTTAAGCAGTGTTCAAGAGAACCTGAATAGTGGGCAGGATTGGAGCTAGTCAGTTCAACTTCCAATCTTGGAAAAGTGCTGGACAAAAGGATTAAACTATATCACCACAAGATAAAGAGATGAAAAGCAGCCAACACAATTTGCCAAGAGCAAATCAAGTCAAGCCACCCTTATTTTCTTCTGAAAGGGGCTGAAGTGTTTTATTCTGAAAACGCCTGTAGACAGGAGAAAATAACTAGATGTAATATTCCTTAACTTTGCTAAGACTTCTGACCATCTCTTACAGTGTTCTCATAAACTGACTAGAAAAATCTGGTCTAGATGATGGTGAGAGAAATGATCAGGCCCTTTATGGGGAGGGTAGTGATAGCCCAAGTGAGTTTGTACAACCCAAAAGCCTGTCTGGAGTTCAGCTCAGTTCATCGTTAATGACCTGAATGATGGAAGAGGCAATATGCTTATTACATTTGTAGATGACATGAAGCTAGGAAGGACAAGGAGTGTGCTGGAGGGCAGCATTAGAATTCAAAGAGCTCCTGAGGTCCTGGATAAATGGTCTAAATAAAATTGAAAGTGCCAGGCTCTATGCATAGACAGGAATAAACAATTCACAAAGAAAGGCTCTTAGGTGACAGCTAGTTAGGTAACAGTCCTTGAGAAAAGGATCTGAATCTTATGACCACAAGCTCAACAGATGTCAGCAACAGTTTGCTGTCTTTGAAAAGGCAAGCAAGTAGTGAGATTTATAACACAGAGGAAGAATGGGCCTTTTGTCCAGTTATGGGTTTGTTTGAACTGGTCAATGGAAGCTATTCAGAGCAAAGCAATTGTTTTATTGTGTTCAACATTGATAAGATCTTTGCAATCTGGAATATCATATCTCTTTTTGGGTTAAGAGAAGTGGGGCTGAACAGAAGAGAATGGTGAAAACAATGCTAGTAGGTAGCAAGAACTAAGATTGGATAAAATTTGCTCATTTGACTTAGGAAAGATGGGAGAAACATCTTCATATTCCTAAAAACCTTCTACAGATTAGGAGGAGAATTATCTCCATTATGAAGCAATAGATTTTATAGGATTCACAGCAGACAATTTTCTAATGGTGAGGCAGTAAAAGTTCCCAGAGATGGTTGTGGAAGCCCAGCACCACTGGATGTTGTTAAGGACAGGTCAGAAAATGTCTCCCAGAAAAGGCTTAGATATAATAATTAATTGGACCTGGCTTGGCAGAGGCATGAACCAGAGGGCCTTTTGTGATCCTTCCCTGCCTTTCTCTTCTGTGTTTCTGTGATTATGTAACAGGCTATATTAGGCTATAAAACACTTTCTCTTCTATTCCATGATTCCTAATAAATAAATGTCTGATAATAGGTTGATTTGATAGGGTAAAAAAGAACACAAAAGTTCATTTTGAGTAGATGGACAAGAGCTTCAGACAAGAATAATGGAAAACTGTTCATTGCATTTGATTTTCAGTACAAGAAGTCCTCACATATGCTGTACTTGTGTTCTTCCATATTTATAGCAAATTTATCAGGAGTAGAGTGTGGTTCTAATTTGTGCAATGCTATTTTAACACTGCCTGAGGAAGGTCACTCTGGATTTAATCTTTCCATCACCTCTATAGGCCCAGGCACTTAGTGGATACACATCCCCAGTTGCTACAGGGTTTGTGGGAGTCTTTAGTAAGAAGCACAAATTAAAACATCTTGATAGAGTTTTGTTTCTGTTTCTTGGCTGGCTTGGATTTGCAGAAAATTACTTTTTTTTCAAGTGAAACAACAGTCATCTGAATGTCAATTTTAAGTCTACTGCTAATAGAATTGGGGTTTATTTACTTTCTGTAGATAGCTTAGAAAGATAAGCTTATAAATGAAAAATATAACAAAACACTACTTTCTGGGGTTTTTTGCCATGCATAGAATTAGAGTGCAGAAAATGAAGTGAAAACACTTTAAATGCCTGCCTCAGAGTGCCAATCCCTGTCTTAGCATACTTTTGAACACAACCTAAAATTTGAATGGATTATCAGGTTTTCTCCTGTCTCCTATTAAAAATGCAAAGGGACACCATCTTACTTACTTGCCATTGTATGGCATCAATGCCATTTCAACACAGGCCTTTTCCCTGAATTGTTTATCAATTCCTTGTGAAGACTGAAGATTCAGTGTTCAGAAACCATTTGAACTGGTTACCTCATTTATTTTTCCTCACAGAGGTCCTTTGCTAACCTGCCTTGCTCATTCTCTGACTTGTTTCTGCTCCTTAAAGCAGTTTTCTCAATACCCTCTCCTGACTCTGCTTGCTGCACAGTGCTGCCCCTCAGCCCCAGAGTGGTTGCAGCTCCTCAGGTCACCTGGTCTCTTTTTAGGAAGGACAGACTAGCTCTCCCAGATATTTGTGTACACTAGGAGGATTATTATGATGATATGTTTATTGCAGGAAGACAGGGAGCTAGCCTTGCAGTCTAGTACAGAAATAGACAAAGAATTTGGAACGTCAGATGAAGGTAAAAGCTTGGGATGATTCATGGGAGCTTGGAGCAAAATAATGTCCTTATAGGAGAGTTCTGGTCTTTGTACAGTAAAAAAAACCCTCCACATCATCGAATTTCTCACTGATGCTGCCCTGTAGCCTGTTTGTGCTTGTCTCCACAGCCAAAGAACATTTGCTTCCACAAATGTGAGCAGCTGTGCTGCTTCTATATGGAGGTAGATAGCATGGGCAGTGACCTGGGATGAGGCTGTAATCATGTTATTCTTTGTGAATTTGGCCCTCAATGTTTCCTTTCTTCTGTGCCCTAAACTCTAAGTGAAAAGTAGAACATTGCTCTTTATCTATGCCTGAGGAACTGAATGTGTTTTTTAGTCTGGAAGTATTTGGTTCCCAGAGTCATTAATCTATATTTCTTGCTGTATGGCAGACAGGAGAAAAAGAGGAGAGGAACAATGTTCTTTATGGTCTTCATGGGGCTGATCCTTCTGCTGAAGATCTATTTTCCAGAGGCATTGCTCCATGCCCATTTAAAAGTGTATTTTAAGCATTCCTCTGAGTAATAAAAGAAGAATGATCTCACATTGAAGGCGCAGAGCAGGGACCCAGAATACTCTTCTTAAGTATGAGTTTCAAATATCCCACATGATCCCAGGCATTGGTTTTCTGGCCTGTTCAAGAAGAAAAAGAATTTGCTTATCTCACTCTTTGTCAGCCTTCTCTGAAGCCCGCAGATAAAAGGTGCACGTGCAAGGTATGGTTATATTACATAAACCTGCACATTAACCTTAACACCTCTTTTACAAGTCCTGCGTAAAGAAGTACTTCTGAAAGATGTTTCTTTAACTATTAAAGCCTGTAGAAAGAGTATTATGAAGTATATTACACATAAAATTGAGCTGTTAAAAAATAGACTGACTTAAAAAGTACAAACTCTCTGTACCAGCTCAAACATTTATGCAAAGATCTATCAAGTGAATTTGAGCTGAACTCTTGGAACTGGAAGTGTAAAGAAAGAATCCTATTTACATGTAATAATGGCATGCCTTCAGAATGGGCACTTTTCTCCTCTCTCTGATATCTAGATCAGGATCTGTGCTGATTCATCTGTTCTTTCTGATGTGTCCTGTAAGCAGATCAAGTACAGTATCTCACCCTAAAGGAACACCATTCCTGGAGCTTATCTCCCTTTATGGACTCAAGATGAACCTTTTAATTAGAGTATCCTCCTTTGCACTGCCTGGAAGATGAATCAGTTGTATCTAGCATGTAAGGCTCCTTTCTTAAAGATTTTTTCCTGTCTTGCTGATTAAGTGAGAGGATTGGGATCTTTAAAACAGCAAAATCCTATCATGTCAATTACAAAACAACATCTGCCTTCAGCCGGTTGAAGAAATCCTCAAAGGCAGAAGCTTCTTTTTCAGGTACCACTTAGCCTTCATCTCTGCTTTTTCTATCTTGAAGATGCTCACTGATCTGCCTGGAGATGACACAGGTTCAAGAGTCTCAGCCTCATTCCCATGTTTCTGACCTTCCCCCCCACCCTAAATTATAAAAGGGGACAATTTTAGGACTTTCTGATCAGTGTAAGTCAATGTGTATGTGCTCACTGTTTGTTCTGGGGCATACATGTGCTCATCCAGACACAGCTCCAGATGTAGCAGCAGCTCCATGGAGATGCTCACAAATAGAAGAAAAACAATCTTGATAAGCTGGAGGGATGGTCAAAAGAAAAAAATATGCCCTTCAGTAAGGATGAGGTCTAAGTGCCACCTTTGGGAATAGTCAGCAGCAGAAATGCAGAGGGGGGAGTGACAGGCCAGATTGTGGCTCTGTGGTAAATAATCTGTGCTTTGTGCATATCTGACACTGGTGGCAAATTAATGCCAAAGTGAAATGAAAAGTTTCCATGAAGGACATTCAACAGGAAGATAATATCACAAGATATAAGAAGTAATCTAGCTTTCATCTGAAGCAGTAAAACCTCAACTGCAGGTTAATCCTGCAGACAATGTGGGAGCAAGTAGCAGGAGTGATCAGAGACCTGGGCAACACAACACCTCAGGAAAGGCTGCTGCTGTTTTGCTCTAGGAACCAGATATTCTCCCAGAGGCACAAGAGTGGTCCTCAAATGCAAAAGCTTTCTGCAAGAGGAAGGCAATTTTTAATTTTCTGTGTCCATGGAAAATAAGAAAACAAATAATGGATCTAGACCTCAGCAAGAAGGATTCAAATGAGCCATTAGAATCTTAGAAAAGCCATAGAAAACAAACCTTTCTGTTTGTTTTTTGCAGCAGGAACTGTGAGGCATCTGAGGAGAGTGTTGTGAGGATGTTGTAGGTTTACCAGCACTAATGGTTTTACAGAGAGACGAGACCAGTGTCTGCCAGGGTGAGCACTGGGTAAAGGGCGCTGCCTCAAAGGAAGGAAGGGCAAGGAAAGTCAAGGCTTCAGCATCCTATTTTAATGATTTTTAGCTCTAGTTATGACAGAGACAAATGCCTCAGCACTTTGGAATGGGTTGTGTTTTGCAATAAAAGACAAAAACGTTTCTTGCAGCAGAGGAAGACGAGGAGGAACCTGAGATGCCTGTCGGCCCTCGACCTCGCCCAATGTCTGAGCTGCACCTCAAGGAAAAGGCTGTGCCCATGCCCGATGCCAGTGCTTTTTTCATCTTCAGCCCTAACAACAGGTACTTGAGAGATTGGTTAGCCAGAAGAAGGAGGTGAAGGGCTGGTACCCCTTTCACACTGGGCCACAAAAGTGATGAGGTGCAGAGCTCCCTCTCAGCAGTTCATATCTGAGGCCTTCTCTGACCCACCTCTCCGTTAAGACAGGAAACCCTATGAAACCACAACTGCAGGGAAAATATTCAGTGGGAGCTCACGGGACATACAAAGCTGATTGAGGACACAAATCATGAAAGCTTCATAAATAAGGGACACAGAGGCGAGTCAGTAATTGGAATTTCCTGACACATCCAGGTCCAAGCTGCAGGAGAGCCATCATGCAATCAGTCAAGTGGAAGGTAGCAGCTTCCTGTCCTAAGGGCTGCCCAAAATCCACTCCCAGTAGGGAGCTCCTGTGTCTCTGCTCATTGCTGCACATCAAGAATGAGCAAAAAGAGGAAATGAGAAGGTGGGAGAGTCCATAGCTCTGAGAGGAGCCTAGGAAGCACAGTCCTCCTCTCACACTTCACCCATGGGCTCCTACAATGCAGCCTCATGTTGTCACACCTGCCTTTCCAAAGGAGATGTGCAGGACCTGTGATTTGAGGGCTGTTAGGAGCCAGGTGAGTTTATCTTTGCAAGGGCTCAGCAGTGAGATCACTGCCCAATGCTCTGTGCAGCACCACAAATTCGTGTCTCTCCTAAGGACTCAGCCTTCAAACACAGCCCAGAGGAAGGCAGGGCTGTTCCTGCACCGCTGAATTCCAAGCCATTTGTCCCAGCAGAGCTTGTGCCACTCCTTCTTGGCTATATGTAACAGGGAGGGACTGAGGATGGCTGGGGCTCGTGGACTGTAATGCTAGCTGTGCCACCCACCCCCTGTCATTTGTAGAACTAAATTAACCTCTGCAGTCATCTGTAAAATTGCTGTAATAGGGACTTGGAGCCCTAACAGCCAAGAGTAGAGCTAAATAGATTAATGAAGTGCCTGTAGAATTATGCACAGGGCTGTTATGGGGTTTAACTCCTCACATCCTGCTACCAACATATGAAAGTGGTGTAATGGTCTCCAGTAAGGCAGTTTGATGGGAGACTGCTCCTTCTTTGCCTTCTAGTTTCCCACTAAAAGCACCAAGTGGGCCTATGTTTAGCATACAAACTGCATGGCATGATGTCTCTCAGAAGCCATTTCCTGCCCTATATCCATTTGGCCAGGCCTGTACTCTGTTAGCAAGGTAGAAAGCCCCCTCAGCTCCTGTTGAGTGCAAGCTCAGAAAGACATTGGCACCCTAAAACCCTTTCTGATGCCTTCCTCCTGAATGAAGCAGGAATGGTTCCATAAATGAAAGCGAGGGATATAATTCTGAGCTGGCAGGTTTCAGGCCACATGGAAATCACAAAAAGCTCTGTCAGGAGGGAGTGATTGTTCTCCATTCAAACAGATGGAGTGTGAGTCCTGTGTGGAGAGCCAGCACTGCCCTGCACACCTTGTTGCTGTGCTGGGGTAGAGGGAAGATGCTCTGCAGGGCAATCCTCCAGTCCTGCTGGCAGAAGAGGAGGGGGGAAATGTTTCCTTGCTGTTCTTTGAGAGCTGAAGTTGTGCCTCTCCCCTCTCTTGCAGGTTCCGTGTGCACTGCCACCGCATCGTTAACGATAACATTTTCACCAACCTGATCCTGTTCTTCATCCTGCTCAGCAGCATCTCCCTGGCAGCTGAGGACCCCGTGAGACACCTCTCCTTTAGGAACCAAGTATGCTCCATATCCTCCTTCCCTCACTGGGGATTGCAAGTGTGGGACAAGCTGATCATGATTTGAAGCCAGGAAAGGCAGAAGAGGCTGCATCAGAGGCTTGGGAGTGCCTGCCTTCCATGATTTCTGCCTTTTGTAGGCTGTGTGTGAAAATCATTAGGTTTTTTGCAGGAAACATGAGTCAGTGCAGAATCTGGCCTCTAGTTCACTTCAGAAGTGTGTGTAGGGAAAGGAAGAACAGGAGGCTGAAGCAAAATTATTGTTCCCTGGGATTAAAGCAGTAGAAATGATCTTTAAAAACATTGATTGTGGATATAGATAATTCAATTTTGAGGGTTTTTCAGGTTCCCTGTGGAACATTTGTCCTGCTGCCACATGCTGTCTTTTAAACTAAAAGCCCAGGGCCTGATTTTCATTTTATTCACACTGGTGTATATCAGGAGTAATATTCCTGAATTTGATGCTGTCACTCTGGGGAAAATTGATGTCATCATGGTTAGAATCAGATTTTTTGAACACAAGCTGCAAAGCTATCATTAAATTTGAGATAACCCTCAAAAAATATGCTGTGCCTGGGGAGAGAAGAGGAAGGCATTCAGCATAAAGATACATTCTCACCCTCTTTCCTGACCATTTTTATTTGCCCTTTGAAATGTTCATTGCTCCTTTAACTTTGCCAGTGGTTGTTTCCATTAGTCAGAGGTCATTGCAGAAATGAGGAGTCAGCAGGCATATGCAAGGCCTCTGATTTCTGGTGTCTGCAGTGGCATTTTGGTGCCTTGATGCCTGAAGACTTTGCTAGGATTGAAGAGTGGGATGGTTTTTCCTTGTTTAATAATACAACCTTAATTTAATGCTCCCTGAAATATCCTGGCCTGAGAATGCATTTGAACACATATGTGCATGCAGAGAAGGTGTTAATGGAAGTCTATTCCGGAGCATATCTCAGAGTGGCTTTGCATTTTGTCCTGAAGGAGGATGCTAAATAATCCAGCCAAACCTGTGCCACCAATAACCCACTTGTGCACAAGTGAGGGTGCCCACCATGTAGGGATAACTGAATGCCAATATGTATTAGTGCTGCAGCATGTCAGCTGGCAGATGGGCTCCTGACATGCCACAGAAACTGTCACAGAGTCTGTAGCAGAGACATTTAAATGAGATAGAGAAAAAAGAGTAAGAGCTGGTTGTCCTGGATTAAAGAGCTGAAGGTTTGAGGCAAAGCATTGTTTTGTGTATGTAAAGCCATTGGTGTTGCATGAAAATCTGTGTTTAACTTTTGCAGGTACAGATGTTTAAAATGTATCATACAAGGGGACACTGGCAAGACATTTGGGTTGCAAATGTGGCCTGCCTTGGCACTGTGACAGTAGAACAGTGAGATCCTGTCCTGCCCTGTGCCCACACAGAGGCCTGGGAGGAAAAGGAAGAAAGCAAGCTGAAAGCAAGCTGAAATCAAGCTGAAAGCAAAGCTGCCTCTGCCTTCACTCAGCATGAGCCTGTGTGCCAGGACTGGGCGTGCTGCTGGCACAGACCATCCCAGAGCAGGAAAACAGGGACAGAGAGCCCAGCAAGGGCTGGTGGAGAGGCTTGGCCCTGCTCTTTCCTGGGGCAGGCTGTGTCCTTCTGTGTCACACAGGGCTCAGGCAGAGAGTGCTTGAAGTGCCAGCCCAGTCTGACCAAACAGCCCTTGAAGTCCAAGCAAGTGCTAAGACTGTGCTCACCATATTCTGCTGTTAGCACCTTGGCAAGGTGCTCATTCATTTTAACGTGTTCTAGAGCAAGTTCATATTTAGATAATAAAAAATATGCCAGCTGATAAGTGGGACTGCCTGCGCAGGAGGGGCAGTGACCATTTTCATTAGGCATGATTTCATCTTTGCTAGCTGCACCTTTGGGGCCACATTCAGCAGTGTGTTCCAGCTCCTTTGCAGGCCCCTGGTGAGGCAAAGAAGCAACAGGTACAGCTTAATCACTCACTTTAATCAAGTTTGCAGCTTCTTTATGTTGCTGGAGTCATGCAAAGAAGTTAGAGAGTTCCCATGAATCTGGCCCATTGATTATAAAATTATTCCATTGATAAAATAATCAAATGTCAAGACTTACAAAGCAGCAAGGCAAAAGGATATTTCCAGTTGTAAGTAAATTAATATAGGTTAAAATCAAGATCTGTCCCTTTGAAATGGCCCTTTCTTAATTCTTTAAGCTGCAAAAATTGATATAGTCAAGACAGCCTCGAGAAGAATTTGGGATTAAAAATTGAGCAGTGACCTGGAGAATTTTGGGTCATGTGGTAGCAGTAAGTGATACATCCCCCCATTTGACATAAAGTGTCTGCAATTCAATCCAGATTTGAACTGTGCTTAAATAGAGTACTGTGAAATAACCCTGGAGCTTGCAGTAGCTGTCCCTCTGCATACCAAGCTGTAAGAATTTAGCCACCTATAAATCTGAGTGAGGATACAGGCACTGAGATACAATAAACCCCTGTGGGATGGGAACAGGCAGTTTCCTGGTTTATGTTTCTTAGTGTTTTAGCAGCAAAGGTCCAAATTTCACAAATTATCAGTTTTCTACATATATAGCTTCCATATATTGGCTTTCTAATTTAAAACATGTTTATGGTAAAACCACAGTAAACCATGGTTATGGTACTTCTGATGTTCAACATTTGTAGTGTAGATAGCACTAAAGTGGATTGGGATGTTAAAATATATTGGAAACAAAGAGAGTTCAATCCTGGTCCCATAAATCAGTGAGAAATTTCCCATTTACTGTGGGATGCCAACATATTAGCAGTGAAGGACATTCTTGTCCTTGATGCTGCTACTTTGAAAGCCCCTTTACACTTCTCACTGCCTCCTGTGACACCACTTTTGTGGTCTGCTGTGCATGCCATGAGTTTCTCCATCACCAGCTTCCTGGGAATGATGAGCATTTCAGCTGGCTGGTTATTCAGGATGCAAATAGAAAGATGCAGGATCTAAGTTAGGCACCTTTAGCAAATGACCAAATTATGGTTGCAATACAAGGGCTGGGATTCTGTTCAATTGGCAGAGTCTTTGTTATTCATCCTAATCCAGAGCAATTCAGGACAGAGAAAAGAAATAGCTAGAGTATGATTTTGCAGTTTGCTTTCCTTCCTTTGAGAGAG
Source organism: Ammospiza caudacuta (assembly GCF_027887145.1). NCBI lineage: Eukaryota > Metazoa > Chordata > Aves > Passeriformes > Passerellidae > Ammospiza > Ammospiza caudacuta. Next base: position 5,169,553 of record NC_080597.1, on the reverse strand, counting down.
GCACAGAACAAGACTGAATGGAAGTTAATAAGAAGGAATCTAATGTTTTCCACTGAGAGACCAGGCATTCTTTGTACTCTCAGTTTGGAATCCTATTTGGGAAAACCCTTGAATGTTCTTTATGAGATTTAAAAAAAAAAAAAAAATCTTACAGCAACCAAAAAGTTATTTTGCCTCTATAGTGCTCATGGGATTGTAACTCAGGAAAGATTTCATGTAATGTGCTTCTTGTCCTCTGTGCCAGGACCTTCACTGCATTCAACAGGACCTTGTTCCAAAACCATTCCCTATAGAGTCGTCCTCATTCCCTCGTGACAAGAACTTGTGCATCTGATTTTAACTGTGATTTCCCACTCAAGTGACCACTCACTGACCTACCCTCCCCACTCCTATCCCCTTTTGTTTTTACAGATTCTCTTTTATTTTGATATAGTTTTTACTGTCATTTTCACCATTGAAATTGCTCTGAAGGTAAAGTGCCCATCTTCTCTACCATTACTTGTTCCCAAGCTTTCTGGTTTCTGCCAGTCTCTGTTGCTAACACACACGCCTGTTTGTTCTGGGTCACGCTCAGTACCACTAACCCAACTGTGCTTATTTTTCAGATCCTAGGCAATGCAGACTATGTCTTCACTAGTATCTTTACATTAGAAATTATTCTTAAGGTAACCAATCTGAGAAATACACTTGTTTTCTGCTTTTCTCTTTCTTTCTTTCTTTCTTTCTTTCTTTCTTTCTTTCTTTCTTTCTTTCTTTCTTTCTTTCTTTCTTTCTTTCTTTCTTTCTTTCTTTCTTTCTTTCTTTCTTTCTTTCTTTCTTTCTTTCTTTCTCTCTCTCTCTCTCTCTCTCTCTCTCTCTTTTTTTCTTTCCTTTTTTTTTCAACCCCATTATTATTACTGCACAAAGGGTTTTTTTCCTTTTCATTTGATGTTTCTGTAGTTGCTTTAAAAGTCTCCTGGGAAATTTTGATATTCAGACTTGTAACTGAGGGCCTATAGCAAAATAATGCTTTTTAGGGGAATCGCAATGAAAGGATGCAATGTTGGGAAATGTAAGAGAGAAAAAGGCCATCCCCAGATAAACTTCTCCCTCTACCCTGGCCAGTCTTTCCAAAACAGGATTTTTCTCCTCTGCAAGAAACTCTGAATACACATACCTCTTACACAGGCAAAGAGAAGGTCTCTGTTCTGCAGAAACCACCCCAAAGGGTGGCTGATGACTTCTATGAGCTTACAGGGTGCAAGCAAATTTGGAGGTGAGGAGCACAGTGCAAAACCTCACTTTTTAGGTGTATAGAGAGAGTTTGAAGAGTACAAATCCCTGAGACACCAAGGACAGAAGCTGCCAATGAAAATTGCTGCATCAAAGCCCAGCTTCCCATTTCCCAGGAAAGTGCTCTATACCAAGGGGAATGTGCAGGAGAATGGTCTAGCTTGGAGGAAAATAAAAATAGGCTGCCTTGTTCTTAACTCTAATTTTCTCAAATTGGTAGGCTAATAATTTAAATCATAGTAATTGAGCAAAGTTCTGGCTTTCTAAATGCTAGGTTCACTTGGCAGCTGTTTTTGGGTTTTTTTCCTCAGCAAGCTAGTTCTAAGTGCTGGCAGGCGGTGCCTTAGAGTTGCTCACATTTTCAGCTCAAGACCCTAATAACAGTATCTATATTGAAGGCTGGCAAGCAGGGTGGCCCCTGCATATTTTTATAGAGAAACGTGCTTTTTTTGATATGACTTGAAATTACCAAAGCCATAATGTTCTCCAGGGAGATGTACACATTATGCCTGGGTGCAGTTTGCATCTGCGTTTACACAATAAATCTGGATGTGCACAGATCACATGGCAGATCCAAAAGGCCTGTCAAGAAAAGGAAAATATCCCAACAGCGACGTTTAAAAATGAAACAATAGTTCAAGGTTACCTGTTTGGACTCACAATTACTAATTCTGCTTGCTCTGAAGGAAGTGGTAACACTCTTAATGATTTCAGTGAAAGCAGAACTTAACCCAGCCTGGGCCTTCCAAGGTCCTCCTGTTAACTTCAGTGATTTATGACAACATCCCTGGATATTCTCTAAGTCCAAGTGGGAGAATAGTGCAAGGACCATAAGCTGAAGTCACTAAGAGCTTGGTTTCTCACTGCATGTTTCTCTGCTGCCTTCACTGAGCACATTGTTTTGCAAAACAGCAAAGTTAATGTAGGTGGTGAAAACAAAAGAATGAATGGCCATGGGAAGTTCAAGGCTGTAGAGGAACAAGCTTCATCTGCCCCCATGTTGCTTTTAACAACACCTGCATTCTGGTGGATGTTGGCAAGGTGACTGCCAAGGATTGTTAACTGGCATCCTAAAAGGCTATAACTTGTTTTATGCCCCAGGTGGGAGGCAGATGTAGATTACACACTCTCTGAGAGTCTCTTCTGAGATGAAAAAAATCCCTAAATAGGCTTGAGAGAACCACAATTTGTACTGAACTTAATCTCAGCAGAGCTTGCCCTCCTGATTTCAATGGTGTCTTTCTTTCAAGATTGCCATACAAAATCTAACCAGTAAAGGGCATCTTTACCACATTTGTTATGGCAAGAACCCCTCCTCCCTTCCCCAACTGAATGTGTCTACAAGTATAAATTCTAAGCCAAGACCAGAGTTTATACTTCCTCCCCCTCTAATTTCTGTCTGATTGATAGTCAGTTCCCTGATGTCATGGATGTTTGGTGAAGAAAATAATCCAATATACCATGTGCCCTTCAAATTTGCTCTGAATAAAGTTGTCACAGGCTGGAAACTTCCAGCCAATACACCATCCTAAGCAACTGGTGGGAGCTAGAAAACTCCAGTTTGATTGTCCAGTTCACACTTCTCAGCTGCAAGTCTGGCTACAGCTCAGTGTAATGGTGTCCTCCTCGGGTTACTTTACACACCTAACTTAGATGAGATTCAGAGGACCAAACTTAGAAGCCTGTATTCCTGGATGGGAATGAGAATTCCTCATGAAGGAACATTAGCACTTGTGGGGATGGGGTTTCTTCAAAGCAGCTGCATTAGATCACTCACCAAATCTAAGGTAGGTGGTACAAATACCCCATCAGCTCACCCTCTTTAACTGTGCCAGGCTCATTTAGACACATTGGGTAAGAGAACTCAGTTTACACTGTCACTCAATCCAGCTCTGGAGCTGTGACATCCTCCTCAAAGCCAGCAGGTTTTCAACACCCCATCACACCCAGGCAGGGCAGAGCCTCGCTTCCAAAATATGTATTTTCCCTCCCTCTGCCCAGTGATGTTGATAATGATTACCTCCACAAAGAAATTACCCTGTTCCAAGGAGTACAGCCTGGGCTTTGTAAGGAAACTAAAGGGAAAATGCAACTACATCTAGAGTAAAAATTAATAGGAAAAGGGGTGTGGGATTGAGCTGAACAGAAGGACCGAGGTGAAGAGAGCAGCAATTCCTCCTGTTTTTTCAGTTCAGCTTTTAAGTATCTTATTCCTGAGGGATTCTGTTTTTCCTTCATGAAGGGAAAAGCAGTCAACTGTCCACTGCAGCTGGTCCAAGTACTGAAAAGCATTACAGAAAAGACCATTTTATTTTGTGTTTTCTATTCAATTTTGCTAGAGACGCCTTTATATAACACAAGTATCCTCTGTCACTGAAGAAAAAGGGAAAAGCATATGATTGCAAAGAGTAGTTTTTGCAAACAGTCATTCTGCTGCTTTGCTAATTCTAAATGTTATGTACTCAGTGCACTTAAAGTGCATCTTTTCCTCTCTTTCTTTAGTTAGGCCTTTCACAGTTATCTTGCTGTCTTTTTCACTCTCTTTTCTTTCCATTGGGGCTCAACTTCTCCTTTGGGGTCTGGGGGTAAATTGTCTGCCAACAATAGAAACACTGCCCCCTCCCCAGTTATCCACCCTGAGCATAGCCAGGTGGGTTTGGCTCCTGGGCAGCTGCTGATGGCAAAGTGTGTTTGTGCTCCCTGCAGATGACTGCCTACGGGGCTTTCCTCCACAAGGGCTCCTTCTGCAGGAACTACTTCAACATCTTGGACCTGCTGGTGGTCAGCGTTTCTCTCATCTCCTTTGGGATCCAGTGAGTGAGCTATTCCAGCTGGCTGGTTTTGGGTGGGGATTGTAGGGCTGGGCTGGGAGGGATGGCTCAGGCTCCTTGTTTTATCTGGGTAAGATTTTCCTCATGAGCCTGTTGGAGTATTCATGAGGTGTTTTTCTCAGATGGTTCAAGGCCATTAAAATTCATCCTCAAGACAGAAGGTTGTAACTGGAAATGCTACTCTAGTGACCTGGAGGGGGGAATCTTTCAGAAAGAGCAAATGAGAACAAAAAATGGGTGTATGGGGAATCATGACACTTAACTTGTTCCAAGGCCTTTGTTTCACTGTATCAGTTCAGGACATTTCAATGACTTATGGTTCCCTCCTAGACTTTTAATAACCTCTTTGGAAAATGAGATTGATAATGTTTTCCTACTTCCTAAGATGCTGTGAGTCTCAGTCACAGCCATCAAAATGGAAATGGAAAGCCATCAAACACTTGAAGAGTTTTGTGAGACTCTTCAGAGTGGTAATGGCTATTCTGTCATGCTGTTGTCCTTTAGTTCACCTGTTAGTTTACTTAGCAATTTATAGATTTACTTGACTATGTGTTGGTTAGGAAGTTCCCTAATTAGTTTCATATCTGGTAAGAAACAAGCTCCCAGTTGTTACCATCATAGTTTGGCAGCTCATAGAAGTTGCATGTTAAGTCAAGTAGGACAATTTGAAGGGTCCATTGGGCTTTCAGTCACAGTCTTAAGAAAGGCACAGTTCTTGTTTTGACCTGCTGTTTCTTTCTTACAGGCCTAAGTCAGACTCTTGGTGTGTTAACATTAAAATGTGCATTAACATTAAAACTGTTCCCAAAGTCAGTAGGAGAACATGATGTCATTGAGCACGAGGAAGATTCTCAGTCAGGGTTTAGTTTTGGAAGGCGCAGAGAGCTCTGCTGCAGTAGTTGTGTTCAGTACTTAAAAGTGAGCACATAAGTCATCCTATTCAACTGAGTGGGAGTTTTCACATCCTTAAATTTATGTACACACTTTGATTTGTGGGTTCAGGAGCCAGACACATTGTAGGATCAAACTCCAGGTGGATAGTCTACCTTTAATGCTGGAGTCTCCTGGACTTTTCACTCTTCTATTAATATTTCAGTGGAATGCTTCTTTGAGCCTTATCTGAAAATGCCTTGGTAATGACTACATCTTGGCACAATTTCTATATCATAGATATCTACAGAATCTGTTTGCCCTGCTCTAAAAATACACCTTGCCCATGTTCCATTCCCCCTCCATTAATACAGTAGAGATTATGAAATCCAGAACAAGCAGCCAGACCTCTGAAGAAAACAGAGAAATTGGTTTCCTTACCCCTGAAGTGCCATGGCAAAGAGTTGAATAAATCCCTTATGCAGTCTCAGGCTATGCAGAATTTCAAAGATCTGTCCTTGCTGCACACTCCCCACATTACTGTATCTCTCAAACCTTCCAATACTTTCTTCCAGGTCCAGTGCCATTAACGTGGTGAAGATCCTGCGTGTTCTGCGGGTCCTCAGGCCACTGAGGGCCATCAACAGAGCCAAAGGACTGAAGGTTAGAAAAGTCCCAGTGCATTCTAGGAACTATAAATTCAGATTATTTCAGGCTTTTGCAGTGGTTCAAGTAAAGTTTCAGCAGAATCACAGTCTGGTTGAGGTTGGAAGGGACCTGCTCAAGCAGGGCCACTGAGAGCAGATGTTTAGAGTACCTCCAAGGCTTTAGATTACCTCCAAGGAGAGAAACTCCACAACCTCTCTGGATGACCTGTTCCCATGCTCAGTCACCCTGACAGTAGAAGTGTTTCTCAATGTTCATATAAACCTACCCTGTTTCAATCCTGTTGTCCTGTCAGGGGGAACCACTGAAAAGAGCCTGGCTTTGCCTCCTCTGCATCCTCCCTTCAGCCATTGATCAGATTACATTGACTGGATTCCCTGACCCTCCTCTCAGATGAACAGACCCAGCTCTCTCAGCCTTTTCTCACTCCAATCCCTTAAGTCGTCTTTGTGGCTCTTTCCTCCAGTATGTCCACAGCTCTCTTGTACTGAGCCCAGTGCTACAGGTACAGTCTCACCAGTGCTGAGTAAAGGGGAGGAATCCTTTTTAAAAACCTCCTTCAACTTGTTTAAACCTTGCCTAATGCAGCCCAGGATAGCACTTGCCATCTTTGTAGTGAAGGCTCATATTCAACTTTGTGTCCACCAGCTCCTTTTCTGACAAGCTGCTTTTAAGCTGAATGGCCACATCAGCCCAGAGGTGAAATGATGTGGTTTTCTGAGGTTACAGATGGGCCCACAACCCTAAGCATAACCTTTCTGTATTAGATAAACTCCTTCCTATGTGCTGGTGGGTGCCCAAATATGCAGGAAGTTTCAGAGAGCTGAGTTCTGGTATGTTCCTACCCATTTCTGCATCCTTCTAAAAATACAGCAAGGAATGAAATAAGTTGGTCCCCTTTCCTTAGACATCACTTAGGTAATGGGTACTGCTTAAACAATTTTTTCTTGTTATTTTTATTCTTGGGCTTCTCCCTTGGCTGGAGCAGCTGAGAATAATCCCACAAGTGACTTTTGTTCCTCTCTCCCCTTTGCAGCACGTGGTCCAGTGTGTGTTTGTCGCCATCCGAACCATCGGGAACATTGTGATTGTCACCACTTTGCTGCAGTTCATGTTTGCCTGCATTGGAGTTCAGCTGTTTAAGGTAAAACCATGGGACCCATTCCTTCATCCATTACATTGGGCTGTATTCAGGGATGGGGAGAATAAAAAGCCTGAGGAAGGGAAATTGGGGTCTGTTGTGTGTAACAGGCAAGACATTTGGGGCATTGTCCGTGTTACCTGGGCTTCTGCTGCCAGCAGTTCTCCAGAACTTGCCCATCATCTGTGATCAGAAGAAATTATCAGTAATGTTGTTCTTACCTAAACAGCTTTACATTGGCATGACATGGCACCATGGGAGGGTGAAGGGGGCTGCTCAGACGGGTTGGTCCCTGCAGGCTCTCTGCCTCCCATCTTGCAGAGGAAGGGGCACACCAGATGACCATGGGGAGTTGTTCATTCCCTTCTTTATGCCTGCCTTTATCTCCTTGTCTTTCATCACTCTCCTGACAAATGTTGAGGACATACACATTTGTGGTATTTGTGAGGTGCCCTGGATGGAGGAGGAATTGAGAATCTGTCACCATGTTCTTAGAAGGCTAATTTATTATTATGGAATGGAATGGAATGGAATGGAATGGAATGGAATAGAATAGAATAGAATAGAATAGAATAGAATAGAATAGAATAGAATAGAATAGAATAGAATAGAATAGAATAGAATAGAATAAGGATACAGCCAGAAGGCAACAAAGAATGATAATCAAAACTTGTGACTCTCTCTTCCAGAGTCCCGACACAGCTGGACATTGATTGTTCATTAAGTTAAAACAATTCACATGAAACCAATCAATGACCAGTTGGTAAACAATGTCCAAACCAAATTCCAAAGCAGCAAAACACAGGAGAAGCGAATCAGATAATTATTTTTTTCATTTTTCTCTGAGGCTTCTCAGCTTCCCAGGAGCAGAAATCCTGGCAAAGGGATTTTTCCAGAAAATATGATGGTGACACACATAAAAGTACCATACAAGCAGAAGCTTCATTCCTCTTTATTCCTTTCCTAGGGCAAGCTGTACAGCTGCACTGACAGCTCCAAGCAGACAGAAGCAGAATGCAGGTGGGTCTGAGCTTCTCCAATCCCTGCCCCTGGCCACCCGTGGTGCCTGGTGGTGCAGGTGTGCCACGTTGTGTGTGCCCTCTCCCCCCACAGAGGGTACTACATCACCTACAAGGATGGGGAGGTCAGCCAGCCCATGATACAGCCCCGCAGCTGGGAGAACAGCAAGTTTGACTTCGACAACGTCCTGACTGCCATGATGGCCCTCTTCACCGTCTCCACCTTCGAGGGCTGGCCAGAGTGAGTGTTTCTAGGACCAGTACAACACTAGCAATGCCCTCATTCATTTCAAAAGAGAAAATTCAAAGGCAGAGCATAGTCTTTCCCTTTCTAAGTATTTAAATAAATCCAGAGCTTTAAATATAGCAGTAGTAGCACTGTAGCATTATGTACCTTGTAAATTCCTCAGGCCCTGCAGGGATTTCTGTTACTGTACTTGTAAACAGTGTAAAGCACTGTCTCTAGTTCTTAAAAGATGATTTTCATTAGTAGCAATGCTACCAGTATTTGTTACCATTATTATGTGTATAAATGAATGTAAAATGCATATCAAGTCCTTTCCAGCATTGCCAGGTTTCAGTCTCCCCATGGAGCCAGCAGGGCAACATGAAACATTTCCTCTGCAGTACTGGCAGACATGGGGTGTCTGTCCAGGCCCTGCTGTCTGTGCCACTGGAGCTGGGGACTCCCCCAGAGTCACTCAGGGTGACGTGGCCATGCAGGAGGCTGACCCTGACCTGTGTCACCAGGTGATGCCAACAGCAGTGTTAACAACTGGGACTGTGTTGTTATCCCAACTCCTGGGATCCCCTTTTCTCACAAAACTTAGTTCCCAATAACACTGTTGGGACTTAATTGTCTTTTGTTACCTGAAGAACATGATTTTGTTCAACTATGAAGATATTTCACCCCTGAATACATTCAAATGTAGAATTAGTAAGAGCCAGGTCTTCTCCTTTGCAAGCTTTGCACTCAGATCAGTGCAAGTCTGCACATCTCTGAGTGAATTAATTTTGATACAAGTGGAAGAAAATCACAAAGTTAAACTTTATAACATCACCTATAAGGCCTCAAGGCAGTTGCAGATTTTCTCTGCATTTGGCTCCTGTTTGCTTTCAGGTTGCTGTATAGGTCCATTGATTCCCACATGGAGGATGTGGGACCCATCTATAATCACAGGGTTGAGATCTCCATCTTCTTTATTATCTACATCATCATCATTGCTTTCTTCATGATGAACATCTTCGTTGGTTTCGTCATCGTCACATTTCAGGAACAAGGAGAACAAGAGTACAAGAACTGTGAGCTGGACAAAAACCAGGTAATTTACAACACCCTGCTTTCAACAAAGGTAGAAAATGCATTGAGAATAAGCTTTCAATAGGTAGATGCATACAGAGAGGAAAATGTTAAGCTTGCCAGAAAATGCACAGAGAGAGGAAAATGTTAAGTTTGCCAACAAGATAGAACTGTAAGATGGTTTGCTGACATCTTTTAGGAGCCAGGTAAAAAAATCATGCTGTAAGATTTGCTCAATGGACAACAATTACTTAAAAATGTTTGCTGTACCATTTGTTTCACTGAGATTAGATGAGCACAACAGCAGTGTCTGGCCAAAGTAAATGGCCAAAGTAAATACACGTAGAACTCTTTTACAGGTAGAATTTGCACATTCACATTGTGACCTAGTAGAAATTCTTCGACTAAGCTTTTTCATTTCAGAAAAAAAACTTGAAACATTGTAATTTTAATTACATTTGAAGGTAGCTGACCCCCCTGATATTTTGGGTTTGAGTTTTAAATGTACCCTGCCTCTCCCACAGCGCCAGTGTGTAGAGTATGCCCTGAAAGCCCGGCCTCTGCGGAGATACATCCCTAAAAACCAGTACCAGTACAAAGTTTGGTATGTGGTCAACTCCACCTATTTTGAATACCTGATGTTCGTTCTGATCCTACTGAACACCATCTGCCTGGCCATGCAAGTAAGTGAACAAGCAGAAAACCTCCAGTAGTAGATTTTTGTCTGGGGAAATGCACAAATGGCTGAGGTTGAGACCTACTTTGACCTTCACACCATGTGTTGAGGGAGAGGGACAAGCACATCAAGAAAAACATTGTACCCTGTTCACTTCTGATGACATGTAGTTGAAGTAAGGAATCTAATTCTCACCCTCTTCCTGCTAATATCTGATGCTTTCAACAATTCTGTTTTGACTCCTTAAAAAAATCAAATTTCTCATTTCTAAACAGAGTTCTGCAAGTACTAGAGCCTTTAAAGAAAAATGTTGAAAATGTCTCAACATTATATTTTTCTCAGCCTTGCATTCATCTGCAGCTGAATTGTTTTATCTGAAACTGCTTTGAATAAATCACCCTGTGCCAATGCAGATCATGAAAATCCATCCCAGCTCTTTGAAGTTTATTAAAATTAAGCAACTACAAATGGGTCTTGTAACATGAACTGAAAGGTGACCTTAGAATAAGGCAGTGCCATAAGTTCAAGTATCATGATCTGGAAATAGGGGTATGAAAAGTGAGGTGGCAACACTTGCAGAAGACACTGCTTGAATTAATCAATAGAGGATGGAGAGTAACTTCATAAGATCTTAATAAAGTTAAGTGAATGGGCAGCATGATTGCAAATTTAATTCAGAATTGACAAATGCAAGATAGTGCATATTGGGAAAATATGATTTGAGCTGCTCATGTACTTTGCAGAATCCTGAATTTAGTGTAATTACTTGGGAAATGGCTTGGTATCATTATGGACAGCTCAGTGAAACCCCTGCTTGCTGTGCAGTCACAATTAAACAAAAAAGCAATCCAAGAGGGAAGGTTGAGATAAAAATCACAATTGAAGATTGTATTATAACATTGTGCAAATTTATAATGAGCCCTGAATTGGAATGGTAAGTATGATTTTGGTAGCCACTCCTCAAAAAGATTCTTCTAAAAAGAGGATATCAAGAGCCAGGTGGCAAAAATGGATAGAGGCATGGGAGTGTTTATGTATGAAGGGAAATGGGAATTCCTATTTGAAAAAATGAAACATGCTGGGGTCTTCCTTAGAGAACCTTGGCATGAAGGGAGAATGGGAGGGGCCCTGTGTATTCCTGACTGCTGGCACATCCTATCCTCACACTCCTGCTGGGTTGCTCTTTTTCAGCACTATGGTCAGAGCTGCATGTTCAAGGAAGCCATGAACATCCTCAACATGCTCTTCACTGGGCTCTTCACTGTGGAGATGGTCCTGAAGTTAATTGCCTTCAAACCCAAGGTAGGTGCACGAGGAGTAGATTTCCCTGGCCTCTGTGTGTGTGTGCATGTGTGCGGGGCAGCTGTGAGGAGAAGGAGGAGGTGAACCTTTCTCATCTATTACCCCACCAAGAACTGAGCTGGACAGTTGCTCTCTGGATTGGAGTCTCACTTATATTTAATAACATTTTTTGCTGGAGAGTAGACACACTTTAAAAAAAAACCCAAAAAAAGTGAAAAAAGGCAACACCTGCTAATAGAGATGGTTCCTAGTTTTCATTAAGTCATCACAGTGACACTCTGCTAAGGCTGTAACATGTCTTCCGTTCTGAATGTTATTCCAGTGCTCTCTCTCTGACTTTTCTTATATAATTTAAAAATAGCATCTCATGATTAGTCTCCTGACCCAAGTGAAGTTAATCAAGCATGACTCATTTTGAGTTATGATCTTTGGAAAAAAAATGTTTCTTCTGGGAGGGCTACATCTCAGTGATGGTTTGGATTGCTCTGGTTTGGAATTTAAGACTTCATTGATTATATTCAGTACCCCAGCAGGTCCTGTCTGAAAGTATTGTCCTGTGCATTGGGCCATGATATTGTGCTAGTTTAGCTGCACTGTGGGGTGTGATTAGAGCTCCAAGCTCTTCTAGTTAAGTTCTCACAGCTGCTGCAGGACAAGGACAAAGATCCTGACTTCACAGAATTACCCAAGACTTCATTCTGTGGGGTTTAAATTCAGTGATTTGTCATAAAAAGTTGAATCCAAATACCTAAATATAGGTCCCTCATGTCATTTCATATCTTCAGTGGTGCCTTGACACGTGGAGTTGTACTTGAAGGATGCTTTGAAACATTGTGGAGATGGTCAAGATGCTCTCTGAAGCGTCAGTTATTAATTGGTAAAAATGAGAATATTTGTCTGGCAGTCATGCTTGTCCTTCATGTTAAAGTTAAGGGATGACTGAATTTAGCTCCTCCCAGGTGTAATCTAACATTTTCCTCATCCTTACTTCAGAAATTTTGCTCTCCATTTCTACTGAATTTGGCCTTATTTTTTTCTTTTCAACTCCATGTTGACTTTATTCCCACCCAGCTTCTCTCTTTCTTCCACACTTTCTAGGACTTCCTCTTGTAATAGTCTTGTAATTTTATTTTTCACCTAAACCCCATATCACTTTCTTATCTTGGGTGTAGTTCTCTTGGAAGTTAGGAGCATCTTGGCAGTCCTCATGAAGACTGGGTTTTGGAGGTTTTTTGTGAGTTCTCAAACACTGTCTTGCAAAATTTAGAAGCATCATTATCTGTTTCAGCAGAGATTTTAATTTTCAGGAGAGATCTATCTTTGATTTTTGAGACTTCACCATGTCTGTTAGCGAGCAAACTTTGTTGCTTCATAAAAGTTTTATCTGCACACCATGTACCCAGAAGTGCCTCTCACAGGCTTTGTAATGTTCTTCTGATTTTGCAGTTCTGCTTCACAGGAGATTTTTAACTTTCAAGAAGATGAGAATCTCAGCAGAATTTGGTTCAGAACATTTAGGGGAGCAGTTCAACCAGGTCAAATACTGAGTTCTGTACACATACAAGAAAGGCTTTACCTGACATGGTTGCTTCCACCAGTAAGGAAATAGCATTGATGATAGTGGAAATCCTTTCTACTTCCTGTGCTTTACTTTCCTCCGTTCACTCTCCTTTTCAAGTTTTACTGCACAAAAAAATATTAGAAAAAAATCAACTGAGGGCAAGCAAATATCTCTGGATGGCCAAACATTGAAACATATTTCCTAAAGTAATTGTGGAATCTTTATAGTTTGAGGATTTAGAATTAAGTTGGGGGAATCTTTAATTCAAGACAGTTTAGGAATCAATGATCTGTCTTGAGACGGGCAAATGGAATAGACCACAGGGCCCCTCTCAGCCAAATTTTCCATGATTCTGTAATCTCCAAACTAAATCCCCAGCTGCTAAACTATAGTAAAAGTGAGAGTTTATCACAAGAATAGTAGAGTCTAAATGAAATCTTTTGAACTAGAACTCAGACAACAACCTCAGGTGAAAGAATAGCCAACACTAACAATAAATGTTTCAAATCCTGATCTGGCCTGTATGCCAAAGATGGTATGAGCTCATACCTCTATTTTAATTAAATACCTTAATGAAAGAAACCCCAACTCTTCAAAAATTGAAGCAAAAGATTACAGGGAAGAAAAACAGGACTGACCTTGTGAAAACAGCTAACACAGCAAAAATACTTTCCTCCTGCAGCATATACACACTGAAGTACCAGTTAAGTACCAGTTCAGTGACTAGGGTTTGGAAACCCCAAATTCCTTGTGTAACTCGTCATTGTTATGTACAAGGATTTGGCTGCAGCCTTCATTCCCTGTTCTCCAAAGAAGGCAGCCCCTTCTCCCACATGACCACTGGGACCGATGGGGACCAGCACTGGGGAGCACTGTCTGCTTCTCTTCAGGTTGCACACCAGTACTGCAGGTGAACTTGGCTAGAATATGTGCTGAAGTGGGAGTTTCCAGCATGGAGAAAGTAGTTACCTCCATCTTCTTCTTGGCTACACCTTGTGGCCAGACTACATTTGCAGATGGAAGCTGTCCCCAGGAACACCAGCTGGGAATGTCCAAAAGCATTTCTTTGACCCCGGGAGAACATCATTACCTATGCCCTCTAACCAACCACGTGGCCCCAGCAAAGAAATGAGATGCTGAGTGTTATTAGTGTTTCCCAGATGGGAAATGGCAAGATGAAATACTCATCTCTGCTGCAGACAGATTTGTCTGTCATTTCCCAAGCAGTAAAACACAAACCAGCCTTTGTTTAAGATGCTTTGTCTCATTTTGAATTTCTGCCCAAACATCACTCTTTTCTGTGAGAAGAATACCCTAAAATAAAAGAGCTGTAAGCTTGATGACTGACAATAAGCAAGGAGGAAACTTGGTTAGCTGAAGATGTTGTGTTCTAATGACAAGCCCCAGGAGAATGTGGCAGAACAAAACTGAAGCTGGCAACATTCAGTCTGTTTTCTCCTTTTTTTGGGTGCTTAATCCAGTCATGGATGTTTCAGCTTAACCTTCAACTGCAGCAAGACAAGCAGGAACTGAGTTGTGACTCAGAAGCAGCCACCACAGAGCTCTCCCTTGCACAGCCACTTCCTAAAGGCACCTTGGAATGAAGGGTCTGCAGCAGCAGAACAGAGGGATGAGGATTTCTCCATCTGCACAAGGTGGAACCAGCTGCTGTTTCTTCATACCTTCACCAGGGAGGGTTGGAAAGGGAACTAGGACAGATCCCTGAGGTATTGGGAGCTGCTATTGTGCTGCCTTCTCACAGGAGCCAGCCCAGGGATGTGCCCACGTGGAACAGCTTTAGGGGAAGCCCAATCTGCAGAGTTCCTGCTGGTGCCCATAGTGTGGCATCCACGATTACAGACACACAGATTCACTTGGAAATGGGCTGGAAAATCATCAAGATCATTCAAGATCACCAAGTCAAGCTGTTAACCTACCATTGCCAAGGTCCACTAAGTAGAATCCACACCAGTGCTACTGTGAATTACCTGCATAACAACAGAAAAGGTGGCAGCCTGGCTGAATAGAGTTTTATTACTGTATCCCTTTTTCATTTCTTCATTTCCATTCTGTGAGAAGTCCTTCTGACTTGCTGCTTTTGATAATAGAGGTGAAAAAAGCAAAGTTGCTTTTCAGTTGCACAGATAAGAAGCAGGTTCACACATGTGCCTGTCTACAAAGAAACCAGCGTGGATAACTCAGCCCTGCTCCCATTTCTTATGGTGGGAGCAAGGCTTTACTTATTGAAAGGCCAGCTGTAGGAATAAGGAGCCAAGTCCAAGTCAGGGCTTGTCTCCTAACACTTACAGAAAATATGTGAAAGGAGTAGGAAGACAAGGGTTTTCCTAACTAAACATACGTTACTCCTGAGATTTCTTGCTCTGGTCAGCTTTGAAAGTTGTCCTTTTTGCTGGCCATCCTCTGTGAGCAGTGTTTTGGTCTGCTTGGTCTCCGGGAGGCTGTAGAGAGAGGGGTACATCAGCTGGAGCAGCTGCTGCTGTGGCACAGTCAGGGCATGCCAGGCTGGGACAAGGCTCCTGAGAACCCTGTGGGTTTGTGTGACACTCCTGTGGTGCAGAGGGTCACTTACCCCATTTTTTTGCAGGATTAATCTAAGCACTGTGTCAGACACAGCTCATCCATGTCTGCAGTTTTGTCAGGAGGATGTGCTAACAGTGAGCTCGAGCCATTTGGGGTGATTAGGGCTGCTGATAAAGAAAACATCCACTGCATGCCCTGCATCTCCTTACAGAGTATTAATGTGCTGCTCTGAAGCAAAGCTCTCAAATGGACCTCAGTGCTTGTTTTGGCTGATGCTCACAAACTGATTCAAGACTAGCTACTTCAAAGAGACAGACAGTCTAAAAGTAATGCTGTTGAGCCAAGGCCTTTTGCTGCTTTGTTTTTCTAATTTTATAAATTCTCCAGCCAGTCTGCTGAGCTATTTTCCAATTCCTGCATGGAGAAACCTGCTGCTGCTGCTTCAGGCTTTTTCCAGAGAAAACTTCTGAAGGGAATGAGGTGCTGTGCTGTCTGTGGTGCTCACAGCTACCACTGTTCCAGCTTCTTAAGCTTCTTAAAGAAGAAATCCCCACAAGAACCAGTCCAGGAAGGGCCAGCTGCTCTACAAAACCTGCCTGGGGTTTATCTTTTCAAGTTAAAGACAGTGACTTAAAATTCCTATTCACATGAAGCCTCACCATCTGTCAATGTACATGCTAATGTGAGGATGGATATTCCTCCAGGAATTTCAGATCTTTCCAGCTGCCTGGAATGGGCTGTTTTCCTGGTGAGCTATATCTACTTTTTCTTTCAGGAAAACACTTCATCTGTCCCCTTATTAGCTAGGGCAGGACCACTAATCCAAAAGCTATGAATTTTCTCCTGCTGTGCCTGTCATCTCAAACTAGGGAAGAGATATCCATAGAACTACTGCTATGCATAAAGTAAAGCCACATGACCACATATTTTGTCACATCTGTGCCTGAGTGTGGAAAGGGAATCTTGGAGATTTCCTCTGTGGAATTATGACTATCAGAGAGACTGCAGATCACAAGTCTATTCCATTTACCAGACACTGTCAGCACCTTTCTTGCCTGGGTGTTTATGGAT
The DNA here is from genome assembly GCF_027887145.1 of Ammospiza caudacuta. Taxonomy (NCBI): domain Eukaryota; kingdom Metazoa; phylum Chordata; class Aves; order Passeriformes; family Passerellidae; genus Ammospiza; species Ammospiza caudacuta. Next base: position 5,153,303 of record NC_080597.1, on the reverse strand, counting down.
GTTACTTGTAAAGCAGCCTGTAACAAACGCCATCTGTCCTGCCTCAGAGAGTTCCTCCAGCCCCTCATTTATCACTGCTACTTTACTCTGCATTCCTGCCATTCTTACATGTCATTTCTGTGCAGCAGTTTGGACTTCAGGGGGCTGTTTCAAACAAGCTTCACACTCAGCACAAGGCACGCAAGGGATCCCAGGAGGAGCTGTGACCCTCTGTGCTGTGGAAGTCACAAGTGCCACCCATGGTTATTTCTCAGCCTCCATGCACTGATGGATCTACGTGTCCTCGGTGTTTCTTTCTCCCCTGATGCATTTGCACTTCTTTATTCCTCTTTAAGCTCCTCTCAGTCAGCGTTTATCATGCATTTGATGTACAGATATTTCTTCCAAAACCTGCAAAATGACTCATCTGTTTTTGTTCCCTTTTTACCAGTACATTTCTCATGCTTTTATGCCTATAAACAGATCTTTGAGCAGTCTCTCCTAAAGTCACACTGGCTGCTTCATACTACTCACATTCTTCTTTCTCACCAAAACCATAATCTGTTATTCCTTGGTTAGGATAGAGGCTCCAACATTTTCACAAACAGCTGAAATTTATATACATAGAAACAATGCTGGTTTATTTTGGAAATCTAATGCTTTTTGTCCTTCTTCATTCTAGTACATGTAGAAATACCTGTATAGCTTAGGATGCTGCCCTGGCATCATTCATCACAGTTTTATTTCACCAGCTTATACAGAGAAAGGGAAGTAAAGACTTTCTGCACAGATAAAAAAACATCAGAAAAACTGGTTACAACTCAGTGGTCTTTTGCCCAGAGCTAAATAACACTTCAGCTCTATCCAACAGGAATCACAGTTAGTTAAAAATCACATGCTCTGGGATGCAGTGTGGTGGCATAAATTAGTGGTTTAGGCTGTGTAAATGTGAGCCCGTGGTGCAGGCAGCTGCTTTCCTCCATGGACAGCATGGACAAAGCTGTGTGGCCAAATGGGATGGTGGTCAAGTGGCTCTTCTTACTTTGCAGACTTCCTTTGCTAGTTTTGGCAAGTCCTTAACCTTGGTAGACACCTAATTGTTTCCTCAGCTTCAATATTATCTTTTATGTTTTGGAGGGGCAGCCTCTACATGTGGAGTATTTGATGATTGAGTCATGTACCCCCTGCAAGAGGAAGGTCAGCCTCCAACCATCACCCTGGCTTTGGGGGGAAAAATGCTTTAAAAGGCAAAAGAAAGCTCAAGAAAGCTGGTTATGTGTCAAAATCTGTGGGTGGGGAATAATGTACATCATTTAATAAGAAGGAAGAGTGAGCTGTGCTTGATGGTGGGTAAGGAGTAGAGAGCATGGAGAGAGCTAGGAATGATCAGGTGAGACAGTTTGTTAGGTGAAGAAAAGGAAAGAACAAAACCAAAAAGAACCAACAGGTCTGAGAAGAAAAGAGAGAAAACCCAAGTCCGTGGAGTAAGAAAAGCCATACAGATAATGAAGAGTGGGAAAAGATAAAATATCCTTAAAGGTAGAAAGAAAAAGATAAATTTAAGACCTTGGAATAATAAAGTGTTAGTAAAATGGAGGAAGATGTGATTGGACAAAAAGGGATGCAAGGAAAAGAAAAACGCAAACAGGACTGAAAGAAAAAGTAAACATGGGAAAGGATTTTTAGAAAATTAAAAACTGAATTAAAACCCATACCTTTTAAGCTAATGAGCATCTTTTTGTGCTTCTAAAGTTCCCTGACAGGCATCCCAGGTCTCCATGTTCAAGCACATTAGAACCTCAGCCACAGAGCCTCCCTGTGTGGAGGGAATTCATCAGAATAAGTTGCAGTAGAAGTTGGGTACAGTATGTTTCCCTGCTTCTGTGGATTAAACTCAGCCCTATTTCAAAATGTATCATCAGGTTACCCCAGAAAGTCTTTCCTTTTCACCTCAAATTTTGTTGTGGTGAAATCTGATTGTCTTGTCTGTTCCTCTGCATTTTCTATACCACCAGTAGCTCAGCTGGAATTAATCTCAGCTGCTCCAGTGAGCCCAGCAGCTGCCATACACCCAGAAATCCCTGAATTTGTCATGCCCAGATAAAGATACCAGTGACTGCATCTCATGAGAAGTCAGCCTGAGACTCTCAAGGAATTGCTGAATCAGCCTCAAGGGCTTCGAGGCTGAAAAAGGGGGAAAAAAATCTTCTCCCTTCATTAATCACTCCTCTGCTTTCCCTTTCCTGCGATTACCTGTCTGCCAGGATTCCCATGCATTTTGCACAGGATACACATCATGCAGAGACTTGAGCATATTGTCTGTCATGTCCATAGGTCTGGAAGGAAGAAGGAGCCTCTTTTCTAAGCCTTTCTGAAAAAGTAAATGCTAAAATTACTGTGTGTCAGAGCAGCATGTGTAGGTGACTTTGGTGGGAAGAAATACTTGGAATAATTATTCTGGACATGGATGACCAGGTCATCCCAGTCCTTTGTGCACATCAGTGGGTTGGCACAGTCAGCTGATAGACTTGCTCCTGGGAGCTGCTTGCTGGACAGAATTTCTATCTGCCCATATGTCCAGGAAAAGAGAGGCTAAGGAAGAAAGTGAGCCTCTTGCAGCCCAGTCTGTGCCACAGCATTCTCCCAGCAGTTCAGCACTGCTGGGGCTTTCTCACAGACCATGGAAGACCCCTCTAGCCAAGAGCCAAAGCCTGGATTTGTTATTTCAGGTATTTAATTGAAACTACTCAGGAGAGAGTGCAGCCAACATGTTACAAGGCAGTGAAATTTGAAAAAAGGAATTACAGGAGCACTACTCCTAGTGCTTCAGACTGCTGGCCCATCAAGTAGGGCCTTAAATAAATGTTCCAGTTAATACAGAGAAAGGAAATTTGCTACAGAATGCTCAGGGATGAGGTTGATTTAGCTGCAGTTTCTACAAATGAGGAGTTAGCTAGCAGATAGCTGCCTTCTCTATCATGTGAAAGCACAGGGAATCCTCTTTGGTGGCTTCTAGATTTCACTGAGCTCCTCACCAGTTCCTGAGTGTGTGTGGGAGAGAAAATCTGGCCCTTCCAAACACTTTAAAGGAGAAGAAAGTAGTGCCAGACTAAAGTTGTTCTATTGTGCATATGCTTATATTCTGAGATGGCATCGGCGTGACTGAGCCCAAACAAGTCATGCAGTGTGAAAAACACTTGGTAGGTGAATGTAACAGAAGAAAAGAGATGGATGATGAGAAATGAAACTTTCACCCTAAATCCTAGCTCACAACTCTGCTTGAATCTGGGTCAGGAAGCATCAAAGCCTTCCTTGTCAGCACTGGTTGACATCCTGTATAAAGTGGCTCTTTCCCATTTTACTGCACAAAATAAATATATCTGCTACAAAGATATGAGCAGAGTGCACCTTATTTGGTTTCTTTGTTGCTGCCCCTAAGAAAGAGGCCAACAACAAAATAGTATCCAGAACAAACTTCCCTCTTCAGGAAAAGAGCTTGTCCTTTCATATTGTGGTGGAAACAGTTGGTGAGGGACAAAAAGTCTGTTTGATCTGCTGCTCCCTGTGTTAGATCTGTTGTTTAAATGCAGGATGTTCTCCTTCCTGGAGGACAAGGCCAGCAATTTTCTGCAAATAGATCCTCTAATTACTATAGAGAACATGTGAAACCTCTAACAAGAATCAGCCAGAGCTGTGCAATCCTCCAGCTTTCTGAAGGATCAGTGGAGAATTCAGTAGGCAGAAAAGGCTGTTAGAGGAGCTGTGTGAGAGCTGCAGTGATAGAGGACCTTTTCCCTCACAGCAAACATACCCAGAGAATTTGCATATTGCTGCAACATTATGACAGATGTATTTTCAGTCTGGCACTTGGGGGTTTTAATGTCGTTATAAATGATCAAAAATAATTATATGACTGCACAATGCAACAGTGTGGGAAGCACTGTATTAGCTATTGCACTTAATTATTTAATACAGAAAATTATCCACATGATGTTAAAAGCCCAGTGGGATGGTGAACCAGGGCCTCACTCACAGCAGCAGCAAGAGGCTGGAAAGGGAACAGTGCCAGGGAAAAGCAACAGACAAAAAATCCCAGCCCTCTATCACTTCCTGTGAGGTTGTTTTAAAAGGTCCAAAGCTCTCAGAGATGTGAATCTTCACATAAGAATGGTACCAGATAACAGGCTGTGATACAGCACCTGTTGAGAAGCATTTGTCATGTTAGAAAGTGACATTTCCACTGGCAAATGGAAACCTGGCTGACATCTAAGAGAGGTGATCTCCCTTCTCTCATGCATCTGGCTTTTAGAGACCTTGGAAACTTTAGTTTTCTTTGTTTCTGCTTCCCCAAGAGTCAAATGAGAGTAATCATCCTCTTTTGGCAAGTTATGATTGATGGATTACATAAAAATAAGTATTCTTTTACTACCTACTCTAATCCATATAAAATTAAGCCTTTTATGAAAATGAAATAACTTAAAAGAAACTATCTAAAAACCTACAGCTCATACCTACTGTGCTGTTCCTGGAACATTGTGCCTTTCTGCCACTCAGCAGCCACATCAGAGCAGTCCACAGCCTCTTCCCCTGCTTCATACAGAGAAGGGAATCTGTTCCAAGTCCAGCCCCATATTCAGAATGCTTCTTCACCCACTGCTTGCCCCTGTCTCATCTTCCCACAACTTGCAGTGACTCTTCACTCTGAGAGATGTGACACTTCTGTTCTTGTAGCCTGAGTTTTCCTTCTTTTGAGTCATTCTTGCCTGGGCTGGCATGTCAGTCCTACTTTAGGAGACAGACTATCTCAAACAATAAAACCCATCCTTTAGCTCTTCTCATAAGACTGTTTCATATTGCTGGGTTGGTTTATTGCCTTCAGGAGTTATTTATTGGCCTTCATCAGGACATGCTGCTTCTAGACCTTCCAAAGTCTTTGAGCACTTGCAGCTTCTTCCAAATGGAATTTGACAGCAAAGTTCTCATGGAATGCCCTTTGTGATAAAAGATCTGTTCACCCATCACATTCATTTTTCAGTCTTTCTGGTAAAACTTGTGCTTATTTTGTTTCTCTTTGCTGAGAACAAGTCTGGTTTCTGGCTGCAGGGCAGTAATTGTTAACTGACTGCTGTGAGCTTACTGCTCATGAGAAAAAGGGCCTGACTCCTCATGGGGTATTTCTGTGTCACAAAATACCTGTGGGAAGGTCAGGAATGTTTATCTGATTTTCTAGGTGGACAGTAAAATTTATAAGAGAGCTTTCAGCTATTCTGCCACCATTTTCATGCATTTATATCAAGCGGCCTTAGTCATTATTGTTCAGAGACATTACTCACCCTTCCTTCAAAGGCACTTAAGAGCAATCCAGGCCAAAAATTACATCAGGATCAGCTAGTTGAATCATCCAGTTTCAGCATGCTTTACTGGTATAGTTTCCCCAGGCCTTCTCAGCATATTGCCTAGAAATATTCTCTTTGCTATGTCTAAGAGATGTTTCATATTAAATGCTTCCATCTTGCCTTTGTCATGCTTCTTTCCCAGTCTTTGGAGGACCTGGGACCAGAAATTGCACTTCAAGCCTCCCCTGTTGCTGAGAGCCTGTGTATTTCAATCACTTTACAGTAAATGAAATAGAGGGAGATGTAAGATGACTGTGCCACCAAGTGCCAGCACCTTCAGCACCTGAAGGGGGTCTGCAGGAAGGCTGGAAAGGGTCTTTTTGCAAGGGCATGTAGTGATAGGACAAGGGGAATGGCCTCAAACTGAAAGAGGGCTGGTTTAGATTAGAAAATAATTCTTTACTGTGAGAGTGGTGAGGTCCTGGCGCAGGCTGCCCACAGAAGCTGTGGGTGTCACATCCCTGGAAGGGCTCAAGGCCAGGCAGGAATGGGCTTTGAGCAACCTGGGATAGTGGAAAGTGTCCCAGACCACAGCAGGGATTGGAGCTGGATGGATCTTTAAGGTCCCTTCCAGCCCAAACCATCCCATGAGTCCATGTAGATGGGCATGGAGGCACTCGCAGGGCTCTTTGGAAAATACAATTCTGGTGAAATGAACTGGATTGCAAAATCTGGAAATGGAAATTCTCCAGTCACAGATATGATACAGTCTTTTCTAATCGTATCTTCCAGACATTATCAATTATCATTAGGTGTGCAGAGCATTAAAAAGAGATTCTGTATTTCCAGCCTCCATAAATGTTAATAGATTTGTCAAATAGTGGCCTGGGGACTTTGGTTCAGGCAGTGGGGTTTTTTGGGGTTTTTTCCTCTGATTAAGGTATTTGTTCCCCAGAAGGACAGGTGAGACCTGTAATTTGCTTTAGGATCTACAGGATCTGAAACCATAATCAGAAAGTGTCCACTTCAAAGTGGTCAGTAATGAGGTACCTCAGTTTTCTTCCAGCAACATAGAAATAAACATCTGAGGTCTTTTTCCAGATCACAGAGCCATTCACATCCTCCAGCTCTTTTGTTTCTGTCAAGGAGAGTGTTCAGGATGGCCAAGCAAGCCCTCAGACCTCAAGGGACACCTGTCTGCTTTCACAGGTCCCCTCATTGTGGGAGAGAGCATGAAACAAGTGAGGGAGGATAAAGGGAAACATCAACATTTTTGAGTGTCCATCTTGGGCTATAAGTTGGTCTTGTTTTCTTATGGAATAAGCAAAGAGTCATGAGGCTCCTTCAGAACTCACCAGAACACTCTGGAGGGATGAAATGCTCCTCTTTTCTTTGCCTGTCTTAGGAAAGATTTGAGGGAGTAGAAGGGAGCCTTGTTTAATTCCCTGCAGCAGTGACTCATTACAGTGACTGGTAGGTGAACTGCAGGGACTCTGTCTCAGAATTAATCCATCAGTGGATGAGAGTTGATAGATAGTATGCAAATAGATGCTGTTTTCCTGCAGCCTGTCAGGAACTCCAAGCAGCTGCATCCTCCACTTGATTCCTTCTCTATTAACATTCTGCTAATTTCCCTGATTGCTGTTATGGCTAAATGGTATCTCAGCACAACAGAATTTGCATCTGACACACATCTCTGGTCCGTGTCAGGAGCTATTGTAGCTTTGTAAGATTGTCCAGGACACACATGAATCCCCCAAATCCGCTGTGAGAGCATGTGCCAAGAGCTGTGGAACTGTGTAAATGTCCTTTGACTCAATCCTGTCCCTTTTGCAAAAGTACTTTCAGGGAAAACTTCTTTTAATGAAGTCTAAGAACTGACTCTCACAGCTCTAAAAAGCCTGCAGCATTTTCAAAAACGAGTCCTTGTATTAACTAAATATCAGCCAGACTAGCAGTTCATCTCATTTTACAAATCCCCAGCAAAGTCTGCTTTGCCCTTTACAATCAGAAGGAAATTTTCACTAAGATATCCCACTGAGTATCAGGGTATCAGCCCCTTTCTCTCCTTTCTATGTACTCTCTTCAGCTGATTTAGACTTGATGCTTCCTTTTGTTGTTTTAGCATGCAGGCTTATTTCAGAGAAGTAGTAGCAAGGTCATCCTGCAGTTTGCCCTCTTTTTAAGCTGTGCAGTTATCTCTGTGTCTCACTTTCTCCTCCTTGATGCTTCATTCCTGTATTCATAAATACAAACCTGCGTGCATGTCCTTCCCTTTTTTCCTTCTGTAGCATCACCTTCCACTGGGGACCATCCCACCTACACTCAGATCCCACCCAGTGAACAGCCTTGACATTGCTGTGCTCTTCATCTTTAGAGACTTTTTTCTCAGAAAGGTTTGTTAAATTTTGCCAGCCACCTCAGAAGAGGCAGAAATGAAAACCTGTGACTAAGCAGATAAAAACTGCACGTAAACTAACACAAAGTGACCCTGCAGGTCCCACAGGGCTCGATGCTCAAAATCCAGCCAGTACCCCAACTCAGCACCCTACCCCTGAGGACTTCTATGCTTCACTGGGGATGCACAGAATTCCAGCTGTCACATATTCTTGTTATGGGCTCCAGGTGACTCTGAGCTTCAGATAGACCCCCTTGGGCAATTTTCCCTCTTGTTGTTATTGAGGCTTCTTAGATGTCCTATTTAGGATCTCTTATTCAGAAAAAGTAGAAGAAATGGTGTCCAGAGATGTCAATGCCTCCATTAGGACCTAAATAAAACCTAGTTTCTTTAACAGCTAATCTCAGCAACTAGGAAACCTAAAAATGATTGGCATGCTCATTTTGAAATGTCTGCTCCTCTCACACAAATGAGATTCCATTCCAGTCAGCTACTGCATATTTATGCTCAGCCTTTCATGAATTTATTGATCATGTGGTGATACACTATCATTTGCTACCTTTGGGGGGGAAAAAAATGGGGAAAAAAATGTGCTCTACTGGTGGGGCTATTTCATGCTTCCTGAATACTCAATCCAATCCTCCTGGTCTCTCTCTGTCCTCTTTTCTCCCCAAAAGCTTGGACGGATCTCCAAAGTCATCCCACAAGAGAGGGTGACTGCCATTCCCCAGTAAACCCCTGAGGATGCCATTATGTGGCATGCAATAATAGCTAAATCAGGGTCAAGCCTCTCCCTTTATGGGTAAAATATGGTATTACACTCTAAATTCCTGTGCTGCAAAAACAAACAGTGCCATCAATTCATTTCCAGTCAGACCTCCACCCTCTTGGGAAAAGTATGCAGAACTTTCTGGTGGGAAAAAATATTTTGGAAATACAACCTCTTTATTAGAATGAAAGCTCCTCCCTCATTCAGTTCATCTTTCATGAGCCACCCTGGTACACTCCAGTGGGGAATGTGGCTTGAAGAGGTGCTTTGAGGTCACAAGAGGCAAGTCCTGGAGGGGTGTAGCTCACTCTCATTGCACACTCATAACTGGTGACCAGGTTATGAGGTCTGATCCAAAGCAAAGTCCCAGGGGCCATTTGTAGGTAAATGTCTCCAGGGAGGGTGGGTGGCTTTTCAAGGGAGGATTCCATCACCTTGCACCCCAATGAAGCATCTGTGCTCTCTGTTTCCTTGAGCTCTCTTCCTGTGAATATCTTCCTGTTTTTCACCCTTCTGTTTGAAACACAGAGGGAGCAGGTGAGGAGGAAAGGAAGGTTTTAAAACCCATGTGTTTCATTAATCCAACACTGGCATTTTGGATGTGGGGTTGAGTAAAACTTCATTCATACCCATGGTTCCTCTCTATCACTCATCTGAGAGACACAGGAGGAAGAGAAGAGCTCTCTGTGGTCACCTTACAGCCACACAATAACAGACTGGGATAATGCTCTTCCTGGGATCCCAGAGCAGACCAGCCATGACTTTCAAGCAAGGATCTTGCTGCTGAGACTCAGTAGAGCATCCCAGGAGAAGGAACTTGCAGTGTAAATTTGGAGCAACACTGTTGAAGTCAGCAGAGTGGCTTCAGATACACTGTGGTGTCTCAGAGGTCCAAAGCTGCTATTTTTGATGGCAATGAAAAAGGGACCTTTCCTTTCCAGGCTTCAATCCCTCCTGAGATGTGCCAGCTCTGTCAGTGCAGTGTCATTGCTTCCAGTGAGGTTGTATTACTCCTACTGGGAGCAATAAATCACTGAGTGGCTTTGGTGGTCATCTGAGGACAGGGTTTGATGCTACTTTGTCACCTGGGTTACATATCAACAGCAAATGCTGTTTTACCAGAGCAATGATTATTGGGCTCTATGTAAGAAGTTGCTCAGAAAAAAGAAATTGTAAATTTGTTTACACGAAAAACATTCTTTGCAGTATGATGCCAATCATAGTAAAAATACCAAATGTCTGTCACTAGAGATTTGAAAATTATTAAAAGTCATCATCTAAACAACACTTTTTGGATCTTTACCCTTGCAGCTGCCCAAAATCAAACTCTTGAGTTTTTTGGAAGTAGTTTTGATTCCTGCTGAAATTCTTACTAATTCCTAAACTGTGCGATTTGAGAGGAAATAGAAGAGAACCATGCTGTTGAACATTCGTATTCATTTGGCATGTGGGCAGTGCCATTGCCTTCTGCAGGACTATGCCCATGGACAGGGGCAGGAGGATTGGGTCTGTTGTCTTCTACTCTGCTTTGATGCTGCAAGTGCACTGTCTGCCAAGGTCGCATCAGGCTGCAAAGGCACTTTGTGTAACTCTGTATGAGCTGTGTCTACCCTTTATTTATTCAAAATGCGTTTGCCTCTACAATTTAATCTGCTGTTCTCTCCCTCCCCTTCCTCTTGGTGAAGTCTAATTACAGTTTTATTCCAGGTCCATCTGGTTGTTAATGATGCTGGACATCACCGCTGAATCCATTCTAATATTTGTTGTGTATTTCTAGGCTGGACGCTGAATAATAATATTCTCTGAATTTGCTTTTGCTCCTGTTTGCTTCCTCCCTGTTGTAGCTAATTGTGTAGTAATGTGTAGCCATGGGATGGTTGCTCCTTCCAGTGTAGATCTGCTAAGAGAGTTGCCTATTTCAGGCTGCAGAATGAAAGTGTTTTATTCTGGTTTTGAGGAGAAGATTTTAAAGTCACTGTACCAGCTCCCTTCACTGGCTCTGGCGTGGAACCAGCTGGGCAGTGCCTTTTTCTGCTTCGTATTTTCTTTTTTTTTTCCTGTCCAAAGAGTAATGTTGTTCATAAATGTGAGTCTCAAAGTCTCATGGAGGCAGTGTTTCAGCAGATAGAAAGACACTTTTTGCCAGTGCCTGCTCCTCGTGATGGTTGAACCCACAGTAATCTGAGGTTCCCAAGCCTGACTTTGTACAGTGCCAGTACTGGGATAAGTTTTTTTTCTTTCTTGTCTTTAATTATTTTTTTTCTTTTCTCCTTTTTTCTTTCTGCAACGCTGCCTGGGAACACAGGCTCACACTTTACCCATGACCTGACTCTTGGACTAAGAATAGCAGTCGCAGTGCAGCTCGGGTTCAGTCTCACAGGAGACAAGCTGCAGCTGGGAACCAGGGAGGTCAGGTTAGCCCATGCTCACTGAACCAAACACATGAAAGGAGCATGGAGGATTTTGAATGTTTGCCTCCTTTGAAGGCTGCAGAACAAGGGCAGGAGATTGGCGCAGGTGCTCAGTGAGCCAGGATGAATTTTCTTTGCTTGTGACATTGACTTGTAGAGGAAGTTTACGTAGGGGTTCATCTCCTAGGCTGAAGAGAACCTTCTCCAAAAGGGTACTGTGTCCTTGCAGCCTATCCATCAAAAAATTATTCAGGATAAGGCCGTAAGCAGTGCTGATTAGCATTTCCTGAGCTCTGCTTAGGACAGTGAGATGTTGGCGCAGCCCCTGAAGTGACCAGCCATCGTTTGTCCTGGACAGCCAAGGTGACAGTGCTGCTGTGGCACTGTCCTTAGCAGGAGTGAGCAGCAGGTCTGACTCTGAGCAATGCTAAAGACAACTTTGCTCTGTTCTTCCCCTTCCTGCTGGGACATGCCAGGCTACATTCACAGCTCCATTTTGTGGTGCAGGAATGCTTTCAGTGACAGAGATACCAGTCCTGCTCTGTATCATTGAGACAGGACCTAGAGCATTACTGAAAGAAACTGTAATGACTGAAATAATACTGACTGGGGCTGGGTATAGAGAGAGGTGAGGTTTAGATAGCACAGCCCCAGCTTGACTGTGTCCTCTCCTCCATGGCACAGCAGCCAGCTATTCCCTGTGCCAGCACAGAGCTGGAACATGGACTGAGGGATTGATAGTGACAGTGGGGAGCCATTTATTGAAGAAACCACGTTACACTATTCCTGTACTCTCCCCACTAAGTCAAATGGGAATGGTGCTGCATTGCCAGGAATGGAGGAACTGGTCCTGCAAGCCCCATTCCTGCCAGCAGCCATGCTCAAAATGATCTGTGTGACTTCCCTTCATCCCTTGTCTCAGAGTTGGAGGGGAGGGGTGGCTTCTCTGGAATCCCATGAGCTGGAGAGGGGCTGCTCACACGAGGCAGGGAACCCAGGCCTAGGCTACAGCTTGAGACACAACAAGTAGACTTAAGAGGAAAACCCCTTGAGGTGTCAGGGCAGAAATTCTAATGGTAATTTTGAACTGTTTTTGTCTGTCTAACATTCCTTTTTAATCCCCATCCTGCCTGCCCCTTCCTTATGTAGGGTTACTTTAGTGATCCTTGGAATGTTTTTGACTTCCTCATCGTAATTGGCAGCATTATAGACGTCATTCTCAGTGAAACTAATGTGAGTATTACTCTACCCTCCCCAGGATACCACCACCTCCTCCTCCTCTGCTGTTCCTTCTCTCTTTCTCTCTTTTTTTCTCTCTCTTTTTGTTTTCTGGTTTTTTTCCCTCTAGTCATGCTTTTATTGAACTTGCCGTCGTCCTTCTCCTTCTCCCAGGGAAAAAAAAAGGAGGGGGGGAAATGCCTCCTTCTTTTTCACTTGTCATAGCTGGCCCCAAGGCTGTGACTGGTGAAAGCGCACAGAGTTTGGGGTGTGTGTGCTTTTTTTCCCTCCAAAAGGTAGACATGCTTGAGTGTAACTTTCTGACTAACCAGGCTTTTGTTGATACCCTCCATCATGTGAAACGTTACAGAGGTTTGAGCAACCAATACTGTAGAGTGGTAAGAGACTATTTAATATGCCCACATAACCTCTTTCTTTTCTTATTTTTTTCCTCTTCTCTCCCTCTTTCATGCTTTTGTTTCGTTTTTATTTTCATTTTATTTTATTTTACTTTTTTACTTTTTTTCCCCTCTTTTCTCCCTTTCCCTCTTTCTCTCCCTCCTCTCTCTCTCTCATTCTTTCTTCCTCCTCCTTCTTTCCTCTCTCTTTCTCTCTCATTCTTTCTTCCTCTCCTTCTTTCCTCTTTCTCTCTCTCTCTCCTTGGCTTCTCTGCCACATGCAGCACTATTTCTGTGATGCATGGAATACATTTGACGCCTTGATTGTTGTGGGTAGCATTGTTGATATAGCAATCACCGAGGTGAACGTAAGTAGCTGGCGTCTGTCCATGATCGTGCCTGCTCTAACATTCGTCTTTCCCGGGTTCTTTTATTTTTTTCCCTCTTCCTCCTTTCTTTTTTTTTTCAGAATTTTTTTGTTTAGTTTCAAAGCTCTTTTTTCTTTCATTTTCTTTTTTTTTTTTTTTTTTTTTTTTTTTGCATTTTATTTGGTTTGGTTTTCTTTTGTTTTAAATTTTTTTTTTTGGAACGACTTAAAGGCCTTTTTGACTGTTGCATCATTTTCTTCCCTCCATAATCCGCCTGGCATGAATTAAACTGTATAGCAGGAAAAGTGATGGGAAACGTGGAGTGTAAGTGGAAAAGCTCTTTGTGCCATGGGAAGCTGCTCGAACAGGACTTTGGTCTGCCCAGTGTTATGCTGTGCTTCCCATGGCAGCTCAGTACTCTCCACCCCACAGAGAGATAAAGGTCAGTTCTTTCGAGGTGGAACTGAGGGAACCAAAACAGGAATCCTCCCTGTGCCTCCCCACTCAGGCTCCCTCCAAAAGAAATAAAGACCAAATTGTGTCTCTGTTTAGAGGAATCTGCTCCTAATGTTCTGTTTCAAATGTGAATATAATAACAAACAAAGGTAGATGACATAAAAAAATAAAGCAGAAATCCCAAAGGAAAACAAAGCACCAGAGTTCCAACCCTTTTTATTTTTGTTTGCAACCTGATTTGCTCCATCTCTCAAATTGCACCAGCCCAATTGGCACTGATTGGCCCCACTCGTGCCCATCTCAGCAGACAGGTGAAGGACTGAGTGAGCCACGGAGACTGAAATGAGCATCTGGTGTGCAGGAAATAAATCACACCAGGCAATCCTTTTCCTATGTCTCTTTTTTGGAGGTAGATGGATATAGAATTATAGGATAAATAGACAAAGGACAGGCAGGAAACACACAGATTTCCAAAAGAGAGGCTGTGATGGAGTTATGAGCATGGACAAAATTACACTGAAAAATGCAGCTTATAAAGGCCAGGAAAATAGAAAAATTGAAAGAAAATTGCTGTAAATATCTTAAAGAACAGCAAATCACTTGTGAATTTTCAAAATTCTGTGGCTCTTGAATAAACATTCCATCTTGGAATTGTGTACTGTAAAGGCAACCAATTGCAAGCAGAGAAGTGACAGCATAGTTTTCACTCATTGCTGTGTTTAGAGAAAAATAATCAGGCAGCATTTTGAAAAATAAAAGTGCCTCACTTGGAACTTTCCAAACAAAATATTTTCATATGTTAGTTCTAGCTTAATTTCTTTTCAACTTTTTTCTTTTTTTCCTTTTATTCTATAATTCCAAAACAAGAATATTTATTCAAGCTGTAACATTTTGATTTTGAATGAATAATTTTTTTTAACTAGTTTATTTTCCTTGTCTTTTGAAAGAATGGAAAATAGCTTTTAACTAGAAAGGAAATTTTATTCTGCATCTCTTAAATGTCCTGATTTCTGGACACAAAAAGTTGCTTACAACATTTCCCACAGAATGTTGTAAACAATTTTGGTTACCCTTTTACTGGGTAGATATCAGTATTAGTCTGACTTTGTAGAGGGATGTTACAATGAGGCTGAAGTTGTTAATTTTTAAAAGTGAGATTAAAACCTTTTCTCTGCCATACTTGTCACAAGCAAACTAAGTAGGGAACCTGGCAATAGCCTTCAGATTGTGGAAAAGTTCAATTCTCATCCTTAGAGGGAGAACTGTATATGGCACTGTAGGGAATAAGCACAGTTAACTGGAAATTAATCATGTTAAACATCAATAAGACTTCCCTGACTGATGTACTTCAATCCATACAAAAATCTTCTAAGCAGAAAGGAAGGAAATCCTTTTGTTTTGGTACATAAATAGTCAGAAATCCTAGACTGCAGAAAAATCCAACGGGTCCTTTTGAAGAAATTCAGATTCATCTCCTCATTAGCTGCCATTGTCTGAGAGGAAGAGAGTCACAGCCAGGTGACCTCTTGCTGTTAGTGGTGAGGGATGCTCCCCTCCCAGGCACCCTGGACACATCTGTGACAGGGAAATAAATTGCTATTTGGAGGTGCCCACTGGTGACTGGTGAGTGTCTAGCTTTGTTAGGTTTGTCTAGACACCTGGCTCCCAGACATCAAATTTAAGCAGTATAAATCACATTCATCCTCAGCATCTTGCTGAGACAGACATGCTGCTGATGCTTGTTGTGATCTTCAGTCTCCAGGGCTGTCCGTGCTGCTGTGCTTAATTGCCAGCCACAAGGCTCGTCTCAATTCAAGTTCGTGTCAGGCGAGGCCCAGAATCCAGTTTTCAGTTACAGAAGCCTACAAAAAATGAGGGCATGCCTCTGTCCAAACAACCTGCAGCTGTCTCAGGTGAGGAGGCAGCAGGGTTGGCCCTCACTCTTTTAGTAAGGGCTGTGAAGAGCATTGTGTGATGGTCCCTCTGTTTCCTCTAAAGAATCCTTTCCTTCTATACAGTTTTACAGATCTCTGCACACATCTTTTTGTTACCTGGCATGTTTAAATCTTCTCTTTTTTATCTAGGCAACTCCTTTGCTACTAGTTTCTAATGTTTGTTACTAAAAACTTGCACAACCTTTTGATGCACTGATAAATAAGCGGCAGCTGTGGATTGAGTTTGTTCTGAAATGTTCTGAAATCCCTTTGCACTTTATAACCCTTATTGAATAAGAGAATGTTTTGTATGTTGGTTTGTCCTGTCAGATTCCCTCCCTGCTAGCAGCACTTGATATGTTACAGCTGTAGAAAATGGGCTTTGGAAGTAGCAGCCCATCTTGGACGGCCGGTTGTCATCTTGCCAAGCAGTGTGAGGCAGTTTATCAGACACACTTCTCCCCTCTCCTCGGGGGCTCGTTGCTTCCTTGCTGTCTGTGGGCTTGAGCAAGCCCTGCCCTGTGTTTCTGTACACTGTCTTGTCTTGTTCCGAGAGACCTGGGGTCTGAAAAAGACAGAAACCATAAACCCTAAAAGGCCAACCAGCTCCACTGATAGGAGATGTTTAGATTGGTCAGGTGCAGGTAAAATATTTCTGCTGAACTCCTTAGAAGATGAAAAGTGCTTGTGGATGTTGGAAGGTGCTGCTCTTGGAATGAAGGGTCAGTTCTCATTGTGGTCAGTCAGAAGGGAAGATGGACACTCCTGGCACAGGTCAGTTTGACCTGCAGCCTTTGGCATAAGCCTGAAATGTGTGAGGTTCAGCACACGTTTGCACTCAGGGGAAGCAAACCCAGCAGGCACAGAGCTGTAGTTGTGAGGAGAGCCCTGACTGACTGACAGCCTCCACAGTGTGTGTGTAGTTATGTGCTTGCTCTTGTTTGTGCAGTTCCCCATGTTCTGGTTTGTCTTTCATTTTTTATTTTGGCGTATGTTTTTGTTTCTTGGAAAAGGAATTTCCCAGACCAAAACCTTCCTTAAGATATATGTGAGTGTGCATGGGTGGGTGTTTGTGTGTGCACTCCATTACTGGTGCTCCATGTCCCTAAGTGTGTTTGGATGCCTGTATGGGCTACAAATCCCCACAGGAGAATGTCCAGACATAAATCCATGTGTGGGGGGAAAAAAAGTGCAAATGCAAGCACAAGAATTTCACGTGTATTTGGTGTTGGTGGATTCGGGGGTTGCTGTGTGTGTAACTGAGCTCGTGTGACTGTCTCACTGTGAGAGCTGGTAATGGATGAGTGTGCCTGGGAATTCCCTGAATGCAGGAATGCTCCCCTGCATGCCCATGGGTGAGTGTGCACCTGCATGCCCAGCTCAGCACTTCATTAGCGTGGCTGTGCATTCCAAAAGAGTGGGAAGCCATGGGGTTGCAGGGTAGGCCCCACCCTGAGCATTTCTGAGTCCTTCAGGAAGCCTTCACGTAAAACACCTCCATGGTGGGGATTATGTCAAGCAAAAAGCCCAATCATGTCAAGCAATAAGTCCATCTTGCTTCCTGCATCCTGGGAACATCTCCCAAGCCCTCCCAAGGAGCTCCACAGACACCCAGAGGCATCTGACACAACTGAGGAAGTGCAAAGGACACAGAGAAGGTTAAAATCTGGTGGGTTTAAAAACTTCAGGGTGGCACAGTTTCTCCCACATTCACCTTTAATTGCATCACTCTGAAGCTGCATTTTTGGAGCTTTCCTCTCAGTGACTGCTGTACAACTAACTTTCTAGCCACAAAATTAAGATTTTTTTTTAATATTTTTTTCCCCAAAAGGTTTTTTAAATATTCATTTTTGGGGCACTCTTGTGCCACTTCTTAAGTAACTAAAGAGGGAAGAAATGACTTTTTAATCTTTTGCTTAAAAAAGAACTTCCAACCACCTCTACCATGTGTCAGCTGTCTTCAAGACAAAGAATGACTTTTGGGGAGTAAGATGAAAAATGGTATTATCTATGAAGCCTGGGATGTAGGGCCTGTGGGTTATACTCCTTGGACTTTTATTAGATCCCTGTACCTCAGTCTTCCCAACAGTGGAGACTGCTATCATTCCTTATGTTAAAAAAGTATTGTTATTTGAGTTTGAAAAACCCCTTTAGAAGAAAATGTTGAGGTGGTAAAAATTATTACTGTCTATTATAATTGGAAATAAATCTGATAGGAGTTGAACAAAACCCAGCAGGTCGGGACTGTATCATCCCAGAAGTAGCTCCAAGCACAGAGTAGCACTTCCTTCCTTTCCACGTCAGCAGACACTGCCCGGAGTTGAGTGCTGTAAAGGTGACTAACAGCCTGCTGTCCCTTCCTCCTCCAGGCTAAGAAAGTTTCTCATTATTGTTTGTTGCTCTGTATCATGGAAAAATCAAGTTCCATTTATGCTGTGCCACAGTGCCCAAAGTAATGAAAGAAACACAGACCCTGAGTCACTGGGAAAGGTGTTCATGTGACCTCCTTCCCCTTGGTCAGAGAGGAAAACTGACTTTGCCTTGGTCCACAGGGTCCTTTTTCCTTCACCCTTCCCCCTGTCAGTGTCAGACCAAGGGACTGCATGGCTCAGTCCTCATTTGCCACCAAAGCAAGGCTCATATCAGTGCTCACGGAGCTGGAGGAGCCTCTGGGGGTTGTTCATGGCCTGTGAGAGCTCCAGGGGCATGTCCAGGTGGGAGCACCTGTGTCTCCAGAGTGGCACAGTGACAGAGGGGGTGTTGAGTGTTTGATTCCATCTGTCTGTCTGGAAAGGCTGTCAGGGAGGGAGGGTTTGTGCCTGTCTGTGGGCCTGTCTCTGAGGGCTTCTGCTGGTGCCTCTGAGCACGTCTGCATGTGCAGGTGCCTCTGTGTTTGTCAGCTGCGCTTGGGGTGCATGAGGATGACTGAGAAAACCATCTGGAGTGGTGGCCACCCTGCCTGCTCATTCAGTGCCACAGCTGCACAGTGTCTGAGTGTGTCTGTGAACCCTGCAGGAGGCTCAGGGGAGGAGGAGTTACCCACCACAGGTACCCACACAAGGCCATGCAGCAGATGTGATGAGCCAGGGGGTGAGCGTGGTTACAAGATGAGAACTGTCAGGGAGAGGGAACTGGTGACTTGAGGGTTTTTGTGAAAGAATGGAATATTTCTGTGCATAAAATGCACTCCTGTTGCAGTAGCACACATTTCCCTAAGAGTGAACATTGCAAGTGGTTTGAGATGGAAATGGTGGGGTTTTAATAGGAGAGATGACAGGAGGGGCGTGCAGTGTTGTGTGTGGACATCTGGGAGACAAAGGACTTGGGTGCCTCAGGAAGCAGCCCCCCTGTGAAGGTTAGGGAAACACAAACCCCACCTTGGTGTATTACTTCCCTAAAAACTGTTGGTGAGGTCTCTTTTGCCTCAGCCTTATGGGTAATGGCTTGATGTTTGTCCATCAGGTGTTCAGGAGAGCTGAGTACTTTATACCTTGCACTTCTGGAAAGTTTTCCAAGTTCTGTTAAGATGTCAGCAGAGGGTTGCAGCTTGATTGGATCCTGAGTAGTGGCGCAGTAAGGCCAGAGAAATACCAAGGCATTGAGCTCCCAAGACTTGGAGACTTGTGCAGTGATTTCTCATTTAGCCTATTTTATTTCTGATGTTTAAGCCAGGCGCATGAGGCCTTTTTTTACAATCATCTTGCTTTTGGTGTCAAGAGGCTTCATATTATTTGCCACGAGCTCCTGCTCCCATTCTTTAGAATATCTGAAAGCCTATACCTAATCTCCCTTTCACCCTCTCCTGCACTCCTCCCTTTTAACCCACACCCTGCCTCTCTTCCTTCTCATCCTCACTTTCCTCTCCCCTTCTCCAGCCACACTAAACCCCCTGAGTTCATTTTCACTCCCAACCAATGTGTCTGAAGGCAGAGAACCAGGGCTGAGGCCCTGCAGTCCTCGTCCAGGCGGCGCTGCCTGCGCCAGGACTGCAGCGCGGCCCCGCCGCCCTCGTGGGCACACACCCCTCCCTCCAAGGGAGCAAGGATCGCGGGAAGGACGACTTGCACCCAGCCTGCACCTCACTTGGGACTGCCATTCATCTCTGTCGCTGTGCCTGTCTGTCTGTCTTTCTCTGCCTGTCTGGTTCTCTCCGCTTCCACGCCCTTTGCTGCTCAGATTTTGGCCGTCAGCTGCCGCCACCAAATCTTTGCGGTTCCCACAACTCGCAAGCTCGTTTAACCAAACCTTCTGAAAGAGGCAGAAAACATCTCCCCCCACTCTCCTTTCTCCCCCTCTCAAATGCCATCTGGGTAGTAGAGGCCTCCAAATTATGTAGCAAAGGGCTGGAGAAGCACAGTGGCTTCTTTGACATCCTGTGTTGTCACTCCCTTACTGCTGCCATCCCAGAAGTGTCTCCAGTCCTGAGCTCTCCCTGTGTGCGTGTATATGTATGTGTATATGACTTGTTTTCTTTTTGGAAAAACTGCTGCTAAAATTGATGGGGGGGGAGGGTGGATTGAGTTTGCCTTTTTTTTTTTTCTCTTTTTTGTTTTAATCTGGTGGTGTTTTTATCACTGGAATAATTCAGGTAACACATCACGGTGGCCCCAGCTGTAGGAAACCATGTTGAAGCGTGGTTGTGAGCTGTAGCAGTGGCAAGTGCTTTATTTTGCATTTGAAGAACATCAGGAGAGCTGCCCTGGACTATTCCACAGATTAGGCTTAGATCAATTTGAATTTGATCCTTCCCATGCTTAATCAACAATTTTAGTGCTTGTTTTTCACCCTGTATTGGTGAGAAAGAAGTATTGTATGACTATATAACCACAACCATGTTTGAACAGGGTTATTTTTGGTTTTATTTATGTATATACTTGTCAGAATAATGGGGCCTCTTTTTTTTTTTTATTTTAATCTCTTTCCTTTAAAATGTTGGCATTTTGAGTGCATTTCCAGAGTTCATAATGTGATTTGCTCTTTAAAAGAGGTGATTTTGGTAACTGCACAACTTTTTCTGTATGGAAATCTATATGAAATATGGACAATCAGAAATAAGTATGTATTTTCTGCAAAAGAAGGGGACAGTAAATGCAAATTACTCCTTCTTCTGTTTACCAGAGTGTTTGAGCTGTTGCTAGCAATGCTAGCACCATAAGAAGAAGGCAGGTAGTTCCCACTTTGAAAGACTCTTCATACCACCCAATTTTAAGGATGTACCTCAATATTGTGATTTCCACAAAATTGTTATACTTGGCTTCTGACATTATGCCAGGCCCATGGAAAAATCAGAATGTATTTTAATGCAGGGAAGACTTAAGAGTAGCATAAAAATTAATTTGCCTTACTGGAAAAATTTAACCACACACATTCTCGTTAATTAAAATAGGAGAAACCAAAGATAAAGAATCCAGGAGAACAAATTTTTAAAAGCTAAATGTGAAAGCAGCAAAAAGAAAGTTAGACAGCCCTATGACTGTAAGACCTGATGCATAAACCTGTCTGGAGTCCTTCTGAGTGAAAATGTTTTAAATGGTGGCCCACAGCATCTCACTGGCTGCCCTAAGGAGTGAATTGTGCTTTTAATTAGAGCAGGCTTGCACATACCCAAAACCTTGCTGGGTTTTAGGGCCCTTAGAGCAGAAGTTCTCTTTTCTTATGTGACTGTAAATTATTGCTATAATAATAGTAAAAGCTAATAGTTGGAACACAAAGAACCACAGACCTTGTCCTGTGTTGGTTCAATAGTAAAAATAAGTATATGGCATTTACATTTCAGTGTAAAAAGCTCTTTTAAAAGCCTATGTGCAGGTTTTCTGACCAGTATTTAATTTTACTTGTCATTTTTCTATCACAGTACTTTGAAGAAAAAACCCACTACAATATTCTGGCATCAACATCTGTGATATATTACAGTTATATTTCATTTTCCTCTTAATTCCAATGTGTTTTTCCACAAAGCTAGTTAAAACACTCAAATTAAAAAGAGCTACCCCAAGCTGATTATTTTTTTCCATTGGCTTGCTAGCCAGGATAAATCATTCCTTTTGCCTAGCAGAAGTTTCTTTTAACTTTCCCTGAACTCTAATAGAGATTTTATCTTTATATGAATCCACAGGAAAATCGCTTGACTTTTTTCTTGACTCTTGATTCCTTAGATCATCTCTAAATATATTAATGTTAATTAACGATCCCTAAGCACTCTAAGTTAGATGGTCAAAAAGGTGCTTGGGTGAGTTCAAATCCAGCTGGTTCTGCCATCTTAGGCAATTCCCTGAAGCAGTGAAAGATGTTTCTGGCATTTAATTCTCTTTTTTCTCAGACCTACCTTGCTGAGAATGCCTAAGGAATTTTCCAGTGTCGCTGTTCTCCATACACAGGCTGCAGTAACAGAGAGGGCACAAACCCCTGCATTTCACTCAGTTGTGCTGCAAAAGCTCCTGCTCTTCATGCAAATCACAAGAGCTTTTAGAATTGGTGCTACAAGACCTCACTGTGTGCACCATCTTGCACATATATCGAGAAATTCTAACTTATCCCAGGCTGCACTGCCAGTTGCAATGAAAGTAGTGGAGGTGATGGAAGAAGGGAAAACACACACAAGCATTTTTTACTCGTTTTCCTCTTTAACTTGCTCTTCTCCCCCATCTTCTTTTTCCCAGTGATTTTGTCGCAATTTTGCTGAACTCTTGGGCAGCAGACATTTGCAGCAAGGCAGTAGGAAGTTCCCCTCTATCTTATCTAGCAGTAGATTTTCCTCTCTGTCCTCAGCCAGATCCCATCAGTCCAGGGGAAGAGCTGCTCCCCTTTTGTGCAAGGCACTGGGCAGCCTTTCAGCATGGTGATGGTACCAGTCTGCAAACCCAAATGTACAGACCTCCCATCAAATGCACATCCAGTTGTGGGGGCTTTGCTGCTCACCCAGATTTGTAATCAAAGGTAAACACATATAAACTAATTCTACCCTTTCCAATATAGTCAATATAGCACTCTCATTTAGCTCTTGCTTTGCTTCCTCTACATTCTCATGCACCAGCCAGGCAAACACAAGAGGGGTGGTTCTTTTATTATTTCTTCTTAGACATCTGGTTTGTAAATGGCTGTGCTCTTACCTTCACTCTCTGATCTGTTCTTTGAGGAGACTCTCTGGCACAAGATGCCAACAAAACCACTTCAGCTTCATGTATCTCCCCGGGAATCTGCTAAATGGAACCCATTCCCTGCTGCAGCCAGATGACCAAGCTGTGGGGACTGGAATCAGCTCATGGTCAGCTGATTGATGGCCAAAGAATGTGACTTGGCTCTAATTGCTGTTGCAGAGTAATGGGACATCCCAGCTGGTGGCACCCCAGTTGTTCTATCCAGCTCCACTTTGAAGCTCTGAGACACCAGCCAGCAGTGCTGCCTGCTGGGCCTTGTCTGAGGGGCTGGGAGAAAAATCTTCTTCATCCAAAGCCAGACATCATTATATAAGATGAACAGACATGAAGGCAAAGATGCCTCAGCTGTAAAGAAACACTTGTTAATAGAAAAACATCAAAACAAATTGATGTTTAGAGACAGGGAATTTGAGACTCAAGTGTTTGACCATACTTGAACACAGTAAATCACACAGAGTGAGCATTATGTATCATCTAAACAGTCCCTACTCTTGGTATTTTTTACCAAAGAATTCATCAAATCAATAATAATTTATTCTTGGAAAGATGTGTAGAACAAGAAAACGTTGCTAAGTAGCTTTGTAAGATCTATTCCCAGTCTCCATATGACCACTTCTAATGTTTTCTGATAATGCCTGTGATTGGCATTTCAAATCCCAGAATGACACGTACAGACTTTATTGTATCCCATAATATCATACAGAAATCCAATGAGTCTGTAGGCTGGTTTTTTCCTAGGTAATATTCTGCATCAACATTAAATAACTTTCTAATTTAAAAGGCAATGAAAAGACACAGACTGGGAATTAAACACTAGCTGCTGCAAATCTCAGGTGAAAATGGTCCATAACAATCTCTCTGTTTGGGCTGCTGGTATCCCTGGATATCCTCCCTTGAGCAAAGATTAATTGTACAAAACTGACAGGGGATGAGCGTTCACCTACAGTCATCCAGAGCCTCTTGCAATCCACAGACCTATTGCTTTGAAACCAAGGTGGGTTTGGTTTTCTCCTGCATGTGCAGTTTCTTTAAGCACCTTCACCAAAGCACAAGATGGCTCATCCATCTTCACAATGTCCCAAAGCCTCTGGGTTTCCCAAAGGATGGGTCCTGGCAACACTGCATGTGGAATCTGTCAGCTGGTAGCCTACCTGACTCCCTCCCCAGGAAAACCTGCTCCTGCTCCAGTGTCTCCCTGGCTCCAGCAGTCCCCAGAGTTGTACTGAGGAGTGGGGATTTTGCTGCAGACCACAGGGCTCCTTCCAACCTTGGCACCCCCAGTGTAATCAGGACGTGTGCAGTACAACAAAGAAGCTACTGAAGTTTCCTTCTGGACTCATGTGCTTCTGGAACCCTGCCAATTCCAAAGGTCTCCCTCCATCTTTCAGCTTGAGGCTGGCCAGAGAAACCCCAGAAAGACCCAAAGGAGCACCAAGTTTCACTCTGTTCTTCATTTTTCCTTCTTCCTTGTCCTTTTCCCACACCATGAAATCCTATCAGCTAATTCAGAAATAATTAACAAATATCTGCAGAAGTGCTCAAACATCCAGTGCAGAGAAGACAAACACAGCCATGGCAGCAGAAGGACATGCCTCTGGGAGTTTGTTTAATTCCTCATCAATCAGCAAAATCCTCATAAATCACCAGTCTGCAGGGAAGAAGAAGCCTGTAGATGCCTCTCACCCTCTCAGCACCAATGGAGCATTGCAAGGTGTTGGACACAAAGTGGCTCAGGGAGTTCATCTCAGAGAAAAGCTCTGTTGCCATTCTCATTTCCAAGGCAGGCTGTGGGATGCCACAAGAAATGGAAAAATCAGTTCTTACACAGTGCACAACAAAGTCATTTGGACTGGCATGGATGTTTTGAAGAGTCTTTTTCTTCTGTTTTATTTTGACAACAAAATCGGTGTCATGGTCTTAGTAGACAAGAACCTGAGCAGGCCAAGTGTGTCAGAGAACATCTCCCAGCTTGCAGCCCTCCACAGCAGCTGTGCTTTCACAACACTGCTGCAGATAAGTCAAGATGATGGATTTATTTGGGTGTTTGGGATGGGACAACCTGGATTTGAAAATATCTGTTACTTGGAATGAAAACCAGATACAGGCCGTGCTCCTTTTGGAAAACCTGTCCCACAGGTTTCTCTCCCTCTTCCCTCCCAGACAATGAAAACAAAAAAAAAGGGAAGAGAGCAATGAACAATATAATTCAGAACATAAATCTCTCTAAAGAGGTGGAGGAAAAGAAGACTGCCTTTTCCAGCACAGTGATAAATACACTGCTGAGTTTGATGTTTAAAAGCCATGTTAACTTTGCCTCAGGAAATGCAGTGAAGCACACTGGACTGCTCAGGAACAGAAATGAGGACACTGTTGGCATGGATGGTAATAGAAGTGAGGAAAGCTGGAAAGCTGAATTCTCATCTTGCTCTCTCTCTCTCTTGCTCAGTGGCCTGTTCTGATCCCAAGGTCATCCCCCTCGGGCTGCTCTGGGCTGGGACACACTGATCATCTCCTTTGGGAGCCATTGCCCTGTGAATCAAGAACTGGTCAGATGAAAAGCCAAGTTTAATGAAAAAAAAGTTTATCACACATGGCTGCTGGCAGAGGCATTCAAATCAGCAAAACCTCTCTTCTCTTACTCAAACAGAAGATCCTCAGAGTCTCTCCACCTGTAAAACAAAAGGCCCTGCACACATGTAGCCTTTGAACATTTATTTTCATGGTTCAATTCATCTTTAGCGCCTTCTCATCCAGATGTTCTAGGGCTTCTTCTGGCTGCCTGTCCCACAGAACTCAAATGATGAAGTGCAGGCCAGCTGCACCTGCCTCTCTGAGTAGACCAGTGGCTGCACCTGAAGATGAGCATTACATCTCTGATAGTGGTTAGTATCTGCTGCTTTCTCAGGAGCCTCCCAGGCTTGATTACCCTAAGACTTGATTTCCCAAAGCTAATGAGAAGGATTATTAAAACATCCTGAAAATTAAGAATAATTTGCGTATATATACTTTACCAATTGTTCTGCTTTTCTGAAAGTCATGGGGAAAAAATAGAGCTTTTAGTTGTGTGAAAAAGCAGCCCTTTCATTATTTGTCCTCTAATTGTCAATCTAGGGTAATCTGCATAACCAAATAAAAGCAATTGACTTTCCTTATATTTACCTTAAGCACTTGGAGCCATAAGACTTCTGTCTGACAATTTTTGGATATATATAAAATTAATTTATAAGCTATTCAAATTTGTATGATTTGCATATTAGAAGCTAATTAGAAAAGCAAGCTCCAGAATTTCAAAATCTTAGAATACATAGGAAATGAAGGGGAAAAAACTGATAGCTGCAGGACTCATTTGCTTAAGAAGTTACCTTGCCCTTATTAACTGTATTCAAAACAGGCTTTTGTTGCACAGGGATATGGTAATGCTTCCCCTGAGGTCTGAGATCATGTGGAATCAGTGAAGTATAAATGCATATATATTGCATTTGGATGAGCTGACTCTTGGTGTTTCTTGGCCTCCATGAGTTAATGCAGGCAGAAATGTAATGGCAAACCCCATTGCAGATGTTGCATTTTCCCCAGTTGCCCTCCTTGCAACAAATGAAATTTTAACTCCCTGCTGCAGGAGAGCTCAGTCTCCTCTGCAGAGCTGAGTATCAGCATTTTATATTGCACTGGAACACCTTCAGAGCTTTTTCCAGGGAAATCCACAAGGTGTTCACTATTTGCCCCAGTAAAGGCAGCATCACATCCCTCAATTCCCAGTTTTCCTGTAAGATGGTGCCCTTTTCTAATAGGCATTAAATTATCAAAAAACCCTCCAGTCCTTCACCCAGATTACAGCTATAGAGAGGCTCGATTTTTTTGTTTCCAAAAGCCCCTTGTAACATTTTTCTCCGTTTTAAAATAGAAAGAAAATTTAAAGTTGAAAAACTTTCAGTAAAAGATCATTTTTATTGAAATAATCAAGATTCAAGACATATGCTTAAGTAAAGTAAAAGCAGTTTAATCTGGCATTGATTTTTTTTTCTCAGTTATATATGATTTATAATGGAAATGTAAACCAAATTAAAATGTGTGAGGACAAAATGTGAGATTTCAACCTTACATTTCTGAAATGCCTGTTTCAGAATTGGCATGTGTCTACAGAACATTTGACTTTCAGCATCAGCATTCTTCTAACAGAAAATATTTTTGCAGGGGAAAAAAAAAATGAATTTTGGCTAGCTTTGTTCAAAATGTTCCCAGAAATTTTCAAAGACCTCCTTACTTAAAGGAAGATGGCACAGTTTGAGAAGCTTTTCTGATTTGTTCTTGAGGAAAATATTTTGGGGTTTTTTTGGTTTTTTTCTTTTTTTTGGTTGGTTTTTTGTTTTTTTTTTTTTTTTTTCCTGCTAATAATTTGAATTCACTGTAAGGTTGTGGGAATTTACAATTATGCCATCTGCAATCCAGTAGTATTCCCTGTCAGAGAAGTACCAGATACATTTCTGCCTGGCCTCATAATAACCTCAGAGACTTTTGGTGGCTGGTGGGTTATCTCCAGGGCTCTTGTGATTAAAGCCTCAGACAGCAGTGGCAGACAGATGGCTCTGGAAGGGGCTGTGGGGGCTGTGGTAACTCCCCAGTGCCATGGCAGAAGATTACCTGCCAGCAGTCAGGTTGATGTGAAGCCCTGACTTTTTCCAGCTCTCCACAAAGACTTGTGCAACTCAGCCTCCTGAGGTCACTTCAGATTTTTGACACTACAAATACAAGAGTGTCTTCTTTTACCATGTCTCTATGGCACAGATAACTTCTAAACCTCTTTTTTTTCCCCATACTTTGGAAAATTCTTGTTCTTGAAACTCAAAACCTTGGAGATCCCATCTCAGTGTCAGCACATGGGAAGGAAACATCTCCAGAAGAGCAGTGGGGTTTCTCATTGCCAAATGTGTGCTTTTAATTCCCCTCCACATCTTACCTATGGCTTTAATGAGTTAATTTCCTCAAAACATCTCTTGCCACACTTCATCTTGTGTCCAAAGTCACAGATGCAGCATGGCTGAAGTAGGACCCTTGGAGGAGACCTAAAGACCTTGATCTAAAAAAGGCTGATATCCTACAAATGTAAAGGAACTATACAACACTTCAGCCTGCTCAGGAAGCTCTGCAGAGCAGGTTCTCAGAGGCACCTTTCCTGCAGGGAGGAGAAAAAAGCAAGTGAACATGTGTCACCCCCTTCCTCATGGGACAAAGCTGACAGACCAAATATCAAGTTTCCAACAGATATGGCATCTTCGTGGGTAACTTTTCATTCTCGAAATTCAACATCAAGGAAATATCTTAGCAGACATCCATCACCAGCAACCAGCTGCTCTCAGTGGGCTTCTAGAAGCTTCATCCATGAGCCACAGTTTCCTCAGTGGAGAAAGGCCATTACAGATTGCTAGTCACAAAAGGCAGCATAAGCATCTGACCACTCATTCTCCTGAGAAATAAGGAGCTACTCTGTCATATTGTGGTGCCAGTATCTCAAACACACATTTCCTCTCATCTCCTCCAACCTAGGGCTATCAGGCATAACTGGGAGCCTGCAGCTGTACCTCTGCATTGACTGAGACAACTCCAGTGAAGCAATTATAACACTGTGCATTCAGCTGCTCAAATGCTCTCCACAATACAAAGGTTGAATTGTCTCTTGCGAAAAAGAGATTCCTCCCTATGAATGGAAGTGTTGGTAGAAAGTAAAAAGCTATCAGCAAGGAAGTTCTGCTCCTCAAACATCAGGGAAAATATCAGTTTGGACTTCCTAGCAAAGGCTAGATCCACTTCAAGGGAGTTGAACTCATCTTCAGTGTGTCCTGTGGTGTAAAAGAATTGCTGCCATCAGCAATGGGAATGCTGCCTGCCTGTCCTGTCATCAACAGCTCCTGAACAGCTACTGACACTTACCCAGCAGAGAAGGAGCCTCCATGGTTATATGGATTAAACACATACTGTAAAGGCCTAATGAAGCTGCCTTTTAGGCATTTCCAGGGGCTGCTTCTCTGCAAAGCCATTACAGTTGTCAGCGAGCCAGCCAAAAGGAGCTCAAACCTCCCAAATGGTCCTCTGTCTCCAGTGTTCCACAAGGATGAGGTGGGATTAATATCTCTTCTCTGGAATTTCCTACTGAATCTTTCATTTGAATCTGCCTATTAACACACTTTCCTGTTTTCTTCCAAATCTTTATCTATAAGATATTCTAAGCCATGGATATTTCAGGGAACTTTGATACTACTGTGAATATACAAAGCCTTTTTGTTCATATTTTTCCTGCTGTCTTTACAGATCTGAAAAGCCACATCATCCTTTCTCAGAATTTCAGAATGGATTGCATTACAGTATAAATATCCCACTATATTTACTCTGTTACATATTGCTCTTGAAAGATTGAGAATGGTTCCTTAGGAGTGCAAATTTTATCCTCTCCCAGATTCCAAAGCACAACCCATTAGAAACTTTTTCAGACACCAGGTTTGATTTGTGAGACATCATGGAGGTTCAACAGGACCTGGAGGGGTTGTGTTCCTCATGAGCAGTTCCCAGTAAACCTCACTGTCCCCGACCCAGGCAGAGCAGGATTACCAGGAACACAGCTCCCTTATCCAGTGCTGTGGCCTCTGAGATTTTAAGAATCTCTCCACTGAATAAAGCTGGCTTCTTTCCCAGAGACTTCCTTACCTGGGATCCTGACTTCATGATGGGCACAAGCTTTGACTTCCTCTTTTGTGCCTGTAGGGGCTCTAAGAATGCTCACAGGTTTGCAGCAATTTATCTGCCTAAAAAGCTGGTGTTCTAGTACACTCTGAATATGAATGAGATGTATGCAGGCAACAATATTCTGAGGAGGTTTTCAGACATGTTGCAGGGATCACTCAGTCTTTATCCTACTGAATTTTACTTGGGCTTCTAGAACCTTCTCTTTTTCTTGGACTCTTCTGCTTCTTGACATCTCTGTTGCCTTTTCAAATATAGTGGCATAAAAAGAAAGAAAAAAATTACCCAAACAGTTCTCATTGCACTCATCCCCCTGAGTGTCTTTACACAGGTGCATCCTGCCTCAGATATTTCTTTTCCCAGTCAGCCTGCAGGTTCCCTTCTGTATCACTCTAAATATGACCTTGTACTTGTGATTTATCCTTCAGATCCCTTTTCTCTGTGAGAGAAACTGCTCAGAACATCACCTCAGACTGATGTCCCTGCTGTGGCCCTTTCCCATTCAGTATGTTCATGTTACTTATGCCCCAGAGAAGGGCAGGACAGAAGTCTTGTCTTGAAGTTCCTTTGCAGGTTAAACCCCCATGCAGCAGCAGGGAACACAGCCAAGAGTGCTTTCTGCTCAGTGGTGTAGCTTCTCCAAAAGCTCTTCCAGAGACATCAAACAGATGAGGGTTTGTTTTTCCACATTGTTCTGAGATTTGTAGAAATGAAATCCTGTCCACTTCAGATGGGCGACAGACACTGGCTTTAATTACTTGTCACCATGCCTCCATCCCTGGGAACTGATGTGACCACTGCATTCTCAGGTGCCAGTCCTTGCCTAAAATTTGCATTCCACATCACTGGCAAGGCTGAAGATTCTTGGATAATCTAGCAGTAGCTCTCTCAGCTTTAGGGCTCGGAATGGCCACACTGGAAAGTTCCAGTAATGGATTCTCAGATTCCTGTGCTCAGGTCCATGGGGTGCCCCTTTGGCACAGCTTGTAGGACTTGTCTCCCTTCTGAAACCTTTGGGGATATCCAAAAAT
This sequence comes from Ammospiza caudacuta, assembly GCF_027887145.1. Classification (NCBI taxonomy): domain Eukaryota; kingdom Metazoa; phylum Chordata; class Aves; order Passeriformes; family Passerellidae; genus Ammospiza; species Ammospiza caudacuta. The sequence goes on along the minus strand of NC_080597.1, from coordinate 5,123,113 downwards.
GTATTCAGGAACCCAAAGGTGGGGGTTGATTTCCCCCTCATGAACTCACACAAGCACAGCAGGAACCTCAGCCCACAGTGCCACAGTTTGTACAAATCCCACCTGCCAGCATCAGCAGAACCTTCCCTGTGCTGCTTTTGAGCCTCTACCACAGGCAGTGATATAATTTGGTTCATTTTTGACCACAACTTAAAACACAGCCCAGTTAGCTCAGGGAATAGAAGAAGAAATGACAGTGAAAGCACAATATCCCACAGCACCTCAAGAGGCTTCTTCAGCCTGTCAGTCACAGATGCACAAACACCATCAGCCAGGAAGGATGGAGAATCCAGAAAATTTTCAGTTATTTTGAAGGACATTTGTACCTTCTACCAGGTAGAAGCAGCAAGCAGCAGAATAAGGGTCCTTCCACTGTGAGAAAAGGTGATTTGCAGAACTAGAAAGAGGAAGGGGGATGGGACTTTGCTGGAAAGATGTTTGCCTAGCAACACAAAATCAAAATCTATGCCTGACCTGTAAGAAATGTCTCTATGGGCACTGCTGCTTCATTTGGTATTCAAGCCAACTTTTGCCTGTATGTGATCTGAAAACACAAGAGCAAACATGTGAAAGAGGAGGATGAAAGCAATGAAAGCTGACACTACCAAACCAATGAGTTAACCCAAATTATTAAATGAGCTGGTGTACCTTGGGTTTTTAATTGTTCTTATCTGCCCATATCACCAAACTAGGCTGTGCATCCAAACTACAGGGGTTTTTTTAGGTAATACAATGCCAGTTTGATTACTGCAGCACGCTTGGAGAGCAGGAGCATGCTGCAGGAGACCTCCATGGCACTAGAGGGGAATTCTGACACTGGCAGAAACACATCAATTCCCACTTTGCTAAAGTAGCAGACTGGTTTGGCACATGGTAGAGGTTAGGCCTGAAGGATTATGTTACTATTGAACTGAAGGACTCCTAATAAAGACAGTTTCATTTAATTTACAATTCTGCTTCTTACACCTAAGGATACTTGCAGCCTTGGGTATATTTTAGAATTGCTCTCAGTATTGGAAATGGCCCCAGAGGTTAATCAAGTAATATCAAGCAGAGTGTCTGCAGCAATTTGACTCTTCCAGGTGTGGCCAGGGCTGGTCTCAGCTCAGCCTGGCCTCCAAAAACAGATCCACTGAGTGCCTAGGGCTCTACTGTGAGGTGGGTAAAGGCAGAGTGAGCTAATTAGCTGCACCAACCCACATTCACAGCTGGTGCTGGGTGTTGCAGGTCTGCCAAGAGCCAGTTAGACTCTCCCAACCCAGAACTGTGTGAAAGGGAATGGGAATATACAAACAGAAAGTGTTGCTTTAGCCCTGGGATGTTATGGGTTTGCAAATCAGATGGATGCACTGGAAGCTGGCTGGTCCCTGTGCAGACATGGCCTGGATCTGAGCTGGAGAGCCAAATCAGCCCCTGTATTGAACTCATTTACCAGTACAGTACCTCCACTGCCAGGGTGTCCAGCACTCAGGAGACACTGGGTGTGACTCACGTGTGCTGGTAGTGGAGAGAGCTTACATCAAATTCAGAGGCAGTTGTACCCACTTCTGCCTTGGCCAGCCTTGATCCTGGGCATCCTAGGGAATAAGCCCAGCCTCTTGTGCATTTCTTTCAAATCCCCTTTTGCCCTCTTCTGCCATTTTGTTGCTCCTGTGTTAGCCAAGACCTAGTTTACTAGGGCTCTTGATTGGAGACTTATTACAGCTTATTTCTGTCTGCCTTTCTTTAAAGCCAGCTGAACATACCCAATGCTCTTCCTCTATGGTAAGACCGAAAATACAGACCACCCTCCCAGCTTCTGTGACACTCTTTCTAACACACTCCTTTTTTCTCTTCTCCGTGATCACAAGTTCTCTCTCCAAGCCCAGCCTAGTTATTTGTGCATGAAGCTGCCATGTCATGTATTGGTGTGAGTCTGGTGTTCACATGAGCTGTGAATATGCTGCACATGTGTATCTCTTGTGCATCCTGAGCTTTCCTTTGGTCAAGTTAACTGTTGTTCTGCCTTCTAATGAACCACCAAGAGAGAACTGGACCTGGTAAGATTTCTTGTTAGTAACAATGTCCCTGTGTCACTGTCAATGTGACGCTGAATGAGTTTGCAGTGTGACTTCACGTCCAAGCTTCCAGAAAAGAAAGAGTTGGGCCTCTGAAGCTCCTCTTCAGTGAGGTGATTCATTATAACACTTGAGTTTGTATTTTGCACTGGTGCAATGGTGCACAAAACTCTGCTGCCTTGGTGTGTGAAGCAGGCCCCACACCACCCCCAGAGAGTTCCAGTTTCTGGATTGCCACGCTGCAGAACCTCCCTCCTCTGCAAGGATATGCCTTCAAAAAGCTGGATGAAAGCAAGGAGGAAGTGAGCAGGGCTACTCAAGCATCAGCTAATCTACAGCCACCTAGTTTGAAAATTACTGTAATCTTCTAAGGCATGGCTGAGTTTTTGGCTAAGTGGTTTGATGCCAGTAAGTTGCACATTTGCGTCAGGGAGGGATTTGTTCTATTTTATCTGCTGCTGAGACTTTGCCTTCTCCAGGACACTAGAAGGGCAGAGATAAACTTCTGCCTACAGTAACTGCCTCCTCTCAGCAAGGAAGGACAAAGGAATACTAAAACCTCTGTCCAGACCCATGTCCCAGCTTGCTGCCACCTAAAGAGCCAAGACAACCAGAAGAACAGCAGGTAGAATAAGAAAACTCTGGTTTTTTAGTCACAACCACAGCATGATTGCTGTCCATACAACCTCTAGATTGGTACCTCAGCTCTGTTTTAGATGGCATAGAGCTTGGCTTCTACAGGACTGGAAGAGGTATTTGACCTTACAGTGATCCCTCTGGGACTGTAGCACTGAGAGTATTCAGTGCCAGTGATTTTTGATTCCTTGGAGGCCACATTCCCTCCTTCACCTCAGAGCAACTCCCTCCAATCTGCTGAAGCCCACAGCCTGATGTCCAAGTAATCAAATCAGGATGATGTGAGGTGTAGGGAGCACTCAGGCTTTTTGTAACACAGCCTGTTTCCCTATTCTTTTTCACCCAGTTACTCCATGGTTAGCCAGTGCCAGCCTTTGGTACAGCCTGGAGGAAGTTACCTGGTGACAGACAGAGACAGACAGACAGACAAACTGAAGCTAGGTGCAGTCGTGATCAGTTGTACATGGTGCTGAGCTCTCTGTGTGAGCAGGGGTCACACCCAGCACCCAGCTACAGCCCCTGCATAGGGACAGGGACAGAGCTGAGCATCAATCAGCTCAGAAACAGGGGCACACCCAGGTACACATCTGCATCTGGGCATTTCATCCCAGAAACATCCACCCAGGCTGCTCCTGTGCCTTGGCTTTTATCAGAAGCAGACAGGCTGCTGTTTTCACTGCCCAGTGACAGGAAATCCAAAGGGTCTGTTCTCTCTTGGTTTACACAGTGGTGAGTAGTTAACAGCAGGGGTGATCTGCACTGTTTCTTCCTCCTAAATGTTGCTCTTTTGGTGTTGTTTAGACTCCAACTGCAGTCTTTGCAGCCTGGGTGGGGACAGAGAGGGGGTTTCCATGCACTGTGCTCACAGCAGGTCAAGTGGCAGGGTGACAGTGTTATCTCCACTGTGGCAGGAGGTCACATTCCCACAGTGCTGCTACCGGAAGGCACCAGCTCCACAGGCTTGGCACAGTATTTTAGGGGGTTAATAAACTGGAAAACTTGGCATTTGCTGTGCCCTTGAGCTAGGCAGCAAGTCCTGTGCCAAGGCCAGGTGAGCCTGCTGCTGCAGCAGCCTTCAGATGGATGTTGCCTTCACACATGTGAAGGCTGAGGAACGTCAGAGCTGGTTACAACCCCAGGGGAAAATGCTTAGGGACAAAGCAGATGCTGTGAGAAAAAACAGGCCAGAAGAAAGACTATTTTAAAATACTCCACGCTCGAACAGTAGCAGCGAAGCCAAAATAAAATGTTTTTTAAAAAACAGAAGTCAGTGCACAGACTGTGGGAAATACAAAGGGGTCATGAGAAATGAGAAAGGCCCAGCAGTGGGAGAGAGTGACCAGGGGCCAGCCCACAGGAGCATGGCCACAGCAGCACAGGGACAGCCGGGCTGGCAGCAGTGCCAGTGACACAGCACACACCTTGGGGTGCCCCCGTGGGGTTTTGCAGCCAGGGGTGAATCTGGGACCTGCTCCTGTTCCCAGCAGAGCAAGCAGAACATGGCTGGTGCCTGACACCAGATTCAGCAGAACTGCTGGCTGAGACACCCACTGGGGTGAAACACTCAAGGCAGGCCAAAAGGGAAAGCGTCTTTCTCCTCCAGTGCAAGGTCAAAGGGGAATTGCCTCTTTCCAATGTGAGGAGATATATTGGAGGGTATGAGCATATCCTATCCCTAATCAGAAAGCCCAGACAAACTGAGGGGAGAGGCTGATGGCCTTGAGAGGCCCCCTAGAGCAGCCTCACCACCATTGGAGACGGGGCAGGCCAGAGCAGCCTCGGCTGTCCCTGGGGTGAAGGGAGTGGGAGCCCAGGGAGCAGTGGCAGGACAAGGAACAGTGCAGTGAACCCTCGGCGTAGGCTCCTCTGTGGCCCAGGGCCCCGGTTGCTCTCGTGCTGTTGTAACTCCTGCCTCTGTGCCAATGGCTTCCAGAACGCAGAGGAAAACTCTCGCATCTCAATCACCTTCTTCCGACTCTTCCGTGTGATGCGCCTCGTGAAGCTCCTGAGCCGAGGGGAGGGCATCCGGACCCTGCTGTGGACCTTCATCAAGTCCTTCCAGGTATTCCTTCACTTTTCTCTAAGAAAGGCCCCACTCCTTTTGGTTTCCCTCGCTGGCCTCTCAGGGAGAGGTTTCACCCCAGTGCCTGAGCTCAAAGGTGCCCGGGGAGAGGTGGCACAAATGAGTCAGGCAAATGGAACTCACAGAGAGTGACTGCCTGGGTGTGAGTTTCATCTTTAAAGCATGAGGAATTGCTTGAGACCCTCCTGAACAGCCTTAATAGTTCAGTTCAACTCAATTACTGCCTGTCTGTAACCCTTCTATCTCATCTTTTTTTTTTTTTTCCCTTATTTGAGCTGTGTTTCGTATGTGTAACTCTAAGTGAAATACACAGCTATGGGGAGAAGGCCTGTGTCTCAATTAAGTTTCCTTTAAGCTTTGTTTTGAGGATTTCCAGGGAGTATTAGAGGTGTGTGGCCTCCATACTTTCATCCAGGAAGAATTCACCTTTTTAGCCCTACTCTTTTGAGCTGGTAACAATGCCAAGTTATTGAATTGCTGCTGCTTTTTTTTCCCTGGAGACAGGTTGCATTTCAGTGGTAGGTAAAGTTCCAGAGTAGATAGGAGGAAGTGAAGAATAGCAGACCGGATAAGAATCATCACCTTTGGAGGAAAACAAAGGTTATTGTTATAGTTTGTAATAGTATATTGTTAAAGTTATTTGCAGGAAAAAACCTAGCCACATAAAGTAAAATGATAGAGATGAAGCATGTCATATTCCTGCATCCTAAAATGACCTGGATTTACTGGACCAGCACAACCTGGATGTTAGCTGGGGCTTATCCAAAGGAATCAGCAGGGAAACACAGCACAGGAATACAAATGGTGGTCTAAACATGAGCAAATATGCAGAACACACCACTGGGCAAAAGCATGAAAGAGTAACTTGTGCAACACACGAGCCTTGAAACAGTACCTACACAGCCCTCAGACTGAGGCTGTAAATGGTCAATAGCTTTGGTAGTGACTCAAATGGAAAAGGAACTGACCTATACTTTAAAACTTAAACCTTACCAGGGACAACACAAGCTGGAACCAAAGCCTGCAGTGCTGCAGCTCATTGCCACTTCTGTCTCTTTTCAGCAGAAGCAGCACACGTGCACACCAGGGACCAGCACGGAGTTATTCCAGTGCAGCTCTCAGTGGTCCCAGTAGCCAGCCCACCAGGCTGATGGAAAGGACTCATTTTGCCCAGTCCTTGACTGCCAGGGGACCTAACCCTGCACAGCAGGTTTCTGGCACATCCACACCACAGTGACTTTTTCCATTGCTTGCAGAGCTGCTAACTTCCAGGTTGTTATCTGAGCAGTGCCACTGGGAACCATTCTGTTTGCATGCGTAGGAATGAGATTTCCTTGGCACAGCTCAGCCAGCCCTGGTGCAGGGCACAGAGTCACACTTTCCAGCTCCTGCCTCTCCTCCCCTTGCCCTGTGCCTCTGCAGCCTCTTTGGCAATAGCTTGCCCTGAGCTGAACTTGTCACAGCCCATGGCTGGAGAGGAGGAGATGGATGGGAAAGGAGCACCTGGACCTTCCCTGCAGTGACCTCCAGGCCTCTTCAGCTGCAGAGTCAGGCAGGGTTGTAGGGTGGTGGGAGAAAGGATGGAGGGAGGGATCTTCCACAGCAGGGGAAGGGGAAAAACCAGGCAGCATTGCAAGCAAGTGCCTTTTCCCTTGAAAGCCTTTAGCCATTTATAACATGGAATTCTCTGCTCCAAACTCCTCCTCTTGCAACTACCGGGAGGCTCCTTTGGCAGCTAAGAATAGCCCCTGTGCCGCTCCCACCGTCAGAATGTGGGATCCCAGCAGACTTTGGCACGGGCTCCTCAGTGTCCCCACATGCTTCCAGGAAGCATCTCTGCTCACACAGGGCAGCCCAACAAGCAAGGAACCCATGGAGTGAGATCCCATGGTCGCCTCCATGTGCCCTGGGCATGGCATGAAGCGCTGACGTAGGAGCTGGGGCACCGGTCAGAGCGGTGGGAAAATGCTCGGCGGGGTTTCCTGCTGTCTGCAGAGACAGCAACAGGGTCAGCCTGGGGAGTGGGAGGAGGAGGAGGAAGTGAGAGGGTGCTGAGGGCACGGCAGGGCCGTGGGAACGCCAAGGAAGGACAGAGCCAGAGAGGACAGAGCCAGAGAGGACAGAGCCAGAGAGGACAGAGACAGAAATGGAGAATACGGGAAGCTGAAGGAGCCATGGGGAACAGGGGGCAGGGATGAGCAGGAAGGTGCGTTAGTAAGTAGAACAGAAATTGCAGAACATGAAAAGGAAGTGAAGGGGCAGACAGGACAGAAGACACTTTCCCACCCCCATATGGATGGGGAAAACAGCAGTACTGTCAGAAAACAGCTAAGGTTATATACCTTAGAAGTACTGTTAATGTTATACGCCTGTCTGGACACTACCCCAGGAGCTCTTAGGTATTGTGTGTATCAAGTCCCAGCTAAATCATCACAAAATGTTTGGAGCCCAGTTCTGAGCTGGTGGTCTCTTCAGTGGCATTGTGAGGTAAACATACCAATTTGTCTGGCTCCCTAAAAAGCCAGAGGAATCTGTCCTGAGATTCAAGGTGATGATTACAGACATTGTCTAAAGGATTTGATTATTTTTTGCCATTTTGATGATATTCTGATCTCTTTGAAATGATTTATGCAGATCTTAGTCAAATTTCCATGGTGGCCAGTGAAAATATTCCCTCATTTTTTCCTGTGGGATTCAGTTGTGTTGAATTTAGGATTACAGAAGGGTTTGGCTTGGAAGGGACCTTAAAGATCACCTAGTTCCAACCACTCTGCCATGGGCAGAGACACCTTCCACAGGTTGTTCAGAGCTCCACCCAGCCTGGCCTTGAACAGGGATGGGGCAGCCACAGCTTCTCTGGGCAACCTGTTCATGTCTCACCAACCCATATAGTAAATAATTTCTTCCTAATATTTAATATAAACCTGCCCTCTTTCAGTATAAAACCATTGCCCCTTCTCCTATCACTGCATGCCATTTAAAAAAATCCCTCTATGTCTTTATTGTAGGCCCCCTTTAGGTATTGGAAGGTACTCTAGAGTCTCCCTGGAGCCTTCTCTTCTCCAGGCTGAACAACCCCAACTCTCTCGGCCTGTCTCCATAGCAGAGGTGCTGCAGCCCTCTGATAATGTTGTAGGCTCGTTATATTCTGTGAAACTGGATGTTCAAAATCTAGATCAGGGACTGTGCTCACATTTTCAGAGTGAATGTGTCCACCCATTTCCTCTGAATCAAATTCTGAAAGCCTCTGCTCTGAGTGCTAGATATTTCAAAAGATTCCTGCTCAAAAGCCTGAGCCCATGAAGTCCCAAACCCTTGATTCCTGTCAGTGGTGGAGGAAACCAGGAGCACTCAGCACTTGGCTGACTGCACTGACCCCTTCCCTAGGAGGCAGCTCTGCTTATCAGGGCTCTGCATGTCCTCTCCAGCAGCTGATCACTGACACTTGGTGAACGGCACACACCATCAGGAACACCTAACACCCAACAGGAAAGTGCTGATGCTGCTTTAGGTACTTAGGGTGGTACCAGCCATTGCAGCAGAAGCCTTGAATTAGGATTCCAGCAGCTGTAGCATCTTTTATTTCACCATCCTGGATGCAGGGAAATATCACACTGCCATTAGTGCCAGAGTAGTGCTGGCTGTGAGAGCTTTCTCCTCCTGGTAAGCAGGTGTAGACACTGGTTTTCCCTCTTTCCTGGCTCGGTCAAGGGCGGGGGTGCCGGGAAGGCAGCGGAGCTCCATCCCTGCATCCCTGCATCCATCCCCCATGGCTCAGAGCCGAGCCGAGCCGGCGGGGCGGGGCTGGGCTGGGCGGGCAAGCCAAGCGCGGGCTTGCAGAGGCATCTAGCGGCTACTGCCCGCACTACAGAGCCACGCTGGGACAGCCGCGCCCCGTCCCAAAGCCAGCCGCGCGAACCAGGCACAGACACAGCCCTCTTTTCTCCTCTCGTTTCCAGGCTCTCCCCTACGTGGCTCTTTTGATAGTGATGTTGTTCTTCATCTACGCTGTGATTGGGATGCAGGTAAGTGAGGCTTAAAGAGCTCGGGTGTGTCTGTGTTCTCCTAGAGCATGGGAACAGGATTACAGGGTAACTAGATCAGTGTGTGGTTGTGGGGGCTTACAGCAATGTTCTCACACAGTAAGGTGAGATGGAAGCTAACCTTGGCTGGAGAACATTGTCTGACTGGGTACCTCCAACCAGATCCAGATCCAGAAAAAAAAGCAAGCAAATAAAAGAATTGACCCATTTAAGGGCAGAACACAATATGCAAACAGTAAAAGGACCATGCCTGCCCTCCACATTCTTGAAGGAATATCCACAAAGATTTACTGCTTTTCTTGTTGGTGCAAAACAGTTTTTTAAGTGGGCTTATGGCCATGCTGCACTGAGCAAACCAAAATATTCTCTTGTATCTCTCTCACACTGGCACAACTTCCACTGAGTTGTAAAGAGCAGCTTTTGATCTACACCCATGAAGGGAAATATGGGATCAGACCCAATGTACCAACACTTACATCAACACAACATCTTACTCAGTTTGCAAAATGTGCTTGGAATCATCCTGAGCATTCACCTGTGCAGGGAACTGATGTTGCACAGACACCATTGAAGATAGCACAAGATACAGACACAGCCTGTGACAGTCCCAGCCTCATTTGCTGTGCTGCTTTTCAAGCTAAGCTTCACTTTCCCCTTCCATGTTAATCAAAGTTCTCAGACAAGTCAGCCATCTGGGATCAGAGGCCACAGTATGGAAAGGCATGGCATAATTGCTTCCAGAGGTCTGCAAACATGACAGGCTTCTTGGTTTCACAATGGCAACAGAATTTGTAATGAAATTCATCTGACCTCTGTGATCTTGTTTTGTTTCCTGTTATTATAATCACATGTTTTCACAAACTCCCTGCCCCACCATGAAAGATAAAATTAATGTTTTCTTGACTTATCACAGGTTATCTCAATAGCCCCAGTAATCACAGCTGTCATTTACTCTGCTAAGCTCATACTGTAAACTTGCCAGTTTTGCCTTTAATACCTAAGATGGCCAAGATCTTACAAATTACCTGTGCTATACAGAAAATCACTTCAGAGTATTAAGCTGGTATTACATCACTGTACAAAGCATTATAAGGGACTTCCAAGCACCCACAAAGATGGGGTCTATAGTGGTTGGGGCACTGCCAGGGCCAGATGCTTTATTCTGTAATTCTACTCCTTTTTCTTTCAGTTAGTTCTAAGTTACCTATTTAACCTTTGGCTTACTTTCAAGCCTCTGTTTAAATCATCTCAGCAGCCTGAAGATCATACATCTGCCTTTCACATTGATCTAGATTACTAGGTTGCTTTGTGCCTTCATGTCTTCCAATAAGAAAACCAACTTTTTAAATTTTCCCTGTTTGCCCAGAGCCCACAGACCTGTGATTATCGCTTTTTGTCCAAATGGCATCTCAGACATTTTGTGTGCAGCTCTCTTGAACGTGCTGACACACAGAGTTCCCTCCCACACAGGGGCACATAGGAAAGAAAATCATCCCTCACTCCATTAAGCAGCTACCATGAAAGACTGGATGTCCCAGAACTGATAAAAACATCAGAATTTCCCATATAAAGGAGACCTACTACTTTATGCCAGCTACTGCCACAACCTGGAGCGTAACAACATTCAAGCCTCACTACCTAATGTGCTCAAGTGGAAAACATCCAGGTTGATGCTGATGGATGGAGCTGCTCTAGGATGGCCCAGGAGGCACAGATTGGAGAGGCTGTGAGGGAGGAACCCCCACTTGCAGCTCCTCCCAGGTGCCTAATGCAAAACACCCACAGCAGCTGCTGCCTCCTGTGTGAGGGAAGCTGTAGGGTGGATCATGGGGAGCTCCCTTATCTACATTTGCCTGAAGTGATAAATATGGGCTGCTTCAGCTCAAGCTCGGTGCAATGGGGCGGTCAGAGCTGCCTGTGGCATGGGGCTGGCCAGGCAGAAGTTCCCCTGCATCCATGAGGAACCCCTGAGGAAAACTGCCATGTGCTGACCCTCCCTCCTGCCTGGCAAAGCCGTCCCACCATTGTCCCTGTGCTCCTCTCCGTGTCACTGTTTCTCGGGGGTGCTAATTATCAGTGACATTTCCTTGAAAATAAGCTGGGTGTTCTCTCAGAGCTGCTCTGTTCCTGCTGCTTGTTTCGGCTACAGAGAGATTACAGCTCTCAGCCCCTGAGATCTCCGCCACGTTGTTATCAGTGGGGAATAAATAGTCCTGACTGTGCTGTGTAGAGACCTTTCTGCCACACAAGGTTTGTTTAAGCTCTCAGTCCCACTGCCTGAAAGTACAACAGCTATCCAAGATTTTTTAAAGAAGCCTGAAACTGCTGCACTGGGGGCTTCACACCCAAAGACAGGGCCCCTAAGAAGGTTTGCTGATGGTTGCAGGCTTGGTTGATGTGGCATGGGGGGAAGCTCTAGGCCATCCTTGTCTGGGCAGATCTGGTCATCATCTTCATGCTGCTGTAATCTGGGAGGACCCCAGAAACACCTGCTGGAGACGGGCATGACTATAGAAGGGCAGGCATTTGGACAATTGCAGACCCAAGGCAATGTATTTACATTGTTTTTGTGAAGGTCCAAGGCCCCCCACAGAGATGGAAGCTCAAGGCTTTGCAGCTGCTGGTCCTTTGCTATCATTTTGTCCTGACAATGACAGATAAGCAATGAAGGAAGGAGCCTTTTCTTCTCTGTTACTGATTTATTTCAGCTGGACTCCCTCCCCAATTGAGTGCCTGTTAAAACAAGGCCCCACATCATGTATTCAGTGTCTGAATAAGAAAGGACACCTTGTTTTGACACAAGATGCTTCTTATTGCAGAATTAGTGCTTTTCTGGTTATAAAGCAGAAGCCAGGGAAGCAACAACAAACATGAAAGACACAGAAAATTTTCTTTTAATATAAGAGCAGATTCCACTAAATATCAGAGTCAGGGTGAGGCCAAGAGCTACAGGCGACAAGAGGTTTGGAGATTTTGCAGGGCTAATCTGAAAAGACCTCTGCTTTCTGCCAGGTGTTTGGTAAAATTGCGCTGAACGACACCACAGAAATCAACCGCAACAATAACTTCCAGACCTTCCCCCAGGCAGTGCTGCTGCTTTTCAGGTGGGTACACAACAGCTCTGCCTTGTGTCAGCCTGGGAGCACCATTCCTCTGCTCTCGGGCACAGATTATCTCCTCCTGCCGTGTCATGTTCCCGAGGTGAGTGGTAACATGTTGTCCTTCAGTTGGGGAGCCTGGAATTATGTCAGATGGAAGGAGCAGTGCTTTAAGTCTCTTGTAGCCCAGCAGCTCACCCTGGTTATGCTCAGTGCTGGGGAGGGACACAAGTCTTCCTACACAGAAGGAAAGAAGCCAGTTTTCAGTGCTTTCAAAAGTTGATATACATCAAAACCTTCTTTGGCTCAAATCTGGCCAGTGTGACTTCCAGCAGGGAAAGAGACACGATGAACTCGTGCTTAGGCATGGCCGTGGCCAGCTCAGCTTAGCACATCATCCCACTCCAGCTGGGGCCAGGGAGGGGTGCTAAAGGGGTGGGAAATTGGCACAAATTCAACACTGTCATAATTTTGAAGGACTTCTTTACATTAAATCCACAGCCATGTCACACATATCTCCATGATTCTGCTTGGAATGTGACAGCCCCATACCCACATCAGCCAAAGCCAGTCAGAAATGATAAACTGATGATGGCAACAAAACCAAATAGAGGAGCAGTGTGGTATTTTAGGGGTCCCCCATGGCAGGAAGGAAATGATGAATCTGATTCTATGTTCTTAGAAGGCTAATTTATTATTTTATGATGTTATATTAAAGAATGCTATTCTAAAACTATACTAAAGAATACAGAAAGGATATAGACAGAAGGTTACCAAGAATGATAATGAAAACTCGTGACTGACTCCTCAGTCTGACACAGCCTAACTGTGATTGGTCATTAACTAAAAACAATTCACCTGTTGATGAACCATCTCCTACCACATTCCAAAGCAGCCAAACACAGGAGAAGCAATCAGATAATTATTGTTTTCATTTTTCTCTGAAGCTTCTCAGCTTCCCAGGAGAAGAAATCCTGATGAAGGGATTTTTCCAGAAAATAAGACAGTGACAGAGCAGGGTATGCCAGGGGATGTCAAAGCCATCAGCCTAACTTGCTCTTAATTGACCTCAGTGGCAAAACTCTCATTAATGTTCATGGGATCAGGAACAGGTTGCTAATGTGCTCTGTCACATCCAAGGTCACTGCTGTCTCCTCCTGCCCTCTGCCTTGCCCAGGTGTGCCACAGGTGAGGCCTGGCAGGAAATCATGCTGGCATGTCTCCCTGACAAGAAGTGCGACCCGGAGTCGGAGCCGGCCAACTCCACAGAGGCCGATCACTCGTGCGGCAGCAGCTTCGCCGTCTTCTACTTCATCAGCTTCTACATGCTCTGTGCCTTCCTGGTGAGTGCCCAGCACAGACCTTCCTGCAGCCTCAGCCTCTGCTTCCCCAGAGCAGCAATGCACAAGAATGATCTCAAATCTCCCCACGGGTCTTTCCCAGCAGAGCCCTTTCAGTGACAGCATCCCTTCCCTGCCACCCTCCAGCTCTGGGGGATGCTCTGCTTCCAATCCCTGTCTTTTGTGCACGGCAAAGGAGCGTTCTTCCCCCCCTCCCCCTAAAGGAGAAAACCAAATTAGTCTGTTGTGGGCTGTGCTGAGGCTAGCAACGCCTCAGCCACACTTCCCACCTTCCCTCCTACCTTCCTTCTGGCTGCTGAGCAGGTTTTTCCTCCGCTGCCAGCAGCAATGACTGTGAGAATACACATATCCCACTTGCATCTGCTCCGTGTTGGCAGTGCAGCACTGCTCAGAGCGACAGCACACGCTCTGCAGCTGGCAGCAGTGCCCAAAACCCTCCCAGTGAACAGCAGCAGCATTTCTAAAGTTTTGGCCTTGGGCTAGAAGAAAGGACTTTTATCTCAGCCCCACTGCCTGTTGAAGATAAATCTCACCTTGTTCTGCCAGGCAAAGACACAGGTAAATAAAAAGCGACAACAGCACAAATAATAATTCAGCCAATTTGTGCCTCATCCATTTAGTAGGGAGGAGGAAAATGTAACCAGCTGAGAATATTCCACCTCAGGGCTCTTCCCATTTAAACTGGGGGGCTGGGATGGGAGAATAAAGAAGCTAAACCAAATGGCCTCCTAGTTTTGTGAGTCCAAATCCAGACCTTAAATGGAGAACCTGGTAAAATGTACTGTTCCTTGCTCATCCATCACATCATCTCTGTCCTTGTTTGCAGATCATCAATCTTTTTGTAGCTGTTATAATGGATAACTTCGATTACCTGACACGGGACTGGTCCATTTTAGGACCACACCACCTGGATGAGTTTAAAAGGATCTGGGCAGAGTATGACCCTGAAGCTAAGTAAGTAACCCAGCCTGGCTATCAGCGCTCCTCAGAGAACAGGCCCATTATTTTCTGTTCTCTAGACTCAGTGCAGTAAGTGCCATGTTCCTCCTGCAGGAACACTTTTTCTTTTTTTTTTTTTGGTACTAAACTCATAAAATAGATATCACCACCAGGTACTGCTGGTGAATCCATAAGCCCAAAGTGCAAAGATACTCACAGAAGTCTCAGCATTTAGGCTGCACTGTTCCCTGTCAGGCCATTGCTTTACTTTCTGTCAGCGAGATATAGACTCAGGGGAGCAGGAGACTGAGAAAAAGAGATTAGGGGGTTGGATTATTGATGTATTTGTTTGTGATATTGAGCTGTGACTCTTCTGCTTGACTTTGTACTCACAGCAGAGCTGCTCTGCTCAAATCTCTGTTTTTTCCTATGTCATATATGCCCACCACAGCCTGTACATTGACATGGCTGCATTACATTTTCTGCAGGGTTATTCACAAGAGCAGACTTGCAGGGATATAAAGTTACACCACAACAACTCATATGAGGGCTTAACTGGCATTCAGTATTATATGCTCTGTTTGACACATGCTTAGGCTTAAAGTGCATTTAGATCCCTGTGGCATTACTGTACAGTTGACAATTGTAATTGCAAAGCTCCCTTCATAATGCAAAAGCCATGGAGAGAGATTTGGGTGTAAACTGAAAGCAGATCTCTTTAGGAGACAAAGTGTTGAGATTAGTCTGGGCTTAGGTTCTGCCATACATGAGGGTGTGTCACATTATGAGAGTGATACATGAATTTAAACACTTCTTCACCTTCATGGTGACTTCCTGGGCTGGGGATTTTTAATATGGATGGGGAATAAGCACAGACTTGTAATCAATACATCATTTGTTAACAAAACAGATGCTACTATGTGTGCTTCCTTAAAGGCCAGACTGCAGTGGCTGAAGGCATGTGATGGATAGCCACTCACTTCAGATGGCATCCTGCTCCTCCCTGTTTTTAAATGGGAATCTCTTTCATTCCTCTTCCCCATCCATGTCCTGTGCCCCTCCTCTGGCTCTGCTAACTTTCCTCCCTCCCTGAGAGAATTCTTCTTTCGAGATGCCATTTACCAAACTTAAGAGAAACCCAGCTGCTGCTGTGAAGGAAGTTCAGTGCTTTGTTTTGTGCTCACAAAACAGCCCAAAGCATAAACAAGTATTAAAAGGCAGTGCCTTGGGGCTATTTGCATGGGAGGTAAACCACAAAGAAATAAACCATTTACACCTCTCTGCCTGCTACAGGCCTCAGCCCAACAAGTAAATAGCAGATATTTGTTTTGAGCAGGTCAATGACGGGAAGAGAACCCCAAATTATCGGTTCCTGTGTCCCTTACCTGGGGCAGGTGGGAATGGAAAAGCTTGGTGCTTAGGGGGTGTGGAATGGCAACACCTGACCCCCAATCCAGTTACAAAGCAGCCTCCACTGGTAAATGGTAAAGAAGAGCTGACTGACAGACTTTGGGAGGGGCCAGGACTGGCTGATGCAAACTCCCAGGGTATAAAAGACTGAGCATCCACCTTGAAGATGAACTGGCCACATGATATGCATGAGGGGCAGTTCCCAGTGCTGCAGCCTTTTCCTCATGTAGTCCTTTGTTGTGTTTTTGTTAAGGTTTAATAAACCTCTTTAAACTTTCCAAGTGAGCAGCTGTGTCTCACACAGCCCTCCCTGTGCTCTCTTCTCAGGGGACGGATCAAGCACCTGGACGTGGTGACGCTGCTGCGGCGGATCCAGCCCCCGCTGGGCTTCGGGAAGCTCTGCCCTCACCGGGTGGCTTGCAAAGTAAGGCACTGCTGCTCTGGGAGCCTGGGCTCACAGCAGCTAAACCACAGCACCAGACAGAGAATACACAATGGTTTGGCCTGAAAGGCACCTTAAAGCCCTCTAATTCCAGCCTCTGTGCTGGGCAGGGCTGCCTTGCACCAGGCCAGTTGTTTTACACTAAACAGCCTGCCGTGGCATTTTCCAGCTGACCCTGCCTCACTCACTGGGCACATCACTGCCCACCAGGCAGAGCAACAAACAGCATGTCTGAACAGCCCCTGGGGTGCCCTGTGCCCCTCACCAGCTCCTCTGGGCTCCAACCACCCAGTCCAGGGCAGGAGTGTTGTGCACTACTCAGGGCCATCAGCCTTTTGTCTGGGTAGGAGAGCACATCTTTGCTAAATTCAGCTCTCAAGTACCAAGAACACACCTCTGCTTGTACTGTCAAACTCCCATCTCCAGACAGATTAGGAGAGGTAGAAATAACGGCAATCTCATTGTGGAACTAATCCACAGGCCATGGATATTCACATGAGAAGGATGGCAGGTCTGGAGGGCATCAGGAGGACATGAGGAGGGGCATGCTTCAGTCCATGTGTGGCAGTAATTGTTGTCTTTCCTCTCTTCACCCCACAGCGCCTTGTCTCCATGAACATGCCACTGAACAGCGATGGGACCGTCATGTTCAATGCCACTCTCTTTGCACTGGTCAGAACAGCACTGAGGATCAAGACAGAAGGTGAGAAGCTTGCCCACTGCAGGGATACAAAGGTGTTCATGTTCTGAGCTGGAATAAACCGACAGGGACATCTTGTTTAGAATGATACAAAGGTGTTCATGCCAAGGTGTCCAACTGGTTTCAAATGATCCAAATTACTCATATGCAGCACGTGGGACAAAAAGCTATGTAAAGAGGTTTGGAGGAATAATATCTTCTGGGAAAGCACAGTGTTTCCCACTACCTAGGAAGTTGGTGCTTCCTGTATTATCATCTCAAATTACTGATCACATTCTTCTCAGTGGTCTGAAAGTTTAAAGTTTTAGATCAATGTCTGCTCACACAGCAATTAGGAGAAGGGCAAAGAAGCCTCCTTTTTGTACCCTGTCTGCAGAGCTGAGCCACTTCTTGACTGCTGTTGTCACTGATCTTCCAGTCCAAGGGAGAAAAAAGAGCTTGGACTTGAGGGTCTCATCTCACAAAAACTCCTCCTGTGCTTCCATTAGCATGAGTGAACATTACATTATAGTAACAGTGGTGCTGTAAAGAGAGATGAGGAGTAAAGGGACTGTTAATAGCTTTGCATAGACAGCAGGTATATTTGAGGAAAGCACACAAGATTTGGGGCTCAGCTTGTCCTCTTTGTTGCTCTCTGTCACCTGCTGTAATGAAAGATATTGGTCCTGAGTCAAAATCTGGCTTCAGGTATTAATGAGATGCATTGAAAGGGAGTGTAGGTCTGTGATTCACAGCTAAACACCTCTGCCTCAGGAGTGGCTGCATTTCATTTCAGGCATGGGGAAGCAGTGCCCAGCAGAACTCTGCCTTACAGTGCCAGCTGTACACTGCTGAGCCAAAAAATAGTGGCAAAACGAAAAATTATATTAAGGCCTTTAAAATTGTGCTAAACAGAATTTGACTGTAGTGCAAGAGACTCTCCTGAGGAAAAAGCCACCCACAATCCCTGTAAGACATCGTGTGTCTTATGAAACAGAGACCCAAAAAGGATTCAGTTTTCTTGTCTATCTGAGAGAGCCTCAAACTCTTTAAGTCATTGCCAGTGAACTCCTGGGAAACCATCTAAAGCCTCAAACTGCTTGTTTTCTTTCTTGCCCTAGCAGGATCTTTTAAGGGGTCAGGGCAGGAGTTTGGATTTAGCCCTGCTGAGTCAGATTTCTGCCTTTGATGCTGTCCATGTGTTGCATCCTCAGCAAGTTATTCCATGTCCCTATCTTCACTGCATCCTATTACAAGAACTACTGCCATGCAGAGCCCTGTGCAGCACCCTCAGGAGCCTCAGTGCTGGGGAGAAATAAGAAAAACTGCAGGAAAAACACCTTTAGGAGGACAAGATACTGGTTTCAGACACCTAGAGAGAGACAAGGGAGGGGTTTGAATGTACATAAATCAAGAAATAAAACTGAAGATGACTGATTTGAGAGGAAATGGGTATCTAGAAGGAAAGTCACCTCCCTACCCAGAGATGACTCTGCACATTTAGGAAGAAGATTTCTTGCTGTGAGGGAGCCTTAGGAATGGTCAGAGCATCTCTTGGCCCAAAACTTTCCACTACTGCAAACACTCTGATATTTACCTCCTGAGACTTCCATGCCAGACATTAAATTGCTCCTCTGCAGGGTCTGCTTAATTCCTGTCTCTGATGATTTTCACCCTGCAGGTAACCTGGAGCAGGCCAACGAAGAGCTGAGAGCAATAATTAAGAAAATCTGGAAGCGCACCAGTATGAAGCTGCTGGACCAGGTGGTGCCTCCTGCAGGTGGTGAGTGCAGGATCTTGTCCCTGTCTCTGAATATCTTTGGTTTTTTTTCCCTCACCTGTCCTGTCCTAGTGCACCTCATGATCATCAGGTGGAATCAGGGGGGACAGGCTTTCTTCTCAAAACTGCCAGTATTTAATCAGGCTGAGGTCTCTTCTATACTAACATGAATATGCTGCTCTTACTGCTGAGAAATCAGGGAAAGGAAAAAATGTGCATAAACGGGAGCTGGTGCATAGGCATCCAGTGTGGCATTCACTGCCTTTCCAGGTGGCCCCATGGGCACAAAGCAGCCCGTGGCAGTCAGGCAACAGCAGCAGCCAGGGTCCTGAGCCTTGCTCAGCCTGCTCTGAACTCAGTGGACCATGTCTTCTAAAATTTCCAGTGGGTTTGCAGAAAGGAGGAGAGCTACCTGGAGAAAAACATAGCGCACATTTTGGCTGGCTGACAGTTTTTGTTGTGTGAGAACACAGCTGTGACTGCATTTCAAGGGAGAGGTGATCTCCTCTGTTCGCTCACACCCATGTTAGGCACAAAGGGACAGAATTCCAGTGCAGAGAAGGGTCATGCCTGGGATGGATGATCAGTCAGAGGCTGTGAATAAGTCTTGCCCCAGGCTGTCACAAGACAGCAGCATGTGTTGACCCAGACTGGGAGGCTGCTGCTATAATGAGATCCTTTGTGATTAACCAACACCAGAGACTGCCCAGGTTAGATGTGCTCCTGCTGCAGGGGCTCTGTGCCAGCAGAGCCAGTCTGCCCCAATGCCACCTGCACCTCTGCTCCTGACTGCTCACAGCAAGCTCTGGCTGCAGAGCAACCCCTTCCTTCAGCTCTGCATCCTGATGCCATAAAAAGCAGAGATGAACTGAAGTGCCCAGTGTTTCTGCAATACATGAGCAAATACACCAATAAATCAGCTGCTTATTTAATTTATTTTTTCACTCCCCCCTTTGCAGATGATGAGGTGACCGTGGGGAAGTTCTTTCTTGATCCAGGAGTATTTCTGGAAGTTCAAAAAGCACAAAGAGCAGGGGCTGGTGGGGAAGCAAATACATCCATAAATCAGCAGCTTATTTAATTTATTTTTTCACCTCTCCCTTTGCAGATGATGAGGTGACCGTGGGGAAGTTCTACGCCACTTTCCTGATCCAGGAGTATTTCAGGAAGTTCAAGAAGCGCAAGGAGCAGGGGCTGGTGGGGAAGCCCTCCCAGCGCAATGCGCTCTCCTTACAGGTGACAAGCGGGCCCCGAGCGGACAGGGGTGGTACAGTAGAGACAGGTGGTCCCACCTCCCTCTCCAACCATTCTGGGGGTTGCAATGGGCTATCCCTACTGGAAAGGAGTTCGTAGACCCCTTGAATTATCACACCAATCCTTTTGGATAAATGCCTGTGTACCATGGGCTCATAATCCCTTAGCTCCAAAAGGCACAGGTGAGGCATAATCATAATTTATCAATCTGCCAGTAATATTTGAAATTTGGGATCCTTTGAACTGGTATGAAGTGTCCTACAGACATTTGCTTACTCACACATATATTTGACCCATTTTGAGTGCATGTTTCCAGGAGACAAAATCACTTAAAAAGCAAAAATCATACCTGGATGCCAAGGCCATCCAATGGACAGTAAGGACTGTAAGGACTGGGATTTGTTCCCCACTGTGGCACATGTTCACTCAGCAGAATACCAGGCTGTGTGACAGAAAGAGAAAATCCTGTTGAATGTATAAGCAGTGCTATTTGTGTCCCTCGAGGATACTTTGAGAAAAAAGGGTGGCTGTGGAGTTTCAGAAAGCTGCAAAGTGCTGTGATGTGGGCACAAACACAGAACAAGGCCTCAGCACACTCACAGATTACCACCCTGGATGGACTCTTTGGAACAGACTCCAGTCAGTGAGGGGTTTGAGGACTTAGCAGGTCCAAATGCCAGAAGCTTTGTTGTTAAATCCATACTTAAGCTGCTGATTAAAAAGAAGAGATTTTCTGAAGCACCAAAGTGCTGCACATGGTTCAGCTGGAACTGTGGCTGGTCTAGAGCTTCTGGTTGTGGATCTGAGAACCCAGAGCTGAAAGCACGCAGACCTGCTTAGTCAGGCCTGTGGATTTATGTCTATGTCCTGCTGTGATGAAGCCAAGGACGAGCAACAAACATTCCTTGGTTTGTATTGCCAAGAGTTTCTCCCTCCCTGAGGTGGAGATGCAAGAACAGGGTTTGCTGGTGTTTCTCCAGGAGCTGGGGGTGCTGTGCTGACTGAAGGGCCCCACAGTGTTGAGGAAGGAATGGCAGTGCTGCTGTCCCTCCTGTGCCCACTCGGAGATATGAAGCTCTACAGTTTGCTGTCTTGCAGGCTGGGCTGCGCACGCTGCACGACATCGGGCCCGAGATCCGACGAGCCATTTCTGGAGACCTGACCGCTGAGGAGGAGCTGGACAAGGCCATGAAGGAAGCTGTTTCTGCTGCCTCTGAAGATGACATCTTCCGGGTAGGTTCTGAACCAGTCTGAGAGCTGAGGCTGAGCTCAGAGTGCTTTGGAGGCAAGTCCAGGCATACAGGAACTCTGGTGGTGGTGGGATGGAGCTTCCTCTCATGGAGGGTCTGCTCCTCAGGTTTTACCTCTGGCAAAGAAGCTTTAAGGCAATGGTGAAGGAAAGGAGTTGGTTTGGATCCAGAGCTTTATTCTGGCCCACAGGCCTCTGAATCCAGCAACAGCTCCAACAGAACTCCCAACCGTGTGGTTGCTGTTCCTTTTAATCCCAGGGAGAGGGGAAGGGAAGGGATAGGAAACCACCAACCAGGTACAGAAGAGGAGGTCTCAAGGGACAAAGGACACCTGGATGGCCCAATCCCCCCCCACCCCTGCCCAGGGGTAGAGGGCATCCTTTGAATCTGCCAATCACTCGATGCCCTTCTGGAATTCAGGACTGACAGACAGTGCTGGGCAGGGGTCAAGGAGGGGAAAGGAGAGGTGATTGACACACCTGGGAGGGAATCTTCAGGGAGAGACCTGAGGTTCTGGGGTAAACCCTGAAATCACAATGCAACAACATTCTCTTTTGTTCATTCTGCAACTCAGCTGGGCCCTCCTTGTTTGGTAGATCTTACTAGAAAAGAGTGGTGGACCTAGGTCCTAAGTGAAAGGTCCTAGGGTCTTTGAACAGTTTTATCCCAATTCCTTCTCTCTTTCTCTCAAGGGAAGCTTCTCACTGGAAGATTCTCTCAGGAAACCTAAATTAAAGAACAGATCAGTGCAGCAGCCAGGCACACTTTAGTGTTTTGTTCACTCCTTTCAGTGGCACTGGTAGCATCCTTCCAAAAAGTACACAAAGACACAACAGAGCTCCTACAGAAGAAGGAAATTTTCTGAGCAACTTAGCTAAAACATTTCTTTCTTATTTCATTCCTGTTTCTTACAACTGTTTTCTTTGGTAACTTTTCCTCTCCTTTGGCATTGTCCTTCTTTCTTTACAGAAAGATGCTGTCAGTCCCTTTCATTACCCACCTAACAGTACATAACTGGCTCATTAAATTTCTCTTCCTTTCTTCCTCCGGGTACTTAATAGTTTCTGGTGCTCTTCTCAAATTCCCCCTCATACCTAAATGTTCCTTTGTAACTGCACTGGGAAAACCAGAGAGGTTCTTGCATCCATACCCTGTCCTGGACTCCCAGAACTGGTGGGAGGTGTGGAGGCACACACCTGCCAGCCCTCTGAAATCCCAGCCTGTGTGTAGCTGGTCTCTGTGACAGAGAAGTCCTCACACTGCTTTCTGGAAGAGAGAGCACCAGTGCCATCATGCTCACTTTGGTCCTCCTTTTTTTCCCTCAAGAACAGTCTAAGCAGGGAAACACCAGGGTCCTTGCACATCTCATTCACAAAGGAAAAATCCTTTTTGTTTCTCTGGCAGAGAGCTGGAGGCTTGTTTGGAAACCATGTGAGCTACTACCAAAGTGATGGCAGGAGTGGGTTCCCCCAGACATTCACTACCCAGAGACCTTTGCACATCAACAAGTCTGGCAACAACCACGGCGACACCGAGTCTCCATCTCACGAGAAGCTGGTGGACTCCACCTTCACTCCCAGCAGCTACTCATCCTCAGGCTCCAATGCCAACATCAACAACGCCAACAACACCGCCCTGTGTCGCTTCCCCAGCCCACCCAGCTTCCCCAGCACTGTCAGCACGGTGGAAGGCCATGGGACGCCCCTGTCACCCACCATATGTGTGCAGGAGGCTCCCTGGAAGCTCCCCTCCAAAAGGTGAGTGAGCAGAGAGGGAGCCAGGGGAGCAGGTGTTGGAAGGTGCATGCAAACACCAGAGCACTGCTGCTGAGCCAGAGTCACTCCCAGACATTGCCCAGCCTGCAGCCTGGATTGAGCCCTGTGGTTCTCCACATGTGCCAAAGCCCACAGATGTGCACCAATTGGCCACTGCAAAGCACCAGCACTCTTACTGACCAACACACTCTATTTATTTGGGATTTATCAGGAAGAAACCTTTGTAAGATCCAAAGGGAACCTTATTTATCCCTCCTTCACCACAGGGAGGTGTTTTATCAACTGGTAGGAGACTGCTCTTCATGTCCTAATAGCCCAATGGGGAGCTTTGTTGAAGTCAATGGGTTTTCATTTAGCAGGTCACCTTACAGAGGTCACCAAAGACATTCTGGGAAGAGGGAGGCAAGGTTTTCAGGAAAAAAGTGAAGAAAATCCCCTTCTCTGGAGACTTTTCAGGCTCTCTACACACAGATGACTAACACAAAAGGAATATAATTTTTCTCAGTGGGGGATTTCTTTTAATACTTTCAGAAACAGCAGGAAGGAGATGGAATTTTTTTTCAGTGCAGAGAGTGAACAGTGTGAAAAGGTGGCCAAATGCTGCTCCCAGAAAGGACAGAATAGGACAATGAGGCAGAGGAGCTTCAGTGGGTGCAGAATTGCCCAAGTGAAGAGTCCTGTGGTTTTTGCATTTCATGCCTTCCTGAGGGAGGCCACGGGGAGTTCCCTCTGCCCTCCTCCCTGCTGAACTCGTGCTGGTGTGACACTGCTAACAGGGTGTTCTTTTCTCTCCTTGCTCCCCTGGGCACGTTCCCTGCATTAGGACACATTACTACGAGACACTGGCACGGTACGTGTTCTCCTTACCCCTCCCATGCTGCCTGGCTGTAAGACCCACTGTCTTCATCTGTTCAAACTCCAAATTCCCACTAATGCTGAATGTGACCTCTCCTTTTTGGTGTCAGTAGGGCTGGAATAGAGATACTGAGCACCATGACAGCTCCAGAAAATACTCCCCACTTGGGGCAAGTCAATGTTCTGGCTATTTTCTAGATTTGGGGGTTTTCAGAGATTCTAGCTGGGCTCAAACATCTACACATTCTCTGATCACAGCATAGTGAAGTACACCCTGGCATGTACATGCAAAATTCTGTATGGTTTTGGCTAAACACAGACAGTTGAACAGGAGGAGATGCCAGGTACTGATTGTGTTCCACTCTGCACCTCAGCAGTTTTACTTGCCTCCCATTTCAGAGGAGGGTCCCTGCAGCACTGTCCTACAGGCTTTTTCACACAATGCATACCCACATTTCTCCCAGTGGTTTTTGCTTTAACCACATGACAAGATAATGTTGCCCCTCCAGAACCTAAAAGATGAAAAAAAAAAAAAAAAAAATGCCACCCTGCTCTATTCTGCAAATGGTAGTAAGAAACTGAAATAATTTCCACTACCTCCATGCCCATACCTCAAAGATTCAAGCTACCTCCAGATTTTATTTTACTCCTCAGAAAAAGCAAAGTCCAAATGAAGTGAAATATATGTGCCAAAATGTGAAACAGGGGGACAGAGAGGAGGCAAGCAGGGAATTAAGGGCTGGCACACCTGAGGCTTTGGACAGATCCTGCTGAATTCAGTAGAAGCACTCTGCAGTTAAAAAAGGGACAAAAGGTGGAAAAGCCAGCAAGGATGAGAACATGACCAGGAGGCAGAGGGCAGAGCTGGTGCAGACTGAGGGATTTGGGAAGCAAAGGCCACACATGATAGAGATGAGAAGGTTACTGTGAGTGTCCAGGAGGCTTCTCTGAAATCCATAACCAAGGCTTTTCCAACAAGGCAAAAGAGAGCCCATCCCAGATTTTACTGTGAGTTCAGTGAGGTGTAGCACTGGAAATGATCAGTGTGATGTGCACATTCACAGAGTGCAGGTAGTCACAAAGGACAAAATGCATTTACAGTTTAAGAAAGAGGACACAGACAAAGATTGTTGCCTTGTATTTGTGAACTCTGCAGCTCTGTTCAGTCATTGATTTTCCTATGAAGGCTCTTCAGCATTATAATAAACTGGGACAGATGGAGCCTGTCATTCTTGTCTTTGTAACAGGTTGTTTTTACCATCTCCATATCTTGACTTGTCTTTTTTGCTCATTAGCTCCAGTTCCAGAGACAGCCAGCTGGCAATTGTTTGCCAAGAGGAAGTGTCTCAGGATGAGACTTATGATGAAAATTTGAATGAAGACATTGAGTACTGTAGTGAACCAAGTCTGCTCTCTACCGAAATGTGAGCTTTGCAGCTTTAGTCAAGGTGTTTGGGTGGTTCTTTAATTAAGGGGGAGAGGTGGGAAGAGGTGACATTTTTCTACAGAAATTTCTATTTATGGAAGAAGGTCAGAAAATTTTAGAGAACTCAAATATGAGAACATAATTCCAGTTCAGCCCTTGAAGTAGAATTAAGGTTTTTTTTCACCTAGGATTTTCTTTCTCTGTATGAGATATCTGCAGGGCTGCCCCCCACATTCAATTCTCCCTCCTGATGTTCCCAGAGCTCATTTTTAGAGTTCTCTGTCTCGTGGTCTCTTGTTACTTCTCCTGGACCAGTAATAGTTTGAAGCCAGCTTGCTCTTGCATCCCTTTGCTAGCATGACCTCCTTGACTTTCTTGCTGGAAAAGGGGCTTTTTCTGCCCAATATCATCATTCCTTTTCTAAATCCCCCTACTCTCCTCCCCAGGCTTGCATACCAAGATGATGAAAACAGACAACTCACTCCACCAGGGCACAGCAAAGGAGAGGACACCCGGCCCTCTCCCAAGAAGGGGTTTCTGTGCTCCTCAGCTCTAGGTAAGCTCCCTGCAGGGCTGGGCTGGGTTCCTCCACCTTGATGGAGTTCCCACATGTCCCTGAAGGAGTCCCAGCCTGGGTGGGCACAGGTGTTGCTGTTTGCAGCCCATGAGAGCAGAATCCCAGGGCGTGCAGACAATGCTGGTCAGGCACATGGCTCTGCCGGCTTCACAGATGAACCTGTGGCTGTTTGGACAGTCCCTGGGATCTGTTTGATCAACCTGCCTGTGAATTAGGACAGTTTATTTGAGAGCTGTAGGCTCTCCAAACAATCACCAGGGAGTCACTGAACAGGTGAGCCTTGAGCCTACAGCGTTCTGCTCTGTGTGTATTCAGCAAGGAGAAATGAGAGATTGTCTCCTTTGGCTGCTGCCAGGAGCACACTGAATGTCAGATTAAGTTAATACAACATGCATTTGCCTTCTGCTCTAATTGTACCTGGAGATTTTCAAGTGTTTCACTGGGAGATGAAACCCATGAATCACAAGGTTTTATGAAGGTATCAAGAGTCTGTGACAAAAGGAACTCTTGGGTATAGCATTTTTCAGCCTTTTTCTGAGTATTGGTGTGGTGAAAAAGGGCATTGAAGGGAGAAACTAAAAAGAATGGTGTGTATAAAATACATTTTTACAGAATAACAGTGACAGACTAGGTAGTGTCATGTTTAAAGTGAGACTACTGAGTCTTCACTGAAATCCCTCAGGATGCTTCACTGTTCTAGCAACATTTCCTTTATTTCAAATCTTAAAATATTAGAAAATTACAACTTCTATATCTATCTGTAAGGCAGTCAGCCCTTGATACAATGCTTCACTAACGGCATTCCTGTGAATATATATATATAAAATACATTCATTATATATATAATACTGAATCATATATATTATATAATATATATATATAATTCATAATATATATATAATACATATAGTTGGGGTTTTTTTCTCAAGAAAGAGGAAATACTTTTAACCTGCATTGTAACATTCATTCTCTGGGTTATAACATATTTTCTCCAACCCTGAGAGGGCTTTTTCTCAGCAATCCAATATTATAGATACTTACTATTTTCAGAATTCTAATTTTCTTTCCTTCTTTAGAAAAATGCCAACAAAATGAAGAAGACTACAAACTATTTTAATGTGCCATGTATTGAATCTTCAATACTGGATTTATTTGCCATTTTTCAGTAGTAAAGCACTTGATCTTAAACATACTTTTCATTAGTTTTAAATTCCTCATTGGGAGTACCTTTCTCATATTTAGAGAAGTAAAGTTTAATTATATTAAATATATAAAAAATATATAAAACTTTAATTATATTATATATAAGTAAAGTTTTTATAGTGAGTGAATAACTGTGACTGTTTCAGCAGCTCCCTCTAAACTGTTTTTTTCTCTCTTCCCTTCCTTCCAAATTCCAAAAAAGCTTCATTTCTGTCTAAGTCACCTTGCATTCACCAGCAAATTCCCCACTGATGGATTCAGTTGCACTCAACCTTGCTATAGACACAGTCTGACAAAGTGTGGTGTGTCTGGCAGCCAAAGGACACAGATCACATGCAAGCAGGGTGCCAGTGTCACCTGAGCAGCACAATGTCCCTGCCTGCCCAGCACCAGAGGCTCAGCTTCACATCCTGCTGAGGGCTCTGCCTCAGCCACACAGGTCTGAGAGCACTGCACTGCTTGGGAGGGAGATCAGCTGCATGTGTTTTAAAGGAGAAAAGTGTTCAGAAAAAAAAGTGTTCGGAATCTACCTTGCAGCAATCCCACCTCGCAGCAATCCTCCCTTGCAGCTTGCTTGGAAGGTGGAGTTGATTGTTTTGTGATGCCTGAGTGCTTTCTGTAAATACATTTGCTTTGGAAAGGGCTCAGTGTTGAGGGGAAGAGCCTGAAGTATGTGTTTGCTGTGTGTCCAGTGGGACTGCACTAAAAGAAACTGAAAACAGATTTCCTGTAATGTGCAATGAGTGATGGACACCCTGTGTGTGTTGCTGTTTCAGGTCGAAGAGCATCTTTTCACTTAGAGTGTTTGAAAAGACAGAAAAACCAGGGTGTGGATGTCTCACAGAAGACAGTCCTGCCTTTGCATCTGGTCCATCATCAGGTGAGTGTTAATAATTAGACACAGCCCCTGCCATCTGCAGTGCCCCCCAGAGCATCCCAACCCACTGATTAAAAACCATTTGGGATAGATTCTCACCCACACCAAAGGCAGAGGTTTTAGCAATCAGGATTTTTATCATTCCCAGAATGCTACAGGAATATGTGCATTGGAGTCAGCCACAGTTATCCTTGTATGATGCTCATGAATGAATACAATTCTAGCAAAAAGATAAAAATAACTACCCAAATTGCATGCTGCAGTGCAATTACCCTGGCTTTGATTGCAGTATGCACATGAATAAAGTATGAACAGTCTAATATTAATTAAAGGTAACCAGTAAGTGTAATTATCCATTTTAAAACACAAACTGATTACATGTCATCAATCAGCTTCTCAAGCCCTTTGTAACTCTGTTCAGCAGCCTGGCAAATGCTGCCTAAACACTACCTGGGTGATCAGGCAGCTGTCAGGCTCCAAAGGAGAGCTGTGTCTTCTGGTTTGATTATGCCTCTTTTTGTCACCCATAAAAGAAACAGGTGCAGATGGCAGTGCCAGCCTTGCAGGTGGGGCATCCTGCTCTGTGCAGTCCCCCCAGGCAGGGTAGAATGGCCCTGCTGCTTCTTGAGGCTGCCACAAGGGCAGAAAATGCCACACAGCAAGAACAGGAGGAGTGAGAAGTCAGAGGAGTGAGAGAGGGGTGGGCTTGAGGCTCCCTGGCTTTCCTCACCTCCACTTTCAGAGAGTTATCCTTTAATTCTTGAGCTCCAAAAGCAGTGGTCTGCAGAGAGTTACAGCTTTGGCAGGGACAATCAGAAAACGAGCTGGAGCAGGGAGGGTTGGTCAGGAAACAGATTCCCACACTCACCACAGCATCAACAGCCCTCCTGAGACTTCCTGCCTTCCCATGGCAGGCCAGGCAGAGGGAACACAGAGAACACAGCCTCTCAGCATTCCCAACACACACAGCTGGCAGAATCACCTCCCCCCAAACCTCTTCACCCTTCCCCATCCCACCATGCAGCCCAAAACCTGGAGGGATGGGGCTCTGCCCACACAGGTGTCACTCAGCCAGGCTGAAGGGCTACCCTGAAAGAGGCATCTAGCTGCCAGCTGACAACACTCAGCAATGATCCTGTTTATAAAATGTTAACCAACAACAGGGCCTAAAATAATCCCACAGAATGGAAAGGTTGCTGTAAAGGCTTGAAGAGGTGTTCTCAGGGAATACCTGTACATCATGATATGTAAATGTGTTCAGCTGAAACTCAAAGTAATCCCACACAGCTTCCTTCAGCTTCCTGATAAAACATTTTGTGTAAGTTTCTGCCAACAAGCTGGAAAATTGGTTCTGTTGTCCTGTCTGACAGATCCAGGTCTCTCCTTGAAGTCCTGGCAGTTTAAGGGATGTGCTGAGGCCATCATAGCCAGCAGGGTATGACTTATTCAGAAGTTTTAAGGGCTTTCTAGCTCACTGAAATTTGATAGGAGTCTGACATCTAATTACTGAGAAAACATCAGTGAACTTGCAGGTGACTAAGAATTAATTCTTTTTTTCAGAATGATTTTTTTTTCCTGACACTGAAGTCACCAGCACAAAATAATTATCAGTTCCCAGGGATTTCAGTGGCAGATGGACTGAGCTTCACTGAACATTAGATAGCTTTAAGTGAGCTGTCTAATTTAAATTAGTCAGTTCAGCCCTACTGTGGTCAGTGGAGGGAAGGAGCATCACCAAAGGGCAAGTTTAAGTCTTGTGTAAGTCATGTCTTTGAGGCAGTGTTTTCAGGCAGGCATGAAGAGCAGGGAGGCTTTCCAGTGCCTTTCTGCCCAGTTAGCTTAGACTGAACACAGAGCCTTGCCCCAGCCTGAACACAACACAGTCACACCCTTTTGTAGTTTCCATGCTTTTATTTCATTGCTCAGCCATGAGCTCTGTGAGATGAGTTCATGACTCTGACAGTCTTGCTTACAGAACAAGGAAGCAGACACCATCAATAAGGCATCAGATCAGCCCTGTGCACCAAGAGGAATTCATTTTAAGAGGAGGCTGAATGACTCAGAGGTTGTGTGTATGATTACAGGAAGGACTGGATGGCTGAAAGTATAATCATCAGATATTGATCCTCCCACCAACAGCAGATGCCTTAAAATCCAGTGGTGGATTTCAAGTTATTGCCAACTGCACACACTCTAAAATTCATATCTGGTATCTCTTCAGTAGACACTAAAAACAGCAACTGGCAGTAAAATCCTGTGCTGTGTGTGGTGTCAGTGGTGGGAAAATGATTTGCTGTCTCCCCCACTGGACAAGAGGTGGTGTTTCTGACAGAACCATGGGGAATGGGGCTGCATCCTCCTGGCAGTGCCATGGGAATGGGGCTGCATCCTCCAGGCAGTGCCGTGGGAATGGGGCTGCATCCTCCAGGCAGTGCCATGGGAATGGGGCTGCATCCTCCAGGCAGTGCCATGGTTCCCAGGCTAAAGAACTGCGGTTCTGAAAATTTCCAATCCAGTCCTTGGCACTAGCACAGGGCACACCATGTAAAGGAAAGCTTGCACAATGAGTTTGCAGCACACATCCAAACCCTTGAAGGAGCTGGCAGCTGTGTTCACAAGCCTCGAGACTCTCCAGGCCTTTCTCGGATGGTTTCTCCAGCACCTCCTTGTGTAGCCACATTTCTCTTCACAGAGAAAATCTGAACCTCTGAGAAAGGAAAAACTATTCTTATCATTTGCTGTGCCTGTGTTGTGCCAAAGTAGAATGCAATATGGAGATTGTTTACCCAGAGTGATGGGGTTTTGTTTCCGTGGCCTGTCAGGGCCAAGTGTGTGTATGTGTCAGGACGGTTGGGTGACAGTCACGAGATGAGGGCAGTGTGTGCAGAGTTGAGTGCTTGGCAGATTCAGTTTAGATGTAATGTAATAGAGTGCAATGCAATACAGGATAACACAGTATAATAAAGTAATTAATTAGTGGAGATGGAGTCAAATGCATCATTCTCTCCCCCTCGTCGGGGGTGAAAATATCCACTGTATCCTTGTTCCAGCGCCGCAATCCCTCGCTCACGCTGTCCCTGTGTGTCCGCAGGCGCTGGCAGTGGCCGGCCTGAGTCCCCTGCTGCAGCGAAGCCATTCCCCCACCGCGTTCTCTCGGCTGTGCGCGACACCCCCGGCCACACCCTGCAACCGGGGCTGGCCGCCGCAGAGCATCCCCACGCTGCGCCTCGACGGGGCGGACTCCTCGGAGAAGCTCAACAGCAGCTTGCCGTCCGTGCACTGCGGCTCCCGGTACCCCGAGAGCGGCGGCAGCCCCAGGAGAGCCCGGCCCGTGTCCCTGACCGTGCCCAGCCCCAGCGCGGGGAGCAGCCGGCAGTTCCACGGCAGCGCCAGCAGCCTGGTGGAAGCGGTAAGAGCGCACGGGCACCGAGGGTGCTGGGGCACGGCCAGCTGGGAACGTGGCCCTGGAAGAGCAGGGCAGCAGGAGTAGGAGAGCCCTTCTCCCAGGTTTAGAAGCATGAATGGGAGGAGGAAACACGGCAGTGAAGAGGGTTGCGTTGGAGGTGTGGTGGTGGTGGCGCTGCAGGGTACTAACACGTGTCTTTGTGTTCTGGTTCCCCACCTGCTTTTGAAGGTCTTGATTTCGGAAGGACTGGTGCAGTTTGCTCAAGATCCAAAGTTCATTGAGGTCACAACCCAGGAGCTCGCAGACGCCTGCGACATGACGATAGAAGAGATGGAAAATGCAGCAGACAACATTCTCAATGGTAACAGCAAGCAGAGCCCCAATGGCAACCTCTTGCCTTTTGCTAACTGCAGGGACCCAGGGCAGGACAGTGCAGGAGAGGAAGAGGAAGAGGTGCAGAACCCGGATTGTAGGATAAGTCAGGAGGAGCTCAAGGACAGCAGGATTTATATCAGCAGCCTGTAGTTGCCAGGGCTGGAAGCGATGCTGGTTTTTTATTTGTTTCAATGTTCCTAATGGGTTTGTTTCAGAAGTGCCTCACTGTTCTCGTGACCTGGAGTAACCGGAACAGCGTTCTTCATTCATTTCTGTTGGGACGAGTCGCAGAGTTGGGTGGTGTAAGAAAGCTTTTCAGGAGCGGATTTAACCCCAGCACGTGTCCATGAGGGAAGAGTGAGGAGGAGGAGGAGAAGAAGAGGAGGAGAGCCAGCTCCCTCTTTTTTTCAGTCCCTGCACAAGGAACGACAGCTGCCTCCGGAGCACGAAGGGGAACCTCAGCTTCCTGTGGATCGCCCTAGCCAAAAGGACCCTGCGCCAAACGGGTGTCTTTCAACCTTGCTTGTAAAAATCATTTTGCACATGTTCTGTATGAGCCTCACCGTCTCCATAAAGCCAAGGCCCTTTGATTCGGAAGGAGAGGAAGACTTCTGCTGTGGATTCCCACACGGCCACGGGGAGGAGGAAGCAGGAGAAGCCCGAGGCGCGGCCCAGCCCTGCCGAGACTCCGGCAGCGGCCCCTGCCGGCCAATCAGAGCTCGGGCGGTCACTCGCCAGCCAATCCGAGTTTAGGCGGTTTTCTGCTGGCCAATCAGAGCTAGCGCGCCAACTGTGCCAGCCAATGGGAGAGCAGGCATGGCGGCGGGGCTGAGAGGCCGCCAGGCCTGTGCAGAGTTCTTCTTGTTTCGCAGTTTGGTATTTTCTTGAAAGCATGTTGCAGTTTTTATTTTGACTATTTTATTATTATTATTATTATTTTGAGGGAGAAGGGAGTGTTTACAGCGTTTTGTAATCACCTACCTTTTTTGTTTTGGTTTATTTTCACCTTTGCAGATGTTAAATTGGTTTGATCATGTTGT
Source organism: Ammospiza caudacuta (assembly GCF_027887145.1). NCBI lineage: Eukaryota > Metazoa > Chordata > Aves > Passeriformes > Passerellidae > Ammospiza > Ammospiza caudacuta. The sequence goes on along the minus strand of NC_080597.1, from coordinate 5,090,508 downwards.
ATTATTATTTAAACTGGGGTAGGGGTGGTTTCTCCATTGGAATTTGGTAGAAGTATAATGATAGATGAGTTTTGCCAACCATTATGTACACCGAGGATTTGTAATTTTATTTACTAGCAACTGAAACCTTTTGTTGTTGTTGTTTTATAATTTAAAGATAGTAGGCAATGCACTTGATATAGTCTTGCACATTTGAGTGATTGATTTGGGTTCTTTTTAGTGCTAAGTGTATCTGTGAGTGTGGGAGCAATGGGAGCGAGCGTGAGTGCATGTGTGAGTGTGCGTGTGTGTACGAGCAGTTCTCCACGTCCTGGTTTGAGCTGCAGGAGATCTGTATCTGGGGCCATTCGAATGCAAAAACAAACCACTGTCTCTGCTTTCGAAAAGGGAATCAGTAACTTTGCATTTTCTGTTCCACAAGATATGCAAAAACAATGCAATAATATTAATTTTAAAAATAAAATTGTAAGTTGTGTCGGCATTAAAACTGTATAGAAAAAGAAAAAATTTACGGGGGTGGGGGGGGAAACAAAAAAAAGAAAAACAAACCAGAAGACGTTACGCTTCGATATATTCCGTGTGATGTTTTATTGCATTGATAATGTTTCTGTTGAAGAAACCGTTATACTTGAATTCAGGTCAGTTTCAGTATTTTTCAAATATTTTTTTAAAATGAATTGCAATTGTGCCAAGCAAAGATAATGAATTGAATTAAGTTTGTTTAAAAAAAAAAGAAAAAAAATAATCACTTCTTGTATATTTTGCTGCATGTCAAGTGAGTCATTTCGTATTTGGAATGTGCCAAGCTTTACCTTTGAACTTTTAAGTGCTTTTTTACGTGTGGTTGGGGAAAGGGTACTACTTTTTTTTTTTTTTCCTTTTTTAATTTGTACGATGAACAAAGTGTACCTGGTGTAAGTAACTATTCTGCAATCCACTGACAGGTTGAACGTTACTGATTTTGCATATCTTGTGTTCATTTTCCTTCTTCCTCACTCCCTTTTAACGTGCACGATGACTTTATCGGTAGAGAATCTTTCTTCCCAAGACTGGGACATTTTATTTAGGCTTTGTTTTCTTTCCTTTCGCTCAGTTCCTCTAAAGGTCTCGTCCCACTCAAGGGTGACAAGACCCCCAAAGCCCATTTGGCAGATCCATCCTACACGTTCAGCTGACACCAGCAATTTAAGGAGCGGGGCAGAAAAAATCTGGCTTCAAAATTATTTTATTAAATAGCTGAATCCTGATCAGTTTTAGCAGGATCCTGGGATAAGAAATGCAAGAATCAGGACAGTTGGCAAAGTAAAGTTACCTAACCCTGGTCTGGGCTGAAAGCAGAGGGAGAGGGAGAGAGCTGTGGATCTTTATTAGGAGAATTGCTGCAGGCTGGTCAAGATGCAGGTGATGTGCCAAGTGACTTTTTGGTGTTCCTATGCATGGTCTCAATCCTCTTCACAGACTTTAATGGAGGGTATTAAGTCACAAAACATCTGGCAGCACAGCATGTCCCAGCCACAACTCCTGACTGGTAGGTGTGAAACTCTCACACTGACAGCCCTAACCCTGAGAGAGGCTGAAAAAACAGGCAGGTATTGTTAGATTTTATGCAACTGTTTTTTGTCTAGACTACTGCTGGGTTTTTTTCCCTCCTCAGGATGATTCACAAACTTGCAGATCAGTTCTGAGGTATGATCTGACTCAGAGCTAAACTTTGATTCAAATCTTGAGCTTCTGCAGATGTCCAAGAACACCCTTCACTGCATACATTGATTACATTATTTTTGTGACGCTCTTGTTTTTCTTCTCAGTTCTCTGGGGCATAAAGGAGAAATAGCAGAAAGGGTATTTTCATCTGTACTGTTTGAACTGGCCAGTATCAGCTCAAGATACCTTGGAAAAACCAAATATTAGAGAAATATGAATCCATTTGTACAAGCATCTGTCATCAAAATCATAATTCAAGGCTTCCCTGGAGAAAGTGACCAGCTGGTGTGGGTCAGTCTCATCCTTTCATCCCTGGTGCTGTACAGAGATGGGCACAGATGTGTCTCCCTGTGAGTTTGCTGCTGCTGCTGATGTGCTCCAAAGGGACTTGAAAGGGAAGAATGTCCGTGCCTGGCTGTTCCTGAAAATGCAGTGTAAGGGCTCCCTAACTTATTTTCTTTCACTGACCCTCCCAATGGAAGACAGGGGTTCTTCACTCCTGAAGAGCAGTGCTTACCTAAATTAGTGGTGACAAGGAACATTTTGGATGCTTGACAGCCCATCTTTTAGAATTTTTCTTGATGGGAAGGACAATGACAGGAAAGACTATGCCCCAGGCAGTGAAAGATGTTGCTCCCTCCGGGGTCAGAGCCTATGGCCAGGAAAACCCTGCTCTCTCCTGGAACACCCTGTAGGGGCTGCAGAGTGGGAAATGTATGGCTAGCAGAGAATGCAAATGACTTCTGCAGTTTGAGGGTAGGTGTTAAATTTAGTAATTGCTGGTGCCAGCTGTGCAAACTCCTCTTTCTGGGGAGGGTGGCTTTTTTTTCTAATTTTTTTCATTTGAGGTACTTCCAAATGTGCACATTGTGACAGGCCTGAGCAAAGAGCTGCTGCCTCCTGTGAGCAAGGCAGAGTCTGGGGGACAGTGGGAAGGAGGGGCAGGTTCAGCTCCTGGAGTGTTTCCCTGTGTCTGGGAGTGGATGGTGGGTACAATCCCTGTGCTGTGGATGGAAGCTCTGAAGGAACCGATGGCTGAGAAGTGGCGTGGAAGGAAAGAATGGGGAAACTGATCTGCTGTTTGCCTCTGAGCATCTCTGACTCGCGAGAGGACACTGCAGACTAAAGACATTTCTCATAAAACAACAAACCTCCTCCCTGTATCACTCCTGCTCATTAGTCCAGACAGTACTGGGTCAGCCACATCGGGTGCATTTCTTTTTTTCTTCCCTATTTCTGTGTGGCTGACATGATGGGAAAGCAAGTGGAACTCATGATCCAGAGCTGGAGTTTCGTTGTCCACAGACCTTTTGTGCATCATCTGCCTCTTCAGCTGGACATGTGGACGATGATGGTGTGTAGATGCTGCTGCTACTGCAGGGGTCCCGCCTGTTTTCTTGCCCTGCCCACCCCACCCCAGCACGGAGGGACAGCCAGAGAGGCGCCATGTACAGAACCGCATCTATTTCTGCTTTGTTTTCTGACTCACAACCCTGCCCCAGTGACTACGACGACAACAACAACACAAAAAAAAAAAAAAAAGGGCAAATGCATTTTTTACATTTCTTGATAATTTCCAAAGCAATGTATCATTGCTTTCTTTAGACTGACGCCAATATAACAGTTGTATGGGTCTCAGCCAGGCTCCTGTGTCTTTTCTGCCTGAGTTTCAGATTGCTGTATGAAATGTATGCGCGTTTGCACACAGACACAACCGGACGAGGTGGCAGCACCCCGAGCCCGTGGGGTTGGTCACCTGTGTCACAGGTGGAGTTGGAGGCCTTGCTTTGTGTGAATAGATGAGAAACCCCAACCCACTGGTCCAGGGAGCTGAAGTGAAGCAGCCCTACTGCAACAGAACTGAGATACATCCATGGTCCTGCTGTGACTGTCCCCACAGCAGGGGCACTGGGGGGAGAGCAACGCTGAATGGGGAATTTGGAGCACAACAATATTGAAGCAGAATCCAGTCAGGGGTTTCTGGTAGCAGTGAGATTTTGCCAGTTCTCATAATGAAAACTGTAGTCCACATAAAGAAAACATTCCAGGCCTTTAGAAGCCTTGATTCCCATCTTGCTAACATGAGGGCATTAGAGGCCAAGGAGGTTGTATTGATGCAAAGGATGTGGAAAATAGAATTGGGCCCTGAAAAATTTAATTGCATCTTTCTCCCATTTATTTTCTTCTTCAAAGGAGTCTAAGAAATACAATCCTCAATAGCTGCACAGGGTTTCTTTTTTTCTTCTGTTGAATGTTGTGAAACTTTTAAAGTTTTACTCTGGGTGAGCAAGCCCAGGGATGCAGAAAGTTTCCAATGGTATCTCAGTCCGTGGAGCTTTTATCTCTGTTCCTGCTTTGTTTCTGGAAAGCTGAAACCACTCTGGCCTTGCTGCTACAGCTCCCTGAGGTTGGGTGGGTGAGGGCAGAAGCACAGCAGGAGATATGTCCTGTTTGAAGACAGATTGGGCTCCAATTGCTTTCAGAAAACTCAGTAGCATGACACTGGAATGGAAAAAAAGCCCTCTTCTGATATAAACTTTAGTGTTCTAGTTAAATTCTCCATTCTTCTCTTCCCCCTTATGGGGAACTTAACACTTGAGCATAAAAACCAGGCCTTCTTTAGGGGCACAGGGCTCGACTCAGTTGCCTAAACGTGGGTGTTCACTGTCATTTGAGATATCCTACAGAATCCTCTGTCACAGCTGGTGGGGAGAGGCACAGCTCTGGCCCAGGCAGGGCTGGTGTCACAGAGCCCCAGAGGATGCAGAGATCTCAGGTGGCAGGAGACAATGAGGCAACTCAATCAAGACCCTTTCTAAAGGGCTAATTGAGAGGAGCAGCACCAATTACTGATGTAATGAGGGAATCTTCATTAGCATTACCAAGGGCTTAGTTAGGCAGGATCAGGAGCTTGTCTCCACACTCCCGTGCTGTTGTTTTTCTACCCCATGTCAGGCACTCTGCCTCCACTCCTGCGGCCTGAGGTTGGCAGAGCTCTGCCTGGTCCTTGCCCTAGGCCAGGATTAGAGGCTGCATCCCAGGCCCAGGGGAGCTGGGACGGGCCCAGGCAAGAGCAGGCGTCACTCCACTCAAACACAGATCTTTCTGCCAGCGTTCCAATAGCCCCTTTCCAAAGCTTTTTCCTATTTGAGACAGAACCACAAACTCAGACACCATTTGCTGGCATCATCATTCAGGTGATTAAATACCTGTGTTTTTCTGTTAGTTCTTTCCCAATTAGGCTGAAATGCTTTCAGTATTTTAAGCATCCTAAGTCAGTCTGTTCCCATCTCAAGCACCTAGGTAGACTGGCAGCCAATACTATCTAAGCATCATCAACTTTATGATTGCTCATAGAAATTATTGTTTCAAGCTTATTTAGTCTTAACAGTTTGAATGTGGGAAGATTTTGGAGGAGGAGGAGTGACATTGTAAATATCTCTGACAAACATTGCTGCATCACACACAAAAAAAAAGGGGAGATACTTATAAAACTGCCTTAAAAATCAATTCTGAATGATGAATCTCCCTCCAAACAATTGCCGCTTGATAGAGCAAGGGATGAGTCACTTTGGGTGAATTCTGGCAAGAAGTGGTTGGAATCTAGTCCGGTTTCAGGAGTAAAGTGTAATTTAGGAGCTGATCTCTCACTCAGTCTGAATTCACATCAGCACCAAGGACTGAGCACTGCAGGATCCAAAGGGTTTAAGGTCTGGGGGGTACTGTCTGTGCATGGTTTGGGTCTGGCCCAGCAGGTACTGCATACCAGTGTCTCCCAGTGACTTCAGGGAAGATGGGGTTCCTCAGCACCTCTTCAGTTCAGGCCCTGGAGCACCATTTCCTGCTCTGATCATCAGCTATAAATGTTGATAAATATAAGTGTTTTGCCTTCATTTGAATTGCCCAGAGCTGTAAAATGACCTCTCTCAAGTATAAATCAGTCCAGATATAAACCTCCTCTCCTACTCTTCCCTACGCTCCCTGCCCACCTTCCCAGCCCTCCCTTGCACCTCCACCCAAGCCCTTCCCTGTCTCAATTCTTTACCTCCTTCCACACTTTTATATCTAGTTTTCATGAACCCACAGAAATGCTTTTGTAAATACTGCTGTACAGTTTGTAACCGTCATGTAAGCCTGTCATCAGTGCCAGAGTCCGTCTTGCCCTCTCGCACGTTTTAAAATCAACAGAGGAAAGTTAGAGTGAATGGCCCTCAGTGAGCTATAGGGTCATCTCTGTGTGGGACAAATGTATATTCCTGTAAGATTGCATTTTTACCTAAGGAATGATGTTATTTTAAAATTGCTAATAAATTTCTAAACAATGTCCAGATTTGTTCAATATTGTAAATGGTATCAAAACTCCTTTGACATTGCTCCCTCCTACCAGCAGTGGCTGAAAATTAAAGACAGCTTCCTGCAGCCCCTTATTTCCCACTGGTGGCCCTGCTGCCTTTCAGGGACTCTTGTCCCTGTCTAAGGGGCTGCAGAATGGTCTGGACAGCCACAGCCTGCCCCACTAAACAGCAGCTTAGGAAATCCAGCCGCTGTCTGTGCTGCTGTCACCACAGAAATTCTGCCGTGTCACGATGTCCAACGCGTGTGACTCATGTGCAACCACACGCTTAACATTTTCCCTACTGGATTCCTTCTTACCAAGCACATGCAACAGAAAATTAATGCCCTCAGCTTAAATACAGTGTAATTAGTATATACATAAGCCATGAAGCTAATGGGATGATAACAAGTAACGTTCCACACATTTGCTTGTCGATTGAGCAAATTTGTTCTACCACGGTTATCAGGAAATTACACCGCAATGCCAGCTGAGCACTGTGTTTGTGTTGCAGCATTATAAATCACAGCGTGCTCAGCCCAAGTACATCAGTCTAAGATTCAGTAAAATAATGCCTAAAGAAAAAAGATTTTTATTTTTCAGTTACACGTGTATATATAAATATTTTTCCCTGATTTGCACACAGCTGTCAGAACTGCAGGCTCTGCTGTTACTATTAAATTGTGGTGGTACAAAACGTTAAAAACCCAGGGGATGATGAAAACCTGTAGGTGTTATCAGTGAGGGCAGAAGGCTCACCAACAGAAACCTCATTATCTGCAGGCTCAGACTGGACATCAGTTAGACATCTGCCACCACAAAACCATAGGAAACCACCGTGCTCACGGCTGTTGGTCAAAGCTCAGCAAAGGACTCAGCATTGCTAGAAAGCTCCCTGAGCTGGCAGCTCAGCTGAGTTATAGCTCTGTGTGAGACCATTAGGTGAAATCCATGGTAGAGAGCAGGGGAAAGTGGCTGTGGGCAGCTGCAGTGTGAAAAAAATGTGAAACCTGGAGTGAAACCTGAGAGACAGCTGAAACGGGGTTTGCAGAGTCCCCTGTGAAGTGGATGCATTTAGAGCAGCCCCACAGCTGGAAAGGTAGAGCATACACCTACAATGCTTTTTGTTCGGCAGCTGCAGAGCGCTGCTGATGTCAGTACTTAAAGCTCAGGGAATTTACCCGAAGCCAGAGAGGAGCACTGGGAGTTCCAACTCAACACGAGGGAGAACTTCTTTACATCCAGGGTGGCAGAGCCCTGGGACAGCTGCCCAGGGAGGCCGGGCAGTCTCCCTCTCCGGAGACATCCCGAACCCGCTCCAGGTGACTCTGCCTTGGCAGGGGTGTTGGCATGGATGATCTCCAGCGGTCCCTCCCAACCCTGATGCTCCTATGAGGCGCACGCAGACCTCGCAAACAAGAAGACGACCCCCAGTTTTAAGCAGGTTTGGCTCTGTAACCCCAACCCCAGCGCACGGCCGGCGCTGTCCCGGGCGGGGCGGAGCCGCTCGCTGCTCCCGCGGCCCGGCCCAGGCCCCACAGGCGGGCGGGCCCCGCTCCGCTCCGCGCCGCCCCGGCCCCTCCTCAGGTGCGGCCCCGCCCGGCCCGAGCCCGGAAGCGCCGGGCGGCGGTGCGGGGGCGATGGCGGGCGCGGGGCCGCCGCTGCTGCCGCTGTTGTTGTTGTTCCTCCTGCCGCTCCTGCTGCCCCGGCCGCCCGCCGCCGCGGCCCTGCGGCTGCTGCTGGACGCCGCGCCGCCTTTCACCTGCTCGCAGCCGGTAAGCGGCGCCGGGAGCGCGGGGCCTGGGCGGGCGCGGGGAGCCGGGAGGGTGGGACGGGGCTCGGGGCCGGGCGGTGTCGGTGTCCCGGGCGGTGTCGGTGTCCCGGGGAGCACCGCACACCTCGCTGCGTTGCCTCGGCCGGGAGGCGCTGCTGGCCCGGGCACCTCCGGGCGGCCGCGGCTGAGCCGTGCGGGAAGCGGCCGCGGTCCCCGAGCAGGATGTGAGTCTGTGCTAAGAGCTGACGTTGCCCAATGTCCTAAAAGCTTTAACCAGTGCCTTGCATATTTTAGGACTTTTAGGAGTGCGCGGGGAATTGAGCATTACATGCGTGTGAGGTTTTTGAGCAGGCGGGCTTTGGCTCCCTGTGAAACCGGCCGGACAGGAGCTGCCGATGCAGCGGCGCTGTAAAAGTGAACAACCAACCTGAGCGAACTTTGAGTAGGAACTCCGAGCCGGTCACTCTCTCTGGTGGTTTTTGAGGATTGTTTTGTTGGTCGCTTTTTTTGCTTTGGAGTGGGGTTTTTTTTGGTTTCAGATAAGTATAAAGAGTGTATTGGAGGGGAAGAGATCTGCTTTTGCTTTTTAATTAACAATAGCAGGTGAGACAGGAAAATGGGCGGTTGTTGTCTAAGCTGGACAGCTTTATTTGCCATGGTGCACTTTCAGCAGCCTGAAAAAGGCAGATAATCAGGTACAGCTATAGACAACCGTAAAACAAAATGTGTCCTTTGGGGTGAAAGCTTCTATAATCTTTTCCTGTTCACATTTCCTGTCTTTTGTCTAGTCTGACACTTTTCCTAATGTTTGACTATATCCTTACCCCTGTTTTACCAGAACCTCTGCTCTGCTGCCTTCTCTCCTATTTAAAGAGACCCCAAGAAAACAGACCAGTTCGGCAATTTTACTGTAGGCTGGACATTGTAGAGTTACAAAATGTAAACTTTGGCAAAGGGAAAATTACAGTATTGCTTAGGCATCTCACATAACCATGATATCCCAAACCTTGTTAGTCACAGAGATTGACAGTAATAGAGTCTGTGCAAGTCCTTGGATGGTGGGGCTCTGACTGACTTTGTCTTGTCTGTCCCTCGTTTTTTAGGAAGTGTGAGCACAGTAGCTGGGTGAGGGCTTCACCAGAACATCTCCAGCTTTCACAGGGGAGCTGTGCTGCCCCATGCTCTGGTGTGCACACAGAGCAGTGAATGCTGGGCTGCTACGTTGGCCCTTTCTATCAAAAAGCCAATTTCCAAAGTGCAGGTAGACTTAAGAAAAAGGAGTCAGCTGAAGCCCAGGAGCAGCCTCTTGAAGCAGTTTTGAAGCTGCTGATTCACATAGAGAAAAGCCCCATCATCAACTGAGGCTGTGACAGTTGAGAACAGTTCCCCCTTCCCTTTCTGTGGGCTGGATTTGGTAACGCTCCCTCCCAGCGTGTGGCTGTGCTGTGGTTCAGAAGCAGAGCTGCAGCTGAGCAGGGTGGGTGAGTCCCGTTTCCTTTGTCTAACCCACCCTGCTCTGCTGAGCTCTGGAGCAGCTCAGGCTGAGCCCTGGCAGCTTCCTCAGCAAAACCCTCGTCAGGCAGAGGCTGCTTGGTGGAGGGGAAGTGTCATACCAGTACCTATAGACACCTGTAAGGAAAATTAAATGCTTGTTAACAGCTCATCTTATTAAAATCCACTAAATGGGCCTTATTCATCACTACTCCATCAAACTAGGGCTGAATAGCACAGCTGGAAATCCAGCTCTCACCAGTAACCATTGCTTGTACATGTCATCTGCAGGGGCTTTTTTCCTATGTGCAGGGGAAAAAGACATCCCACAGCTTAAACACCCGTGTGTTTTTCCACCATCACGTGTTAATCACTGTGTTCAGTTGCTGTGCTGTAGCTGTTGTGGGATGTGGCGTGCCTGGGGCTCCTGGAGGAATGCAGTGGTTATAACCCTGCTCTCTTTGAGGGGCTGGATAGCTGTACATAGTTTGGTCTCTGGAATTTATCTTGCCAGCTTGCTTCACTGCAGGTCTCTGGAGAAGAATTGATGTAACACCTCTCATGAAGATGAGCCCTGGTGCTGCATGCGAGGACAGCTTTTCCAGGGTCTCCTTTGCAAATGTGTTCATTTTGCCCTTGCTGTTGACTGACTTCTGTCCTTCCCCTCTCTGGCATCTTTCTGCTGTGTAGGATGTTAACAATAACCCATGATCACACTGAGTGCTGGTGAAATATTTCTGGACCTCTTGGCATGAAAAGGATTCACTATCAAAACTATTGAACTTCAGCATAAAAAGGGTCACTGGTCAAAACTATGAAAATATTATAAAGACAACTTTAGAACTGATTGCTATGAAGAAATTTTAACTTTTGAATTTGGATTTGATTTTGCTGAGAATTGATATGAGGACATGATAAAAAGTTAAAAACTGTAGAGAAAAATGCTTAAAAAATTAATTTGTAAAAGATGCTGGTTTCCTACAAGCCTTAAACAAATCATCCTTCAGCATTCATTCCTGTAATGTGTTCATGTGTTGATCTCTGCTTCTTTTTGCTAAGGAGTTAGAAAAGTGAAACTGCAGTAAACTTCAAATCATCCAAGTCTCTGAAGATACATGGAATGGTTCAAAGGTGAAAGGCAAATTTTGGAAAGCTGGAGCCCTTCCCCTTCAGCAGCCACTCTTAAAGGAAAACTGGACACTTGCCTGGCTCCCAGTGGTTTCTTTCTAGTTACCACAGCATCCTGCTGGCAAATCTTTGCCTCCCATTACTTTAATTGAATTGTTATGGGATGGTGCTGTTAATCAGTTTCCCAGGTTTATTTCATTCAGATTCTTAGAATTCTCCACAGCATATGGTCTGTTCTTTTTAAGCAAAACACAAATCATTAGAAAAGAGCAAAAAAAACAGTTGCTTCCCTTTTTGTGAGAATACAGCAAGTAGACAAGAGTTGAGTGTGCCTGTCCTGGTGAGAATAGTTTCAGCATCACCTCAAAATCATCTCCTTCTCATATTTATGCCTCCCATGTCTGTAGCTTTGATTTTCAGCCCTGGTTTAAGCTCAGTTGGCAAGCAAGCCCCACATGGCCACTCAGTCACTCACTTCCCTACCACGGAGATGGGGGAGAGAACCAGAAAGGTGAAAGTGAGAGAAATTGTGGGTTGAGGTACAGACCATGTAATAAGCAAAGCCAAAGCCATGCATGCAAGCAAAGGAGAACGAGAAATTATTTTTCACCACTTCCCTGGGCAGGCAGGTGTTCAGCTGCCTCCAGGACAGCAGGGATCCATCATGCATAACAATGAAGACAAACACCATCACACTGAAATCCCCCTCCTCATCTCTCTTCCCCCAGCTTTATGTGCTGAGTTTGGTGCCTCACAGTGTCCCTGTGGGGAGCTGGGGTCAGCACTCCCAGCTGTGTCCACTCTGATTCCTGCACCCCCAGCCTGCTGGTGGCAGGGGTGTTGGAGAGCAGAAATGGCCTGTGCAAGCCCTGCTCAGCAAGAACAAAGACATCTCTCTGTTACCAGCACTGTTTCCAGCCCAAATCCAAAATACTGCCCCATACCAGCTGCTGGGAAGGAAATTAACTGTATTACAGCACACTCAGGTAGAGAAACCAGGTTAAATATTTCTGCTGTCATAGCTTTGTTAGTGTGCTCTGGATGAGCCAGTGCATCAAATAAGGTTTTGTGTTGGTTGGACTTTACAAGGAGAAACCAACAAGTATTCCCTCAGGTGCTGAGGAGGGAGCCAGTGCAAATCTGACAGTGGTTAACACTGTGCTGCAGACCAAACTGGTCTTTTGCTCTGGTTGCTTCCTGGCTTTTGAATGTCATTGCCTGGAGTTACGCATTCTGGTATAAAAGTGTGCCCAGAGCTGTTCACCTGGGTACTCTGCCAAAAGGAGATGGGGGTTTCATGGCAAGTGCTCCTAGTTCTTGCCTTTCCTTGAGCTTCTTACACCTCTGCCTGCACTGTGCCTTTATCTTTGCTTATCTTTGCTTCCTTATGCCAATAGTGAGGACATCCTGTGTGGATGAGTTGTTCTTAAAAGCATTTTCAGCTCTTGGGTCATCCCTGTAGTGCTTGGGCACTGGGAAGGGAGAGGACCAAGAAGTGAATTGGTGCCTTGCAGTGGGAGAATCCTTTCCCTGTTCTTGTGGCAGACCTGCTAAATGCTCAGCTAACTGATGGCAGCTTAAAACACTGCAGTATAGTCAGCTACACAGAAAAAAATGTTGCTGGCACAGCAGGCAAGCAGGTTAGTGCAGGGTAGGAAAAACACTGTGTAGGTGGTCCCTTGAAAACTCTGAGTGGGGCTGGGGAAAGGTGATAAAATACTGTTGGTGATAAAATACCAGATAAAGTACTGTTGTTTTTCCCCATGGAAACCCAGCGTTGAAAAGATAAGAAGGGCTTTAATTAGCAAGTGTCAGTTCTGAATCCTCATTGACAGACAGATGGCTCCTCACTGAGCTCTGGAGTTTTTAATAAATGTCAGAAAGGGCACAACAGCCTCATCAAAGCTGGGAACATCCTTGTGAATGCTTCACCTGGGATAATCGACCTGGAGGAAGAGAGGATCCCTTTGTACACTGTGCTGGATCAATATTCATATTGATAATTAAACAAGAAAGGGGAAATGCAGCATTTCCTCACTGATGGTGTCAGCTCTGCAGAGCACCAGCACTCCATGAAAGCAGCTGTTGCTGCTCTTCAGGCTGATAATGCCTTATATTTTCCATAAGGGCTTTGTTGGGATGCCATGTACAGTAATTACTGATGACTGCAACAGAACAAGGACAAAATGACTGAATATTAAGTGATAGGCTTTAACAGAAATCATTACATTAGGAAAAATCCCTATGCTTGGTTGCCAGTTATTTTTGTTTCCTCTTGAGGGCTCATCCCAGAGCAGTCACTCACTCTTTGCCCTCCGTGGAAAGCACCATAGCAGTTGCTGTGAAGAAAATTAACTCCAGATAAAATCTTAATCTCAGATAAAACCACTGCACCTTTGCACATAAGGGGCTTTGTCAGGCCACATAATTTACCTTAAAAAGTCTGATTAAGGGTCTGAAGTGTTAGGACTAATTTTTTTCGTAGCTTAATCCATTCTTCCATATAGGTATTCACAATTTTTATTTTTCTCTTTTTCAGTGTTTGTGGTTAGCCAGTTTGGTTTCATCAGCATTTGCTTCTTTGCTTTTAATTTCTTTTATTCTTTTTTTTTTTTAATGTATTTATTTTCCATTACTGAAGGATTTAGGTTGCAGGTGCTGTTTTTCAATATAGCTCTACCTTGGGTGCATTTGTGGTGCAGTAATTGGAGTGTGGATGTGTTTCTTGTGAAGGGTGCCTGCAGGCTGCATTTGTACCTGTGTGTGTTGTTGTGACTTGTGTAGCAAAAGCCTGGAAGAGATTTTCAGGTTTTATTCTTTATATAAGCATGAGGAGGTTAATGCCAGATCTTCCTGCTTTCCTTCCAAGGAACACGAGCAGAAATGTGAGCATTGATCTCTGAGCTATTTTCATTACCAAAATGGCACAGCTGGCTTGTCCAAGCACCCTTCCCTAAAAATGTAAATATTCCCTTGGACACTGAGCCCCAAATGCATTTGCAGTTGACCTTAGGAAGTTGTAGAGAGTTTAAAACCCAACTGCCTTCCCTGCTCCACTGAAATGAATTATATGGTGGCAATTGTTGACCATAATATCCAGCTTTAGGGGGCTTCCAAAATAATCAAAATATAACTGGGAGAAGCCAGGCAGAGCCCACATAACTTCTGCTTGCTTCTTTGTGATCAGGGCATCTTTATTCTTAATAAGAAAGTGTCTAATTCTGATGAATTCTTCTTTCTCAGCACAGTGGTGTTTGCCATAGGTTGGACTGGATGATCTCGGAGATGTCACATAAATGGTGCCCAAGTTCCATGCCCTGTGTCTTTGGTTTTTTGATTAACAGCTCAGCCCAGTGTTTCCATCATGGTTAATTTTTCTAATTTGTGTGCATCACTGAAGTGCTTTTTCCTGCCCCTCTCCCAGCCCTGAGCAGAAGCAAGTTGCTGTCAGTTTTATTCTGAGAGTAATATTCTTGTTTCTTTCCCCCACAGGATTTAAACTGTCTCGTAAGAAATAGTAAGTAATTTTTTTTTCATTGATGCAGTTTTCTCGTAAGATCATGCTATTTTTTTTTCTATTTTTTTTTTGTTCTTTTCTTTTTTTAACTGGGTTCATACAGCATGTTTTTCCTGCTAGAATCGAAGAGTTGTAAAGGGAAACACTGCTATCATGCCTTGCTTTGGGATTTACACTTGGATCCATTATAAGCTCCAGCTAGAAGAGGAATGGAAAGTTTGGTCTTTTTTTAGGACAGAGTTAGGGGTAGGCAATGACATGAGTAAAACCCAACCCAACTTGTTTAATTTCTATTTAAAGCTGGGATCATCAGTTTTTAAAGAAATGGGAATTTAAGGACAAGTTTGCCAGCAAATGTTCATTACAAGCCATTATGACAGTACTTGATGAGAAATTGGTGTATGAACTAAAATTAAAATGGGGCATAGAGGGGTGCAGTTGGGAGCAGTTAATGTAAATTATTGGGTGTAAGGGGTCAAGTCTTAGCAATGACATGCATCTGAAAGACCTGAATATAATTGTGGGTAATGTTGTGAAAAGCGTTCTTAAAAACAAAAGGAAAATGTTCTGAAATTGTCCATTTGAAACCTGGAGGCATCGGGGCAGCCCTGCAGAGCTCCTTGGCTTTCCCCCCTGTTCTAAGCCAGCTCATTCCTGCCTCAGTGCCCAGCCCTGTGTCAAACTGACACAAGGATTTCTGTACCAGTGGTATTTTTGTTTGGCTTGCCAGATCAGGGAGAGGGCTATGCTGAAAATAACCAGATTTAAAACTCCTTTGGCAGGAGAGGGCTTGGGTGGGATCAGGTTGGATATTTCCCAGTGGCACACAGCCACTGGAATACAGCTTGACAACATGGCCAAGCCAGACTGCAGCACCAGCATTAAAATGCTGCCCAAGTTAAATATTTGGTTTAAATTCTGCTTTATGGCTTTTGTTATGTTTTTCTGCTCTAGGGGAAATCTATTTTTTTTTTTTTAGTGTTTAGTACACTCTTTGCTGAAAGGTACTTTATTCTTGTCAGGCTTTTTATAGATATTTTTTGTAAAAGGAGCATTTGAGGGTGGTCTGATTACTCCTAAGCCTAAAGCCATGTTTCCGTCACATATCCATCAAAACAGACCCAAAGTGCACTTTAGCGGGGGCTGACTGCTATTTTTAACATGCTCTGAGAAGTCAAATGTGTTACAAAAGCCCAAGTAGATCATGTCTGTCTGATGCCTGTCACACCTGATTTCACTTTCTGGTGACTCTGCAGGACCAGCTCTCCCTAACACCCTGTTGACAAGCACAGTTTATTTTTCTGTCCAGGGAGCTCATTAATTTAGGCAAGGCATAACAGGCAGTTGTTGGAAGCTGAATTCAGATGTATATTCAAATTTGAGGAAAAGCAGTTTGGTAATTAACCAAGGTAATTAAATATTGGGAGGTAATTAACTATTGGAACCATTTCCCTGGCTGACAGAATTCTTACCACTGGAAGGCTGGAAATCAGCACTAAAATAGGTCTGTTTCAGCAGAAAGTTTAAGGAAGTACTGAGTAAACTTACTTGATCTGTTTAGCCTGACTACACTGATAGTGACAAGTACTAACAGATTTTAAGGAAAAGAGGAAGTGGAAGTTACTAGAATAAGTTTGGATTATTACAGGCAATTTACAAAGCACTTCCATACAGAAAACTAACTTTGAGTCTGTCACCCAGTTTTCCCCTCAGAATAAACCTGACCCAGAGAGCAGATCATAATTGCAGTTAAGCAGAGGTTGCTCAGCCCCACTCTAAATGTGAGTTTCATTTCTGGACAGGCACGTGCATGGAGCCGAGCTGGCTGCAGGTGGCTGCCTGGACTCCCTCTGCTCCAAGCAGTCTCCACGTTTCTTCTGATGTTTTCCGTAAGGAGGATGGAAAACTGGTCCCTGTGCTTCAGATACAGTGGAAAGTGGCTACAGATGGTAAGTGGTGGTTGTTTCATTTCAGTTTAATTTCAGTGCTTAAATTGTCCTTTGAAGTCGTTGTGGATGTGTTTTGTTTTCAGTGGAATTTCACTTTTGAGCATGGAGCAGAGGTAAAAGGTGTGTTCTAGTAAGAATAGATATTGGTTGCTCTGGGTCTGGGTTGAAGGCACCTGAGACAGTAATTCATGTTCAGACTCAGGTGTTTATTATTTCTTATCAGTAAAACAGTTTCACAACCATGAGGTTGGCAGCTTTTCATTAGCAAGGCACAGAAAGGCTAATTGCCTCTTGTTACAAGGTCTTTTAGGACTAAACTATCCAATTAAGAACTGGCACCTGGATTATTTTCCCTTTTAACCCAATAACTCATCCCTGGAAGCCTGCAGTGCAGACTTCTCTGCCCAATTACAACACATCACCCAAACCCATGAAGAAGAAGGTAAAGAAGAATAACCTGCCTCTACCCTAAAACCTCCATCTTCCTTCATATTTATTTCTATATTCTAAAATTCCAAGCTCTAAGTTTTCCACCCTGTGGTATTACTCACTTCTAACCAACTCCACACCCACAATCCCAGTGCTAGCAATCAATTTTCGGAGCCTTCTTCACAGCCTCAGGTCAAATGCAGTATTCTTTGTGGGTCTGTGCCTTTAAGCACAGAAAGTTTAAAATTCTCAGCATCCAGGGTTCCAACAGATAGAGAGGAAAATTATGACTTCAAGTTATGCAAGCAGATCTTTGAAATTGGAGAGGTTGGCTGCCTAATTTTGTTTGGTGGGTGTAATCTCATCTTTGTGTGCCTTGGCAAAGCAATAATTGTGTCATTGTTGGAGCCTAAATGACTACTAAGTCACATTTTCTCACTCCCCAAATATATTTGATTGTTTGTAAATGATGCTTCCCTTGCATACTCTAGTCCAAAGTTTTGCCCTGCTTTAAGGCAGAATTAAACACATTTATTTCTTCCTTCTGCAAGGGCTGTGTCTGAGGGCTGTAGAGTTGTGATCTCTAGCTAGGGTAGTGTAGAAGCAGGTGTGACCCAGTCATTGAACTCACCTGTGCTTGGCAGCTCTCTCATGTGTACCAAAACAAAGATGTGTTTGCTTTGGCACCCAGACTGCACGAGGCAGCTTTGAGAGAGCTCAGCACAATGCCACATCTGTGGAATGGCAGGGTGTGTGGAGAATGCAGTCACCTTCTCCTGTGCTCCTTCATTTGCACAGATGTAGCTTTGCCAAGGTAATTAACTATTGGAACTATTTCCCTGGCTATCTGACAGATTTCTTATCACTGGAAGGCTGGAAATCAGCACTAACATAGGTCTGTTTCAGCTGAAGGTTGAAGGAAACACTGAGTAAACTTACTTGACCTGTTTAGCCTGACTACATGCCTGCTCTGGCACCCAAGCTGCATGAGGCAGAGCTCAGCACATCTGTGGAATGGCAGGGTGTGTGGAGAATGCAGTCACCTTCTCCTGTGCTCCTTCATTTGCACAGGTGTAGCTCTGCCATGCAGGACAGCCTTTAGGCTGAGGGTGCTGTCAGTCAGCCCTGCGTGCTCGCTTTTCCATGGCCACTTATCTTCATGCTGGGATCCTCAGCACCTCAAAGCAGCTAGACTAGACAAGGCTAGGCACAGTGGTGCTCTCTGTGGGGGCTGCAGCCTCTCCATGGGCAGAGAGGAGGGTGAGCAGCTTTGTCCCCTGTCCCTGCAGCCAGCGTCCGCTCCCTGGAAGGGGCCGAGCTCGCCGTCATGCAGGTCAGCAGCAATCAGCAGATCTGTGCCCAGTTTGACTTCCTCAACAATTTGCCTCTTCAGGTCCGTCCAGATGGAGGCCGGGTGAGTGCAGAGCGATCCAAATTATGTGTTCTAGTCTGTGGAATTGTTTCTGCTTTCACTGTTTTATGGCAAGGTTATTGATTAAAAAGTACAGGCTGCTTAGAGCCTGTGTTGGACTTCAGATCTGCCCTCATTTCCCATTTCTCTTTCACTCTGCCCTCATTTCCCATTTCTTCAGATTTTAAGAATTGCTGCTTTTAGTTGTCTGGCATGTGTCATCACTCGGGAGGTTGCTTAAAGCAAATCATTGTAGGGGTTCTTGTGGTGGTGTTCAAGGGGGCCTCAGGATGAGGGAAGAGATGAGAATCTTGACTCCATGTTTCAGAAGGCTGATAATATTATTATTTTATTATTATATACATATATATTTTATTAAAAGAAAATGATATATTAAAACTATACTAAAAGAATAGAAGAAAGGATTTCATCAGAAGGCTAGCAAGGAAAGAAAGGAATCATAATAAAATCTTGAGACTGACTGAAAATCTGAGACAGCTGGATTGTGATTAGCCATTAATTAAAAGCAACCACATGAGATGAATCAAAATGCACCTGTTGCATTGCACAGCAGCAGATAATCATTGCTTACATTTTGTTCCTGAGGCCTCTCAGCTTCTCAGGAGAAAAAAATCCTAAGGAATGGACTTTTCATAAAACATGTCTGTGACAGGTTCTTGCATTCTGCTTCAGAGCATGATATTTTATAGCTTTTAAACTCAACTCTTACTATTGCTTCCACTTTTTTCTTGTACTCTCTTGTTGCTGAGGAAAGCACCAGCCTTGGGGGTGGTAATTCAGATTACATTCCTTCTAGGAAACTCGTCAGAAAAGTGCTGAACATCCACAACAGTAAGGAATATAAACAATGAGGAGTTCATTCCTTAACCACACAGAATTTGGCCATAGTTAGCTTGCCACTCACTAAATACCACTCTCCCAGAGTGCCTCTCCCAGAATATGCACAGCATTGCTGATGCAGCAAACAGTATAGATTTAAGAATATATGTATGGAATGGCCAGGTACAGAACTACATAGGTATAAATGCAATTCTAAATGCTTAGCACTTGCAAAGTGCTACAAAATTCATACTAGACTGAAATTTCCATCTTGAAACTGCATATTTTATTCTAGTCTCCATTCAGTTCAGGATATAGTTTGGTGGAAGTTCCACACAATGGCTTGGCATAAAACTGTTGTATCAGCTCAAAGATCCCAAGAAAAAACGAATTCTAAACAGAAGAATTGAGACAGACAAAGAGACAGGTATACTTACACTTATGTTCCAATTTTTCACAGTCAAGCTTCAGTTAAAGGGTTACATGGGATGAGGGAACACAGTGGAACAGGGCCAAGTCAGCTGTTAATTTCAGTGCCTAAATTGTCCTTTAAAGTCCTTGTGGATGTGTTTTGTTTTCAGTGGAATTTCACTTTTGACCGTTTTGAAGTAGAACCTGGCCAGACTTACCAAGTGACTGTGTATCACCTGCCCAAGCTGGGTGTAAATGGAGACTACAATTGCAAGTCCACGTCCCTCACAATGCCTGGTAAGAGGTGATTTAATTCACTTGGGCCTTGGGTTTAGGAATGTGGTGGTTTGTGGACCTCTGGAAGGAATGTGGTGGTTTGTGGGCCTGGCATCACTGCTGCTTTTACTTCATTTAAAATATTTCAGAGCTGCCCCTCTGCTTGTGGCAGCTGGAAGTACAGGTCAGAATTTCCAAATCAGAAGTTTGGCTTCTAGTACTAAATCCTAGACATGGGAAGGTCAATTTCAAAGGCACAGTTAGGCATAATTTACCAAGAAACTTGGTAGTGCTGGGTGCCTGACCCTTTCTTGTTGATGTGAAAATTTTCCTATCACTAAGGAATTTTTACTGTGGTCCCCAAGGTTGCTGAGCATCTGTAATCCCTGTGGCTGCACTGACTGCTTCATAAATATTTGCTGCTTCATACAGATCTTGAAAACTGGTTCTTAAATTTTTTCTTAACTTGCTCATAGTTGTCAACCTGACTTTGTAGTTATAAAATGGCAAAGTGTGGAGTGTGTCAGCCAATGTGAGCTGGAAAAGGAGAAGAGAGCACTTAATTTTCAGCCCTCATACCCTTTCTTCTGCCTGTTCACACTAAGAACTTCCTGGCTTTTATCCTCTACTGTTCTTCAGAAGCCTAATGCATGGTGTTAAGCTCAGCAGCTGCAGGGAGCTTTGCTGGTTAGAGCTTACACATGAATTAGGGACACTGTAAATTCACAGAGTTTAAATTGGTAACTTTGAAAGTTGAAAACTTGAAATATGAAATGTTTTATCTCAACTGTCTAAGCAGGGAGTTGTTACTTTTCCTTTGTCCAAACCCTGGAGGAGAGACATAATTTAAGGCTGAGAGTTGTAAATCCCACATTGCTAAATGTTGAATATGTAACTTTGGATTTAACTGTGAAGCAAGTACCAAAAAGCAGGGCCAATCTTCTAAATAAAGGGAATTAGAAATGTGGAAGAGTGTTTTAGGATTAAGAAAGATTCCAGCCTCCTGATTTTCCTGTGTCAGAATGCCTTTGAAGGAATCTATTGCTGAGGTGTGATTACAAGGTGTGGGGATGAATGTGAGGTTTTAATTCCACTATTGTGACCCTTTCTGCACCAGTGTTACATTATTGCTGTACTATTAAGTGTGGTATGTTTTTGGTTCTGAGAAGAAAAAGAACCAAACGCCCCATGGCATCAGGAAATGGACTGGAAACCAGTACTGTTCTTCTACAGAATTTTGCCACTGCTTTAGAACAAAGGTGTCTACTCATTTAGGAGAGCTTGGTTAGGTCTCTGACTTCTGATTAAAATTGTGGTTTTTTCCTAAATGGAAGTACAATATTTCTGACTGACTACTGATGGTCTTTCTTGCAGACTGCAGCGATTCTCTGATGAAAAGAACCATCCCATGTATAAAGACAGGTAAAAATATTTGAGTCTCATAGACATGGGTGCTCTGTTGGAATATTTGACAGCTGGGAAACATGAGAATATCTGCCCTGCTTCCAGGCAGCTTGTGGGAGCCCAGGATCCAGGGTGAAGTTCTAGGTGATACAGCTCTGCTTGTGAGCTTCCAGCCATGGATGGAGGCAGCCAGGTACAGAATCCATGTGGCCAGTTACATGCATGAGAAGAGGTGTAAAATGGCCACACAGGATTTCACTGAGGTAAGTCCCTTCCCCAGGTCATGCCTGCTCTGGAGATTTAGGCAAACATCTTAAATGCTTGCTAAATCAGGACATTTGAACAACAATTTTCAAGGAATTATTTTTTGATTGCTTTTGGAAAGGGGAATTTAGTAGGTAAAAGATCAAAAAAGACGTTTTATAATGTATAAAGCAGTCTATAAACACCTTCAAAGTCAAATTTTATGTTTGACTATCTGGGCTTTATTACCTTTTTCAAGCCAGTGCCTGGGTAGCTAAGACTAAGCAAATTAACCAAAATTGAGATGCAAAGTTTCAATAAATCATTGAAGTACTTTATCAGAGATGATCACAGGAAGGTATTAATTAAATCTTTTATATAAAGAATGAGTGATTTACTAACAGATGCTTCAATCAAGCTGAGAATCAATTTCCATAGGTCTTATAGTCTGTGTTGCTGAGAATCTTAAAGTGTCCAGACTGTGTTCTGATATAAAAAATGTTTCCCTTCAGGCACTTGAGGGAGGAGAAATACTGAATATTTGGAATCACTCTCCACCCTTCCTTGTGTGAGGGCAGATATATTGGCATTCAGTTTGTTTAATCTTTCTATTCCTTAACACTTAAAACCCTTAGTACTGCCTGCACTGATATGTTTAAGCTGTTACTGACACAGATGGGGCAGCTGTGTGAGTATCTCCCTGGTGGAGGGGAATACACTTCATTTTGGAGTTTGTATCTGCTAATCACTGTGAACAATTAGGTTATCATGATATTGACTGTGTGCAGCAGGTAGCAAGGGCAACTCACCTGCCTGTTCTAGTGTCAGAAGTAGTGTTGGCAGCTGCTTTTAATTAAACAAGGAGACTTGTTAATGTTTACACATTACAGAGCTGAAGACATCTACATTGTTAAGAAAATGTAAGTTTTAACTCCTTTGAAGTTGTACCAGGTACATCCCTAATTATTTCCTGTTACCTGTGTAGTCTTGGCCTGCTGTCTCAATTGCACTGTCACACAGCACAGCTGCTGAGATGGTGGCCAGATCCTTCACCCGTTCTGTTCTCTCTGGGCTTCTTCTTCAAAAGGAAAACATAGCTTCTGCTTCTTTGGACCACTCCATTTTTTCATTTCAGCTTTTTCTGTTTTCCTTGCTTTCATTTGGTTTTCTTCCTTCCCTTATAACTTGCATCTGATTTCTGCAGGATGGACTGCAACAGCAAGTGAATGTCACAATCAAAATAGAGAACATAAAAGCTTGCTGCAGATACAAAATACAGGTGGGATCACACTCTTGTCTCTGTGTCCTTCCTTCCCAATCAAGGCTGTGAGCACCTCAGGAATGTCAGGAAGTTTTTTTTTTTCACAGTGTTTTGTTCTGAGAGTGGCTAATATGCAATTACCTGCATCAGGGAAATATTCTGGCTGAAAGAATTTTTATATAGGTATTTGTTGGGGGATAGAATATAAGAAAATAAAGATAGTGTAGAAAGTAATCTTACCCTTAAGGAGTTGCAGCTGGGCCAGTTATCAAAGATTAGGAACAGGCCTGAGTTTAACAGGCCACAGGTGTAACCAGTGAGAAGAAGAGTGCTGTAAAAGAGTGGGGTGGCTGCTTTGTGAAGAAAGAGTCAGTGCTCTGAGGAGCTGCCCATGAGAAACACCAACAAGGTGTGAAACTTTTGTGATGAGGAGACAACAGTATGGAACCCCTGCAATAAGATGGCAGCAGGTGTTCTCTGCAGTCCGTGGCTTTTCTTCAGTACAGGGCTGCCAAGTCAGAGATTATGGGAGTGGGAATGGCAAATGTGCAGCCTCAGGAGCTCACAGCTTTTGTCATGTATGGTGTAAGAATTCTTGATTAATCTTCTTTTCTGAAGGGAAACGGGAATTCTGTGTCTCTGTCCTAAAATACAAGGAACATTGAGGCAGAGAGAAAGTAAATCAGGGAACAAAATTTCTTTTAAGAATAACTTCTGTTTTCTGGATTCTTTTCAACTGCAGATTCAGCCATTCTTTGCAAACTGTGGCACAGACTGTCTGAGACACTCTGCTTCCATCCCATGTGATCCAGTTCCAAGTGAGAACCACTTTTCTCTAAATTAGATTGCCATTGTTTTACAGCTGAGAACTGAATTTTTAACATAACTCTTGTCTTTTGCAGGTACAGAACCAGCAGGTAAGAAGTTCTTGCAACACCCTGAAACTTTTTTTGCTGCTCTTCTGTTGGGTAGAATGAGAAATAATCCTTCCTGGAAATGACCCAATGGGCAGGAAATGTCACTGTTGAAAGTTTTATATTATTTGAAAATAGTGGACAACCCATAGGTGGTGCATGAACTGTACCAGCCATACTGGGAACACACCAAAGCTCCCACTGAAACCTCAGAGGATGTGAAGATCAGCACTTGGCAACCACCTGGTAACAAAACACCAAACCAATGAAGAGCAAGGAGACCCCACACTCCTAATAATGAGAACATCATGTGAGGGATGAGAGTTTAGGTCATGTGGGTTTAGTTGTTCGGGGATTTCTTTGTTCAGGGTCCCTCTTTTGAGCCACCAAGCTCACCCAGCCAGGTATCATAATCAATATGTGCAGTAAATCTCTCTGATGGAGATGAGAGCCTGGTGTCTAAAATTTCTTTAACAGTCCCCTTGTAACACTGAGTTCAGAATTAATTGTGCTAAGAATGACTTCACCATGATTTAATGAGGCAAGTATTTGTATGCAGTGTGAACCTTAAAGAGCAATTTTTTGAGAGACACTTCACTTGCATAGAATTCTTTGAGAAGCAGTTTTGACAAGAAGAGTCTTAATATAAAATACTTTCTGTCACTTTGCTCAGTGTTAAAAAATTTGCATAATATAAAGCAGCTTTTTGAGAGAATAGCATGCATATATTCATTTTTATGAATGTCAAGATAACTTGTGCATAATGATTTGACATCTTTTTTTTGGCTGCAACACCTGTAAGGATCTTTTGCCCAAGATTAAAAAAAATTAAAAAAGGAAAAACACCTGTAAACTTAAATTCTTGACCCAAAATAGTGATATTTTAATTTTTTTTTTTAAGCTAGATTACAGGAACAGGCAGGACATGGGCGGCATGCCTGTCAGAGCTGGGTAAACATTGCTATTTAGAGGAGGGTTCTTGATCTGTGTTTTCAGTGTGCTGCACATATGGTTCTTTGTGTGGAGCAAGTTTGTGGTGTACAGCAGCACCATGCAAGCAGGAATTGGTTTGGAGAAGTGGCTGTGGATTGTAAGGGGGAAGTGCTGTCTGCTCAGCAGAGCCAGGGTCCTCCTCCCTTGGCTTCTGCTGCTCAGGGACCTTCTGCTCTTTGGTGGAGCTGTGTCTGAGCAGTGTTTCTGTTTTGCAGATGACATGATGATCTGGCTGTACTGGTGCATCACTGGGATCTCTGTGTTGCTGGTGGGGTCAGTCATCACAGCTGTGCTGTGCATGACTAAAATACGAGCAGGTGAGGCTCATACCAGCCAAAGAAAAAATCCAGTGCTAAAGATTATTTTTTTCTCCTTCTGTACCTATTCCTATTGTGGTTTTTTTCCTTGCTGTTCTGATGCCTTGCCACTGAGAATAATGCCTATGAAAACATCTTCAGTTTTACATTATGGGACTTGCAATGTCCTTATACCATGCACTAGATAAGTAAAGCCTTCCACAGGTTATCTTCTCTGATGCTCCTTGTTCATAGCACTTCAGAGGTCATGAGGGGAAAAAGGAATTTCGTAGTTCAGCCCTTTATTTACTGCAGATTGCTGCAGTTTTGTGCACGTTTTTTCCCCCTGCATTGCATAAGAGCATTGCAGAGCAGAAGCTTCCTGTTTGTCCACACTGTAGTCTTCCCCCTGTTTCCCAAATTCTCTGCAAAATTAATTTTATACTATTGTGAGATTAGATAAGGTTTTTCAATTGAAGTGGAAGGAAAAAAAAAACACAGGACAGAGACTGACATCAAGCAACTTGGAAAATTGGGTACTTAAGGGCTAACTCCTTGTTTTCTGTGCTGCAGCCATGAGGCAGTTATCTCAGGGAAGCTGTAACTCATTGCTTTTGTTTTTTTTTTACATGAGAGTAAGAATTGGTAATCTTTTGGAAAATTTCTTAACAGCAAATTCATCTATAAGATGCAGCTAGGGACATTTTAGTCGCCTCTTCAGAAAAGCTTCTTAAGAAAAAGACATATTTTAAAACCCTCTTCTCCTTAAGGAGAGGTCACAGGACGGTTGGGGGTTCTGTATTTGAGACTGCCACAACTGGGGAAGAAGCTGAAAGTTCATTTTGAGTGCGTTGTCTCCACTCAAAGGAAAAATATAGCAAGAACTGGCTGTAGAAGAGTCTTTATTCTTTCAGTATGTTTTTTTAATTCGGCTTCTTCCTCCTTAAAGCTTTATCTCCCTGCACAGTTAGAGATTTATTTTTTTTACCTAATCTGTGGAAGGTGGTGTGATTTTAAGCATTTAATCTTAGTTCATGCTTCCAGAACTGACAGTGACTGTCTCTCTTCCAGCACGCCGGCGAGGGAAATGCAGCCACGACAGTTTGCAAGCTGGTAAGATGCAACTGTGCTTGGTCAAGCACCTCTCATGCAGGTCTGACAGTGTTGCCCAGAAGGGGCTTTTGTAGGCTCTAACTACTCCATAGATGCTTCTTGAAACCAAAAGTTAGCCTGTTTAGCTAAAAGAAGCTTTGTATATGGAATTTGAAGTGCTGTTTTTGTGAGATGGGAGGTAATTGCTTTGAAATGTGGGGAGGCTTTTGACCCAAGGCTGTACTAGCTAGCAGAAGAAGCTTTGCTGATCATCTAGGCCATAGCAACAGCAGATTGCTTTGGGGTGGGTGCACTCAGCTCTCCACTAGAGAATACAGCAATATTTGCAAACCTCTTGAAGCTGCTGCAGTGTTTTTGTGAGGTGAAAGTTGATGAATCATCTGGGCATTATCATAAATCACCCTTTACTGTGCCTGTACTTTCATATTAAATTTACAAAATGAGATGTTGTCCACATAGACTGCCAAAATAGCATTAAAGCTTAAAAGTTGTGTTGATACCCTGCTATGCTGCTTAGTGCTGACTCACAGCTTTGCAGTTTGGGGACTGTGGCTGTAATTAACATTTCCCTGCCTTCCATCAGCGCCGTACAGCGAGCTGCCCCTGCCGCCCCTGAAGCTGCGCAAGGTTTGGATCGTGTACTCTGCTGATCACCTGCTCTACGTGGACGTGGTGCTCAAGTTTGCTGAGTTCCTGATGACAGTCTGTGGCACTGCTGTGGCCCTGGACCTGCTGGAGGACCACCACATCTCAGAGCTGGGGCCCTTACCCTGGCTCACCCGGCAGAAGAAGGAGATGGAAGAGCTCTCTTCGAAGATCATCATCCTGTGCTCTCGGGGCACCCAGGCCAAATGGCAGGCCATGCTTGGGAATGAGCCTGTGTGCCTCAAGCAGGATCAGCAAAAGCCAGTGGGAGACCTGTTCACCCCAGCCTTGAACCTGATCCTGCCAGATTTCAAGAAGCCAGCCTGTTTTGGAATGTACATAGTTTGCTACTTCGAGGGAATAAGCAGTGAGAGAGATATACCTGATCTGTTCAATGTCACCTCCAGATACCAGCTGATGGACAAGTTTGAGGATATTTATTTTCGGATTCAGGATCTGGAGAAGTTTGAACCTGGGCGCATCCATCGAATCCAGGAAATCACAGCTGAAAATTACATCGATACCCCCAGTGGGAGGAAGCTGAAAGAGGCCATAGAGAAGTTCAAGAACTGGCAGACTGAGCACCCAGACTGGTTTGAGAGTGAGGCCATCTGCCTGGATAGTGATGAAGAGTTGCATTCCCTGAGCAGAGAGAGCCAGTTGGGTTCACTGCTGAGTGAGCCAGGAGGAATTGTGAAACACCAGCTGCACCCACGTGAGCCTGAGCCCTGTTACACCATCAGCCTCCACGTGCATGAGGGTGAAAGTACAGGCTGCAGGCTGCAGCCTCAGCTTAATCCACTTGGGGATCCAATTTCCCAGACTGTGGTCCTTCCTATGGATGTTCCTCCAGTTCAGGTGGTGGAGCCAGTCTCTTCCATGGAAAGCAGAAACATCCTCAGTCACCATGTGCTGAGCAATGAGGACTGTATGGAAGGAGTTCCTCTTCTGGAGACCAGCTTTCCAATGAGGAATAACCTCATCCTCCACGATGGCTCTGAAGCTTCAGCAGCTGACCAGAGTCCTGCAAACTTGTCAGATGACCTGAGTGAGCATCTGAGTGGACTCATGTACCCCCTTTATCAGCAGAGTGTCATCCCTTCAGAGCCATATCTGTGCCAGGGGGAGGCTGACCAGCAGCACCAGCTGGTCTTTGATGACCAGTGCAAGGACCAGAGGCAGTCAGTGCAGTCAGACCAGGGCTACATCTCCAGATGCTCCCCTCTGCCTCCTGAGGACCTTCTAGAGGAGGAGGAGGAAGAGGAGGAGGATCAGGAACAGCAGGGGGGCTTCCATGAGCTCTCTCCAGAGGTTTTGAACAGCCTGAAGAGCCTCCAGAAGCAGCTGTTTTTCCAGGACATTCAGAGGCACTCCAGCTGGAGCTACCCAGCAGAGGTGATGGACCTTGGCCAGGCTTTGGAGGACTCTTAGGCTCTGCCCTGTTTGAAATGCAGGGATGGAGGGTGGTCCTGTGCAGAGCAGTACTGAGGCTGCATTTCCAGCACTGTCCTTGTCCTTGCATTGTAAATGGCTTAGTGCTGGCACCTTGCTGTGCTGCTGGGATGCAGCACTGCCCAGCACATGTGGAATGTTGCTTCCAATCTCTGTGGAGAGAAGCCAGGAGTATTGCCCCCCCCTGTGAAAGAACAGGCAGTGATTCTGTTCCTTGGGGAAGAGCATTACACTGAATTCTCTCTGATGGATGGCAGAAAAATTGCTGTGGCTCATCCACTCGTGCCTTCACAATGCCCTCCAGCTGTGCTGATTCTATTGCACTGGATAAAATCACAGGCATGCTTCAGAAAATAGGCTTAGATAATGTGGTGACATTTGCATTGCCGTTTTAATGCACATTTTGAACATTTCCTTGTAAATACTGTATTAAAGACATGTGCCTTAAGTTTCAGCTAGATTAGGGCTGTTTCTACCTGGTTGATAAATGTGCCTAAAGATTTTTATTTTTCTTCCCACTCATCATTCATTTACAGCTGCATTTCCATGGTCATTCAGAAATCAAGTGGAATAGCTGAGAATAAGTGGGATAAATGTTTAAATTGAGAGTCTCCATGACTCTTCTTGCCTCTCTACTGGGAGCTATGTGCTTGAAAACCAGCAACAGTAGTGAAGGGGGAAGAGGAGACCGAGAAATGGAATTTGGGATTTTTTTTACAGTTTTAAGAAATGTGGAGCTGAATACAGAATCAGGGGAATCTGGTGTGTTCTGTGACACACTGCTGCAGTGCTGTTTGCTTTTGGATATCTTAGCACCAGGAAGATGTGAGCTGAAGATATAGATAGTGACACACAAGGAAATAAAGGACTGTTTTGGAGGAGGAAAAACTGTAGCCTCAGCAGATGCTGTTTTAGAGTGGAAATTATATCTGAGTTAAGGGAGGCTGAGTGAAAATGACTGTAAGATGCACTTGTGTGGGTTTAAGCTCCAGCACAGGTAGTTCAGGTTAACTACAATGAAATACTGAACAGACTAAGGGATTTCTCTTCCAGGAGCAGTGATGGTAAGGCTGCATTTACCCTGTTTCTTATCACTGGATAACAACCTGTGAGGTGTAAATACATGCAGGCCTTTCTCCTTTGTTGTTTTCCCATCCATCTAAGTTTACTTGTCAAAAAAATCCTTTATCTCAGCTTTTTAAAAATCTAATGTCTTAGAAAGAATCTATTCTTTTCTCTTGCAATTTATTTTGTATTGTGTGTGTTTTCTAATTTTGTGTCTAACCTGTGGGGGTTTTTTTCCTTAAATTAAAAATGAAGAATACTTTTTTTGATATATTCAGTTAAATACTTCTGTGTCCTCATTTCTGCCTATCTCCTTATGTTGAGTTCTTAGTATTTGTTACAGGAATCTGAGGCAAAACTGAGCCAGAACTG
This sequence comes from Ammospiza caudacuta, assembly GCF_027887145.1. NCBI lineage: Eukaryota > Metazoa > Chordata > Aves > Passeriformes > Passerellidae > Ammospiza > Ammospiza caudacuta. Next base: position 5,061,487 of record NC_080597.1, on the reverse strand, counting down.
AACTGGCTCACAAATGTCAAAATATTCCTGCAAAGCACAGTGTGGAGATGAGCTGGACAGAGCTGAGGGCCTGCAGCCATGGCAAGCATCCCTACATCCCTTCAGAAGGGGTGGTAAAGGAACTGTTTGTCATTTCCATGCAGGACTCTTAGGACAGCTCAGTGACAAAGGGAAATCCCTGCAGAGATCCAGAATTAAGGCTGGGAGCCTTCCTGCTCCAACAGGAATCCAATCCAATCCAATCTAACCCAACAGAGCTCAGCAAGAGGCAGCTGTGATCTCTGTGCTCCTCCAGTGAGAACCCATTTTCCAGATTATGCCAGTAATTGCCATCTTGATGATCCCACTTCTAAAAGTTTCTTTTATCTTACAGCAATTAACATGTAAATCTGATTTTTTTTTCCCCATGAGTCTTTTTCAAGTGGTATAAATTCCTATAAATCACTTGAATAGGAAGCTCAGAAGTGTCATTTGAATTTCCTTGCCTTAGTCATTCCCTTCTCAAATAACTCCCTTGGTGTTACAGCTCTTAGATATTGCTTTCACTTAGAAAAAGTTTGTTTGAAGGGAAAATCTAGACACTATTTTAGCAATCCAGTATGAGGAAAACAAGTAACTAACACATCTGTTGGTCCCTATTCAATACAAAACTGAATATCCCAGCAAGAATCAAAGGAGAGGGAAAAAAGGAACAAAATCAGTCACAAGTTTCTAATTTTATTTTAACAATCTTGCTTTTTAAAAAATACAAGTTCTGATTAATGCCAGGGGGATGCCAAGTGTCCATCAGCCACAGGCCTTATCTCTCACTTCCATTTCCCCTCCTGGGAGTAGTCATCTCTTTTGTCAGGATAGCAAACAAAGAGCAGTAAAATGCTAAATAACTGAGTTGGGTAACAGGATCCAAAGGGACCTGTGTCTTAGTATGGCACAAATTTGTTCAGCAAAGTGTTACTGACCTGGACCAGTAATTAATGTTGGCACAATGTACAGGAGTTGTGCAAGGTGCATCAGGAGAGGTACTGTTTGCACTTCCGTGGTGCCACCAGCTCTCTGCTGCAAACAAAGGTTTAAGGAAGCAAGAGCTCAGTTACCAAAGAGGAGGGGATTCAAGAGGAGGAGCAGGTTTATAAACAAGACATTGAAGATCTTTAAATGTTTTTTCATAGTAGGTAATTGCAGGAGCAGCAGAGCTGCAAGGGGGCTTCAGTATAGGCAACTACAAGAGTTTTAACACTCTCAAACAGCACAATTCCTAACAACCTAGAAACCATGGCACCACAAAGAACAACTTTTCCTACAAAGGAATTCTATGCAACACAAGTGTCATTTTGCAGGGTCGTGCGTCCCAGGCAACCTTTTCATCCATGGAAAAATCTGAACTGTGAGTTCACTGCCAATGGGTTAAAAATGCCATGGCCAGATAAATTTCAAATATGCCATTTTTCTCAAGAACGTCCTAACTGGAAAAAGGCACTCACTTTTGAAACAGCAACTTTGTTATGGGCTATGGAGGGGTACTGAAGACTCATTAATAATTGTGCTGTGATTCTTCTGATGTCTCAACTATGCTCATGCTTCAGTGTATTAGGGGTTAGCACTTGGTGCTTTTGGGAACTTGGCCATAGGAGCAGCCAAACGTAGTCGGTGATGAAAAGCTTTTGTTTTGCAAAGTTGGTTGGGGATTTATTTTTTTTCCTTTCAGCTGTTTGACTGAAGAATGGAGTAGTCCTAGGTTCAGGTATCACCTTATTGTCTCTTGAATAATTATTTCTGAGCTTCTACTACTAAAAAGGAAGGTGCAAGGAAACAAATATCTGTACAAGCAGAATATGCCTGTAATTACACCTCCTTTGGCCAGGAACTTAGCATCCCCTCAACACATGTCACATCACATAGGAAAAGTTCACAGTACCAAGTTTTACAATCACAGTCACTCACAGCACCAAGATTGTCCAGACAAGAAGAAGTTACCGAAGAGAAAGGCCACTGGCCAAAATTCACACAACTGCCCACGAAAGGGCTCAGGTTAAAAATAAAGCACTGGTGGGAAAGTTAAGCCTAGCTTTTGCCTGCTCTCCATTTGGCACGAGGAGAGCAGCGAGTCACCCATCCTAGCTGCACTTCTGAACAGAACAGCACTATTGACCCATCTTTTGCAGGGGCTCTTCCAGCCCCTCAAAGCCCATCAGCCACCGAGAGCTGGGGCAGAGGAGCCCCATGGCAGCCCCACCTCTGCCTCTGGAGCTGGAATTACCAGACTGTAAACATTTTGTTGTAGCAGTCCACCGGAGCAGGCAGTTGATCCCACTCTGTGACAAGGAAGGTGGGACAGAGGCTCTGAAGCCCAAGCCCTGAAAGAAAGAATAAATGTGTGTGCGGAAGAAGCCTGGGCTGCACCTGCAGTCCTGCTGTGGGTAGCAGTTGGTTGTGCTTTATTTCCCCTTCCCATCAGGACAGCTTGAAAAAAAAGAAAAATAAAAAAACAAAACTTGCAACAGGAAACTTGTTTTTCACAATTATTGCAGCCTTGCCCAGATAACAAAAGATAAGCCTGGGAGGGGCAAAGTCCTTCCTCCAGACGTGGTCTGTGTGCTCCTCCTTCCACGGGCTGGTTTCAGGAGCAGCGGCAGCCAGGCAGAAGAGCAGGCCTTAACCCCACCCAACATTCATGGAGCTTCAAACCAAAGAAAACTGTGTTCCTATGAGAGCCTACTAACAACTTTTCCCCACCTACCCTAAATCACATGCACACAGAGGACAGGATGCTGATCCATGGGCTTTCACCAAAGCTCGAGAGCCCCTGTGGCCCGAGGGCTCCTGCAGCACTTTGCTTTTTCTGTGCTGAAATGTTTGGTTCACTGAGCATGGAGCCCACCCCGAGCAGTGCCAGCGTGCTCTGCTCTGCTCTTGGAGAGGGGGCACTCTGCAGGCTCAGCCCCATCTCTGCTCTCTCCAGCAGGCATGGAAGGGGGCCAGAGGAAATTTTCCAGCCTTTCTGGCTGTGGAAAGGAAGACCCTATGCTCCGTGTAAAAGAAAACCAACGCTGATCCCGTAAACATGCATATTCACAGAGAAATGAGAGCCCCAGCACGTGGGGATGCCAGCAGGAGGCTGCTGTAAACCCTGTTCTCACCAGAAATAAATGTCTTGGTGGGTATGAAATGGGGCCTAAGCCCTGGTTTGTGTCCATGCTGGACTGGTTTCTTTAGCGTGTGAAGTCAATGCAAGATGCAAAAGGTTGAAGCACAGAGGTAGACATTTTGGCTAGGAGAAGGTGGCTCATGGGCTGAAGTGACCGAGTGGCCAGCGTGCTTCCAGAGGTTCCTTAGCTGTACACAAAGGCCTGGGAAACACAGGCAGCAGCTTTGCAGGACCGAGGGAAACCAAAGCGTGCTTCCTTCTGTCCTTCCCATACCTGGAGGCAACATCTGCTGGTCAGGCCCCTCTTGCATCTCGTTATTGTGGTCAGCAGGAGTTCTTAAAGGAGGGGACAAATGCACTGGTCCCTGTTGAGGATGAAAAGGAAAAAACTAAACCTTTTCGGTGACAAAGCAACACAATGTCCTGGAAGGGGGGGGAAGAGTGGGACCCTCCAGACAGTGGAGATGCAGAAGCACTGGAAGAAGTCTTGTCATGAAGGACAGGTGCGTTTTTCGGGGACAAGCGTCATCCGTAGGCTCCTGCAGGTAGTCGGGTTTGTGCGGAGCTTCCGCTGCTGGATTTGTCCATGAGGAAGGGAGGAGGGGAACGGGAGTCCGACGGGGAAACCCACGTCCCCTTCCCCTGCTCGGCCACGGCGGAGGGAACCTGAGCAGAACGCAGAGACAGATTCTCTGCCGGGAGCGGGCCCGGGGGCTCAGCCCTGGGCGGTGACCGCCAAGGCGTTCACGTACCCGTGGGGCCCCACGTCCACGTCGGAGAGCCCGTGGGCCAGCGGGGCGGCGGCGGGCGCGGCGGCGGCCGGGCCGTACTTGGCGGGCGGCGGGGCGGCGGCGGGCCGGAGGAGGCAGCAGGTCTCCAGCGCCTCCAGGCCGCGGCAGGTCAGGAAGAAGAGGTTCTTGAGCATGAAGAGGGAGAGCGGCTGCTGGTAGCGCAGGAGCAGGAGGCAGCGCAGCGCCAGCAGCGGCGCGTCCAGCAGCCCGGCGGGCAGCAGGAGGTGCAGGGCGAGGCGGGCGGCGCCGGGCGGGCGGGCGGCGCTCAGCTCGTACAGCCACAGCACCGGCGAGGCCAGGCAGAGGAAGTAGACGGCGATGAGCAGGTAGCGCAGCGGGGCGGGCAGCGGCGCCGGCCGCCCGGGCTGCAGCACCAGCTCCAGCAGGGAGAAGCTGTCGAGCAGGTCGAGGCAGGTGGCGAGGAAGGCGGCGGCGGCGCGGTGCTGCGGCGGCGGCTGCGGCGGCAGGAGCAGCTGCCCGGCGCCCTCGGTGCCGATGGCCCGCAGCAGGCAGTACAGCAGCGGCGCGGACAGCGCCAGGGTGATGCGGAAGCCGGTGGTGCCCAGCGGCAGGCGCAGCTCGATCAGCTCCAGGATGGAGGTGCCCAGGATCAGCGCCGCCTTGGGCGTGAAGGCGATGGAGTAGATGAGCCAGGCGAGGTGCGCGTAGGCGAAGTCGCCGCCGCGGGGGGGGACCCCGGCCCCGCGGCCCCCGGCCCCGCGGCCGCCGGGGGGGCCGTGCAGCAGCAGCGGGTGCGGCGGCGGCGGCCCGGGGGGCGGCGGGGGCCGCTCCCGGCGGCGCGCCCGGCTGTTGCGGCAGAAGAAGATGCCCCAGCCGGCCGCCAGCACCAGGTCGGTGGCGATCCAGCTGCACCAGTACAGGTCGGTGACGGCGATCAGGTAGAGGTCCAGCAGCGCGCCCTGCCCCAGCAGCAGCACCAGGGACAGCGCCTGGAAGCCCCAGCGCCGCCCTCCCCCCGCCCCGCCGGGCCCCAGCAGCGCCCCCGCCGCCGCCCCGCCGCCCCCCGCCCCGCCGCCCGCCGCCGCCGCCCCGTACAGCTCCGCCGCCGTCATGCTGCGGCCCGGGCTCCCGCCGCCGCCGCTGCTGATGCTGCTGCTGCTGCTGGGGAGCGGCGAGGCGGCGGCGGGCAGCGGGGTGGCGGGCGGCGGCACCAGGGGCTTGCTGATGCTGCTGCTGTCCTCCTCCTCTTCCTCCTCCTCCTCCTCCTCTTGCTCGGCGCTGCTGCGGGGGCTGCGAGGGCGGCGGGCCCGCGCCGAGCCCGAGCTCGACCCCGAGCCCCGCCGCCTGCCGCCGCTGCTGGAGCCCCGCTGGAAGAGGGGCTGCCGGTCGGCGGCGTGCGGCGGCAGCGGCGGCGGCGGCGGCGGCGGCGGCGGCTGGAAGGAGCCCGAGGAGGAGGAGACCGAGCGCTGGTTGGAGGCAGCGCGGTGCATGGTCCTCCCCGGCCCCCGAGCCGGCGCGCCGGGCCCGACGGCCTCGCCGCGGCCCCCGGCCCGCCCCCGGCCCGCCCCCCGCAGCGGCCCCGGGCCCGGCGGCGGCGGCGGCAGCGGCGCGGAGAGCCCGAGCGGCGGCGGGGGAGCCCGGGGGCGGCGCCGAGCACAGCCGCAGCAGCTGCCGGAGCCGGGGCGGGCGGCTGGCGGCGGTGGGTGGGCTGCGGCTGGGGCTGGGGGAGAGGCTGCGCGGCCGGGGGAGGGGAGGAGGGGGCGACAACGGGAGGGCGAGGAAGGCGCCCCCGCCCTGTCCCCCGGGATGCTCCCCTGCCACATCCCCGGGACCGTCCTGCCTCCTGCCCCGCAGGAACCCCGCCAGCCGCCCATGGACGTGCCACAGCCCCGCGGCACCCAGCCCTTCACATCGGATGTGCTTCAGCCTTCTCTGGTCTCTCCAGGCTGGGCAAGACAAAGACCAGTTGGCCTGGCACAGAGCCTATTTCACAGAGCGCTCATTTGTGGCTCATCTGTGCTGCTGGACATTCATCTGCCCCTGCATTTGGTCTGGTGTGTTTGTTCATCAAAGTGTCCTTTATCCCATCAGGTTTCTGAGTTGAGCCAATCCATGTGCTGAGGGCCCTGCCCACTTTGCCATGATGGGACAGAGCCTTTGAATTGATATGAACAGCTCTGGAGTTCTTACTTCTACTGAAAGCAACAATTGGGACCTTTATTGACCCACTTTTAATGGCCTTGAATTGAGCTTAATAGCTGGCTGCATCTGTTTATCACCAGCACTAATGGCTTGGCATGTCATGTTCCAAAGTGCCTTAGTGCTCAGCATCACCAGCTCCTCATCTGTACCTGTGCCCACCCATGATGAGCCAGGTGATGCCTGACGATGATGTGCAGCACATCAAATAAACTGTCTCCACAAACATCTGTATTAACTACACTTTGTGATAAAGATCCAAAACAGCTTCACGTTTTCAGCATGTTGCTGAATCAACACATGGCACTGAGCAAATGCTGCTGGTGCTGGGAAAGGACGTCCAGGACAGCAGTGACAACCATCCAATACATGTTATTGCAGGCTCCCTGAGGAGCCCTGCCCCAGGCAATGTCCCTGCTGCTCCTGGCTACAAGGAGAAATCAGTCTGGAGTACAAGGAGAATTCATGCTTAAACTTGAAGCAAAGAGGTAACTGAGTAAGGGAAAAGGAGAACTTGGGGTGGATTGACACAAAGATCTCTTTGGGCAGGCACACAGCAACAATCAGGGGAAGGCTTTCTCTCACTGACTTTGCTGCCCAAGAAAAATCCATGGCCAAAAAATTGCTTAGATTTTTGTCTAAAAAAGTCTACAATTTTTGTACAACCCCACAATGATTTTACTGAAGGTTCTGTACAACCCCACAAAGACTTCACTGTCTACAATTTTTGTACAACCCCACAAACACTCCACTGAAGGCTCTGTGGATGGGCTCTGTTTGATAGGCAGCAGGAGGCTGGGGTCCGTGGCCAGGGAGGATGGTTGCTCTCTCTGGTGCTGTTTCATGTTCCTGGGCAGGTGTTGGGAGTTGCCCAGCTCAGGACAGCTCAGAGTGGTGTGAGTGACCCCAGCTGTGCCTCCTCATGTGGTTTCCACATAAAGGCTGGCTTGGATGGCAGTGTAAGCCTGTGTGCCCCATGGTAGAAGGTAAAAACCCATCCTTATGTTCTGGATCCTGGCTTTTATCCAAGGTGCGTGAGTGCCTTCACCTGACTCTTCTCAGGTAAGCTATGATTTATGTGTGGTCAGCTCTCAGCATTAGCTAAATTGCTCTTGCCTGCAAGGGGAGTTTTCCACTTCCATGAGAGGATGTGGAGTGAAAACCAAGCATCCATCTGGGCTGCTGAGGGCAACAGCCCCCATGCAGAGGGTGCTGCTCCTGCCCTGCCTGGGCAGCAGACAGGGGCAGCTCTGCCTCCTTGGCTGTTGTGCTCTGGATTTCCTGAGCAGTGCAATTCCCTGTGTGCCAGGGGCTGGACTCACTTAGCTGCCCTGGCAGCCCACCACAGGCACCCACAGCCCTGCTCTTCATCCAGGCCCTCATTTCACAAAGCAGCCCCGTTCCCCAAAGCTTTGGGAGGCTGTGTGGGTGAAGGGAATGGGGTGGGGATCCCTGGGCTTTGGGAGGGCTGTCACCCACAGCTGGGGTGCAGAGCTGGGAAATGGCTCTGACCCTGCCCCCAGGGGATGTGGGGAGCTGGGAGCAGGGAATTGAGGCTGCTGGGAGGGAGCTCAGGGGGCCTGCTGAGCTGGGGCTGTGTGAGCAGGGCAGGAGCAGCCTCATGGAAAGGGTTCTCCAGACACCACAGGATGCCTGCTGGGCTGTGATGAAGGTTCCTGCATCCAAGGTAGGTGGGAACAGGGAGAACCCGTGGTGGCACAGCAAGGGGAGCTATGACAAGGAATGGGGAACACCAGGAAGGAGGGTGGAAGCTCAAGGGCTTCAGCATGGGCTCCAGCAGTGCAACCACAAAAACAAAGAGGTGAAGATAAGAAAGGAGCTTATTTGTAGGAAAGGAAGCAGAAATTGTGCCTCTGCTTCTAAATGGGAATGAGGGGAAAAATGACTTCTACTCGAGAGAGCTCTGAAGAGCTTTTTGTGGCACACTGTAGGATGGGATATGACAAGATGATGCTTCCCATGTGATCCAGTTATTTAATGCAATGTGCAGTCCTTGGATGTGTTAGTGCTTAACCATTGCTGTTAAAACATTAAAAAGCTAAACTATAAATAGAGTCTACTCTTTAGTAGTTCCCAAGCTATGTTTTTGGCTTTTTTTATGTATTGATGTGTACGCATAGAGATGTGTGTGTATACGCATATTTAAAGGCAAACAGCAGACAGAGTTTTGTGCAATAGTCATACTGAATTTCTAAAATGCTACCATTTTTAGTTTACACTGCAAGTGGAAACAAGTGTGCCCTCAAAAATACCCCTGCTGGGGGATGGCAAAACTTTCTCGAGGGCTGAACTTGGGAGGAAACAAAATAATGACTCAATTTCTTGGGAGAAGGAAAAAAAATAAGAAAACCAGGGCAGATATATGCCTGAAAGAAAGACCAGAAACTAGATACCTAATTATACCCTGCAGTGAGCTGTCAGAAACTGGCAGCAGTGGGAGGGAAAGAGGCAAAGCTGATCTCAGGGAGTTTGAGCATAATCTGCTCCAACCATACTTAAAATGCCTTTTGTGTGGGAAAGGAAGCTTCTGGGATTCTCTGACACACACTTTGTGCTGCACTTATCCAACCCATTCAAATGGCCAGGGCTGAAGTGACAGATAAGTGTAAAAAAGTTTCACCTGGCCAGCACCAAAATTCAACGATGCCTTGGCTTCCAAACACAGCCTTTGCACCCGAACTGCTGATCCTGTGTTATGGCTCAGGGAATGCAGATCCTCTTCAAAAGGATACTGAAGTGTTAACAGTCTATTGCTTGTAATTACATTTCAGCTCAAAGAGCTTTCAATGCCAGCAGAAAGTGCCAAGACATTTCTTTTTGTGCTTGTAGCAGGGTAGGGGGCTTGGAGAGTGGATTTGGGGTTTGCTTTTGGTGTTTTGTCTTTACTCAGTCTTAGCATAGAGCATCTATTGAGTGACCTTGAGGAGAAAGTGGAAGCTCTTCATAGTTTAGACTGAAAAGGAAAAGCAGGTGTGTTACAGTGAATTAAGTGTTTTTGATGGAGGTTTGGTTCCTAGAGAACACATTGCTGCCCTGCTGGTGCAGGGTTTAAACTGTTGCAGACTGGATCTGTGCAGGTCTATAAGTGAAAAGTGTTCATCAAATTAACTGCAGCAGTAAAAAAACCCATAAAGATTTGTGCTTTTATAGTTGGGGTTAGGAAGGCCTGGCAAGGGAAGGGTTTGGACAGGCCCCTACAGGCACCAGGGCAAGCAGGGCCCAAGCACTTCCCAAGGGTTACCCTGGCAGGAATTCCTCACAGCATTCCCCTGGGAGCAAACTCCTCAGGGCTCTCAGTCCTTTTGCTCAAGCTGGTTCTTCCTCAGTGTTTAACTCTGCACCTTGGGCTGGGTAAGGATTTCTATGGGACTCCAGTTCCAGCTCAGCCTCTCCTGCAAGGGACACCTCAACCCCAGGCTGCCCTTGTGCTCTGACAAGAGGATTAAAAGCACCTGGGAGCCTCAGGCTGTGATCTCTCCCTGCTTAACTAAACCTTGACGGGCCCCATCTTGGGTGAGTGCTCCAACTACCAGAGCACTGGACAAAAGGAGGAGGCTGATTAACAGTTTTTATTTGTTATTTACTAGAGGTTGGGGCTGTAGGTCACTTCTCCAAGATGTAGAATATAATTCAGTTAAATTCTGAATATATATATATATATATCCTCTCTCTGCTGAGATTGGGAATCCTTGTCCAGTCCCTCCCAAAGTGCTTTATGATTGTTGCTTTCAACATCAAGTTCTCAGGACTCTGCATCACACTTGTTTTGCTGTCTAATGTGCCTCCTGTGAGCTGTGGACTTTGTAGATGGGAAGCTTTCTGATAAAATATAAAAACAATGCAAGTGAACTTTGTAGATAGGAAATTTTCTGATAAAATATAAAAAGTTTTTATATTGGCTGTTTCTAGATTATTAAAGATGATGGTTTCACCTAGCAGGATTTTGAATTTTCTGTTGAAATCAGGGGAAGCTTTTGGTTCTAGTGTGAAAGTTTGCCAGTTAATTGCTGAAGGGGTATCTTTCAGGGTGGGTCTCTCAAGAAAATCTGGTAGTAGCTTGAAGAACAGGGAAAAAAAAAAGAAAAAGCAAACAGAATTTGCCTTAATAGTCTTCTAGGGCAAAGATGTGAAAGAGAGCAGGATAATATCCATTAAATGTACACACAGGAAGTTAAAATTAATTTCAAAGAAAACATTTTATTATTTTACATATGTGGTTGAACAAAGCAGCAACTCTGTAACTGCACTGAAATTAATATGAAATCTAAAATAATCACAGTTTGTGATTTCTCTGTATGATATATAATCACTTCTACAGTGCACATGACACAATCTGAAACATTTTACCATTTATTGGAGGGAGAAAGGCATGGCAGGGTTAGGACTGGAAGAAAGGGGACAGCAGTGTTATCTGATGCCCTGAATGCCAGGTTAGCAGTTGCACGTGTCCTGTGGAATAAAGGAATTCACTTCTCTGGCCACGGTGTTATTGCATGCTGTAAAAGCTCTTGGTTTCAGATCCAAAACAAGTCAATCCCTTGTTCCTTCCCACTAGCCTCAGTTGCAAGCTCCCTTCTGGCTTGACTGAAACCTGTTTATCTTTGGAAGATGGAGCTGTTAGGATCAGGTCTTTGCCCTGTTTGCTGTACAGGGCAGTGCACCATGTAAATATTAAGGTATTGGAGCAGCAGTGAAGTCCCCTCTCCTGCTTGGTCCCACAGCCTGCACAGAAGGATGACAGCTCCAAAGGACAGAAATACTCCTTTGGAGAAACCTCTTCTGAGCAATACATGAGACAAAGGAAGCGTTTCCTTCCAGACAAGCTGCAGGAAGCTGCAGCTCCAAGGAAAAAGGATTTCACTGAATTCTGGCAATAACAAATGTCCATAAATGAACTGGACATAAGCTACAAGCCTGTACAACACTCAAGCACAGCTCATGGAACAGACGAGACCTGCCAAGCAATGCCATCAACAGAAACCTTTCAGAATCAAGCCAGTGTCCAAGAACAGCTGGAGAAGCCAGATTCCCTACTCCATCATGCAATTCCCAGGCAGGGACTTGGGCAAAGTGCACTGTGTCAGGGAGCTAAGAAGGGGAAGAGGGGAAAGGTCTTTGCATTGCTCAGACCAAGGGCAGCCCATCTGGCTAATTAGTACAGAGAGCAACAAAGCAGAGTTTTTTATGCAACCTTACTTGGTATGAATTAGGCAAAGGGTACAAGATATTTCTAGATTCCTTCTCCTCCCTTCTGTTCAATTTTCAACTCGCAAGCAAAGCATTTTTTTAAAGTTCCTTACACCAAAGTTCCTCCTACACATTTTTAAGAGTGGTGGGGAAAAAAAAAGTGATCCAGAGCTAAAAGCAGATTTGGCATCTGAAGCAGATTCACATCAGTCAGCTCACCTCCGCTGCTATTCCAAAGATGGAGATGCCTGGCTCCCTCTCTGTGCAAATGCAAACCTTCCTTCCTTCCTTGGGAGAGGTGCCACAGCCCTCAGGGCACAGGGGTCCAGCAGCACCTTCTCTCTGAGTAACTGGCACCACACTTCCAGCAAGGAACAGGACAGAGCCCTGCCAGGGCTGGCTGCAGAGGGACAGAGCTCAGCGTTTCTGCAGTCACACCATGCTGAAGGTGTGGCTCCTTCCTGCCAGCAAACACCTCCCTGAGGTCTGGCTAGGAGGACCATGCCCAGGAATGCCAGCAAAGTTACACCCAAGTCAGCAAGCACTGCAAGCAAAGGGAGAGTTCCTTCTTCTGCAGTGGGTGGCATCTCTGAAAAGGGAGGCTGAGGGACACTGGAGCCACCCTGTGAATAAATGGGGTTTGGGCTCCAGTTTCAGCTCCACGGCTGTGACTGTGGAGAGGTGCTGCAGCTAAAGGACCTTCCCTGTGTTATATCCCAAGTGCCTGCCCTTCTGGGAACTGGAGACAAGCCCTTGTTCTGTGCAACGAGATGAAATGGTGATTTCCTTTTCTCTGCAGCAAAAGGAAAAGGATTCAAATCCATGTCCCTCCCATTACAGCTTCTTTTAGAAGCAGCCAAGCAGTTCTTGTTCTGATGAGACAAAGGAGAAGAACCCCAAGTAATGGTAAGAGAGGAAGAAACTGCTTCCTGTTGTGGATTTCACTGAGGGAAACACATGCAAAGAGGTATTTTTCTGCTCCTATTCATGAAGGGAAGGATAGAGAAACAGAGAAGGAACTCTTTTGCCTGGATAACTGAGAGAGCACAAAATCTGCTGCACACACAGAGCCTGGCACAACTTGAGAATTGAGCCTATGCTGCAGTGACCTTCCTAGGAAGATACATCAGTATTGAGAGGATGGAGAGCTGATGGAGCAAAGTTTCAGTGCACATGGATGCTGAGATTTGAATCAAGGACTCAAACTTGTGTGCAGAACATGTTTGCACCCTGGGTATGGAGCTGCCTGGTAAAGCAGGAAGGAGGAGAGAAGAGGCAGAGCAGACCCATTTCTGATACCTCAGTGTGGTGTGAGCTGACTGCAATTAGGAAAATCAACTCAGTTGTGTGGTTCCAAGGCTTTTCATCTTATACACAGGCTGATTTGTGCTTCTAAAATCACAGTGCTCCTCTGGAATTAAGACACTCCTTGCTAAGTCCAATCTTTCACACTAATTTCTCACGCAAACTTTGTTTATCTTCTTTGGAATGTCTATGGAGACACAAGTCCTGTCTTTCTCTGGATAGGAGAGCAGAAGGTGCATGTTGTTAGGGAAATGTTCCTGGGCAGGCAAGTCCCAGCTGCTAATTCATGTGAGGGGGACTCTACCTGCATGTTAAAGAAAGAGGAGGGACCAGAGGTCACACTGTATGGGGTATCCCTGAGCTGCAAACCACATGAGGGATGACAGGAACAAAAGAACTGGAAGACACAGACACTTGTATTCTAAAAGGTCAGGCCTGGGGATCTGGGGCTCTGGTACCATCCTGCTTGACTGATCTTCTCTTTGAATCTTTGCATGCCATGAAGGAGCAGAGGTGGACTGTGACTCTTTTTGTTTGGCCCTTTTTCCAGAGAAGGGCCCCTCTTGGAAGCTGTGCCAGCTGGAGCAGGTGGATATTCCCTGCAACAGTTGGGATCAGAGTGGGTGCCAAAAAAGCCTCTTGCTGCAGCACTGAGTTCTGGGCAAAGACAACTCTGCCAATTCAAACTCTATGGTGGTTTCCTCTGCTGCTGAGCACAGGCTGCTGGCTCCCTGGTGGGATGTGAAAAGGCAGGGGTGTTCACAGAATGCTAAATAGCGGGGAGGGAACAATATAACTTTCACCTCAGCCCTGCAGCAAGTCGCTCTGGCTACTGAAGCTTCCTTTGAGGGGCCCTGCCTCTCCACAGCTGCCAGATGACTGCAAAACAGAACTTTGTTTCAGGCTGACAGTGATGCAGTGGCAAATCCCCAGGCAAAGAGAATTTGTTAAAAGTCTGTAGGCACTTATTCTTCACGAGGAGAATGTTAAGACTTAAAGCCTTCTCTTGGCACGGAGCCACCACAGCCCAGCTTTTGGTGTGCTTGAGTCACAGCCTGGACAAACAGCACATTCTACAAATGGCTGACGGTGGCTCCTTGTGTGGGGAAGAGCTTTGCCCTCAAACACCCCACAAATAGGAGGGTGGGCTCCCCTGATCTTTGCACACAAAGCAAGGAAAAGAATGAGCCGTGAGAGCTGAACAAAACCGGGATTGCTGGGACAAGCCTGCTCCTTATACCCTGTTTCCATTATGGCTCAATTATGGCTGGCAGCAATGTACAGTCACAGCTGAAAGTCTCTGGGCAGCTGTCAGGATGGCAGATGAGCTTTAAAAAAATTAAGGGGCTTTTAGTGCTGCAACAGGGAGTTTTCTTTAACATTATCTAGATTAGAAAATCACCCCAGGTCCCTCCCCATTCTTCCCCTCTTTCCAGTACATAAAACCCCTTACAGCAGATCTTTAGGCACTCTGTCTGAACCCCTAGCTCCAGTTTTCTTTTTTAAAAGCCAGCTGCACAGCCTCATCCACATCCTGCACGATGTGGGATGGCTGCACCAGGCTGGGGTCGAAGCTGAAGTCCCGGTGTCCATGGAACACTGTCTCCCCTGTTTCCCTGGGAGCGGCGCCGCCGGGGCGGAACACCCCGGTGCAGACCAGGATGGACTCACAGCTCTCCACTGAGCTGGTGCTGTCATTCCTCAGCTCCAGGGAAACCTCAGCCTGGGCACTGGCTGCCTGTGGGCTCCTCTTCAGCCCAGCCTGGACCTGGTTCTGCTGAGCTGACTTGAGGTAGTTGTTGTAGAGGTTTGCCCCATAGACGTCAGACATGGGGTTATCCCTGGGTAAGGTCACGGTGTGAAACAGAAAGGAGAAACAAGCCCATGAGAGCGGGCTCAGAAATGAGAAACAAACCCTCTGGCTGTGAGGGACTGGGACTGAGACAGCAGTCTCAGAGAAAGGGCTGGGAGATAGTTGCTAACATCAAGAGGGGCAGCTGGAGTGGGCAGTGAGTCCTGCTCAGGACACGTGCACCTTTCAAAGGGGACACAGCACATCCCAAGCACCCAGAGCAGTTTCAGCCATGACTGGATTATATTCCCAAAGTCTTTGGCCAAACTGAGCTAACAGTGGGTCTCTTAATTTTGTCTTTGAGTCGCTCTTTGTGCACTCTGCATCCTACAGTCCACAGCTTTGCTGTGTAGGGTACAAAAAGCCAGCAAGCCTCTGTTACAGGATGTGAGGCTCCAGAGATACCATGGGAATTTTGATATTAACTTTAGAAATATCCAGAGAGGAAAAAAACCCAGCAAGTATAAAACAAACAAACAAAACTCCACCACCACTAAAGAGCAGTCAGTTTCCAACTCCCTAAGGAAACCAGCAGGAAAAAGTCTCTTACCCAACTGCATAGAGGTGTCGGATGGGAGCCTTCCAGCCCTGCTTCTCTGCCTGCTGCTGGATCAGGTACTGGGCGTAGCGGTAGGTGATGGGGCTGGGTTTGCCAATCAGGGCCTCATACCTCAGCTCCTTGCCTGTCACCTTCTTGTAGATGCTCTCCAGGCAGAGAAGGAAAGTGCCATGGCCAAACCTGCCCAGAAAGGAGGGCATCAGCATCCCCAGTAACAGCACTGATGCAGCAAGCACTCCTTGGTTATTGCCTGTTTTGGATGTGGTGCCCACACACCCCTCCACAGACAGTGGTCTGCCTTTTGCTGCTGCCCAAGCTTTAGCCTTTATTTCTCATGCAGCTTTCATGTTTCTGCTAATTACATTGTACAATCAAGCTCTTAAAACATTCAAATGCTAAAAAATCTCAGTAGAGAAAGATATCTCCATGAGAGGAGTGTTTAATTGGCTAAACCAAACACCACATGTGCTTCTCACCTGGGCATCTTGGCTTCAGCCATCCACAGGAGGTCCATGTTGCAGGCCAGGATAGGCAGATGAGGGTATGGCACATCCTGCAGCTCTGCCCCAGGGTTCCCATTGCTCAGCAGTACATCAGCAATGAGTTGCAGGCTCGTCTCCCACCTCACTGGCTCACCAAACAGAATCACCCCTGCAAGATTTTGAGAGCTGTTTGGAAACTCACAGCATCCAAAAGCCACCAGCTAACAAACCCCTCCTGTGCTGGGCTGTCCTGGCAAGTACAGCTACCAGTGGAACACAGCTGGTGCCAGGGCTCCAGTCTGCACATCTCTGCACTGTGTGCACCTCTGGTTCCAGATACTGGCACACAGCACAGGGAAAATTTGCTTTGATCCAGCTTTTCCCAGCAGCAAGGCTGTAGCCTCTGAATGTGGTGCCCATGAACAGCAGTGAGCTGACAGCACATCATCAGCTCCCAGCCCAGCTGGCCTGCCTTGCTCTCAGCTCTGCTTGCTGCCCATATGTAAACACAGGCCTCTGCTTACCTTCTATAGTGGGGAAGCCAGGGGGGGGAGGAGGAGGCTGCCAGAAAAAAAAAGTAAGGCTGGATTAGTAATGCAAAACCTAATGCCATCTCCAAAATAAAACTAAAAATGCCTCCTTTGAACCTGCCAAGGCAGTTCCATAATAAGGCAGGACAAAGCCACCTGGAATCCTGAAGGAATATTTCTCCTCCTCCCCCACCCCAGATGGGATTTCACAGATCTTGTACTCCTGTCTCAGAGCTGGAGATGCCAACCAAGCCACCTTAGCCCTCCCTGCAAGGAACAGCAATGGAAGGCAGAGACAGGAGAGGGGAGAGTCACTGCCCTTCCTGCAGGAGCCAACCCTGGAAGGGCAGAGGCTCCTGCTAAGGGACCTCAGTGACAGCAGCCCCGTCCCTTTGCTGTGTGCTGTGGCCACCCCAGGACACCCCTTCTGCCGATGCTTCAGGGAATTACCAGCTCTTTTGGCCTCCGGCTCAGGTCCACCATGTCCAGCAGGGGATATGCCTTCCTCAGGGCCTCTATGGTGACCACGTGCTTGAACCCCAGGCTAGTTCACACCATCAAGGAATGTTGTGGAGACTGGTTTGTTTGGATTGTTAGTTGTTTTTTTTTAAGTGACAGTTTTTCTGTAAGTTACTTGCAGAAGCATCTGCAGGATGAAGGAATGCAAGTCCTAGTAACAGAGCAGTGTGGTGAAGTATAACCTTATGGCTTTCAGCCAGACAAAACCAGCTTCCACTAATTACATTGTACAACCAAGCTCTTAAAACATTCAAATGCTAAAAAATCACAGTAGGAAAAGATCATCTGCATGAGAAGAGCATGAAATTGGCTAAACCAAATACAACACATGCTTTTCACCTGGGCATCTTGGCTTCAGCTATGCACAGGAGGACCAGACTGCTCAAAGCCCCATCATATTTGAGTTTCTTCAACTGCTGTTGGATTCTGGGGAAAATCTCATCCATGGTACAGTTGGGAGTGACCTTTAATGGGTTTTGCCATGGAAGAACAGGAGGAGCACAACTTTGATCTCAAAAATGAGACACCTAAAGCTGATGGAGTCCTCATGGTCACATCCCACCAGGAGCAGAGCAATCACAGGAGAAGTCATGAGCGTGAGACCCAAACACGGAACAGGGGAGCCAGGCAGTGACCACCACGGAGATCAACAGCACCAGAGCCTGTCCATAAGGACGCTGCCCCATAAGGTGAGCCCAGTGACCTTTGTGTCTCCTTGTGCTTCAGAAGCTGAGCAAGCGAGTGCCAGGGCTGGGGCAGGATCAGCAGCCTTTAGCAGGGCACCACCAGGTACAAAGGATACTTGTGGGCGTTCTCCACCACGGGCCCCTGCCCGGCCACCAGCATGCACCTCTGGTGGAACTGGCTGAAGAGCTGCAGGGGGCTGTGGGACAGGATCACCTGCTCCGGAGGCACCTGCGGCACGGAGAGAGCGCGGCTGGGACCCGCAGGTAGGATGTGCCCCCTTCTCCCGGCGGCTCTGGAGCTGCCCCGGGCCGCGGCCACGCCGGGCACCGGCGGCGCTGCCCTGCCGGGATCGCTCGGGCTCCCTCCCGCCGCCCCGTCAGCGTTACCTGCAGCCCCAGCGCCCGGGACAGCTCTCGGGCCTTGTCCGAGCGCATGCAGTTCCCGGCGTTGGTCAGGAACACCACGGGCACCCGCAGCCGCCCGCCGCCGTCCGTCAGCCTCTGGAAGGCGCGGCGGGCGGCGGGCACGGGCTGGCTGCCCCGCACCAGCACGCCGTCCACATCGAACAGGAACCCGAAGGCCGGCGGCTGCAAGGCGAGCGGAGGGCACGGTCAGCCTGGAGCTCCCGCCCGCCCCGCGCCCGCCCCGCACCCTCCGCGCACGCACCCGGCCGCAGAGCCCGCGGGCGGACGGCCCCGGGGCGCACAGCAGCGCCCGGCCGGCCCGCAGCGAGCCGCGCAGCGCCATCCGCCCCGGCCGCCTCGGGCTCCCGGCGCCCCGGACTACAGCTCCCGTCCGCCCCTGCGGCCGGGCACGCCGCCGCTACCGGCCCGCGGCTGCCCGCGGGGAGCGGCCGGAGCCCCGCCAGCCTGCCCCCCCACACCCGGCTGCGGGCAATGAGGGTGCCCGGGAAGGGTTCTGCCGTCCCTGCTCCGGGCAAAGCGGGTTTGGCGAGAGCTGGAGAGAAGAGCGGGTGCTGGAGGCAGCAGCACCCGGAGGGAAAGGGGGTGCCCTGGCCACAAGCAGCCCTGCCGTGCTAGAGGCGTGCAGAATCACCGGCGAGCCATGCTAGAAAGAAGAAGGCTTCTGATGTGATGAATAAGGCTATTCCGTAGCCTAGTCCTTTTTGTGCAGTGGGAGTATGGTGGCCTTGGAATGTGCTTTCTCGTACAATGTCCTGTCATCATTGGAACATGACAAGAATAGTGGAGAGTAGGCCTAGAATAAGGAGTCGAGGGGAGTTGTAGTGGAATCGCATTGTCAGTCCTGAGGTGGTCAGGAGAGCAGCGGCTGCTCCGAGGATGGGTCAGGGGCTAGGGTCTACTATGCGATAAGAATGTGCTTGGTGTCCCATTGAGAGTTAGATATTTTCTTGTAGGTAGAGATTTGGGCAGCAGGGAGCCAAAGGCTTTGAGCCCTGCAGTGCAATCGCAGCGGGTTTATCTGAGCCCTTCACAAAGCCAAAGAACGGGAGGCTCTCGCTCTGTGAGGGAAGTGCTCGGGAGCTGCTTGTGATAATGGAGGCGTGGGCCCGGGCACGGCCTGGCTTCAGTCGGGCTGGTGCCTGCTGGCCCTGGCTGCCATCTGCCTGCCCGGGAATGGCACCGCAGCCTGGCACCTCTGGCAGCCCACGGGCACAGCGATTGTCCTGGTGTGCTTGGCACTGGGGATGTGCTGCCTCGAGTGCTGCGTCCAGTTCTGGGCTCCTCCCTGCAGAAAATTGAGGTGTGGAGCAAGTCCAGAGAAGGGCAGCGAAGCTGAAGGGTCTGGGGTTCTGTGAGGACTGCTGAGGGAGCTGGGGCTGGAAGAGAGGCTCAGGAGAGACCTTATGGCTCTCCACAACTCCCTGACCTCCCCCTGAGGTGGGGGTCGGGCTCTTGTCCCAGGCAACAACAACAGGAGAGGGTGTGCCAGGCTGGACATCAGGAAGAATTTCTTCACTGGAAGTGGCATCAGGTACTGGAATGGACTGCCCAGGGAGGTGGTGGAATCAGCGTCCCTGGAAGTGTTCGAGAAATGACTGGATGTGGCAATGACTGCCGTGGTCTGGTTGACAGGTGGTGCTCAGTCAGTTTGCACTTGATGACCTTGCAGGTCTTTTCCAACCTTAAGAATTCTGTGAGTTGCTGCCCTGCCTTTGCTCAGCCTTTTCTGTGCAAACCCTTTTTCCTACAGATAAATAAGGTTCTGTAAAACTCTGGTCACTTTCTTTACCCTTTGACAGACTGCATCACTCTTTCCTGTACCCTGAAACAGAAATCTTGATGTTGAATTCAGCTGAGGCCCTTACAAACCTGGGGAAAGTGAAAGGTTCATTTCACATCCATGGAGATGAAGCAATGTTTGTTTGCTTTCTGACTGGGCTCAGGATCTCCTGAGTCCCTCGACAGGGCAGGTTTAACACGTATGACTTTAGGCATCAATTACACAGTGTAATTGTTTGTTTTTACGCTTCCATTGCCATGAACACCAACCTTAATTTGTTTTTGACCCACTTTAACACCTAGAGTCCTATTTGCAGAGCTATTAAAGCATTGGCAATTCAGAGATATACATTTGTACAGATGGTTATTCCTCCTTAAGTGCCTTAACTGAATTACCTACCGTTTATTTTTTGCAATTTCCTCAATTTGCCAGGATCACTTTAATTTCTTCGAAGTGTTTGCAGCTCATCCTGCTCTGGCAAAATATATGCTGGCCTTGGAGATGTTACTGAAAATATTTCGTTTTTTGAAGAACTGGGCTTAAAGCTTTCTTCCATCAGCACACTACAGCTACTCTGAAGCGTGCCTTCCCAACTATGTACAAACCAGAGGCCTCCAACCCTCACCTTCCCTGGCTGTCAGTGAAAAATAGTCAGAGAGAGAGGCAGAGACTTTCTGAAATTAATGACAAACACAGGAGCCTTGTCTCGAGTGCTGCTCAGCCATCCACCGAGGCGGTCCCTCCTGGCAGAGTGAAAATGTGATGGATTTGCTGTGATTTCTGCTCAGAGTGTTTGCTAACGGGGATTTATGGCCTTTTAATGATACAGCCACTCACAAGTTAGACAGGTTGGGTTGTTTTGCTTGCTGGTTTCGGTGCCTCTAGACTGAACTGCATTGAGGGGGTCTCTCAGTCCCTTTTAAGTGTAGGGATACTTTTGCCCCTTTCTTCTCATTCCCAAGGTGCAAAAAAGAACCGGGAGAGACATCCAGACTGTTTCCTATCACAGAGATTTCATTGCTAAAACAATTTTAAAATATTATTGTATTAAATATCTAAGAGTTATGGTGGGGGGGGAAGAGGGGGACAGGTTGGGACTTTTGGGATGGGTGTTTTTGGGGGAGAGGGTTTTGGGACTGAGGGTTTTGGGGGTTTTTGGGGGAGAGGTTTTTGGGGATGGGGTTTTTGGGGATGGGGTTAATGGAGGTGGGGGTTTGGGGGGCTGGGGTTAATGGGGGTTTTGGGGTGGGGTTTTGGCAGAGAGGGTTTTGGAGGTGAGTTTCTGGGGGAGAGGGTTTTGTGGGTGGGAGTTTTGGCAGAGAGGGTTTTGGAGGTGAGCGATTTGTGGGTGGGAGCTTTGGGGGAGAGGGTTTTGGGGGTGAGGGTTTTTGGTATGGGGGTTTTTGGGGGTGAGGGTTTTGGGGTGGGGTTTTTGGGGGTGGGTTTAATGGAGGTGGGGGTTTTTGGGGCTGGGGTTAATGGGGGTGTGGATTATGGGGGCTTTGAAGGAGAGGGATTTGCCGGTGCGGGTATTGGGTGTGAGGGCTTTTGGGGCTGGGGTTAATGGAGGTGGGGGTTTTTGGGCTGGGGTTTTTGAGGATGGGGGTTTTGGGGCTGGGATTGTTTGGGGTGGGGGTTTTTGAGGATGGGGGTTTTGGGGCTGGGGTTAATGGAGGTGGGGGTTTTTGAGGATGGGGGTTTTGGGGCTGGGGTTAATGGAGGTGGGGGTTTTTGAGGATGGGGGTTTTGGGGTGGGGGTTGTTTGGGGTGGGGGTTTTTGAGGATGGGGGTTTTGGGGCTGGGGTTAATTGAGGTGGGGGTTTTGGGGCTGGGGTTTTTTGGGGTGGGGGTTTTTGGGGGCGGGGTTAAGGGGGTGGGGGTTTTGGAGCGGGTTTGATCCCCCCGATGCGGGTTGCTCTCCCGTTCCATCCCTGCGGGCGGCGCTCCTGCTCCACGGCCCGGGCGGGCCCGCAGCGCTCGCTGCGCCCGGCTCGGGGGCTCCGGGCTCGGGGATGCGGTGGGGACGCGGGGTCCGGCGGAGGGAGGGCAGGGAAGGGAACGCGTTGTTCTGCTCCCAGGGGGGCTCGGGGGTGTCTGCCCTTGGAGAGCTGTCCCCAGAGTGTGCCTGTGCTCTGCCCAGCGCTGCCGTGTTTATTTTTCCGAGCAAGGCTGTCCAACAGGCTGGAGCGCTTATTTTTAAACCGACCCGGAGGGACTTTGCCAGCGGGCGGGCACAGGCTGAGCCTGGCACCGACAGCGGCAGCGCTGCCAAGCCCCGCGCTGTGCAGAGCCTGCTGAGCCCCAGCACCCCAGGCAGGATTTAGCCCATCGTTCCCTCTGTTCCCTTCCTGAAATCATCCCTGTGCTGCATGCTCGGTGTGTCTTTTTCCCTTCAGGCGTTGGGAATTTCTCTGTGTCTGCTTGGAGCTTCCCATTCCGCGTGCTGTACATGGACGGACCTCGTGATTTCCTCTGCAGGCACATCTGGTAACAGCTGTACTCCACATACCCCTAGGGATCGTCTGTCTGTCTGCCCTTCTCACACCGCCCACAGGAGACTCCCTCTTCTTCCCCTGTCCACGCCGTGCTTGGATGTGTCCCAGCCCCTTTCACAGCTCACATAAAGACAAGCCAAACAGGCAGTTGCCCACAGCCTTCTCCCGTGGGTGCCTGTGTAAACTTTGCAGCTCTATTTTCCCTGGACTCACAGCCCTGTCATCACCCCCCCCTTCCTGACCTTCTCACACCCCCCTCGAATGCAGCCCTACCTTCCATCTCTGTCCTTAGTGCAGAGGCTCTAATGGCCTGAAGCAGCCCTCCCCCCACGGTTTATCTCTCCCCTTCCCATGCTGCAGCCTGCTCGGGGAATGATGGACAAGCTAAAGGTTGAGAAAATACAGTAAAATGCCTTTCTTATCCTGTAATGACCAAGGGGGAGGACACAACCTGATAAAAATGACAAACCAGGAGAATTGAGAGCCAGACCCTTCACCTGCCTGTCCCTCAGTGCCCAGAAAACACTTGATAGACCTGCTGTGATTGCAGCTGCTGCAAGCCTGCAAAGAAAGGAATTAAGGACTGAGCCAATTAGAGCCACAGGTTTCTGACCAAAGAAATGTCCTTCTGCTACCTGTGAAGAGGCTAATTCAGACACTTAGATAGGAAGAAAGCTTGAAGCAGGCTGATAATTTGGAGCTGGTGGAAAACACATCTGCAGCCCTGTGTTTTATGGCCAGAGGGCTTTGCTTAGCATCTGGCACCTGCATAGTCCCACTGCAGAGATGGAGGCTCACATGACAGATACACCCAGCTGCTTGCTCAGGCCCATCTCTGTTTTCAACCACTTACTTTGCTCCTCTGTTTTTATTGGCATGATTTTTGACAGCAGCCACTGGTGCTGGATCTGCCATTTCCTGGTAGGCAGTGACCAGGAGGCAAACATTTCATCCTCTAAGGCAGAATAAGATGCTCTGCAGCAAACACTTGTGCTGCAAACAAAGCTCCATCCACCTCCCATTCAAACAAATTGAACCTGAAGAGGCCACAGGGAGTGACAGATGGGGGAGATAACAGGCATAAGGCTTTAAGTATTGCTATGGCTGCTTGAAGTAATAGAAACTTCCATGGATTTTCTACTCTCCTTGCTTGCTCCTGAGTCTGGCTGGAGACTGAAGCAGGCTCTTTTTGCCTCTATGTTTGCTGTACTCAGCCTCCCACCATCCTTGCAGCTGCTTCCTCCTCTTTCATCTCAGATATTGAAGCTCTCTCAAGCTGGCACTTTCTTTCCATGCCCACCAGCAGTGCTTTTGGCAAAGAGCCTCACCTTGTACCCTGAAGTCACCTGGTGCTCCACAAGGCAATTATTTGAAAAGAATTCACTTTCTTTGAAAAGAATGGGCTGACAATTTAGCCTTCTCCTCACTTCCCTCTATTCCCTTCCTAAAATCATGCTAAAAGAGATTAAATGACCTCCAGTCATTCCGTGCTGTAACAACCACAGAGATGGTACAAAACTGTACTGGGAGGAGAGGCAGCAGGAGCAAATCCTGTCTGTGAGGTGTTCTCTGTATCAAAACACAGCCCTGAGCTGGGTGCAGCAGCTGTGGGGCTTGGGGAAGGGGGAACAGGGGTCCTGGGTAGTGTCTTGGCCAGGTGACTCAAGCTTAACATTATGTTAGCTCTACAGATCAAACTGCCCTTTGCAGCATGCTGAGAAGGCTTTTCAGGTTCCCTGATCCCTCCAGGCTGAGTGATGTGAGACATCCCCATCAAATCTAGGTATCCTCTGTTCTTCTTAACAGGGAGACAAAAGAAGAAAAAAAAAAAAGAAAAAAAAAAAAGGAAAAATAACCCCCACCATTAAGACAGGTTTGAAAATTTAATTATAGACTATGTTCTGAAAGAGACAAGCAAGGGAGCATTGTGTATGTGATGTATTTGCCAACAAATGTGAGCAGGGAGCCAAGGTACTGGGCAAAAGGGAGTAGACTGGCAGCAAAACCCTTGGAAATTTGCTACTAAAGGAAAGCTGAGTCTCAGTGAAGCCCTGCAGCCAAATTGACCCAAAGCTTGAATGGAGCTGAATGAATTGATCTTTTATAACTGCTGTGGTCCAGCCTAAATTCCTCCTTTTTTGCACACCTGGAGTTAGAGGGGTGAGAATGCAGCCAGGGCTTCCCAATTTGCACCTTTCTCCCAATTAAGACAGGCTCTAAGGAAGAGCAGATCCCAGCAGTAAGGCAGGCTGGCCCTCCCTCTGTCACACATTTCTGAGGGCTGCATCAGACCTGTGCCATCTTAAACCCCTGTGATTTTTGCAGAAACCTGATTCTGCTGTAATCCTGACCAGCATCACACCCTGGTGGCTCCAGGCACTTGGCCCCATCACAGCACAGCTGAGAAGAAGGTAAATGGCCAATGCACAGCAGGCTTTTCCTAGGAAAGCAAGAACAAAGTGGACACAACAACTGGTTCCAGCAAGCATTTGGCAGATGGAAGATCTAGCCCTGCAACTCCTGCAGGTAATGGGGAGAAAAGAGGACTACAGGTAAGCAAAAAGTGGTTCAGGACCTCAAGAGACCACGTGAAGGAAGAGCTGAAAGCTTTCTGCTGTGGTAGGAAAGGAAGGGGCATGGGTCAGCCTGTGTGTTGAGGAGCTCAGCTCTTCCCACAATGGCTCTGTAATGATTAGCTTCACCTTGGCAGCAAAGAGGCTTATTTAAGGGAGAATCAACTCATGGCAAATAAAGATCCTCATCCATCCACATATAGCAAAGCTGAAAGATCAGGTTGCTGAGAGGGACAGGGCTTTGGGTTGCTGGTTAGCTGCCATTCTGCTTGTTTGCTGTGGTTCTGCTCAGCAAGTAAAGCACTTCCCAAATCAGCATTTATAACCTGGCCATGACAAAAGGCTACCCTGAGCTCTGGATACAACACCCATGCAGGAGGAGGGAGGGTGGCTCTGCTCTGGCTACTCCTCCAGTACAAAACTCCTGCCCAGGACCAAATCTGTACCAAGGCCCAGGAGAGGTCACACTGCAAAAAAAGCATCAGGATGCTTCAGAGGAAGATGCTGGGGGTGTGGGCAGAGAGAGCTGGAGGAGAGGTAGCTGTGGCTGGAAAGGGCTGGGGGTGTAAGGCACTTAACCCCCCCCCCCCCCCAGTTAGTGAGGAGTGTGAGTGGGTTCTCACTTTTTAATTTCTGTGGTTTGTGTTGCTGCCTTCTGCAATGCACACACCTGTGGTTTGTTGTGATTTTATTTGTGTTCTGTGATGGGGTTCATAGTGTCTTTGGTTTGGTTGGTTTTTATTTTCTCTGGGATAACCAGAGATGAGGTTGCAGCCTGTGAACTGTGGGCAATTTCACACAGGCTGTGCAGCTTGATCCACTTCTGCAATAAGTGTGTGTGCCTCCTGCTAAGGTGCTCCAGCCAAGGTCAGTGGAAATAAACACTGTGGCCAAGCTGCTTGAGACAATTAACAGAAAGCATAAAGAGAGCCAATTGGCCCAGTCTGGTCAGATTAGCAAACAACAGCCTTTGCAAGTCTGTGCTTCAGAGGAGGGAGATGTCTTTCAGTAGGAATTTTTGTCAATTCTCCCTTGACTGATGCAAACCAGCATGATTGTACTGAAGTCAGGGAAAGATGCTCTTTGATCCTAGCTGCATGCTTGGCATGTGTGTGATGAAAGATTTTTTTGAATTTATTTAGCAACCTGATTAAGTTTGCTTTTTTCTGAGTTTTTTTTTTTTTGTTTGGTTTTGGTTGGTTGGTTGGTTTTTTTAGTCTCCCTGCAACTGGTTTTCCTCCTGATATTTTTGATGATGTTAAGACAGGGACTCAGCTTGTCAAGAGACTATTTCTTGTGTCGGTTTTTTGGGTTTTTTTTTGCCAAGGAGCTGGAAACCACAGAGGTCCAAATGAGCCCTGTGGATATCCACAGCAGTTCTCTACCAAGGTGAAAATCTCTCTGACAGGCAGGATAAGGCCACATTTGCACGATGAGTACAGCAACAAAGGCTGGTAGTGGAACTCCCTGAAAGCAAAAGGTCTTTCCTATAAATGTCTGTGTTAACACAGCCTTGTGCAGGGGGATAGTTTTAATCAAGCTGGGTCTGGGAAGCCAGGATGTTTTTGACTTAACCTGAAATGTGTTTTGTCTTCCTTTTGACTAGAGGACAGGAAAAGAGTTTGTAGTAAAAAAACTGCTGGCAACTGAGGCACCTCTCTTCTGGCTTTATGATCACTGTGCAACCAGGCTTAAATATTGTGGGAGCAAGTTGCACCAGATTGTTTCCAGCCATGGTAGGTCCTGAAATAGCAGACATCAGACCTATGACTGGTTCTTCGACCTAGCAGTGCTATTTTGGCAGCAGGCCCAGGGTTAAACATAACAAGAGTCATTTTCAGTCCTTGCTCTCTTGAAGGTCAGTGGCCCAAATGGTTGGATGTTTGTCTTTGCTGTTTCCGGCCAAGGTCTGCATTTTGTAATGATAAGGCAAAATTCAGAGATCCTCATGTTGGCAATCTCCTGCTGACTCTCATTGGAAAGCATGTTTTTCCTGAATAAGGATGTCAGGATTTGGCCATTGGCAAGTTTTAATTGTTTTGACTCTTTTGAGCAGGGTGATTTCTTGTGGTTGCTCTAAAGGCTCACTGCTCCCTTTTACCTGCAGCCCATGAGTTTCACAGCATAGTGTAGCTCCTTCTTAGCTTTAAGCCCATTAAGCCTGGCTTAGCAGAGTGGCCAGGTGAGACTTTGACGTCCATTCATCTGCTCAGGTCACATGGAAGAGGCAGTCTCCCTCTTAGCAATCAGTCTGGCTCACTCTAGCTTGCCAAATGCCTTCTGAGATGAGCCTTGTCCTCTCTAGAGCTCCCTCAGAAAGCTATCAGAGAGGTCAGCCACAAATTGGTCCCATTTTTTCTGCCAGAGCTCTTTGGCCTTGGCTTTCTCAGCCGGCAGCATGGCACTGTATCTGTGAGGAGGAGGAAAGTCAGTGTCAGGCAGGAGACAAGGGGGCAGCTATTTCAAGAGCAGCACTGAAATGAAAAGGCAGGAGGCAGCAAGAGTTTAACCCTTGCAGGACATGCCTGCACCGCACGTTGTAAAACAGGCAGGAGCTGAGGAATGTTCAGGGAGACCCTGGGCTTCACATCCAAACTATTTTTGGACATTCAGAACTGTCCAGTTAATAAAAAAAAGGGGTTAAACACACCCAAATGAAATGCTAATTGTTTTCCTGTGTTTCTCAGATGGAAAACACTGCAGCAAGTCAAATTTTGGCAGAAATAGACAAGTGATACAAAGACATACAATTTCTCCCAAACCCAGAACCAGGTGCTGGAGGCAAGTTCCCAAAGAGTGGAAAAGGAAGAATACACTGGGGCATGGAATCAGAGAAAGGCCCTTGAGAACACAGGCAGAGGGGCCTCTGGGCTCCCTGTGTCCTGCCTTTGGACAAGACACACAGAGGAGATTTTGGATTGACAGAAGCCCAGCTCCTGTGGCAGAGGAGACTCTGAGGCAGAAACCCAAATGCAAGCAAGGGTGAAAGCTGATAGCCCCCTTATGATTACTACAACAAGGTGAGAGAAGTGATGAACTTACTTTATGGAGTTGAGTGCAAGCTGTTTTAGGGTCCTCAGGTCAGCATTCATCCCTCCAATGGCCATGAACACCTCATAGAAGTCATAAGAGACTCCCTTTGCCCCAAAGATGGGGGGATCATCGGGGCTGACCACAATGGGGTGCCCTTCAGCCATGAGGTCAGCTGCAGGGTGACTCCTCAGATCAGCTACCAGCAGGAGGACCTGGGTGGGGAAGAGTGGGAGACAACACCTCAGCAGGTTATTGCTGCAGTTGTGTCACACTGACACTGCCAGGGCTGCAGCTGTGTCACTGACACCTGCCAGCAGGTAGTGGTCAGGGAGGGACAGGCTCCAGAGGACTGTTCACAATGATTTCTGCTCTGAACTGCTGCAGGAGGAAGCAGCTTGTCTCCACTGACTGTACAAGGAGATTAATTTCTTAAATAAATCACCTTAATCAAGTCCAGTGGGGTGAATAACTTGTGCTTATTTAGAACAATTTGACTGTGAGCAATTCAGGAACAGTCTTTTGGTTACACATTTGCTGTGGTGCTTAGCTTGAGGCATCTGGGGCTGGTATCAGGGTTATCTCCCTTAAGGCTCACACCAGTAAATCTCCAACCAAAGTCCTTTCTGCTGCACCTCTCTAATGTGCTGCAAAAGAGTTCCCACTGGTTATGAATTTTGCAAAACCAAGAACTTCCAGTTAGAATCCCTGCTTCTCAGCCTCTGGCCCTCCTGGTTTGAAGTATTTTCAATTATGTTTCTTAAGGCACCTCTGTGTCTGTGGGCCTCATCTCCACTAGGGAGGACTGCCTTCCCAGGTTCCTCTGGATAGGATTTTAAATTATTTTTTTGCTGACTGACATTACAAGCCTTAAATAAAGTCACTGTACATCTACATGGTAAATTGTAGTGTAAGGTGCTGCAAAGGAAACTAAGCCAGCCTGTGTGCATCAGAACTTGTAGGTGCCCCCCAGCTGACCCTCACAGCGATGGTGATCCCCTTTGCAGTGACCCAGCCACATAACAACATACCTGGTTGGAGATGGGACAGACTTCCACAGGAATATCCCTCTTCAGAGACAAATTTTTGGCTACTGGGTGTTTAATGAGAGCGAGTCCATGGCCAATCCTGCTGGTGTTCAGTAGCAATGCATCCAGCACATTATTGTCTACAGAGGTGCCCTGCCAGTCTGAGCAGAGACAGACAAGAGTCAGTGCAGTGCTGGGAGGAGATAAAGCTCCTCAAACTGCTAGGTGATTTTGTTAATAGAGGTCCCAGTTGTGAGGTGAGAGGGTTGCTCATGCTCAGAGTTTCCATTTGCATTTTCAGTGAAACAGGGATCTAAATCTGCCCAGGATATTGCCCAGCATGGAGATACCCACCCATCTCACCTGGCTTCAGATGTTTGCAGTATTGTTCTTGCAGCTGAGTTAATTTTGCTGGACTCCATTACTTGTCAATGGAGAGAAGTAACAATTATTGGGGAGTAGCCTGTGCATTAGAATGAGATGTGTTTTAAGGTGAAATATTATTTTACCTTCACCAGCAATAACTCCTACACCAGGTCAAAGATGCTGGGCAATGTGACACCTACAGTCCAGAGCAGGGAGGGGTCATGTGGGAATGCCACAGCCCCAAACTGATAAGGAGAAAAGCATAGGGGAAACTGGTTATGTGCACAGGTATGCACACACATCCTCTTGATACAGCCAGCAAGCCAGCCAGGCTTGCTGCTTCTGTTCTTTGCAGGATTTCAGTCTTGCCTCTGCAAGCAGTAACAAGCCTTGAGTCCTCATGCTCACCAGTCTCCCCAGCATGGAAGAAGTAAGGCAAGTTGACCCCCATGGAATAGGGGATGGTCAGGGCATCCTTCAGCTCCCATAAAGAATGACCTTGGTCCTCATCACCGACCTGGGGAAAGCAGAAAGGTATTTTTGAGCATGATTGGGAAGATGGTGGGACTTAGAGCTCTGTATAAATGAGGTGCCAGCTGTGCTGAAATTACAATGCTGTGGGGTAGGGAGCTGATTCTTTCAGGGGATTTTGTCAATTACCCTGAACAAAATCCTTAGCTGGAGGATTTGCAATTCATTAACACTGATTTCAGTACAGCAGCAGAGGTTCTGGCTCTGGTATAGAACATATGCCACGGGATATATGTGGTTATATCAGCAGGGGTCAGAAGAAATTCAGTTACCAGGTCAAAGCCTGCCAGGGTGTCTGGGAAGCGGGCTCTGAGTGCCATGGCAGTGATGATGTCTTCTTTAATCTGGGAGACATTCAGCATCCTAGAGAGCAAGAAAGAGAAAGAGCTGCAGAAGCTGGCTCCCCTGGGCCTGCCTTCTCAGGGTTTGAGTTGTGAAATGGGGCCCCCAGGGGTATTTCCAAAATGCAAGTTGCTCTTGAATCTGACAACCAGCTTCAGGTCTCTAGAGGAACAGCAGTAGAAAATTGATATTATGAAAGGAAACCCATGAATGACCAGGAAATGCCTGGCTAGACCCTGCTGTCACTTGAGTTGAGGCATGCTTGTCTAACTCACTGGATTTCCCATTTACCAAGCGGGGAAGGGAACACAACAATGTGAAGAGAAAATGTTTCATTTTTTTTCTTTCCTCCCAGCTGTTTTGTTGTGACTTGAAGCAGTAACTGCATTTCAAGAGAGTTTTCCATTTAGGTTTCTTTCAACCCTATCAGACTTAAACTTCTCGGTGTATTTTGCTGACTGTGTCCATGCTCAATTAAGCTGGCCAGAGAGGCAAGCCAGCTCTGAACTGGAGAGGGCATTGTGCCAAAGCAGAGCTGTGCTGCTGAGGTCTGCTGTGCTTGCTGAGGATCACCTCACATGACTTCGTGGCATCTGCCTGCTTGGAGGGCAGCAGCACGGACATGCCGTACACAGGCTGCAAGGAGCAGTGTGTGCCAGGTCCCGTGGGACCTTTGCCACACCAAGTGCCCAAACTCAGGCACTGCTGTCACTGCTTTCATGTCTGCAGGGTGGGGGAGTGCATCAGGCTCAGAGGAGAGCAGGCATGGCTTGGACACACACACAGGCAGCCCTGCCTGGGCTCATTCCTGCTCCCAGGGCTCATGGATGCTCCTCTGGCGCTCACTTTGCACAAAGGCAGACCCACATGGATGAATTCTCACCCTCAGCCTTTCACACGTGCCAGGGAATGTCTCAGGAGGCAACACCCCAGCTCCAACAGCCCACGTGGACATTGCCAACCAACCTTGGCATCCCAGCATTGCCTCTCCCAGCCCTCTGCCCTGCACATGGCACAGCTGCTCTCAGCCCTGCTCAGCCTCTACCTGTGTGCTGCAAATATAACCTTGGCTCCAACAAAGTCTGGGTGCTCCTTCACAAACTGCCTGGTCACTTCCCGGTAGGCTGCCACAGACCAGGATTTGTCGTGCTTGGTGCCATCCAGTTCATACACCTGCAGTGTGACAAGCAGTAATTAGAATAGGTGTTTTACTGGAATTGGGAGAAATTAAGTGACAAAAACCTTGGGAGAAGCAGAGTGCTGTGGTTCTGACAACAGGGCAGGAAAACAAAAGCAGTGAAATCTGTGCAGAACATTTCATTCTTCAAGCCTTTACCAGCTGGCAAGAACCAAGGAGTGGACTTCCCCCTCCTGTGTGATACAAGTTTCTCCGTGTTCAGACGTGGCAAGCAAACGCCCTTGAGAACCCCTTGGAGACCGTGACCTCTCACTCCTGTCTGCAGTGCTTTGTCCAGCTGTCTGCAGCTCACACATGCTCTGTGCCTTGCAGTGGCAATCTGTCAGCTGAGGCAGCCCCAAGGCATGCAGTGGCTGAGCTCCATAAGCTACCAGCTGAGCTGGGCTCCTGCTGCTCCCCTCTGCCTGAGGTTTGCTTCATGACCTTGAGTCAGTCATTTAGTCCTGCCATGCTTTTCTCAGGTCTCTGGCTGCAAACTGGGAAAAATAATCCTTTTGGCATGCTCTGTCTCATCAACTTGCTCTGGGGGTTCCTCACTACCAGGGCTGGTTTTTGCCCTGATTTCAGCAGGGGTGAAGACCCTGAATTGATACTAACCCACAAAGGCTCTGCCTGGAGTCACTCACAGACAGCAGCTGAAACCACACCATCAGTTCTCCTCTCACCCTTCTCACCATTCTTTTCTCTGTCACCTTTCTCCTCCAGCCTTCAACTGCTCCACTTCACCCCCTAACTTCCCCTCTGGTGCTGTCCCTTGCAGGGATGCCCCTGCAAAGCCCCACACCCCATTACAACGTGGTGTCCCCCTTGCAGGCACCAGCAGCCGTGGGGCAGCTGCAGATGCTCAGAGGGAATTTTCCCCAGCTGCAGCCCATGGGAATGTGAGACTTTACACAGCTGAATCTGCAAACACAGCTGGGCTTAGGGGGCTTTTCCACACTGTTTGCTGTTTCACACTAAATCCCAGTTTCATTTACTTTACCTCGGGGCCGCTTCTGGCAGGCTTTGCTGCAGGGAGAGCTTTTGCTGCTGTGGAGCCTTGTGGAGGCTCTCCAGCCACACGAGCACCTTGCTATTCCTGTCACACCCTGCTCACCTTGACTTTCCCCATGAAGCTTTTCCCTCTCCTCTAACCCCAGCTTCAAGCTGGCTGTCCCTTTGCTGCCCTCCATCCCGGCGTGGCTGTGGCTCCTGGCATTCCCTGCTGTGGTACCTGGAGCTCACAGCCCTGGAGCTTACAGAACTTGAGCTCACAGCCCTGCAGCTCACAGAACTGCAGCTCAGAGCATTGGATCTCACAGCACTGCAGCTCACAGCATTGGATCTCACAGAACTGCAGCTCACAGCACTGCAGCTCACAGCTGCTGGCTGCAGGGGAGCCCCAGGGCTCTGCAGGCTCCCACGGCTGCTGCCAGCATCAGGAGCTGGATGGGAAGCAAATCTTCCCTGCCAAGCCTCTCTTCAAAAGGACTCACAGCCGTGTCCAAGGGCTGATGGTAAAGGCAGGCTATTTTCCAGGCAGGCCCACGCACTTGTATCATGGCAGATACTCTTGGCCTGGAAACCTGTGTGGCCTGGGGGGATGCCTCACAAAATGCACAGGCATTTTGACATTGCTGTTATTTTCTCTTTTCAGGTACCCCAAAGACAGGTGGTGGCTGAATTCAGAGCAACTGGCTTATGGCAACCCCCATCACAGTAAGACTCATGTAAATTTTGTGGACTTCTCCACATCTTTTTTTTTTTTTTCCCATTTGCAATACATTCTTCTCTTCTCAGGTATGATAGACTGACAGAACTCCCACCCCCATGGAGTCCTGCATGGAGCTGGGCTGGAGAATTACATGGGAAAGGTATGTCTGCAGTTACAAAATTGTCACTGGGAAAGTGGGAACACTTTGGGTGGTGTGGGCTGCTGGTGCTTGGGGAGGCATTAGGGCAGAGTAGGCTTGGAGGACAACCAGACCAGCTCTGGGTGAAAGGCCTGAACCATTACCAGATTTTAGTGTTAATGGCAATGAAAGGAGCGGTTCATACTTCATACACACAGCCAAAATTTTAGGTTGTCTGCAAATTGTGGTAGGTTGTGTTTTGCCAATTGATTGACTCACCTATTTAGAGTAATCATTCTGAAATAAGCTGACGATTTAAAATAACAACTATTCCAGAATAATTCTCTATCCAAGTCAGGAAATTTGTTCAGAGCAGCTGCCACAGAACAGGTGATTCTGGTGCAAAACTGAGCTACATCTTCCCAATGAGCAAGATTTTGACCCAGCTCCCAGTCTGTACAATGTAGTTTTGTGCCAATGTCACAGCAGGTATCTCCCTTAGCCACTAAGAACAAAGAGTCTCTCAAGCCCTTGCCTATGCAAATCTCCAAGAAAGAGGTTTGAATATGATCAAGGTTTTCCAGCATCCTTAGGAGGGCAGGTATGCAAACATCCAAAAACTAAATTCAAGATAGGGCTTGAGAAAAGCTATGGAGAAACAAGGATTTAAAAGACTGCTAGAGAAGCCAAACCCCACGTACCGCAGGCAGGATAGCTCTTATCTCAACATACTGTATGTTATCTTCATAGAGCTCCAGCAGCCCCTGGTAGAAATAGGCCTTGAACACAGGTGCATAGCAGATAAGTCCAGAGGCAATGAGAAAGACTTCTTCAAATCTTTTCCAAATGAAAGCCTGAGAAGGGTAGGCCAGCTCAGGGCTATCCGTCACCAGGGTCAGGTTTCTCAGCAAGCTATAGAAAAGGGAGAAGAGAAGGAATGAGGAGAGCAAACAGAGCCTGTTGGCACTGCAGTACAACAGTGGCTGGTGCAGCTAGGAAGCATTCAGGTCATTTTTCTGCCACCTGTATTTACTCCTTTAATGGCACAGAATTTGTATGATACATGTTGAGCTGTAAGCAGGGTAGGGGTAGGTGCTTAAAACCTGCCCACCATCCCTTTTTCAAGGAACAGAGTTACAAAAGCAAGCACAGTGCTTTTATATCAATTTTACTCTGCTACCCAGGGTATCCCTAACCTGAAAATCTTACTCTTCTACCCAGGGTATCCCTAACCTGAAAATCTTACTCTTCTACCCAGGGTATTCCTAATCTGAAAGCAGGCATGCACATTACTCCTGCAGACAATGTGTTTTCCCAAGAATCTTCAGTGTGCATAAAATGTCACAACTCTTGGTCCTTTATTCAGCACCTGAAAGGCAGATTTAGTCTACAGGACATGCCATGTGCTGGGCCACCACCAGCCTGCTTGCTGAGCCCATAAGTTGTCCTGGTACCTTTGTAGTGTCAAAATATGCCACCCAAAAAACTGCAAGGGGAAGACAGTTCTGAATCAGAAATCATTTTTCCCAGCCACTGAGAATAAACCTGATGCCCCACCTGCCTTGCTGATAGCTACTTCAGGGAACAGCTGATAAGAATCTCAGTCCTGGCTTTTCCTTACTGTGGTGGAAATGTATTTATTTCCTCCATCCACTCAGCTGGCATATGAGCCTCTTTCAGAAATCCAGAGAGACAGTGGGTAGTTTTATCAAGCAGACTTTAAGGGAGCCAGTAAATTGCAAGAATATCTGATTGTGGGTGACAGCCTGCATTTAGGACAGGGTGAGCATCTGTGCCATGCCACCAGCCTCTGGCAAGCTGATAGCCTTCATCCCACCTGAAGCCCTCCTTCTTCCACCTGAAGAGTAGCTCATAACAAAATTCTCCTACCAGTGGGCAAAGTCTGAATGGCAATGCAGGGATGATGAACTCCATTCCTGGGAGGACGAATGGAAGCCATCACAGAAACCTACAGATGTTTTCTTGCTGGCCCAGTGCTTATCTCATGTCAGGGGCTAAGCAGGTTCAGACAGAAATACCTTCAGCCATGCTTCAGCTTTCATCTGGGTATATTGTTTCCCCTCAATAACAGCTACTGATCTTTAATAATGTTTCCTGTTTGATGTCTTGGCCCCCATCCTCGTGCAGTGCTCTGCTCTGTTATATGGGAGGTGTGGCTTTGATTTGTGGTCTTATTATCTTCATCCAGGACACTTCTGTGGATGGAATTAAACCTCCACAGCCCCCCTACAGATGTAAAAGGTGCTCTGGTCCAACTTCATAAACTAAGACATCCTGGGCAGTTATGCCTTTTGAATCCCTCCATCCTGCCCATAAAGCAGAGCCTGTTCCCCCAGGATTTGCCTGCTCTTTCACTCCCTAAGGATTGTCTTCCAGGGCCTGCAGCTTCATTTCTTCCTCACCCTGTTAATTTCTTTGCCAGCAGCAATTTTAGAAGCAAACATGTACATAAAAGAGATGCTACTACTGTTAAGGATGAGTCTTTAAATGCTCAACAGTCAGGAAAATTCAGAGTTAAGGTTTCCACAGCAACTTGGGCTCTGCCCTCCCATGCGTTACAATAGGGGCTTTGGTGCCATTATCCAGGACACTGGGCAACCCCAGCTACTGTTCAGTAATCCATGCAAGCAGAGGAGACCGAGCTGGACCACGGGAGGGGCGAGGAGACACCGCAGCATCACCCTAGAAACCAGGAATGCGGGAGTCAGGAGCATCCCGAAGGCGCTGATCCAGCTGCCCGAGCTGCGGAGGGGGGCAGAAAGGCTGTGCTGCTGCTCATCGGGCGGTTTCGTGTGGGAAGGAGGGTTTTCCCTTCCCTCTGGCCGGAGGGCAGCTCCCCTCCAGCTCGGCACCTGCCCGCAGCCGGGGGCCGAGCGGGGCCGTTCCCAGCGGCTCCGGGACAAACCTCCCGTGGATCAAAAGGCCGTGCAAGCCCGGTCTCGCCGTGCAGGCACTCCCTTCCAGATAAGGATGGGTGCTCAGCCGGGCTCCCAGCGCTTTCTGCCCTCGTCCTGTGAGAACTCGGCTCCTCCAGCGCTGAGCGCACGCAGGGCTCCGCTCCCCGCCTTTAAATCTGCCTCTAGAAACTCGTGGCGGTTTGCTTAGCCTGTGCTCTTGGGCTAGAAACAGCCATAAATCCCCACACCACCCTGCTCCTAAAAGCACATAAATCAAATTGTGCTTCTCTTTATAATCCCCTTCCCTTTGAGACTGATTATTGATCCTTAGAACTGTTGAAGATTTATTGCATAATAGTGATCCATGCTTGATAACCCGATAATCTCCTAAGGGTTTGGGGGCTTTTGCCATCAGTAGCTCATGCAGATGAAGCAAAGCTTCGTAAACACATTCTTTTTTTGCTTCTTTTCAGGAATGGGCCTTGGCCAGTGATCAGGTGCAGACTACAAATAGCCCTCCATGTCATGTCATATATGCACTGAACAATGCTATTGCAATGCATATGCCCAAAGGGGCACAGCTAAAATGACCAGCCAAGGATTATTTATTTTCAACTGTGCATTTGTTTTCTCTTTTCCTGGAAAACGGGGATTTTTCGTTTTCGAAGTGAAAGGTTTTTTGTTGCCTTATTTTTAAGGGGATTCTTTTTCCTGCTCCTTTTTCTGCTCTCGATGGGTAATTATGCCCCTCTCCTCACCGTGGTATCTAAATGTCTTCCAGTGGTGCATTAAATAGTGTGACTAACATCTGTCACATGTGGTTCATTCGCTTGCTCTCGCTCTCTCTCATCCCCTCTTCTTCTCCCCAAGGGGGGACTTGTAGAGGGAGTGGAGTGCTTTGTTTCTGTGGTGGATTTTTATTCCCCTTTTCCCCCCCTCTCACTGCACACACTGCCCTATTTTTCTGTGAGATAAGGCAGTCAGAAGACACGGAGGGGAAGGTGATGGCAGCCGGGGCCGCCGCCAGTGCCCAGGGGAGTTGTCCCTGCAGCCTGGGCCGTGGTGTCAGCTCCCTCACAGATGACTTCATCCTGGTGATAGAGAGCTCTGTTGGGCACGGCCTCAGTCCTTGTGCTGCTGGTGGGGGGTGTGCAGTGGTATTTTACAAATAGCTGGAATGTCAATGCTGCTTCCCTAAATATCTAGGGGCATGCTCTTGCTTTGGAGGTGGCAGCCATTATGTTGCTTCTTGAGGGAAAGAATGACATTCTCCTGAATTGTAATTGATTGTGAAGGAAATAAGTGAGGATTGTTTTTCCTTTTAAGTAGGAAAGCAAAATTCCCTTCCTTTCGCTGTCCCTTGGCCCATGGTCTCCTGGCTCTCCTAAGAGCATCCTTTTGGAAGCTCACCAATAACACAATCCTCCAGGGTCTTGGCCCATGAGATGTGTGCTTTGAATAGGAATGATTAGACGTTCTCTTGAGGGAAACAAACAAAAGGAGTCACTTCCAAAGCACACACAGACACACACACACACATATATGTATATGTACCTAAAACTGCAAACAGCAAAAAAAATCCTGCAGATTCCCCTTTCTTCCACCCCTTCGTAGTCAAATGCTTTAAGGTGAAAGAGGTGCAGCTTCTCAGAAACATTTCCATTGTTCCTTCACATTTGCTGATCCACCCTGCCTTGCATGAGAGCCCTTCCCTGCTGCCATATTCCCTTGACACTTCCTTGAAACCACCCAACTATCCATCCGTTCTTTGCTCTGACATCTGCTTTCTCTCAGCTTGTCAGTGCTCAAGGGCAAAGAGGAGTGCAGGAGAGAGGTAGCCTGGGATGCACATGTTCAAGAGACTGGGAGAGCTTCCAGAAACTGAGAAGCAGAACAGATTGGGGCCTATTCCTGGCTAGAGACCTATTTCCAGACGGCCAAAAACATTCCTAACCCCTAGACTAGTGCCCAGGGATTAGAGGAGAATAGGAGGGGAAGTGCCTCAGCGTGGCTGTTGTTGGTGTGTTTGCACATTATGCCTAATGACTCCTCTGTGATTTTGTGCTGATGAGCATGGAAGGGCAAGAAATGAAGGACAACATACTCAAATGGGTAAGTGAGCACCCAGGATGCCAGAGATCCAAGTTTGTTCTTGGCTCAGGCAAAAGAATCCCCCTCCAGATTTGGGGAGACCCTTGCAGCAAGGCTCTGTCTTGTGTCCCTGTGCTGTGCCTGCCACTCTCAAGTCCTGCTCTGACTTGTGGCCACTAAACACTGTCAGGCAAACACAAAAGAAGAGAAATGTGTCACTACTGCCTCTGAAAACAAGTGTTTACACGCAGTAACAGAGGGAACCACACAAGGCACAGCCCCAGGTGTACAGGGTGTACAGGATGCCCTGCCCTCAGCCTCTGCTGGAAAGTGGCATCATGCCATGGAAGCACCACCAAAAACAAGTGCAGTGAAAGGTTGCTCCTGAGACACTTCTAAATGTCCACTGCAATTGCTGGGACTTAGGGAAGTGAAGCTGTTTCAAAATCCAATCTCTTGCATGTTATTTATGGGTCTCCTGGTGTGGTTGAAGAGAGCTGCTGCTGTCATCTTTCCTTCCTCATCGCTCCCAGCAGAAATGGAAGGGAGCTAATGGGGAACCAGTTTTCTCTGTGGCAGACAGAGATCAGAGACTTCTCACTGGATCTTGTTTTGTCCATCTCGTGTCAGGGCAGTTGAGCCTCAGAATATAAAAGTCAGGAGCCCAGGGTCTGGCATCACTTTCTCCTTCCCTTCTGGACTTCCATAAGAGAGGGATGGTGGATGCCCTGGAGGGTCAGACCCCTCTGCCCTGCCCATTGCTGGTTTTGGGGAGGGAAGGCAATACTGTGCCTCAAGTCTGGAAGCTCCTCGGCTTTTCAACCTGACCTCCTTCCCAGATCTGCAGGGCACAGAGCCCAGACAGCTTCCACGTGGAGGGGACACCAGCTCACTAAGAGTTAAAAGGTCTCCATTTAAGAGCACACAACCTCACTGGAGAGCACTGCAGTAAAACCCACCAAGTTTCACTTGGGAAATGCTGGAATTAGGGTCCTCTGCACTGCCTCAGTCCAGCCCTGCCCTTGTGTGTTGGCATGGCAATCTTGTCTGTCATTACATGACACCCCACACTATTTTTCCTGCAGCCCCCAGAGTGCCATGGGCAGCAGTGGCCTCTCAATGGATGGCTACTCAATATTTTCCTTTGTCCTCATCGCTCAGTGTCTGACTTCATGCATTATTTAGTGTGCTCTCTCCAGCCCCCCACACACTACAGCAGAGCTGCCTGCTTCCTCTTGGCCTTTCCAGCAGGGCTTTGTCCCAGGATCAATGGCCCCTGGATGGGGAGATAGGACTCTGTGTTCCCATCACCACTGGCTGGAGGGAGAGCCAGGCTCTTCCCAGCCACCTGTAAGTGATTAAATGCCAGGTGGCTCAGACAAGCCCAGCCCTGATAAAAGGCTGCCAGCAGTGAAGGCAGGAGCTGCCTGCAGGGAGAGGAGCTCCTGCAGGAGGGTGAGTGATGCTCTGGGGAGCCAGCTGAGGTGTGAGCAGCTGCAGGAGCCTTGCTGTAAGGGCAGGAGCTCTGCTAGCAGGAGGGGTTTTGAGGGGAAGGAGCCCCAAAACCAGGCAGGGGTCCCATGTGTGGGGTTCCTTGGCTCAGCCAGTGCCCAGGAGGGTGAGCCACAGCTCCTGGTGCCTGTTGGGAATGAGTGCCTTGTGCTTCCAGGTGGTGGGTGACACTGGGGTTTCAATGGCAGAAAACAAGTTTGGTGCTTGGAGGGACAGTTGGGTTGGGTTTTATTTTGGGAAGTTTGAGGGGTTTTGCTTGTACAGTAATTAACATAAATAGTTTGCCCAACTTCTTGCTCTGAATCAAAATAATGACTTTGCAAAGGACTTTTCTGATGTTGGGGACAGCCTGTTCATCATCTACCTGGCTTCCCCATCCAGTTTTTGGATACCTCACTGGCTGAGGCACCGTGCAGCCCTGTCCCACATTGAGAGCCCATTCAGTGCTGAGGAGAGCTGGGGCCAGGTCTCATAAATCCACTTTAGCTTCTCTCCTCAGTGTGTGTTCACAGAAAAATTCTGGTTTTATGGTCCCTGACTGGTGCACTTAATGCAGCAGCCTTCAAACTCTTACATTGCTGTCACTGTTAGGTTGGACAGGATATACACGCGTGATCAGGATCTAAGAAGAAAAAAGTTTCTAATTTGCTTCTATGCTGATGGCTTTGTCTTCTTCTTTGCTATAGATACCCTCAAAACCCATCAATTGTCATTTCTTCTATTAACTCAGCTTTGTTTGCAAGCTAGCTGTCAAACCCCTTCATACATCCATTGCTATTTGCTTTTCCAGCCCTAGACGGAGTTCCTCGCCTGTAGAGCAGCGAGCAAAGGGGAAAGCTGTCCCAGAATGGAGCACCAGGAGGCCGCCCCCGTGCACTCACCCTCTGTCGAACTCGGCCACGTCTCGGAGCTGTCGCCGGTAGGTGTCCAGCAGCAGCCACGGGGAGCAGCGGGGCGCGGGCGGCGGCCGCGGCCGGGAGAAGCGGAAGCGCACGGAGCCCGCGGCCGTGAAGCAGATGTGGCAGTCGGGCAGGTAGGAGGCATTGAACACCAGCCAGCCCGCGCTCAGCATGGCCAAGTCGTGCAGGTGGAGCACAGCGCCTGGTGGGGGGGACAGGGATGTCCTGGTGAGCCCAGGCAGCTGGGGAGAAAGTTTGATGGGGGCACCAGTCTGTTTGCCCAGGTTTGATGGGGTAACTGTTTGTCCATCGGGGGGTGTCTGGAAATGCTTTAGAAGGCTGTGAGCGAATTCTCCCAGCAAGGACTGCACTGCTGCTCTGCCTCCCCCAGGCTGGAGGATGTGCCCCCTCCACATCACACACTGGGCAGGCAGAGTGTAACAGCTCGCTGGGAGCACAGGGAGGGGGAATCGATAGGGAGCTCTGCTGCTCCACTGGGATGGAAAATGCTCCGAGTTATTAAAGTTCTTCAGGCAGAGTTTGCTGTGAGCTGGCTCAGGCCCCGCTGCTTTAAAGAGAAACTTGCACAGGAGGCAGCAGTTCACAAGGCATGCTGGCTGGAGCACACCTGAAGCAAAGCTCTGTATCTAGGCTGTTTGAATCCCAGCTTCAGTTTTTGTGCCTAGTGTGTCTCCTCTGTCAACTCTCTGGAGCTCTGGCATACACCAAAATCCCAGACCACGTTACTCTGGGGAATTGCACTCAGATGCAGAAGTATGTTTTACTCTGTGCCTTATCAAAAGCATGCTTGCTTACATTGTACATCTGCTGCTGGCCAGCACAGAGGGCCTCTGGGGTGCTCTGCTATTGTGCAGTGTGTTGGCAGCTGCCAGTCTTCCTGGCACAGGGAGCATCCTCTCTATGCTCACCTTCCTTATAATTTCATTTTGCTGAGGTCTCTCCTTTTGCAAAGGCTCCTGGTGCTATTGGTTCTTGCACTAAGCCTCACCTTTGTGAAGGGAAGACACTGTGAGAGCTGAAGTCTTAGATGTGTATTTTATTAGTCTAGGGGAGACCTCTTAGTTGAAATAGCTTTGATGCCCTGAAGGGTAAAGGGACAACATGAATAGCAAGAACAAGACTGGTATGTATTTGACATTAGATTAGGTTCCAGACTACAATTTACAGTGGACTAATCTAATATAGAGTCATGTCTATGATCTCGCACTACAGAGGGTCTGGCTGTTAAGGTGCTGAGGAGCTGTGGTTGCTGCTCTCAGCAGAGCTGGTGCACCAGGCTGGGCCTGCTGCAGCTGTCTGACCCTCCTCTGGCTGGCATTGTCACCTTCTTCCCTGTGAGAGCAGCAACAGACATTATAGTGGTGCTTGAAACAACAGGGACTCCCAGGGGCTCTGATCAAATCCTACTCAAACAGCTACAAGGACGTGATCTTGGCCCTAAAAGCTTACAGCCCTTGCAAAGATTCCAAGAGCCCATTTAAACATTGTCAGGACTGAAAAGTATTAATTATTTGTTTTGACTCCCACTTGGTACCAATGATACTGGAGGTAAAGAGGGGAATACTTTTAAATTTCTGACTGTTCAATTCAGCCATGACAGGATAATGACATTTCTGACACACTAATTGTTTATGTTAATGGATTGGGATGCTGCAAGACTGGGATCTGCATTCCACAGTGGAAACTGGGAGGGAGAAGTTGGGAAGATTGCTCAGGGCCACATCCAATCTGGCTGCGAACACTTCCAGGGATGGGGCAGCCACAACTTCTCTGGGCAACCTGTTCTGGTGCCTCACCACCCTCTGAGTAGGCTTACTAATATCTAATCTAAATCTCTCCTCTTTTAATTCAATACTGGTCCCCCTGGTCCTGTCACTACCTGCCTGTGAAAAATGTTGCTCTCTTTCAATTTTGTAAGCCCACTTTAAGCGCTGGAAGTACACAGGCTTTGACTTGTACACAACAAGCAAAGAACATAAAGATTTCAGTGTTAGAGGTAGCCCCTTCCTTCTCTGGTGCCCCCAGACTTTCCAGCACACTTCCAGGTCTGCTACAGAACCACCTGCGTCTTTTTGGGGGATGCAACACTTTTGGCTGAGATACAGAATAAGGTTGGTAGCCTGTCCATGGAGTGTGTCTGTGGGAAAAAGAGACCCTGGCTGGAACATGC
Organism: Ammospiza caudacuta; assembly: GCF_027887145.1. NCBI lineage: Eukaryota > Metazoa > Chordata > Aves > Passeriformes > Passerellidae > Ammospiza > Ammospiza caudacuta. The sequence goes on along the minus strand of NC_080597.1, from coordinate 5,019,038 downwards.
TGAGTAAATGGGGATGTCTGGTATTTCTTGTTGCCTTTGCTTCCTCTGTCCCTTCTCCACTCTTGAAAGACTTAAGGATCCATATTGTAAGTTAAACCAAATGCCACAATTGCTGGAAATGTGCATTCACCCAATCCATCCCCCTCTTCCTCTCCTCAGGGCTTTTCCTGAAACCCAAAGAGCACAATTTACAGCTCTCAGAAGATTTTCTCCCACATCCTGTGTTTTGTCCTAGCTCAGAAAGCAAAAGATGAGAAAAGATGAGGCTCCTTAAGCCAAGCCTACCTTTAGGCATGCGCTTTAAGATGCTGAACACCTTGCTCTGGTCAATGAGGCTTTTTGCCCTGAAGAAGTGCATGCTTGGAGGGAACTGTCCTGTAGCTATGGCTGCTTCCACTTCCTTCTTCTTGAGGTCTACCAGCTTTGTACTGAGCTGCTGCTCCTGCCTGCTCAGCACCAAGTTGCCACCTGTCTGGTGGGCTTTCTCCTGCTGCATCAGGGAGTCCCTGTCCTTCCAGAGGGGGCTGGGAAGGCAGGGGGCAGCCAGACTCAGGAGCAGGCATGCCAGCCTGATGCCTTGCCCAGATGGAGCTTTCATCTTAGAGCTGCACCTGGACAGGGAGAAAACACTGAGGCTTTAGCAGAGGTCAGAAGGGAGCACCTTGGCAAGGGGATGTGAAGTTGTTGGGTTAACAACAGCATCATGCAGAGGCAGGGGGTTAATGGGGTGCTTAGAACTGGCAGGGACACCTGTTAGCAGTGTCCCCTGAATTCAGGGCTATGCATCAGCACACTCCCTGTGGCTGCTGGTTACACACAGCAAGGCTGGTAGGGTGAAGAGATGCTGCTCCTTGGGTCACACTGACATGCAGTAAGGCAAAGGGCCAGCCTGGGATGGGGGATTGGTGGGCTCAGGATGCTGCCTGCAAGCTGGGGTGGAGCTCTCAGTGAATAAGAGGTGCTGGCTGTGCTGATAAATGTCCAGCTAAGGCTTGCCTTGAGCTGATCAGATCCCCATTCCCTTCAGTTGAGAGAAGGTCCTGTTGCACCCTTGTAGTATATTCCAGCTATCCCAAGGGTTCATTTACAGGCAGGATCCCCCAAGGCTTTCTCTGCAGTAACAGAGGTGTCCTCCTTGCAATCCCAGAGGAAAGGGGATGGAAGTGAGACCATGGGAGTAGTAAGGGATCACAGGACACAGGCACATGTGAACTCTGAGCACTCTCCCTCCCCCAAAAAAGCACAACTGCAATATAATCCTTCAATACCAGGCTTTAGTGACCCTCCCTGCCAACCTCTCCAGAGCAAAACAGCCTGGAGAAGGGCTCAATATTTTGAAATGTGAATGACATAGAAAGGCCCTGCTTGTGCATGTGTCTTCTCCTTCCAGGCTCTCCTCCACCTGTAGGTCCAGGAAAACATCCCAGCCCTTTTAGTGGGGTTGAAGGGGAGCAAACTGAGCAGGGGTGGCTGCAGCCCCACAGCAGGCCTGGCTCTGAGCTGAGAAAAGGACACATCCCCCAGAAAGTGTTATCTTAGCCGTGCTGGGACTGGCTCACTTACTGCCCGCTCTCCTCTCCTCCTCCCGGCATCCAGAGCTCCGGAGCCGCTGCCCGGAGCGGCTCTGCCTCCAGCCCGGCGCTGCCCCGGCACGGACAGCGATAACGAGAGAGATAAGGACGGGGTCCGTCCCGGCAGGGCCGTGCCGAGCCAGGCACACGGAGTTCCTCTTCCTGTGCAGCCCAGCTTTTCTTGCAGCCCAGCTGCACCGCTTCATGAATATATAAGGAGGAGGAGGAGGAGGCGGGCGAGGTTATGAGAGAGCGGGACACGGGCAGCGGCGGGGCTGCCAAAAAAGCGGGGTCACTCCGGGGAATCTCCCCTAAATCTTTAACCCTTCGGTGCCTGACAGCGAGGGCATCTCTGGGGGTTTATCTGTGCAGCCGTGCCGCGTTCCCTGGCGCACACATTCAGCCTTTAAACACCCTGGGAGAAACGCGTTCCTGGGGCAGGGAGACTCCGCACCCCGCTCGCTGTCCCGGGAATACACACGGGCTTGGAGATCTAATCCTGATATCTTGGATATCTAATCCTGATCTGCTGCAGAGCCTTTAATGCCCGCGACACTGCTCGCTAGTGCCTTTACATCTGAGAAAACAGCAATTTGTACCTCGAAATGGTCGTGCCCGGTCTCTGCCGGCTCTGGGAATGGGGCAGGCATCAATCCAGGCGGATTGAGACACACAGGGCTCAACTCCAGTCAGGTGGAGGGGGGATAGATTTATTAAAAAAAAAAATCACAACAAATACAGTAATTTCAGCATTTTATTTCACACACTTCAACGAACTGGAGTTTTAAACTACTTAAACTTAGGAGTTTTAAACCACTTAAAACAGATGTTACATAAACAGCTTCCAGGGGAGAACAAAGTCCATTTGGTTTAATTTAGTCCAAAAATTGAATAATTTTAAATATTAAAACAAAAACTCTTGTGAGTTAAGGACTATTGAAAACAACCCAGAGCAGTCACAAAGGTTGTTTTTGAGGCACAGATAGTAGAGTCTGGTCAATAACATGTTAAATTTCATTAGCTGGCACAAGGGACTGAAAGCTTCAGTTCAGGCTGGCCACCCTCCCCTCCCTGACTGTCCCAACCAGACACCTGATGGGCATTCCTTGAGTCTCCAGGTGATCCTGCTCCCAAAGAGGGAGAGCAGAGGAGTGGAAAGATGACCCAAATATGCTCAGCAGCAGCTATTGGTTGATGAAAGCAGCTCAAGGGTGGGAGGTGTCAGGAGGGAAACACATGGATGATTCAGCAGGGACAGGAGTTCTGCCTCCAAATACCTTCAAGGGAGCAATATCAGGGAAGGAAGGGAATTGCTTTAATTTTCTCGTGGCAGTAAAGCCCAGCATTAGTTCCATAAAACCAAGTTCAGCCCAGGCAGTTGGAAAACTGGCTCTGTGGTGAGGAATTGGGTGCTAGAGACAGGTTCCCACTGTGGAGCACTGAGTGGGGTTAAAATGCTGTGTGAGGGAGCTCAAATAGCTTACAGCCAGGCAGGGGTCTTGGCAATGCCTGCCAGAGGGCCTCAGAGATTTGTAGTGGTTCATCCTTTCAAATCACATTTGGAAAACAGAACCAAAGTCCAGTGCTCAAACACTTCTTTGATGGGACTTTTCCACATAAACAATTGCAGACTTTGCCAGGAGAATTTTGTACAGATGTTGGAGGGGTTGGACTAGGAAATGAGCAGGTGTTTGAGATGCTTTGTTCTCTATTAAAATGTGGTGCATGCTCTGAAAATAAAAAATCCTGGTGAAATGGGACCACAGCTGCTTTTAGGTGGGATCTGTCTGGACATGAAAGGTGGAAAGAGGGAGAAGAGGACAACAAGGAGCCCCATCTGGAGGAGGATTGGGTTTGTCTAGTGCTTGCAGGCAGCCAAAACCCTGGCTTCAGGCTTCCCTGGGAACTGAGGTGTGGTATAGGAAGGCTTGCCCTGTCCCAAGGACTAACAGGAATGTTAGTTGTCATTTCCAGACCAACACATCTCCCAGCTTCTCTGCATTCTTCCTGAGAACCAAGTAGACTGTTTGGGGGTTTTGCAATAGCTCTGTGTCTGTCTACAGGGGCATGATTGCAGTTCTGTCCAGTCTTGTGTGGCCCCTGGAATATTCTTCAGCTCCCTGGCTCTGGTCCCATGTGCTGTTCAGCCAGGCATCCCTGCTCCTTCACACAGCCCAGCTTTCCTTGGTCTCTGGGCTGGTTCCAGCCCCTGCTGACCCCTCAGCTGCTGCAGCTGTACCAGCAGTGTCCCAAATCCTGGGTGTGTCTGTGCAGGCTGCAGTTGTGCCCCTTCTCTATACCCAGCTGCACCTCAGAGGCATCTGAAGCTTTAAATAGCTGGTGGCCAGCACTGGGTGCTCACAGCCAGTTCACCCTGCCTCAGTTTCAGTTCCACGTGTGAAACTGCTTTCCTTCAAACCTTTTGAGCCTCTTCAAGGTGACAGGTACCATTCCCAGAGCGTTTCCCCACCTCTCCCTCCTGTGCCCTGCTGTGGCCACAGCTCCCACCAGCCTGCTCCTGGCTCAGGGAGTGTGGGCAGCTCTGGGCTGCAGGAAGGGGGAAGGATCACAGAGGCAGCAGCAGCAGGCTTGCAGATGTGTGTTTTCACTTCATCTTTCAGCCCAGGTCCTGCAGAGTCCCTCCTGCTGCTGTGGAGGGCCAGCCTGCAGTGTGCCCCTGCAGCCCCCAGCCCCAGTTAAAGCCTGGCAGTGTGTGGGTGACAGCAGAGGCTGAAAAAGTGCCAAATCCAGCAGAGGCAAGGCCTAGGGGGGATGCAGAGCTGGCTGTGTTTTCTGTGGGGGAAACCCATTTTTGTGTGAGCCAAATGCAAACCAAGGAGCATTTCTGAGAGCACACAGGGTGGGGCTGCCTTTCAGCTTCCTAGCCTCTCTGAACATGTTGTAATCCAAGCTGCTTTCTGGAAATATCACTGTAAGGCCGGGAAGAGAGGAGTGGAGCTGGGAAATGTGTTCCTAGCTCACCAGTTAGCTATTCTTTCTGTGCCAGCTGCCTCATTTGTGAAATGGAACCAATTCCCTGCCTAGCTGTGATGGTTATTTGCTGTATTTGCTGGTGCAATAGCCATGGTCCCTGGGCCAGCAGCTGCTGTAAAGTAAATCTGCATAAGAGACATCATCTAGTTTGGAGAGGGAGCCATGAGGTGGGACAAGGGGCAGGGAAACAGCAGAGCTGGGCATGTGCACAGGTGAGTGAGGGCAGGCTCTGGAGAGTCCTTCCCTCTGCTGGGGCTGGGTGAGACCACAGAGTCTCTGCTTCATGCCTGTAAAATGCTAAGAACATGTAACAGTGCTAAGTGCTATAAATTATTACTAAGAATAGACTGTCCTGGGATGTTTGGGGTCATTAAAACCTCCCCACTGGAGTGCTCCATAACCTCTGCTTTGGTCTGGCTGGGCACAGGTTGGTGTTTTCATTTCTTTCCACCCCACTTTGTGCCCAGCCAGGCAAAACCATGGAGCATTTCCCAGCCCAACAGGGACAGCAGTGGGAGCTCTGTGGCAGGGAGAAAGCTGCTGTGCCCTGGGTCCTTCTGGCAGCATTGCTGCCCAGTCTGCAGCTGAGCTCTGCTCACCCCCAAGGTGCTCCATGCCCCTTCAAAAACCCTCCATGTCTCAGTCCATCTGTCCTTCCACCCCTGCTCAGTTACATCCATAACTATCCAATGATTCAAAATGGACAAGACACTTGAGATGCCTCAGGAGCAGGAGGTGCTGATGAAGAGAGCCAGGGAAAGGGCTGAATTCCCAGGTTAATGATGAATCACTCTGGGAGTCGAGTCATTGATTTGTAATCATTGCCTGGCTCCCAGATAGAATAGCCGTGAATTCCTCTGGCCAGCCACCGAGACAAGGTGCTTTGGGCTATTCCCAGCACACCTGCAAAAGCTCAAATCCTGCTCACAATGGCAGGGGGGCTCAGAGCTCCATCAGCATTTTCCCTCCAAGGAGAGGGGCTCAGCACTCAGCACAATGTCACTGCTGCTGCTGGAGCTCAGCATGCAGATGAATAAGTGAAACTGCATCATTTCCTTCCAGCCCTCCACAGGTGCCCAGCCCAGTTCCCTGCTGCTGTCACCCCACCCTGCAGGTCTGGGAAGGGGAAGCACAAACCAAGTGAGCTGGTGAGTGTTAACACCCCACTGCTCTGGGGGCAAACAGCAGCCTGCCAAGGGCTCCTGGGCACGAGCTGGGAGCTTTGGGTGTTTGGGAAAGGGGCTCAGTGCCATCCAAGGCAGGTCCCAAGCTGTCACCAAGCCTTCTGTGCAAAGATTCCCAGAGCCTCAAGTTTATTGTTTGTATTCTTGTATTCTCTTCCTCTCCTACCCACAGGGACAAAAATGAGAGCAGACTAGGAGACCAAACCATCCTGGATTAGTAAGTGTACTTGACTCTCTCTCTGGGGGATGACTTTAGGGGGGGTGGAAGCCCAGTGCTACCATGGGAAGTCTTTTCTTGCTTTTTATGCTAGTCACATCAGGTTTCCTGCCCGACCTATGGTATCTGTCCATCCCCAGGCTGTGCTGGGTGATGGATACACAGGGGTCAGTATGCTTTTGGAGGGATTTGCCCTAGCATAAAAGCAGGCAAAATTCCTGTTCCTAGGAGCTATATTCCATATAAACATCCTCCCCACTCCCAGCCTCCTACTCCTCCCACCTGACTTCCCCAAACAGAACCAAAAGCCAACCATGTGTCTGTCCTTATCCCTCCACCTCTGTCCCTGGGGTCCATCCCACAGGATCTGAGTTCATCTGTGGTCACTCTGCAGCTGTGAGCATCCCCCTGACCTCTGCCAGGACATCCTGTGTGCCTGCATGTCAGCCATCCCCTCCTCTCCCTGCCTCTCCATTTCTGTGTGCCTGCATCACCCACAGGGCTCCACCATCACACACACACTTCAAGCACAATCAGTAAAAAGTGCAAGGCCTTGCAGGGACACTGCACCATGTTTCTCTTTCTCTCTCTGACCCCAGCCTCTCATAGAAGTCTCACCAGAAGAGACATTTTACATTGCATCCCAGAGCTATCTTTATTTTATACTTTTAAGGCTCCAGAAATATTTTGGAAGAGAGGATAGCAAGGGCTGGGGAGCACATCAGCAGATACACCTGACCTTCAGCTGCTCAGGAGTCACCCCATTTTGCATGGTTTCTTTTCCTCCTGTGCATGAGACAAGCAAGTCAGCATTTAGAATGGGTTTGTACTAAAAAATTAACAGTAGTGAGGAGCATTTGGGTTAAAACACAACTGGCCAAAAGTGCCTGTGTTGTAGCCAAGCTTCATCCTGCCTAGGCAAACATCCAAACTTTATTAAAGCCTTGAGATGTCAAAACAAGGCTTCTGCACAGTTCCCTTTAGAGGTACCTCCATGTACCATGCTGCAAATGCAGACACTGGCTCCAAGCCAGTCAGCACTAGCAGCCCTGCCAGCAAAACCTCATTCCCCCAAGCTCCTTAGGCAGGGCTGTGCTCTGCAGGGATTTGTGTTGCTCTCAGCTGTGGCAACACCTGAGCAACAGAGTTTAGAGCAAGGTGAAGGGTGCTCATCCCAGCAGGGCACACCCTGAACAGAGCCCAGCCACTTGTGATGGTTACAGACAAGGCTCAGGGCATTTCTGGCGTGCCTAGACTTGTTCATCCTGTTCTTCAGAGGCATTTCAGCCCAGCCCAGCACACTCCTGTCCCCTGGCACCTCCCACCCTCACCCTGCAGGTAGTACCCTCAAAGATCATTGAGTTCAACCCAGCCCTAACACCCCAACTGAACCCTGGCACCCAGTGCCACAATCAGGCTTTGTTAAACACATCCAGGGATGGTGACTCCACCACCTCCGTGGGCAGCCATTCCAGAGCTTTATCATTCTTTCTGTGAAAAACTTTTTCCTAATATGCAACCTATATTTCTCTTGGTGCAGCTTGAGACTGTGTGCTCTGGTTCTGTCAGTTCCTGGAGAAAGAGCCCAGCCCCAGCTGAGCACAGGCACCTTTCAGGAGCTGTAGAGAGTGATAAGGTCACCCCTGAGTCTCCTTTTCTCCAGGCTCACCATCTGCCTGAAATTCCCCTTTCCTGTGGCCTCCTTCAGTCTGAGATTTTGTAAGGGGCACAAGGGTGCAGGAGTGCTGCTGCCCACTGCTACTTTAAATTATAATTTGGGAAAGCTTCTTCCTTTCTGTTCTGCCTGACCAATATGTCCTCTGCAGACACAGGGTGACTCTTTCCTGCTGTGGTTTACCTCTGCCAGGCAAAATGACAGGCACCATCAGGGATGTGGGCATCAATCAGGGCTGGCTCCATGGGGGAAGGTGAGCCTGGAGCTGTGGGTGGCAGAAGGCAGGCGTGGGGCAGTGACAGAGGTGCAGGGACACAGTCCCCAGGCAAGAAGAGCAGAGCAGATCTGGGGATGGCAGCCAGGTTCAGGCACAGCACAGTGCCTGCCAGGCCAGCCCACGGTGACGAGACACAACCAAGGTCAGCTCAGGGGCTGAAGTCCACAGGTCAGGGTCCACACAAACAGGGTCCATGGCACAGCTGATGGGGCAAGGCAGCCCAGCTGGGAGCAAGGGCAAGACCCCAGGCAGGGAGCAGCCTGACAGCCCTCACCAGGGCTTTTTATAGAGCTCTCTTGGACATCAGGCTCTTGTGGGATTATCTAAGCCAGCCCTGAACCCAGGCAGTCAAACCCCCAGGGGATGATCTCAGAGCCCTGGCTGCAGCCACCATGCTGTGTGAGCCTTCTGAAGGCAGGGGGAGATGCAAGGGATGAATTTAATCTGCTGCCAATCCCCAGGCTGAGGCACCACAGCTCCTGAAATGCTGATGGAAACAGCAGTGGGCATTTTAAAGTGAAAGGTCTTTAGCAGACAACCCTCTGCCTTCTGCAGCAGTGAATTTCTCCACTTTTATAATGATTACATGGAAAGAACGTGGAAATTTGCTGTTAAGAAAGGGAGCAAATAGTGAAATTGTAAACTGCTTTAAAGTAGCTGTTTTAACAAAGTTGTGAAACCAAGCTGGGGACAGAAGTGAGTGCAGTGCACAGGAGGGAGCACTGTCTCAGGGATAATATGTGTGACCTTCTTAAGCTAAAACAATATGCAGATTTTCACTCTGGAGAGGGAGAACTATCAGCCAAACCAAGCTTCTAACTGACCAGTGGTTCTGGTATTTTGTGTTTATTCACCCTGCTGTGAGTTGATCTGATCCAGATCCTGTCTGCATCTCTTTCAGGTGTTCCAAACCCACTTCTGGGAGACAGCAGGAAAGATGAAACACTCAGCATCCTCACCAGTCCCTGAGGAGGAGAGATGGCTAGCAGCCACCAGCAGCCTTTCTGGACCAAGATAATGATGTGTCAAGGTACAAAAGTGTGCTAGGTTCACATTTTAGCCTAAATAGCTGTAATTCCCAGCACAGGATGGGGGGCAAAGGGAATTCACTGAGGCAGTCAGGCTCTCCAGCAGCCTTGGTACACAGTGGAAATTAATCACTGAGCTCAGGGAAGCACACCTTAAATGAAAAAAAAAAAACAAACACCAGCAACTTTGCTGAGGCATCACCCTAAATGGAAAAATCAAACTATGCACATCCAGCCTGTTTGAATGACACTGTAATTAAAACTTAATGAAAAGTGCCATTTATCAATGAGCTTTATTAACCTTGTCTAAAACCATTTGGACAAATTAAAACTCCTCTTGGTCTTTTCCTGCCGCACTCCTGCTAAAAGCGGCGAGTCACGAAACAAATCAATAATGCTGGCCACATTGGTTCTTTGTTCAGGGCAGGAGAAAGCCTTGCTGCTGCTGCAAAGCTTTAGCTGGCATGGCTTCAGCCACGGGGCTGCTGCTCCTGGCCTCTGCCAGGGCCCCTGCTGGCAAGCCCCAGCAGAGATTGCCAGGGTACTTACATGGGCACATAAAGAGCGCTCCCAGGAGTGCTGCGGGGAGCAGCTGTCCCTGCCCGGGGGACATTTGCAGGTTATTTGCATGAGCAGATATCAATCTATGCCCCAGAGAGCTCTGCCAAGGCCCTGCTGGCACACAGCAGGGGCTGTGCCAGGGTACTCACCCAGCACAAGGGCTGCCACACACCCTGTGTGTGCCCTTGCAGGGCGCTCCTGGCACTGCTCCTCCCGGGACCAGAACCACACAGGGCCCTGCAGCCCTGCTGGGTCCCTTTCTGCTGTTCCTCAGCTCTGTAAAGCAGAAACACTGTCAGACCCTGAGCTCTTCCCTTCCCTCCCCTCAGCCAGCTGTGTCTGTCCCTCTCCAGCCCCACGACAGCTGAGCAGCTCAGCACTGTGCCACCTGCTCCCCACCTCCAACAGATCCCCTGCAAATCCCAGGCACAGCCTCCCCAGGGATGCTCAGAGCTTTGCCTCCAGTGCTTCACCCTCCTCCTGCACGGCTCCAGCCCCACTCAAGCTGTGTGCAGTGGCCAGGAAAGAAGTGAAAGCCTTGGAAGGAACTAAATCCACCTGGCTGAGGCAGGCTCACACGGGTTGTTTGCCTTGCTCAGGCTGCAACCCTCATGCTTCCCCTGGGGTCCTGCTGTGCCTGGGGCTGCTCTTCTCCCCCTTCACTCCTCTGCTGTATTGGCAGCACTTGTGTGGAAACCACTGAGAGTGTGGATGTAGGGGGCAACTCCAGTGGTTCTCACACAATCAAGCAGACACCAGGCTGGGCCCTTTTTAGGTGCTGACAAACCCTTGGTCTCTGTTCCAGCCCAGGGGAATTGTGTCACTGGACCAGCAGCCCTTCAGCACCTGCAGCTGGCACACTGCAGGGCTGTTCAAACAGGTAAAGCACTTCTAGAGAGAAAACATCCAGGAGCTTTCTCTTTGGGAGTGCCACTGCTGCAGCAGAGCCAGTGAAATCAACCTCTGGGAGAAACCAGTAAGAGGAAAGTTTGCCTGTCTGCTTCCCACCTAAGTAGTTAAGCTGTGGAACTTGCTGCCCCAAGACATTTGTTTAAGGCAAAGGATTTCTTTGCACCTTTTCATAAGTGCCCAACATGAGTACTTACAGGGGTCAGGACTTGGTGAACACCACCCCTCCAACCTTGCATTGCCCTTAGGATTACAGAGGGAATATTTGATGCTCAGCTGTTTAAACAAAATAGAAAAACTGATTTGATAAGACTAACTCTTGCTCTCCTCTAGATTTTTGGTTTTGCATCATGGGCAGGGACACAAAATTCTTCAGTAGGTACAAGCAGGAGAACATCCCTACTGATGAAGCACTTCCCAAACTCCACTGGGAAAGGTTGAATTCAGCTTTGGCAAGCAGGGCTTGCATCACTAGCAGCCTTTGTTACTTTAATTATAGCTTTTAATATTGCTTATAAAAATGTTTGAGACCTGCTGAACTCTTTTCTGAATCCTGCTGAGACCCCTGGGCTCCATCACACATGGCAGAAGCACATTCCATAGGTAAATGTGCACAGTGTGGAAAGGGACTGCCTCCAATTGCCCTCATATGATTTCTAATGTAATTGAATATCTCTGGTTTTCACACAATGAAACCCAGAGATGAGTTCCCAGTGAATCTTTTTGAGCTGCTCATTCTTTCATGGAGCTTTATCAAGCTGCAACCACAGTGACTTTTACCCAACTCTGTCTGGGGACTCAGCTTTTGTTTTTACTGTGGGTTCTGCTTCCTATTTGCATTTATAATGATAAATAAGCACTCTGTCTAGTGTCAAAAATAAGTTCTTGATGCTCTTACCTTTTCTGCACTTTGGGTTTGTCAGTTTTCTTGCAATAGCAATGCCAGTGTAGGAGATTGATCTGAAGTGTTAGTGAGCAAAATTTGCCATGTTGATAAGTGCTTATGAAGAGAAAAACCCCACTAAAGCCCCAGGCCTTCTGTTTAGTTTGCAGGGTTGCAGAACATAAAAATCCCTCCCTGTTTAATAAATTGAGCCAATGTAGTCCAGAGCAACTAAGAGACAGATGTGGAACCCTATGATGCCAGCACTACAGACTCCCTTTTCAAGCTAGAACAATACTTTAAAATGAACAATTCATTACTCAGATCTGTGAAAAGCAAATGAAGCTCAGCCTTTCCTAATCTTGACATTTTCCAGACTACTGGCCAAATCCATGGGTAGAACATTTCATGTTGGTAAAATAGAGGAAATAAGACAAGGACTGTTTTTTTGCTGTCAGTCATGGTTTAAAATATAATAGGATAAAATCTTTATTTTATTTTAAGTGCTGAAGTCACCAAAGGAAGCAAACCCACATCTTGATTTTATACAGAACTTGCTCTGTAGGATGGCATTGTCTTTAAAGGTGGTTGAGCTTCCAGCTTTCTCCCTCTGTTTGAGGTGGGTTTTTTTAAAACAGTAGTTTCAAGGAATTTGTTTGCACTAATTCACTCTTCACAAACATTAAAGCCTTTCATTTATCTCTGAGATCCTCTGTCAAGTTGTCTGGCTGTGAAGAGCATCACAGTGTGCTTCTAACAGGAAAAAAAGGTGAGCAGTTGTCTTGTCTGTGTGTCTCTGCAGGAAATGAGCCCAAGAATTGAACTGTGGCCTGGGTCAGTGTTGTGAGTTCTCTTGAGTGCAAGGCTTCTCCATTAAAGATTTTTCCCTTTCTTCTAACATGGTTTGTTAGCTTTATAAAAGGAGACCTAAGGATGTGACTTAACCTTGCAGGAGGAAGGAAACCTCAAATTCAGGCTGTGCTCCCATTCTGAACTTAACAGCAAATCTCTGCAGAGGGTTCAGTATTCTTGCTAAATCAATACAGATTTATTTTTTTACTGTGCATGGAAAATAGGGAAAGCCTGGCTGTGTGTGAGTGTCCCCTGATTTATGGAAAAGACATTTGCTTAATGACATCTTCTGGGGGTGCTGGCATTGGCCCTGGGATTTGGGTGCCCTGGGATGGAATGTGAGGCTCCCCATGTCCCAGTCTGGCCCCAACACCCTCCCTGACTCCTCATGGGATGGAGAAAGGTTTGGTGGGCTGGAAGTTTTGGCCAGTTCCCAGAGGGGGGCTATGGATGGCAGTGAGACTTGGGGGAATGAGGGCGGTGCAAGGTGATCAGCAGGACAGAACTCCTCTAAGGAAAGACTGAATTGGGATTCTTCAGCCTGAAGAAGGCTCTAGGGAGAAGTTATTGTGGCCTTTTAGTACTGAAATAGGTTTTTATAAGAAATATAAATACAGGACACATTTTTTAGTGGGGTACGTTGTGATGGGACAAGCAGTACTGGTTTTAACTGAGAGAGACTAAATTTAGGCTAGGTAATAAGGACAATTTTTTTATGGTGAGGGTGGTGAAGCACTGGAACAGGTTGCACATGGAAGTTGTTGATTCCCCATCCCTGGAAATATTCAGGGTCAGGCTGGATGGGGCTCTGAGCAGTATGATGTAGCTGAAGGTCTCCCCTGTCATTGCAGGGCAGCTGGAGCTGAATAACCTTTAAAGGCCTCTCCCAACACAAACCTTTCTGTGGCCCTGTGACACATTCCCCTTCAGAGGGCTGGCTGGCCGAGAATGCCTTTCTGATATGGCTTATCTCTGCTGAATGACACCACAGAGTCCCAGAGAATGAGGCACTGTGCATCTCTATTTCTAATAGAGACTAAAACTGGCCATGGTAAAGGCTTTATGGCTCTGAGTGTTCCCTGTCCTGATGCAGTCCCCAAAGACACAAACCAGAGGAAGGCTGAGTGAAAGCAAAGTGCAACAATTAGTAAGTTCATTCACCAGAAGGCCATTTGCATGTCCTATTGCAATACTGCTCCACTTGGGCACTGCAGGCTGTTTGGGCTGCCAGGGTCTGCTCACTGGCATAGCTTAACATCCTCTTTGCTGTGTGTTTTGTCCCTGTCCCCCCCAGTTCTGCCTGATACCTGACATTTTCTGCCAAGCAGTGTTAGTGCATTAGCCGCTTTTCAAATGATTGCTTCCCCATCGGGCAGGGTCTCTTCAGACAGGAGACCACGAGCCTCTCAGTTCCAAAGAGATTTTTCCCCTCTCCAGTTAGTGGTATTCCCTGAGCCCTGCTGATGAAAGACACAGATGTGTCTGCAGAGGAGGAGCTCTCAGTGCCTGCCTCATTCCCCAGAGCCCTCTTCAGCCAGTTTGATGTCTAAGTGGAAGGGAAGAAAACAAGCTGACAGTGGGGTTACCACCCAGATGATTTTCTGAATTGATTAGCTGCTTTTTCACAGGTCTCAGAGCCACACAAACAGCCACCTCCTTGGATCTCCCCAGCTAAGTAATGACCTGGGCTTGGAGAGCCCTAGAGAAAGACCAGCCATAATGATGTGCTGCTTCCTGTGAAGGAAACAAAGAAAAAGCCAGGGGAAAACAACATGAGGGGAACTAAATAGCAGCTAGAAAGAGGCAAGGGAAATGCAGCTTGCAAGAGAGAGGTGGAAAAGAAACACCTTTCAGCAGCAGCTGAAATTTGTACGTGAAGGAAAAGACAACTCAGACCACAACTTTCTGAGGTCAAGCCTGTGAGCACAGGGCAGGCTCCTCAGCAGCTGAAGGCCATCTTTGGGTGTGCTATGATAGAGGTGATGTTGTAATAAAACCCAGATCCCTTCGAGCTGTCACCTTCTGGCCAGCCCACTGCCACACGTGGGACAGCCAGGAGCAGCCTTAGAGCTCTGGCCATCGCCTCCCTGACCAGCATCACCTCCTGCACCCTAAACCTTCCCTGGCAAGCATCACCCCCTGACCTCCACCCCAACCCTTCCCTGACCAGCATCACCCCCTGATCTGCACCCCAACCCTTCCCTGACCAGCATCACCCCCTGACCTCCACCCCAACCCTTCCCTGACCAGCATCACCCCCTGCTCTGGGCTCCTGCACCCCAACCCTTCCCTGGCAGGCCATTTCAGCCCCGCTGGGCACAGTCCATGCTGCAGAGCCTCCCACCAGCGCTGCCCTCCATTCCCAGTCTCTGCCCTGCTGTTACTGGGTGGGGACAGCAGGCAGCAGCGCTGGCTCTCGGTTGTCAGTCCCTCTGTCTGTCTGTCAGTCTGACCGTGGTCTTGTGCCCCGATGGCAAAACCCTCTGGGATGTGCAAACGGGAGGGGCCAGGGCAGGAGTGCCCAGCCCAGCAGCTGTAATTGCTCCGCTTCTCCCAACATTCCTGCTGGGGAAGGCTCTCCTCCAGCATCCTCGGGCAGCACCGCTGAGGGGAAGATGCATCGCGGGTGGGGAGGGCGAGTGAAGCCCCTGCAGAGCACTTCGGGGTCCGTAAGTGTCCCACAGAACAGCCCTGGGCTGTGCCACACTCTGCTGAGGTGGGTGAGTTGTGCGAGTGGGGAGGCTTGGGCTGGCCTTTGAAGGATTTAGATCACACATTGAAAATCTGTCTTGGAATGGGAACAAATGGTCCAGCCTTGCTTATCTTTTACTCCTGCCTCCTTCTTGTACCGCGGAATAATGCAGATTAGAAGGGTGCTGTGGAGCCTCCTCCCTCTGCCCTGTCCCATCTGTGCTGTGCTATCCTGACAGAGGTTTTTAACTGGACCACAAGGAAGAAAAAAAAGCCAAAAAAACCCCAAAACAACCAAACAAAAACCAAAAAACAAAAGCCTACAAAAAACCACAAAAAAAAAAAAAAACCAAACAAAAAAATCCCACAAAAACAAACAAAACTCCCTCCAAAAACCCAAAACAAAACAAAAAAAACCCACCAAAGCTAGAAACAAACCCCACAGCCTCTGTATTTCCTCTGCAAGTGCCGCAGCCCAGAACTGCAGCCTGCTGCTCTCAGTGCCTCTAATTAGCTAAGCAAGGCAGGCACTCGTTATTCCCACCTGGGTCACTCTGCAGCTGGGAAAGGGAGCCTTAAGCCCCACATGGCTCCAGAATAAATAGGTGAGAGGTGGATCTGTGCCCTGTGCCAGCCCCTGCTGGCAGCCTGGCCCCGGGTGCCTTTGGGTGGATGTGCTGGCTCTGCTCCTCTGCAGAGCTCCCAGGGAGGTGCTATCAGCTCAGATTTGGAGAGGCACTCTGGGAGGGGCAGATATTTGTCCCAGCACTGCAGTTTTAGCTGTTCTGGTGCTGTGAGTGCCCTGCTGGTGTGGCTCTGAGGGCAGGTCTCTGTGGGGAGACAAGGGAGGCTCTGGCACGGTGGGTTTGGCTGCAGTGATGGAGTTTGGCTTGACACTGATGTGCTGTTTCATAGCCTTAGCTTCAGAAACAGCTAAGAAAATCCATCTGCCAGCATAATTTTAAAAATTAGATGGGTTTTTTTGGCTAAAGTTATGGTGTAAGGCATAAGTGAACACCAGAACTATTCCCTGTGCTATCACACAACTATTTCTGTCCTTCCAGATCAAGTGCTTCTCAGATCAGCTGTTTTTTTCAGCTGTAGTTGTGCATCAAACTCCAGTGTAGAGCCCAAGGTGATGGGTAAAACACATACATGTGGGACAAATCAGTCTCAGGCAGTTTGGAGACTTTAAGTAAAGGCACTTACAGGCTGGATTCACCCACAATGGGCAGGTGGAGTGAGTTTTAGAATAGAAATAAGTGTTTGGTTCCTTGTTAAGTTCATTATTATTTTCAGGAAACTGGTGCTAAACCATAAAAGGCACTCTCTAGGAAAGGACAAGAGAAGGATGGGAGTGTCTGCTCTGCCTGGAGACAGGAGCTGGGGAAGAACACTGAGCACTGGTGAGTCCTCAAAAGCAAACCTGCCTCTGTCCTTCCCCTCTGTTACAAACAAACAGCTGCAGCAGCCAACAGCAGGAAAAGGATGGGGAGCACCCAAAATACTTCTTGACTCTGACCAAATCTTGGGACTGCAGAGTTCTGCCTTCCTCTGTGTCCCCACCCCCCAGGTGGGAGGAAATTTGGAGCTGTGGAGGCTGGCATGAAGGACACCCCTGTCAGAACTGGGATTTTGAGGCAGAATGATCACTGATACTAACAGCACTAAAAAAACCCAAAAGAATACTATTTTTGCCAGCTTTTTCCCTCCTTTTTTTTTTTTTGTTTTTCCTC
This sequence comes from Ammospiza caudacuta, assembly GCF_027887145.1. Lineage (NCBI taxonomy): Eukaryota > Metazoa > Chordata > Aves > Passeriformes > Passerellidae > Ammospiza > Ammospiza caudacuta. The sequence continues at coordinate 5,002,460 of NC_080597.1, read as the reverse complement.
AGCTGGATCAAAGGAATTAGTTTGGCTGGTTTCTCTTTTATTTCAAGTCATCTTTGCTTTTCTTTCTGTTTGTTAATCTTCCCCAGAATGGTCTTCAAAGTTGGGGTTGGAAAGGCTGCAGGGGAATTTTGGTTGTCTGGTTGGTTTATTAATATCACTGTTGTAATGGTATCTGAATGTTTTGCTCTATGAATTTTTGCTTGGCTTTGCTTTCAACTGGATTTCTATGATGCTGCTTCAGACAAGTGGTAGCCCTCTCTCATGGGAAAGGAAAATCAGTTGAACAAAGTATTTGCTTTGGAAAGATGAGGGTGGGGTTGTGATGACTGTTCAGACATTCTGAATTAGAAAGAGAACTGATAAATCCTGCACCATAAATCTCCCACCCGAGGTGGGTGAGAGAGTGCTTCTCTACCACATCTCTCACTGTGCCCAAACACTACCAAGGAGACTTTTAACCACCAGGACTGGCTAAAATCTATGTACAACGTTGCCTCTGAGAAGAGAGGACCCCTGAAAACTCCATCCCCTTCCCTCCCCAAATGCACATTTTCCCTGTGGAAACTGAGCTGTCCCCCCATGGAGTCTAGGTAAGGTTGCACATTTTGTGTTCCTGGTAGGAGCACAAACACTTGCTGGGGGTTTGTGGTGACAAGAGGTGGTGGCAGGATTTGCTGTTTGCCTGATGTGCTGGGTCTCTGATTTGAGTTTCTTAGCCCCCTCAGGCTCAGCTGTGGCTCTCTGCCAGGATTTGATCATATTTTCAGGACAGGATAAATTATGCTTTATTGCTTCATGTAACAGACCAGTATCATTTAGGATGGAAAAGACCTTTATGGCCATCAAGCCCAAGCATTACCCAGCACTGCCAAGCCATCTCCCCAGTGCCACATCTACATGTTTCAAATATCTCCAGTGCTGGTGACACAGCCACTTCCCTGGGCAGCCTGTTCCAGTGTTTGACAACCCTTTTGGTGAAGAAATTTTTCCTGATATCAAATCTAAACCTCTTGAGGTACGACTTGAAGCCATTTCCTCTTGTTATATCATTTGTTACCTGGGAAAAGAGACCAACACCTTGCTACAGCTTCCTTTCTGGTAGTTGTGGAGAGTGATAAGGTCCCCACTGAGGCTCCTTTTCTCCAGGCTGAATCTCCTGGAGATTCCTCATAAGGCTGTCCTTTGGGGGAGGGAGGGGATGTGCCCTGTAATTTAGTGACCATTCATTCTAAATGAGAAGGTTAATAGCTTGGCCACTTCATATTTTAACCCTAAGCTTTTCCCCCTCTCTAATTGTAAAGCATAATAGGTTTTATTTCCATATGGCTGTTCCCTGTGGAGCTCTGTCTGGATGTATAAATCAAAGCCTTCCTGCCACATTTTGGGGCTTGGGGGCAGGTTCTGCCCTCAGGAGAGCATGAAGTAGGGTCACCCAGCTGCCAGCAGAGTCACCCCGTTTTTCCTGCACTGCTGGGAGCAGGCAAGGCAGAGATGGCCACTCAGATAAATAACTGCAGCATGGTTGGGTGCTGAGGACTTTGCAAATGGGATTGCTGATCTGGGTGATTAACTTGGAGGGACTGGGTGTTTCTGGTACCATGGTCTAGCAGGGCAGGCAGTGTCCTGGGGGCTGGGGCACACACACAGAGCTGCTAGCATTCCTCCCTCTCCTCCCAGCAGGAAAATGAGGCTTAGGCATGAGGGTGAACCGGGAAGGCTGGGTGTGGGAAAGCCAAACCTCCAAAGCTGTGAAGTGCAGAAGGAGGAATAAATCAGCTGTCCCTTCTCCTGCCAATTTCTCCTTTCTCCGTTGCCTGTTTACTTGTATTTACTCTGGGCCACGGGTTTGAAACAAGCCAGTGCTTCCACAGGCGCAGCCGTTCCACCACAGGCAGGTGGTTTGCAGCAGGATCCTCATCTTGAACTCAGGGAAAAGCAGAAGTGCCCTGGCAGAGCTCTCTGGGGAGCTGGGAACAGGAACCTAGAGGTTCTTCTGGCCAAGGCTGTGATGTGTTTATCAGATCTCTGCTCAGGAGCCTGCAGCATCCTTCCTGCCTAACTGTAGTGATATCCTGCTGGCATGGGAACCTCTGGAGCTGAGCCTCAGGTGCTGGGTGAGAGCTGCTGAAAGTGGAGGAGTCAATGGATGACAGGGTCACTAACAGATGCAAGCAGGTCTCTTCTTTCCACTTCTGCACTGCTGGTTTAAACTGGGCTGGTGACAGAGAGAGCTGAGCAGCCTCTGTCACTGTGTGGCTGCATCCAGCCCTGGGGAGGCACTGAGCTGATTTTCTGAGCTGAGCACCAGGCTGAGGTACAGGGCTGTGCTTCTGGTGCCTTGGGGGATGAAAGTGATACCTGCAAAGTGTAAAGCCATTTCCCAGCCCCTGTGGAAATGCAGTGGGAGGAGCAGCCCCTGCCTCCAGTCGCTGGAGAGGCTGGGGTGAGAAGGGGTGCAGGCAGCCCCCTGCCCCACTTTCAGCATCCCAGGTCTTTTCTAGCAGCCCCTAGGATCAAGACTGTGCTCCTTTCTCTCTTCACCCAAGACAGAAAAAGCTGAGTATCTCAAAACTCCCCAGTTACAAGCAGGACTGCTCTGGGAAAGGTCTGGACATGACTCACTGGATTAGTCACTAGCTCTTTTATTTTGAGGCTGGGCACCTAAAATCCTTCAGCCCATGAATCTGCCAGCCATCCCCCATTTCCAGCTGCCTACAGTCACTTTCCTCCAAGTGACTTGACAGGTTTTGAAAGTCTTTGATGGACCTTGTTCAGGTTCCCTGACGCTGGAACCAACGTTGTGTCCAAACCAGTTTAAATTATGTTTATCCCAGGTCAATTTATTTACACATACCAAATTAGGCAAACCAGTAATAATGCTGCTTAACTGTTTCAAGAGCAGCTACATTAGGAATCTGGAAAGAAATAATTTTTGTTTTATGTCAGGGAGATTTTTCTACAAGTAAAGCAGACCTCACACTAAAGCCAATACTGGGAATATCAACTCCCTGCCCTTGGTATTTACAGAGAAACTGGATTAAGTCACTCCACCTCATGTAGAATAATAATGTTTAGCATGTAAGCAGCATTTTACAATTTCACAGCAATAAACACAGATACCATGGTAATGAGACCTGACAAGGCACTAGTATTAACTAATTAAGTATTGCAACTTTCCTGAGGTATCTAAATATGACCATTCCCATTTTATAGATGAGGAAAATACACCTGAATTGATTTACTCACAGTCACAGAGCAATTCAGTGAAAGAGCTGGGACCATGACTCAGTCCTGGTAATGTTTGGATGGCTGCTCAGCCCTCTGTGAGGCTCTGCCTTATTTCTAGACCTGTGCACCAGCACAGCCTGGTATCCCATCCTTAGCAAGATTTAGAGATCAATCACTTTCAACTTCTGCTGACTGCTGTGGAAGGAATGGGATTTGAATGCCTCTCTAGCCAAATGCAGCAGGAAAGTGTGGAGGTATTGGTGGTGTTGGAAATGGATGTGCTGAAGGCACAAGTTAGCACTGGAGAGCTGCACTGCCCACAGAAGCAGTGCAGCAGGAAAAGCAGCTGGCAGTGGGTGTCAAATGGAGCTTTGGAAAGGCTGTGTTGGCTGAAACCACCACGGGCTTTGCCTTTCCAGCCCCACCACAGCTCAGGAATTGGTGTGCACACAATTCTAGTCTGTATGGGCTCAGTGGTTCACACCAACACTGCATCTGTCCCAGAAACCTCGGTGGGAGCACAGCCTTGGCACCAGCACTGAGCAGGAGCTCCTTTCCTCTGTGCCGCTCACAGTGTGAGATCAGCAGCTTTACACAAGAGCTGCAGCTTTCCCTCACATCACCTCCTCAGGTCCAAGCTACAAAACCTGATCACCACAAAGAGACTCTCAGCCACTCTGCCAGCTCTGCTCACACGCCACCAATCCCCATCTAGGAAGGTGTTGAACTGAGACCTGAGTTGTCGTGGCTTGTAAGCAAAATGGAATTTAAATTCCCCTCCAGGAACATCATCTATCTCTGCTGGAGTGACTGATGAGGATGGTGCTGTGCATGGAGCACTGCCCTGCTGTGCAGCACCCTCTGCATCTGTCTGGGGCTGTTCTCTCTGCCTGTGAGTGCCTCACTCCTCAGCACAGAGTGCTGCACCTGAACCAGAGGAGCTCAGGCTGTGGTGAGTCCCAGGGAGCCCTCACTGCTGTTCAAGGCAGGCTGCAGGAGCCAGTCCTGGAGCACACTGCACACATATCAGCACTGCTCACTGCTGTTCTGGAAACAATTAAACATCTCCTTGTTTATGCCCAAATGCTGCTGCCTGCCTGTGGAGTAGCTGTGGACAGCAGGAGCAGGGAGAGCAAACCTGGGGAGGCACTGAAGTGTTGGGGTTTGTGTGTGTCTCCTCTCTGCTTCCCAGTGAGGTTTCCAGGGCAGATCATTGCTCCCCATCTTGTTCTGTGGCTGCTCAAGCCAGCCTGTGTCTGACTCATCTCCCTGCCAGATGTACCCAGCAGCAGCTGTGAGCATGGATGCCCACAAACAAACCCCCAGCAGCAGCAGGCCCCTCTCTGCTCTTTGGGGAAAGATCCACATTCCCTGCCTTCAAATCCACTGCCACAAATTCTCATTTGCCTGTTGATTGCTCTCTAGGGGACAAAACATCAAGTTACAACCTGTGGTTTTCAGCCCCAATGGGATAGGAGCAGAAAATCTGTTGAGACCTAAGGCTTAGATCTGTTGGTTTGATATGTAGCTCAGTAAAGCACACAGGAGAGGAGCTGTGATGGAGGGTGCTTTGCCACATCAGTGCTAGCCAAATTCCCAGGAGGGAGATGGTGTTCAAGGAAGAGAGTCCATGCAAGCTAAAGAGGCCCAATGTTGCTAATTTTCTGCCTAAACCAATGGTGGTGTGTGCAACTGCTGCTTTGCTTCATGGAAAGTGTGGCTCCACTTCAGTAATGTGAAATTACTTCTCCTTTCCAGTGGTTTGTTCAGCTGAAAATAGTGTTGTGGAGTAAATATCTGGGGTGCTGTAAAGAGAATCCATCAGATTCTCAGATGCTGGGTCAGGTTCTCAGAGTGGCTGCTTTCATATTGGACAGATGGAATGTGTACATCCAGGAGACAAAAGAAGCAGATCTTTCACAAGTGTCCACAACATAACAGCTGGGTCTGTGCCTGAGGAGCTGGAGTGCATTCCAGCCAAGCAGCAGGTTCTTCAGCAGATGAACCTCAAACCCACACTGCTCAGGATGCAGGCTGCAGGAATCATGGAAAACCTTCTGGTGACTCAAAGCTGGAGAGAAGTGTCTGTGTCCCAGCTAAAGCTGCAGCCCTGTTGGTGGTAGCTGAAGTTGAAGTGCATTGATAGCACATATCCAGCCTCAGCACCAGACCTGTGCAAGCTGGTTCACTGCGCCACAATGCCCAACCAGTGGGAATGGCACTTTTCTCTTGTTCTGCTTCTGTTTCCAATTCCTGTCTCCCACGCTTTCCAGCACTGCCCGTGTTCTCTCTCATGCCTCCATTTCACAGCTGTTGTCTGTGCCCACCCATCTCTTTTCTATTCTCTGCCTTAACAACTGGCTCTCCTTTTTATTGACTCCCTCATCTTTTCTCTTGATAACTTCCAACTTCACATTTTTAGGCTGTTGAGACTGCACATTTTCTACCTTCCTCATCTCACCTTCTCATGCAGCCCTGCAGCATCCCACTCACCAGCAGACCTTGCCTTCACTGTGCATTTCTTGGTTTATTCAGCTTATCTCTCCCTGAATGCATGTCTCAGACATTCCCCACTCTCTCTGTCTCCCTCACAGCTTCTTCCACTCCACAAGTGTTTGTGGCTACAGACTTTTCCTTGCTCCCTGCTAATTACTATTAGTGCTTACTTCCCCCTCTCAGAGAATTTACCAGTTTCTCTCATCCCCTGTGTCTCTCCCATCCTACACAGTCTCTTGACTGCAACCCTGTCCTCTATTTCAAATCTGTTTTGCTCTCTTTCAACCACTCCTCTTGGCTTTCATGCCTCTAATGTTAGCCCCTTGTGTGCCACTGCTTTCCCTACTTCTTAGGAAATCATAACTAGTGATTTAAAAGAAGTAATTATCAAAATTATGCAACATAGCTTTTTTTTCTCTTGACTCTCCTGGTTTAGTTAAAAGAAACACAATTTCTCATCTGCTTCCACACCTCTTCTGTGATCCCTCTGGCTGCCTCCATGACTCCAGCTCTACCACTACCCAGAAAAATCTGTGCCTTCATTTTCACTGTGTGTGCCTCAGTTTCCCTGATTTGTTGTTTGAGTAGGAAAAGCAGATCCAGGGGTGAAAGCCAGACCTCCCAGTGCTAAATACTGCAGCCTCTGCTCTGCTCAGGAATGCTTTTCCACTGTGCTCCAAACCAAAACCTCTTTGCTCAGGAGGCATTGAAAAGGGAACAAGGGACTTGAAGATGGATCAAAATATGAAGAATCCTAGAAGGTAGAAGTAGCTTGGGGTGAAAGTAGGTGGCTAAATCACATTTGTCATCTATTTCATAGCTCAGCAAAAAGAAGCAAAGGCAGTGGGAGTTGGTGGTGTTAGATTGTTGAGGGAGGTCAACACCAGGAAGGAAGCAGTAGAATTCAGACAGGCTAGAAAAGGGAGATGAAGCTCTTCACAGCCAGAAATGCAAAAGTTCTGTTTTGAAGGAGCAGAAATGTTAGGCTTTATTGTTAAATCTTTTCTCCTGAATTAGGAAAACTTGAACTTCCCAGAGCCAAGTCCTTCTGAGAATGTGCTGCCAGTAAGAACAGAATCTGAGCTTTGGTGGGTCTTTTCTGCAAGTTTTCCTTCCTTTTGATTCCTTACAAGGGAAGACTGCAGTTCCTCCTGAACCTGGTTTATAGGAATATTGTCCACTGGGCTTTAGCTTAAAGCCAGCTGGTGGAAATGCAAGGAAGTTAAGAGTTCTTTTAAAAGAGATCTTTATTAATGATAATATCACCTCAGCTGGTGAGGAACTGACCTGTGCCTGTCAGAAATCCATTATCTTTCAGAGGCAGCCTACAAGAGATCTACCTGTCATCAGCCTAGCATTACACTTAAGCTTTAGATCAGTGTTTCTGGAGAAAGAGGAAAACACTCCTCCCTTCTTTTCTGTTTCTAGATTAAATGATTTGCCATACAGAAATGGGGATATGCAGTCCCTACAACTCTACAACCTTCTTTAAAATTTGCTTTTGGCACTTGGAATTTGTTGTTTTTTTTTTTTTTTTTTCCTCCAGAAAGTGAGCTCACAAATCCAGAGATGACCTGGAACAATGAAAACAAGAGACTGATTTGGTCCATCAGCCTCAGTGTGGCTCTACGTGTCACAAGGACTCAACCTTCAGCCAGTTTGGGAAGAAAGGATGAGAAAAAGCACATAAGACAGGGGAGGAGGGTAAGTATGGAAAGTAGAGAGCTGTCAGGACTGGATATTGAGCTAAAAAATCAGTGGGAGGGGAAGCCTTACCAGCAGCCTAGGCAAAAAAAAAAAAATTATCAGAGGAAGAATACAGAATACTTGGAAAGGGCACTGGCCAGAGCAGGCTTTGGTTTTGTTAGTTATGGACAGGAAACTCACAACCAAAGGTGGCTTGGAAGAGAAGGAGCACATGGATCAAAGAAGAGGAAATGCCATAGTGTATTCACCAAGGCTCTGCCTGCTGTTGAATAGCAGAGGGAAAGTAGAGCTTTTTGTGCTTGAATAAGAAGTTTAAAGAAGTCTTTTAAGAACAGTGTAAGAATCTAGTAAAAGGAAACAACCTGAAGTGATTGTGGGCAGCCCCTAGCATCCTGGAATAAAAAGAACAATATAAAAAACAGTCCAACAGAAATAATGGGGACGATAGAGGGAGCCAAATTAATTCAAAAAAACATTCGGCAAAATTGGTACCGTAGCTCTTCTGACAAAAAGAGAGATTAGGAGTCTTCATTTAAAGTTCACAAAGCTCTTAGCAGGGCAGAGAGTGGGGATACTACAAAGCTGTTTGACCCAGTGTCAAGAACAAGCAAAGATGCAGCAGTGAGATAAGCCACAGCTGGACGTGGCAGGAATTCAGGGAGGAATGTCAGCACAGAGCAAGACAGAACTGCAACATAAACTCCCCTTACGTGGCCAGGGCACCAAAAGTTAGCTCCATGGAAGAGCTGGGCATTAGTAGAATTCTGTAACTAGCCCAGAGGAAACTGTGCCTGAGGATTTGTTACCCCTAGATCCTTCACACAGAGCTGCTGGTGTTTTACAGTGATCCTGCATGCTGACAGAGTGCCCTGAGCTGGCCTGCCCTCTCCTCTCACAGCTACTGCAGGGAGCTGCAGCTGGCTCAATCCAGTGCAGGCAGACACAATACACAAGAGATCACATTCTGTCTTGCTCAAGACCAAGGCTTGCAGTCATTGTGCCTTGAAACACAGGCAGGGTTTCAGTGTAGCATGTTGGTCTCCTTCAAACAATAAATGAACCAAGTCAAAAGCTTTTAGGGAAAACAGATGCAAAGGCTGAACTTAGAAAGATAACTAATCAACCACTTAAAAAATAGAGTGCATTTTGGCAGAAACCTTGGTGAGGAAGGCATAGGAAATCTATTTTCTGTGTGAAATTTACAGCGAAGGAAAGCAAGGTCTGTGTCTGAAGAAAAATCAGGTGTCTGATGACACTCATCTCCTGTGCCATCCTCTCAGCCATGCCATTTCTCAAGTGACCCTCACAGACCCCCAAAGAGCACAGCAGTTGCCACACCAGATGAGCCTGGTAGCCTTCCTAATCCAGCCTTCTCACTCCAACAGTTGCTACCCTCTGATACTTCAAAGAAAGGTGCAAGAAACCCCATAGTGGACAATTATAGAATAACCCGCCCACAAGGGAAGTTTTTCCCTAATCCCTTGCCATCAGTTAGTGGTTACGTTGTGCCTTGAAGCCTGACAGTTTATATCCCTTCTAAAATTTATTTATATCCTGTCTAATGTGACCATGAATGTTCTTGGTATCCATATAAATGTCTAATCCTTTTCCGAATCCTGCTAATCTCCTGGGCTCAATGAAACCTCATGGTAACAAATGCCATGTGTTAATTACACATGGTACAAATATTTCCTTGCACCATTTTAAATTCGCTTCCTTCCAATTTCACTGGGTATCCCTTGATCCTGCAATAGGAAAAAGGGCAATGAAATTAGAGCTTGTTCATTCTTGCTGAGCCACGCTGCTGCTCCTTGATTTGTTTCTTCTCTAAACCAGCTTGTTCCCATCCTCAGCCAGTTTTCCCTGGTCAGGCTGTTAGGCAGTGGCCTGAGACACAGCACAGAGATAATACCTTCACGTTATTCTCTGTTGATATGTTCATTTTGAGTGGAAAAAGGGAAAGGAAACCCTGGAGATCTCAAAAGTGCATGCTGAAATCAGACTGCTTTATGTCAGCAGGTATTAGGGTGGCACTGAAGGATGCCACCAGCCTTTCCCTGCAAGTCAGAGACAGAGCAGGGTACCTGCAATGTTTGAACCTGAGTCTGCAGCCTGAACCCTTGGAGCTTCAGGCTGCTCCTGGAAGGGGATATCCCCCTCCCACTGCAACTCAGTCATTTCACTGCTTCCTCACATCCTCGCTAGCTAAAACCAGGCTGTGGGATTAGGGCAATTCTGACGGAGTTGTCCTCATCCACAGCCTAACTCTGCTCTGCTGTGGCCGTGGTTGAACTCCAGTTTTAGTGGAAACTGGAACTCCAGTTTCACGCTGGTGTCACTGGAGCTAAGCCTAACTGAGGCAGAGCTGTGCACAGTGATCCTTGGCAGCTGTTTTGAAGCTGGGCTGCGGTGCCCACAGAGAGCTCGTCAGGTGCTGCAGTGACAGCACACGAGGTCACAGCTGCTGGGTGTTCCACTGGAGCTCTGTCTCATCAACGCAGCCCCACAGGCAGGTAAGTCTTCCCTGTTTGTCGCGGAACGTTTTCTCGCAATAAAATTCAAAATAGGGCAGCGTTGCTCTTCATTTCCGAGCCGGGAGGAACGGGGGCACCGGGAGTGTGAGTGACACGCAGAGCTGTCCCCGGGCACCGGAGCGCGTCCGGCTCCTCGTGGCAGCCGCATGCGGACAACAAGCAGCGCCGCTTGGGCTCCCTCACTCAGAGGCACGAAGTGGGAGCAGAAACCCTGGGGGATTCCCAGGGGTTCGCTGCACCAGGAGCCATCCCCGGCAGCTCCCGGTGCCAGCCAAGGGATCGGGATCAGCACCGGGACCGGCGGAGCCGCCGCGTGTGGGAGCGCCCCGCCCACAGCCATAGCCCCGCCCCAGATGGGCGTGGCCGGGCGGGCGCCGGGGGCCTGTTGTTGTGATGAGCGCTGGCCCCGCCCGCTCCTCGTGCACGGCCGCGCGCCGCCCCTCCCTCACGCCTTTTGTCCCCGCCCCGCCGGGCCCGCCACTCCCCGCCCCCCGCCCGATCGCGCCTTCCCATTGGTGCTCCCTCCTTCGGGACCCGCCCCCCCGCGCGCGGAGCCCCGCCCCGCCCCGCTCGGCCCCCCTCGCGCCCATCTGTTCCCGGCGGCGCGGCGGCTCCTGCGCGGGGCGCGGGCGGGGAGGCGGAGGGCGCTGAGGGCGATGAGGATGGGCCCGCGCAGCGGCGGCCGCCCGCGGTAGGGGGGGCAGCGGCAGCAGCAGCGCCCCCGCCGGCCCTGAGCCGCCCCGTGCGCGGGCGGCAGCGAGGGGGCAGCGCGGGGCCGCCGGGGGGCGGCCGCTGAGCGGCGTGGCGCCGGGGGGCGGGCGGGGCCGCAGCGCCGAGCGGCGGCGGCACCACACGCAGCCGCCCGCGGAGTGAGGGAGGCAGCGACCGAGCGGGCGGACGGCGGCCGCGGGAGATGTGCCCGGAGGAGGACGGCGGCTGCGGCGGCGGCGGCGGCAGCGTAGCCGGCACCGGTGGCCCCGAGGCGGCGGCTGCTGTGGCGCTGGACGAGCTCCGCTCCTGGTGGGAAGTCCCGGCCATCGCGCACTTTTGCTCTCTCTTCCGCACCGCCTTCCGCTTGCCCGACTTCGAGATCGAGGTGAGAACCCTGCGGGCGCCGCGCCGCGTCCCGCCGGACAGCCCGCGGGCTGTGTCCGTGCCGCCGCTCCCGCTGCGCCCCCGCCGCCCGCCGGCTCCCTCACGCCTCTCCCGCTGCCCCGCGATGCGGCGGGGGCACCCCCGGCCCCCGAAGTGCCGCCGGACTCCGCCGGGATGCGGCGCGGGGCGTTCGCTCCGCTCGCGGCGGACCCGGCAACTTCGCCGTCCCTCCCGGGCGCGCTCGCAAACTTTGGGCGCGCCCGTCCCGGGCGGCGGCGGGCAGGAGCCCCCCGGCTCGGCGGGCGGCGGGGCGCACGGCGGGGGCGCAGCGAGGCCGGCCCCGCCGGGCCGCATTGTTCCGCCGCCGTGCCGGTGTCCGCACACAAAGGTGGCGGGGGGACGGACGCGGCACGGAGCCCGCCGTGGGTCCCCCGTGCCCAAAATGGTGGCGGCGAGAGGCGGGCCCGGCCCGGTGATCCCCCAGCTCCCCCGGGGGTACAGCCGCTGCTCTCGGGGGGTTCGCCCGGCCCGCTCCGCTGTGCCCAGGCCGGCTCCTTTTGTTGCGGGTGGGGGTCCCCACCTGGCCGGTGCCGCCGGAGGGTCCGGCCGAGCCTTTCTCGCGCATCCCGGCGAGGCCGGAGGGCTCCGCGGGGCTCCGCGCCGCTCATTGTGCGGCTCCGCGGAGCCGCCGCGGACCGACGGTGCCTTCACCGGTGCCCCAGCCGGGGAACGCGCTCGGCTTTCGTACCTCCCGACCCGTTTTCCCTTGTAACTTTCTCGTGTGGCTTGTTCGGGTTTTAGTTTGTTTGGTTTTTGTTTTTTTCCTGCTTGATTTCAATTCTTATTTTCGTGTTGCGCCGCTAATGGTCCCGTAAATATTTTGCGCGCCGGCTACAAATGTTACAAACAAAGTGTGTCCTGGTAGGAAATCTTTTGTGCTTGCTGTGAAAAGCTATTCTTGCCAGCGCGTTGGCAATAAACCGGGTGAATAACGTGGTGGCGTGTGTTTTTTAAAGACAGTAATTGCCCCGTGAATGCGAATTCCAAAGATGCTTAAAAGTTCAATGGGATGCGCGGAGCCCTAAAGAGCAAAACTCCTCGAGCAGGATGTGGATTTCTGAAGAGGGGGAATCCCTTATGCGGTACGAAATCTTGAAAGGGGATAAGATCTCTCAATGATGCAACTTCTTGCGAAAGAGAACTCCCCTCCCCCTCCTATTGATGCCAAACCATTAAAGGGGGAGGCTCTCCGGGCCCAGCAGCGTAAAGTCTTGAAGGAACCTGAATTTACAATGATAAAAGGGCCAAGGCACTAGCCTTTCACCTTTGGAGGCAATTAGCATCTGGCTTGCTTCACAAATGAAGTAAATGTGGGCTCCCCTTTGCTTCCCGGAGCACGCTTAGGCTGGGGGAGTTAACATCATCACTCGGAACAAATTAACTTGCTTTTTTTGGGGGGGGATGCCCGGGAGGAGGAGGAGAAGGAGTGCGGGCGCGTTGGTGCTGGGGGTGTTGCAGAGCAAAAGCAGCACACCGAAAACATCGTCCAAAAAAAACCTCGGTGCACGTGGGTGGATGGCCGGCAGCCCTTGGCAGAAATGGGGTTTGAAGCATGGCGTGTGTCCGAGGGTCGGTGGGAATTGCGGGTAAAATCGGGATGCTGCCAGAGGACGGATGCGGCTGTCAGAGCTCTGCTCCTTTCGGGCACGTGGAGTAAATCTCCTTCTCCGGCAGTGTGAGCAGCACAAGCAGTTTCAAAAGTTGCTGTTCCTTGAAATTCACCCTCTCCTTACCTCTTGCTTGGTGTAGTTGTTCCACTCTCACCGCTGGTTTGGGGGTATCTGGGAACAGATCTTTGCACAAAGAGCTTGCTCATGTTTTGAAACCAATTTCATGTTTTGAAACCAATGGCCAGCGATGGGAGTTGCACTTTTTTCTAAGAGTATTGCTCTGTGTTTTTTTGGTGGGTTTTTTATTTGCACTTTATTTAGCTGCATAAAGAAGATTTCTTCTACGGTTTTGGACCTAATAATACCAGTGCTCCTTCTGGCTGGTCTCACTGCTACCTCTGAGACATGCTTGAGTTTCAGGGGTGTCTGAATGAAATGGAGGTGGCTGTTTTTCTAGGGGTTTGTGGAGATGCCAGGATTTAAAACACATTTTTTGGGAGAAATAAAACCGTAGCTAGCCATCAAAAAGTGAATCTGTGCTCACATATGAATGATGTTTTCTTGCTTTAGCTTTAGTAATTGTGGAGAGGCGTGCTTGGGGCTGAACACCGGATTGGGGTATGCCCCTTCCCTCTAAAGTTACTGCCTCTCATGAGGAACCCTGGGGTGATTGCCCCAGTCCATTTGGGCACAGAGTAAAACGGGTGCTTGGAGCGAATCTGGGAATGCAGAGGGAAAAATGGAGATCTCAGGCTCAGAGGGTTTCAGCTGGAGGATGCTCGTGCTCAAACCCCCTGAGCTTCACAGCTCATGCTTGTCCAGTATCTCCGAGGGATGGTCTTACACTGGATGCAGCTGTCTCTCCTTGGATTTTCTCTTCTTCCTAGGAGCTGTGAGCTCCTCTGAGCTGAAATTCTGCCTGGTGGCGCTTCTCTTGTGTTTTTCTGATACCAGTGTATCTCCGGGGGAACTTTAGTGCTAAACTCCTACAATATCCTTACAAAAGGGAGAAGTTTTAAACAAGCCTTAATTCTGCTTGAAACAAATATCCCCTGCTCTCACTGTCCCTCCAATTTCAGCAGGTGGGTCAGGTTAAGGTTTCACTGCTACCATCCCTGCAGTCCTCAAATAAGACAAAACCTGATCTTCCAATTTGTGGTGTTCCGTTGGTCATTTTTAAAAAGCTCTGGGTATTTTTTGTTTTTTCTTCCCCCCCGTACCCCCCTACCCCTTCCCCCCTGATATTTTTTCCTTCTGGTGTGTTTCTCCATAGCTAGCTGGAAGGCTCTGTAATGATGGGCCATCTGGACCCATCCCTCCTGTGCTGAGCAGATTTGATGAGGGTATTTGAGAAGTTTGGGGCCTTTAGTAGTTTAGAGAAGCAGAATTAAGCTTTTCTTTTTTTTTTTTTTTTTTTTTTTTTTTTTTTTTTTTTTTTTTCACTTCTTAAATGCAAACCCTTTACCCTCTACTTATTGGCTCGAAAGAAAGTGAAGCTTCCAGGCTTCCAGATGTGTGGCTGCCATCAGCAGCTGGATGGCAGAAACCTGGGGAGCAAATGTTCTCATTTACTTTTTGCTGGACCTGTGCATAGCCAGAGACCGCAGGGCAGGGTGTCCAAGGGGAAAGAGGCACATCCATCAGGCTGGGCTCTGGGCATTGTTTGGGGAGGGGGTGGGCACAGCTGGCCCTCGGGCTGCCTCTGGCAGATGCAGGGGCCTGGGCTCCTCTTTTTGAGTCTCTGCTGCAGCAGCATCACCGGCAATGGGCTCAGGAGGGGCTCAGCCACCGCCACCAGGTCAAAAGTTCAGTGGGACACGAGCGGGTGCTTCGGGACGTGTTCAGCTTCATGCTGTGTTTCTGCATGGATCTGAGGATGGCAGGGAGCACTTCTGCCTTCTGGGGTGGGTTGGCTGTTTTTTTTTTTCCTTCCCTTCCTCCCCTTTTAAATGGCTGCCTTGTCAGCCATCTGCTGTACAAAACTTGCCTGCCACTTCTAAAGTGGTCTTTTGGTTGTGCTGGCTTGGTTGTAATGGTGTATTTCTTGGTGGTTTGTAAAATCACAGAATCACAGAATGGGTGAGGTTGCAAGGGACCACACTGAGTCATCTGATCCAACCTCCCTGCATCAGGGAGTTTGTCCTTACCTACTCTAGCAGCACTGCAGCAGGAGGAGGTGTGGCTGTGTGGGACAGCTCTTTTTTTTGGCTGTCATTGCCTTGATGGACAGAAAGGATGCTTTCCATAGTCAAGTCAGTGCAGGTGATGATAGCTAGTGATTTATTTCCCTCTTCAAGACTGGACTGCAATGTGGGACACCTCTTGTGTCAAAGTATCTCCTGGCCGTGTGCCCTTCCCCTGTGCAGCTGAAATGTCCTCCTGGCAGCTGTGGGGGTTGTTTGTATCAAAAATATTGGGGGAATATTTAACGTTTTCAACCGTATTTCAGCACAGCTTGAGAACGCTGGACAGGAGCCAGTGTGGCATGGCCACCCAGCTCTTTGGCATGTGCTCCAGGAGCTGTGGGCTCCAGCATTTAGGAACTGCTACCTGGGTAGGTCGAGGGGTGGTTGACTTTCCAGAATGTGCTTGGAAATAGTCAAAACATTGTTGTTAACTTGGTTTATTTGGAAAAGGGGGAAAAGCCACATTACACAGGGAAAACATAAATCTTTTCCTGTGGTTTTTAAAAGCACCTTTGGGCAAATTGCCTCTGCTGTTAACTTCACTACGGCTTTAAGATGCTTTTCCTTGCCTCTTGCCCCTTCCTAGCACTTCAGGCTCATTCCTCCCGCCCACAGGCAGGGAGGGCACTGCTGCTCCTGCCCACCTTTTTCCTTCTCTAGTGTGGTATCTCCGTGCAGGTCCTTGAACAGGCTCCTTCTGTCAGGAATATTATGTGGCTGTTAGAAACCAGCAGCTGCTACTGCTCCCCTGGGTCCCCCAGCAGGAGGAAGAGTGTGGAGAGAAGGAGAGGGCAGAGAACAGGGTTTCTTCTATCTGTGCAAACCAGATACAGCTTTAAAAGAAAAAAAATTAATGTGTTAAGCAGAGCGATAGAATTTTAATGCTTTGAAAGGAATTTTTCCTAGTGAGGGCAGGATGGCCAAATACGCTCTGACCTCTACTGTCATATCATGTTAAGTCTTGCTGAAAATTCTGTGTGGATCCCCTTGCTCTGGCCTTTGGGTGTGTCCCTTGACATCCATGACACCAAAATGGCACAACCTTCCTGTTCTGTCAGTGGTTGTATGGGGTTAATTACACAGACAGTGGGGTTTGGTACCCAGGTACAGCCTCCACCCCTCTGTCACTGTTTGGGTCTGGTGCTGCATTCTGGTTGGCTTTACAGAAACATATCCAATGCCTACTGGTGCCTCATCCTGCTCTGTGGTAGTTGAGATGGCCAGGTGGTTTCTGATCAGAACAATAAAAAATCTAAGTAAGGTCAATGCAGCAAGAAGGTGCTGCAAGCTGATGGAAATGTTGGTGAATTCATGAGGGTCAGCTCTGTTCATTGAGGGTAGTTTAAATTCTGAGTTTAAATGCCTTTTCAGTAGGATAGTTCAGTCATTGGGATGTCCATCCCTCCTGCCATTTGCCTGATCACAGCAGGCAACATTAAAGTGGGAGTGGGCAGGGACTGAAGCAACAGTGAACAATAGATCTGCTGACTAAAACTTCCCTCTCATGTGAAGCACCTTGCTTTAGAAAAGCACACATGGTCTGAGGAAAGGTAGAGTAACTGGCAGTGCAGGGAGAGGTACAGAGAGCAGGCAGGGTTGGAAAAGATTATGGAATTACTTATACTGAAAAGACAGCGTAACAAAATCAAAGGCCAGTACTGGTTTTATTCTTCCTACCTGTCCCATCTGCTGTTTGGTGCAGTGCCCCATCCCTCTCCCCATGTTTGTTCCAGCACCACTTCTTACATTGCTGCTTTTGCTGCCTTAGTTATTCTGTGTGCAATAGAATCATTAGCACTCTACATGTCAGAGCTGGGCTCTAGAGTTCATTGAGATTAGTGGAGGGGGGAGGCAGAGAGATACTTCTCAGAGCTGTTGTTTCAAGTGGTCTGCAAATTGGAAAGCAGTTTCCATTTCACATGCAAGTCACATCTTTCCCAACTGTAGATCTTAAACTTTTACACAAGTGTTTACCTTTTATATAATGATACTCTAGTGTAATTGGACACACACAAAAAAAAAAAAAAAAAAAAAAAAAACAACCCCCCAAAAAAACCCAAACTACACCAAAAATAAACCAAAAAAACATCAAAATAACTGCAACAACAACAAAAAAAGAATAGATAGTTCAGGAGGCTGATACATGAGTTAAAATGTTATCTTAAGCCTGTGAAAAGAAACAAGTAGTGACTGCACGAAGCCAAAGGGTGTCTGAACAATGGATAAGGAAGGTTATTTTGACAGCAACGTTTTGAATGGATGTGAGTTAGGTGACAGGGGAGTTGGGGAATGACTGTAGCAGTAGAAGGCAGAAGGGAAGGAGGGCATGATAAGAATTTCAGGGATTTGATGGAGCACATGGAGCCTGATATTACAGATTTTTTGTGGTGTTAGTATAGGCAATTCTTCTGCTGGCACAGCTGACACTGAAAATCATGCCTGGTGTTAGCTGAAGTGTTTGTGTACCCACAAGTTTAACAGTTTGAGCTGAGTTTATTTTAAGACCGACTTAAGATAATCAGGTACAAGTCTTTCCCCACTAGGAAAAAAACCATAATAGTTTGTGCAGGAACTTAAATATGACTTTGCAGTTTGCTTTGTTTGAGAAGACCCAAGTACCACAAACAAACCTGTGCCAATTCAATCAACAGATTTAAACTTCTGCACAGCGCCTCTAAATCGAGCCTTAAAAGTTTTTCCTTGTGGAATTTGCTCTAACCAAAGCAGCTAAAAGTAACACCTTTAAAGTGGTGCAGCTTTATATGTAGACCTGCTTAACTGTGGTCTTTCTCTCCCAGTGCATAATGCCGGCAGAGCTGTGCCATTCTGCCCCTGGCATCTGTTAAGTGCCTGCATGAAGGGTGAAGAATTAACTTTTGTAATGGCAATGGATGCTTTCATAGACTTCTTTCAGGCAAAAATCTCCTCCATAAGAGAGCTATGGGTAGAAATGACAACAGCCAAGGAGTTAAAATTCCTGAATTAAAAAGTTTATAATGTAAACATTATTGTAGGTATGTATGAATTTTTAAAAAAAATTTTTCCCCCCCTCCTCGTTACCAGAAGCAACAGCATCTGCTGTGGTGGTGGGAACAATGCAGCCTAGTGATTCCTCCTTCCTTACAGTAGAGAATCCTGTTAAACACACAAGGCTGTGCCTCAGAGTGTATCCTTTCAGCAGGCTTGTTCCTTTTAATGGGTGCCCATTCCTGGGGTCTCCATTGTTTCACCAACAATAGCACTAGGGGCAGCTGATTTGGTTGACAGAAAATGCGTTAATTTAACAGATCTATTCCCTTTAGCCGGTCTCCTTCCTATTGTGCCCCGGTTCTCCCCCAGTTCCTGGGGAGGAGGGCCTCGGGAGCAGGGTCTGTTAGGTGGAAGGCTCCTGCAATTAGGAGGGGTTTGCAGCCCTTTGTGCGAGGATCAGAAAACAGCTGATGGGGAGAAGTGGGGAGAGAGCAGTTTGCTTGCTGCCAGAACCCTCATTTTCCTGCTTTTTGGGGAGGGCTTTACAGACTGCCTTTGCAGGGTATGGGGGAATAACTCGACACTGGGAGCTGGTGGCAGTCAAGGTCTTTGCTCTGCTCAGAGGTGGTCCTGCAGCCCAATGTGGCAACGCCTTTCAGTGCTGGCTCAACTTCTTGACAAACTCTTTATATACTACAAATGCTTAGCTAAAACACCAGCTTTCCACTGAAAAAGCAAAGCTGCTGGTATTATCTGGGGTAGGACTGCAGAGAGCTGGCTAGGGGAGGCAGTATGTAAAGTTAACACCAAATTACTTGAAACATGAGGGGGGTAAGGACCCCTACCATGGGCTAGTGCACCAGTTTGGGGTGGTTTTAGGACTGGTCTGGTTTAAACAGCGCAGGCTCTTCACCCTTGGGTGCCTTTACACAGGTTCAGCCCTTCCCTGCAGTAACTTACCTTGGCTCAGTAACAGAGGGGGCGTCTCTGTTGGTTTTTACATCAGTGTGGTCAAGCACACACGTCCAGCCTGGTGGGAAGGAGGGTGCCTGCACTGCTGAGGGGGCAGTGAAACATGAAGCTCCCCTGCTCCTGGGGGCTGCCTGCTGCCAGAGAGATCTTGGCTGCCAGAAAGAAGATCTCGCTCCCCTTCAAGCCCTCGCTTCAGCCACGCTCCCGCCTCTGTGGTTTGCCCCTTTCCTGGCAGGTCCCAGCTGCTGGCTGGGCTTGTGTGGGGGTTGTTGGTCTGTGGTGGGAGCAGGACCTCCTGCTTTCGGTGGCTGCAAGCTGCCAGGTCAATCCTCTGTGGCTCTTGAAACTCTAGCTGTAGTTTAGTTCTGGTTGCTGGCGCTGGGGATGTAAAAGGAGCTCTGGAGGGTCTTTTTCCTCCTGTTTGGTAAAGCTGTTAATTCTCTGGCTCTTTCTCTCCAGCTAAGCCTGCTGTAAAGGGACCAGGGCTTTGTATGGCCAAAGGATTGGAAGGTATACCTAGTATTCTCCTTTCTAGTGAGCCCTGTGTGTAGGGAGTTGTGTGGCAGCAAAAATATTTATATATCCATAACACAAGGCACAGAGGGTTGTGGTTGGAGAGGTTTTTTGGTTTTTTTTCTTGCTTGGAGTTTTTTTGTTTGTTTTAGGAGGCAAAGGGTGAGAGTTCACTTAAAGAGCTTGACTCTTAATAGAGCTTGTCATTGTCACTAATATAAAACAAATGATGAGCATGGGAGAGGAGTCAAAGGCTCCCTCTTCTGGTGTTCTGGAAAGGTTCAAATACTGAAAAATAAGCAAGGAAAAAGACCCCTTCCATGCTTTATTGTGGTATTTTGTGACCTCACTTAGGCCTACCCCTTACTGGCCCACCATGCAAGTCTCTTCATGTCCCATAAATACACAACCTTAACAGCTCTCTGTGGAAGTGAAATGCATTTTCAAATGCAAAATATGTTGCACTTGTACGTAAAAGTGAGTCCTGGATTCAGAAGGGTTCCCAATGTGAGCATGGAAAATGGCAGCCCTGCGTGTCCCTGCCTGTGACATTTCTCAGTGCTTCCCTTTGCTTCTCTCTATACTGCACCCTCTTCTTGCAGTGGCAATGTCATTTGTGCCCCGTGCATTTCCCAGGTCACACGTGTGCACTGGCATGTAAACATGTTTGGGATGGTTGGAGGGGCCCAGTATGCTGAGCACTCCCTCTAGGAAGGCCTGTCCAAGGCTCTGGCACTGCTGCTGCTTTAGGTTGAGTCAGTCCAGAATTCAAAGCTTATTAGTGGTTGATTGATGGAGAAATGTGCACAAGAAGTAACAGTTTGTTGGGAATTTTAGATGAATTTTCTAAAAACCATTATATAAAGTGTAGTGCCTCTGAAATTAAAGGAATTCCAGAGCATTAGAGAAGGGACTTTTTTCTTTCGTATTTTTTCCATCACTGGAGAGCTGGCCATCACAGCTGTGTTGTTAGTGTGGACTCATGAACAGTGTCTGGTGGAACCTGAGGGATGCTCAACCTGCCTTCCATGGCAGCAGCTCCTGCCACTGTCAGAGCCAGCAGTAAAACTGCTCACTTGGATTGAAAACTTCTCCAAAGTGAGCTGTGCCTCCCCAGAAGCAGTTCCCCCAGGCAGCTCCTCCACAGCCCCACAAAAGGGTTGCACCAGCATAGCTGAAGCAGCGGCACAGGAATGGAAACAGGCAGCAGGGAGGGGAAGGGCTTTTTATAGCTGACACTTCTGCTGAAAGAAACGCTTATCGCCCTGCAGCCCTGGGGAGCAGGTGGAGTGAGCTGCACAGGTAACAACAGGTCATGCAGCACCTGGGGAAGAAACCTTATCAGTAAGACCCTCCCTGAAAGGGTTTTGGGTTATATCAAGCCTTGATTCATTTATTTTTTTCAAGTGAACATTCTGGTTAGAAATGTTTTAATTTGGAGTTAGGTGGTGAGCCTGTAAATTGTTGATTCTGTAGTTAGTCCTGAATGTGCAGCTGAAATCAGCTAAACTTCACTGCAGCTGAGAGTCTTGATACATTTCTTTTTTCAAGTGAACATTCTGGTTAGAAAAGTTTTAGTTTGGAGTTAGCTGGTGAGTCTTTAAATTGTTTATTCCACAATCTGTCCTGAATGTGCAGTTGAAATCAGTTAAACTTCACTGGAGCTGAGAGTGTCACACAAAACCAGAGTAGTGCAAAATTCTTTTTGAGAAAATTCAGTCTTTCTCTAAAAAAAAACAAAACAAAGAGATTTCCCACAGAGAAGAAGGTTTCTGTGTGTCTCTGGTCGCCCAGCAATGCAGATATCTATCCATCAGGAATTGTTTGCCTGTGCTGAAGAGGCTGGAGCAGCTTGCCTTGTGGGACAGGGCAGCCATGTAGAATAAACAGGGAATAGCAGTCTCGATTTCCTTTCTTTCAGCCTGATACAAGGTGCAGAGGCACTGAAGACTATTTGCCCTTAAGATAATTGTGAGTTGGAGAGGATCAAAGGGCTTGAGGGGGCTTTTTTGGTTGAAAGGGGATTTTCTCCATGGACAGCTGCAGTAGTGCATTAGTAGTGCAATGGATTATCTTTCCATGATCTGTAGGATCTCAACCAGCCATCGAGGGGCCCCACTGAAGGCTGCTGCTGGGGGAGGCACAGCGAAAGTCTCCTCTGTCAGGGAGACCTGCAGTGCCTGGGAGCTCGGAGCACTTGACTCTCCCTGCCCCAGCAGGGTGGGTGGTGCTGGATATTCTTAGACTGCAGATAGTGCTGGGAGCATGGGGAAAGGGAGCCCAGCCATGTCTAACTGCAGCTGATGCCCTGCATCCACCCTGCTCTCCAGTGGAAGTGCTTATTAAGGAATGTGAGAAGCTGATTCCAGCTGCTGTGGCATCCCCTAAAGGGAAATGTGTAATTTGGGAGGGTGTTGCGAGTCCCTTGGTGGAGCAAACTGCTCTCTGTAGTAAACATCTGACCTGCCAAATGTCTGGACTTTGTCATTTTGGGAAGTTTTGGATGATGGCTGCTCTGCAAATAGCTGTGCCATTGAGAGGGTGTCCCTGCAGATGCCTGGATAGGTATCTGTATCCTTGCTCTGTGCTTTTCATCACTGCAGGGAGGGAGCACATCTGGCCTGACTGTGGCAAGGGCGGCAGGAGGGGATGGGACAGGGCTTGGTGCTATCAGAGGTGGGGATCAGGTCAGGCTGTGTCTCCCTGACCTGGTTTCAGGCCCGGGGAGAGGGGGCTGGAATGTGCAGGGGGGCAGAGCTGTCAAGGAATGCGGGTTCCCAGGTGGCCACGTCCCCAGGTGGCCACTTCAGGGCCTTGTGCTTGGGCTCAAATTGCAGCTGTGCTGGTTAATGAGTGCTGGGGCAGCCCTGCCCTGCCAGTCCTCCTGTGCACCCCTCCTCGGGTAGGGAGTGGGATGCCAGCAAGAGAGGGGTGACCATGGCATCTTGTGGGGTGGTAAACTCGCCCTCCCAGCGCTTTCAGAATTTTCTGTTACTTTAATGATGGAAGCTTTATGGTTTTTAGGTTGGTTGAGGATTTTTGGGACTAGTGAAACGCAAAATGGGATGAACCCAGCTTTGGATTTCAGGGCTGAGGTTTTTTTGGGACAGGCACTTAAAAAGCCTTGTCTTTATTTGTAAGCAGGGCTGGTTTCAGAATTTCAGGGCCGCCATATGATGTTGTGTTTTTCCTTGGAGTAGCAACTTCAGTTTATAATCTTTGCCTAGTCCTTAGCCAGTTGGCAGGGAGACTGCTGTGAAGGGATTGATTATTAGTGGATGCCTCATTGTGCTGTCCAAGCCTGACTTTCTTGCTCTAACCAGTTCCCTTCAGTTGGAATGGCTGTCCTCAGCAGAGGGAAGAGAGGGACATGTGTCTCTTCCCTCTCAGCAGTGCTGTTTCTTGTTCATGGGATATACTCAGGATAAGAAGGGTCAACAAAAAGTGTCAGCACTTGAGCATTCTCACAGAAAGCCAGCTGGCTGCTGGGGACTGCTCACAATTTTTCTGCTTCCTCTTGTGATTCTCTCCGTGTTTGTTTTTGGAGTGGTGAGTTAAAAGTAGCGCTGTGTGGTGTGAGCATCCTGGAGGCTCCGCCCTTTCCCTGGGAGAGGCACCGATGGGAGTGGAAACATAATCAGGAAGATGATCTGGAGCTCAGAGAGGCGAAGACACGCTGGCAGCTGTGGCAATTGAAGATGAGTTAGTGTTTAAACTGGCAGTGAGGACATGCACAAGTACAGAGGCAGCAGAGCAGGCTGGAGCCTGGGCAGCAACATCTGCCAGGCTCCTTGGATAGAAGCTGGGATGGTTTGCTCCTGCTGAACCACATCCTGCTGCAGCTCCTCTGATAAACCTGGGCTAGCTAATTAGAAGCTAGGATGTGTGCAGCTATGCACAAAGCAGCTGTGCTGTACTGGACTTATTGGTGCTGCTGTTTGGGAAAGGGAGTTTGAGCTGGGTCTGAGCAGGGGTGGTTTGTGAGGAAGGGGAGGTGTGTGTCAGGGTGCACATCCCACCCTGCTCTGCTTAGGCTGAACAGCAGCAACTGGAAAAGGACAGCTGAGATAATGCCTAAAAGGTGTGGAGGGATGGAAGACTCCACACCAGGTCTTGGCAGTATGATCCTAACACTCTGCCTGTCTCCTGCTTTCCTCCCCCACTGCCAAAGCCCCTCTTGGGCTGTGTGGAAGTGTCCCAGTTCTTGCAGCTGTGTTGGTTGTAATGGGTCATTTAGTCCTGAAATCCCCGTTTGAAAGGGGCAAGTCCTTGCCTCGTGTGACAGCTGCTGCCTTGCGCTTCTCCCCAGGCTGGAAATAACTGCATATGACACAGGAGCAGCTCTGGCATGGGGGAGGGACGAGGGCTCCTGGCTTCCTCTCAGTGCTCTAATGGCTTTGCTGTGTGCCTCTTCTCCCAAGTGGACCATAGCAGAGCCATGCCCCACATACCCAGCAGATCCCTCAGCTGGCAGTGCCCAGGCAATGCCCTGAACAGCCTGGCACTCTGCAGGCTGTGCAGAGTGGAGCCTTCCTGTGCAGCTGGGGGCAGGACAGAAGGGCTGTGAGGAGATGGTGATGCCTGCAGCATCACGGAGCCTTGCTGTTGTGTGCAGAGGCAGAGACAAGGAGAGGGAAGGTGGGAATGTTTCTGCTCCCCTCTTCACAATCCAAAGCCTCGAGCCCATGGAAACCTGGCCAGCTTTTCCTTCCAGCTGAAGGGCTGTCTCCTGATTGGAATGACAGCTTTGAACTGGAAGACATTATTTCATTAGCGTGCTAATCAGATACAGAGATTACCTGATTGGCTACTTAATAATTAAATGAAGTTGCCTGTAATTCTTTGAGCACACACAGAACTAATTAAATTAACCCTTCACTGCTCTGCATGCCTGGGATGCACTTGTGTGAAATGGAGAGGGCAGCTTCCCCAGTGTGGGGACTGTGATCAGAAGGGGGTGGTGGTCATGAAGTGGCCACTGCAGGACTGTCAGAGTGGGCTTATCAGGAGCTTGGAGAGGAGAAGATGATGCACTCTTGTACCCTTTCACTTTAATTTGGCACACCTGGTGTGTGATCAGTGTGTCTGGCAATGGGCTGCCAGCAGATCCTGTGTCCAAATAGCCAAAAGAGTGCGCTGGGCTCATGGAGTTGGTGCCAAGGCATGTGCAGTAACCCATCCCATCACCTAGGATCACCTGGTGAAAAACAGAGAAGAAAAACCTGCACTTTACAGTTCTTGAGGAGACACAGTCAAACAGAGAGCTGAAGATGTTCTCCTGTGCTTTTGAAGCATTATTCTTCCCTGTCCTCACTGGCACATGGGCACAAGCCAGGTTCTTTCCTTGCTTTTGGCAGGATTCCACCAATTCATCTTCTTGTTGACCACCTATTTCTCTCTCCTCCTGCAGTGCCTGCTCCAGGAACTGCACTTTGCCCATGCTCACGGGTGTATTTCCAACAGCTTGAGGAGGACACAAGTCATGTCAATGCCATAACTTTCTTTTATTATAGGTTGAAAAAGAAAAGTGAAAAGAGTAATAAACAGAAAGTCTCCTTGTGTTCTCCAGCCCCAGTGCTATGCCCAAGCTTTCAGCTTCTGTGATGCTAGTTTGAAATTTATAGTGAAAGGCTGATTTTTATAATGTGTTAGAGAATTGTTACCATGTTGAAGACACTCTGTGTTTGATCATTTCATTGCTAGGCTGAAGAGCTATCATCTATAATTTTTTGTATCCATTTTTAGAGCTAAGCACTGGGTTGAGGCAACTAAAAAACTACCTTATAATAATCCAGCTCTCTTCCCTTGCTGCTGCCACTGTCTCCTTCTAGACTTTGCCCATACATGTTAAAATGAAACTGTCAAATTAAGCACATTTCACTGTCATCCAGAGCTAAACTTGGCAGAGAAGAGCCCTTGGACCTTCTGGCCTAAGTTAACCACGGCTGGCTTCAGCTACCCCAGTCAGGAATTGCTGTGGCATGCAGAACAGCTTTCCCCTTCCCCGTGGTCCGTGTTGCTGACTCTGTCCTCTTTTTCCCTGAAGATTGGTGGTAGCAGCAGTGTCCTTGGAGCCAGCAGAGGGATAAATGTCTCCAGCCACTGCTTTGTCTTTCAAATCTGGCTTCCACATGACAGGCAGCCCAAAATGCTTTGGAAAACAGGTCAGAAGACTGAAGAAAACAGGGAGGATGGGAAACAAAAGGGCAGCTTTCAGGGTAATTAGATGGTTTCAGTGCTCCTTCTGGCAGGGAGCATTGGCTGGTGAGACATGACCCCCTGTGTGACTCCCTGCAGATGTGGGTGTGCTGGCAGGGTTTGAAGGGAGAGTAGAGAGAACAGCCACGAGCCTTGGGATGTCCTTGTGTCCCTACTGATCTCTGAGATTTACCACCTCCACTTCCCAGCCCTTGGATCTGCTCTCCCCACAAGCCAACCTTTGCTATCCTTCCTCCAGTCCCCTCTGCCTCCCCGGGTCAGGCCAGTCTGTGATTGCCACCTGTGACTCCCAGCCAGGGGCTCTGGGATGCATAAAATGCTTGCCCCCATTTTATGAGCCATGGATCTAAAATGTGGGTTTGGGGGAGGCAGGGAAAGTGGGCGCAGTGCATGCAAGGTCCAGCTGGAGCCCAGGTACAGCTGGGCTTTAGTGTTGTTAATATTTGATGGTGTCTCTTGTAAAGGGCAGTAAGTAAGGCTGGCAGGTCTGTGTCTGGGGCTGTTGCTGCTGTAGAAAGATGTTCTCAGAGATTTCAGAAACAAAGGGTGTTCCAGTGTGTGGTGGAAGTGGCCATTTAAACACATCTGACCAGAAAGATGCTCCCTTCCAGCACTTTCGATATCAGAGCTTGTGGGACTCGCTCCTGTGGGCAAAATCCGGCTCCATCAGACAGAGCCTGACTGCTGGAGATTGGGTTTGGGGATGGAGTTCAGGGAGGCTTTTTGCCTCTTGTGTCCTCCTCTTTGTTTTTGTTTATAGGTTTACAAAGTCAGATTAGCATTTCAATGTTGGAGGCAGAGCCCTTGGGCAGTGGTGGAAGGCAGCCTGGTTCGGCAGGTTTGGGATTGCTGCCCCTTTCCCAGCAGCAGCGAGGAGCAGAGCCCGAGGCTCTCCCTGCTGGGAATGCACCCAATTGCAGCCACCCCTCCAGCGTGTCTGAAGGTGCATGGGCAGGGTCACCGGGAAGGGTAATTAGCCTTCTTTTCAGGCAAGGATAATTGTTTTATTATTCTAAATAATAGCACAAATTCTGGGGGAATAAAAAATAACCCTCTAAGAGCTCTCTATCCAGAAGCTGTTCGCTTTTTAGGTGTTGCCTGTGCACAAGCTTGGCTTTGCTGTAATCCTGGGAATCTCAGAATCCAGAGCTCTTTTCCTTTAGTAAAACAGAGTATTGAATAAAAGAGAAGTCCATGCCCCTTTCCTCTCTGTCAGGCATAATGCTGTACTCAGTCACACTGGTGCAAATTTAGGACAGGGCCAGTGGGTTCAAGTCAATGTACTCCAGACTCGTGTTTTAGCTGCAGAAGGTGGTGTCTCTTCTGAAACCAAATTTTCCTCTTTGAGCTTTTCTGTGTTTGTTCACCAGAGCTGGCTGCTGCTCCATTCAGTACCCAGTGCATGAGCTGAGAACGCAGTGCAGGGGAGCAGGCTTAGGTGCTCCTGCAATGCCAGACTCTTGCATGTGGGTTGAGCTTGCAAACTTGCATTCACACAAGAAGCTTAAAGAAGAGGTATTTTAAGCATTTAGCTATTAGCAAAAAGGGATCTGAGTCTGTGTAAAAAAACATATTTCTTTAGATTTGTTCCACCTACCCAGGTGCCTCAAGTCAAGTTCTGATTTCTTTTGTTCTATATATATATTTTATAACTGCCAGTACTTTGTGCTATCTCGCTTATGCTGGGACACTGCACACACCTTCATTCCTCACTCCCCTGCACATTTCTGTTTGTCTGCTGTCTGGGAGAGGAGTCGTTCAGGGTGCCAATATGCTAAGCTGTTGAGAGAATGGGGAGAGCTGAGATGAAGGTATTGTTATGCTGGAAGGTGTTAATTGGTGCTATCAGCCACTTGTTTGATTTCTAGACCATTACAGCAGTCCTTGAAGTTGTGTCTGAGCCAAGCAAATGGCAGGGGCTCTGCAAGTCCCCCATCTTGTCTTATTTTTGAGTGCTTATTTCCCCACTGCCACTCACAAAAATTATCAGGGCTCTCTCTGCACGCTTGAGCAGAGAGGAAGTGCCTGGGTGTTGAGGAGCTGGCTGGGGGTACTGCACAGAAATGATCTCATTGCTTGTGAGCCCTGGCCTGGCACCCTGGCTTGGCAGGGGATGGAGAGGAGATGCTGAATGGTGAGGGGGTATTTCTGGGTTCCTTAGAAGCAGAGGGGAGTGTTTTCTTCTGTGATGTTTCCTGCTTTAGGGGCAGACGCTTGATATTATTTAGGGCTGAGCCCTCCTGTAGGCCAGCACCAAATAAAATCTCATATTTGTAGTCCAGGATTTCTGCCTGGATAGAGGACAAGTGAGAGTTTAATTCCTCCCCCTGTAGCAGGGACAAGAGCTGCAGCAGAAGAGTGGCTGGCTCCTCTGCAGCCAGAGGGAAATGCTCTTTACAGCTGCCTATAGCTGGGAAGTAAGGAGCCATCCTGATTTCCCTGATTTATTTTCCTACTTTTTCCCCGTGTGCAATAAGAAGTGGGATGGGGAGTAGCACCTGCAGAAGCTTGGAGACGGGAGGATGCATTAATGCCTCCCTTTTCCATCCAAAGGTCCAGGGTTTGTTGAGCATTATTCAACCATAACTGTGTGGACCTCTTGGCATACACAGAGACACATGAATCCAGTCCCAAGTTCCTGCTCCTGGCATTCCTTTGGTCATGGTGGGTGGAGTGTTGCCACCCCAGTGTCCCTCCCTGGTGTCATGGCTTTGCTTGCTGCTTTTCCTGAATGTTCATGCTGTCCACCTGGTTTTATCCTATGTTATATGTGGAAAATGGAGTGAGAGAAGGCAGCTGAACAGAGAGGTGATACTAAATGGAGGCTGAGAGCTTGAAGGTGTGAATGACCAATGAGGACCATTGTGAGAGGAAAGTCGATACTTGATTTCAGAAAAGACTGATAAGGAAACCCCAATGCAGAATCGGAAAAATGTACAGTCAGAGTGGACCTCTGGAAGTCCAACCTCTTTGTTGGATTCAGGCTGTCACCAGCAGTAGGTCAGGTTAACCATGGTCTGAAGATTGCATAATTTCTCTGTCCTTTTTTATTCTCTGAATGCTTTTCTTTCCCTTCTCCCATTCTCCCAAAAGAGAGCAGAGTTGTGAAAATAGTTAAGAGATTATTTAGCAATGCATGGTCTAAAACTGCTGAAATTCAGCTTGGGCAAAAGGGAAGCTTTTAGTCCTGAAGCAGGGATACACCTTTTGCTAGCATTTTTTGAAACTCCATTTGAGCTGTGATTGACAATAAGTCAGGGTTGGAAACTGCCTTTCCTTTTTTCATTATGTAGGGAATAGTTTGCCTTTGAGGGATGGTTGCTGCTTGTGCAGGAATACCTTACTTCAGGAGTCATTATGCAGGCACTCCAAATGGGACCTGTGGGTAAGCACCACACAAAATAGCAGCTGTTGCCCTCAGAGAAGTGCCTTAGGCCAGACAGGAAGATTTTTATTTGTTTTATTGTTGAGAACAGATAGCCAAGGGTTCTGGCCTTTGGTCTTTTAATACGCAGCTTGTTTTCATCCACTCCTCCATGCCTGAAATCTGTGATTATCTAGTCTCTAAATCCCTATCAGCACCTCCACAGGTGTTCCAGTGCAACTCTTTCTGAGGCTGCACTGAAACAGGTCAGGCAGCTGATCTGGACAGTGGATAAAAAAAATCCAAAACACCTCAACTCCCATTCCCTCCAGTTATTTTTTGCCTGGATTAGTTTCATGAGCTGGCTTATAGAGTGGCCTGGAAATACTTGTGCCAGCCATACTGTGGTATGGAGTTTGGATAAGCAGTGGGGATGAGCAAAGGGGCAAGAATAATTTAGTGTTCAGAGTAGACTGTCGTGTCAGACTGATCATGCGGGCATTTATCACTGTCAGTGGAAAGAAATTGAACTTGGAGAGATGAGAGGGGTCTATTTTAGAGTGACATGAATCACTCTGAAGGTGTTCCCCTCTTTTCTCCATGGATGATGATGGGGAACTAAGTGTACCAGCTCTGACAAGACATCAAACTTAAACCTCGCTTTCTGACTCTTATATTTAATAATGAAAGTATTGGCATGCCTGATTATTGTTTGTAATGCTTCACCTTCAGTGCTGTTGTAAATACAGAAAATGTCACCAGCTGGAAGCAGAATCCCAAACTTCCTAGCAGGGCAGTTGTGAGCAATAGTGATGCCATGAAAATCCAGCTGCCAACCATAGAAGTGGTTGAAGAGCTAAATATTAGCTTTGGGGCAAAAAAAAAGCACTTTTAACCATTGCCCATTGCCTCACCTTAGGGTAAAGCTGCCCAGAAAATGGTTCCTGCACACTTTTCAGCATTTCTGTCCTGCAGTGCTGCATTTAAAGACCAATATTAACTGCTAATGTAATTTATATTTGAGCTCAAGTGGTGGTGATGGTAGAGAACATGCCTGCTTCAAATCACCACTGTGACATGAGAGTGAGGGGTTTGTTGTACATTATTGGGATTTTATTTTTGTGTTGAAACCGATGCTAAATGATGACAAATTCAGTCTCTTGACAGGAATCACTGCAACCTTTAATTCAGTGCCTTGTACCTGTGATGACGATTGGTTTTAATTACAGGGTGGTATGCTTTTCCCATGGGCTTGCTCTGTGTGGCAGGTGGTGCTGAGAGTACAAACCAGGGCTGTGCACTGAAGGAAGCTGTTGGCTGTGTGGTTCTCACCTTGTTTGCTAAAGAAGCTGGGAAGTGGCAGGATATGAGAGATGGAGGCTGCCACAGAGAAAGAAAGGATGTCTGTTGGTTACAGGAGGGAGTAGTGCTTTATCTGTCTAGCCAGAGGCAAGGCAGATGTGAGGTCCAGAGCTTTCCCCTCTTCTGCCCTAAGAGATGACAGCTTCTTTTCATCCACCAGCTCAGATTTGTGGGGCTGTGCTTGTGCAGGGAGGAGAGGGAGTGATCAGGGTTTCAGAAGTTAAATTTTGGAGGGGTTTTGGTTTTTTTCTGTTTTTCAACTGAAATTACTTTGGTTGTCTGGCTTACAATAAAGCCCTAAAATGAGTGGAATAGGAGTAGGAATGGAGGAATAAGGATAGGTTTTTCCAGCTGAAACATACTGATGTGAAGTTGCATTTTCAGTCTTAAGCACTCATTTTTTGTAAATTTATGACTCTCGTGAGTTGCTTATGCCTCACTTCTCACAAGAAATCTTATTTACCTGGCTGGGTAGTGGTGCTCTCCCCCAGAGCAGCTCAGGAGGTGGAACAAAATGCTTCACAAACTATTGTGGAGCTGGGAAAAAGCTTAGGTGAAGCCAAGGGAGGCTGGCATAAATTACTGCCTTGGCTGAAGCACAGAGGGCAAAGGCTCCTTCACCCACCATTTGTGCTCCAGAGCTTCAGTTTGGGCCCTGGCTCCTCCCATGTGTCTCCATTCCCTGCAGCTGGTCATCCAGATGATCCAGTCAAGGAGATGGTTTTCATTTGCTGGATTAGCCAGCTGAGGAGCAGCCGTGGGTATTGGCCAGCACAGGGAGCCCAACCAGGGAGATGTGTTAAAAATGGCAGAGCTGAGTTTATGTCAGTGCTGCTCTGGCATTTCTGGTTCAGCCTGAAGCATCCTAACTCTGTGGCCAAATCTCAGCTTTAGGAAGTGTTGAATGTTTGGTGCTGGAGGTGGGATTGGGAGCAGTGCTGCAGGGGAGAGCCAGCCTCTGTCACAGCTTCTCTGCTGGCCTCGGATAAGGCACCGCACTCCTCCCTGCTTTCCTGCCTCCCCACCTTCTCCCAGCCCTGGGAAAAATAGCAATTAACTCTGTTGTGTTTTAAATGCTGCCATAAAAATGCCAGGGATGGGGCTTGTGGGATTCATTTTGGGGGTGGGGGGGACAATCTCAAACAGAGGTGCACCTCTTAACAGAGAGGTGAGTTTTGCTCGTGTTGATCAATTTTTTTCCCCACCAATTTCTCATTTGTCAAATCAGATTAAAAATCATTAACTTGTAAATAGATTGAGAAAAAAGTTAATGCTCATTGGATTGAGATGCTGTGGGGAGGCCACCCCAGAAAAAGGTCTGTGAAGCAATTAATGGCTTATTTGGTGGCCAGGCAAGGAGGCAATGTGGCAAATTAGGCATAGGGATACATAAAGAATAAGAAGGATAAAAATCAATATTGAACAGCTGTCTTTACTTCCTAGTCTCACACTCCCATGTACTGAATGAAGCGTAATGGAGATGTGATTACTCATTTTATTACTATTGTAAAGGATTTGAATAATGGGACAGACCTCAGGTTGGTTTTATGGTCCTGAATGTGGCATTTCCCCCTTCCCTCGCTGTCACCTGAACCATTGCAGAGTCTCTGCAGCCTGCACAGAATACATGAAAGAAGTAGGAATAAGTGAGGCTGTGCAGCAATGTAAAACCTGAAATACACCACTTAACAATGAGTGAAGAGTGGAATAAAGCTTTACTTGTCCTCATCTGGGGGGGGACAGGAGGGAACAGGGGAAAAAATGAGCACTGAGGCTACTGGAATTGAAGGAGCTGGGAATGGAGGGAATTGCCTGGATCAGCAGTGTGCAGAGTGCCTTCCTGGTGGTTGGTTTGAAGTGTCCTGGTATCAGATGGCTTTCTGACTTTTTGTGTGATCACTAGCAGACTCAAAATTGTAGGATATGCAGCTCAGACTTGGAAGACAATTGATTTCCTGATATACATCTGTAAGACCTAACTTTTTTCTTTTTAATAACCGAGCTATTGTAGTCTCAACAGATCCATGATTGCAAAAATGCAAATTTCTGTATGTCTGATGAGGTTGGCTGTATGGGGTGGCTGTTGTCAACAAGCTGGCTGGTGCTGCTGCTGCTGCTGCAGTCTCTTCAGGGATAATAGAATCTGGGAACAATTAAGAGGCAGAGTAATCAGTTCCTGGGGGCAGGAGCATACCCTCTTGCTTTTCAGCATTCCCTTGGCTGACTCATGAACTCTGTTGATTGACTTGGGAAGCAAATGAATCCAGCTCTCCTCCACAAGGAAGAGTTATGGAGGCAAGGTGGTGAGAGGAATACATCAGATCTCGGGCAGCTTCTGCCCTCTGTGCTGTGAAATGTGTGGAATTTACAATGGTTACTTAGCTGCTAAGCAAGTGGGATTTTTTTTTACTTTGTTTTTGCCCTTAAGCCCTGTCCATCCTTTAAACTAAGAACGACTACAAGCTATAGCTGGGAAATGCTCACATAAGCACAGAGGACAGTCTTGGCAGCTTGCTGGAACTGTAACTAACTATAATTGTACAAAAATGTATGCAGCCATAAGATTTGCAAGCACTTTGTAGGGGCTTTGGTAATGAAGGAAGTGGTGTGTTTGGATTCCCATCTCATTGGGCTCTGTTGTTCAGCTGTTCCCCAGCTGGCAGCTGAGAACTTTAGGGTGCAGGTACACATCCCTAATGCACTCTGCTTCCACATTTCCTTCCTCCCAGGAATGCTGAGTGTCCAAGGCTGGTTAGTGAGTGCAGGCAGGAGGATCCCTGGGAGCCAGGCAGGATCTGCTCTCACAGGTGTGGTGCAGAAGGGCGAGGTGACGTGCCACAAGGCTGCTGCGTGACCCTGGGCCATCTGCAGCACAGACCTGATCCTCCCTCTTCCAGCCCTCCATGTGGGGAACACCAGAGCACTTCAAGCACGAGAGTGCTCAAAACGTTCCTTTTTTTCCTTTAGCATTACTTAGTTCTTCTGCCAAACGGTCTCTTCTTTTTTCTTTTGATTTTTAACTGCTCTGTTTTGATGGTGGTGTGCTCTAGGTAGTTACTCATCTCCCAGGCACATGGGGAATAAAAGCTTGCAGTACCCCAGAGCGTGTGCAAGGCAGGGATGGGCTGCACGAGCAGGACTCGCCCCTAACCAAGTTTGGTTTGTGCTATCTTGCATTCTAGGATGAGAAGAAGGCCAGTGGTAAAAAATACTCCCAGAGGCTGAGTGTTCCAGTGACAGGAGGAGCCGCTGAGGGAAGGAGAGGAGACAAGCCCATGGAAAATAAGCTTCTGCTCCCTCAAAGACGTGCATGCAGAGTGATAGCGGGGTGGGTGTGGGGGCGTGTAAGCAAGTAACATCCCAGAGGCTGGAAGAATAAAATGAAAAGGCAGCAGGATCAGCCCGCAGATGAAAGGCAGCCCCTTTAACATTTGCTCCCGGACTCCGGCAACTCTCAGCAGTTGGCTGGAGACTAAGCTGGACGGTCCTGCGGAGCTCCAACAAAGGGACGAAACAAACCCCCGTCCCCCGGGGCCCCCCTCCCCGACAACGCGTGAAACAACTTGATAAATGATTGCTCTGTCAGGGGACCAGGGGATGGAGACGTCTGGGAGTGCAGGGGGAATGTATCTAATTCAGGCATCGGGGGAGCTCAGGAGGGGTGGGAGAGGGGAGCAGGCCAAGGGACAGCGGGATGGGACTGTGAGGGTCCCCTGCCTTGGCAGCAAAATTAATAAACACGGCCGGGTGGGAAGGGGTGAGTGGCTCTCTGGAGAGGTTTCTGGGGAGCAGGCTGTCGGGGCTTGGGGTGAGTCCCCCTGGCTGTGCCCTGCCTCCAGCCCCCATGCTCGCATTACCTCATTTACTGGGGATGGCAGGAAATACAAACCTCCCCCCAGCTCCCAGCCTGTCCAGCCCGGGCTGCTGATAGCATTGAGAGCTGCAGAAACAGGAGCCCATGCCCTGGCTCTATTCAAGGGAACATTAATTACCCTAAAACAAAAACAAGAGGAGTTCACAGCTGAGGCCCAACACTTCAGATTCCCCCTCCCTCTGTCCCTCCCTCTCTCCTTCCCTGCTGCTCCTCGAGTTTGTGCACACCAGCTATTTATGCAGCCTCCCCTCCAAAATGACTGAAACTGGCCCTTGGTGCCCCAAACTCTGCCAGCGGGGTTTGTAGGGGCTGTGCAGGCAGAGGTGGTCCAAGGGCTGGGGCTGTGCTGTGAGAGGAGTGGTGTGCCACCACCACCCAGCAAACCCAGGCTCTGTATGCTGTGAGAAGCTGTGGCAGCTAGAATAACCAGCCTGGTCATACATGGTCCAGAAACCAAGCCTTGGGTGGCTTATCCTGGCAAGTACAGGAGGGAGCACTGGGAAAACTTCAGGGAGTCCTGCTGGAAGAAAATAAGGATTTGGTGGTGGTGTGTTTTTCTCCCTCCCCGTCTCTGGGAGTGGAGCAGAGAACTTAATTTAGAGCCCTCCCGAGCTGCTGGTTAATAGACGCTTGATCCAGGAGGCAGCTGCTGCCACCGCTTGCAAGGTGACCCAGAGCCCTGTTCCAGCGTGTCCCAGGCCACTATGTCATGAGCACCAGTTGCCAGGAATAGAGAGTGCAGCAATGTGTATAAATAAATAAAATAGGGTTTGAGTGTACTTCTGTGTTTGGCTGATGAAGAGGAAGGGCCTGGCTTCAGGAGAACTGAGTGCTGAGCTGGTTGTTGTTCTGGTAGCTGTCACCCATCCAAAGAAGTTGGCCTCAAGCCTCACTCTTGGGGCACATCAGCAAGAAATGATAACAAAAATAGGTAAGACGTGAGGAGGAGTGTTCTGAAACATGTGGAGGGCAGTGCTTGCCAGCTGTCAGCTTCCTGTCTTCACAGGGAATTTGATCTCCTGGGAGTTGCCCTTCCCCTTCTCCTCTCTGCTCCTGCCATGCTTTGGCACAGGGTGAGGTGGCTTGCCTGCAGTGGAAGCAAGCAAGCTTCCCTCTGACTGTGCACTAAAGGCTAAAATGCCTGAGTCTTCAAAACCCTCTAGGACCTTTTCTCATGTCTCCAGAAAATTACCAAATACCCCACAGTTTGTTGGAAAATAGTTTTTTAACATCTTCAGTTGTGATGTGAAAGCTGTGAGAGGAGCACGTGGAAGGGGTGAGCAGCCCCTGGCAGAATCCAGCACCTGGAGTGTTACTGCAGGGCAGCCACTGGCATTCATTTTGGGTTAAGTGAGAGGTGTTCAGCTCAGTTAAGCAGACCTATTTATAATGTGGAGTGGCCTGGTTCGAGCAGGGCTGCAGATTAAGAGGAGAGGAGATAGGGAATTAGTCAGCACTGTTAATGCTTTACCTGGCAGTGAGGAGGAACTGTGGATGGCTGTGCCTGCTTTCTTTCCTCCTGGCAATGCAAAGGCCACCAGTGCTTTGTTTGTCACAGAGATCACTGTCAGCCCTGGTAACAACCCCCTCAGACTTCACTTTTACAGATTGCCAAAGTTGCCCTGTGTCAGAAAAACCCAATGTGTAGAAAGACTCTTTGTGCTATTTGGATTGTCAAGAAAGGAGGCAAGAGTAGAAAGATGTTTACAGAATATTGTCTCCACAATTTTTCTGTGCTTCTGTTTATTTCTTGTGGACCTGAAACAGTGAGAATAAATAGCCACTAAACCCACAACAAATAATTATACTAGCAAGGCAAAGAATGATATTATCTATGATCATTTGCATTGGGTTGCAGCACCTACAGTTATGCAAGCGTAACACAGGATACTTTTTAGAATGCAAGACCCTTTCCCAGTCTAGCAGGGAACAAACACTGGATTTTTGCAAGTGTATACAACAGTCAGGAGCATAGGCAAACTTTTTTTTCGACTTGGGGCAAGTTGCCAACTCAGTTTAGACCATCATCAACCCTCATGATGTAGAACTCCACCTTTTTCCCCAGCACCCTTGTCTAATATTCTGGGCAATAACCTTTGCAGAAGGCCAGAGGGGACAGCTGAATGCAGTGGTTTCTTCTAAAGCCCTTGCAAAACTAGCAGAACTTGGAGTCTTACATAGTGATAGTTGTTGGTTGATGGTTTTGGGGGAGGTTTTTTTGGTGTTTTCTTTTTTTTTGAAGGAAGTAATTTCCTTCACAAAAGGGAAGTATTTTTTCATGCAAGACATAATTAAACTGGAATTCATTGCCACAGGATGTTGTGGATGCCAGAAGTTGAGATAGGTTCAAAAAGCAATTAAACAAATTCATGGAAGCAAAGTTCATCGAGGGCAATTAAGCACAAAGATACAATCTCTGGCACAGGAAGTCTTAAGCCACAGCTTGCTGGAAGCTGGTAGGGGGGAAGCCTTATGGTGTGCTTGCACCATTCCTGCACTCACCAGCATTTGCTGCTATAGGGGCAGGATATTGGGCTCTGTGGACCTTTGGTGTGGCCTGATCTGGCAGAGAGATTCATCTGCTGTGCTTGAGACATCCCAGTTTTGCTAAGGAAGTGCTAACAGCGTGTAGAGATGTGAGTGATCCATCAGAGTCCCTTTCCTGTGTCTTTTTTTGCCTGCAGAAAGCAGAATCAGGACCAGGTCTTCTGGTGGCACAGAGAGCTGGGCTGGCAAGTGAGGGAGGGGGGCAGTGGGGAAGGAAATGAAACCAGGCTGCTCCACCACTGTCCTGCTGGCTCATGACGTGCTCTGCAGAGCTCTCGTGGTGTGCTGTTCGTGGATGAGCTCCAGACCCTTCATGTGCCTCCAGAAAATTTGTCTGTGTGAGTCCTGTCTTCCAATAACCTGCCCTCATCAGCCAACTGCTTCCTCTGGTGTGCCCAAAACACAGGGCCTTTGAAAATGGACTTAAAATGAGACTTCATGCTGATTAATAGCATGTAAATACATAGAGCAATTCTTCAGATGGAAGTTAATTTGACTTTTAGCCTTTTCTTTAATTTTAGGCTTCCTGCTTTGCTTGAGAAATTTAAGCACTGCTAATATGACATTGTATTAAGTGGTGTCACTCAACGTAGATAACACATGATTATAACTTAGTTATTAGAAAACACCTGATTTATCTCAATTGTGCCTCTTAATTTATACTGAGAACCATAAAAGCAATAATCAAACCCCCTCAGGTCCTCCCTCCCTCCCTCCCTCCTGTTGGCAAGCCTGTAACTAACCTGATTCACTGACAAGTCAGAGGAAGAAGCAGGCAGTCTATTAATTCATTGATGTAAAAAAAAAAAGCTGAAGGAGTGCTACTCAAAAGTACAAGAGCCTAGAGAAGGATTAAAAGTATGGATAAAGAAATTCAAGTTGGAAAGTTTATGCTCTCACATGTGGACATAAATAATATAAATCAGAGGTAGTTGTTGGGAACATTCTGGATGTGAGAATGAGTGTGCCATGTCTTGTGACTTTTAGCCAAAACCAGTATTTCATATTTGCTTGAACCTTCTGTTCCTGAAGGTACTTAGAGAACATGATCCAAGTGTATTCCAGGATCAGAGAACCAAATTGCACCCAGTATTTATTGTAATTTTTAAAATGTAGTGAGTCCAGTGGGTCATGTTTGTGTTGTTTTATGGAGTAAAGCAGATCACCGGATAGATCAAGGGAGGTAGTAAAAGTGTGATTTTTTTTTTTTTTGTTCTTAAATGTAGCCCCTGCCCTTTTGTGTAACTTTGTTTCTGGATGTCTTGGTACAAAAAACTCTTTAAAAATTGTGGAGAAGTCACAGAGTATCAACCACAATAACAACATGAGAATGATCCTTTTGGAAAGAAATATTGAAAGGCCTGAATATACTGGATCCTTACCTCCATCTGTAGGATAGAGACAACAAGGGAGACAAGGAAATTGGATGGTTGAAATAATAGGAGAAAGGAGAACAAAAATGATTCTAAACACAAAGAAGTGTTTCTAAGCAGGAATAGGAAGTTCTGCTCTTGAAACACTTAAACTAGACAAATACATTGTGTCTGGCAGAGAGTAGCCTACAAATAGTCCTGGGTTAGAAATAGCATTTTGTATGCCTTTTGTGTCCCTGAATTTTATCCCCAGTAAAGTGAATTGGAAAGCAGGGGATGGTTAATATCATGGGTTCATCTCAGTAGCCAATACTAGAATTAATTGAAAAAGCAGGAGAATAGGGACACTTGAGATGTGTGTTCTTTTGGCAGATTCGGGCTAGGTACTGAAAAAGTGCCTTGGGATTTATTGGGAAGTCTAAGAAGGAATTAGATGGCACATATACAGTGGTTTTGCTGTGCATGTCAGTGCTCTGGAAGCCAGCCAGCTGTGCTCAGAGGTTGGTTTTTGATGGAGATGTTTTCCCTCACCACAGGGAGAAAAGGTTGGCATCTCATTAAATACTGGTTTTTCACACTGATGGTGGATGGCCGTCAGGTTGGTAATCTCACACCCACCTTTCTCTTAGCCTGAAGTGGGCCATGGCACCTGACCTCCAGGGCAGAAGTGTGGCCCCCCTCCTCTTCAACATCACAGCAATGTCCACTCCAGGTTTGGTTTGTGCAAATTTAGCAACAGTTATTCTGCTTTTCAGAATTTCTACTCTATTTCTACTCTAATCTGAGTGGATAGGAAGGTGTTGGGAAGACCTGCAAAAAAAGTCTCCCCTTTGGTTTGGATGGAAGACTTGGTGGTAGTGACTGCAGAGTTGATATTGCCTCCTACCACTTTTCTCAGAAGACTGAATGTTTTAAAGATTAAAAGCTCTGTTTCTCAGCATTTTTTTCCTGCTGTTGTGGTGGTGACTTAAAGCATCTTTTCCTTCAATGTAACTCGCACAATGAAGCTAAAATCATGTCTTCCCAGTTTCCTTCCTCTTTCATTTTGAGCTGCTTTCATGTACAAACCATCCACCTCCTCAGAGCAAACCCTCTGAGCAGGTTCTGGATGAGGCCACTTGGCTCATTTCAAGTCCCAAGTCATGCCTAATATTAGATACCTTGGAAGAAAGAGTAAAATCCTGCAAAGACAAGTGGGAAAACTGCAGAATTCTCTTGACTCCAGTTGCTACCCCTGTTGATGTTTTGGGTTTTTAATCTCATTAATATTACTGCTTCAATAAATACCTTGCAGAGAAGAGTTCTGTGGGTTACTTTTGTGAGTGTGAGTGCAGCAATATTTTCTTTCATCACTTCTAAATCTATTGTCTATTATTTAGTTGGATGACTCCTTGCTCCTGTCCTATTGGGAGAAAAAGAGGGTGGGAATGGAGAATAAGTGCATCCAGATGGCTTTCTCTGACTGTTTTATGTTATCATATGGTTGGATTGTTTCACCTCTTTCTTACCGCCCCTTGAACGTTGCCCAGAAATTTAAAAATCATTAGAGTTCCTATTCAGCAGAGTTTTTAATGGACTGTAGGCCATCCAAAGTCATGCTAACAAGGGTTCAGTGAGTCTTGAGTTTTGTAATGTGTGTGTTTTGTAACTGCATTCTCAGATGAGCATCTTACTGGGGCTGTAAATAATTTCAGTTCCTTCTTGACTTTTAAGTTTCTGAGGTTTTGTTTTGTTACAGAGGCAAATGGGTTGAATGCCATGTTTGAGAGAAAAACTGTGTTTTCCATATTATTCTTTATCTCTCTCTAATACAAGCTCCACATCTGGTTTGTGGTTTTGACAATGACTGGAAACTAAGCAGATGTTTTCCCTGTGCTGTCCACAAGGCCACTTAGATCTTTCTCCAAATGGTTACAATTAATGTGAAACCCATCCATGTCTACAATTAGTTCAAACTCTCCTTGCCAATTTGCATAACCTTGCACTTGTGTGCAGTAACATTTATTTGCTGTAACTTGGTTGGATGCTTC
The DNA here is from genome assembly GCF_027887145.1 of Ammospiza caudacuta. NCBI lineage: Eukaryota > Metazoa > Chordata > Aves > Passeriformes > Passerellidae > Ammospiza > Ammospiza caudacuta. Next base: position 4,962,320 of record NC_080597.1, on the reverse strand, counting down.
AGATTCATACTATTAGATCTTGCTGGTTTTATTTAATTTATAGAGCAGTATCATCAACAACTTTTTCCCCCTATTCCACATTGTATATGCCCCTTTCCAGATCATTTAATATATTAAATGTTGATCATAGTATCCACCCCTGGGACTTCCCCCATTAACCTCCTTGAAAACTGGCCATTTATTCATGCTGTTCGTTTTCCCTAAATTAGCTTTAATCTATTGACAGATGTTTACCTCTCACCCCATGACTAGTTTCCCTAATAGACTGTGGTGATTAATATTACTAAAGGCTGTTTGAAAATTCAAATTAATTATATCTACCAATTTTTCTTTACCCACTGTCTTGGCACTCCTTATAGAAAACACGGATGTGCCCATTTTTCTTATGGAAACGCCATGCTAATCTGAGCCTGCTGCATGGCATTAATCTAACTTTCATAACTACCCAGTTGAGCCGTTTTACCAGGTACTAAAGTAAGGTTTACAAGTGCCTGTAATTCCCAAGCTCACTGTTGCTTTTTATACACAAATCCAGGGTATCACCTGCCCTGCAGCTTTGCCACTTCCTAGTTAATTTTAATGACCGAGCTGCCGGCAGAACGCGCAATGCGCCGCTCGGCTCCTAGCGCTGTTTGAAACTCGCGCGAGCCAGCGCTACCTGGGCCAGTTTGTTTCCAATTTAAATTAATTTTATGTGACTCCAGGCATCAGTGGCAGGCTGCCCTGGGTTTTTACAGCGCCTGCTCTTGAGCTGCTCGTTACCAGGTGCTCGCCAAGGGCCCCTGCAGGGCTGTGCTCTCCGTGCCTTCCATACCCTTCCTACACCCTTCCTATACCCTTCCTATACCCTTCCTATGCCCCTCCTACACCAGCCTGTTTGGTGTAGCCAGCCCAGCCTCTCACTGTGGAGATGTTCTTTGAAAAGCTCTTCCAAGTATCTTGACAACCCCTTACCCTCAGACTTCTGGGAAGTTCAACCAGCTCTGTTAAAACTACAGTTTTTAAGTTTTTAATTCAAACAAGCAAGCAACAGAGCATCATTTGAGTATGATTTTAATGATTTTTGCCTTTTATGTTTGTTAAAGTTGGATTATTTCAGGATCTTGCTGCAATCTGGATGTTTACAACCAAATTAAGTCTTCACATTCAAGTCAGTATTTTCTTCTGTGCATGTCTGAGCAATTTATAGCTTTAATGTTCATTTGCTTGAATTTGTCTTTAATGTCTTAAGTTACAAAATCATAATTGTTTCTTCCTGTTTGCAGGATGAACTGTTTCTTTTGACCTGTGTCAAAGGGCTTTTGGTTAAAAAATTGAGTTTAAAAATGCACTGTCTTTTGTTTGATGATGAAGTTTAGTATTCCATTGTCTTAAATAGCACCCAAACCTGATTTAGTGCAGTTAGTCGGCTGTTCTGGTTTGTTCCCAGTCTTTAGGGACTCTGTGGCCCATGTCAGCATCTCACCCTCCCCTGGGCACTCAGGTCTGTGTCAGGCTGTGGGTGGGTGCTTGGCAGCAGCTGGGGCACTGTGAGATGGGCAGAGAAAGGCTGATCCACTGCAAAATAACACAGCAAAGAAAACTCAGCCAGATAATCAATTTTAGGTTTAAAAACCCTAAAACTTCCCCATAGCCTCACCATCCATGGTGCCCAGGGCAGTGAGCAAGCACAGGGGTCATGCAGGTGGAGGAGCTGGGCAGTGCTGCTCTAAAGTTACCCCTGGAATTTCATCCAGAACGAAGGGAATAAACAGAACTAAAGCGCGTACTCCTCGTCGCTCGCAGATGGGCTCCACACATGTCAAGGCTCAATTTATCCTATCAGTAAGGTCTATTCTGGGCTCTTCTGTGTTTTCTGCCAGTTCAGTCTGGGAGTTGTTTTACACCTCTTGGCAAATATTTGGTTTGGGAGTTTCTAAGTATAATTTAAGTGATTGATTAAAAGGCAGGGAAAGCATCAGTTCTTACCAGTTAGAGTAATTTCAAATTTACCATTAGATAAGTTTGAAAGATATTAGTGTATGCTAAGCATTTAAGAGTAAAGTAAAGGATCCAAACAGCCTGTACTGCTGTTCTTGAAGACTTTGTGCTGCTGCTGGTATTCCAAGTTTATATTCCAAGTTTATATTTGCTTTAGTGATACAGTTAATATTCAAATGATTAATGGTTAATATTCCTGAGGAGGAGTGGGAAGTCAGTAGAAAGCATTGAAAACATTTGGTTAAGCATTGTTTCTTTATTTCTGAGTACTCAAGTGTATCTAGGATGTAGACAGACACTGCAGTACTTGGTACATTGTACCAAATTATCCCTTTTGTTAATTATCCTCCTAGTTAGTGTCAGACTGATTCCTTCCTATAGCATCGCATTTGCAGCATTGTCCTTCACAGGCATTGCAAACCTGCCAGCTCCTTAAGCACACTTCCTACATCTTATATTTTGACTGGCTTGGAAACCTGTTCCCTTCACACCTTCTTGGGTTTAATTTCCCAGAGCTGATTTCCTGCAGTGGAATTCTTTCCCCTGTGGTTTCATCCCACGCTGGGAGTGCTGGGTGTTTGCTGTCCTAACTGTGCTTCTTCAGGCCCCACAGTGCATCCTGGATATTTAAAGAATTCAGCCTCACGGCTTTCCTGTGCATTAAGAAAATATTTTCTTGGTTTTGTGGAAGAGCAAAGTGAAATGCAGAGCATGGTGAGGGAAGTGTGGCTCAGCTGGGGGATGAACTCTGATCTCCACGTGTCTGCCCAGTACCTTGATTACGTGATCATCTCCACTGCTTCATCTCAAATTCATCTCTGGAAGTTGAACCATCGTGTCAAACTGCATTTTTCATCTCTTTTCTCTAGACTCTGCTTATAGCTTGAGGCACTGGAGGAGAGTGGAGTTTTTACATGTTGGGAGTCTTCTTCAATACTGCTCTTTTATCCCCTCTTTTTGCCTCCCTTCTTGCATCTCAAGTTGTGTGAAATCAAGTCTCTATTCCCTTCTACATCTGAAATGCAGCTTTCTGTATTCATGCACATACTTGCCATCAAAAGTTTAATCTCTGTCCTCCGTTTTAATGCTGTAACAAGATTTTATTATTTTTTTTTAGGACCCTCACATTTTCCTTCCTCTATGACATTCAACCCTAGGCAACCAGTATTTTCTGCATTTAGCACCTAAGTCACGTTCTTTCCTGGTCAAATTTTAGTGTCCCCAGCCTGATTCAACATGGAATAGAAACCCTTTTCTGCCTTGTACACAAAAATGGATGTACAGGGTTAGATCAAAGGTCCCCCTAGCCCAGCATCCTGTCTCTTGCTGTACAGCAGATACCCATGGAAGAGTGTCAGTTCAGGGCAATCAAGCAAAGATACTTGCCTAGACTGTGCTACCAGTCTCTGGCTCATTTGCAGCTCAAAAACTTCATTTTGTACCTAACAGCTACTGATAGATTATTTCCCCCCCCTTCTGTTAACTTGACTTTCTTCTGTGAACCCATGTACTCTTATAGCATCCATAATATTCCATGGCCAAGAGACAGAAGAATTATTGCTTGTGCAAGGAAGTGTTGTTTCTGTCCTGATAATTTAATTTGCTGTCTGTCCATTCTTTTTTTCAGAAGGTACTACAAGCACTCATTCATTCTCCATGCCATTTCTGGCTTTTTTTTTTTTTTTTTTTGTTTTGCATAATTGTTTTTTCCTGCAGAAGCTGTTTCATGCATTTAATCACTGCTGTTCTCCTCCTCCAGCTTATCAGTTCTTCTGTGTCTTCTTTTTCCCCAAATCTGGGGTCCAGAACTGTGTGCAGTTTTGTGGTGTAGATTCACTCTGCATTCATACAGAGATATATTGATGTTTTATGTTCCTTTCCTCAGCATGCCTACTATTATTATTTCATTTTTGACAGCTTCCACTATATTGCTTCAACTTTCAGGGTTCTGCACACTGCTGCCCAAGCTGCATCTCTGCTTCTTGCACTCTTGCTTGTGATTTGGACCCTGACAGTTACTCTTCCTTCACCTGAATTTTCCTTTTCCTATTTTTTCTGCCTTTTTATGTTCCCACCATATCTGAAAGAGCTTTTTTCCTCCATTGCTCCTACCCACCTTGATCTCTAAATTCCTGTCAAAGAGTCATACTACAAAGCCCTTCAAAAGCATCTGCTCTTTTTTTTCCTCCCTTATCTAGTCTACCAGCACTGTCAGGCAACTTTCTATTATGCTGGAAATAAAAAATGTCTCTAAGATGTGTGCCAAGCTCACAGAATGTAAATCCACATATGTATATCCAATCCACTCTTCTTTTTTCTTCTTTCCTCTTCACCATCTGTCTTATAATCTGGTTTCTGTGGGCATTTAGGTATCATTTTACACCAGTCCAGTTAATTCCAAGTTTAGTTCTAGTTTCTGCTGTTCAAAAGTGCCTCATGCTAATGGAGCTTAATCTGCTTGCACCGTGCACAGCATCTCAAGGAAAGCAGCTCTGGTTTTCAGAAGCAGTCCAGGAAAATCTGGGGCCTCCTCTATTCCTGTCTGGCAACTTTTGGACAGAAATCACTCACATGATGCATGTAAACTCTGCCTAATAAGCCTGATGTTCCTGTGCTGGGTTGGACCCTCTGCAGCCCTGCTGTGCAGACGTGCAGATGTGCAGCCTGTTTGTGTCCCAGCACTCTGGATCACACACAGATGGACTCTGTGGGCAGGGAGCACGCAGGAGCCAGGCTGGACACGCACCCAGAGCATCGTCATTGTGGCTTGTGCTGATCACTGGGTCAGCACATAAGCTTTTCTCCTGAGTTGTCTTGGATTAGCAGTGCTGGCTGGATCTGTAGGAGAGCAATCTGCCATCAGGTGCAAGTCCTAATGTTGCTGTGAGCTTTAATCCTGACCAAGGTACTGCAAGGAAACTGTTTTTGTAGCAGTATAACCCACAGTTATACTCCTATATGTATCAATATTGCAAATGATTAAATTGCCCTGATTCCCTCTCTCTGCCCTAAGAGTGTAGAACCTCTTCCAGAAGGGAGTTGTGATGGGCTCTGAGCATTTGAAAAGTTGGGTGTTGTGTTCAGTTGCTCCCATAAGGACTTGAGACCTTTGTGACAGGGACATACATCACCCTGTGGGTGCAGTGATCAAGGAACAGTGCCCTCCTTCCCCTCTCCTCCACAGTTTAGCTGCAGTGTGGTTTTGAAGGCCAGCAGCATTTCAGATCCTCCAGCTGTGGAGGTGCTGAGGATAGCTCTGTCCTTTAGGCTGCATCATTACATTCACATGAGATTCACAGAAAAGCCCAGATCTCTAATGTAGAGCTCCACAGCACCCAATAGTGTATTGGCAGAAATCTGTTAGCTGAGCATTAAGTTCAGTTAAACTAAATCAAAACTGATAAATGCTGCAGTGGCCAGAGGTCTAGCCTGGGAGTTGTTGTGCTCAGCTTTAGTGCTCTGCATTTGGCTTCCTGTGTGACCCTGGCAAGTCACTTAGCTTGTCTGTGAGAAGCTCACATGGGTGTTGTGAGGTTAAATGCCATAAGGATGCATGAAGTCTTCTTGTGAGTCTATTACTGGGCTCATACAGAGGTTGAAGATAAAGTTAGCAAAATCAGTCCTTCTTTGTCAGCCCTTTCTGTGTCCCAAATGGTTTCTGTGGTTGGAAAAAAACCCACACTTAAAATTTGCCATATAACAAATTTCACAATTACAGTTACATGTGTACCTGAACAAATGATGTCAGCACTTCAGTGATTACTCTGAATCTGATGCTGATGGCAATATTGGCAGCGTGAGCTGCTTCTGCAGTGAGTGTGGCTCAGAGCCATTCTGATGTTAAAAAAGGGACAGAAACAATCAGTAACCCCTGCTGCCAGGCAAAGGAAGGATGAGGGCTGGGGCAGACAAAAGCTTAATCTTTCTCTTTCTCTCTTTTTCTAACAGTTGGAGCTAATCGCTGATAACCAACACTAAAACATCTGAATCATAAATCTGTTCAGCTGCTCTGTGACTCACAACAAACAGAGTATGAACTGTTTGTGCCTTAGCTATTCTCTTCCCTGCTGAGCTCTGCCATGAGTTATCTCACATACAACCCCTTCTCGTAGTCTTTTCATGTTTAAAGCAAAATTCCTGTAATGCTTTTTACATTTTAAGTTGCTGGGGCACTCTTTCCATGCTAGCTCCCTTTTAAGGTAACTTTAGGCAGAAGATGGAATCACAGCAAGGAAGTCCAAAGGCCAGGGATGCAGCCTACACACTCATCTTTCTCCCTTCTCCCCCACTCACCCCCCCAAGAGCAGGGACTCCTGCTTCCCACTATTGTGAGAATTAATCCTTTAGTGCTCCTTGCTGCTCTACCTTCCATATAGCCAATCAGCACAGAGTGGCTGAAAGATTGGATCTGTGTCCAAAGGAATGAATAGCAATGGATCACACTGCTCTAGCTCTTTTGAGAGTGCTGTTAGGAAAATATCATTTGGTTTTGTTTGAAAAATAATCAGGACATCTCAGTTTATAAAAAAGTGAGTCTGAACATATTTGGATTTTTTTTTTTCTTTCTTTCTTCTCTGATCAATGGACTGCTGGGGAGGAGGGGGGGAGGAAATTCCTAACTTTGGACCCTAGCTGGAAATCAATACAAAGATAGTCCTGAATGCCATTCCTTGACTGCTGGCTGTGGATGTGCTCCTGTGTTGACTGAGGCTGCTCACAGTAAATGAATAGGTGAACTTTTGGAGGGAAAGGAAGTGACGTTACTTTGTTGTGGTTGCTTAACTGTCTTCTGTGCAAGAAACCCTGGAATGAGTAAATTTTGTAGGCTGCAGAGGAGGATGTGATTTTTTTTGTTTGTTTGCCTTTTCTTGTTCTATTTTGACTGTGTGGAAATGGTGTGGAGGTTATTGAGTTCAAACGACTTCCTGAGATTTCTGCATGCTGGAAGGGAATGACTTGGGAAACAGTCTTTGGAGTTCCTCTTACTGAAGCTTTATTATATTAGCAAGGCTGACTCAGAGGAAATGTTGCCAGACATCAACACAGTGGGACTGAGTTCCCTGGGAGTGACCAGGTCAGAGTCACCTGAACTCATGGGCAAGTAGGTTTTTTTAAACAGCAGCAGCATGTGAATGCATTGATCTGAGGGCAGGGTGTGCAGAAAAGAGCTGTGCTCAGTCTGGGAAGGTGTGAGTCTGAAATGTTGCAGTGCAGAGCACCAGTAAGGCTCTCCTTGCTCTCTTTTAAGGAGCTTTGGAAATCATGGGATTGTTTCATGCTCAAATGTTTTGTATGAATTTTATTTAAAAGTTTGAAGGGAGTTACTACAGGGGCACTAAAATATGAGGAGAATGTAGCTATGAGAGTTTGGGAGGGATGGCAGGCACCTTGTGAAAGGAGACTCCAAGCCAGTATTGCTTTTCACAGTGGAGATGCCTAGGATGAATTTGTTAGGAAGGAAAGTAGTGATCCTTGCTCCCGGCACTGAATGTTCTGTGTCATCTCACACTTTTGGTATTTTTTTGTATTGTACTTTTGAAATGCTTCATTATTCTTTTAATTGAATTTATTTTGTTGTCTTTTGAAGTTGTTTTTAACATTCTTGCAGTGAAATCAGACCCTGAGGAGGAAAGCTGTTTGTTGAGTTGTCCAGGCAGCAGCATGGCTTTTCCTAAACTTGAACTTTCCCTAATTTCTCAGTTTTGCTCCTTTTGAGCACCTCCTTTGGACTGTAATGCTGGATAGGATAAGACATTTCCTTCACTGCTGAAAAAAATAATGTAGTTGGTAATGTTGTGACTCAGGATTCTTGCCCATATGGGGTGCCCAGTGCAGGTGTCCTTTTCTGGTGTCTGTGGCATCTTCTGTTTGGAGAAGTTTGAGCAACTCTGCTTGTATGGAATGGCTAAACATCATCTGCTTAGAGGGGTCTGTGAAGAGTTAAGCTGCGTTCAGCCTCATGGGAGATTTAGGTATTTGTCTCTGCTGTGCACATTGGGAAAGAGCAGAGAATAGTCAAGTGGGTTGCCTGAAGTCATCCAGCCTGGCAGAGCTGGGAATGGGTTTCCTGGCTCACAGTACTGTACTTTAAACCAGTTTTTTGAAAGGGATAATCTGTATGTTCAAAGAAGGCTTTATAAAGCTCCCATTAACCCCTGTGCCATACCTAGTGAGGAATCTAATTTATGTTCTGGCAAATGAAAGCAGTTTCAGAGACCTTGGTGCTGCAGGTCACTGTCAGACCTTCAAGGTTCGTTGCCACCAGTTTAATTTTTCTCCTGGTTGGATTCAACTCTGTTGTTCCTGAGAAAGGAGGAGCAAAATTTACTCCTGAGCAAAGATTTCCAGAGACACCCAGCTGTGGATAACTGGGAACAAGGTCCATGCAAGGGTTTTTGCTCTGCTATGCATTTTAATGTATAGAATGTCTTATGTTCCCATTCCTTCCTTGAAAGAAAGAGAGACCTTCTGGCAAAGCTGTCTCTTTTTTATTGCATTATGTCACTTAGTCAGGATCTCAAGATCTGAATTCCAGTAGCCAATGACTGGAAATGTCCTTTCAAACTAAAATGTTGAACTTTGGAGTTTACCCCTGAGTCCTCAAGCTACCTTATCTGAACAGCAGGGGAGATTTTTTTTCCAGTTTTCTCTTGTGTTATCAAGGTGGAACACAGCATCTGAATGTTAGAGGAGTAGCAGTACATTAACCTCAGCCTTGCTTTTACTCAAAGATTGCAAGTGTTCTACAGGGTTGGCTAAAAATTATCTAACATTTGGGTGGGGGAGGAGGGAGAGACAGACAGAGATTTAGCTCTCATCACTGTGAATGCATGAAGTGAGAATAAAAGCCAGGCCTTTCCTGATCCCATGCCCTGCTAATAACACTTTTACAAGCTGGTTATATAATTATCTGTTATTGGGAGCTTTTCCCCCCCACTTCAGGCAGATCAGCTATTTCATCCAACCAAAGTGTTTTGTGCATATTTTTGGGTAATCCAATGTCATCAGTTCTGCACTGAATTGCAGAAACAAAGCTGGCTATTACAGTTTATGAGATGCAACAGACTTTTGGGTCAGTTTTTTGTTTGTTTTAAAGTATAATGAAACAAGTTTGGTAGATTTTTTTCTTTGTTTCATATTCTGGATGTCAGGAAAATTTAGAAGAAAAAAGTACTCCAACTAATGTCTGTAGAATAAGTATTATAGCAATAGAGCTGGTTTCCTCTGTGTCTGGGCAATAGTTTGCTGCCCTTCTCTCAAATTACGACTCTTTTTATAATATGTGTTGTAAGAGTGTAATTAGCATTAACATTTATGAAGATAATAATAATTATTTGCCATTTCTGGCAGATAGAACTATTATTGTGTAAATAGCCAAGTGTTTGTAGCAATCTGCAAATTTATTGGCTATAAAGACAGCTTTAAATTAGGCTGGAGAAGAATTCCTGCATGGCGTGTGTGTTGAAGAAGATTTTTATCCCTTGCTCTGGAAGGAGAGCCACAAGCACTCCATCACCTTTTTTATGGAGCAGCCCTGCCAGATGTGTGGAGTAAAACGCAGAGCACGACTCCTAAGCACGCAAAGGGCTCTGTGCTGTTTCCCTTGGCAAACGCACATGTGCGCCAAGCTCCTTCCAGATGGGAGTGGGGTGGATGGTGCTTCATGGTCACCTCAGGCCATGGGGAGGATGCTGGGCTGCTTGCAGTGTGTTGCAAGAAGCATCTCCTGAGTTTTTGCACTTTGCTCCAACTCAAAACCCGGGCACTGCCAGCTTTTTGCTTTGTTTTCTTGAGCACCTCCTTCTCCCCTCTGCCTTTCCCCAGCTCAGAGGAAGAGAATGGGAATTCCCACGGGGCTCCTGGCTGCTCCCAGCCCCAAGAGCAGTCACAGGCAGCCCTGTTGGGTCCTGTTTGGGCTTTCATTAGGGCAGCACCTCCTGTTCCACAGGAGGTTCAAACAAGCTCTGGATGGGGAAGGTGTAATAGGCAGCAGTCTGGGGTAGAGGCTCTGAGCCCAACCAGGCTCTAAAAGCTATGGCAGGGTGGTCTTTCCCACATATCCAGTGAAATACAGATCTTTTTGGACAGGGCTGAAGATAGGGTGTGAATCTGGAGAGATAAGTTCTTGTATTTATTTTGACATTGGATCCTGCAGTGACGTGCCTTGGGAAGCCAGCTCTGTGTGACTTGCATTACAATATTCAACTGCCTGGAAACACCATTTCCTATTTCAAGCTTATCCTTTTGGTGCATATACATCTCATTAAGGTGGAAGCATCTGTCTTTGTTGTAATAATTTTTTTAAAAAGTATAAAAGCCATTAATTTTTATGTTGAAGTATGTCTGGACTGCATAAGCATGGAATAAGTTCAGAAAGTCTGATAGATAAACAAGATGATGCTTTTGGCAATCCACATCTAAGAGTATGGAAAAGACCCATTAGCTCTAGTTCTAGCAACTGTTATGCCACGTGTTTTTAAAACTTATTCTTAGGCTTGAGACTAAGGCCATTGCAAAGAGGCAGCTCACACATCTGAGTGGCTGCCTGGCTGCCTCATCAGGGCTGATAGCAGTAGGCAGCTATCTCATACTTTTTCAAATCCTTCTTTGCTAAATTAATAGGAGAAAAAAAAATGGTGCTGGAACTTGGAAAGGTGGAACTCACCCAGCTTTCATCTTGGCAGTGGCAGAAACACGTGGGGCACCTGTGTGTGGCTGCTGGCTCCTCTCTCTCTCTGTGGCTTTCCTTTTGTCCCACCCGGGGCAAGGAAGAGTTGTCAGTGCTGGCAGCACTGCCAGGCCACCCTCCCCACTGAGCCCCAGGTAGGGTTTGTTTGTGGTGTGTGTGCTGGGGGCTGCACTCTGCACAGCATCCAAGCAGAGGCAGAAGAATGGCTGGCTGTGGAGATCAGAATAAAGGGAAAAAGCAAGGATTTACAGCCTCTTTCTACCTGAATGTGTTTTACTGTTTCACCCTGCTTTTTCAGGCAGTGGTGAGCAAGGACCTGTCTTCCTCTGTTGTTTTTGTTTGAGGGGCAGAAGGGATGTGGGGAAATCACCTGACTCCTTAAGGGATGATCTGGACTTTCTGTTTATCTCCAGGCTTGTGGAGATAAGTTGTTTCATGGCTTGCATATCACCTGGCAGCTAATAACATCCTGGAGGGGGGAGCAATGTAAATGCCAGGGCAGCAGCACTGGTTGCTGTACAGGAGAAGTTTTGTGGGGAGTTTTGCAAACCAGCTGCATAGCTCGAATGCCCTGGTGCCTCATAATGGCAGGGAGTAAATCCCCTGAGAGTTTTGGCCAGTGCAGGGACTACTAAAGTGGATGTTGCTTAGATAAACCAGTCCAGCTGTATCAAAAGCAGTGAAAATTCCCTTTAAATTTTCTTTTCCCAGTAAGTTTTGAAATCTTTGCAGAAACTTTAGCCAAGCAATCCACTCCAGATTTTGGCACTCATCCTTCCCCTTGCTGGTGCTCATGCTGAGCAGATGAGTGCAATGGCCAGACCTAAAATGAAGAGCATCTACAGTCTGATCTCATCCTCCCTTGCTGCCTTTGGCTGGAGAGGAGGAGGAGCTTTGAAATCGGATTATTACTTCGAGCCTCTTGGCTTTGGAGCTACAGACTGTTCCCCACGTTGCCAATGGGCTTAAAAGCTTAGCAGAACTCCCACTAGGTACCCAGGAAGCCTCTTACCACAGGAGATGGTGACACGGCAGGATCAGCTGTTCTTTATTTATCGTGCAGCTGAATTGTCTGGGGAGGGACCATGGCTAACCCGCTGCTGTTGTTTCCAGAAACAGCATCAAAACAGGTAGAGCTGGTGCTGTTCCCCACCAACAGGGCTGTGATCACCCTAAGTGCTGTGTAAAACACTTGCTAAAATGTTTAGTCTTTAACTGCTGGGAGTACTTAGCCCATAAACGGGAATGTTAAATCCAGCATGTGTGGAGAGAAAGAGTTCGGGGTTGTTTTGGTTGGGTTTTACCAGCAAGGTACTGCTGGCATGGGACTGCAAGAGCTTAGTGATGATCTATAGATCTATCTTAGATCTATACAGTATTTTGGGTTAGTTTCAGAATGATAACAATCTGTAGGTGCCTGCTCACCACTTATCTCACCCCGTTTTCCCAGGGTAAAAAAAAACAAAACCAGAATCCTAAACCAGTCCAGTCTGCAAATAGTTTACTGATCTGAATAATTCTGATACTCTGTACAGGCACAGCTATTGGGAGAGGGCTTTTCTAGGCAATAATAAATGATACCTTTCTGTCTGAGGGTGAGGCAGACAGGATGCAATTCAAACAGACTCTGTTTCCCCTCACACTGTTGTGTTTGGAGGCTATTTTCAGCTGGAGGAGTTGAACTTGTGGCTTGGGCAATACTTTGGGATGGGGGGAGGAGGACAGTGTTTTGGTTTGTTTGTTTTTTAAGTCCACAGTGCCAATACTTTTTCTCTAAAGGCATAGATCTCTGATTAGAAATTTAGGCAGACTGGTGATAGGCTTGCTTTTCTTATTTGCCCTTCACAGGCCTCTTGGAATTCTTCCACAGGGTCTGCAAGAGGTCTGGAGGTTCTGCTGAGCCTGAAATGTGCTGTGAAGGCAGCTCAGTGCCCAGTACAGTGCTTGCTCCTCAGCCAGCATAACTGGCTTATGGTAAATGGCATAGATTATCTGCACTGAAGGAAGAGGGGATTATTTTGAAAGGGAGAAATTATCCTTTGGAGGGAAATAGCATGATCTCCAAAGGCTTTGGCTGCTCGTAAAACTGCAGAAAAAGAGAGATGATTGCAGTGGCATCAAGTGTCAAAACTTATGTGTCTCTCTTAGCCCCACCACTGAGTGAAGCATTCCATGTGTGGATGCTGGGGCTTCTGTCTGTCTGCGAAATCGCTCTGCATGTGGCTGTGTGCCTCCCCTTTCTGCACAGGTGACACAAGGCTTTACTGAATGGTCTTGAAATGCTTTAATGCTCTGGGATGGCAACTGCTTTAGAGGCATAAAGTGCTAATATCTAACTGCTAAACAGAAACGAATCACTTGTTGCTTCAGATGCGCCCTGTCCATCTGAAAAGCTTCTTTGCCAGGGGCAAGAAATGGAATGAGTAGCAGTTTTACATCTTTAAAGTGATGACAGTGCATACATTCATAACAAATGTAGTTCTCAAATCACTTGCACTGCAGGCAAGATGAGCTGGGAGGAGAAGAAAGCATTATTAGCACTGTTAGATGGCTATAGGGCATGAGGGAAACTGGATTGATCAGTCTGAAATCTCTTTTCAGTCCAGTTTAGCCACACAAGGTGAGTGAGCTGCTCATTTGTGTTTGTATTACACAGCAGTGAAAAATTCCACTGGGAGAGCAAGGAGCAGCATGCTGTGCAAACAGGGGAGGGTCCTGTCCCAAGGGAGAGATCAGGCAGCAGGTTAATGTGGATGGAGAACTCCAACTGCTCTGGCAGGTGGGATAGGTGATACACAGAGAGCGATGGTCTCAGAGTTTTAATCCTGATAGAGGGGGTAAAGGAAGGCATGATGTAAGTTTGCCTATAAAGCAAGTCTGGAAAATTCTAGCCTGACCAAAATGTCCACTGGCATGGCACACAGTTTGCATTTGCAAACCTGCTTAGGCTGAGCTGAGCAGAATTCAGTGTCTGTTGCATCCCCTTTCATAGCTGGAGGAAAGGATGGCTGACATTACCCCTGCGCTGCTGGCACCAGTGGGGAACATGTGGGGTTTGTACTTTGCAAACAGCCATAACGTGGAGGCAATGTGACAAATTCTCCCTGGCTTTCTGTTTATAGCCAATCTCCCTCATACAAAGCTGTCATCTCACACCTCTGCCTAGCCCTGGAGTAACATTATGCTCCTATTTTACAACATGTTTGAAATAGCCTTCAAAGTCTCCTGTCAGAAATTCGAGGAAGGTATACATTTCAGAAAGCACTGACAGACATTGAGGGGGAATCTGAAGAAACAGGGAAAGGAAATACCTTTTCTGCTCTTCCTTTGTCCCCCTCCCCAAATGATAGCTCCCTTCTGACAGGATGGCTTCTTTCCTCCCTCAGGTATTTGCTCTTCATCCCTTGGGAGGCTCAGAGAGGAGCTGGGACCATTGTGGTGATGAGTGTCATTAACCCCTTCAGCTCACACCCCAAACCTTCTGGAGAAGGCCAACTTGGCTCCCTCTGAGCTTGTGGTCCTGAGGGTGAGGTGAAGATGATGGTGTTTCCTTGAGGACAGCTGCTGACTTCATCCTCCCTGCCAGGAGCACAGGGAGGGCATTCAGCACCCATTTTCCTTGCTGTGGAAAGGCAGAGTGAAGAGACTGGGGATCCTTTTAGCTTAGGAAACCTTAGAGCCCTGGAGGATCATAGAGGGAGAGAGCAGCATGCAGGCTCCTGCAGGACTCTGGGGAAGGTGGGAGAGGTGCATCCAGCTGCAGACTTGGATAACACATAGTGTTTCCAACAGCCAGTTAGGATGGCATGGCTGGGAGACTCCACCAGGACCAGGAGCCATAACTTCTTCTGAATTTATGGCAGCCAGCTAAACCCACAGCTGTTTGCCCCTGTAGGGTACTCTGGCCCTAGGAACACCCTGATACCCTGCAGTGCCCTCCTGCCTTGTCGTGCAGAGCACTCTCAGTAGGTTCATATTTTGGAAACTATTTCCATATGATGGCAGGGATCCCAGGCAGGGAGAACACAGCACTGGGCTGCAGGCAGCTGCTGGGTGGGGGCTTGGTTCCCTCAGGCATTCTGAGAAGGTGCTGGGGGCTGAGCACACTGACTTCACACCAAAGGGATAAATGGTGCTTCTTGGAAGCATTTCAGGCCTGCACTTGACTTTCTATCTTCCTGCCCAATCCCACTACCCTGTGGCATGAGTTTGCCAAACTTTTGCCCAGATGCCTGTTGTCATTAATTATCTGTGATGAGAAAAGAGCATCCTGACTTGACTCAGTGACAGCACTGAAATTTCAGAGCATGGGCTGGGGCTGGCTCAGCACGTCCTGCTGGTGGCTTTTGGTGATCTCCTATAGCCTGTTGAGTCACTTTGGAGCATTGCAATGGAAAGCTGATAACAGCAGCTGTATGGAAATAGAGCTGAAGGGATTGGGGTTTTTAAACTGATGGCTAACTTGGACAAGGCTTAGCTGTGCTTAAACTCGTTATGTCCATCACGTTCAGTTATAGATGATTCAGCTCCAGCACAGAAGAAACCTCTAAATTGTAGTTCTGTTCCTCAGCACCCAGCCTGCTCACACTGGGCTCTGGCAGGTTTGGAGGAGTCTCTCTTCTGAAACAAAGTCCCTGAGCTTTTTGAGCTGCCCTTTGCACAGTCAGCTTGCTGGAGCAGGAGCTGGAGGCTGGCTGGCTGCTTTCCACAGCTCAAAAAAAAGCATGTGCAGCAGCCCTGTGGTCACCCCATGCCAGCTCGGTTGTTGTGAACTCATTTGTTTACTTTCATCGGGAAGGTTGACTCAAAAATCCGGGCAGATATCAAAAAGGCATCCAAAGCAGCATTTGTTTCAGGCCCCAGCTGGTGGGGTTACCCATCCCTGCCCCAGTGCTGGGTGTGGGGTACCCAGCCCTCTCCCAGGGAGCGGGGACGGACAGGATGGTGCCTCTCACCCGCCCTGCTGGCCCTGCTTTGGGCCAGTGCTCCTCCTGGGAAGGGTGGTCACCCTTGCTCCCAGCCTTGCTCTGGCAATTGCCTCTTCCCAACAGTCCCTGCCTGACTCAGGGGGGATTTAGTACCGGGCTGGGGGGAGGGAAAGACGTTAAACAGGCTTTTCCCTAATGAGGTGTGACGCCAGCTGGAGAGGGGGAGAATCCTGCTTTTCTCCTGTCTGTTGCTCTCTCCAGCTAGAGGAGGAGGAGATGTGTGTCCCCCCCTTTTCCTCTGCTGATTTGCTGCCTCTTCTGTTTCCTTTCTGTGCTGTCCCCAAAGCGTTTTGGCAAGGTTCAGATTTCTGTGCTCACAGCTCAGTGCTCAAAGAGAAAAGAGGAAAAACAAAAGGATTGGAGGCGTGGGGAGGATGGTGGCGGGGAGGAAGCTGAGCTGCTTGTCCTGGCCAGGCTGGAGGAGTGTGGGGATGGGTGACTGAGGCAGGGTCTGCCCTTAGGACCAGGGGGGTTTTAGTGGCTTCTTTCTCCTGGCATCAATTCATCTGCCTCTGTGTGCTGCTTGAGCAGTGTGCTGCTTTGCTGGCTGTCCCTTGTTGGAGGGACAAGGCTGGAAAAATCCTCCTGCTAAATGTGAGCTGAAGCATTAGGTGAAATCCTGAAAGGATACTGTTTGTGTTCCTGAAATGTTCAGATTTGCATCACATCCTCCTAGTCTGTCTGTCCTTCCCACAGCACTGAGTGTGTGGGAAGAGTCTAGAATTTGGGTGTTTTGGGGCTGGAAGCTGGAGAATCCAGTGGGATAGAAAATGATGGCATTCAGATAAACAGGGCTGATGGACCCAGCCCTGGGTTCATTGCTCAGTCCCTGTGTTCATTCATCAGGTTCCTCTCACTGCTCCTACCCTTCTGTCACAAGCAACAATAGTTGAAATGTAGACAGAAACATTACAGGACAATGTCAGTAACCTTTTCCCAAGATAAATAATCACAGTAATACTTAGACTGTGCCTTTACTGTAATTATTCTGGCACTGAGTGCTACTGTTGGCAGGGAGCAGATCAGGATGGGCTCCAAGGAAGCACCCATGGCATTGGGAGCATGGGGCAGGTGTCTTTCTACAGAAGCATTGAAAACCTCACACCTGCCAGGGATGGGCTTTCACTGGCCTCATGCTGTGTGTGCTGATGAATCTTGGCTTGTTCCAGAGCCCCTGAACCCAGCATGGCACTGGCACTCTGCACCCAGCCCCACATTGGTCTGCATGCCCAGGCTGTGAGATCCATCTGGGTCTGGGTCCCCAAAATTTGTGCTGCACCTGCCATGGAGACAAGGACAAGGAGCACCCTTCTGGGAGGGAGAAAGCAGGAGGACAAGCAGGGGGAACAGCCCCATCCAGGTGTTTAAGTGCCTGCCCAGGGATTGCATCTTGCCCAGTGCCCCAGGAATGCCCCCCTGCTCCTGGGGTGACCTGCCAGCTCCAAAAATGTAAAGGTCACCCTCGGGCCTGGAAAACAATGGCTGCAGATAGGGGCTATCTGAGGCACTTGTGGCCACTGCTGAAGGAGTGTTAGTCAAACAGCAGGCTGAAAAGGCTCACGGGAAGCAGTTTAAATATTCCTCATACAAAAGGCTGTCACATCCTAGCAGGGGCTGACTGCTGACTGACAGCTTTAATGAACAAGTGTATGTGGATGAGGGAGAGGCTGAATGCAGGGAGGCATCCTGGAGACTCACTCTCCCCCTGCCCATCATTCTGGGTTCTGACATGTCATTTTTCACAAGCTGCAGGTTTGTTGTGGTAATGTGGTAACACACCTGGGATGGTTTAGCATATCATGTGCTTTAGGTCTTCCCTGCTTCCCTCTCCTCCAGGGATATTTATAGAAGGCATATGTCCACTAAAATATTTTACAAATAAAGTAAGTCAACACGTCTAAAATACTAGCCACTTATCAGGGCCAGGACCAGGACTCAGTCCTTGTGGGTCCCTTCCAGCTCGGGACATTCCATGATTGTCAGTGAATTCACTCTGTAATTACTGTTTATATAACATGATTACTATTTATACAACAATACTATCACTCTGTCCAAGGCATGGCAAGCAGCAACTGCAGATTTTGTGTTAATTTTCATTAAGCAGGGTGCTCGTCTAGAGGCAGGGAACAGAGATTGCTGGTCCTTTCCCCATCTCCGTGGCAGGGACATCAGGCTGTGGCTGCTTGCTGCCCTTTCCTTAGCTCCAGTTCCCACGTGTAATAGATGTGTTTAGTGCATTCTTCACAGGGCAGGTGTCAGGCTTCCACTCCTAATGCACTTTGCATGTTGCACAAGAGGTAAATAAGAGCAGTGTTGGTAATGAAAATATGCCATTAATATATTTCCAATAAAAAACTACAAGCGGCGTTTAAGCAGCAATCTGTTATCAATAATTTTATTACTGCAGTTACTGCAGTCTAATAAAAAAGCACTTTCTCTTCTTTATTGGGTAAGTGCCAAAACGTTTATCCTTTATTCTCTGGCCATTAACCTTTATTCTGTAGCCATTAGCTTAGCTATTTGTGTAACAGTCTGTTGAGTAACATTCAAGTAGGAATTTGTATTCAATCCATTATTTACTCTGAAACCGAAAAAGAATAGCTTACTCTGCCTATATTGTTTATCCATATTAAATCATGTTAAATGCTGTATGCTAGTGATGATAAGTCTTAGAGAAAGTGGATTTTTCTTACTGTGAATAATTTTCTGGCATACAAATAAAATGGCAATTAACCAAATGATATTTGGAAAACAAAGCTTGAAACTGTGAGCTGAAAAGAAGATATTTCTTACAATATGTGCAAAATTCATAATAAGTAAATTTCAGGAGTTTATCCTTTTTGTGGATCAATTTCTGCATCACATCTTTGTGAACTCCACTGTGCTAGAATAACCCATGCTATTCTCCATTGCGGATTGAGATTTTGAGTCACAAAGTCTGACATCCCTCCATCCTTTCTCTCTTACTGGAGTTGGGGAAAAAAAGGAGCTGAATAAGAAATAAGCTAAATAATCAAAATGCCTTTTCTTTGAGGCATTTGCTTGCTAGCTTTCAGCCATTTCTGGCAATCCATCTGAAACTGCTACTTCTGGGTTGTAAGTGGCTTTTAGTGCCCTGCTTTCTGAGCACATCTTTTAAATTGAGCTCACCAGCCTCAGTGAGTGGAGGGAAAGCAGAAGAATGAAACTGTTGATTCCTGTCCATCAGGTGAACACGAGAGAAATCATGCCTTTCTTATTAGGCTGTAGTGTATCTCAACCCCACTGAACCCTATTTTTCTGCACCCAGACAAAAGCATTAGTCTTCTGGCTGGAGAGTGACATTCAGTAAAAACCTTTCAAGGTCTTCCCATAAACTCTTGCAATGAAGAGGTAGTAGAAGCAGTATTTTTAATGATAAGGAAGGTCAGTTTACCCCATGTGTGCTCTGCTCTGTACACATACATGAGGCTGTTTGGGTGATTTTGGTCCAGATGAGCTAGCAGGAAATTTTAAGGAATTACTTTAATGGTTGGATTTTTTTTTTTTTTTTCTTCTCTCCTTTCTGCTCATTAGGAACTGGAAGCTGCTCTTCACGGGGATGATGTGGAGTTTATCAGCGACCTGATCGCTTGCCTTCTTCAAGGTTGCTATCAGCGCAGAGACATCACGTGAGTAACCTCTCTGTATGGCTCAAGCACTTTGCAAGGGGAGCTAATTAACACGGTGGCGGGATGTTTCACGGCTCGGAGTGATGACATGGCAGTGATCAGCAGCCACAGCAATCAGGCCAGATGCTTCACGGAGTGAAAGGGAATTCGGGTTCTCTTGGGTTGAGTTGGAGGCTTTTAATTGTACAGAGCCGTTAAGCAAAGCCCTTTGTTCGGATGCCGTGCAAAAAGGGAATGTTTGATGCTCTGCTGTGGCACTCACAGTGAACATTCACATCTGCTGTTATGCTCTGCACTCTGGTCAAATTAGTGATATTAAGTCATTACATATGTTTTCAGCATATTTGTATGTATTGCATAGCATAAAACTTGCTGCTCTGCACACACCTCGCTTGCATGAAAGATCCCATTTGCTTTACATAAGGACAGCAATGATTATTTTCTTAGAAATAAAAGTATTGGAATCACTTCAGCTGCAGGATGTTGGAGAGTGATTTGACATGCTCTCTTGAGGTTTTGACATCCAGAGACACTTTGTCAGTGTCCACTAAAGCAGCCTCCCAAATGGAGACATCTGCAGAGCATCATTCTTTAGAAGACTGCCACTGGCACAGCAAAATGTGCTTCCAGTGATAGCAAAGGCTTGTTGCAGTGTGTTTTATTTGTTCTTTTGTGAATCATGTTAATAGCAAAGCATAATTGTGGGGACAAAGACAGCTTGGCAACACATGCAGTTGCTTGGAAGCAGTCCTGCTCCCTAAGATCCCCCTGTTGTGGAGAGGCTCAGGCCAGTGCATAGGCAGAACCATAAGTGCTTGTATTGAAAGCTCTATTTCTAATTAACTGATTATGTTCAACAAAATTTATTTAGCTGATTTATATATGCATATGCCACTTAATTAAGTTCTCTTTCATTGCTGCATAGACATTCAGCATCAGTGGGTATCAGGAGCTGAATCAGGCACCTTTTTTTTTTTTTTTGCACTGCTTTTACTATCTCCAAATGATTGATTGTAAAGGATCTGCAGTCATGTGTATCTTCTTCATCAAAATAGCCACAGAGGAATATATACCTGCTTGTAAACATGCAGCAAGTTTATTTCTTCATACCAAAGCCATCAGAAAGTAGAGGCTTAAGTGTTTTGCCCACCTGAACCAGCTTACCCTTGTAGCAGCAGTGGAAGATTTGTCTTTTATAAAATTCATTAATTTTGTGAGGTTGTGAGGTTCTCCAAAACTCTCCAGATCTAAGAGTGATTGCACTGTGTAATTGCCTCCCCATTTGCAACTCTTTTAACTAAGAAAATTCAGGGATGAATCATGGGTGAGTGTTGGACACTGGCAAGTTGTCTGTCTGTCTGTCACCCTGTCAGTCATGCTGGGGAGGGCCTGAAGGAGAAACCAGCTGCACCATTTCTGCAGCCTCCTGTAGAAGGGGATTACCTCGTGGGCATGGGGATAATGAGGAAAGAAATTTCTGCAGAGGAGATGGGGAAGAGGACACAGCAGGAGCGGTGTGGTGGGAATGGCTTAAGGGATGTATCAGGAAAAGTGCCTGAAACTGCTGGGATGTTAAAGAGAAGAGGTGAGCTCTGAAGCACTGCAGAGGAAGCAGTGGGAAAGGCTACCTGGAAACAAGAGGGAAAGACGCTGTATGCAGAGGGATGTCATGAAGGAAGAAGCATTAAGATGTAGTCTAAGTATGAAAATCTGAAGATAAATAAGAATAAAAGTGATGGTTTGGATACACTTTTCAGAAACTTGCCACACTGTTTCACACTTTAAATTATCCATATTCCTTACATGTTTCCTTGCAACACCTTTTTCCCCCTCTAACCCCAGTTCAGGAGGCATAGGCCTCGGCTGATGCACAGCTTCCCTCCTGTACCTTGTTTTTCTGCAGTTAGTGGTAGGAAGCTGAGCCTCTCATTGATATTTTGAGTGCTCAGCAGACAAAGCCATGCAAAAGTGGTACAGGATTTGTGTGGGGTTTAGACTTGGCTTTTCACAGTGGCCCAGGACTCCATTCTTCTCTGCTGCAGACAGATAAGAGGTATCAGTCTTGGGTGGGAAGAATCAGCAGTGTCACAGATCATCCTGCTGGTGTTACTGCAGCATCTCTCCAGGCATTTGTGCCCTCAGCCATCCTCGTGCTGAGGCTGTGGCTGTTCCTACCAAGGCTGTAAATTTCTGTTCCTTGTTGCACCTCAGAGAGAAAGGCAGGAGCTTGTTCCCATGCCTGCTCTCAGGCTGGGGCACGGCAGCTCAAGCACGGGATGCTTCATAAACCTCACTTTTCCTACCTCTCTGAGGGGTTTTGAGGTTTAATTAGTTTTGTGTCGGGTCTTACATCTTTGATGGCCAAAATGTTATCTGCCTATGCGTTCTCACAGTCTGTCTGGGAGCAGCTTGCAGCTCTTGTCACATCTGTTTTGACGGTGCGCAGGACTGGGCTGCCTGGCTTTAATCATGCATCATAGAGGGGTATAAAACTGTCACATACCTCTGCTAATTATAATGTGCTCTCAAGTAATTTTGGAAGTGGCTGAGAGCCCTTCTAATGCTCAATTTAACATGCTGTAGTTTGATTTGCTTTCCATTCTTTGGAAAAAAAAAGAGATTATTACTTTTGTAGTCTTCTGGTTTTGAAGTAAAGCAACTTTGCCTTGATTTTGATATTATTTATGACAGACTTAAAAAAGAAAGAATCACATACAAGAGAGACTGCTTTTTACCCTGCTTGATGTCTAAGGAGCATTGTCTGGTAACATAAGACTTTCTTTGAGTTATGGATATCTGTGTTTAACTACAGAGACTGCTTAATGGAATGCTATGTGATCTTCTCCTAAGTCTTATTTATCATAACCTATCATAGCTGTTAGGAACACTCCATTGACCTGGTTCTTGCTGTGTTAAGTACTGTGGAAGTACAGAACAAAAACTAGTTGCCTGCATTTCTGCATCTTTAGCAATGACCCTGTAGCTATCCTTGCCTGCACCAAGTAGTTTGAGCACTTGGCCAGGACAGTTTCCCTGTTGCTCTGCTGTTTTTACTGAAACACAATACTTGTGTGTCATGATCTGCAGCTTTTGTTGTTTTATAAATACCCCTCATAGTATCCATATACCATCTGTATGTGACTGCTAAGGGTGCAGTAGGTATCCAAGGCATGCTTTGGTTTGATGCCATTGAGATTGCCCACAGGTTTTTCCTGCTCCTAGCTCTTTTGCACAGGTCTGAAAATGTCTGTGTTTTCTTTTAATTGCTTCAAAAGGCAAATGCCCAGAAAAACTCTTATTAGAATTCAGGAGTTGCAAAAAAAAAAAAAAAAAAAAAAAAAAAAATTAAGCAGTTTGAAAAAAATCCCGGTGCTTGCTTCAGATTCTCTGTGGTATAAATTGGGTAGCTGCATAGTCCCTAGGGGCTGCCACTTTAATTCCAGCAGGAAATGTGGCTTGATGACTTGTATGAAGACAGGAAGATCAGAGCTTCAGCTAACGGCAGCGGCCGCAGCAGGAGCCTTCTGCAGCTGTTTTTAAGTAAGAAGTGATGGTGTGACATGGATGTGTACACTCAACTAAAATATTCCAGAAAAGCTCCTGCTGTTCAGCTTCTCTTTGGGTGAAACTCATTCTTCAATGGTCTGTTATTGCACTTTGGCTGTTTTGCTAATGTGATGGCATAAAAAGTTTTAGTAACTGTGTGTTACTGTGTGTTTCTTATTGGGAGGCATTTTGTATGCTGCTACTTTGTCTCAAAAAAAAAATCTTTGCTGCTTTTTCTTATGTTTTATTTTTTCAACATGCAAAAAGGCCAGAATGTGAGGAGGAAGAAAAACAATATCTCTTGCTTTTTTTTCCCCTATGCCCCATGAGATTATTTTCTTTTTTTACACTTCAGGGGATTGGTCCATCAGTGTATCTGAAAACTCTTTTTAACTTCTGTGCCATCAGAGGGGATTTGCTTCCTTCGGAATCTCAGTTGTTTTTTTCTTCTTATTTCTTACCAAATGCATTGGAATTTTTTTCTTCCCAAGGGGACCATTGGTTTTGCAACTACCTTAAGCTCTTTTGGGATCCCTAAACTATCCTTGGTGTCTTTGGCTTGTAGCTTGCTCCTGGTTTGTTCTAATAAGGATAATAAGAGGATATTTCTTAACTCCTCCTCCCTTCCCCACAATTGTTTAAATTATTTCTGTCCTATCCCTAGTGGTGGCATTGAGAACACTCCCAGTATGGCATCTGAGAGCTGTATTTCCTACCTGCTGAGTTGCCAGTCAAGGACACTGTGTCTGTTCTATGTATTTTCTAACACTTGTTCTGTAATCACTTATTTGAGCTTTTATCAGAAAGAGAGAGATAATCTGAAATCTTCTAACCTACTGAGGAGCAATACCTGTTTCTGAGGACAGTGTTTAATAGCTCTGGATATTTTGCTTCTTCCTTCTGCTTTGTCACTTTTGTCCAGCCTTGTCCTTTATTCTGTGCAGACTGTGTCCTTACAGGTGCTTTGGGGGTTGCCCTAGGTCTCATATTTTGGTAAAAGAGAGCTTAGCATCTTGAAATCACTCTTGTGCATGTGCCTACATGGGCTGTGTCCTTCCAGAAGTGCTGTTAGTCAGTCTGGTTGGAAGATAAGGTGGCAGGTCAAGGAATGGCAAAGCAGAGCTGAGATTTCAGTCTCATGGATACTGTGTGAGCTGGGCTGTGGAGAGAGCTAAGCCAAGGTACTGAGACTGAGCTGAATGAATTCACCACTTCAGTCCTTGCCATGACCTCTGGGGCAGCCAGCCTGAGCTCAGGCACAGCAGACCTGGTGCCCACCACCTTTGGAAGGAGTTTTAGCAGCTGGCTCTTGCACCAGTGACCTTGATTTTAACAACTACTTCCATGCCTGGCCACAAAGCACCTCACTAACTCAGAGTCATATTCATGAATGCCAAGTGAATATCAACAAGATCAGCATTATTTACAGTCTGACTTTTAACAAGTGCTGCCTTGCATACATCATGGATATTGGTGGATGGCCTCTGGAATCAGCCTGGTATCCTCAGCACAGGAGATACCGTGAAGGGGGCAAGGGAGATGAAGTGGCTGCACTGCTCATCTTGAATCTAATTTTAATATTTATTATAGTAATAGCCAAGCCATGCAAGGTGAGCCTTTTAAAGGGTAAAAAGTGAAAATGAAGCAGCTGGCAGGTGTTGGCAAAGGAAGGATGAGATTACAGCAGTAAAATAACACGGTCATTCAGAGATTAATGAGAAGCACGGTGGAATAAAATTATAGAGTTGAAATATAACTAAAGCTAAGTAAATGTCTTTGATTCTCAGATGGATAAAATGAATCTTTAAAGAAGAATTTGAAGAAAAGTTGGTAGCATGTTCTGGAAGTGCTATTCCATGGGTAGTGGTGGAGAATAAGGACTGAAAACAGTGAAAGAAAAAGAGGAAAAGCTGTGCTGTTATTGTCAGGGCAGATGGATGAGAGACAAACAGATTGGATTGCTGGGGAGAGGGAGTTATGCAAAACATTGACAGAGAGGAATAGGTGGCTAAACTTCAAAGGAGGAACATGGAACAGTCAGCAAAGGGTCTTGGAGACTGCAGTGATGTCATTGTGCCCATGTCAGAGCATGAAATATGAAAGGGACAGCTGTATTTATAACTTCTTGATGTTGCAAACCAAGTACTCTGGAGAGGAGGAAGAAAGCAACGATGAAAAAAGAAACTGAGAAGGCAAATGAAAATATCTTCTTCTTTCAAGGAAGAAGGCAAAGAATTGGGTAGAGAGACAGATGGGGTGTGAAGTTCCCCTGATGTGAAACCTTTGCCCTCACCCTTGAGGCTTGCAGTGATGCTCCAAAACACTGGTGCAGGAGTTTTGCTCCAGCACAGTTGGTTTTGCACGTCACTTCCCAGCACCTCATCCAAGTTCAGAAACCAATGTGTAGTCCAAGGGTGAATATTGGAGAAGATCTGAAGTAATTTTTTTGGAGCCTTTTAGCCTCAGTGGGCTTGAACAGCTGGAATAGCTGCTGGCCAGCTGCTAGGCCACTGTGATGATGTGGTGTGTCACGTCAGTCTCTGTTATAAGTCATCTTTGCTTTTACTTTTTCTCCCATTTTACCTTCCAGCCTTCCTCAGTTTATTTCTGCCTCAACCAATTTAGTGGTTTAAACTTTAGAGAAAAGAAGATGAAAGACCTGCACTGAAACAAATCCCAAAAGGGACTTCTTTAGGACCTATTTATCTGTAAAAACTTGGGTTTATCCATGGTCTCCAGAAACTTATAATGTGTGGGGCTGATTCTAAGAAATGAATTTGCTAAGCTTATTTGCTTCAAGGCAGCCCCACACTAGGTATTTTGTGCCTCATGGGGGACTCTTCTCTGACATTAAGTGTATTTTTCTATGAGCAGTAAGGCACATAAGGGCTTGTTTCATATGGATTTGTGCTGTAATACAGGCATGTGTCCTATTTCCCCATCATCATCATCAAGACAATAACTCCAGCTTCTTCCCCACAGTGCTCGTCATCACTGTAATACCCTAAGGTCCTCTCTGCAGCCCCCAAACAATCACAAGTGCTTATGGCACAGCACTGCTGTTGTCTTTCCTTGTGGCAATGAATTGGGAGCATGCTTTCTGTTGATGGGCACTAGGAATGAACAATGCAGCATTAAGCTGGCTTCACTTGTTCTTCAAGGATCCAGGAATGAATAGTAAGTAATGATCCTCTTCCAGTCTCAATGTGGAGCATGTAAGCCCCATTCCTATTTGCTCCTTCAGAATATAGGAGATGTATTTGGGTCTTTTGTAAGTTAATCAGCTCCAGCCCCCAAGGAGCTTCTCGAAAAGAATCAAATAACAGCCGTGGAAAGAAAGAAAGAAGCATGTGGATTAAAATTGGCAAGTGCATATTGAAGCTTGGCTAGATGCAGGTGAAGGTCATCGATGGGAGAAGTGAATTGTCATTGCAGAAAAACCAAAGCCCTTGCTGTTCAATCACAAGGTGAAATTTGGGCTGTAGACACATTTGTTTATTCTGGACCATCCAGAAGACTGTGCTTATCCTTCCTGAGATAGAGAGTACTGTGGTTTGAGAGTACTGTGGCTTCATTTCTTCATGTCCAGAGTGGCTTCTTGTTGGGGCACACCTTGTGTGGTTGTTTGTTGAGGTCACACAGAACAGGACACTAAACAAGGAACAAAAAAAAATCCATGCTTTAAAAATCAAAAACATGCACATGAAGCAGCGTGTGGCAAGAGCAGGGAGTGCAGCAGCTGTTCTCAGCCTTCATTTGTCTGTGTGGCCATCAGCATCCCTCCCTGCACTTTTCCAGCTCAGAGCAGTGTGTGCTGGCTGTGTGTGCAGGAACACAGGTGTCCCTCACCCCCCCACCACTGTTACCCAAATCCCCCCAGTCATCTTCCCCAAAGGAACTTGTTAATTCCTTTTTGAGCACTCAGATCTCTCTTGCTCCCTTTTTTTTTCCCTATCAAACAACGTGTAGCTAGTTTTTGGGTTAGTTAATAGTTCTGACACTGGCTCTTTTTGTTTGGATCCTTCAAGAGATTGCCCTTTGTTATTCAAAGCCCAAGGTACTTGACACACCAGCAATGCAGAAGCCCCCGGGCTTCAAGCTGTCCTGGCTGTGTGATCCCTATGCCTGTGAGCCATTCCCATCCTCGGTGTCTGATAAGCCTTGGGGAAGAAATGGGAAAAGAATGCAGCACTCCGAATTCCTGGGGGGTGCTGGGGGGCATCCATCCATGTGGGGACTGGAGGATGTTCACCTGCTGGCCAGAGCCTTTCAGATTCAGCATTTCACTGAATTCAGCTGCCAGGGGACCCTTCTGCCTTTGACTTTCTTTACAAGGCTGACAAAAGTCTGGCTTCCAATCCACCTATTAGGGAGAAAGGTATCTTGCATTTCCTAAGTTGTTTGCAGAAATGTCCAAGTCAGGTGGTTTTGTGTTCAGGATTTGCTTTTTGAGCTCCAAAACCAACCCTAGGAGCTGCTGTCGTGGATTTAGTGTACTGCTCTCTGGAGAACTCAGGTTCTTTGGTTTTGTGTCACATCCAAAAAGTGGCATCATTTACTGATAATATTAACGCTGTTGGTGTCATCCAGCCTGCTGATGTGCCTGTAAAATCTCCAGTTTGGCATCAGCATGGTTTAATCTTCTCCTGGTGATCTTAGCTTCACCAGGGGACCAGCTGTGCTCCACATTGAAGCATTGTTCCTTCAGTCTTACTGGTGCACCTCTTCTTGTGCACCAGTACCATTGACATCAGAACCTGTCAAGAAGACATCTCTTTGCCATTTTCTTCCCATCCTTTGGTACAAGTGTTTCTTTGTGCCTTTAGCACACTCTGAGGCTCAGGACCTCTCTTCTGCCTCCTGGCATTCTGCCTTGGCCACTGGTCTCTATCACTCACTTTGTGATTTTGAACATGACAGAGTTCTCTGTACCTCGGGGTCTTGAGAGATTCTTGTCTCTTGTTCTGAGCATGCTCTGAGGGAAAAATTCATATTCCTGGAATATATATTATGCTCTGTCATGATAGATCTCATTGGATAGGGAAATGTTGGGCTCCAGCTCTGCTCAGCTCTCCAAGCCTATTCACCAGCATGCCAGGGAATTCATTGCTTAATGAAAGCCATTTTCCCTGGCCTTCCCCAGCCAAGATCAATGTCATCACATGGCAGGAGATGGCCTGCACTTAGACATCTCCCTTGTGTGCTCTTGTAGAATCACAGCTTGACAGCAAAGCTTTTTAGGTGTGATAGGCATTTTCAGTTCTGTTTTTAATTTATCATGGTTGATGGTGTGAGGTAACTTCTTCCCTTGGTCCTTTGCACTTCAGATGTAAAATGTGATGACATCAGACCTGGAACCACCCTGTTGTAGTGGCTGCTGTGCTTCCCTTGCTGGGGAAAGCTTTCATAACTGATATTGCCTCTTTCTTGGGCTCAGTTGGCTCAACAGGTTCCTCAAGGCAGGAAAAGAGCAGCTGACCCTTCTGGGGCCACTCAGCTTGTCTCCTGTTTGGTTGCTGAACTGTTCAGTGCTACCCCCACCAAAGAAGCAGAAACCTCTTCTTGACAGACATTGCAGCTTTCTTCCCATTCAGACAGGCAGGATGTCTGAGGAACCCTCTCACCAGGAGTTTTCTGGAAGTTCCTGTATATTTCTAGACGCAGTATTTTACAATTTCAGCCATTTCTCAAGGAACTGAGGTCTCTATTTTCAAGCCTTTCTCTGTGCTGGAGCTGTAGTGCAAGTTTCAACATGATGGTTGATAATGCTTGTCAGTGACTGATTACAGAGCTGTTTTCCTTTTGCAATTTAAAGCTACCCTTGCTGCTTTCATGGACTGTATATCACATTGAATGCCACTGATTTGTTCCTGCACCCTTTGACTAATGGTTTCAGGACAGTGCCCTAAAGGTAAGATTGAATAAACTGTGAAGTACAGAGTATCTGTGAGGTTAGTGTGTCAGCAAAGCTGGGCAGGTGTGTTTAAACACACATTTGGTGTGAACATGGTCACCCTGAGTCAAAACCAGCAATGACCATGGAGAATAGCATCATCACTCTTAATTTATTGCATTTATGCAGATGTAGTTAAGGGACAAGACAGCTTTTAAAATTGTCTTGAA
Source organism: Ammospiza caudacuta (assembly GCF_027887145.1). Classification (NCBI taxonomy): domain Eukaryota; kingdom Metazoa; phylum Chordata; class Aves; order Passeriformes; family Passerellidae; genus Ammospiza; species Ammospiza caudacuta. The sequence continues at coordinate 4,933,344 of NC_080597.1, read as the reverse complement.
TTGTCTGTCCATTCTATGCATTCAAAGTAAATAATCTTTTCTGTTCATCTAATGCTACATTAATTCATGTTTTCACAAATATATATAGCAATACAGTTTGCTCAATATAGTCATGTTTCAGGGTCTTTCTGCAGAATTCTTTCCCCTGTTTTAATCCACTTATCCAACTCATTGATTTGTCATTATTGGTTTTCACTCAAATTGCAGCATCAGTAGTGGGGGGTGGAGTTCCTGCTTCTCTGTCCAAAACCCTGCATGTAGTAAGAGCACAAGTCATCCCTTGGTGGAGACTGTGCAGAGACTTACTGAGTTGGAAGGAGGGGTTGAGCTAGAATTGTAAGACAAATTTTATTTTAGTCCTACTAATATTCCCTGAATCTGTCTGGGCAGTGTTTATATCTTCCTGCTTATCCCCTTTCCCCCCAGGATTTTCTCTTTCTGTGGTACCACAAACCTTCAATTGTTGTTTGGGGTGTTTCTGGCTGCTCTGGTTTCATTGATACTACATTTCTATTTCTTTCTTTCCCTAATCAAGCAGCAAAACCACTGAAGCAGCCCTTGCTCCTACCTAAAAAACATATGCAGGCCCCTGCACCCAGCATGCATCTAGTTAGCAATATGTGTCTTCCTCATCCTCCAAGAACTGCATAATCCACCACCAGGCTTGGCAAATCCAAGCCCTTTTCCCTCCAATGTTTCACATCTTCACACCAGTCACTTTCCTTGCCTGGCTCACTTGGCCATGTAGGCTGCTGGTCTCTTGGGAAGGGGAGATGGATGCTGGGCATCTGCTCACTCTATTGTGATGGGGACGGTGAGGGAGAAAACAGCAAGGCAGATCAGGGCAGTGAGGAGCAGCTGGGCATAGGTGAAAGGAGGGCCATCAGTGCCTTCAGGTTGTGTTTCCTTCACCTAAAATTACTTTCACCTTCTCACACGGAAGGCGAAACAACAATATTCCTTTTTGTTGCCTCCCTGTGCTTTGAGGCGTTGGGAGGCAGGGCCACAGCACAAAACACTTGTGGGCCCTCCTGCTGATCCTGGGGATGGTGATGAAAACAGAGCAGCCCTGGCTCACAGAAGGGTGCTTGGAGCTCCTGCAAGCAGGGAGACAGAATGTGACAGGACAGTTCAAAGTAACAGGTATGTGTGATTTCTCCTGCCAGTGCTGCCTTTCTCTCACACAGCCCAATTAACAGGGGTCACAGAGCACTGATTAGCTGCCTTGGCGTTTTGTGAACATAAAGCAGTGAAAAACCCAGGGTGAATGGGGGAAAAAAAGATCAAATAGACACTTATCTCAGCACTCCTGCCTGTCCCTGGCATTTGCCAGCCTAAGGAAAGAGCCTTTCCAGAAGAGACCAATGCAGGATAGTGCTGTATCTGTGCTGATATCTCTGCTGCTTTTCTGCCTTTCCTCAGCAAAATAACAAACAAGGCAGCCCCAGCAGCTGTGTCATTTGTAGCGTGGTTGTTAGATAAGAGCCAAATCACTGGAGAAGCGTGGGCCACAGGCCGCTGGTAAGATCAGAGCGTGCCCTTTTGCCACACTGCTGTGTGAGATGGCTTCAGCCCCTCCTTGGGAGGAGTGGACTGCTGCCTCCTGTCCTTTGTGCAAGGGATAAGGGGTGGGAGGCAGCACATGCCAGCTCAGGGGAGGTAAAAGGACGTCCCCATCTGGTTTGAGACTTGCTGAGTGTGGTCTAGTAATGCTAAGGAGCCCAAGCTGGCAACTTCCATGGCTGTTTGGGCTGTGACTGGGGTGAGAAATCTGGTCAAGGAGACCTGGAATGTTCCTGAAGGGTGGGCAGCTGTGGTGACCTCGTGCCTTCCCCTCTCCTCCTTCATACCCCCCTGTTTTTGGGGGTGGCAAAGCAACGCTCCCTCTTCAGCTGTCACAGCCAGGTTAAGTGGCTGCACTTGCTTCTGTCAAGCCAACACATGCTCCTGTGGTGTGATCCCTTATTAGAGCAGACAGCCCACATCAGCTCTCCATTCTCCCTGCCTCCCCAGAGACACTGCCTCGCTCCAGAGCTGTTCCCATTCTGCTTCTCTGTGGGATGCAGCATGTCTGCCAGCTCCCCTTCCAGCTTCCCCAGGGCTCATTGCATGGAAGGTGGAGGAACAAGGAGCAGGAGGGTTCTTATAGCTGCTGACAGCCATGGGTTTTTGTAGATTTTTTCCCCTCTCCTGAAGATGAATATTTTCAGAGTTCAGGTGGGAAATCCACCATGTAAATCCAGCCATGTGAATTAGATCCAACCATGTAAATTGGATTTCTTTAGCAGGATTGGGCTGCCCTTCTGCTGCTGAGCCTCCTGTCCTAGCTTAGTGTTACTGTGTTGCAGGAAAGGTCCAGAACCTTGATGTCTTCTCTAAGCATCACTTCAGCGTATTCTCGATGTGGTCTCTGATCTCTGCCACATTTGCGTTCTGGAAGTGAGTTATGGGATAGACAAATGAGGAGCAGGGAACAGGAATTGCTAGGGTGCTGAAATTACTCTGCTGTCCCTTACTTTTGTGGAAGACATGGATCTTTCATGGTTGTGGAAGCCTCCAATTGGTTGTGTTTCAGACCACCAAATCCTGGAGATAGGCCAGATTGTTTTAGGAAAGAGCTGCTGCTACTTAACATTTGCTAACTAGGTAATATTTTGTCCTTCTGTTTTGAAACAAAACAATGGTTCTGATGTAGAATGATTGTATTCCCATGTTCAGCAATGATGAAGACAAATGTCCTTGTGTGGAGAGCCCAGTGCCATCCACCTGCTTAAATCTTCAGATGTCTTTCTCTTCCCTTACCTGATGGCCACACAGGTAAGCCACAGAATTACTGAGGTTTGGGCAATGTCTGCATTCAAAAAACTAGTTCTAGCTTGCCATGGAGGACAAAAGGCAGACCTGTACATGCCTTGTGATGGTCTTGTGCTCCAGCAATCTCTGCTGTCTTTACAACTCTGGGAGGAGAAACTCCACTCTGGAGATCTGATCAATGTAATTTGAATTTTTTTCCCCCCTACTTTGTGATTCCTTTCAGGGTCCATTAATGTCAGCTGTACTCTTGTTCACAGCCACTACAGCAGGTTTTCTCCAGGCATGATTCAAAACAGACACTGAAAAGCAGGATGTGTCTGAGTGTTTGTTTCCTTCATCACAAGAGCTCTGCCTTGTTGGACCTTGCTGAGGTCTGTCACAAGAACAGTGTGGAGTTACTGGTCTCTCTAGACTGTCTTTGGCTGGAGTTTTTGAGGTCTGTCCCCATCAGTGGTGCAGCTAATGGCACTGCTAAATGTGGCTGTTAAAGCCCAAGGTCATGGCTCCTGGATCTCCAGCTTCGTGGTCATTTTGCTCTGCTGCAGGGAGTGTTCTGTGGAGAGACAGAACATTCCCTTGGGCCTCAGGCAGTTTGGTCACCCTGGTCTGAGCAATGTGTGCTCCCTGTTGGCTTGCACACCTCCTGAGCCAGCTGCACACACAGGCCTTGGAAGGATTCCTCTCCAACCCTCTTCTCCCCCTGGAGGATGGGATGGTATCCCTTTCCCCTGCATCATACCTGACTTGGTTTCTCAGTAGGGTAAATTGAAGGTGAAGTACAAGCTGGTCCATGAAGCTTCCTCCCCCACCTCAGATAAGAAAGCTCATTAATACAGTAAAAAAAAGGTCTCCATTGTTACATGAGAGCTCAAGGTCAGGCTGGTAGTAGTAACTCATATTGCTTCTAAGGTCAGCCTAAGCTTTCTCTTTCTGACAAGCCACGATAGATTGATCATGGGGGCCCTTACATTATTTTTTTTCTTCTGAAATAGGCTTTGCTTCTCCTGACCCTGTTAATGATGTTTGACTGAGGTCATCCCAGCAAACCCTGAATCCTTCCCATTCCCTTCCAGAGGGCTTGCCTTTGTGCCAAAGCATTGTATGCTTGTTAAGAATTAAGCTTTCCTGATCTCTGCTGCAGCAAAGGAGCTGTCTTCATTGGAGAGGCGAGAAATATCTTGAATGCCATCTGTCAGTTAATGCTCTCATTAACACCTGAGTGACTCCCAACACCAAGCTGGTGCCTTTTTGCCAATTCAGAACTTAAAAGGTGCCAGCCCATAAGGTGAAATATCTTCAGTCCATAAAATTAATTCCATTATAAAACGTCTGTTCTGGTAAGACCTAGATTTTTGTTGGGCTTTTTTTTTAACTAGAGCGATCACAGAGGCAAAGCCAGTTCTCTTGTGTGCTGTGAATTAGATGTCCAAGAAGTCTTTTTTCATTTAGTACTGAGAACCTCCTAAAATCCACACTTGTGCTGGGTGACTGAATGCATTCAAGTCTTTTTCAGCTTTTAAAGCCTTTACTGGACAGAAGTATCACCTCTATTATTTTCCTTAGTGGCTAACTCGGTAATAGGAACTTCAAGAGTAATTACATTTATCTGTAAATGGTCTTTGGTAGAAAGGCTGAGCTCTCCCAGTCTTGTTTTCCATGTTCCTCCCACATACAGCTTTTGAACAGGAGTTGGAAGAGGTCTGTTGTTTTCCCTGCTTTCTGTCATCCTCTGGTTTTGTCAGGGTTCTTGGTGTTAATCTCAAGAACAATATACTGTCTGGGATTAGATGCAGGTCAGGTTCGCCTTTTTCCCAGCAGTTTTAGCTCAAGAGCATGCCAGTATTTACTCTTCCATTGCATTTTGTAAATTAAATGAAACAAGAGACTTAAAACACTGTCAATATGATAGATATTCTAGCTAGAGGGTCCAGGCATCTACACTTTCAGAAGGCTTATTTGTGTGTGCCAGCAGTGTCCGAACATCGTTGGTAAATTTTTGTCTCCGATATTTCAACTCCTTACCCTAATGTTTCTTTTAATCCAATATTTGCTCCCATAGGACCAGAGATTTTGTGATGAATGGGTTTTAGGGGTTGTTTTTAGAGATGTATGTGGGGGGAGGACTTGTAAAAAAATTGGCAGCAGTAGACTAGATAGGGCAATGTGCTGTGACAGTAATTCCACACTTGGGCCATGGCATGCTGCCTGCAGGAAGCACAGATTGACACGGGGACTCTCTTACTGAATCAGTGTTTGGTTTAGCTTTTGTTTGTTTGGCTTGATTTTGTTTACAGTTTTCCAGCCAAGATTTGATTTACTTTGGAGTCTTTAAAACTAAAAGCACAAGTGACTCCGCTTCCTTTGGGCATGAGGATAAAAAAAAATAAGCGTTATGTGTCTGTACATATAATTCTAGAAGGAATTATGCTCAGAAGGAATTTCACATTGAGTTTGCTCCTACAGTGTCCCTGTGGGGCTGGGGTCTCTAGGTGCAGCTGTTCCCTGCCAAACATGCACGCCAGAAGCTCCAACCAAATTTTTCCATGTATCCCATCAGCTCTGTGAAATTCTCACCCCCTGTTCCTGAGTCTCCAAAGGAGCCCCTCTAGGAAGCTGGGCACGGTGACGGGAGCAGTGGCCAAGCTTCTCTTTCCTGACAGCAGAGCATGACCCCACGCGTTCAAAGCCGGGGAGGTGGGAAGGGTGCCTCTCCTCTGAGCAGGGGAAAACACTGGGATTGCCAGGCAGGGGGAGGAGTCCTCAGCTCCCCTCTCTGGAACAGAGAAGCCTCCCTCTTTGGGAGGCAGCCGGGCAGCAGATGGCCGGGCTGCGGCGCTGAGCTGTCAGGGCTGGATCATTTCTCTGGCTGCTCTGGGTGCTGATACCCATGGTGGGGAGAGGAGCCCCTCCCTCAACTTGCTCCATCTTCTTTATGCCCTGATTTTTCTGCAGCTGCTGCTAAAGATCACAGGCAACTTGAGCTGCAGCCTCGGTGGTACTCTTGTGGATTGTCTGACGCTGTTCCTCCCCTTTGACACAGATGTGCTGGGTCGTGTCCTTCCCTGTGCCCCAGATTTCTCTTTGTATATGCAACATACGATTAAAACTTTCGACCACAGTTGCAGTTTGGCTTCGACCTCCTTTCTAATCTTTGCAGCAAAAGATAGGGACCTCTGACAACAGCCCTGTGGTTTCAGGGTGTAGTCAGGGATAAGACTAAGAATTGCACTGGGCTCTTGAAAAATCATCTGCATCCACATGGGATGTACCACGTAGATGTGCATGTACCATTCCACCACTGCCCCATTACAGCTATCCAAATTGCTTTGCACATCGGAGGGCAACTGCACAACAAGGCATGTTTTGTCAAGTGAGGGAAAGTTTATCTGTTTTATGAAATATTAATGGTGCTAGTCAAGTTGGCATGGGAGAAGTTTTAGAGTTGCAGAGTTTGTCAAGGTACACTTCTGATCTGTTGTAGCTGGTTTCTGTAGTACTTTTCCTTGGTTACTGAGCTGTGTGGAAGCTGCCTGTGCTACACATCAGGAAGTGGTTGAGAGGTGGTGAGAGTGGTGGCCCGTGGTCTCACACTTTTCTTGTAAATTGTTTCTAAGACTCCCAATTTACTTTCAGAAGAGGGTTGGTTTTCCTTTGGATAAATGCCCTGAGGCAGAATGTGCCCATGTACCAGTTCAGCCTCCTTGGGAATGCCCCAGTTTGTAGAGAAAAGGACACAACTGACCTAACACTGCCTCCACTTGCTGAGTGTTTTTACACATCTCAGTGATGCTGAGAACCTCTGGAGAAGAGATACTTCTGTCTCCTCAGCTCAGTGATTTCCTTCCTGCCCTCTTCCCACTTACAAAAGAGTTTTTGGAGGTTCTCAGCTGCAGCAGAGACTCTGTAGGACTTTCAAGTGTATTGGTGTCCTACTGAGCCTGAAAGAAGGATATTTAACAGACTGTATCCAGGTAATTCCATTCCTGTATCCAGTCTCTCTGATTCTTGGGTTTTAATTTTATAGGCAATTCTAAACAGTTATTCCTGGGCATTTCTGCTTAGAGCAGGGAAGAACCCCAAGGGCAGGGTTCTCACATATTGCTGTTCTCCCTGCAGATTTTCTTTTCCAAACCAAGAGAGCTGTTTCAGAAACTTTTTCAAAGGGAAATATAAGAGATGGGGTAAGTGAAACTAACTGTAGGTGTGGCAGACAGGGTGAAGACGAGCACCATCCATTTGTCTGGAGAAAAGAGGTCGGTTCCCATTAAGAGGAAAAATATAAATTGGGTAAGATTGAGAGTGATTGGGAATGCCTTGAGACATCTGTTTCCCATCTCTGGTTTTTATTTCTATCCTTATTCAAAGTGACAAATGCACAGTAGCTGTTTTTGAAAATTGATGGGGGTAGGAACTCAAAAGTACTCTTAAGAACAGAGCTTGTAATGCACTGAACACCGGGTGGACGGCGGAAATTTCTAGTGTTAGCCACTTATGTGAAAGTCAAACTAAAACCAAATTGGTTAAATCAACAGAGCCAGTCCCTAGGGGGAAGGGGAGTTACATAGGCAAAGATTTCAAATGATCTTCTGGAATTAAACAGCTTCCTGGATCAGTTTTCTTTGAGAGCAGACAAAATGATAAAGCAAGATAAGTGAACTCGTGCAAGTGGTCAAAGTATCTGTCTGAGCCATGCCTTCCTGCTTTCTTTTAGGTAGAAAAAAAAATAGGAGTAGATAGAACCCTTTAACTTTTGTTGTTTCTTTCTGGCAATCCTTTTCATCCTGTAGTTATTCAGGATCATAGGGAAACTGCTTTTTCAGTCCTTTTTATTTGGAATAGCCAGAACCTCTGTATCAGATTTGATGAAATAATCTTCTGCCTTGAACTCTGTCAGAGCTGAAGAACTGAACTTGTGGAGCTGAAACTCAAATGCTGTCTGAGAGCTTACAGTCATTTGCCTTATGGTTCTGGACTAAGCATCCAAATACAACTCTCTCTCTTTCTCTCTCTCTTTCTCTCTCTCTCTTTCTCTCCTTCTCTCTCTCTTTCTCTCTCTCTTTCTCTCCTTCTCTCCTTTTATCTCCTTCTCTCCTCTCTTTCTTTCTTTCTGTCTTTCTTTCTTTTATTTGTTTTAATCTAATGGCTTCTGTAAATATCTGACATTTAAGATACATTATCAGATACCACTCTTAAAAAGTCTGTGAAGGGAATCTATTATTGCCCCCTTTCCCAAATCAAAGTCCTTGCTGGAGGTTAGATCTTGGGATATTTGAGAAAGACAATGCAGGAATGCACAGCTACTTCAGGTAGGTGTAGTGTGTACTGAATATTTCACTTTAAAAAAGGATACTTGCTGTAGTTTTCACCCTAAAATTTCTACTCGAGGCAGTTGTGAGGCATTTCATAAAATGTCAGTCCTCCCTTTGTGACTGAACTTTGTCAGCATAGGGGGCTGTTCCAAGTTATATTTGTCTGATGGCTGACAATAGTGAAACAACAATGCTTGGGAACACTGATGCTTTGCTTGTGTCACGCAGATGGAGCAAACTCCAGGTTGCAGAGGGCACCAGATCCAGGTACACCCAAGCATCTGTTGTTAAATACAACCAGAGGGCTGGTAACAGTGGTATGGTGAGAGCAGATATCTCTGGGAGGTCAGCTTGCATTTGACGTCAGAAAGAAGCAGGCTGGTAAGGAGAGATCTGCAGGGTGATCTGTGCTTCTCTCTACCCAAGGAGGAAGGGAAATACTGCCAGGTGGACATGGCTTGAGGCATCTGTTCCTTCATTCTCACAGTCACTGGCCAGTCGTGGTCCTTGCAGAGAAGTCTGGTCTTTACCCAATGTGTGGAGACCTCTGTCTAATAGCTAACTTCTTGTTGACTTTTAATGATCTTTCTTCAGCTGGATCACACTCCTCCAGCTCTTTGTTAAAATATAATAGCTTTTGTAGAAGTTAGCAATTTCTCAGGGAAATGCAATTCTGTAGTGCTGGCGCCATTCCATTAATCATATAGAGTAATCTGCTTGTGCCAAAAACCTATCAAGTGGAGCTGCCTTTTTGAGAGCTGGTGGGAATGTGTACCCAGTGGTGTTCTTGCTGGCATATGGACTTCCCGTGTGTGCAAGAATGGCTGGGGCATGGGGGGGTCCCCTTTTACACAACTCCAGCAGGCTGAGCGAGCCTGGCAACTCCCAGGACTCAAAGTCATATGGACGGATCTTCAGAAAGTTTTATATTTAGGGACATGGCCCCTTTTCCTGAAATTCTTTCTCCTGACATTTTGGGCATTCAGAGTAAAGGCTTAAGTCTCATTGAAATATAGACATGAGATCTTTTAGCCTTAAGCTCCATCAGTGGTCTTAAACGTGTCAGATGGGGACACTCACTCTCAGTGCTAGATGAGGGTGAGAAATATCTGCTTCCTTGGGTTTTATGATGAAGTGCTGGCAGGAAAGTAGGACTTAATGTGACACAGCTAGAAAATCAGAAAGATCATTTTAATAGTAATGTTTATGAAGAGCTCAAGTGTTCAGCTTGGTGATCTGGGAGAGTACAGATGGGGAAGTCCTCTGTACTGACTCCTTTTTGGGAGGTGCACTCCTGTTGGGGATGAGCCTTGTTGTGTGGCAGTGTCCAAGCCACATGTGTGAGGTGGGCAGTGCAGATGTCCTGCCAGAGCCACCAGTGGAGGAACAGGCAGAAAGTGGCAGCAACTGTGGGGATGGAGAGAGAGGAGGCCAGGGACCACATACAGCAGCAAAGTGAGGAGGAATCAATCAGCTATGCAAAGTCTCAAGACACTGAACCAGGGCACGAACATTTCTTTAGAAGTTGAGAGAAGCAGGGCTTGGCAATGACAGATGTGAAGGGCAAAGGGAAATCTGAAGAAAATTGTCCCCCCATCAAATGGGAAGAGTTGGAAGGGGAGCAGACTCAAATTTTGTTGCACCCCATTTTAGTTAAGAGTGGCTGATGCTAGCACAAGGCATTGCCCATTGGGGTAGAAAGGAGATGAGTTGCTACCATGTTTGGCTCGTTCTGCTTAGAAAGAAATAACAGTCTGTGTATAAAAAATTGACTGTGTCATGACATCCTGTGATGTTGCAATGAGATTGCTGTGTTTTAGGAATGTGAATGATGGAGCTGCACCCACCATAGCTGACAGTTTTCCTTCAGATGCTCTCTGTCCCTGCATTGTGTTGGTTGCAGTTGCTTGGTGCACTAGGTGGACATAGCAAACTACAGGAAGTATGTGAGATTCTTTTCTTCCTTGGTTAGATCCCAGACATTTCACAGCTACCTGGAGGACATCATCAACTACCGCTGGGAGCTGGAGGAAGGGAAGCCCAACCCTCTGAGGGAGTGCACTTTCCAGGAGCTGCCCCTGCGCACGCGGGTGGAGATCCTGCACCGCCTCTGCGACTACCGCCTCGACGCCGACGATGTCTTCGACCTCCTCAAGGTGCTTTGGGCAGCAGGGAGGAGGGAAACTGTGTGGCCACAGGAGCTGGGCCAGATCAGAATCTTCTTGGGAAGAGAAGGGGTCACAGTGGGTCAGCAGTTCACTTTGCCCTCTGCCTTGCTCAGAACTTGGGCCCTTGTCCTGTGTGGATGTATTCATAACATGGGAGTCACTAAGGAAGTTGGCTGCATTGGCTACTCTTTCTGCAAAGAGTGAATTTGGAGATTGGTAATGGCAGGGCTGTGAGAGCAGAGACTGCTGCCTTGCTGAGGGATGCTGTGAGATGAAAGGATGGGGATGAAGTATACTGGGGGAGCTGGGGGAGGGTAGAGCGGGGATGGGGGGGAGGGAGCTTCTCAGGGCTGTGCGTGACTGTCGCCAGCACTAATTAGACCTTCCCTGTCAGGAGCACCAGAGATGAAATGTTAAAACGAGAGAGGCCATTCAAATTAGAGATGCCAATCTAAATCCCTCCCTGGACAGAGAGACAACGTCATCTTCCCCCTGGAGTAACATTTTCCCAGCTCGGCCGGGAGGAGCAGCTGTACTGCTGCTGTGGCATGGTGGGAGGGAAGGAAGGAGGGAGGGAGGTGTTTACCGAGGGGTGTCATCATGTTTTGTGTGACAATGTGGCCGCTTTTCAACTTGTCACCGTCTGTCGGGGGGCTCCCGGCGGGCGCAGGGCTTGGACGCCGACAGCCTCCGCGTGGAGCCGCTGGGCGAGGACAGCAGCGGCGCCCTGTACTGGTACTTCTACGGCACCAGGATGTACAAGGAGGACCCGGTGCAGGGCAAACCCAACGGGGAGCTGGCTGCAGACAGGTAACAGCCCCTCACACACCCCCTCCCTGTCTGGGTGCAGGGGCGAGGGGGGCACGGCCCGGGCTGGAGGGGGCTCCTCCGCCTGACTGCTGTTGTGCCGGGGGGAGCGGGCGGGACCCGAGTTGCCAAGCAGGCTGGGGGCTGCCATGCAGCCATGCATTGTGTCCAGGCAGCCTGCAGCCTTTGTGGCACCGGCAGAGCCTGCTGGGGGAGCGCTGCTGCCTGCCCCACCGCATTCCTGCCTGGCTGCCCCGCACCGGCGGCTCCCAGCCAGTGGGAATCCCTCCTCTCCTCTCCCCTCCCCGTCCTGTTGCTGCTCTGATTTAATCCCTCCTTTGGTTGGGATCTTAGCAGCTGTTCCGATTTCTGTGCCCCTCTCCCATCCTGCCAGCCTCGGTTGCCTTGCTGGCAGATATTTCATGGTGGTTTTGCCATTTTTCAGGGGATGTGGGGGGCAGACAAACACCCCAAACGTTCCTGGGAAAACGGGCAAGAGACGAGGGCGACCTCCGAAGCGGAAAAAACTACTGGAGGAAAATTTGCTGAGGTATGGAAGGGTTCTTCCTGCAACAGATATAAAATACATACATTCCCAGAGGGAAGTATAATGTATGTCTGGGGTTCCCCCAATAACTATGTATATACCATGCAGCCATAATCTCAAAGCAACTCAGAAGTGAAACAAGCTCAGACTTGGTGGATGCTTTGATTACTCTCCAAAGCAAATTCTGACTTAGCTGGAAGTTTGGTGAAACAGTGGGCATCACTCTTCCAACCACCTCACTTCAAATGCAGTTCCACCATGCAGTGCTAGGGAATTTGCTCCTGATAAAGAATACTTTCATTGTGTGACTTGAAGCCAGAAATCCAGGCCAGTTGAGTCCATTTAGATTTTGGGATGCTTCCCTTAAGAACTGAGATACTGTACTTGACAAACTTCATCCTGCACCATTCACTTACAAAAACTTTACGAAGCTATGATAAGTATATATTTGTAATATGTATCAAATGTGTGTTCTGCAGTGTTCTTTTCATGGTTTTGCTCTGCGCTGGATAATTGTGGTATTCCCTATTCTCCTCAGAAACAGCTGTGTTTTGGTGATGTGATGTACTTATTGTATCACTCCTCTTTATTTTTGGTAGGGAGAAGGCAGAAGAAAGCTTGCTTATCCACGAGACTCAGATAAGAAATGGTAAAGAGATTTTGCAGTATTTGGATTGATACCACCCACTAATAAGACTTAAATTATCAAAACCCAGAGAGATGCCTGAGAGACAATCCAGCCTTTCTCAGGAGAGTCCTTCTGCTGATGGTTGGGGCCAAGTTTGGAAGGAGGGGTTTGTATTACAGACTGCCTGGCATTGGGAGCCTGGGCACCTGGAGGCCTCCTGTTTTGTCATGGCTGAGTTTGGGATGAAGAAACCTAACCTTCTGGGATACACTGGAATTCAAGGGCTCACCTAAAAAAGTCTCCCAGCGGTAAGGTAAAACACACCCTCTTGCTAGCAGGTGTGTTTTTTCAGATGGGGAAGAGAGTGGAGTCGGTGATGCTAAGATAGAGAAGGAAGAACCTTTTTGATCCTCTCACTTTTCTTTCCTCATGGCCATTGGGTGGCTGAGAGTAGTAAACAATGTCTTGGGTAAACCCTTACCCAGCTAAGGGTTAACGAGGCAAAAAGCGAGTTAGCAACATGATGTGAAAGTGAGTTCAAGGGAGCTGGGACTCATTTGTCATACATGTGTATCCACTGGCTTCCACAAAACATAGGGACTCGGCCTGCCTGTTGCCTCACAATAAAAGGCAAGGGTGGCATTGTCTTTCCCGTGCCTCCTTCCATTTGTTCTTTGTCTTCAGATTTCCTGGCGGCCACTCCGGCTTCTCCAGAGCCGGGCGGCAGAGCCGGAGCGGTGTGCGTGAGGCGCTGGGGGTTTTATCAGATCATTGTCTCCAGCAAATTGTGTCACTTCAGCTGCAGAGTAATCTTCTGCTGGCACAAAGAGTGCCTCAGTCCTGTTTGCTATTGAAATGAGTTGTCTGTGGGCAGCTGGCAAGGGGATGAGAAACCAGGATGCAGGCTCTGGGGGCCAGATGCAGGTAAGCTCCCTGCTGCACGTGGGCAAGGGACGGATGGCTTTGTGTAGCCAGAGCAGCAGAGCCAGCACAGGGCTGGACCTTTGCTGTCTCACTTACCAGTCCCCAGTGCATTCACAGAGCTGAAACTCTGTGCCACTGCACCCCAGGCACCTGACAGAGGGCAGGTGCTGCAGGGAGCCTGCAGCTTTCCAGCCTTCCTGGGACAACCTGACACCTTGCATGTCACAGCCACTTACACTTCAGATCCACAAAGTGCCCAGAGTCAGATTCAGCTTTTTACTTCTTTTTGTTTTTCATTGTTAGTTTGCTTGAAAATGTGTTAAGAAGGTGCATGACATCTGCCAGTGGTGCTGATGACCATTGCTTTCTTTCTGGGAGCCAGTGGTTAGCCCTAGAAAATTCTGGAGGGAGCTGAGAACCCCTCAGCCTGAAGGTGTTTGATCCTAAACTTTCCCCACTCCAAAAAGAAAAAAAGGGCAACAACCCTTTTCTGCTCAGAGAGCATCCTGGGGCAAAAGCATACAAGTTGCAACCCATGAGGCTTCCCTGCTCTGTGTAAACATTTGTGGAGCAGGAACCACATTCCCTATCTCCAGGTGGGTGTTCCGACCACAGTGCAAGAGAGCCCTTCCTTCACAATTAATATTCAAATGTTTCACACAAGGTGGAACAGTTCTCCAAGTGTCTTGGTGGTTGGGACATGCTTCAGAGCAGTGGGTGATCTGCTTCAGTCCCACTCTGGATCGAGCAGGGATGGGATGTGAACTTTTGGAACTTCCCCCTCATCTGGCAGCCTGATGAACCCTGTCCTTCGCTTCCTCTTCTGCTCTTTCAAGTGCCTGCAAACAAAATATTTCATTTGCAGGGAGCAGGAGGATTTGTTACCCTGCAGAAATGGTTTGCAATGCTTTAAAAAAAAAAAAAGTATTTCAAATTACATTATTTTTGATGACTTTATTCCGCTGCCAGACTAAATTAGACATTTGCAGTTCCCTATGTCCTGCTCTGGCTGACAGCCCCCTCTACAAAAAACAAATTAAATTCTTTTCTCCAGTCTACAATAACTGTAATGTGGGCTTGCTACAGGGATGTCACACTACCTGTGTGTTGCCATGTGGCACCATTATTTCTTCCCCTGAGTACTTCCTCTCTATCTTGGCATCACTCTCAGAGGTAGCAGTGCTTCTGGTGCATGAAGAGAGCTTTGGGTCTGCAGCAAATGGAATGTTTTCTGTAACAGTGGCCTTTGCCAGTGTCTCTTGCTCTTCCTGAGCCCTGAGGAGAGAAGAGAAGGGATTGAGAGAAGCTGTTAGTCATAGCTGCTGGGGAGATAACATCCTTTCATGTTTTTGAAGGGTCCCAGGGGCCTGGCCGTGGGACATGGTGGTTGCTGTGCCAGACGGAAGAGGAGTGGAGGCAGGTCACAGAGAGCTTCAGAGAGAGGACTTCCCTTAGAGAGAGGCAGCTCTACAAACTCTTGAGTGAAGACTTCCTGCCGGAGATCTGCAACATGATTGCACAGAAGGTGAGGAGACATGACATCCTGTTTACCTCTCTTTGACCACTTCCAAGAGCAGGGATGCTTGCTGAGTGGAGAGCTAAATCCCAGCAGCCTGCCAGCCCGTTCTGCTCCCTGCACCTACAGCCTGCAAGTGTCATGGATGTTGGGGCTGTTGAGGATGTGTGGATGGGGGGAAGACTGTCCCCCATGCAGTGCTGGAGTCGGTGCTCGAGGATCTGGTTGGTGATTGCACAGCAGCGTAGGTAGGGTGGCTGAAGGGGTTACTGTCTTCAGCCATGTCCTGTGGCCCTTTTCTGCTAGCAGGGGATCTCTGTGCTTTTGAACTGCTGCGATTTACAGCCTGGCTTTTCTATGCAAACTGCCTGTGATTCCACTTTTACTGCCCTTTCTCTGCTGGCTCTGCTGAAGGGGCACTGGCTGCTTAGCTGCCCTAGCTAAGCCCAAAACTCTGAGGGGTGTTGTCCGTCAGCTGAGTGTTTCCAGGTGGGACAGATCTGGAAAGAAGGATCATTTGGCTGGATGGCTTTGTAAAACTGGCTCTGCAGTCAGCGTGCTGTTCTTGGATCGAGTTCAGTTTGCTTGTTTGCTACCCTTGTAAAGCTAATAGGGATTTCATGGTCACTTCTAGCCCTCAGAGTTTCTGCTGCCAGTGTCACCTATGTGCCCTAATTTCCTCCACTCTCTTTTTCCTTCCCTCAATTCTCAACCCTGTTTTAGGAGAAGCGTCTGCAGCGGACAGAGTTTTCTCCCAGGTGGATGTCTGACCATCAGCCCATCAAACCAATCAAGCAGGAGGTGAGGGGGGGTGCGAGGGGGAGGACGACGGAGGGAGGCAGAGCAGATGCCTCCTGGGGGAAGAAATAAACCGCAGCATCGCCATTCAGTGGGAAGGAGCCACTTGAAAGTGCCTGTGCTGAAAGAGAGATGGGTGGTAATGCCCGTCAAAGGCAGGCTGACACCCAGGGTTTCTATGGCAAGCAGGGAGGTGCTGCCCTCTGGATCGCACAGGGAACGGCCCCGCCGCAGACCCCGCTGCAGCTGCATATGGAAATCTGCGCTCAGTCTGGGGAATTCCACTTCAATGAAAGTGCTGGCACATTCGAGGCAGTTCAAAGAAAAGTTGAAGAAGGATGAGAGGGCTAGAAGAACCGGCTTACAAAGGGAAATGACAGAAATTCAGCCAAGGGGAAAACGTGAGGCTGCAAACACATGAGGGTGTAGATAGCGCCGAGGGAGAGAATGACTGATGCAGTATGGAGCTGAGCTAGGAGGGGGTCAGCTGGAAATGGAAGTCACAATTTAGGCTACTTTAAGAAATGCTTATCAAACTGCAGCCTTGTGGGCTCAAACAGCGCTTTCTGTGCCTCCTCACCCTCATCTCATCTCTACCCCATCAGTGCAACAGCACTGCTGCTGCTTGAGGGTCTGTGCAGTGAACCAGACCCAGGAAAATGACTGGAGTTAAATATAACCTTTTTCTTTGGTCGGGGTTATTTTTAACATAGATCAGTTTTCCGATCCAGTTCACCACACAGCCCCTAACAGGCACACCAGCACAGGCAGGGACATGGGGCTGTGGAGATGGGGGGTCTTTGAACTGGCAACTGGTACCCAAAGCAATCGGTCAGACAACACCAGATTAGCCACAGAGGAAAAAATTGTCTCAATTCTATCAGGCTGGGGCATAATCTCTCGCTGTAGATGTAATGGAAACATAGTTACCTGGTGTTTTGTCAAACCCTGGGAAATTAGGCTGCAGGGAATATGCCATGTGAGCTAGAGTCAGGGGTTCCCCCAAAACAAAGGAGAAAGTACAGGTCCCTGTGCAATAAATGTAATTACTTAGAAACAGATGAATAAAAGGAAGGAAGAACCTCTCATCATGCTGCAGATGAAAGCCTGTCGAGAGGAAAATGAGACCCCAGCGATGGTCAGTTTGGGGCCAGAATTGCTCTCTGCAAAGCCCACCATGCAGGAAGCACAGGGACACGTGTTTGTTCACAGGCAGCAGAAATCCCAGAGGAGGAGGGGAGTGGGAAACACATGGAGCCTGAATGATGCTAATCAGTACCGCAGGTGCTCCAGGTCTGCAGCAGCAGAGGGCTGTTAATTGCTGCCTGTGGGCCAGTGAAACCTTTCCAGCGAGCAGGGGCCCTGCTGGCACCCGCTGTGCTGGGACAGGGAGCCAGCCAGCACACAGTGGTGATGGTCACACTGCTCCCCAGCAGGATGTGAGGCCATCCCTGCCATGGGGCACCAGGGAAGTGCCAGCATTTCTGATGGCTTGTTCCTTAAACCAGGGTGGGCAGTCAGTGAGCCTGCGGGAGAAAGCCTCAGCCCGGTACAGGTGACCTCTTTCTCCTGGCTGCTGTTGGAGTTGGAGATGTAACTGCTCCATGGGCTCCTGATCCTGCAGGGGATTTCTCAACAGGTGGTTCAGATTAGCTCCTCATTTAGAGCCGCCTGAGCAGCACCCTCATTAGGAGAGCGCTGCAGAAACCTGAGCAGGAAGGTTTGGCGGATGAGGGGCCAGGGCACTCAGGGCACCCGCGCCTTCTGGCTTTCTGCCCCTGAAGCCTGATACCCAGTGTCTGGAGAGCAGAGCTGAAGGCAGGAGTTGGGCTCTTTCAGAGTCCCAGGGCAGGGGACAGCAGCGATGTTGTGTCCTGGAGTGCTCTCTGCCGGAGGGAAGGAGGCGGTGATGCCTTGGTCGCTGTGGTGCTTATCCTCCAAGTGGGGAGGAAGCTGGAGAAGAGTCCTGTCCTTTTGCCACCTCCTTTTGCCTCCTCCGTGGTCAGGAAGGAAGTTTAACTTGTGCTTGGTTCTTGCTTTTGTCGTTCCAATAAGTGTCTGCTTCCACCAATCCAGTAGGAGTTTACTGGTTCATGTTTGTGTATTTTTTTAACCCTGAGTTGAGCACACTTGTCCCCAAGTGTGGGGGACTTAGGTGGGGCAGCAGGCAGAGGTGCCTCTGAGAATCAGGTTGTTTCTGTGTCTGAAGGGTCTCAAAGAGCCCATGCAGCACTGTTGCTGCCCTGCAAGTGCTGCAGGGAGTAAGTGCAATTGTGGGTGTCTGCTGCAGTCCTTGGGGCTCACTACACTGATTGTGGTTTCTGCTTTTCCCTTTGCTTTCTAGATCTGGTAGGATGACACCCTCTCCTTTGTTTAAAAGTGCTTTGTTGATGCCATATGTGTGTTGGCTTGCTCTGAGCATGCTGTGTATCCTGTGTCATGCCATTGAAGCTCAGGGTGCTGAGTGTGCCCTGCAGGCTTGGAGAGGTCCTGGTGTGAGCACTGCAGCTTGGATGTTGTGTTCCTGTTTCCATAGGGCATGAGTGATGGAAGTTGTATTAATCTAGGGAAAGGGAAGGTCTCACCTGTGTACCAGCAATCAAAGAAATCCTAACATGCCAGGCTGGCTTACATGTACTGGTTTGAGAATGTAAAGGCTGATGGTCACATCCTCACTAAAATATCTTGGCATACCAAGTTTGGTGGTGGGTTCCTGCTCACCTCTTTCTTTTCACCTCACTCTTTTGGTTCCTATTGCAATTTAAGATTTATCAAGAAAGTCAGAGGAAAACTGTTTGACAGTTTTGACAGTGGTCAGGATCAGATCTGAAAGGAAGTTGTTTGCAGCTCACAAGTAGCAATTCAGATGGCAGAGCTTTTGAGGAAAAAAAGAATCAAAAGTGGAAATATAGAACCCAATTCTCTAGGTTCTTGACCTGTTGTCCTTGTCATAGCACAATCCTGGGCATCTTGGTGTTTGGACATTGATCAGAGAGGAAAGGTTTGAGAAACAACTGGAATAATCATGCCAAGGAACTGAAAGGATTGCTTTATAAGAAAACATTTAATCTAAATGTAGAAATGTGGGAGTTGTGTAAGTGTCTGAGGAGTCCATAAGGTAAAGGCTGGAATGTGACTAAAGAAAAGGAGAATTTATGTTCAGCCAGAAGAGCATAACTAGGAATTATTGAATGGAATGAGGGGTTGAGAAACAAACTTCAAACTGACTGGGGGGAGAGGCTGGCTAATCTCAAGGCACCTGAACTCACAGAATGATTTCCCTAGGAAAGGGGTAGACAAATAAAGTGATAACATTTTGACAAAGATATAAAATTGAAAATAAGAGAATGGTTCCCTCGTGATGAGATGGAACTCTGGGTCTCACCTTAAAGGATCAACACAGAATAGGTGGGTTTTATTGCCCAATTTGTCCCTAAATGCAGGATATGGTCCTAATTTTGTCAAGAGTCCCATGACCCTCTCGTGGACACTTCTCTGTGACTGTTGGTGTTTGAAGCATAATTCTCTTAATGTATTGTTTCTGCTGGTGATGATGCATGGTGCTTGTCTACAGAAAACTGGAGTGGGAGTTTGTAGGGCAGCATTGGGACTGTGTAGGGGAAGGGGAGGCAGAGGGGGAATGAATGTGCAGTGATACCAGACAACATTTCTGGGCATTCATCAAAACACCCCCAGGTTCCATTCCTGGGCAATGAAACAAGGACAAAATAGTAATCCTGGTGCCAGAATTTATTTGTTTTCCCTGGGGATTAATAATGGGCCTGGAGAAGTTGATGGTCTGAGCAGCAGCCAACGGACCCCAGCTGATTGCTAATCCTCAGGAAATGCCTTCTGCCTAAGTGGTGGTTGCTGGTTATTCCCTGAAAGTGAAGCTGGAGCAAACTGTATGTACATTGTTTTTTCTGGTTGATATTCCCTGCTGATAAGGTACACATATCTTGGTCACAGGGGTAGGAGTGGCTGGTAGATGACTGATACATTTGTCTTAGAACTAAATTAAGGTAATAAAGATAATTGCACACTTCCATATACATACCTTATACTTTGCTGGAGAAATAGGAACAGGCAGTCCCTGGTCTGGGAAGCCTGAAGTCTTAAGAAGGATCAAACACAGCCTTGCAGCCTGCTGGCAGTGGGGAGGTGAGAAAGTGGGGCAATAAAGAGCCAGGTGTCCTTGAATGAGAGAGCTGGTTTTGGGACCCAGCAGGAAAACTGTCCAAACAAACAAATGAGAGCCAGTTCAGGGGAGATTAGCACACAGAAATTTTGAACAGGAAAGGAAAACATTCCTAATGATACCTTGACGCAGGGCTGTACCAGACGCTTTTCCTATGGAAGTGTTCTGTGTTTTGCAGCAGAGACAGGTTTGGCAAAGTAGTCCTTCTCACACTTACAGTCAGAGCTCTGCTAGCTGGAAGAGGTAGAGGTGTTGTGTGAGGGTGTCAACAGCCTGAATCCTTTGCCCAGAAGGGAAGAGAAATGCGCGTGGTGCATCCCTGACAGAATGGCAGCTTGTCTAACCCATCGCTTCTCCTTCCATTGTCCTTGTGTCCGTAGGATTTCATTGCTTGGCAAATAACCTCCCTTTCCATGTTGCTTTTCATCTAGGAAATCGTTCATTCAAATCCTTTTTTCCCCCTTTTTTTTCCTCCCAGTCATCCATTGTAGGTGTGCTTTAATACCTCCTCCAAGTAAACCTGCCTCTGCTCAGCTTTCAGTGAGCCACTGAGTTACAGTTTTTGGTGCATCATTCTGTTACAGGTAAACCCAAATGTGCTGAGCTCAATGGAGAAGCAGAGGCGCAGAGAGGAAGAGGAGGAGCGCCAGATCCTTATAGCAGTGCAGAAGAGGGAGCAGGAGCAGCTGCTCAAGGAGGAGAGGAAGAGGGAGATGGAGGAGAAGGTCAAAGCAGTGGAAGGTAACGTGGAACAGGAGTGGAAACTTTCAAACTCACGACTGAGATCTTGAATTAAATTTTGCCATTTGCATTCCTCCCCTGCCAGACTTGCTAATGAGAATATTTTCTTGTTCTCTGATAAGTTGGTCTGACTGTAGTTTCTTTTCCTTTGTCTGTCCTCTCAGTGTTGGTGGCTGTTCTCTAGGGCACCTTTAGACTGTGTTGTCTTCTTCAAATTGTGCTAATTTTCTTCCTTGCCCCAGCTGTCAATTTTTTTCTCCTGCTATTCATGTTGTTTCTCAGTTCTGTCTCCCCACTTGCCTCCTCATGATTTCCCTGTGTGCAGGATTAACCTTCTTTGCTCTCACTGGGATAGCATTTGGTTCTTTTGGCCCAATGCATGATGGGAGAAGAATTCCCTTTGAGGAGAAAGGGAATGGGATAACATGGGAGTAGCAAGAGTAGTATTTTTATATTGCTGCTGGCATTACCAATTGGAGAACTAAAGGTGAAGGGACCAGGCTGCATAGAGCACCAGAGGTGGCAATTTCAGGTGTTGGTTCTAAAACTTTTGTGGTTAATGAATTAAATGTTGATTTAAGCTCTTCTGGAGCAAACAACAATGTTGTGTTGAATACCTCAGATCAAGGCACAGAGAGCAGGCACTAAGCCTGTACATGTAGGTGTGGGTGTCAGAGCAAGCTGATTTCTTTTTGTTGGCCTCCCTTATGGGGGATTCCTTTAGCTGCTGCTTTATCCACAGTGACTGGCTGGGCTGTTGTAATTCCATGGAAAGGCTGAGCATCCTCAGAAAGCTGTGGCAATGTGGGGCAGTGTCAGTATCATGAGTCCCAAAGTGGATAAAGAATCAGAAAAAGAAAAAAAAATATTAAGTTCATGCTCCCCTTGTAAACTTTCCAAAATGAAACAGTTTGCTACCAGATGTTTGGTAGGAGGCCAGATGTTATCTAAGAATAGCTTCTTTTACCTGCTTACCTTTCTAACCATTAGAAAAACCAATTACTTCCTTGGCCTTCATGTATTCCTGGTTGCTAGTCCTAGCTAATCAGGTGTTTTAAATTGAGACTCATCCAGCTTCCATATCTGCCACA
Organism: Ammospiza caudacuta; assembly: GCF_027887145.1. Lineage (NCBI taxonomy): Eukaryota > Metazoa > Chordata > Aves > Passeriformes > Passerellidae > Ammospiza > Ammospiza caudacuta. The sequence goes on along the minus strand of NC_080597.1, from coordinate 4,911,803 downwards.
GATATCTGTTTCCCTTGGCAAATTGCATATTCTTTGTGGTTTAATGCTTCTTCTTTACAGACAAAATTAGTCTTGAAGTTCCACAAGAGCTGCAAAGATAAATGTTCCTGTAAAATGGTTTTGGTTTGGTATAAGCCACTTCCTTTTCTGAGTAAATTCAATCATTACATCACTGGATTCAAAGGCATCAGAGCCATGCAAAGAGACTGGTGTGAGGTTGAGCAGTAGCCTCTTTTAAGCCAAGTTAGCATACATTCTTGCTTCTATTGGCACAGGTGCTTTAATTTTGTTTTGTGCAGTTTCTTTCACTTCGTTTAAACTCTTTTCTAGTCCATTTAGGCTTAATCAGGAGAAGTCTTCTTTTAAGCCATGCAAAAGCTGTTTGCAAAGGTTATGTTGACTTGTTCAGTTCAATCACTACAGTATTTTTTATCCCCAGAACCAGCAGCTCTCCAGGTAAAACTGGCTTCTTAATGATCATTTCTTAGTGCCAAGCACACCCACCACTAGCATTTGCTGTCATGACAGTTCTAATGATGGAGGGGAAATTATTTGAAAATTATGTCATTTGTTTTACTTGGTTCAGACTTGTTAAAACTGGACATCCAACAACAGAAATTTCAGGGCAACAGAGATTTTCTTCTAATTTTCAGTCTGTTTGGAATCTAATATTAGTTTTGTATGGCCTTCTGTAGAGGAGAGATGTGAAATATCTTCTTTGTATGAATTTTACCTTCTTCTCAGTTTTGGATGGTATTTCTGTTTTTACATCCCATTCTTGTTTCCAGCCCAAGATTACACTTCCCCCAACTCCAACACAGCCCCCAGGTAGCAAGTTTCCTGCTGGGCCCATCTGTACTCTCCTGAATTTATAAGTTAGGGAAGCTTTCTAGATTTCTACCACAACAGCAGGTTGGAGTTTCCCAGCTCTCTTTCCAGGTGCTGCTTCAACATCATGTATCACATATATGAGTTTCTAGCTTGTTGAGGCACTTTTTAGGGCATTATTTAGATTTTGAAAGCTGCTGGGTAGGAGTCAACCCAAGCCAACAGTATGAGAATGAGCTCTGCCAGTGATCTTGAACACACTGTGTTAATCACTAGCTGTGTTAGAGACTCCTGCTATTAATCCTAGCTGAGATCTGGTACCAGAGTAGAACTGCTTCGTTCCTGTCAGTTTACCAGGTCAGATCTTTGGCAGATGCTGGTGGATTTCTAAAATCTACACCATCTTTACCTCTTGGCTGCTGTTGTCAGCAGAGATTTTCCATTGGCTGCCCAAATAATCACTTCATGTTCTTCTCCTCAGCTTTCTCACTTAGGCATCCATTGCAATGCCATCTAAGGATTGCAAATTTTATGAAAGCAGCATGAATTCTGAAAAGTGCTTGGACAGACTCAGATATTCCCTGTTACATGAAATGGGGTGTTGGACTTCTGGTCATGCAGTTCTTTTAGATTCTGTGGGACACCTCAGATGCAAGTCCTATAATCCCAGCTTCAGTGCTACCCTGAGTCTTCTAACAAGAAATCTGGGCTTTCTTTTACCAGTCTTTGACATGTCTGCCAATGAATGTCCCTACAAACACTCACCTTGTAGCTATTCCTACTTTTCTTGTGCTCTCAACCTCCACCCCAAATTTATTTTTGACTGACAGAGTAGGACTTCAATAAACATTTTTCCACCAGAGCTGGTATCTCTTGAGTAGTTGGCATTTTCCAAAGGCAAAGCCTCTGCTAGAGTGTGTTAGCCAAGTCTCCCTCATCTTTCTTTCACTCTGGGTGTTCCCTGACATGGCCTGTTCCTATGACATCTCTCCCTGAACATTACTTCCGCAGAATTCTGCTCCTGCAGAAGGTTGGTCCAACTGCAGGTGTTTCACAAGTCAAATGAATTCAGATTTCCTATAAGAAAAAGGAAATGAGGTTCATAAGAGCCCATAAACTTTCTATTATGAAGCAATCTGTTGGCCAGCTGTCTGGTTGCAAACCACAGGTTATATTACCAGCATTGCTTCTTCCTGTGTCTCACTTCTTTAAATGAAAGCTGTCCCAGTGGCCCTCGTGTGTGGCAGGTTGCTCACTCTGGCTGCTGGCCATGAAGACCTACCTGAGCAATCTTCCCAAAGGCAGCTAAGGAGGATAAAAATTACCCCAGTTACTCATTGCCACTGGTAGAACTGGGAGCTGGTAGAACTCCCCTCCCTCAGCACTGCTCTTCATCCCATTCTGTGCAAAGGCAGCTGCCTCAAGTTCACCTGCCTGAGGTGAAACCCCTAAAGGAAGATAACAACAAGCCAGCTCTTTCCATAGTGCTGAGCTGTGCCTAGGGCTGGGTGTTGAGCTTCCCTCTTTGTACCACACCACTTCTGGAAGTTGCCTAAGGCAGCATCTGTGTCACAGTGGGGCTCCAAAATAGGTGATTGTAACCAAGGGAGGATGACAAGGCATGATGATGGTGCACTGTATTCTCACCTCACCTGCTCCTGTGCTTGTGCTGCTTTTGCTGAAAGAACAAGATCCTCTCACTGGAGCTATTGAGAGCTGCAGGAGGACCTTCTGTTTCCCTGCAAAATGTGGGCAAAGAGTGCTGAATGGTTTTTCATCTCTTCCCACTGCAGAGCGGGCCAGGAGGAGGAAACTTCGTGAAGAGCGGGCGTGGCTGCTGGCACAGGGGAAGGAGCTGCCCCCTGAGCTTTCCCACCTGGATCCCAGCTCCCCTGGCAGGGAAGAGAGAAGGACCAAGGACATGTGAGTACACAATGGGCCATTGCAGCACACAAGTGTATTGAAGCAGAGTAAGTATGGCAAGGAGAGGAGTGTGATCATTCACAGGAATGCAGAGGGAGAAGTGAGGACGGAGAACAGTGAGAGGAGTAAGCTGAGAAACATCTGGGTTTGGTCCATATGAGAGGAGTGTTTGTGAGGAGGCCTGCTGGCCAGCATGGTGGCACTGCATGGGTGGAGGAGAAGATGAAGTACAGAGCATGTCTTATCTGTCCTCAGTCTGCATATTCACTGTGGTGCTTCCTGTTACAGCTTTGAACTGGACGATGAGTTCACAGCCATGTACAAAGGTTAGTCCCACCCCAGCTTTCTCAAAGTGAAATACTTCTCTGTGTGTGTGAGTGTAACCATTCACCTTTCTCCTGCTGCTGCCAGTTCTAGATGTGGTGAAGGCTCACAAGGACTCTTGGCCCTTCTTGGAGCCTGTTGATGAATCGTATGCTCCCAACTACTACCAGATCATTAAGGTATGGAAAGTGGCACAGCCATCTTGACTGATGCCCTTTATTCACTGGGATGCAGTTCTTGGGAAGTGTATTGAAGTTTGATGGGCTTTATTACTCTCGCAGCCAATATCCATGATTCTGGCAGTCCCTTCTAACCTTACAAGTCAAGAAAACAAAAAATGGATGGCTGCCTCTCTGGAGAGCATCCTCTGCTGCCCATGCCCTCTCTGAGCTCTAACTTTGTAAGCCCCACTGTGCTTTCTGTAACTGAAGGGAAGTTTGGTTGTATTCCAGGCCCCCATGGATATCTCCAGCATGGAGAAGAAGCTGAATGGAGGTCAGTACTGCACCAAGGATGAATTTGTGGGTGATATGAAGACCATGTTCAGGAACTGTCTGAAGTACAATGGTGAAGGCAGTGGTAAGAGCAGTAAGATGCTATATTTGTCTATTTGCAGTGCTCAGCCAAAGCAAGCAGTGCCCTCTTCCTCCTCACCAGTACTTGATTTGTGATTCTTCTCTTTCAGAATATTTTTGGGATACCAGATGAAAGGGTAATAGTTACTGAGACCTGCACTGGGTTTTAGTGAGGCTTTTAGCACAGTTTGGTCATGCTGAATTGGGGCATGGCATACCAAGGACTGCCATGATGGTAGATGGTGAAGGCAGAGCACACAGAGAGGAGAGTTTGTTTCTTTCTGAACTTATTCCTTCATGTGTTTATGTGTGCCCCTTTTCCTCATAGTAACTAACAGACTGAAAAGCATTGCAGTCTGGTTAGCTGCCAGTGTTTGTTGAGTACCACAGGAAAGTGAGGAGTGACCCATGCCTGTCCTTTGGATGGAAAATGTAGTTTTTTGCTTCCTTGGCTATTGAAGGAACAATGTGAGTGTGCAAATGGGAAATCCTGGGTTTAATTGCCATGCCAATTAAAATTCTATGTGTTGCTTAGATAAGAAATCAGTTCCCATATGGTGGGTCATCACTGCAGACAGTCTCACCAGCAACACCTGGTGAGAAAGGGAGAGCAACATTAAGAACAAATCAGCTTGTTGCTGTTGGCTGCAAGTAAAAGCATACCTGCACTGCCACTGGGACAGCTCTGTTCCTCAAGGAACTTCAGGGTTAGTTGAGTGGAAACAACTGGAAAGTCACTTGCTTCAAGGCCTTGTTACCAGCACCTCTCACATGTCTTTTCTTTCCTATCCACTCAACAAAAAGTAAAAGCACATCTCAGCAGAACTGTCCAGTAAAAATGATGCAGTGGGGACACTGTTGTTGGCAATAGCTTTCATGTCAGGGTCAACAAGTGCTTTGGAAACTACACAGATAAATGTGTTTGCTGATTTTCCTCTGTCTTGTGGCCCACAGCAGAGACCTGAACGAGTCCAAGAAAAGCCTCTGAAAGTAATCAAATAGCATTGCTGGAAGTTCACATTTCTTCTCTCAGCACTCCTGCTGGCTAACTGTGCAGGTCACACATCTCTGTGAGCAGAGGTGGTGCTCCCCTAATGTAATTCTTGGCACTAGGCTGGAACACTGAGTTAATGCTGACTCTGCAGGCCCTGCTGCCAGTGGTACTTTGTCATGCCTGTGTGCCTGTCCTCTGCTGGCGTTACTGAGCAGAACTGATGCTGTGTTGCTTATGGAGTTTAGTAACCAAAGCCAACTAGTTAGAAACAAAAGTCTTCCTTGGAGAAACTTGGCAGAGGGGAGATGATTTATCTGATGTTGCATAATTGCTTAATTGCTTCTCTCTATGAGGCTCTGACGTTCTTGGGGGTTTTTGACTTCAGAATATACAAAGATGGCTTACAACTTGGAGAGGTGTTTCCACCGAGCAATGATGAAGCACTTCCCTGGGGAAGATGGAGACACAGATGAGGAGTTTTGGATCAGGGAGGACGGGAGAAGAGAGAAGAGGAGCCGGCGGTCCGGCCGCTCCGGCACAGGCAGCGTCTGGACTCGATCACGAGACCCCGATGGGCCCGGCAAGAGACAGCAACGCCTGGAAAATGGAGGAAAACCTCCTCCATATCGAGCTGCTTCCAGGGCTCCCGCTTCTTCCTCCTCTTCCTCCTCCTTCTCCTCGTCCTCTGTGGATGACCCAAGTGGCAACCCCATGCAGGCTGCTCGAGAGGTGGGCCCTTCCAACGGGCGAGGCTTCCCCCGCTCCCTGCAGTACGGCGGCATGCCCAGCCCTGTGCCACATCCTGCACAGATGGTAAGGAGCAGCTCCTGCTGTCCTCTGCCCATCAGGACAAGGCAGGGAGGGAGGTAAAAGGGAATGAAACTTCCTACCATGAAATCCTTAGTGCCTGTCAGGAACCTTTTCCCAGAGATAAAGAGTCAGAGCTATGGTTCTTCCAAGTGAAACCTTTTCAGCCCTTAGATTTAAACTGGTGAAATTTAAGTCTTTGCCACATTAGGTGGGGGCAATCTCCTAATGTTTCTCATGGCTGTCATTTCCCAGTGTAGACAAACTCATTCCCCCAGTTTTCTTCTCTCCTTGGAGAGTAGCCCCAGTGTGCATGGAAAGCTGTAACATTTCTTCCCTTACCCCCCAGTTTATGAAGCTGAACAATCTGGTCTTTTGTCTCAATTGTTTACAGATGCCTGGTAACTTTGTGCCATCTGTGTACTACTGCATTTTGTGCTTTGAGTATTTATAAAAGCAGTAAACTGAATCAAACAAAGGCCACCCTGGACTGCAGCAGTGACCTATCTTTAGCCCAGCATTTCTTCTCTGAATGCCACCTCTGTTCTGCCTCCCTTCTGGGCTGTTCCTCACCCGTCCTTCACTGCCTTTTGCATTTTAACCAGTGATTGCTTGTGGTGTGATGTATCTGCTGTTCTCCTGATATTTAGGCTATCCCTTGCCCTTTTAGCTAGAGATCAAACAAAATCTTTAGAGTGATTCTTGTGCTGCAGATAGTGGAAGGTGGTAGGAGAGCTGGAGGCATTGAGTATTTTGAAGGAAATCCAGCATACTCCCTGTTGTTTTCCTGCTTCCATACTCTTGTGGTCCATTCCTGTTCTTGAAGCAAACCACTGCCCCCTCCAGCCTTCTTTCTTGCCCCCCAGTATTTGGGTGGCAAGTGAGTGTATTGCAGCCTTAAATTCAGGGGTGAGTTGTGGTGGTGTTTGCAGGGGTCCCAGGATGAGGGAAGAGATGAGAAACTTGACTCTGTTTCAGAAGGCTGATTTATTATTTTATGATATATATTATATTAAAGGAAAATGATGTATTAAAACTATACTAAAAGAACAGAAGAAAGGATTTAATCAGAAGGCTAGCAAGGAAGGGAAAAAATTAATGATAATAAAATCTTGTGACTGATCAGAGAGTCTGAGACAGCTGGACTGTGATTGGCCATTAATTAGAAACAGCCACATAAGACCAATCACAGACCCACCTGTTGCATTCCACAGCAGCAGATAATTATTGTTTACATTTCGTTTCTGAGGCTCTCAGCTTCTCAGGAGAAAAAATCCTGGCAAAGGGATTTTTCAGAAAATATCATAGCGACAGTGAGTGGCTGAGGTGTGACAGAGTGGCTTTGATAAGGCTGAGTCACCTATAGAAGAGAGTGCGCAGCTTTTCTACAGTATCTCCAAAACAGTCCAGCTGCTTATTTGTGCAGTTACTCCAGCCTTGGCTTCCCCTCACCTGCAGTATTTCTACTGCTTTTATGCCCTTCACAAATTGTTTTATTTCTCCCCATCCTTTAGAGACCAGCGGTGCCAGGAACCTTCGGCCCTTTGCGTGGATCCGATCCCACCAAACTGTACGGCTCTCCGCGAGTGCCCGAGCCCCATCCTGGAGACCCGGTGCAGCAGCACCAGCACTTTGCCATGCAGGTGAGCCCCTTCCGCGTGGGGTGACGCATCCCCGGCCCCGCAGGTTCCACGGCTGTCACTGAGACCCCCCCCTCTCTCTCTCTCTGCAGCCGGCCGTGGGACTGGGCGAGCACCACGGGCACCGCCTGGGCACTCCGGAGAAGCAGGCGTGCGCGGCGCCGGCACACGTGGCCGGGCTGGGGCCCCGCCTGGGCTCCCTGCAGCTGGGCCGCCCGCCCGATGGCGTCTATCCCCCGGCCCAGTTCCAGCAGGGCTTCCTCCCGCCGCGGCACAGCGGGCCCCCGGGGAAGGCGCCGGAGGGCTCGGAGGTGCCCCCGGCACACATGTACCGGCCCTACAAGTACCTGAACCGCGCGCACCCGGGCCTGTGGAACGGCAGCCACGCCGGCCAGGCGGCCGTGGGGCCCGAGGAGAAGGCGCCCATGGGGCCGGGGCCCTCGCTGCAGCCCCGGGTCCTGGGTCACATGATGGACCCCCGGGCCATGAGGCCGCCGCTGCCTCCCGGCCAGTGGAGCGAGCAATCCAATTTCCTACCTCACGGGGTGCCTCCCTCAGGGTACATCCGACCGCCCGGCAAGGGCGCCGGCCAGAGGATGCCGCAGCCGCCGGCCGCCCTCTTTGGGGGAGCAGCCCAGGTTCAGCGAGGGTGCCAGGGCGGGGACTCCATGCTGGACAGCCCCGAGATGATCGCCATGCAGCAGCTGTCGTCCCGCGTGTGCCCGCCGGGTGTGCCTTACCACCCCCGCCAGCCGCCGCCGCCGCACCTCCCCGGGCCCTTCCCACAGCTGGCCCACGCTGCCTCTGCCAGCAGCCAGCCCCCAAAAGCCATGGGCAACGGGGGCTCACAGGATGCAACCGGCCACACCATGGACATGGACAGCAACCAAGGTAACGCCCTCAGTGCCCACTGGTAGCACTTCCCTGCCTGCATGTGTCGCCTCCACCGCTCAGAAAATAATTCAAATCTTGGTTAAATATTTGGGGGGAACAGAGTTTTTATGCATAGTTTTTTTAATCTAAGTTGGAATACATTTTCTACTCAGGGCATTGCTTAGATTTTTCTGGGACTGTTTTGTTTCACTGTAGCCTGCCAGAGGTCCCCTCTGTCCCAGGTTTACCTGCAAGTTATCAGTGTGCCATGAGGTGCAAATGCAAAGCATTAGTCTGTAATGCTTCTAGAGCTCACCTGGAGTTAATATAAAAATTGGATCTGCAGAGAGTTAGGTAAGGAGAGGAGATGTTATGTGAATAAATGCCTTAAATATACTCCTTTGAGTGTGTGTAAGTATAACTTCCCCTCTGAAATGCACATCTGCCTTATGAGCTCTCAACATCTTAAAATCTTCACACGCCAGGGCTGCCCAAAAGCCCCTGAGCAGCTGTATCAGTTCAGGTGAGATGGCAACATGTCATGCATGCCCTTACCAGTTTCTTTCTGGTTGAATTTCATTTGTTCTATCCAGTAAACTACAGATAATAAAAAGGAAAGAACCTTAAAAATAAAACCTAATGTAGAGATCAAAAAAATTGAGAGATCAAAAAAAATTTTTTTTCATTAATTCTAGCTGGTAAACTAGAGATCAAAACCCTTGTATCTTTTATCAATCCCTTGTGCGCCTTGCACTAAGAGGAAACTCTTTCCTTGTGTGGCATTGCTTAAAAGTTATCATCATAATTTAGCTTGCTGGATATAGAACAGAGACAGGGGAGAACATTGAGTGATTGCAGGACAGAGCGGTCTCATCTCCAAACCACAGTTGGTTAAAATATGGCTGTGATCATCTCTGCAGTATCTCAGAGCGTGGTGGTGCTTCTGCCCAAGCTCGATGCAAACAGGGTTTGTGGAGGGTGGGCTTAAATTTGATGTTAAGAAGAAATTCTGTACTGTGAGAGTGGTGAGGCACTGACACAGCTTGCCCAGAGGAGCTGTGGATGCCCCATCCCTGGAAGTGTTCAAGACCCAGGGTGGAGAGGACTTTGAACAATCTGGTCTAGTGGAAGGTTTCTCTCTCCATGGCAGGGTGGGGTGGAACTACATGATCTTTAAGGTCCCTTCCAACCCAAACTATTTTTTAATTCTATGACTGGAAAGGATAATGCAAGCCTGAAATCAAGCTGCCAGTACACCAACACTTTTATGTTGCTGTCATGTGGACCCCAACTCTGCCTCTTCCTTTGGGCAGCCTCTGCACACCTGTGTCAGAGCAAACACGTTTACCACGTTGTTCCAGAGGGGCTATGACTTAGTGGTGGCTCACAAACTGCAGTGTCTACCTGTGCCATCTTTCAGAGAGAGATGCAACCTCATGAGCAGTTTTTAAAAGAGCACTTTTAAAAGAAGCAGCTCTTAAAGATCACCCAAATTTGCAAAGATTAGACATGTGTTTGACTTCCTTCCCTCTCTTTCAGTGGACTCGCTGGCAGGCATGGACGAGAAGGCTCAGTGCATCATTCCTGACGGGGCCTACGGCAAACTCCTACCTCACCCCAAGCCCCCGCTGCCCATGGAGTGCACAAGGCGCGCCGTGCCCCCGGATGGGGAGGGGGACGGCCCCGCTGGGAAGGGTGACCTGAAGGCAGGGCAGGGCAAAGGCGCGTGGTCAGCAGAGAGCGGCTACACTGGGGACCCGGGCTGCGTGAGGGACCTGGGGCCCGCCTCCGAAAGAGGGGGTGCCCTGCCTCAGAACGGGGCGGCGGCCGAGGGGCCGGCAGCCGGCCCTGAGGGGAAGGGGCTGGCTGCCAACCTGCTGGAGAAGCCCCTCTGTGGTGGGGGAAAGGCTCTGCCCGAAGCAGCCGTGCCCTGCATGGGACAGGGCAGCGGCCTCCCTGGCGTGGACGCCACCTCCATGGGGGCCACCCCCAACCAGTTTCATCCTCTCTACATGTCCGGCCTGGAGTACCCGAATTCAGCCGGGCGGTACCACATGAACCCCGGCCTGCAGGGGTTCAGCCCCGTCATGGGGGGGAAGCCACCACCTCCTCCTGCCTCCCACCCCCAGCATTTCCCCCCGCGGGGTTTCCAGCCCAGCGGCGCTCATCCCGGCGTCTTCCCGCGGTACCGGCCGCCCCAGGGAATGCCGTATCCCTACCAGCCGCAGCCCCAGCCCTCCTACCACCACTACCAGCGACCGCCCTACTACGGCTGCCCGCAGGGCTACTCGGACTGGCAGAGACCTGTCCATGCCCAGGCCAGCCCCAGCGGGCACCCCGGTGCCCACCCATCCCTGGGCAGGGCCCCCTTCCCGGAGCGGGGCCTGCAGGGCTGCGAGGCGCTGAGCTCCGCCATGGCCTCTCCCAACCGCGTGGACGCAGCCAATGCCAAAGAGGTTTCTCCGAGCGACGGGCAGGAGCTGGGGCCTGAAGATGAGAAGTCCGAGGAGTCCCAGGAAAGAGCGGAGAGTCCCAAAGAGTTTCTCGATTTGGACAACCACAACGCAGCCACTAAGAGGCAGAGCTCAGTGGCAGCGGGGGAGTTCCTGTACGGAGCCCCCCCACCACATCTGGGTGCGGGGATGGGATTTGGCCCATCAGCATTCCCTCCCCATGGGGTGATGCTACAGACTGGCTCTCCTTATGGATCCCGGCATCCTGCCAGCCACTTCCAGCCCAGGACCTATGGAGCGCCCATGAATGCTCACCTGTCTCACCATGCAGCCTCCGGCCAGGCCAACGGCCTCTCTCAGGAGGGCCCCCTGTACCGCTGCCGAGAGGAGAACGTGGGTCACTTTCAGGCCTTGCTGATGGATCAGAGAGGCAGTGGAGGTGGCATGGGGGGGCCACCCCAGGACTTGTATAGACCCTCGGGGTAAGATGGTGTTTTCTGCAAGGAGGCAAGGTGGAGGGGAGGGGGGTGATGCCTGGGTGACCATCAGTCTTGGATACCCTTGAAGGGATATGGCTTCAAGTCACAGGAGATGGCAAGTCAAGTTGAAAGGCTAAGAGGTAGCTCTTGCACTCTTGGAGTAAGAGTACTAAAATGGAGAGAGAGTCTCATTGCACCTCCTTAAAGCAAGGAGCTGTCATGGAGAACCTGTCAGCCTGCTTCATCCATCCCCACACCAGTGCTGAGCTTCCCCTGACAGTGTTTTGCTAATGTGTCATCAAGGGTTGAGTCGCTCTTAATCACAGGGGCTCTTGCCGTTTTCTTTGCAAATGTTTTATTTAATCTTGCTTGTAGTGAGGCAGAGTCACTGACTAAAGTGGAAGTTTGCCTCTTGTTATGAGCATCCTTAATTTTGCCCTCTTTTTGTCCTCTTGTTTTGCCCCTTCTCTCTGTGTCAAATTTCCATCACAGAAAGTTACTTCTCACTGAGACTGTATATCACATTTTTATTCCCAAGTGGAAAATACTGCTACTCCAACAATTCCCTGTTCAGTTTTTATGAATGTGCCTCAGCTGTTACTGTTTTGTCATCATCACAGCATCAAGTCCTTCCTTCTTCTAGTGTTCAGGAAACCTGGCTTAAAGCTAAGCCACTGGGGGAATGGCATGGGTTGAGGGCTGTATTTTGGGGGGAAGCCAGACAGAATATACAAGACAAATGCTTGTATGCTAATGTTGTATGTATGCCTTCAGTGAAGTAGTTTTAACCAAGAGTGGGGATTTGCTCCTGACATTCATGTGCTAAAACTCTCTCCATTCAACCTGACTGCAGAATGCAAATGCATCAGGCTCAAGTTCCTTTCCCGAAGATGCCTACAGCAACCATGGCCCGGGAAGATTTGACATCACAAAAACCATCAGCGTTGCCTCTGGATCAAGTAAGGGCTGCTAGAGAGAGCAGAGCTGAAATGCAAGTCTTTGTCCTCCCAATGGTTAAAGGATTGAGGTGTTTGGTGAGGGTGGGGAGAACTGGAGGGAGCTGTGAACTTGGGCAGATCACTGGTGTTAGCTTTGAACTGGTTGCATGCAAAGGAGATTATTCCTTTCTAAAGCTGCTCCAACTCTTGTTCTTCCTCTTGCAGAGCTAGTCCAAGAAAGGATCAGACTTCATGAAGACGAAAGCCACACATGATTTGGACAAGGGAGAGGAGGGGCAGGCCCTGCTCCCACCCTCCCCTCGCCCATGGAGCTTCCCAGGTCCGCGGAGACGGCGCCGTGCCGGATTTTGGGCTGGAAACCCACAGAGGTGCTGGGCCCAGCCAGCCAAGCAGCTGGATCACCACACAGGGCACCCCAAACTAGTGGCTTTCTGTGACAGGAGACTGCGTCTCATTCAGGGTTTGAGGGGTTTTTCGGGTGGGGAGGGCGGGGTGGGGGTGGAAACTTTCATTGACTGCTAAACTCAGGTATATTTTTCAGGGTGGAAGAGGATGATGATGGAATTTTACTTGTAGTATTAACATGTGTGTTTTGGAGCTGGATCCAGTTTACAGAATTTAACCTGTTGCCTTTCTAAATAAATTTCTGTTGTTGGTGAATGTATTGTACATAATGGGGGAGGGGGTGGGCCCAGCTTGTAGTGGGCTTAGCACTGGAGGAACCGTAAACTGTTTACAATCATATCACACTGAAATCTTTCAGGATAGGGTGAGGGTTTGGGGGGAGTGGGGAGAGGTGAGGGAATGTGTGATGGATGACTTGCTGTCCTCCTTCCTGTCCTCTGCAACCAAGACACGACCCCCTGGCTGGTTGGCTTAATAGCAGGAATTGCTCAGAAGCATAACATGTCCTCCTCTTTCTCTTGTCCTCTTCCTCCTTCCCCTCTCACCCCCATCTCCACCCCTCTGGATCCAGGGCCTGAGTGCACTTCCAGCTCCTGTCATCATGGGGGAACAAGGAAACCAGGACCAGGAACTGAAACCAGGGCAGGACACCCATGGCATTGTCCCTTCTGCTAGTATAGTACCCTTCTCCCTGCCTTTCTGATAGAAGAAATGTGTGCTCTAGAAAACAGAAAAAGGCATAACTGGTTAAAACTTATAACTTATTTTGGTGAAACCAGTGTAGTTGCAGGTGGAGCAGCACCTATCCAGTAGAACAATTTTGTGCTAATCTGTACTGCCCTGCTGCCCAAGAAGAGTCCCCACCTCTTTCTGTGACCCTGGGCTAAATTCACTTCTTAGCAGCAGTGAAGCAGAAAGTGCCACAGGCTTCCTGAGCACTTCTGCTGAGGAGGAGAAGAGTAAGAGGCTGCCTTGGGGGAATGGCAGGGTTACTGCAGTGTGAGACATTTGTTGGATTTGGCATTTGCAGTTGCAGGTGAATTGGGAAGCACTCAAGCACTCATTCAGAGTTGGATGTGGAGGTTGATTGGCTCAGAAGCTGAGGGACAAAAGGGCTGCATCCTCCAGTTCAGTTGGTTTTACTTTTTTGTCAAGCAGCAGGGCCTACAGGGCCAGTGGAGTACTGCACTGGGAAAAACCCTCTGTGCCAGTGCTTGGACAGCCACTGCTTGTTCAAGTGAGTTCTGTAGGAATTTTGTCTGCATTTATTCAATCTTACAGCTAACAAGCAGTTGATTATTCTTGGGCAAGCTGCAGTAAATAGGGGAGTTGTTGGGTTATGGGACTGGGCAGCAGGAGCTGCTGGGAGCACAGCTGGCGTGAGCAGGCTGCTGGGTGCACTGGGAGAGGACAGTGCTTAAACAGAGCATCTGCCAAGCAGTGGGACACAGGATGGCAGCAGCAGGATAAGGACAGAGCAGCATGCCCTTCAGTCTGTGTGATACCAGCCAGAGGAGGAATGCTGTCTCCAGTTTCTGGAGGATTTTTCTGCCTGCTTGCTTATTCTGGGGCCACCACCCATATCTTTAGCTGGATTGCACCAGGATGCAGGACTGTGCTGCCTGTGTCCTGTGGAGATCTGCCACAAGCTGGCAGAGCTGTTCAAGTAAATGGCAGGTAGCATCTGACTGAGCCATTGCTCCTTCTGTTCTAAGCTTTTGGAAGAACAAAAAGATGAGAAATATTCCTTCCTGAAATAGTTGGGAAGATGAAGGACTGCCATGTTCGTGCTCAATGAGCATCACTTCTCTCTTGCTACACTACTTTTGTCTCTGATGAACTGTGTAGGGCCAAGGCATTTTCCAAGCCTAACAGGAGTTAAAATTCTTTGTGTGATTGCCCAGGTTTGCTTCCAGATGCAGTTCTTACCCAGTGCTGCAGCCAGCCTGGGAGCTGGAGCTCTGGCTGCTTAGGCCAGGCAGTTGCCTGGGACATCTGTCAATGCTCTGGGAATGGCTTCCAATATCTCTCTAAAGATGCCATTGCATCAGGAAAGGGAAGGTTTTTGGTTTTTTTTCATTTGTATTCATCTGTCAGGGAGCAATTGTGACTGGTGGATTGATCTAAACTGGAAGAGATGATCCTGAAGGTTGATCTTTGACTGAGAAATAGGTAACTGCTTTCCCCAGCCAAGAACATTATGATATGTCTCTTAGAAATTTGTCCCAAATCTGGAAGTGGTTTTCAGAGGTGCCTCATCTGCTCCAAAAGGCAAGCCTAGATCCTTCACTGAACAGAGCCACAGGAGGAGCAGTAGATATTAATGAAAAACTGTGCAAGTATAACTCCTCTGCAAGATGACAATCCTGGGACAAACGCAGTTGCTTCTCCTTGTAAAGCAGTCTTTACTTCACCGTAGATATAAAAATAATTGGAAATAACAGATTTAAAAACAGAGGAACTGGAAAATACAACTTGTAGCAAAGCATTGAAAACTCTGGAAATGTGAATGTAGATTCTGCAAAGAAGCCCTGCCATACTTCAGCCTCTGCTATATCACAGCCAGCTGAATATTTGAATGGGCCTCTCATTCAGCCCATTGTGAGGTTTTTAGATGCTATAAAAACTCTCCAAGCAGGCTGAAGCACACTTCAGCTGGAACTGGCTCTGAAAACATGGTTCTGGTGGTCATGGCCTCTGGATGAGGACCAAGCCTCAATCAAAAACAGGAGACAGCTAAGGAGGGCAAGAATTGCTTGTGGTCTGCCTGGAGAGGGTGGTGCAGTGTCAGACAGTGATGGATGCCCTCACCTGACATGAGGCAAACCTGGGAGAAGGATTTGACTTGCAGGTGTGGAAAACAAAACCAAGAGGTGAAGCTGACTCCTCTGGAGGGTTTCTAGGTAAATGGCTTCTGATGCAGTCAGTAATTTTCATTGAAGTGGCTAACAAGCTGCTGTTGTGAGGACAGATAGTTTCTGTTAGAAAAGTACTTGTAAAGAATACAAGGAGCTATGGCTGGGCTTTCCTGAGGACAGGACATTTTGAGGTGGAGAAATGCTGCTGGAGTCTTAGATTGGAGTTTTCAGATTTTCAAATGCTTTGTTCATAAATATGGGTTGGGGGTTTTTCTTTCCTTCTTACAATACCTAGGGATCCCCTGAAAATCAGAGCCTAATCTTGCTAGGTACAATCTGAGCAAATCACTGAAAACTGACTCCCCTCAGAGGGAACAGCCCTGGGGGAGGATTGCTGGGCTGGAATACCTGAGAAAATGTAAGGAGGAACAGATAATATGAATTTTATGATTTCCAAACCATGCTGCTTTGTAGATATTGTGGAAGATAGGTTTGATGGGTTTAGAAGAGTAGCATTCAGCTGTTGATGTACAGAGTGGTGTTTTGTGCCACAGGTTGGATTGCAGTGCAGGAGAAGGGTAGCTGCACTTTAAAATAACATGGCTTTTGAGTGCCATACTTGTGCCACTATCCTAAATTCTGAACACAATACAGAGAAACTGCAGAGCATTCCCCAGCATTGTTGTAGTAACAGTATATTACCAGGTGGTCCTTTTTTAGAAAGCATCCTGAACTAGTGACTTGGCAAAATTACAAAAAAAGTAATAGCCATTACTTTTCCCATCTGGAGGATGTGTTTTGCTGTAATTACAGATTTCATGTTAAATGAGATTATGTAATACATAGAACAATTATGAAGTTGACCATGCTCAAGCACAACAAAAATTTCCAATGTTCTCAGATGATCTTTCTGTGCTACTCTACCTTTTTAGCCTCTTGCTCTCCCCCCACCACTTCCTCCTTTTTAAATGGTGTGTGGTGTTCCCAAGCTCCCTGGATGTCAGGCTGCCTTTGCAAAGGCTCTTGTATAAAATCCCCCTGAGACTCTGAATCTTTGGGCATCTTAGGTGATACAGGCCCTGACAATTCAACTGGAAAGGGCAGTCACTGAGGCTTCACTGTGAACTTCACTTTTAGCAAACTTAGAAGTTTTCAGTCTATAAATTCCATGGTGTGACCCACCAAACCACTCGGGCACCAGCCTGCAATGAGGAGGACAAAAGAGAAAAGCAAATTTGAAGCTTCAAGGGCCAACTAGTTTGATTTGTGACTTTGAGGAGACACTTTTCTTGGAAGCTTCTGATTCTTTCTTGTCTGCCAAATGCCTTTCCCATGCAGACTTTCCGAAGCAAGTCGCCTGTGTGTATTTTTGTAAGTGTGGTTTCTCAGGGTCTTGGAGAGCTATCAGCTTGATGATGTCTTATCTGAAAGCAAGTCACAGAGACTGTCTTTCATTCTGCTGACTGAGGCAGCTCCCCTGCAGGTTCTCACCCCAACACTTCTCCATTTAAAATGAAAGTATAATTAGAAAACAACCTTTCTTTATTTTCTCCACTGATCCCTGTCAGGTTTTTGTTCATCTCTCTGTTCAACCAAGGTGGTTTCTTTGTTCTTGATGGCTTCATTCTGCTTTCCTTTTCTGCAAAGACTGTGTTGCTGTATGCTCTGTGGAATTTCAGAGAAGGCGCTGAAATGAGTGACAGGGAAGTGTCATCCCAAAGGATGGCTTGGAGAGGACCAGCAGTGCAATCTGTGATGGTGTAGTTGGTCCTGGTTCCCCTTGCTGCAGAGCAGCCATGCAACTGGTCTGTACTTAATCAGAGCAACCCCTTAAAAAGTTTTTATTGTGGTGCATCAGAGGAGGAACAGAGGAGTTTGCTCTTGCAGAATTCCTGTTTTGCTTTAAGGCGGGTGCTGGTGGTTGCAGAGCAGTTGTGTGCGTGCCAGGACTGAGACAGGCTGTGCAAGGAGGGCTGCAGCCCCTGTGAGCTTTAGGAGCCTGTGCTTATTGTGAGGGACAGAGCATCTCAGAGGTTGCCATTGCAGCCTCTGCCCATCTGTACCTGTTTAACGTGGTGGGGGTGAGCACGCTGCCAAGGAGAACCCTTCCAACCAGCACATACTGAACTGCTCCTGCTGGTTTTCCTCTGCCCACCTCCCACTCTGACAGAGAGCTGGGGAGGGACACATTTCCAGCTGTCTCCCAACAGGAGCTTCTGGGAACAGCCAGGGCAAGGCTCAGTCCATCCCTAGGCAGGGAAATTCAGGACAGGGTTTAATGGATTTGAAACTACATGGTAACATCCAAGTGTACCTTTGAAGTGAGCTGTGCTGTGCCCTTCCCTTTTTCATCACTGTCTCACCTTGGCTGACATGCAGGATTTGAGAGACCATGAAGCCATTTACCAATCTACCATTTTGTAGATTTAACCCTGCTGGTCTTGCCTTGACTGAGGGCTTTTCCCTTCATTTGCAGCCATGGCCTAGATTTCTTTTGGCAAAGGTTTTCCTCTTTTTGAAACGTGGATATCAAAGGGAACAGCACATCCAGGAGAGAGCTAAGTCCACCAGGGAAAAAGGAGACAAAGGATTAATTAGGACTGAGGCTTAATTGGGATTTTCAGCAACTCTAGCAAGTCCCTCTGTCCTTTGCCCCCTTTATTTGGAAACACTTGGCTCACTTAGCAGAAGGGCAGTAAGTGGAATATCTTCTAACTAACAGCAGCACTGACTCTGTGTGAGCACAATTCCCTTGTTGTGAACAAGGTCAGACCAGAGAGCCACTGGGGACCCCTTTGGGCATCAGTGAGCAGGAGACCTGCAGGCACCTGGTGCACTCAAACCCTGGCACACGGCAGGGGAGCAATCTGCCTTTCCAAGGCCAGCCAGGCAGCTCCAGGAGCCCAGGCCTCAACTCTTAGTCTGGAAATCCTGATTCCCTTCTGTATCATATGCCAACCCTTCCCCTCTCCTTGTTTCCCAGCTCCCAAGCCACTTTCCCCCTGCTGGCTGCCCTGCAGTCGGTGGCTGTCGAGGGCAGAGATGAAAGCTCCCTGCCCACACCAGCACAAGGGCACAGGGCTGGCCCTGCCAGCTGCCTCCTGCACACACACAGGCAGCGGCTGGGGAGGGCACATTTACTCTCCTCATGAAATCAGGGTGTCCTCAGTGGCCCACGAGTGTTCTCTCTGTGCCCCTGGGGTTTGCCACCCAGGCACAGCAGTGTCTGTCCATCTGCCAGTACAGGGGTTTGCTCCTGGTCCCAGTGCAGGGCTCCCACACGTGATCCTGCCATGTCTACCTCCAGGAGGGTTTAGGTTAAAAATGCCTGGGCATATACTGGTACAGCTGTGGAAACTCCTGTCTCTCCTCCTTGATGGATCAGTGAATGCTGCTGCCTGATCTTTTTCTGAGCAATAATAACATGCAGCAGTGCAGCTTTGACCTTCCTGTTCTGTTTCAGGGCTAAGATGGCTATGGAACACACTGCGGGGTTTTCACAGTCTCAGTGGGAAGCGGGGTGCTCTCTGTGGCCCCATATTTTATCATGCCATGTTCCTGCTTTCCCAGAGACTGGTGGGTTGATTTAGGTAGCCATGAGAGAGCTGGGTGCTGCTTCTGTGTTTGGGAAGGCAGAGGGGAAGGGAGCATTTGGGTTAAGTTGAGCCTCATCCATCCATAGAGCAGGGCACATGGAAGAGGGGTGGGTGGACCACTGGTTTAATGCCTCTGGGGGAGGAGAGTGACCCACTGCTGCTTCCCTGGGCATTGCTGGGCAGGGACTGGGGGAGCCTATGCCACTACATCCAGTCATTTCTCTGAAGTTGGGCAACGTTGGGGTTGTTTTTGTATTATTGTAAGTTTGTAAAGAATGTAATCTGTCTGTTGGGGGCACAAGGAGAAAACGGGGGCCTTTCTCTTTTTGGGTGAGGCTGTTCTTATGTTGCTGTGCTTTTTGTTGTTGGGCAGGGAGGGGTCTGGTGGCCATGGGGGCAAAGCCTGGCCCTTGTCAAGGGCAAGCTGTCCCAGGGTGACAGGAGGGTGAGCTGAGGCTGCTGCAGAGACCTCCCACACCAAGCTGTGAAAATGCTCTGCCTGTGTCCCTCAGTGGGAGAAACCTGACCTGCACTGGGGCTCTGCACTGGTGTGTTTTGCTGCGTGTGCTGGGATGTCACACTCCAGGACTGGGCTTGCTTGTCCTCAGCTCCGTCGGAAACTGGGCTCAGCAGCTGCCCATGCTGTTCAGGAAAGGTTGGACTGGATGGGCTCAGTTGATCAGCTCAAGAAGGACTTCATGCTGGAGCTGCTCATCCCAGCCCTTCTGTCCCAGCAGGGCCTCAGGGGCTGCACCTCTCCATCCCCTGTTGCCCAGAGCCCTGTCCTTCCTCCCCATCCTGTAGAGCACAGTGTCAGGGATCCTCTTCTCTCTCCTGCTGCTGCAAAGTCGTGTGAACTTTCCTGGTCAATACTGGAAAGGGGAATGCTATTTATTTTTATATTGTGTATATTTTGTCTTGGTCTGCTGATTACCTTTGTTCCCCAAGAGCGACAGTTACCTCAATAGTTAGTTTAATACTGTGTGTTGGGTAATTTTTTTAAAGAACTTTTTTAAAATCTTGATCCTTGGAGGTCTGTAGATTTTATTTCCATATGAATTGGTTATTTTGTATAAAGTACATTCTTAAAATAGCAATCACCCTTGCTGTATGTGTGTTTTCTTGTCTCCTGTATGGGGGTGGGAGGATAACGCAGAGGGCTTTATTTCAGAGAGACAAAGCCCTGGACTGCAGTCAGGGACCGTTGTACACCTGAAATCCATTTACAAGAGAGCACCTGGAAAGCCAGTCGGGATCATTTCCCGTTCAGGAGCACAGCTGTCTGCCCATGAACAGCCCAGCTGTGCAAAGGAGATGCTGTCACTGCTTTCCCCACAAAGTCCCTGGTGGGACGTGGGTTTTCCTGCAGCCCAGGTGTGGAGGGAAGCCTTCCTCTCTCCCCAAAACACACCATGCTTTTGGGGCACAGGTGGTCTGTGCCCCCACACCCTCGTGAAACCTCTCTGCTGTAAAAGTGGCGACTGCCCTGAATAGAGCCCACGGGGGAATGCTGCTGAGGAGGAGCTGATGTAACCTCTGTGACTCCTCTTTGTGCAGGTCAGTGATGCCCTCAGGGGCTGTTAGAGGAATGGAAAGCCTGGAGCCCGTGTGTGGTGGTCCAAATGAATACTGGGCCCCAAAGGGCACTTGCTGTTTGCTGTTTATTCAATCTCCCATGTGGGATGGGGCACGGGCTGCAGCCCTCCCAAGAGGGAGGTGTTTTATCTCTTTCTCTCCAGGTATCAGCATCACAGGCAAGCACTGGCCATGCTGGTTCATGCTGGGAGGTGCCTGATGTAGATGCACTTGGTCATTGCACAGCTGTTCCCTGAATTAATAACTTGCTTGGTTCTGCTGATTCTGCACCTTTACAACAGGACAAAATTAAGGTGATTTTCCTTAAAAGCTGGTGCCAGCAAACAGAGGCATGTGGGGATGAACAGCAGAAGGATGGGGGCACAGAAGCTCCCAGGTACAAGCTGCAGGCCTTTTCCTTCTCCTCCTCAGCTCCATCCAGTGAAAGCTCCCTGTGTTTCCTGCAGGGCTGCTAACAGACGCTCACCTCTCCTGCCAGAACAGCCCTGCAGCGTCGCCTGCTGCTCTGTGGGCTCCATCTGCCCCTCCTGTGGGATCCTCAGGGGGCTGGGGCTGCTCCCGAGCTGAGCACGCTCTCCTGGCTCCAGCACCAGAGCTGCCAATGCAAAGAGATGCCCAGAAACATTTTTCCATGGTGCAGCACTCCAAACTCGCTGGCCAAGCCAGGGGCCAGCATCTTTTCTGCCCAAAGAAGCTCAGAGGAGCACACGTAGGCAACTTCCCATGCTGGGTCTGGACCCCAAACCCACCGGCCAGGTGCCAGAGCTGCCCCTGCTCTCCAGGGCTGGCAGATGAACTCAAACATCCTAGCAGGGCTTTTCCCAGCCCAGCTGCAGCTCCAGGCCCTGCAAAGGCTTCTGAGGAGCTTGGCTTCTTGCTCCTGGGGAGGATGAAGAGCTGCTCTGTCACATATCCCCCTTTCCACAGGGGCCAGAGTTTGGGGAGACAAGAGCAAGCTGTCCAATTCAGGAAGGGGAGGAATTCTGTCCCCCTATCAGTCCCAGGAAGTGTTTGGGTCAGAGGGGATTGGCACAGGAAGATTTTTAATCCTGGGGCTAAGCTGGCACAGAGTGGGGTCGGCACTAATTGGAACCAGTCCTGGGGAAGGGGTAGATGGAGCTGCTCCTTTCAGAGCTGCCCTGCAGCCCAGGCAAAGACAAAGCTTATCTGTGCTGTAGGAAATGCCTTGTCCTGGTCTTGACAAAGTGTCAAACCAAGCCACGTGTCCCTTAATTTTTTTTCTACCTTTCTTTCTACTACTAGCCACAATTATTGATTCTTTCCTTTATTCCATGGGCTGGCAAAGCTACTCCCACCCCCTTGTACAAAGGGAGCTTTCCTGAGCTCTTAGGCTGAGGCTTTAAACTCTCTATCTCTAGCCTCCTTCTCCCTGAGAACAGCTGCCAAACATAGCATTTTTCCCCCAAAAAAGCCATTTCAAAGCAACTTGTTCATGTAGGCTTGAATTTGGGATGGATTTGATGCATCAGTTTCAGCAGGGTCCAGTGCCCAGTTTGGGTGTGGAAATGAATGGCAGCCACTCACCCCCATGATGGGGCAGACCCTGGGAAAGCCTTGACTCCAGGCAGGCTTTGCTGCAGCTGGAGGATGATGCAGCTGTAATGCAGCTAAATGCAGCATTTTGGAAATGCCTGATGGTGAAGGAAGAACCAGAATGTCTTTGGCATGATCAGTGTTTTTTTTGGGTTTTCTGGCTTCGGGTTTTGCTGGGCTTTTTTTTTGGGGGGGGGGGAGGGTGTTGGTTGGTGTTGGTTGGTTTTGTGTATTTCTCTAAAAAATAAAGCATCTTGCAGATAAAGTTCCCATCTTGAATTTTCTTGTTAGTCACCACACTTCAGCATGGGAGAGACTGCCTCACAGTAAGGCGAGATTGGGACTTTCGGGATAGCTCAGGAAGATTCAGTTTTAGGCTAAACCAAATTATTTCTAATTGCAGAAATGTTCACTTATAGGTATTAGGAAAAATAAATGTACAAATAAGTTAAAATTTTGATTTTTTCCTGCCACATTGAGATGTAAAATGCAACTTCTCCAAGCAGACGGGGATCTCTCAAAGGGTGGGACCCTGCTGTATCTCCCCCAGCACACAAAGCTGCAGCTTTTGCTTGGTGGAGAAGTCAGAGGCACAGGAGGGCAAAGCAAAGGCCCGGTGGGATGAGAATGTACCTGAACTCCTTGTTCCCAGCCATGAGCTTGGTCTGAGGTGCTGTGTTGGTGCCTGCATGTTTATACACTCACAAAATGAATATTGGGGTCTCCCAGGTGCTAAAATAAAAGTAAACTTGTTCTGGACCATAACAAGACCCCCCAAATGGCAATTCCCAAGGCAGAGACAGAAAGGTTTTTCTGGAGGAGAGGAAGGAGGTGGGAAGGGGCAGGGGCTGGGGTTTGCCATGGGCTGGGGCAGCATTTCAGGGCTGCCCCCTCCTCTTCTGTCAGCTGCCGGAAGCCTCACGGCCACTTTTTAAAATTCCTTTCCCAAAGAGGCTGCCAGGGTGGAGGGATCATAAAAAGTTCAGCCCCTTGTCACGAATGCTGCCGTTCTTCCGGGGCCGGTGGGCAAAAGTTGTTAGCAATTTCCTCGGGCCATGACCTTTGTTTTGACCGTGGCAGAGGAGGATTGCAATCCATCAAAGCCTGCCTGGCCTGGGGAGAGGGCTGAGCAGAAAGGGGGAGCCTTTACCAGGGGCAGGGGGCACAAAGACACGGCTTTGCCCCTCAGGTTTGGTGAGGAGCAGAGGGGGATGCTCAGCTGGAAACTCAAACTTCCCAACGTGGGATCCTGTGAGGGAAACTTCACTGTGTGGACCACAGGAGAAATTTGAGAGTTTTCTTTCATTTTCTTTCCCAAGAGAGGGACACTGGATTACAATTTACTGCATCAGCAGAGCAGGGAAAGATGTCCTGCAGAGCTTGAGCCCAAAGCCAGTCCTGCAGACCAGGCAGCTGCATCAGCACCTAATTCCATCAAGAGCTTGGGCAAAATGGAAGATGCCAGCACATTTACAACCTCCCAAGCCCCAGCCCCTATTGATCCCTGGCTTTTCCAGGCTGCATGGGTTTTTGGAAAGTCCCACAGGACTGTGTTTTGTTAGGAAAATCAGCGGCAAACTAGAGCTCCCCCCTGGGAAATGGCTGGCTCCCACAGCCACCTGCCTCTCCACTCAAGTTCCCAGGGGGGCAGTTCATCCCTGGAGCATCCCTGGTGCTCCCTGCACCCTGGTGTCCCCTTTGAACACATAGCTGCATTTGAAACAAATCTCCCCTGAGGAAATGCAGCCTGTGCATACCAGTCTGCTCTGCTTTCCTTGGCTGCCTGCCCCTGCCTCCCTGCCTCTGATCTCTGCTTCCCTAGGGAAATGCACAGATTCCCTTGGGAAGTTCCTCTGTCAGTTATGCCCCTGATGAGGCCCTTGGAGAGCACTTAGGTTTTGGGCTCAGCAGGGAGGGTTGCAATGTTTCACCTGTCCCCTTTGTGACACCAAGCATGGCCTTGTAACACCCAGACCTTCCTGTCCAGCCCCATCACTTGCATGACAATCAGGGCAGGTTTTCCCTAGGAAGCAGCTGTGTGCTCACTTCCAGGCACAGCAGAGCATTGATATGGAGAAGTGTCCTGCTTATTTCTTTGTTTGACGAGGATCTGTTGAGCTCAGGGAGAAGAAGGGAAGGGAAAGAACTTTTCACACCTCAGACTGAGACCCTTTGGCTGTGTGAGGCAGCTCCTTGGACTGGGAGGCACACGAGGCCCCCAGAAAGTCTGGAGAAGGCAAACCAGAGCTGTTTGTAGGAATGATCCTCTGCTCCCATGCCACTTGATAGCCTGTGTGCCTGAATGCCCACCCCATTTCTCTCTGCATCTGTATTTTGTCAGCCTGACTCAATTCTCTCTCTCTCTGTGTGCAGTGCAGTCAGCAGCGCTGGGGTTCGATGTCTGTGACATCCCCTCACACTTTGTACACTGGGTGCTCACCAGTTGGCATTTTGCCCCTGCCACCACCAAAACACTAAACACACCCTCCTTGCCATCCTGTGTCCATGCCCATCTCAGAGGCCATGCCATGTGGTCTGGGCTCACCCATTCTCAGGCCTCACTGAAATCAAAGCCTCAGGAGCTGCTCTCCTTTGTCCAGGCCCTGCTCTGCCGCTCTCCCTGCAGCCCAGACACCTCTCCATGCCATGGCCACAGCTCCACGTGGCTCAGGGAGCTCTGAGGGGCACCAAACGCTTCCCCAGGCATGGGAACAGCAAGGAGACAGGGCTGGAGCCACAAGTGCCTGCCTTTCCATCAGGGCTGATGCTGCCTGGGTGCTCTGAGGGACAGGGGCTGTGCAGCATGGGAAAGAGCAGCAGCTTTGGGAGAGCAGCCCCCTGTCCCAGGCACGCCTGCCCCACAGGTAGGTGGGTGCCCACGGAGGGAGCAGATGTTCAGGAGATCAAAGGGGCTGCTCTGCTCCTGCATCCTCCCTTCACGTGTGTGCACACACCCCCTGTGCCTCCCAAGAGACTCCTCATGCTCTCTACCTTCCCTCCAAGATATTTCCCTTCCCTTCCTTTGTTTGCTTTCCAAACCCCCGTTTCTCCTTCGGCACTCCCAGCAGGGGAAGGCACCCTTTGCTCCCACTAACCACATCCAGCCTCACGGGTTTTCTCCCTGCTGCCCTGCCTCTGGCACTTGGTGCTGCTTGGCTGGGAGGCACAGGGACCTCCTGTCACCCAGGGGGGCTCTGCAGCACCCCTGAACCCCCTACCCACCATGCCCACCATGGCTGGGAGGAGCTGAGGGCTGCCAGCTTCCCACAGTGACCAGGAAACCCTCTGGATATGTCTGCCTTTGTTCTCTGCAAGTGCCTGCAGCTCTCTTGTCCCCTCATAGTCCTGGGGGAGTCCCTCAGCCTCTGCTGAAGCCCTGAGACCCCTGTGGATGCACCAGGTGTGATACAACACCTCTAGCACAGGGTGAGAATGCTTTTCATGCTTTTCACCAGCATAGAAAGCCTTTTTGGTACATCACAGGTCTCCAAAGTGAGCTGCATGCAAACAAAACACTGTTGGGGTGCAAGAGGAGAATACAGTTTACACTATTAATAAATAGAACATATTAATTTCATATTAATATAATCCTTTTTAAATGTATAGTTTTGTTATGCTTTATAATATAATTTGTACAGTAGTACCTGCATATAATTTATATAAATTATATATATAATTAATGAGAAATATATATATTTATATTTATAAAAATATTTATATTTATATTACATTAATTATATATTTATATATAAATATATAAAATTTATATGTATAAATGATATATATATATATAATTATACATGTAATTTATTTGGGGCAGATGCCCCTAGGATATGTTTTTTACTTTTACTAATATGGGTGCACAATCAAAAGGGCTGGCTTAAATTACCAACTAAAGGGTAATTTAAAAGGGAAATCAAAGCAAAAGGTGAAACCTGAATGCCAGAAACTCAGCAGCACGGACACCTCTTTATGGAGATAAAAGTAGCCAAGCTTTGGTGAGCTCCAAGGTTTTGCTCCAAGGTTTTGTTCCAAGGGTTTGCCTCTCTCCTTTTTTTCCCCCTAGCACAACACAGCCAGAGACCTTCCAGTCACTACATGTAGTGGTGCTCCACAAAAATGGGAAACACAGGATGGAAAATGAATGGTTAGCACAGAGCAATAAAACCATTCAGATGCAGGGAGATATGGTAGCAATGTATTAAATGGGGAACAGAAAAAAAGCCAGATGGTTGATCCAATTTACTTTACAACTCCAGATGACTTCACAAAGAGGTCACTTGGTGAAACTGAAAGGCAAATGCTTCAGCTTGGATGAAAGCAAACAGCTCATGCCTGCCAACATAACATGGAGGAGACCAGGAACGTCCTGCAGCAGAACAGCACTGACAGATCTGGAGAAGGAACATTTTCAAAGGTTTTTAATAGGTTATCACCTTTAGCCTGCATTGCAGCAGCAGCCACTGTTATGCTGGGATTAACACTTCAAATGCCAGGATTTACAGCATGAGTGATGAACTGTTCATACTCCTCATCAAGAGCTCACAGAACAGCAGCACTTCCTGCCACACAGAGGTGGGATGTGGATGTCTTCAGTGCTAAAATCCTCATATGCTCATTCCTGAAGTCCAGAAATTCACCATTCCTATCCCACAGAGCCCAGCAGTGGTGGCAAGGACACCAGGCAGGTCACCCAGGCAGCAGGTGAAGGGAGCCTCACAATTCCTGGTGTCCCTGCCCTGGCTACAAACAATTCAAAGGGCTTGGAATTGAGAGCAGCATGGAACTGTCTGTGCTTGAACTGCTTTATTTCTCGTGCATGAGAGGAAAACAATAATAATTCAGTTTTTTAGACATTATTAATTTTCTTGTGCTGCCATGCAAACACTGCTTTGGGATGAACTTCTAGCTGGAAGGGAGGCTCCCCTCTCCTTCTGCAGCCCTCTGAGAGGAAGCACCAGCCTTTCTCCAGAAGATGTTCCAAAAAGATTTTGTCTGTAGCCAGCTGAGTAAAAGTGGCCTTTGCTGGGAAGAGTTACCGTGGCACTGCAGGCAATGGATGAAAGAAGTTTTGCAAAAGGTACCTGCCCCTCTCACTACCAGGAATACTTCAAGGCGTCCCTTTCTCCCTTATTGTGCTCAGTGCTCCAGCTAGGACAGCTGTTCCCCTCTCCTGCCCACTCCCAGCCCCTGTATTTGGGATCTGCAGCCACAGAACAGCCCCAAGGTTTGCACTGGGGTGGGGTTTGTGCATCACTTGGTATTCAGGCAGTGCACACGTGGGCCAGGGGCTGACAGGGAAAAGGAGCTGAGCTCCTGCAAATCCTCTTGGACACAGGAAGGAAAAACAGCCTCTAGAAATGCTGGGGGACCACCCCTGATATTTTCTTTGCAGTCTCTCCCAACAGATCAGCCTTGAACTACCTAAAATAACGTGGTAGCCTTGATTTCCACAGCTTTTGATTCCCAGCATGTACCAAGGGCTGGGAAATGACATTTTTGGCACATTGTCAGGAAGATTTTAACCCCAGAATGCTCCTGTACAGATGTTTTTCTTGCTTTCTCTAAAGCAAAGCCAAAGGAACAGTATGGGATGCTCTGAATGAGATGCCTAGGAAGACAGATTTGGGGTTTCCCAGCCAGCTCTACTTTGGCTGAGAGCAGCAGGAACATCCCAGCCCTGGAAGGGCCTTCTTGTCACGGCCTGTTCCCTGCAAACATGTTTGAGAGGCAGGATGGGGCCCCCACCTGCCTCTCTGAGCTGCCTCTATCAAACAGCACACCCAGCCAAACCACACTCAGGTCTGTCTGGGCTCTTGCTTAGGGCTAAACACCTTGTGCCAAGCTGCTTCCCTGCACTATCAAGCCTTTGCTCTCCAGAGTAACAGCTCAGAGTTCACTTAACTAAAGAAGTTTTTTTGCTTTGAATTTTCCCCTGGGGTGGTTCACTTTTTTCCCCCAATTTTTCTTTTCCTCCTTCATGCACTTTCTCTGGAAATAAATAAATGGGTAATTTTCTTTTAACCTCCCCAGCTATTTCAGGCACAGGCTGAAATGTGTGTCCATGGAGGTGGCCCCAGCCTGTGTGTGCTATTTGGCTGTGTAAGGGATGAGTTTACACTTTCCTATTTTCCAGGAGATGCATATTCTGCCTGCTAACATCAGCAGGTCAGGACAGGGGCATGCAACAAGCAAGGTACCACCCTTCTGCCAGCTTCTGCATGTTTTCTTCCAGGCTTTCCTCTTCTGGACACTTGCATGCCCTTCCAGGCATCATTCATACAGCCTGATTAAAGTTAATACACCTAGGTGTGAAAACTACCTTCTAAAACAGGGTTTTGAGTCAGATGTGCAGGAACATTTCAAGTCCTCTGGTGACTACCTAAGTGTCAAGCCTGCTCTTAAACTTTCCACTGCCAGCTCTGCAGAACAAGTGCAATATTATCCATTTCCCCAAGTCCTTTTCCATTAGGCTGAACCATCTCACTGTTAACCTGCAGTGCTTGCCTCTCCCATCACAACTTCACAGAGCGTTTTTTCATTTAATGCCTCCTTTGTTCCCTGTAATTGTCCACTTTCCTAAGGTGCTGATGTGGCTTAGGGTTTGTTTAATGTGCCCAACTGGAATATTATGCATGCTTATACAAAGATGAATAAAGATCAATATTCTCATTGATTTGCCCTGGGTCATCAGGCTACTTCCAGCAGTACAGCTCACCTTACAAAACTGTGCTGCAACGATGCTGCAGGAGGAGTTCTGAGATTGTCCTCAAGTGCTGCTTTTGTTTCACATTTGACTTGCAAAAATCTGTGTACAAACACTGAAGGGAGTTTGGATGAAGACATAACAGGGTTGCTAACTGCACTAGGTACACCTGGATGGGATATCCCATTTTCCTCTGCATCTCTAAAAACCTTGGTGACAGTTCCTCTTACCTGGAATAAAGGACCAGGATGTTCCAGATAATGCCTCAGTCAGCTTGGGGGGAGCTATAGGGGGTACAAACTCCCCAGTCCTGGACTTCAGCTGTGAGGTACATAAATCTGAGACCCTTCCTTAATGACCTGCTTTGAATCACTGCTGACACTGACTAACACTGAACACATTCCTGAGGACACCAATTTTTGAATCCAAGTGCAACAAGTTTCTTCCTCTTTCCTGAGAAGGAAGATACAAAACTAACAGAGAAAAGTAAAAAGTAAATAACTCTAACATCTTCCAGTGTGAGAATCACAGTCAAACTCGTATCTAGTTACTATTTTGCTTTTCAAAAGTATGCAAGACCTGGGTTTGTGAAGCTCTTGCTACCTTCATGAAAGAAAGAGACCATCAGATCCTGCACAAACAGCCGCATTTTGTCACAGACAAGCATCTGCAGATAGCTCACTCATGAGCTGGATGAAACCATCAGAAAGGACCAAAACACCTCTGTATCACAAAGTACTCTTTGAAACAAGAAACAGCACAGCCAAGCATGCACATGCAAAGGCTTATCCTTCACTACATGAGCGTCACAAAGCCAGAGCCCAGCGCTCAGTCAGGAAGCTGGACCAGCAACTGTGACAAAAAGCTGTAACAGGTATCCAAAATCTAGAAAGAGGGGGACTTCAATCCAGACACACCTATTGCCCAGCACAGAAATGTGCTGAAAAGCAAATGAAGAAATAAATACCATAACCATCTATGGAAAACAAGAGCTGGCACCTAAATGCAGCAGCAAAGAGCAGTAAAACAAAAAAAACCCAACCTTGCAAAGTAATCTTATTTCCTAAGAGCAAATTTAAAGCATTTCTTCCAGAAACAGATTAAATAAGCTTGGTATCAGGATTTCCTGATACCAAGCTTATTTAGGAATAAGGACAAATGAGGAATGAGACAATAAAAGGCTTATCTAGCATTTAGAGTCTACTTTACATGAGGGCACACACAGTAGAGCCTCAGGTTAAAAACACTGCATAAAACCAGTGCTGCTGCAGTTTGGCAAATGCCCTTCATGGCACAATGTAAAATTCCTACTGCTCCTGGTTCACTGCAATCCTTAGAGAAGATTATTTCAAAACATATTTAAGTTGTAATTCATCAGCTTCTATTTTCCATGGAAGAAATCTCAGAATTGAGCATTAAGAAGAGTCAGGGTACAGTTTGGATCAGAAGCAACAACCTTGTGATGGGAAATGGATTGTGTTTGCTTTATCTAAGCAGCACAGTTGTGTTACTGTAGCTCTCTCCTGTGACAGAAGATAGAGGGAACAGAACTACTGACCCATTTTTCAGGGAGAATGATGCTCCAGAATCCTGGAGTCCTACTCAAAAGCCTTGCCTGCAATCCAACATTATTCTTGCAAATATTCTTGGCCCTGCTCCTTGCTCTTGAATTCCAGCTTCACAGAAGAGCTCATACACAGAGCTCAGGTAGAAGGTCCTTGCACAAACAATCCCACTTTCCAAAGGCTGCCAATACCCCAGAGAGAAGTGACAAGGAACTCCATACACACACGCATTTTTATTTTAATAAATAGAGTATTACAGGCTCAGGCTTTTTTTTTTTTAATCACATATACAGAACAGGAAATGCCTGACCAAGTAACATGAATTAAACTACCAACCTTGGGAAGGAATACATGCCCTTTAGAACACTGAAGACCATAACTGAAAGGGGATTTGACATCAGCAGCACAGTAATTTACTTCACAGATCAGATAACTTGAGAGAGACAAGGCCAAAGCAAAGAGAGTGACCCTAAATGCACCACTTGTCTTTAGAGTCACAACAGTGTGAGGAAAACCAAGAGCCCAAGTGCCTCCATTTCCTAGTGCCACTTCTGGATGAATATGTATGTCTTCACATCCTTAGAGCAATACATTCTAACCACAAGTAGAGAGGCTAAGCACAGCAGGTATGCAAAATTATTCGATTGAAGAACAGATACTGGATGACACAGTAATGTTAAATTTCAAGATTTTAAATTAGCAGATGCTTTTGCATCCCCTTCAGTATGGCAGTGGAACAGATCCCACCTTCTCTCATAGAGCTTTAGTCCAAAAACTTCCTGTTGGCATTAGCACCAAAGAGAGCCACTCTGATTTCTGGCATCATCTGAAGAGAAAGAACACATCAGTTATGTGAAATGGGCAATAAAACTGCTGCAGGTTCTTCCGCAGGCACTCTGGGATACTTAGGTTGGCTTCAAAATTAACAAGTCAGTTCAGCTGAGCTTGCTGAAGTCTTTCCCTGATCACACATTGCCTGCTATTCTGTACACTGAAAGCACTGCCTGTACTGCAGCACATGAAAGAGATGCCAGAGCTAGAGTTTTCTGCACTTGGGTGTGATAGGTCTCAGCCAAAGTTTGTACTCAAGCTAGCTTCAGTAATTCAAGTTAGCCTCAGCATTTCAGCATCTTGATTGCAGTGCAGTCATTAACTAAGACTTTCAGTATCATAATTTATAGAGTTTTATGCTTAAACTTAATTCAAAAGGAATCATGTTCTTTTGCTGCACAAACAACAGGTAATTTGCTTCTTTACATTCAAAAATAACTTCCTACTGGTCATTCCCAATGAAATCTGATGCCATGCACTATTGTGACACTTTGGAAACACAAGGATTTCATTACAAGAACAAACTAGTTAATTGTATTTTTTTTACCCAGGTTGTTGGAGAAACTCACCTGCTGGGCTACAAGGTCCAGCCGACTTTCCAGGGTATTGGAAACTTTAATTTTGCCATCACCGTTGTAGATTTCAACACCACCAGCACTAAAGATGGACAACAAAAAAAGAAATAATTCAGTGAAATCCATGGATCAGGATCAGAATGTGGCAAACCTATCCCAAATCAGCATTTATAGACAAGTCAGATACATGGCTAACATTTATTTTTTAAAAAAAATAACCTTTTTGATCATGTTTTAATAGGAATAAGCACAAAGATCCAGAGAAGCAGCAGCACAAAGGATCTCGGAGTTATTAGGGACCACATCTATGTGCAAGGACCCTCATCAGTATGTTTTAAATGGAAGTGGAGCTTTGCAATTTGTCCCTTCAAAACAGCTTCTGACTCTGTGTTATTAAGAGAGTGTCACATTTTGGGAAGTGAGGAAAGGAGGTAGAACTGCTGTTTGCTGGCCCACAGATAAAGATGGCAGAATACACAGCTTTGTCTATGGTACCTCTATGATACCATATGGAAACAGCCCTGCAGACAGAACAGACATAAACCCATCAAGTGATTGTCCTGCAGCACTTCATGACTCAGTTTGCTTCATCTTGAGACAGAAAGCATGGCTACATCCATCTTCTCTCTCCTTAAAAGACCAGTGGTTCAGTTCCTATGCACAGTGATTTCCTGCTCCAGTACTGTGAATCAGGCTGGAGATTGCACAAAACTTTTCCTCACATTTTTGGTGGGGACAGTGCTTGTCTGGAGAAAACTGCAGAGTGTGTGTCTGAAAAACTCAAAGAAGTGCCAGGTACACAAGAACAGCAGCAGCCACTCTGAGGACATTCCACACTTAACTTTCTGACACTAACGTGAGCTGTGGCTTGAAAAGTTGCATTAAGTTAGTGCCCTGTACAAAACAATCCCATTTTCCTTACATATCTTCTGGCAGGAAGCTGTCTTGGTCAATATGAACGTCCACATCCCTTTTTATGGCATTTTTGTAGATGGGAATGCTCTTGTGTACAGCAGTCTAGGACACAAGATAAACTTCCAGTTAGCATGGACAAATGCCACTGCAGCAGATGGGTTTGATCATTCAATCACTTGTAGTAATAGAAAAAGGTATTGAGGCCTCTTTTTTTATTTTTAATTAAGCAAATGCATTTCAGTTTGGCTCTTCAGCCAAACCCAGTTATTATTCTTAATACTGTAGCCAGGTCTAAAGTTTCCAAGGTAAGATCCAAGCAGGGAAATGACTCCCAACTTTGGAAGTACACTGTAGCTGCAACAGAAGTGCAACAAGTAAAGTGCATAGCACACAGAGAGGGGGATCTGAGCAGCAAATCCAGCAGGGCACTGTCAAAATATTGCAGGTGTCTCACCTTAACCATGGGGAGATCCTGCTTCCTGCACCGAACAACTAATCTGGGCTCAAGCAGCTGGTAGAACCCCTGCAAGGAATAACCATTATAACCATTTCAGTTTCAGGAAATCAATTGTTTCTTTGTCACAATTATTTACCCCTAAGAAAGGAAACCTGATCAATTTGAAACCCAAGTCCCAGCAATATCAGCCTCATTTATTTAGATTTTTGCCCACGAGTTCACCTCACACAGCCATTCTGGAAGGACAACACCAATGTTTGGGGAAGAGCCCAAATATGGATGATGCTTTTGGAACTCAAGTGCAACTAAACATAGGGAATCTCAGGACTGTGATGCCCAGTTCCAGTCTGAAGGGACCTACAATGATCATCTGGTCCAGCTGTGAGCACAGATCCCTCACTGGATCTAACATAAGGAGCCAAGAGAAGTGTGGCCAATTTGCAAGAACAAGAAAGGGTTTTTTTTTGATGTACAGCAAGACCAGACCTGAGTGTGAGAAAGAAACAACACCCAGTTGGAGGCACAAGCTGGCAGGAGGCACTACTGAGAAAACTCTGCCATCAAGTGTGACAGGAGAGCTCGTGATGGCTCCTGGGAGCTCCCAGCAACAGGACCAGTGCGTGCCAGAAGGTGGCACCAGAGCCCACAGCACTGACCCGGCCAAGGCTCACTGGACTTTCATGTGTTCATTTCTGGGGCTTGAGGGGGTTCTTCTAGGCAAGCAAAGCTCTGGGTGCTGCTTTCTGCGCCTGCTTCTGTCACAGGCTCATTCCATACTACAGTAAATTTGTCAAGGCTTATTAAGTCTCAGATGCTGAAAAGGTTTTCGACAGGTATTGACTGATTTGTGGGCTTGGAGGAGCAGCCTCTGACAAAGGAGCACTTGATCCAAATCATCACTACAGAGCTTCATGTGTGCACCCTAAAATGAGTGTGTGCAATGGACCTGCTGCTGGTGTCCCAGGTTCTACACCTCAAAGTAAGCCACAGCCTTGTCTGCTCAGAACCCAAGACTCAAAGATACTGAAGCGATGTTTGAAACTCAGGGATCACTCACATCAGCATTTGATCCAGACTCTAATACAACTGGAACTTTCAGAGGGCTATTTCTCACAAAAGAAACCTAGGGGGCTAGGGCAGCAATGATCCATTTTTTACAATTTGAATATTTACCTGTAGAACTAGTCCATCCAGCAGTGTCTGGTACCTGGCAGAATCTTTCACCACCTTGGCAAGTCTCTGCTTGGCCTCATTCAGCAAATCCTACATTCAGAAGAAATCAGATCAGCAGAGCCCATCTGTTTGGCATTTGGTTTCATGCCTACCAACTTTCTGTACTTCTATTATAGCTCTCACACCCTGCCAACACGTAAATGTACACTCCAGCTGGTGTTCATCCAAGCTAGACCTCCATCTCTGTGCATGGCACACCATCCCTGCCCAACACTCCCTTCCTCCTGCCCTGGGCTGACCTCATTACAACCTGACAATAATTCTTGCTGTGTGAAAAAGGGAGAGCTCAGGATAAAAGAATGGTACTTAAAATGCTAGCTTAGATAAATTAAATATGTAGCAAATAATTGCTTCATGTAAAATAATACAGTTGTCCAAATAAATTTTTTTCAGCTTTATGGTCAAGCAAAGAAATCCAATCTATTTTTCTATCAATTAATATTCAGGTTAGGTATTCTTTAATTGTAAGTAAATGCAAAGAGAGAGCTTATTTTTAATTTGAAGTAGCTCTCTTGATTATCTTTACTCAGCAAATCAGCATAGGATGTGATTGAATTTTAAAGAAATTTTTAAAGAGTCAACTCAAAGTTCCTAAAACTGAACCATCAGAAATGCTCCAGATAAAGAAACTCTCTCCTGTCCTACCTCATGGTGTTTAGAAAAAGAATGCACAGAAACACAATCAGTATGAAGATATAAAACTATCACACTTCACCACCATGGTCAAACCCAGTTACTCTGTCCTCCCTAGGGAAACATTGCATTTCTGCCACTGCTCATCTCATGAAAGAAGCCAAAGATCTGATAAGGACAGAAAGAGTGAGCAGCATGTGACTTTAAATGTCTTAAAATGAGGAAGACTGTTTAGAATTACTCAGAAGCATGAGGTTGAGTCAGCAGATAAATGAGGAAGAGATTACCCAGCAGAGACCAACACAACAGAGTTAGCCCTTGAGCAATCCACCTTCCTCCTCTCTGGAAATACAATCTAAAGTTTGAAACTCATTTTAAAGAATCAATAAACCGGTGATTTTCTTCTGCTAACTCTTCTTTTTCATGGTAGCATCAACCTGAACATTTATCCCATCTCAAGCTTTTCCAGCAGCTCAACAGCCCCATCTAGCAGAACGTGGAACAGCCAAACTATCCCTGAGGTGGGAGAGCACAGCAAAGCTGCTCAGTGAGCAGGATGGGGACACACTGCCCATGGTGAGAGATAAACACAGGAAACACAAACTAGCCTGAATGCTCCCTGCTCTGATGAATGATTACTCTGTGTCAACACAGAACAAGAAGCAAAACTTTTCATGGCCTATGGGCCATTGAAGGACACAAAACCTCCCAGTTAGTGGTGTTTTCAGCCTCCTTGCTTATGCCATGCTGGGTTTTTTATATAAACACTACTTCAGGCAAACAGGATTTCAAAGTTCTACCAACTGTGCAAGAGAGAGTTGCTGCTCTTGAAAGAAACAAGCCACTGTGCAAATGACAGATACAACACTGCCTGCAATGCTCCTGGCAGACCAATGCACTTCCCTAAAACAGCAGGTAATGGAAACTGTGAAAATAGGGAGATAGCAAAGCTGGATTAAATCCTCAAGGCCCTTTCAGAGCAGCTTGGAAAGCCCTTTTTGTATGTTGAAGCAAACATCACTCAATCAAAAATCCTATTTTCTGGAGAGAACAGTTCCATTTCCTAACTTATGGCAGAAATAGAGACTGTGTGTCTGCTTCAGAGATACTCACTGCAATAAGGTCATCCCTTGCCTTGAGGACCTTCAGCCTTGCTTGATTCATCAGGTTGGACATCTGGCTGCAAGTTGCATGATAAAGTTGGATCAATCCATCAGTCTTTGACAGAAGAACTGTAACATTTGCATTTAAAGGTAACAATTCTACAACACTTAAAGCCAAGGTCTGTTCACCTGCCTGAATCTGTTTCTGGACTTGCACAAAAGATTAAACTGCAGAAGCCCCTTCTTGGTGAAGACCCAGGCAAACTAAACCCAACATGATCATTTATCCCAGGGTAACAAAGCAGGGTAGAGTTCTAGATGTTAACTACCAAAAGAAATGTGAAGGATTCTTTTATCACACTGTTATACCATTGTAGCTCAGTTTTGATCATTTGTCCCCAGAAAAAAAAACAGGAACTCATAATTAGAACTAAATATGTTGTCTACAATTTGAGTGCTTGCAGGGCCAGAAGAATTTTGTATAAAATTAACAACAAAATGCAGGCTCAGGCTCTGAGGTCAGCTGTCTAGCCCAAGTAACTCACATTTTCTTTTGCTGTTCAATTTGCTTCTCCTTCTTTTCATAATACTCCATGATTTTCAGCCTCTGTGTCTGAACAAGGCGACCCTTCTCAATGTTGAATTCTTCTTCTGCCTACAGTAAAAATTAAAGAACTGAAGTGGAAATTGATTCCTTGGGCTGAAAAAAACAGAACCAAAATGTAACAGAGCACATTCACACACAGGATAGGATGATACAATCTATGGTTCCATATAAAAACCCTTCACCTCTTTAAGTAATTCTTACACAAGGAGGCTGACAGCACAGCTTTTAATATTTTTTTTTGTAAAGCCTCACTAGACAAAATGTAAAAACATGTGGATAATTGTCCTATCTGAGAATCCAATCTCAACTTCTGAATTCTGTTTGCAGATCTTCAGGAATACAAGCTTTAGTACTGATTAAATATTTATGTAAACCCAAATGGTTAAGGGAGATTAAATATTATCAGCAACATGTATGCTGAGTCCAATACCAACAAGGCATTTCCCTGGTGGTGTAGTGCAGATTGCTGGGGCTGAAAGGCACCATTAATCCTTCTTCAGTAAACATCTATACTCTAACATCAGGTTAATATTAAACCCAGTCTCTTGTGGCTTAACCTAAGTGAAGCATTCAGCAAGTAATTCAACTCCTGCCTTAAATACTAATTTAGTGGGGGAAGGTGTCCTACTCAATCCAGTTTAGTCACATTTCCTGTCAGCTCTCCTGATTTCTCAAAAAGGGGTTGAACGTTGATATGAATATATTTATATCCAAGAACCACCAAAACATTGACCAAAACCAGCTCTGAGTCATTTTCATTTGTCAAAAACTAAGGAATGCTATCTTTGGTACATTTTTGCTATGTAGTAACTAAACAGAAACCAGCTGTAGCTTACAAAGGTTTCTAGTTCTCTCTGACTGCCACTTTCAGAGCAGGATGTGGGAGGCAGTTTTCCTTTTGCACTTACTGACAGTGAACTTCTATTTTTACCTTGGCATCTATTTCTTCAGCCTTTTCATTGGCTTCCTGCTCGATGAAAGCCATCATGTGCTTGATCTGTAACCAGAGAGAGGAAAGAAAATGTTTTCTGTAGGAAAGGACACTGACCAGAGGAAGCAGGTGTATGTATCTACTCATCTGTACAGCCTCCATATCCATTTACTCTTTCATATGATATTATTTTGCAAGGAAATTACATTGAGCATACACAATGAAGAGCCAGTTAATCTTGACATATATTACAAGAAAACTATTTCCCCCAATAATTCTATATAATGCTGTTTCACTAGCTGCCATTAGGAGAATGCACTTCGTGTATGCAGCCATAAAAACCCCAAAACAAACCAACCAACCCCAAAGAAAATTTGTATAAATGCAAGACCATTTTTGGGTATAAATGTAAAGGCATTTTTGTTCTTCATTAATGAGACCAACTTTTTCACCCCTGGGATTATTAAATAAACCTCCCAGACTTCAAAAATCCTCAGACAGCAAAATGAGTCTGTTTGTTATGACATTTCCATGAAACAAAAAGATTACACAGATGGCATCTGAATGAACCTGGGCCTTCCACAGATGAACAGTGAAGCCAAGCCAAGTGCCACTGACCACTCTGGTCAGATCTGCACAGCCACAAGTTCCTTTGAACACCAGAGACCCTTCTCTTGGGAAACTGTAATGAAGTCTGTAAAAACCTATAATGTCACTTAGGAGGGGCTGGGGAAGGAGACAGCAGCAGCAACACTCCGTGACCCTGACCACATCAAGAATGTCACGTGCTGCTTCAGAGCCCCACAGGAACCAAAAAGTTCTACTTGA
Organism: Ammospiza caudacuta; assembly: GCF_027887145.1. Classification (NCBI taxonomy): domain Eukaryota; kingdom Metazoa; phylum Chordata; class Aves; order Passeriformes; family Passerellidae; genus Ammospiza; species Ammospiza caudacuta. The sequence goes on along the minus strand of NC_080597.1, from coordinate 4,873,555 downwards.
AAAGCATTTCTGCAGCCACCCCAAAGCACTACAAAGCCCAGGCCCAGCAGCTGAGAGAGCAGGAAAGCAACCAGACCCAGTTGTGTTCAGCCATCACATGGCTCTCTGTGAGCAGGCCTCAGCTCAGGCTCCCATTTGGGGCAGACTGGAAGGACTCATTCCCAACCAAACTGCAACTGGGATGAGGCACAGACACTTCCATGGCCACATGGAGCAGACCCTAAAACCCACTGACTTTCTGTCTGATTGCACTTAGTGATGAGAGACATTGTGCAGAAAATCCAGTCAGAATAAACTCACACAAAAGACTCTATTTACAGAATCTCATGTTAAAATGAAATGTTTTAAAGAGTTTAGAAAGGTGCCAAGCTGAAAAGTGAGCCAATGTGCAGCATTAAGCCCATAGAGATGAAAAACCAGAAGTGAAGAGACAAATGGAAGATTTTAAACACGTGTTAGCACAGTGGAACAAGTGAACAGTAACATCTACATCCTCAAAATCAAATCAGCAGGTTTGCTTTTAATTTGTGTCTGCAAAGACTTTCGAGTGCTTGTCTACCTACTCTGCCTGTCAGAAAGGACAAGAGAGGCATTTAAAACAAGGATATTATTCTGCTGAATAGCCTATTGTTGAAGAGGACTGGGAACTTAGCAGCAGCAGCAGCCTTTATGTGACTGAGTCACTTCCTCCAGTGTAGTCTGGTTTCTGAATTTTGGACAAGCACTTTTAACAGTTCTGGGTGTTCAGGAAACATCCTCTGTGTAAAGATCAGGAATGAGATGGATGCAAGATAATATGGAATGCACTTCTCCTAGACTGATAAGACTGAACACTGTTACTTCCTTCAAAAGCTCCTGTACTGAAATCCCCTTTTGTTTTTCTAGAAATGAAGAGAGATCCAAAGCGAGATTTTCACATCTATAAATAGGATCAGTTTTAATAACAGTGACAAAAATGTATTTTGAAATGAGAGACTTATTTTAAGGCAGCATTTCCTGCAGAAAGGAGGAAGGGCTTTTCCTGTCAGGAGCAGTGTGATTATCCTTTCCAAGGGAAGTTCTAGATGTTAGATGGGCTTCACAAGTGACCAGATGGAACAATGTATTAAATTCCTTTGACAGAACAACAAAGCAAGTCTGACAGTGGGAAAAGTCTCAATCAGAGATGATTTTCAGAGTGACAATCACTGGAAGTGTGGTGGCAAGGAGAACCTGCTGGGAAGTGATGCCAGACTGATCCACGTGCAGGACTGTGGATCATCATCAGCACTGTCCAGTTAACAGGATCATGCTGGGCCCAGGAGTGCAAAGCACTGACAGGAATGTGCACATGTGGAATGCCATCAGTATTACATGTCTGATACATCACCAGAGCCTGAACTCACCTTTGAAGTTCAGGTCTGGCTGAGCAAGACCACCTTAATGTCAGCTTTATTTTTATTATCTTCATAAAAGAGGCAGGAAAAAAAAAACCCAACCAAAACACACGAGCTTTGCAGATAAAAGGAATACAACGTAATGTTACAACTCTCCTTCTGGAGAAAGGCAACCTACCAATTTTACTTGCATTGTGATGCTGCCTTGCCAAGAGACTATGTTTACTGAATGAGAAAGTGAGACACAAGTACTTGTGATGCAGAGGACAGAGGGAACTCGCCTGATCTGCTCATCACCTGCAGAAACTCCCCACACCAGTGCTGACTGGATGCCCACGGCCTTTGACACCACACACCAACCCCAACCCAGCTGAAAGCAGTTTGTTTAGCTGAGGGCAGTGTTTACTGTCAACAGGGACAGGGTGCCCTGCCTCTGGAGGAGTGTGCACAGCCAGACTTCAGCGCTGGAAGTTTCCATTGCAAGCCAGCCCCTACTCTGGTGAGCATGTAGAGCTGAGAAGGGCACTCAGGAACAGTGAGCAGCCCACCCACATGCTAAGGTACAGCTAACTGCAGGTAACACAGCTACAAGCCAAAACGAGATGGGAAATCCTTAGGGAACCATGGAATCATTAAGGTTGGAAGAGATCACCCAGTCCAACCATCAACCATAACCTTTAATCCACTAAACCACTTCAGATCCAGACACCTCCAGGGATGCTGACTCCATCACCTCCCTGGGCAACCCATTCCAATGCCCGACCACCCTAACAGTGAAGCATTTTTTTCTAAAATCTGATGTAAATCTCCCCTGTCTCAGGTTAAGGCCACTTTTCCTAGTTCTCCGTTCTGCAGGAAGAAGAAACCGGCCCTCACCTCTCAGCATCCACCGCAGCAGCCTGTAAAAGCACAGTGCTCATCTGAGGCTCTGCCTTTACCCGCCCGGGGTGCAGTTAACCCCGGCAGACAGCACACAGCGTGCTCGGGAACCCTCCGGTCACAGCCTGGCCTAACACGGCCCCAAAACGCCTCAAGGAAGTTCCCTGTGGGGCCCACCCAGCCCGGCAGGGGAAAAATCGCCTTCTTGTCGGGAGACTCATCTATCCAAGCCAGGATCCCTCCCCTCCATTGATCTTCCGCTCCCAGAGCAGCAGGCCCGGTAGGGCAGCACGCCCGGGCCCGGCGCTGCCAGCCCCGCTCCCCCTCAGGGGCTCCGCTCGGGCCGGGCCGCGCGGCCCTACCTGCTTCTGCACGTCCGCATCGCTGAGCGCCATGGCGGCGGTGGCAGGGACGGTGACGGTGACAGTGACGGTGACAGTGGCGGTGTCGGGGGCAGCCGCAGGCCCAGCAGACGCGGCCGGTGCCGTCGGTGGCCCCGAGCGGAATCAGATCCGGTTCGGGTCGCGGCCGGGGCGGGGGCGCCACACGCCCCGCCCACCGCGCATCTGGACCAATAGGAACTCGACGAACGAATGATGTCACACCGCCATATATGGTGATGGCGTCATTGTCACTGTCGCTGTCGCCGTCCCTGTGTCATTTGCAGGCTGCTACAGCTGCAGCGGACAGCGCCGAAACGCGGGACGAGCTCCCCTGCCAGCCCCCAAGGCCGCTTTGTGCTGGCAGCAGGGAGAAGCAGAAAGATGCAGGAAACAGCCGGACAAGGGGAGGGCAAGGAGGGCCTGGCAGCAGTGCTCTTACTGCTACTGTTCTTCTCTTTACGGCAAAATTCAAACAAACTTCATAATTAGTAAATTACGGCAAAACTCAAAGAAACTTCAAATTCAAACAAGCTTCAAAATGTCTAATAGTATTGGTTTGTTCTAATCGGCAGGAGGTTTCCGCTTCCACTCTGCAGGAACATTTTGTGGAAAAGACAAAATCATTCCCCTACAAATCACTGTCAAATGTGGTATTTGTCACATCCATGCTTCTTCCTGATTTATTTCCATTTCCTTTTTTTTTCTGTGTTTTTTTTTTTTTTTCCTGCGTGGAAAAGCTTATTATAAAACTCTGTAACTTTGCTGTCTTTTCATATTGCCTTTATAATGCTGGAAACCAGCCTGTACTTTGGGTCTGGGGAACGCTTCACTATTACTTCAGGCACCATCTAAATGATATTGAAACCAGGTTTTAATAAAAAAAAAATATATATATATATAACAGCAAATGATAATGATGTCTCTTATTGTAAAATAAATATTGCTAAATAAATACAGTTGGAATTATATCCAGGCTCTGTTTATTTTCTGTGCGCCCCTTGCCTTGTCGGGGGGGGGCGTTTGGGACTCTGACCCACCGAACCCACACGTGCAGCCGCGAGACGCGGAGGTCAGGGCGGCAGGAACTGCCCTGCCAAGGGCTCCTGTTGCTCCGAATCCACGAGGAAACGGGACAGGCTGGCACAAGCCCCGCTCCCCACGTTTATTCCCGGCGCCGGAGGCTCCGTGACCGCCGCCCGCCGCTCCCGCCCGGCCCCGCCCCGTCACGTGCGGCGGGCGGAGCCCCCGCCCGGCCCCGCCCCCTCCCCGGCGCGAGCCGTGACGCGCGGCACGCGCCGCGCCGCGCCCCGCGCGCTCCTGCCCCCGCCCCCTCCATCATGGCGGCGGCGGCGGCGGCAAATTAGGGCAGAGCCCGCGCACCGGGCGCGCTCCCGCCTCCCCCCCTCCCCTCCTCACCGCCCCCGGCGGGAGCGACCCGGCAGCTGCGGCCGCTCCTCCACCTCCAGTTCCTCCCCGCGGCGCCCGCAGGTGAGGAAACGGGCGTGGGAGCGGGCGGGCTGGCTGTTGATTTATTTTTGTTTGTTTTGTTTATTTATTTCTTTCCCTGTCTGTCTGCGTTTACTCATTGATTCAAAGGTGGTGGGGGAGCGGGGACCGGCGGCTGGGCGCGCTCCCGCCGCCCTCCCGCGCGCACCCCCGGCCGTGAGTCGGGGGGGGCGCGCGTCGCGGCGGGGGCGCGGCGGGGGCAGGCGCGCCCCCTGGCGGCCGGTGCCGCGGCCGAGGGACGCGCGGACCCCCGGGACACCCCCGGGACACCCCCGGGACACCCCCGGGACACCCCCGGAGCCGCGGGCCGCGGTGGCGAGGCGGCCGTGCCAGGCTCCCGTCGGCGGCTCCCCCGCTGCAGGGGCCGCGGCAGCGCGCAGGCTGCGAGTCCCGCGCGGCGCCGCCGGTGACTCATCCCGCCGCCGTGCCCGCCCGCCCGCCCGGGTATAAATAAATCTCTCATTCATCGCCGTAGTAACTGAGGGGCTCACGCTGCTCTCCCGCCGGCGGCTCCGGCGCCGCTGAAACTTGGAAGGGATTTTTTTCGGCTCCTCAAACCCAAACAGGCGCGTTAAGGCAGAAAGTGAATGGGAATGGAGCTCGTTAATGAAAGCTGTGCTTGTCATAATTTAATGCTGTGGTGAGATGGTTTGAAGCTGCGAAGGATTGAGGACCTTTGTAGTGGATAACTCATACAGCTTTTGCTTTTCTTCCTAAAAGAGAAATCACCCCGTTTGCCTAGAGTGCTCACCTAATTGCATTTCTGTCAGAGGTCAGCTACAGCCACTGTCCAGACAAAGAACAATTATGTTTTCCAGTATTTCTATCCATTAAGTGCCACCAGAGGATCAGTAGTGGCTGCAGTATTGATTCATTTCCAGTAGGAACTGACATGTTTGAACTGAGTAGCTCTCAGTTTATTATAAACAATCTCTTAGTCATACCCTCATACCCAGTTGGAAAAGTACTCTGGAGAATTTATCTCCCAAGCTGATCACAACTGGATGCTTTGGATAGCCCTGCCTGTTATGGGAAGTGTTTTCAGAGACAAACTGCTGCAAGGTTTAACTAGCCTACACATGCAAGTCTCACCCAAAATCCCCGCATCTGGTAAGGCTGCAGAGTGCCTGAATATTTTCCATCTTGTTGATACGGGGTGTGGCTCTGTAGACCTGCAACTCCTTGAAATTGGGCACGTTTGGTGAAGGGCACCGAGGCTGTAGATGCAGCTGAGCCGAGCGTGGCTGCCTGTTGCAGAGACTGATGGCAGGAAGACGACCCAAACCGTGAGCATATCGAGGTCAGGAGGCCCTAAAGATGATGTGAGCTGCAGTGCTGCCATCCTGCTGCTTGGCTGAGCGCTTGCTGGCCGGAGCTGTGGCAATAATTCAGCAGGAGGAATTCCGCCACAGCAGCTCACAGGGTGACTGGGTTTGTGGCTGGCGAGTGAGGCTCTAGGTGGGGAATGCAGCTCTGGAGTGATCCATTTTGGAGTGGGAGCTGAGGGCTGTGGTGCTGCTGTTTGGAAAGAGCTCTGGCAGCGCTGCTGTTTCTGAAATCCGTAGGTGACATTGTTTGTAAGAACCAGCTGAGCTGCTCGGGGCAGCCGAGCAGTGATGTTGCATTTTGGGGTTTGGATGATGCAAGCAAACGCATCTTGATGCACAGTGGGGTTTTACAGATACGGACTCAAACACAGCCCGGCCTCGTGGCTGGAGATTATATTCCCTGTATTCATTGGTAGGCTGGTGCTGCCCATTATCCAATTTATAACTCTGCTGTGGATTAGGACGTGACAGATGGGGAAATGTCAGTCCTGCTGCAACTCCTGCTCTCAGGTCGCTTGAGCAGCTCAGCCCACATGAAACAAGTGACAGCAGGGCCGGAGGAGTGACAGGCTAAGTCAGCTTCAACAGGTAGAGCCTTCTGTCTCCCAAGGGTGCAGGAACTGGGAAAGGTGGTTGTATTTTTTTTTATTTTTTTTTTTGTAGGGAGTAATTGGTAATAATGTTATAATGTTGATCTCTGTAGTTTTTTAAGGACAGTATTCCTGCAGAGGTCTTGTTAAACCTGAAGCAGCCCTCTTGCCCTGGCTCTGAGACTTGGGGAGTCTGCGTAGCTACTTATTTCCTCTGCTCCGTTGCATCTCCTGTACAAGCTTGTCATTTTAAACACTTTCTGGACTCTTCCATTTTGCTCCTTTAGTGGAGAGTTCTCTTTCCTCTGATCTGGTCTCTCAAGCTGTGTGTCCTTTTTCAATCCCCCTCATTCCTGAAAAATGGCCTTTTCTGAGATATTTACAGGATCTGAGTCAATATTTCTGTGTTTGTCTTTGTAAACAAAACCAGTCATTCTCAATCCTAAGGGAGTCATTCAGTTTCTGTGCTGTGGGCTTCTCTCAAAGGAAAATCAGTGATTCTGAAGTGCTGTTCCACTCATGACATTCTTTTATGTGAATTTGAAGATTTCTTCCATTCAAGTTCTTAAGTCTCCTTTCTCATTTCATTATAAAACTGCCTTTCAAAATGTATCCACTGAGGTAATTTTTTTTTATCATTCTTTCCCCAGGGAAACATTAGCCACTATTTAAATAAGCAGTGGTCTCATTCTCTCTCTGTTTTTTTCCCCTCCTCCCCTGAGAAGTGCTGAGCTGTGATTTTCATGAATTAGGCCTCCCTGTTGCACTGTGCTGTTTTGGATATCATGCTTGTTTTCGTCAACTTTTTTTTTTTATTTCATTTTCTGCATTGATTTGGAATTATATTTTGAAGAATAATCTCTATTATATATTCAGACTTGTTCTTTGGTCCACAGCACAGTTTCTGGATGTCTCTGGACCATCTGTCAGGCTGATTTTTTTCAGGAGAGATCAGTTCAGGTTGTCTGGAAGGGCTCCCATTCACTGTGTAGGCATTGTGAGAAGCATTTTGATTTCAGGACTGTGGATCTCTACTGAACAAACCAGAACTGAAACAGGCTGGGGAGCTTTTGCTTTTTGGAGAATGGCACCTTTCCCACCTGGTGATGTCAACATGTGATGTGTGGTGACTGCAGATCTGAAGAGCAGATCTATTGTTAAAGGATCATTAAGTCTTCAGAGCAGTTTGGTTTTTTTTTTCAGATCTTCTTGCTCTATAAAAATGTCAATTTTGGAAGAGGCTCAAAGCTGTGGTTCTTCTGTGCTGTGATTCCTTAGGTGTGGATTCCTTAGGATGTGCTGCCTGTGGAGCACTCTGGGATGGAAGAGGCAGCATAGATGAAATGTTGACTCCAAGTTCATTGTTTCCTTTGTATGTAATTTGCTGATTTGGTTCAAGCTGCAGCGAAGACTCAACCCAACCTTTCTGGTAAAGGCTTTCAGGCATTTTTAAATACATGGAGCAAGAGGCGGGGCTGCCATAGTATGGTCTTCAACAGAGAGCCCATTTCTGTTTTCAGTACTGAATGGGTTTCAGAAACTAGAGTTTCTAAAGAGAATAGCCAGCCAATTTTACAGCGCTTATTTTCCTTTTACAGCTTTTAGTTTGGTGGTAAATTTTTCTTTGCCAAGCTACCTACTCCCACAGCAACCATGCCATAGCACAGTTCTGGTTCTGTTTATCCTCAGTTACCAGTGTGCAACTGCTGTTAATCTGAATTCCTTCTCAGGGAGGAGGGATTAGAAGTTAGCCCAGGCATCTTGAACATCTAGACAGGCAAGTGCTTTTCTTTTGCTTTCTTGGTTGTTTATTATTTATTATTATTATTATTATTATTAAACTTGAGGCTTCATTTGCAGATTGGTTTTGGAACCTGATTCTTTCTTTTAGTCCCAAGGCATTTCCAGTGCAATCCATAACTCTCTTGAGAGGGTCCAATTTCTCTTCCTTGTATTTAGCATTTTGCTCATTCTAACTGCTTTAAACTTTAAACTTGATAAAAAAATCTTCTTCTAAATGTAACTGTGTCCCACATTACTAAATTATCTGGCTCTTTCAGTGCCTGTTCAGTAGCTGTTCTGTAGCACAATCTTCTTGTGTGCTTTTCATTTACACATCTGTTCTGGTGGCCAAGAATTGGCCACTGCTTGTTTGGGAATGACTCTTTGAAGTCCTGGGGAACTCAACTTGAAGAGTTTGTCAGAAACCCCTAGATAGCATTATTTGATCCATTAAGTTGGAAGTAGTTATCCAGACTTGGCCAAACAAAACCAGCTAAAACATGTTGATTAATCTCAAACATCCTTTTCATCTCTTGCATGGCTTTTTCTCCACTTCCATGTTGTTGTTTGAGATTTTACTTTTTACTGTGTCGTTTTTGATTTCTCTCTACCTTAGTTTTTCCTGCAGGTCTTATTTGGATATTTGAAAAAAGCAACAAAACAATTAGAGTGAAACAGGGAGGAGTTTTTTGGCCAGATGTTGCTGTTAGGTGTGGATTTCTGGTTTATACTTAATAACATCTGGGTGAGAAATCCAGGACAAACAACCATCTGTTCTTCCAATCCCTACAATGAATGTGGAATTCTCTCTGTTGACCATATGTTTTCCATTGCTGTTGGAACACTAAAATTAATTTGAGGCGATTTTGGTCACTTTTTCTCTTACAATTTTTGGGCATCACAGTAGCCAATCTGAGAAAGCAGAGAAAATATTGATGGGAGGCTTTGGGAAAGGGAGACTCCTCAGAACTTGCCTTTTTACCATGTGTGGTGGTTAAGGAAATGTTCAGAATCTGTCAAAACATGAGACTAATGGTCTCTTTCTAACTTCCATAAAAATCCATAGGCTCTGAGCCCTGACTTGCACTTCCAAGCATGGGATTTATTTTCTATGGGGTGAACTCCAGCTGTTTTGTTCTTGTAACAGCAAAGAATTAAGAAAGCTGTGGAAAACTGACCCATCCAGTTGACAATTTCCCTCCACCCTACTGAGGCTTGCTTCATCTTGTTTTTGGGCTACACTTTCAGCTCCAGGTGTAAACTCAAAATCTAATATAGAACTTGATCAAAATGAATTAAATGCCACAAATATTGGGAAAAATTAACTGTGAAACCTACTGTCATTGAAAAAGCATCAGTACACCTCTGACCAATGTGTTTAAATGGAACCACCAAACAATGGGTGAGCATTTTAGTCAAGGAAATGAACAGCTGGACTCTGCAGAGATTAGAGGATGGCTCCTCTTAAGTTTAACAGTCCTGCACATATAAGCAATTAAAACACGATTTCAGCTAACAGAAAAACACTTGCCTGGTCTCTAACAACTTCTGTCCTTTTCAAGTTTGTGACTTCGACTTCTAAGCTGCTTGTAGAATTGAAGGTCAACCTTCTATACACATCTGTGGGTGCAAAAAGTGCAGTTTTTTATTAGTCCACGACCCAAGGAAATTATAGACTCAGGATAATTCTAATTCTAAATGCAACTTTTTCATGTGAATGATATAATAGACTCAATAGTCCAGATTATTTAAAAAAAAAAAAATCAGAAAATAGACACGCCTTTACTATCATAATGAAAATTCTTCTATATTATATACACATTTTTTACAAGGAACAATTTTTGATAATTCTGTTTTGGGGCAATGGATAGCCCAAAAAATAAAACTCTGCAGCCACACCAACTTCACAAAAACCTTGTGCTGAGGGACTGCTCATTTTGCTTGCATGGGAGTGTGGCCGTGGCAGGTCACCAATTTTTGATAATTCTGTTTCAGGGCAATGGGTAGCCCAAATAAATCGCTGCAGCCACACCAACATCACAAAAACCTGTGCTAGGGACTGCTCCTTTTGCTTGCATGGTTGTGTGACTGTGGCAGGCAGGAGTGGGAAATGCCACTGCTGGCAGCAGGCAGGAGCTGCACTGAGGCACAGCTGGGCTTACTCCGCATGGTTCTTATTAAAATAAGAATGCAAAAACCTGGATATTGCTTCAGGATTGTTACATAATTCCCTGTTACGTGTGGGTTCATGACCTGTTGCAGCCTTCTAACCCAACCAAACCCCTTTTCTGTCCCCTGACAGCCCTCCTGGCTCCCCCGAGCGCAGCGCAGCCACCCCGATGGCGTCCGCTACTGCCGTGCCTGTAGGATTTCACTATGAAACCAAATACGTAGTGCTCAGCTACCTGGGCCTTCTAGCACAGGAGAAGCCACAGGAGCATCCTCCTCCTCCTCCTCCTCCAACTCAAGGTAATATTTGCATATTCATCTCTAGCCATTTCTGTGTGCAGCTGGGTTCGCAATTAGTTCCTGGGGTGTTTCTGCAGGTGTGCAGAGCATTAGCCTGATGTTCGGTGCAGTGAATCTCTTGGTTTGTTCAGTGAAAAATGAATAAATTCCAGTTTAAAGATGTGAGATGCTGATGGAAACAAAGCTGTTTGTGTGTCGATTAATGTTTTAATTTGAGCTATGCCAGGGCTGGTTGGTGTTTAGGAAGCAAATAAGTGGTTTTAGTTGTGCCTTGAGGCTAGGATATATATCACCTTGGGTTGATGTACATTACATTTGTTGAGCCAGCATGAGAATTTCAGCCCATGCTTGCTATTTTTTTGGGACACAAGTGGAAGTAAGCAGGGGTGAGGTGATGTTTACTGGCATAAACTGAGGGGTGTCTTGAGCAACCTCCTGTGCTAAATAGTTTTGCCCTATTGCACTGAGGCTGCTGTTGTTGTCACTCAGGGCTGGTGCAGAGATGTGGCCTATGCTACTTGTGTTTATTTTTTTTTTATTTATTTATGCAAAGTCAAGGACTGCAGATATTTCTTCCAGGACAGGTTTATGGATAAAAGAGAATAAATACATAAATAGAAGGCAGAATAAAAGAAGTTTGGTAGATTGTGTTTCACACAAAGCTAGGAGGTAAAACTGTTTTTTATTTTGTGGTGGCAAGCACTTAAGCAATGTTGTTTGTCAGGACTGCATGGGTGACTTGTCATTTCTTAATGATGTTTTAGTCACTATTAGTTCTGTGATTCAGAGCTTATTCTGATGAAAGGAGACTTTAAAAAAGCCCAAACCAAACAGAGACAGTCTTCAGAATCTTTGTTTTCTTTGAACAACCATTTAATAATGCATATGCTGTCACTTACTGAACTTACCTGTCATCAAGTGAGAAATTCCTGAAAAGAAAGACTGCAACAAGGCTATCACAGAAGTGCTCTTCTGTTTGGTAGTTAATCACATAGCACATGCTGGTTATATTATATATAATTCATTAAATTATTGTTATGTAATTAGTAAACTGTAATTCATAAATACCTTTGTGTATTTAAGGTATGTTTGCTACTTCCACTTTGTCTGCCTCTGTGGTCCCTGAAAGGAGAGGCACCTTAGCTGTTTCATAAAACCCTTTGTTGAAAAATGTGCTTATTTTAGCAATGACATCTCATTCTGAACATCCCACCCATTTATAACTGGGCTGTAACTGGAAATGTATAGAGTACATATAAAGGTTCAATGCATGAGAGTCTGCTTTGTTCTAGAAATAGATTCAGAAAGGGAAATGCTAGTCTTAAAGCTTTTAAAAATGATTTGGCTGTAGTTACCTTTGAAGCATTTGCAAATTGAGGTGAAACCTTTCGTTTTCAGAATCAGTTGATTCTCATTACTGGAACCTCTAAACTTCTAATCTGAATTACAGAAGTATATTTAAACTTTCTAAAGAGGAAGCTACAAATCCTTAAATGAAAATTTTGTAGTGACTTAAGATTTTACTTCTCAGATATTGTTTAGATGTGTTAGCTTGTGTCACAGCAGCCTGTAGTTTGATTTACTACTAAAATACTCTAAAGCATTCATACTTTACAACTTCTGAAGAGGAAATCTTCCTACATTTTCCCCAGCTCATTTACCAAACCAGACAGTGACCACAAGGTCTCCTCTCCTGCTTATGTTTCACTTTAATTAGGTCTGTCTTTCAGTGGTTTTGCTGCTTTCTGATCAAAGCCTTGGGATTAAATAATTTTGCCTTACTTTTAATTTGCCAATTTGTTTCTCACTCTGTTTTGTAATGCTTTGAATGGACTTCAGGCTGTATTGAACTAAGCAAATGCTTTATCAGGATTTGTTTCATTCTTTCCTAACTCACTTTTCCTGGTGGTGCTTTTCTGCCTTCCATGCTTCTGAGAGGTTTCTTTTGTCTGCTAGCTACATTTTAAAAATCCCTTTTCCTACATTTGCTCACCTTGCTTGTAATGAAGCAGTGTTTGAGGTGCACTGCCGGGCTGTGTGTGGTTATTTCAGAGTGCTGTGTGCATCCCCACTGTCTGTTAGCAGTTCATATACCCAGTGAGTATCTCCTGGTTGTTTGGCACCTGGCTGATGCCTGCTGGCTGTAATCTGCAGTCCCCAGGAGGGGAGCACAGCCCATAATGGATATTTCCTGCCCTGCCTAATGCACTGCTGGGAGGTGTAGCTGGGTGTTGCAGTCCCCAGCGTGGGCTGAGAAACCTGGTGAGAATGAGAGATGGGAAAGCTGGGAAATGGAAATGAACTGGAATCCCATCTTGAGGAGGAGACTTCTGGGTTTGGTGACAGACACAGAAGGGGTAACAGGAGCACAGCATTCCTGCCTGTCAGTGTGGTTTCCAAGCACTGTCATCAGTTGTTAATTCAACACTTGGAGTGATCCCAGATTCCTTCCATTGTAGAATTCTGTGGCACTTCAGAATGCTGGTCAGGAGTCTTTGTACTCTATGGCTGAACACCATTGATTTGTGAATTGAGAGGATTCCAATTAAAAACACCTGTCTTTAATCTTACTTTGCTTTGATTTGGATATTGTACTGACAGACCTTCCATGGGAAGCAATGAAGCGGCAATTTTACCTACTGCCTGTTTCCTTTCCACTTGCAGAACAAACTCCTGCATTTTGTGTTCCATTCATACGAGGCCTTGACTAAAGTTTGCAGCACTTTCTCTTAATTTATTTTTCTCTGATCCAAATAAGACTGTACTCCTGGTAAGTTTTCTGAATCATATTCAGTGTAATGCATGAAGACAAGTTTCAGCTTGCCCTGGTGGAGTTGAGCTCCCTGTGTACCTGAGAGGGAGAGTGAGGGACTCCTCTAGAGGGCAGTTCAGCTCAGGATCCCAGTTCCAGCCACCTTGTGTCACCACTGGAGCATCTTCTGCCTTTCCACTGCATGTGTACCAAACGTGGGAGATGAGGAAAACAGGTGCCCTAGGTGGTGGTAGGATTTCTGTATTTCCCTTGAGTCTCCTACCACAGCGTCCCAAATTTTGGTGAAGTTTTGACACTCCAGTTAAAGTAGAAGGTGTTTCTAGTGGGTCAAAACCACCTAGCCAAAAGTGATCCTTCCCAATTGGAGTGGCACTATATTATCTCTGCCAGAGCTGCCTCTGTTACCATCTTCTGCTTCTGTTTTCCTGCATTTTGTACTAGTTTGTTGTTTTTTTTTTTTCTGGTGTACATCTTTGTTTCAAATACTGAGATAAGAATAACATTTTAAGATAGGTTGATAGATTTCCAGTTAAAACTTCTCATTGTTTGTAGGTCTAATATGCTTTCCAAGACTGATGATTTTTGGAGGGTTTTTTTTTCAGTGAATAGAAAATTCAGAGAAATTACATAGAAAATTACATTGCTGTGTTTCCTTTTGGGTCTCTTGGTTGGTTTTGTTCAAGAAGGATGGCTTCAATTGCAACCACTAAAATCACTTCTGGCTCCAAGCAAATAACGTTGATATAAATCAACACCTGATGAGGACTTGGAAATTTTGATTTTGCTATCTTCTTTTCAGCACAGGGACTGAAGAGAGAGCCATCCACAATAATCCAGACTCTTGAAGAAAAGACAGTTTTACTGGGCAAGCCAATCTTTAAACATTATAGCTCTATAGGGTTCTGTAATGGATTTCAGTGTCTCCAGAGGTAAATCCAGCAAATTTAACTGGCCAGTGCGTTGAGAGATTTTTCCCATTAGTTTTTCCAGAATAATGATTCTGCATAACAGTCCCTGCAGTTTATTTAAAGCAAAATCTATTAGCAGTATATTCTGTTATTTTTGGTAGGTGAACAAATCAGATAAATTGATAAAACACTCAGAGTAGCATCACCTGGGTAAGTCAATGTGCTTTGAGGCAACAGTGAGTACCTATATTTAAAATGTGTGGAAGCTCTCAGTACCTATATTTAAAATGTGTGGAAGCTCTCAGTTGTCTGTTCATTAGATTGTGCAGAGATGCTTTGTATTTTTTCAGAACTCTTTTCATACCTATCAGTACTGGTTCAGACACAGAAAATAATTATTAAGTATTGGAAAACATCTCTACACTTTTCCCCCTGAAGTCATTCTCATTACAGAAGCTTCCACTGTGCTGCAGTTGTTAGTATTACTAACTTTTCAAGTGAGTCAAAGTACTTTGGTTTTGTGATTCAATGTGTTTATATTACAAATGTTTCTTTATATTTTATCAAGGAGTGACTTTTGATGTATTTCTCTATTTTAATCTACTTCCCCATTGCTTTACACCATCCCTTGAGCTTGTGGCTATGACAAACACTGTGAAGAAAATTAGGTTTTCTGTGTTTTTCTTGACAGAGTGAAAAATCTTAAATAATCCCTTAATTTACAGAGCATCTGAAAGATTTATAGTCAGTGCCACTACTGCGTGGTGACATAGGTTAGCCAAGAGTTGAGCAAGGTTTTGAGTTTTACAGTTCCCCTGAGGTGCGTGCTATCCACAGCACTTCAATCCAGTTATGGTGCTCAATGTCCTTTTGGCCATTTATTGTCTTTTTGGAATTACCCTATGAAGTGCTGTATGTGGTTAGTGATTGAGCCATTTTCCTGGCTTCCCACACATGGTGCCCGCTGTTGGCTTGTAGGAAACTGAGTTTTTAGTTTGGTTTTGAGCTGTTTGGGCTGCAAAGATTCACATTGTAGGTCAGAGCAGTCCAGTTCGTGGTAATAAGGGAGTTATTACCTTAAATGAGGGAAGGAAAAGGAGCTTTTTGGGGTGTCAATTCCCACTTGATTAAGCTTCCTCTCTGCCCACAAAAAAAAAAGTGTTAATTGGCAATATCTTGTATCTTTTTAATATTTTAGACTTTTTCAGTTTCTTTTAAGCTGAGCATTCTTAGGGTTTCTAAAGAGCTTCTTTTAAACATTTCTTAAATCAAGGGCAACATCCATGTGTGGCAGTCCATGGTCTGCAGTTTGCTGGTGTAATGGATGTATTTTCATTAAAGGAAACAAATAAATACATTTGTAAAGAGATTTTGTATATCTTTGTAACTTTTCAGAGCTTATGGTAATTTTAGAGTGTTACTTAATGTTTTAAAAAGTGTGAGATGTTAAACAAATATTACAGCCATGCTGAAAGTAAATTTTTATGTCAACTGGACAGAAGTTAATATAGAGACTTAGGAGAACTCAAAAATGAAGATATTGTTAAATTAAAATTACAAGCATGAAAGAAAAAAATCAGGAGCAATCTGTGACATCAGTGGCTTTCTTTTCCAATCATCCTTTGTTCCCTTGAACCAAAAAGGCAAAACATCTTTTCAGTCTCTCCTTATAGTCCCTGTTGTCCCTTGTTAGCTGAAATTTTGGCTCAAGCGCTGTAGAGTGAGAGGTGCAGACTCTGTAGCTCTGATGAATGACTTCCATCCCTCCTCCTCCTGAGATCAACCCTGGCAAACAGGTTACTCTTTATTGTTACTGAGCTCCTGGAGTTTTGCTGAAGTATCACATTTGTTTTGTAGTCAGATGCTCCCTGATGCAGCACTTGATGGACTTTCACAACACATTTTCCTCTGCTCTTTAAGTTACTTCCAGATACCCGAAACCCAAAATCTCAACAGGAACATAATTGTGCCAAAGTGAACATTTATTCCATAAATAGAAAGTAGAATGCAGTAACTTGGTTGTGTAAGAGCATGTAACAGAGGTTTGTTGTGCCTCTGGCTTGGGAAGAGCCTTGCAGAGTTGGTTTGCCAAAAGCCCAGAAGATGCAAACCCATTTCTTGAACACAGGAAAGCTTTCAATGCTTATGTCTCTTACAAACACCATTTCTGGTGTGACCATTTGCATCTTTGATAATGAAAATATATTCTCACCTAAAATAAGCTGGTTTTACTGTTTTCTTCTGCCTGTTTGTGACTTGGAAGTTGGATAATTGAGAAAAAGGTACCCCTCACTTAGGAGCTTTGCAGTGTGCAGTGTTTGCTGTAGCAGTCAATATCCAGGAGATGCAGAAAGCTGGAATCCATTCTTTATCAGGGGAATAAACAGTGCAAAGTCGCTGCTGTGGGAGGGGTGGGGTTTTGATGTTCTGGCATGGCTGAACAGTCAGGTGCTCTCAGAATCAGCAACTGCTGCAAAGTTGTGGGTGTTGGGAGATGGAAACCATTGAGTGCAGTGCTGATTATCCAAACAGCTCTTTTGTACTCTGGCAGCAGTGGAATTTCCCTTCCTTCCATTTTCTGGGTGACTTCTTATCAGGTATGACAGCTTGTCAGGGGTGATGATTGTCACATTATTCCTGTGAGAATGGCTGCTCCTCTGTCCTTCCAGACGCAGGGACAGCACAGGTTCACACAGGGGGTGAACTTGCTCACACTTGTTGCTCTTGACTCCAGAGCAGTGGTTCAGTTCTTCAGAGAAGCATCTGACAGGGCATTAACCAAAAAGAGGAACACTGTGCTCCTCTCTGGAATTTATTACTCAGACTGGCAGAGATGCTACTTGGGAAGGGATTTAAGAAGCTAAGTAAAGTTATTCTGAACATGTGTGGTTAAGTCCAGTGGAATTAAAGTGACTGGTCACAGAAATATATGAAAACATTTTATACTGACTTAAGCATACATTGGTTTAGAGGGATCCTGCTGCTGAGTTTTTAAGCATTAACACATGTTCAGTGGGTTGATACTGTGGGTTTTTAACATCTTTTTCAATTGTAGGAGACCATAAAAGCTAATTGTCTGGTGGTTTTTTAATCACAGAAAATGCACAGTGTACTTCACTAGTGTGTAGTTAACCACACATCTGTGTGTGTTAAGTGCTTTTACAGTTTTCACACACCCTTTTATGAAATTTAGTGATTATATGTGTCCTTTGTGGAAGAAAAGGGAAGGCAAGACAACACTTAAAGTGAGTTCCAGCAGAGAACCAAACCAAAGGAAACAGGCCACAAAGCTGTCATTCATGAGACCACCAAATTATGATTTAGTGCCTTCAAAACAGGAATAAAAAAAGATGTGCCAGAAAGCTCCCCTGGCTGTTACAGGACTTACCTGAAGATCTGGGTGTGAATTGAAATAGATGAGGAGGAAATTGAGTCAGATGACACCAACATTACAGATACAAATCCTTTCCCTTTTTGTTTTCTTCTGCTGGGTGAAGAATGTCTGTAGAGCAGAACATTGTCTGGATGTCTGGGTAGAACTGTAGCCCTGGGTGCAGGTGCAGAAAGGGTGAGAAATTCAGATGTCCTGAATACCTGGGTTTGTTTGGAAACAGTTTTGTGTCTCTTGGTACAGAATAATGATTAAGATGACTGAGAATCTGTGTAACCCTGACTGATATGGCTGAAACAACTTCTGTTACCAATATCTGGAGTCAGCACATGGAAAATGTGATCCCAAACCATGGCATGTGAGTTCTGGGGAAATGTAACCATTTCAAATTCTTAAATTTCTCGGTTAAGAGAGAATTGGCAACTGACTGACAATTGTGAGGTCCTTTGCCTCTAGTCTTGCTTGTGAACCCAGTGTTAAATTGTGGTCTGTGGACTCTTCATGGCCAGGGAAATGATACACAGTTCACAGGTTTCAGGATTCTCCATTGATGTCATTGCATAGTTGGTCTGAGAATGCTGTAGATTTTGGAGGCATCAATATAAATCTTATATTTTGCTGCTAAAAATCAAGCTTATGCCAATCTGCTTTGTTTTGGTGTAGTTTGATAATAAATGTATTAGGTGGAATGGCTGATTGTTGATGTGCCTTGGTTTGCTTTTGGTCTTAAATTGAAGATAGTGCTTTTAAAGTTTCTATGTATCCTGTTTGTAGCTTTACAGTTCTTACTCTTTTTAAAAATTTTTTATTATTTTAATTTTTTTTGAAGCACCAGTTCTACCTTGAATAGGCCTGGAAGTTTATCTGTTTCTGGGTTCATATAATAAAACTTTTGTAGTAAGTGCTCTGGAGGGATCATACTTGTTGCTGTCTGAAATCTCGCTTTCACCTCAAATTCCTTTATACTTAATATTTCAATACCATGTTCCATTATCTACCTTGTTTGAAACATGAAATTAAAACATTTGAATGATTTCTCTGGTTTCTTTCAGGGACTCAACAACAGCTTATGGCACAACATGCTCTGGAGAAAGAGGCTTTGGAGAAGATTAAAATAGAAATCGAGGAGGAGCTAAAACGTCTTGATGAAGAAATCTTGGAAGGTGCTCTTCAGGTTTTCCAGTTTCAATCCATAATCTCTATGCACTATAATGGTGGTTAATTTGTAACAGGTACTCAGTTAAAGAGATTTTTGAATGCCTTGAATCTCTTTATCCTCCTCCCCCCACAAGATTTGTACACATTGCCACATGGAGTAAAATAGTTAAACATTACCATTTGGAGTGGTGGAGCCTGGCCAAAGCAAACAACTGGATGACATTTAATAGTCTACTATAAATAATGGAAAGTAAGCAGCCCTTAAGCTTCTGCACTTGATGGCAGAAGTCCTCAGGAGCTAATATGTCAATGAGAGTGCACTTAAACCTTCAGATTTCTCCCTTCCACCAGGTTTATTTTTTGTGGTACGCTTTGACCTGGAGATGTGGCTTTTATAGGAATGATTTCAAACCCATCTTTGTTTTGCATGTGTGCTGCAAATCACAAATCTGAAATAGAAACACTCTAGAGCTGTTTAAGTTCTTTCATATGGAACTTTTTTAGAAGTTTTAAACTGAGAAGGAAAAGGTTACATGAACAAAATAATATTTTAAAAATGCTGCAGAGATGTCCATGTGTGGGCCAATTTACTATGAGAAGATGCCAAGGTTGGCATCAGCTTAAAATGGGACAATAGCTGCACATTCAGCAAACTTCTGGTTAGGATGCAATTGTGAAACAAAAGCTGGTGGGGAAATGTAGCTCAAAGTCATCTCTGCCTTGTAAGTAGCACTTTCAGAATGTATTAGGACAATTTTACTATGATTTGATCATGGTATGCTTTGACTACAGAGCTGTGAATTTTTCATCCCTTATGTAAACTGTGTAAACTGCAGGGATAAGAAATCTGAGACTGTTGATGTTCTTGTGTGAATCTGTTTGATTTTGTGTACCTTCTTCTCTCAGCATTTACCACTACAGGTTTTGACTGCCACACTTCCCCAGTGTTCAGCCCTGCCAACCCAGAGAGCTCCATAGAAGATTGCCTGGCTCATCTGGGGGAGAAAGTGTCCCAGGAATCGAAGGAACATCTGCACAAAGCACTGCAGACCTTGCTTAGCAAGTGAGTTTCCAATTGCTTTTTCAAAGGTGTTTCCTTTTGCACTGTGAATGCTGCTGAAATGCTGAAGCTGGGACTGCATCTTGTATTACATTTCTTTCTTTTTCAATCTTCCTTTTTTTTGGTTTTGTTTTGTTTTGCAATGTAATGTGCAAATACTTCTTTGTGGTATTTGCTTTTTGCAGCAATGTAAGTTCTAAAATTTTTCTAAGCTTTTGTTGCTGAATTTTTGAGGCTGCATCAAGCAGTTTGAGCTGCCATTGCCAGTTCATCAGTGCTGGGCTGTAGCCACATTAATGTCCTTAGCCTTTCAGAGTGGAGCTGAGGGTTTGTTTGTGGTCTGGCCCATGATGAGAGGGAGGGTTTCCAGGAGAGGATGGTAGTTACAGACCTTGTGACCACCCTTCAGGTGCACATCTGAAGCAAATGTGGGCCCCTGGGCTAACGTTGGTGCCTTAACAGCTGTCCTGCCAGTTTAAACTTATTGTGTAAATAGCACATTGCAGTTGGCATGCTAGTACCTTAATTAATGTCTTTGCAAATTAATACAATTGTTGTGGTTGCTTGGTTTGCTGTTATAAATGATGAGCCTGAAATTTAATGGATCTGCATGAACTACTTGAGGCTTTTCTGAGTGACCTCCAAAATGCGTTGGTAGAGAGCTGGAGTTGGAAGGTGCTGCTTTAGGAAGAGTTGCATAAATGCAGCCATGCACTTAAGTGGTTCTAGTTTTTTGATATTCTGATGTTCTAGGCTTCCTATGTTTTCTATGGGAAAATATTTGCTTTCTAAATAATTTTTTGTTGGTGCATGCACATATATAAAGTCTGAAATGCCTGTGAAACCGTGTTGCCTTTTTCTAAGGCAAACTAGAGTTACTGTTTAATCTCTTGATAATATCCTTCCTGCAGCTGTTCCTGCTCTGCTCATCCCACTGATTGATTTAGATTTAGTTTCAAAGAATTAATGTGCCAAGGAAGTCAAGAGAATGCCCTTAAAATGACAAACACAAATTATGTTTTCCCCACTGTGCATTAACTCAGTTATTTTTCCCCCTGTTGCTGGACTAGTGCTATTTAATGCAATACTTATTAATTTGGCTTTTATTTTCCTGCCCTCTGACATGCATATAAACAGGTGTTAGGGTACATTAGATGTTAGATCAGTACAGGTTCCTGGAGTTCAAGAAGCAGTTTTCTGTCCAATGCCAGTTACCACTATTTCCATTAAACTGAAATCTGAACTTGCCTTTTGTAATGGTTTGGACTGAGGAGAGCTGCTTTTGAAGCAGTGCATCTTCTGCTGTCACTTGGCAGAAAGCTTTTGCTGTTACTGACTCTGAGATGCCAAATGATCTTGGAGAAAAGAGTATGGAAGAGAGGAATTTCATCACCCCAATTCAGAGAAGTAGGGATGTGATAAATCTAGAATAAAGGTATCTACTGAAGTATGAAGGGGTTTTGTGATCAAAAGTGCTGTTTCTTGCAAATAAAAGTTTCAACTCTGACATAATGCAGTCAGTCTGTGTTAGTCCATAGCCTGTATTGATTACACAATATTTCTCTGCATTGGCCTCTAGCTCAGGTATGGATTTCTTAGTGGAATTTTCTATCTTTAAAATCTTAGATTATAAAAGAAATATATGCAAGAGCTTAGAAATTTTCTAGTATATCAGAGAACCTACTTATCTAATGTCTTTTAAGTTGTAGAGTATCAAATTATTAGGAAATTCACCAGTTATATCCAAGTGTGCAAGTGGGAGAAAGGTGATGCCTTCCTGACCCTGTCTGGTGCTGGTGTTTTATGTCCTGAACCACAAGACTTGTTAGCTCCTGAAAATGACTTGCTGTAATGCATGTGCAAATATTTTGTCCTCTAGAAACTGAGAACTTTCTTTTATTCATGTTCTTTTGTTTCCTTTTATAACTTTCAGTGTTGGTTTAACTTCTGCAGGCCGGTGACGTATCAGGAGTATCGGGAGCGCACGCACGAGGCAGCTGCTCATGCCAGTGGGTGGAACAAGGTACCAGACCTGTCACTTGCACTTGGATGTGTCCTTGGATATGTCTTGGGTCTCCTTGATGTCCATGTTGTTTGTACTAGCTGCAGTTGTGCTTCCCAGAGGGCCAGAAATAGAAAGAACTTGGTTTTAGTGTGAAATAAATGGCACTCTCAGAGTGGTAGCTGTGCACATAGCATGTAGTTTTATAGATAATTTAGCTAGAAGTTGTTGGATTGAAGTGTTAGGTCAACCTGCCTTTAGTTTGGTAAAATGGAAAGTTAGGCATGTTGCTTGACTTATTTTTTTTAAATTCCCAAGAGAGGTTAATTCGTGCAGCAGTTTTGGAATGAAATCTGAGATGGTTTTTTCATAACACTTCTCTGCTCTTTCTCTGCTCCAATGTCAGGTTTAAAATAAATGTAAAAAAGAGTGCTGAGCATGGTGGAAATAAAATTGATAGTATCTTCATGATATTTAAATTGTTCAGAAAATGTAGGGATGGTGTTCCTACCTGGTTTCAAGAGTAGTTATCTCAAATGATGAGAATCTTCTTTTCTTAAACAAAATGCAAATCTGTAAATGAATTATCTTAAATTACTTTTAATGTAGAATGAGTAGATTATTCTTCCCAGATTCATCTTTCATTAATCATTTGAATTCATCACCATAATCATTCCTTGATGGGTTCAGTGGGCATCAAAAAAGAATGAAAGAATGAAATAACTACTTGAAAATGTAGTCACAATTTGAGTGGTAAAATGTAGTCTTACATTTAAAATAGAACAAGGAATCTTCTCCCTCCTCTTTACATTTCTTTTCCAGAAAAACTTTTTCCTGACTTAGATTTCCCTGCTTACTTCAGAAAGTGTTCATCTAACCCAGGGTGTGGGCCCTTGTACAGCAGTTTAATAAACATTGCATGACAAGTTACTGCCCATGGCTCCAGCAATTATCATTGCTTTATGTGTGTGCTCTTTCAATTTGTCATCTTGTGATTCACAGCATTTTGGTTTAAACAACCATGAAATCTGATTATCAAGAAGGTGGCTTAAGCTAGCACATTTCACTTTTCAGCTGGTGAAGGCTAGAGCCAAGCATAAAACCAGGCATTGTGGCTCAGCTGGCAAGGGAGGAGGTGCTTGGGGCTTCTCAGGTCAGTGTGCTTTGGGTCCCCACCTGAGGATGGATGAATCCTCCTGGCTGGATGAGAGGGCTGCATTTGGGGCTCAGCATTTCAGTGGATTTCAGGCCCCATCAGTTGTGGTGGAGAGCATCATCCAGAACATCTGTCATCAGCTCTGCTTGCCTGTAACATTTGCTGCTGCAAAACACACAGTCCATATGAAAATGCCATAAAAGCAAACCAGAGGGGAAGTTTTGTACCCCAGCACAGCATCTGTTTGGATTGTTTTTCTGGTAGTTTGGAGCTCCAGGAATGCCCAGCAGTTCCTTCAATAATCTTTGTTTTGAGGAGATGCAGTACATTTGTGTTGGTTTCATTTCCTTTTAATTTCCTTTATCATCTTAATCAGAATTGTGTTTTGTAACAGAAGAAATCTGGATAGCTTTCCTGCCATCTCAGCTCAGCTTAATTTTTACTCTAAAGAAGCTGTTAGAAAAACATGTTCATGTTGAATTCTGGAAAGGACAAGGGTCTTCATCTTCTATTTGAAATAAGGCTCTCATGAAAAAAAAAAAAAACAAAAAAAAACCAAATTCCAAACTACCCCATACAGGACAAATTGAATTTCTATAATAAAATGAACATAATAAAATTTTTTAAATACTGCACTGCTGAGTTTTTATGCTTTTTGCTTAAAACTGATGAAATACATATATCCAGAATGTATAATCCCACTGTTGTGCATCATTTGAAAGGATAACACATACTGGTATTGAGAGCCAGTGGAACTGGTGAGTAGGGTAGCAGTCATCTCAGTGTCCCATTCTTACTGATTAATGGGGGCAAAGAATAGTGCAACAAAAATATAAGCAATAATCATGTGAAGAATTGGATTGATTTTAAGTTGAAATGGTCAAAAAGTACAGAGAACTGCAATAATTTTGGATATAGCTTCCTCAAAAAAATACAGCTTCCTCTGAACTTTCTTTGTGTCTTTTTAAATTTAAATTTGTAATATTGTACAATGGAATTGCAATAGCGTAGTTGACACAAGAGTTTCATTTACACAGTCTGCTATCTTCTGGTAGCAAAGTGGGTTTTAAAATAATTCCCTAGAAGTGTT
Organism: Ammospiza caudacuta; assembly: GCF_027887145.1. Taxonomy (NCBI): domain Eukaryota; kingdom Metazoa; phylum Chordata; class Aves; order Passeriformes; family Passerellidae; genus Ammospiza; species Ammospiza caudacuta. The sequence continues at coordinate 4,849,704 of NC_080597.1, read as the reverse complement.
CTCCTGCCAACTTCTTTTCTCTGTGTGTTTTTCTCCAATCAAAATATAAATAGCCCCTAGCATTCCTTCCCAGGCATCCTGGTGGAGGGAGCTGCAGTTGCTTTGAATTGCAGATTCTGTATTTTTACTTTGTTCTACTTAAATCTCACCACTGTTCACACAGCTGCTCTTCTGTACACAAAGGTGGTGTTAACTTCCATGGAAGTACTGTGAGGTAATTTGTGATTTAGGGCCAGTGTGTTCTGCTCCTGCTGGTGTCAGAATTTCAGCAGAAAGGGAAAGCTGGGTGGTGTTTGTTGGTCAGTGTGGGACTGGATGTTGGAGTTTGAGTTTGGTCCCTCACTCTGAGCCCTGAACAGGCTTGCTGAATTTGGGGTGAATGGGTGGATTTGGCATCAAGTTGGCAAAGGAAGAAGGCAACAATCATATTCACTATGCCAGCATTTTAGCTCCATTCATTTCCCAGCCCTTCCTTGCTTTTGTCTCTTTTGCCTTCAGCCTCATTAAATGTCAAATATTTTGAGATCTCAGTGTTCATGCTGCTGTAGAGTTATGTGGGTGTGCCCAAAGCCTCTGAAAGATCCCTAGCTTTGAGCTTGAGTTGTTTTGATTCCTCTTGACACCTCATCTTGACCTGTTCCTTATATCTGTGCACTGTGATCTTGCACCTCTTCTGCCTCTGAGTTAATTGTAAGAACCTCAAAAAGCCCAATCTTTTAAAATTCAAACACTTTTAAACTTCAGGCACCATGACATCCCTGGTGAAGTGTAAACACTTATCAGTGCTAACTGTTCAGCACAGAACAACACTACTATAGCCTTGTTGTAGTCAGTCAGCTGAGACTCCATGTTCTTCATGCAGGAAAAGCCAATTCTTTATTCACACAACTCATTTTATACAGTTTGTAGAGGTCTTCTGTGGAACTTTAATTGGCTAACAGCTTTCTTGCCATTGGTCACTAAGAGATGTTTTACTTGTCTATCAAATCTCTCTATTCTTGAATTGTTTACGTATTTTCTTCACTGATTCTCATGGGACAGATTTAATGTTTATGCAGGTGCTAGTTGTTTTTCTCCCCAAGAATTGGTTGTTGTGATAACATACTACTTAGAGCAGGATTGTTTTTGCATGGGAACTTGAAAAGAACTTATCTGCACTTAGAAGAAGTGACAGGTCAGCTATTAATTTAGCAGAGCAGGCTTGATCTTATGAGGCCCGCTCTGCTAAATTTTTTTATAATATATTCTAAATAAAATAAGTAAGTATATTCTAAATTCTTTTATAAATTTCTTTTATAATTTCTCTAGCTGTCTGTGACATGACCTGTCTGCCACACTCTTGGACTCCTTTGTTAATCAGCTAGAGCATCTTAAATATATCAGATTATGGGCATTTTTAGGCCCTATCTGGTTTTAGTAGTCAATCTCAGGGTGATGCCACCATGAATTTAGAACAAATCTCAATTTCAGCTTACTTTGCCTATTCGTCTTCCTCCAGCTTTGCACACTAAGGTGTGATTTCTGGTAACAGCTGTGCAAGATATTTACAGAAAGGAGAACCAGGCTGATAGGGGAAGGGACTGAAGAGGGAAGGAGGCATTAGGGGTGAGTATGAGCAGTAGCAGAGCCTTCATCTCCCTTGTGCAGCTGGGAAACAGCATTCCAGTCTGCACAGTGAATAGATGTGCAGTTGCCTCAATTAAAATGCAGTAAAACAAATATTTTTCTCTTGTGTCATAATAAAGCTTTTTCAGATGCTAATGACTTCAGCTCATGCCAGCTTCCCGACCCTGGCGAGGTGCTGCATATGAACGAAGCCCAGAGGGCCACTTGCATGCTCTGTGAGAATAAATTTAGAGTTTAAAAGTTCAACTGCATGTTGTTTAGGTAAACAAAAACATAATGGCAGAAGGAAGTGTCTAGAAGTGTATAATGTGAAGGAAGTGGATTCACAATCTTGCATCTTCCAGAGCAGTTTAGGTTAAGGCTGAACATTCAGTTTAAAGGTTTCTAAAGAGGAATGGGAGTAGGAAATGAGGAAGGAAGATCTCTCTGTGTTAAATTTGGTATCAGAGGGAGAGTTTGACATGGAAAGGGCTTTGTGCTTGTCATTTTAAACATGTTTGTAATGCTGTGCTGCTGGGTGGAGGTGTTTGTTTCAGTCCTGCTTCAAAGCTAAGTGTGAACTTCTAAAGAGACTGTCTAGTGCAGTGTCCCTGTTCAAGAATGTGTATGAGTTTGCTGTTTGCATGTGGATGCATATCCCTTTAAGCTGTTTATGATGTTTTGTCTTTCCACTTCTGGGGTAGCAAGTTCTGGACCTGTTCTGCTTCTCTACTTGAACCCTGTGCTGGGAAAAAAGTGGGGTTTAAGAAAACACTGCAGTGGTGTTCTGTGAAATTCTCTTAGATTAATTCTAAATGTGAAAATCTCTTAGTCTAGCTCAATTAGATGGTGGGTTTTTGCTTAGCAGCTTAAGTGCTTCCTTTTTAGTGCATTTTATTGTGTGTTTGCCTTGTGTCTTCTCAGAAATGAAGTGTACAGTCCCTGGTACATTTGGACTTGAAGACTCAGACCTTTTCTGTGGACACATGAATTCTGTTCTAGCTGGAAAGTAGTATTGATAATGCATTCTGTATTTATTTGTTCACACTATTTTTTTTCTTTTTTTTTTTTTTTTTGAAGGTCTTGGTGCCCCTGGTTCTGTTACAACAATTTCTGATGGAGCTGACCAGAAGGGGCCAGGAACCACTGAGTGCCCTTGTGAACTTTGGGGTGACATATCTAGAAGATTATTCTGCAGATTATATCATTGAACAAGGAGGATGGGTAAGAAGACCTCATTTCTAAGTGTGATCCTAGTAGGAGTGAAAGCTTAAGAGGGCTTGCTAGAAGTAAGCAGATGCAAGGAGGAATGACTCAGAAAAAGAAATTTAAGAAATGATCAGGAGGTCAGGATCAGAAAGAGATCTTGGGCAGTCATCTCCTTCTCTTCTCTGCCCCAAGGCAGAACTGAATTTCAGCCATTCATTTCTGATGTTGATATTAAAGACCTGAGCGATTGGACTCCACAATTTCCCCAGGCAGTCTGTTCCAGTTCTTTGCACAGTTTGTTGGATTGCTGTTGAAATTAAGGAGGTGCTCAGGTGTCAGATAACAATTAATTTTCATACAGTGTGTGCTAAGGTGCTAATTTGTTGCAGTATGGTGAGCTTTGTGCTGCCCTGTTAATACACATGGAGCACTGCATTTGGAAGCAGACACCTGTAACAAGAGGTTATATGCCCAAAAAGCTCCTCTTTTTAATGGTATCTTCATCCTCTGGTGACTGCTGGAAAAGGTATTTGGGTTTTTTCCTCCTCTTAAATTTCAGAGAGTTTCTTAGCAGATAGGTAATTGGCAAGCACTGCATACAGAAATGTCAATAGGTACTAATTAATTTTTATAATAAGTGATAAGATAGCTAATGCATATTAGAGTTCATAGCTGTAGAAGAACATGCATAGAATAAGCAATCAGGATTCCTTTGTGCTGCATTTTTCCTTGTAGAAATTATTAATTCATGGTGAGCAGTGTTCCTGAGTCATGGCATGCTGAGCAAGTTTCATTTAGAAATGTTTCAGAAAGGCAGCTCACAGCTGATGAGCTGGGTCTTGAAGGCTGAGCCTAAGATTACTGTGTTTGGGAAGAATGCCAGATTTGAGTGGAATTAATCTGGGATTTGTGAAATGGCTCCAGCAAGCTGATTTATTCTAAAAAGAAAAGCTGTTCAGGAAAACCCAGTGATAAAAAAGTACTAATAGGAAAAATCTCTTTCAGAAGCTTCTCGTATTTCAAGAGTTTACCTGAGGGGTTTTTTGGAAGAGTAGCTTGTTCCAGAATTTCTGCACATCTGCACCTTCTTTACCTGCTCCCTTCCTGGCAGTTGTGATGAGCAGTTCTCAAGGCCCATGGGAGGGATTGTTTGTCTTTAATGGCCAGAAGCACTAACAGCACACAGCCAAATAACCTTGGGTCATTTGATAAATGCACTCATATCTCAAAAGTATTTTCATCCCAGGGCAGGCTCTTACTTGCAGCTTTTACACAGATCAATGTTAGTACTTCTGTGCTCTTCTGCCTTGTTTTTTGACCTCCAGAAGGGCTGTGCTGTGTTCTCCAGCCCCTTTTTGTGGCCTGCTGTAAACACACTTCACAGAGTTCAAAGCTTCTGAAAACAAGCAGCTTTCCAGCACGGCTGTGCTTGGTGTCTGGCTGGCTGTGCAGGGATGGACAGATCAGGGTGGGGGTGTCCAGTGAGCTCCCAGCCTGTCTGTGCACATCCAGCCGGGCAGAAAATCAGACTGACACAGGCAGGGCAGCAAACAGGGCAGAGCTATTTTTGAAACAGCACAAGAGGCGAGGAAAGGGACTAGGTGATGAAAATCCTTTCCAGATGAATTAATGTAGCTGCACTAATCTTTGTGAGTTGCTCTGGGCATGGGCACCCACTGGGCATGTGGCTTTTTGTGGAGGAAGGGGAATATTTGGTTATATTTTATTTTTTCCTTCCTGTGAGGAGAAGGTTCATTTTCACCCTGTGGTGTGTTTCTGGGGTTGTTGCCAGTATGGGAAGGCAGTGCTGGGAGCAGGGCATGGAGCCAGGATGGGAAGGGTTGTGTTCTGAGAAGGGCCAGGAAGAGCCTGGCAGGCTGGTAGCCACAGGGAAGTGTTGGAATGTTTGCATTTTTTGAGATAAGCATCTGCCGGTTGACAGTAATTTGCTTGAGCCATAAGGGCAATGTGTAAACCTGGGAGTCTCCAGTGACTCATTGACAGTAAGAGGTTCAATTTTTGTGTTATTTTGGAGCTGTATGAAGTTGGGTCTTTCCTGCAGCAGCTGAGAGCTTGCTAAAAAGTGAGAAGCAAGAATAGCCTGTCTGGTTTTCTGTGGATCTGGAGCAGAGGAGAGCTTCACAGGACTCAGCTCTTCAAGGGCAGACCTGAAAAGCTCTGTGGTGTCTCTGGTGCTGTCTCATCCCTTGGCACCATTTGGGATTTTCCTCAGTTTTTGGGTTGAAGCCAGCCTTTGCCAGGAGGGGAGTAGCCAGTCAAAGGTGAGGGGCCAGCCGAGCCCTTCCTGTGCCTCACTGCAGATCTGTGCAGTCAGAGTCCCACAGAGCTGTGTCATCCATTTGCTGCATCATCCTCTGCAGCCACAGCGCAGCTGGAAGAGCTCCCAGGGCTCTGCATGTGTGCAAGGCTTGGGGCTCTCCTGTGAGCTCAGGAGGCTTCTGGGTGCAGGAAAGCATCTGACTGAGAATGGTACACAGCTAACCAGAAGCAAAATTTCCAGCTCATGGGAGTAAAGGTTTACAAATTGGGTAGCTATGCAGCAGGTTTCAAGAAATTGGCATGGCTTATGGGAAACAAGAAATGTGATATCCTGGAGGATGAGAAGTTGCTTTTTTATTTTCCACGCCAGTCCCACAGAGATATGGTGCTTAGATGGTGTATTGAAACAATGAGTGTTCCCATCCCATTCTCCCTTCAGGCACTAAAATTGTAATTTAGCTAACTTTGATGACAGTGTGGGACTGGAATGTACTGGTGGGTTGGTGAGGGAATGGCTGGCATAGTTTTATGCTCCCTCTTTCACTAATTGCTCTGATGGGTTTGGCTGCAACTCTGGCATTTACCTGTTTGACTCTTAAGTTTTATCATGACCTCTCTTTAGGAACAAAAAGCATGCTGGGCATTCCAGCAGGTTCTCTAAACAGATAAATGGGGGGCACACATTTCTTCCTCCTGACTAGTGGGTCCGCTGGTCCTACTCAGACCTTCTTCCTTCATAATCTTGGGCCATTGCAAAACAATACCCAGCAGGATTTACAAGTAGCTTTGTTCTTTCCTTTCCCAGAAGCAGTCAGGGCTCTCCAGACACAGACGGGCAGTGTGTGCAGGCTCTCCCCGCCCCTTTCCTCTTTTCCCCACCCCTTTTCTCCTCTCCCCTCCCCTTTCCTCCTCTCCCCTCCCTTCTCTCCTCCTACCTCTGCTGCCTCTTTGCTCTCCCTGACTCCTCCAGGGCTGAATGCTGCTGCATCAGAAGCAATTCTTGGTCTCCTGGAAAAGTGCACAGTAAGACCAGTCTGTTGGTAAGGATTTTTTCCCCTCTTCCTTTCCCACCCCTTCCCAAATAATTTATTTCTTCTCAAGTTCTGCAGATCCTGTTTTCCGTGATTAGATTTCATCTTTTTAGAAATATCGGGGAATATCTATAAGGAGAAAAGAGTGTAACTTCTTGGAAACTAGCTGCCTTTCTTTTTCTCTCTGGTTCCCATTCCTGTTACCAGCCCCTCTGCCTTCCCCTTGTTTGAACCTGTTTATCAGAGTGGAGTTAATAAAACCTTTCTTCTCAGCCTGGGAGTTACATTGTGACCCGTGGCAGAAATTGTCTCTACCTTCCCAGGGATTTTGTCTCATGGAGTTGAGACCTGGATTTGCATTTAACTACTTAAGTGCCCATGCTGAAGGGGTAAAAGTAAATTTGCTTAAAATTTCCATAATGTTTACAGTTTCCTATCTCAGCCTCAGAGGAGCTGTTCTCTCTGTGTCTCCAGTGTTTTGTCTTGGGCTTTGCAGCTGGTTTGGTTGTTTTCTTTGCTGCTGGTGATTCAATAATGCACATATTACAGGATGTTGACAATCAGGAGGAGAAAGAGAGTAAAGAGGCAATTGTTATCCTAGGGAAGTGAGGTAGTCAGTTTGTGCTTCCCAAGATGAAAATCTCCTGCAGCAGTCCAGGTGTCTGCCCTGGGAATGACAATGCAGAAATAGAGAGAAGTGCTCTGCTGGAGGAGGAGAAGTAAGTTTAATGTGGCAGAGAGGCAAGAAAAGGCAGTCTAGTTAGAGGAGTCCTAGGAAGGAGTTTTCCTTTCAAAATAATTCTGCTTTATCCCTGTGTCATGGAATACTGCAGCGAATTGTCCTTTTTTATTTACATGTAACTTCTTTGGTACAGTAATAGATATTTTAAATTTTTAGGCACTGTGGCTGAAGAAGGACATTAAATAGTAAAGGAGCAACTAGATCTCCTTTCTCTTTTCCCTTCCAACAACTTCAAATCTGAAGAAGTGGTCTATAAATAACTGAATTTACCTCATTTTAAACCCATAAGACTGAAACCTAAAGGGTGTTGCTTTGATGCTGGCTTTCTGCAGGTTGTAGAGGTTATGTTGGAAGGCAGGGATGGAAGAGGATAATTTCTGCATTCCTTGAAGGGAATGAGAGCAGTGCCTGCAATATCAGAGTGCTTTGATGTGGTTCATTTGACCTTCTTTTCCTTTTTTTTTTTTCCTTAATAAAAAGTACAATCCTATTTGTAAGAACTCTGCTCTCTTTTTCTTGGCTCCACCTATCTTGACAGTTTCAGAGGGATGAACAGAGAGGCACAGTAAGCGCCTGAGGGCTTTTTGGGACTTCTTTATATTTTAAAATGTTTTGTTTTGTATCTGAGTGTTGTCAGAAGCTGCTTTGTAATCCATTCCTCTGAAGGATTAGCTGGGTGATACTGTCAGATCTGACTTCCACGAGGGTCTGAAAGGTTTGGATAACTGGGCTGGGCATGGAAACAGGAGCACCTGGAGCCACAGCCTGGGCACACCTGGGTGGGAGTGAAGCCATTCCTGGGCACAGGTGCCCCTGCTCCAGCACACAGCTGCTTCTCTGCCACAGCTACAGATCATGCAGCAAGCACATTCCCAGTTTGTTGTTGTGGGAAGTTTGCTTATTTCCCTGTGGGAGATGTCTTAGGATCCCTGGACATAGGCCAGTTCTTGCCTCTTGTTTTTCAGACTGGATTTTAGCACAAATGCATTTGATGGGTTCCCAGTGCTCGTTGCTGTGACCCTGTTGGTGTGGGGCAGGTGGCCACAGAGGCACAGAGGGTCCTGAGTTGGAAGGGACCCACAAGGATCCCTGAGTCCAAGCCCTGAACCACACTGTGTGCATGAGAACACTGTCCAAGCACCTCTGGAATTTCATTTCTCTCTGGGATAGGTTATGTTACAAGATAGTCAGTGCCCTCACCTAAGAAACTTCCTAGCTGAGTTGAGTGTTTGAAATTTTTATCATAGCCAAGATTGCTCTCCTGGGACACTGTGTTCTGCAAGCATTTCCTCTTGAGCCTCAGGATACTCTTTTTCTCAGGGATTTTATGTGGCTCTGTCTAGTTTCATGTTGAGGGGCTGAAGCTCAGGGAACATCGAGGTTTTTTCCTCTGGTGGCTCTTTCTGACTTGTACAGAATTTTTGCATGTGTTGGACAAAATCAGGGTCTGGGGGTACAGGTGGCTTGCTGGGCTGTGTATTTTTCAGGTGGGAATTTTTGTGTCTTCAGAAATGAGTTTTGTGTGAGTTGCCTATCCATAGCCATCCTTGTTTCTACTTAGGAACTGAACCAGAGAGACCAACTGAGTTTTAGGAACACTTACAACCAAACCCTAGAAGAAGCTTCAACAGCAGTTAGACACAGTGTTTTGCATTTTCCTGGTCTTTGGAGTTTACAGGGTAGGACATTCAAAGTCTGCTCTAAGATGCAGCAAATGTTCTATGGGACACCTCAATGGGGATTTCTTCTGTTCTAATCTCATCTCATCTCTATTATAGATGCAATGTGTGTTACTACTCCTACTATTTTTTGTAGAGAAAAGAGTTGCTTTTATCTTTGAGACATTCAGAATTTTGATTTGAGTATCTCTTGGCACCAGCAGCAGCTTTGCATAAATTATGCTGAAATGATTGTTTTGTGAAATAAGGATTTTTTTTTCCTTATGTGTAGTTAAAGGTTTTACTGTTTAGCAAATATATACTGTAGGTAATGAGCCTGTTTGTTTGCATACACTTAATAATAGACATATTGGAAAACTATGAAAGATAATATAGACAACATAAGAGTCAGTTTCTATGTTTTGGGGGAGGTTTTGTTATGTTTGCTGTCTTTAAATCGTAATTGAAAGTTAACAGGTGTTTTTAAGTAACAGTTCTGTACTATATTATTGTAGGAGCTTTCAGACCTTTTTTTTCATTATTTTGTTACCATCTTGCTGCTGTCCCGTGTGGCTCACCCTACTGGCTGTAGCCTCTCCTGAGGGCAGGTGTGCCACATTTGTTAACAGTGCTTCCTGTCACTTGTAGAAATGGGACTTGTGGATTGTGGAGCATTCCTGTGTCAAACCCCATAGGCTGAGCACAGTGATTGATTTCTGTAGCTGATGTTTTCCCCAGGACTGCCTCATGGCATGTGGCCTTTCTTGCTGTGTTCTAGCCAAGCGGGGAAACGTGCAGTTCTCTGTCTCCTAAGGTGTGCCAACTCTTCCCTCAAGTGGCAGTGGTTGGGATCAGGAGTGGCAGGAACTGCAGTGAGGGACTCCAGCTTCTCTACCACACCTGATGTGGTTCTCTAAACCACTCCCAGGTTTGCAAGTTTCCAACCACATATATGAGAAAGAGCAAGCCTGATGTTTCTGGTTTGAAGCAGTAAACTGTCTATTTACAATAAACAAATCAGATAAAGAAATGCTTACATACATTCCTTACTTACTATTAAATCTAAAGTGTAGGGCTTACATAAGGCCTCCTCAGGTTATTAAATCCTTCCACATGTTCCATCCTGTCCTGAAATAATCTGCCTGTTGGAGATTTGCTTCTGGGTCACATCTGTAGATGAATCAAGAGAATTGTCCTAAATGTCATTCAGTTTTTATTGCAGCTGCTTTAAAAAGAAAAAAAAAAAACCCACCAAAGTGCAAACCTCAACTGAACCAGCACAAAATCCCAGCTTTATCCGCTTGACTTTACATATTAAATCTTAATTCAGATCAAGAAATATTAATCATGCATCCTAAATAATGCCTATTACTGTCTGGATTTTCAATTAAAGCTTCATAAGCTTTTAACGAAAAAGTGCTGGAGTTGCCAGTGTGTCAGCTCTGCCCCAGCCTTCCCAGCCAGGGAGATGTGTCTGTCCAAGGCTGGGGAGTTGTGGCCCTGAGGCACTGACACGGAAGGTGAATTGTCTGTAAAGACAGAAAGGAATCAGCCAGGCTGCATAAGGCTCTGATTTATAGGGAGCCAGCAGCTGATAACTCTTTTGAGGTCAGCACAGTTTGCGTGAGAAAAGGAACAATGAAACTCGAGTCCCTTTGGCCCTCCTGCTGAAGGCAGGCTGTGGTGTAGTGTTGCTACACTTACTAACAAGGTATTTGAAATTAGGAGGATGGCCCATGTTCCTTGTGTAACCATCTCTTCATTTCCTTACCCTCTCCTAAGCAGTTTATCCTGCATGTTACCCTCTGGATGTGCCCAGATCTTGCTGTATTTTGTGAGAAGCAGATCTCCAGTGAGAGTATGTATTTAGAAGTGTCAGCATGGTTGTAATTTCAGGGCAGTCTCTGTCCCCACTGTCCCACGATTACAGGTGGCTCCATTCTCCCCTCTGTGGGCTGCTGAGTCATGGCTCAAAGCTTCTTGGCTTTTACAAGTGCACAGTGTGTGACTTCAGGGGAATTCAGGCCATCTCAGTGTAGCCCTTGTTGGTGTTTTTTTTTTTTTTTTCTACAATCACCAGAGCTCACAAATCCTCAGCACATAGTGTGGTTTTGGAATATTTTTGTATATGCCTCATGCTGAGTGAGTCAGTGCATGTGTGCACTTCCACTGGAATGTTAAGAGCAGAGCTGCTATCAGTGGTGTGTGTCCCTGTTCTTTCTTCCAGTGTCACACCACAGACATGGTCTAGTGTGTTGTGATGCGGTGTGGACAGGAGATAAATTCATCCTGATCTGTGGGAGTGAGGAGCTGGACAGAGAGGAGGATAGTACAGAGGTTCGGGAGACTGCAGGTTTTACCCCTAATTATTTTGTTGTTTAATTGCAGTTTTTCTGAGTCTGTATCACTTGTGGAAATAAGGAATTTATTTTGATTGTAGATGTCTGTTAGTGACTTATATTCCAGTGAAAGTATTTCCTACTTAACAACATGCAGGGCAAAACCTGCTGGCCAAAGGAGTGAGTGTACAATCTTTCAGTGTCTCATGCTGTGCCAGTGAGGGGAGGCACAGGAGGCTGGGAGGGAGCAGCTGGCCTGAGCTGGCCAAAGGAATATTCCAGACCATGGAACATGGAGCCCAGTACAGGAACTGGGCTGATTGCAGGGAATCAGTATTTTACACTTGCAGTTTCTTCAGCTGAAACCCATTGTCAAATTTTTAGGATGCCTACAGATTTTTCCTAGCTAAATAAAAGCAAGCAGACCCTGTCACCATCTCTGGGTGTCTGTGCTTGGTTGCTTGTTTCAACTTCAGTTGTGTAGCCAAAGTTACGATGGCAGTTTTTGAAAGTGAACTTGTTGAAGAATAGCTAAAATTGTAGTAAAATACTAGAATTATTGTAGATACCAGCTTGTTGGTGCAAAGTAGAAATTCAGGCTTCACATAGCACTGGAAATGGGATAAAATTAATATAAGAGGAACGCTGTTAGGTGAAAACAGACAAGCAATAGAGAGCACTTGCTCAGAAAGGAGTGGAGAGTGAGTAGTATTCAGCTGGGATCATGTACTTGTGTTTGCTTTCTTTTTCTTTGTTCCATTGCAGTATGGTTTCAGACAGCAGTGTCTTGTCAGGTTAATAATGACCATGTGGTGCATTTTGGTGATGTCATGGTGATAAAGTCAGGGAAAGGAGGAGCTCCCAGCAAAGCTCATGTAAGGGGTTCCATTCTCTGGACACGCCAGCTGGACCAGCTGGGTTCTGTAATCCCTACTGAAATGTAGGTCAGGCAGCTGCTGCTCCTGCAGAGGCCCTCTCATCTTTCTTCCAGCTCACCAAGTTTCCAAGTGTCCTGTTCTGCTCTGTCCCATACAGAGGGAACGCTGAAGGAATCACTCACGTGTTGTGTCCTCCTTTTTGTTCGTAGGGAACAGTCTTCACTTTGGAATCCGAAGAGGAAGAGTATCCCGGGCTGATTGCAGAGGACAGCAATGACATCTACATCCTGACCAGTGACAACTCAGGGCAGGTGAGCCCCCCGGAGTCCCCCACGGTGACCACGTCGTGGCAGTCGGAGGGCCTGCCCGTGTCCCTGTCAGCCAGTCAGAGCTGGCACACGGAGAGCCTGCCAGTGTCCCTGGGACCTGAGTCCTGGCAGCAGGTGGCCATGGATCCCGAAGAGGTCAAAAGCCTGGACAGCAACGGAGGGGCTGAAGAGAGGAGTGAGAACAACTCTTCCAACTCTGACATTGTTCACGTGGAGAAGGAAGAGATACCAGAGGGGATTGAGGAAGCAGTGGTGCCAGCTGGTGCTGCAGAGACCATACAGGCAGCCTTTCCAGAAACCTCTGCTTCTTTACCTCCTGAAATTGCTGCTGCTGAAAAAGCACATCCCTCTGCACTTCTGCGTACAAAACAGGAGGAAAAGGGAAAAGCAGCTGAAGAGCTTGTTGAACCTGAAATCCCCATGTTAAGTAAACCTGTCCCAAAGTTAGCCCCATCAGAAGAAAAGGCTGCACCAGAACCTGAGAAAATAGTGCTTCCAGGGGAAAAAAAAGCGGGGAAAGAGGGCCATTTGGAAGAAATAGAAGAGAAGTCCTCAGCTGCAGAGGAGAAGCCTATCCTGTTGCCAGAAGGGAAATCGATACTGCTGTACGGCGGGGCTGCCGCGGTCGCTATCTTGGCCGTGGCAGTCGGAGTAGCGCTGGCGCTTAGGAAAAAGTAACGGAGCTCTCTGAGGAGGAGGGAGAAGAGAAGAGAGCACATCCAGTTTTTGTAGTTATGTTACCTAAAGGTTGAGCTGCCTGCTGTTTAATTGGACATTTGAGTAACTCAGTGGTGATGAGGTGAGGTTGTTCAATAAGCCTCCAGCTACGGACAATCATGTTTTTAGTAGAATCGGGGCGGGGACTGGTTTTTCGTGATTAAAGTACAGGGGTATTTTTAAAAAAAAAAACAAAAAAATCTGCAAATTTAAGAACTTAAAGTGCAGGTGCTGAAGAAAGGGGTGCTCATACTCTAGGAACTGGAACAAAAAAAATCCCCAGGGGAAGGGGAGAGCCAGCTGCTGCCAGCCCCTGGAGATTTTGGCTTCTCAGATTGACCGCTATTGCAGCTGTGCTGTCTTGTCATTTCCCGTTGTGCCCCCGAGCCCCTCCTAACCAACATTAGCAACCTGAGTCCTGTAGCGAGAGGCTGGTGTCCCTTTTGTCTCAGCTTCCTCTCAGGTACAGCACTGCTCCTCATAACCTTCCAGGTTCCTCCTAAGCTCCAGTGGGACAGTGCTTATTCTTACCTCTTGGCTCACACTGGTTTTGGCCCCTAATGTTTACTGGAGCCCCATCCTGTGAAGATGCTGCCTCTCTCTAGCTGTATTATCTCTGAGCATCCTGGTGTTGCTGGGGCAGAGGTGCTGCCCAGGAGGGTGGGAGGGACACTGCTGTTTGCTGGTTTGAGAATCCATTTGCTCTGCTCCTGCCCAGCCCACTTTACTGCAAACCCTTCAGTTACCAGAGGTACGAAATTGATGCTGGACACGGTGCCCTTGGGATCACTACTCTGATATCTGGGGTATATTCAGCAAAAATACAGCAAACCCATGTGGAAGCAAGGCCAGTGCCTCAAGTGCAATTCAGATATTAAATGCTCTGCTGTCCTGTGTCACGCTGCAGTCTGCATTGTCTTTCCCAAGTTAAGCACAGAGTGTATTTAGTCCTGACTTGGTCTTGCCTGTGACAGCATCCCAGATATATAAAGCAATGGATTCTAGTAACTGAGCAAAAGAGCATTAAACATCTCTATCTGCTTGTTCCTGACCTGGCCCAGAGTGCTGTTCAGTGTGACTTCTGCAACTGTGAATCTGAGGTAATTACCTCAACTTACAGGTTCACAAATCATGAGCAATTAACTTTGGCAAAAAAAGGAAATCCCCCTTCCTGCAGTCACAACACTTGAGGTGTGTGTGGAGAGAAGCCTTTCAGGTATTGCCCTGCTCCTTAGTGGGATCCAGCTGCAAGTGTTCCTCCTTCAGCACATTGTCTGTCCTTGTCCAGCTGCAGCTCCGTGGGCAACACCTTGGGCTTCCCAGGCAGAACTGATGGATCTCTGAGGGTTGGTGCTGGCACTGTGGCTTAGACCAGATGGAGGAAGGTGAAAGGGAACTTGTGATAATGTAAAAAACAAAACATGAGCTTATGGGGAAGTCTTTGCAAAGCACAAAGACAAGGTACTTTTATTTCTAAATAACCATATCCTGATGAGCCTGTTTCTTAAGGGATCTCAGAATGAAGAGATCTTCGCATATTCTCTATCTTAGGATATTCTTGCTGTATTTTCCTATCCCAGGATGCTGGAAAGTTAGTCAGAATGTATCAGATTCTGAGGAATTATTTTTGTGTAAGCTTTTGTGAAATGGATTTTCTAGAAAACTTACTGGATTTTGAACTGTGTGTGTGTGAAGTTGACTATTAAGAGGAAGGGTTGTGTGTATACTGCAGCTGTGGACTGAACTTGGAGCTCTGGAGTTCTGGACTGTACTGTTGATCATTGATTGCTCTTCTTCCATGTATAAAATATAGCAAGTTGGCCTTATCAGAAAAAAGAACCCCAAATCTTTTATCACATTTCAAAATGGAATTGACTCTTTTTTTGCCATTTTCTGGTGCCCTGCTGGTACTTATTGCTGTGCTGTGTCCCAGAAGGGGTCATTGGGACCTCCTCATCCCACAGGGGCTCTCTGGTGTCTGCCTCCCCACCAGGGCAGTTCCCCTCCTGGCCCCTTGCAGGAGCTTCCCAACGTGAAGGAGAGGTCTCTTCATCTCCATCTGTCATGGACATGCAGGAACAGTTTTGCTTCATTTCACATGTCCTGTTTATTGTGAGTAGTACACTCCCTGAGGTGGCAAGGGCAGCTTTATTTATTGCTTGGTCAGTTGGGGCAGGGCTGCCCCTCTCTGTGCTTTGCTGAAGACTTTGGGTTCCTCTCTGGGCACAAACTGTTCTTCCTGAAGGCAATGAAGCTGCTTTTGGTACAGCCCCACCTCTAGGCACCCAGCAGGGTACTCTGAGGCAGAGATGGAGTCTGAGGACACTCTGGATAATTTGTGTACCAGTGGGGGAGGGTGGAGCTGGTGTAATTCATCTTCTCTGTGGATGGGGTTGTTTCAGTAGTAGTGTGAAGATGGGTAGAGGACAAACAAGAATAAATCCAAGCTGGCAAGGGAAGAAGTTAAAAACTTTCTGCCACAAGGAGCCCAGTGGGGCATGAAATAAAAAGCATCCACGCACAGCAGTGAGAAGGTGGCAGCAGTGGTAAGGAAAAGAAATGACTGTGTCAGGCATTTCCATGGTCAGGCAGAAGCCTTGAGTACCTGTGTGTTGCTGCATTTCATGGAGCATCAGTTGCACTGTGTTTTGGTTACTTGGTCCTTTGTTTATAATGTTCTTTTCCTTCTGGGTCTTTTAGATTTGGCAAATCAGTGAGAATTTGAACTGACCACATGTTCAAAAAATTTATTGCATGAGTCTCTTTCCTCTGGGAGCACTCCACTAGTTAAAAAGGTCAGCTGTGGGGTAGAATTCTGCAGAGTTTGGAGTCCTGTGGTCAGAGCTGGGCCAGGCCTTGTGGAAGGCACCAAAGGGGGGTAAGCTCAGATGGCAGTGTTCCTAGAGACCTGAGTGAGAGGCTGCTCTGTTAAGAGGTGAGAATTAGAAAATGGAAGTTTTCTTCCCCCATCTTCAAGTATATTACAGTAACCTTAAACTGCAGGCTCCAGTTACCCTGGACGGTGTGATGCAGCCTCTCCTTAGTGGATCTCTCCTAGCTGGCAGAGGGGAGGCAGGAGCTGTACACTTGCAAAAGGGCATATAGAATTACTTCCCCTTGTGTTGCTCATCCCCTTCTCAGAAGTGCCTCAATATCTGTCCTCTAGTGGCCTGTATTTTAACAAAATATCTACCTTAGACCCATTCTGTCTTCACTTTATCCTTAGCATACCCTAAAGCTGAGATGCTAAAACAGCAGAGGGCTGGATCTGTGAAAAAAGTGGGAAATACTTAAGGAACTGCAGTGGACAGCATGCTCAATAAGGAGCTGTCAAGGGAAAGACTTTGAAGGTAAGGTGCAACTTAATTCAGCTGTGCTTAATTCTAAGCTCTGCTTAGCTGGGCATTGTGGGAGCCGGGCAAGGACTTTCTTCAGCTGGCACTGCAGGAACAAGAGGCTGAGAGCAAAGACAGAATTCCTGTGTTGCCCAAAAGCCCAAAGTGCAGATGAGGGCCCTGTCCCAGCCAGCTGCAGCTCCTGTGTGCTGGGTGGAGCCTGGTGGGCTCCTGAGGCCCCTGAGCTGTGGGGCAAGTCAGCACTGCAGGAATCCATCCTTGCTCTTTGTGAGGGCTTCGTTTTTCACTCTGGCTGTGCTCAGGCAGCTGCAGCTCAAGTGCCAGGTGGAAGCTGCAGTGCTGAGTGCTCTTACACAGGACAAGTTTTGCTGCCAGAATCCCATTTCCTTCCTTTCCCCTGATCACAGCTAGGCTAAAACGCTGGACTGGATTTTTAAATTAATCAGTGTTTTCTAGTGGTCACAAATGAAAAGTTTAATTAGTACTAAATAAGCAAGCTGCTGAAGTTTGGTCTTCTTTCATCGTAATGATTGTAGAAGATAAAATAATCTGAGGTTATAAACCTTCCCTATATTTAGTGTCAGTTACAGGGTTATGGCAGTACTGGCAAAGCCCTAGTAAAGTAGATATTGCTGTTCTGGGAAAAACTAGAAATGCTTCTGGCTCTGCAGTCACTAAGCCAGAGCAAGTTCCTGTTAGAGTTTCAGAGTGTAATTACTACAATCTTTTGTTGTGAAATGGGGGACTGGGTGGAGAGGTGCACGTGGCTGGCCCAGGTGTGATGCCTACAGGCAGCAGAAAGCCCAGGGTTTAGTAGAATGTCATATTTTGAGCTTTGTGTCTGCTCTTGTTGGAGCACAATGGGAGAAAGTATTTCCCAGTGAAAGATTCCTGGTTAGTACCTTTATTGATGATCTGGATGAAGACATTGAGTTTAACATCAGCAGATTTGCAGAGGACACCAAGTTGGGTGCAAGTGTTTGTCTGGAGGGGAGGAGAGCTCTGGGAGGGACCTGCACAGGCTGGATCCATAAGCTGAGTTCAGTGATAGGAGGTTCAACAAAACCAAGTGCCAGGTCCTGCACTTTGGGCACAACCCCAGCAGTGCTGCAGGCTGGGGACAGAGTGGTTGGACAGTGGCCAGGCAGGAAGGGACCTGGGTTGTGACTGACAGCAGCTGAACATGAGCCAGCAGAGTGCCCAGGTGGGCAGGAAGGCCAGTGATGGCTCCTGGCCTGGCTCAGGAATGGTGTGGACAGGAGCAGGGCAGTGATTCTGCCCCTGCCCTCAGCACTGGTGAGGGCACAGCTCCAGTGCTGTGCCCAGCCCTGGCCCCTCAGCTCAGGAGCGATGCTGAGGGGCTGGAGTGAGTCCAGAGAAGGGCAGCGAGGCTGGGGAGGGGTCTGGAACACAAATCCTGCAAGGAGCAGCTGAGGGAGCTGGGAGTGCTCAGCCTGGAGAGGAGGAGGCTCAGGGCAGACCTTGTCACTCCACAGGTACCTGAAAGGAGGGAGGAGCCAGGTGGGGTCAGGCTCTTCTCCAAGGCAACAGCAGCAGGACAGGATGACACAGCCTTAAGCTGTGCCAGGGGAGGTTTAGTTTGGACATTGGGAAGTTCTTCACAGAAAGGGTGATTGGACATTGGAATGGGCTGCAGGGAGCTGGTGGAGTCACTGTCCCTGAAGGTGTTTCAGTAAAGACTGCATGTGGCATTCAGTGCCATGGTCTGGTTGGCAAGGTGGTGTTTGGTCATGGACTGGAGTCGATCTCAAAGGTCTTTTCCAAACCAGGTGATTCTGTGAAACATGGAGGGATGTGAGGCACAATATCTGCTCTACCTAATGAGGGCAAAAGCTGTGCCTTGGACTGCTTAATTTCAGCATCAGGAAGGTTGCAGGAACAGTATTACTTTGACTTAATGGATGTACCTGTGCTTAAGAGTGCAAGCTCTGTATTGCCATAACAAAACAAAAAAAATGGAAGGGGGCTGTTTATAAAATTTAAGCTAGCACTACTTGACTCAGGTAGAGAAGCTCTCAGGCCCAGAGGAAGCAGGTCTAGGCAACAGAATTCAGTTTGTGTCTGGTACAGTGAAGGTACCTGACCAGGACTTGGCTTGGAAGGGGCAGTAGTGTTAAGGCCAGAGGAAGCACAACACATCACTCAGCTCCACCTCCTTAAGTTAAATAATTTTATCACTTTTTTTTTTTCTACTTAGAGCTGACCTTCTCTCAGTCTGTTGGGTAGGCTGACTTGCTTCCTCCAAGCTAGAGGTCAGTGGTGATGCTGTAGAAGTGGGGGAATTCCTGTTGGCTTCCAGTGGAAGCTGCTTTTGATCTCCCTGCAGTGTCTGCAGGGCAGGCAAGGGACACTATCAATGTGGACACAACAAACTGCAGAGGATGCATCTTACTGCTGTACCTTTAGGGGCTTTGCCCTCAGTTCTAACTTGCAGGATAAGCTTTTATTCAACTGTAAACCTAAAAACCCACTCAGACCAAAAGAATGCCACTTGATTTGATAAGTAGTAAAGACTAATGGGGCTGACTCTGAAGCTGCAGGTTAGGGGATCTCTTCTGCTGGGTGTAAGCAAATAGTGACAGACTTGCAGGGCTTTGGGATTCTGTTCTCAAGAGGCCTGCCTGGGGGAAGAGACCCTGACTGGTCCTCAGGTCACCCATTATCCCAGGAACTCGTCACACTGCTGTTCCTTCCAACGTGCAAGTGCAGCCCTCGGGGGAAAACTGTCAAAAGCTTCTTGTGCCATTTGGTTAATAAAAGTGTTTCCACCTTGACAAGAAAGTTCTTTCCAGCTTCATCATTCAATATTCAGTTCAAGTGAAGGGGTATGTACATTTTTCCCTCTGCTAATGGGACACTGCTGTAAGACCATGCCCCCAGGTTGCACTTTAATAAATGGTACAGTTTTCAAAAACAATGTGTAGACTACTTCTGTGCTTCCACTCTTCCCATTTTAGTGCAGGCACCAGAAGAAAAGGTGGTTTTACTTAGAGGAAATTTGATTATTCAAGGCACAGGGACAGGACTAGAGTGCTGTCTCTACTGCTGGCAGCTGCATCAGAAGCCATGGTGAATTAGAAGAATGCCATGAGTACTTACACAAAAAATTTTCAGGTGGAGACTGAAAGTCTGCGGAGCTGTAGCAGCCATCAGAACTTTTATTTAAGTTAAAAAACCCTACAAAATATTTACATACTTGGAAAAAGCCTGAGGCAGCTGGATCACAGGTGACACATTTGTCACCTTGTGTGATTATGTATCAAACAACCTGAGTCCAAGTTTGTTCAGCCTGAGACTAGAAAATATATTCAGGTTGCATTGTCAAAAAACTTTCCCTGTCCCTACTCCACTCCTTTCTTTATATTTTTTTCCTGTCAGTTTTATTTTTCAAGGAAACAGGAGGATGGTGATTGATACTGAAAGTATCCTGGTGTCACCCTTCTCTGGGCACACCCCACCCTGTCCTTCAGGGATCTGTTCCCTCTTGCTTCCAGCTTCTTATAAAGATAAACCTGATTCCCACCCACCCCTGCTGATGAACTACCCATTCCATAGCCTGAGGCCTTCCTGGGGACATTCAGCATGGCTCAGCTGCAGGAGCAGGGCTGGGAAGTGAATAACTAAAGCAAAATCCTACAGCTGCTTAGAAAAACCACAGAGGACAGGCCCTGTGCCCACTGGGCCTATGGAGGCACAAGGCAGGCTCTGCACAAAATCTGCTGCTGCTAAATTAAAAAAATATTGTGAAAGGAAAGAGGCAGACACTACTCCCTACAGGTACTGGCAGAGCTGGCAGGCAGCTCACACTACTATTACTGCTGTGCTAGTCTACAAAAGCCTATCTATCAAGCCCTGCCATCCATTTCACAGCTGTATTTCAAAAGTTAGGCATAAATAGAGTCATCTTCATCCAGCAGAGAAAGTCCTCAGTAATGTGGATGCTGTACACAGGCCTGGAGAGCTCACTCACCCAGCTGGAGGGAGAGAAACAGAAGGGGCATTATGAACAGCAGCAGGGTTCTTCTCCCGTGCCAAGCCCTGCCCTGTGCCCGCCCAGGGCAGCTCCAGCGTGCACCGACACTGCCACCTGCCGTGCTCCTTCCTGCCCGTGGGGACAATGAGTGACAGCCCGGGGGCAGCTCCAGCGTGCACCGACACTGCCACCTGCCGTGCTCCTTCCTGCCCGTGGGGACAATGAGTGACAGCCCGGGGGCAGCTCCAGCGTGCACCGACACTGCCACCTGCCGTGCTCCTTCCTGCCCGTGGGGACACGGCCATGGGGACAATAAGGGACAGCCCGGGGGCAGCTCCAGCGTGCACCGACACTGCCACCTGCCGTGCTCCTTCCTGCCCGTGGGGACAATGAGTGACAGCCCCGGGGCAGCTCCAGCGTGCACCAACACTGCCACCTGCCGTGCTCCTTCCTGCCCGTGGGGACAATGAGGGACAGCCCCGGGGCAGCTCCAGCGTGCACCAACACTGCCACCTGCCGTGCTCCTTCCTGCCCGTGGGGACAATGAGGGACAGCCCCGGGGCAGCTCCAGCGTGCACCGACACTGCCACCTGCCGTGCTCCTTCCTGCCCGTGGGGACACGGCCATGGGGACAATAAGGGACAGCCCGGGGGCAGCTCCAGCGTGCACCAACACTGCCACCTGCCGTGCTCCTTCCTGCCCGTGCCAGCAGCAGGACACGGCCACGGGGACAATAAGGGACAGCCCCAGGGCAGCTCCAGCCCTTGGTGGTGCCAGCCAGCTGGGGCAGCAGCACGGGCCAGTCTCACACAAGTGACATGTCTGGCATAACTCAGCACGCTGGAGCCAAAGTGAGTGAAGGGAAGGGCAGAGTTGAAGGACACGGCACAGTGACACCGTGAGCCAGCCCAGCTGCACGTTGCTGACAACGCTGTCTCTGGCAAGGCTGCAGTGCAGGAGTGTCCCCGCCTCTGCCCAAGTGCCAACAGGGAACAAGAACAGATTTGACTATTTCTCATTGCTAGTGTTAATTCTCAAAAGCAATTCCTTTCCCCTTCCAGCTCTCCCAAGCTCTGGGGAGCTGAGGAAGACAAGAGCAGAGAGCTCAGGGTCAAGACACTGGGGAAATGGAGCCAATAGAGCTCAGGTCAGGCTTTCTTTCCCAGAGGGAATGAAAGAATCATTAACCAGAACGTTACTGGTAGAGCTCCCTGAGGAGTTTGCAGGAGGAGAGGAGCAGGCACAGCTCTCTCTGCCTGACAGAACAAATGCACTCTGTTCACTGGCTGCTCTGAGGGGGAGGGCAAGCAGATGTGACATGACCCCCTCAAGCACACTCATTTCCAGAGCTCTGCAGGACTGACTCTGCCTTCTGGCCCAACCTCCAGAGCACTACAGGGAAAGCAGCAGGCAGTCCAGAGCTAGGCCACCCCTCAGGGAATAACCCAGGACAGCCAAAAGGCTGGCTGTGACTCCCACAGAGCAGTTTGACAGCACTCACCATATCAACAATGTAGTTGTGGAACTGCCGGTTCATGTAGTTCACAGTGGTGTCAAAGACACGGCGCAGAAGGAAGGGCACTGTATTCACAATTTTCTTAGTCAAGACCATTGCTAGCACCAACATGGCCTTCTCCTGTTCCATGTCTGAGGGGATGGCTTGCATGAGCTCTCCCACCACCCTGGACATGTGCCGGGTTATCTCCTGTGTGGGAGGAAGAGAGGGATCTCAGTGCCACAGCAGGGGCTCTCAGCATGCCAGGACTGTGCTAATACCTGCTGTGCTTCTTGCAACACCCCAGGGTCTGCTCCCCTTCCTCCCAGCCATGGCAGCCAGCTGTTACATAAAAAACACCCCCAAAAACTATGGCCCTTGATCCAGATATAGAGCTAATCCTTGGATAGCCTTCCTTTTCCTTTTTAACACAAGAGACCGCAAACTCTGCTTCCCTTGCACAGCAGCAAGGCATGTTAGATGCTGGGCCAACTGCATCTAGGAAGGGCCTAAACCCACTGCTACTCCCAACACTGTGCCTATGAACACACTCACAGCATCAGAAAAGGGTCTCATGACTTGCTGTCTCTTCAGTGCTCAGTAACAAGCACAAGTTAAGCCCCTGTCACTAACCTGCTCAATTTTTACCCATGTGATGGTCAGCAGATATACAGGACTTGGCACCAAAGTGCAAAGATCTTAAGTACTAAAACTAAGCCTTAGCCAGACTATTCAGTTTCCAAGGTAAGCCATGGGGCCATCAAAAGAAGGACAAAATGCCTCAAAGTCAGTCCCTTTCCACAATCACCATTTCATCATCTGCAGAAAGGAAATGAGCCCAAGGAACCCAATTTACACATTAACTTCTGCCACAGAATCACCTCTAACAAATCTTCAAAGGTAAATGTTTGGAATTAATTTTCAAATGCCTTCAAAGTCACAGCAGGAAGGATGCAGAATATTTAAAAGGAGAACTGCTTATCAGGCTGCTTTTCACTCACCTCATTAGACAGATTCTCATTCAAAAAATGCTGCACTAGGCCATTTACTACTCTTTCTTGGATTTCTCTATCAAACTGGTCTCCAATCTCAGCGAGCTGAGCAGCAATGATCCGGATAACCTCTTCATTTGTTGGAGCCAGCCCTGCCAACACAAAGAGCAGAATTTAGTTCACAGGCTGTAGTCAGACCAGGTTCAGTACAGGTCACAGCATTTTGCTAATATCCATTAGCAACCTCCTTCCCAGCCCTGAGTGTATTCATGACAGGTCTGAGCACAATTTCTTTAAGTGTACCCAGGTTGCTTACAAGAAGTTGTGGCAAACAGGGGTTTGTATCTGTAGTTTAGGTAAAATGCAGCCTCACCCTGCCCAAAAAAATCATTGCAGGGCATGTTAGAACATCTCCAACCAAAATCTGAACAGGACAGTTACTGCCAACATCCTGCCCAGAAAGGGGAATTGAGAAGCTCTGCAACACACTGAAGGTCTTTTTCAACCTAATTATTCTAGACTTTAAGTGACTTGTCAGGACTTGTCTCTTGAAGTCCTAAAATACAGGACCTAAAATACAGCACCTCATAGAATAGTTGGAGTTGGAAAGGACCTTGAAAGGCCATCTCATCCAGACTCCCTGCAATAAGCAGGAATATCTTCAACTAGATTAGACTGCTCAAAGCCCCAACCAAACTGGCCTTGAATGTTTCCAGGGGTGGGGCATCCATCACCTCTTTGGGCAACCTGTGCCAGTGTTTTACCACCCTCATTGTAAAAATCTTCCTTACATCTAGTCTGAATCTGTCCTTTTTCAGCTGAGAACCTTACACCTTGTCCTACCTGCTTCCCGCATGAGACCTATGCAAATTGGTGTGAGAGGGCTATTTCCTGTGGCAGTTCCTCCTCACCCTGCTTCAGCTGAGGTCAATGTGCCAGCTGACACACCCTGGGCAAGGGGCAGCAGCCACCCTGCAGATGGCTAGCAAAGCAGGAACAGGACCAGAAGCTATTTGAGGAACAGTTTTCACCAGACCGGTAGGGCAGAAAGGGATTCACCCAGTACCAGAACTCAAGTTGTTCCAAGATCCTAGCTCAAGTATTGATACTGCCTGAGGAGCAGAGTGAGGCCTAACTTAACTGCTTAGTATCACACTCCTTTGAGGGCAGCTATCATCAGTAGCAGCTTTGTGCCTTGTTCTGGTGTACTGCAGACAAAACCCAGTGACAGGTGCTCTAGAAATCCAGGGAGAGAGAAAGTGCTAAGCACTAAGTGTTAAACTCCCAACCAGCAGCCACACAGTGAAGTTTCTCAACAGAGAAAACATTACTCCTCTGAAACAGACAATAAATACAAAGATAGGAAATGTGTAAAGAAAACCACCATGTTCAGAGAGACGTGGGATGGAGCAAAGCTTGCTCACCTACGTCACCATTCCGGAAGTGGCCACTGCGATTGCCGTCGGTCTGCAGCTCATCGTCATCGCTCCCTTGGCACAACATGATCTGCTGGCTTTGCAGGGAATGCAGCTGCTCCTTGAACTTACAGTCAGAGGATACCTCCAGGAAGCTGAACAGCAATGCATGCTCCATCTGAAGAGGTCCATTGATCTGAAACATTAAGGAGATCACTGTTAAGCCCATGCCTAGAAAACATCCCGCTCAGAGCATCCAGGCATGCAGTGTTTGCCAACCTTGACACGTCTCTGTGGCCTCCTGTGGGCACAGCATCAGCCAGGGGCTCCACAGGGCCTCAGCAAAGGCAGACTGACTCCTGGCTGTGGACACACACAGGACTGTCCCATGGGGAATGACAGAAGGCTCTGCTCTTACAAACTGGCACAATTCAACTGGCTGTTGAAAACACAGCTCACCTCCTCCTCACCTTTCCAGCTGTGGCAATGGCAGCAATCTGAGTTCCCAATCTGAGTTCCTCTTTTGAAACAGGTGTGAGCTCACAAAACCCATCCATTCCCCTTACTCAGAGACCTGTGTTTGGAAGGGTTTTATCCTGTGTTTGGGAATGGGGCATTCTACTTGCTGTGCATAAAGAAGGCAGGAGCTCCCCACTTCCATGTAATCAGAGCAGAGCAGTAACAAGGTGGGAAATAGAGATAAGAGCATAAGGCTGCAAAAACCCCAAGGTTCATATTTCTTCTCCCTCTTCAAAGGAACCTCAACCAGCTCCATAATAAACCTGTTTAGCTCCTCACAGAGACCCAAGCAGCTGCTCACAACAAAAGTGACATGAGATGGCAGATCAGTGCCACCTCCAGTGGCACATTCACCCCCAGTAAATGGGCACATGCTGTCTCCATGGCCACACAACCTGCAGCCTTCAAGCAAGGCAGCACACAGTGCCCAAATTAATTAGGTTCAGGAGGTCCATGAGGCAGGCAGACCAACCTCATAACCAACTAAGGCCTCCAGAAAACCAGGAGACTCCAAAAATTTTATTTAAACAGGTATGAGAGTAGGACATGATATAAGCACAGAAATAAATAAAGAAGGAAAACCTTTACTCTGGTATGCAGATGGTCTGCCTGTAAGTAAATACTTAGGCCTTATTTTATTTAGGGAGAAGAAAAATAGTTAAAGAAGAATGGTTTGTTATGCTGACAATATACAGCCAGGATGAACTTGGTAACTGAAAGGGAATTTTGGGGAGTGGAACCTTGCAAAGCCTCGACATGACCATATCTGACTGGGCAAACAAAAGGAGGAACAAAGTCAACAAAAGGCAGGGTTCAGCAATGGAAACAAATAGAAAATAAAGGATATGATCAGTCAGAGATGAAGAGAAGGCACACCTTCCATGGTCTGAGCATGCCTGTTTGCAGACAGTAGTGCAGGTCACCTGGTGGCAATCCCTTTCAACTGCCTGCTGGACTGGTCATTGGGTTTATCACTGATACTTTTTAAATCATATTGTATTCAAAAGGCTTTGCAGAGGGCAGAGTAGGGGATCAGAACTGTATCTTAACATCAGCTGGGCTGGGGGAGGTTGACAGACATTTCAGTTACAGTTCAATGTGTAAGATTTAAGTGTGCTAAGTAACATCATTAACAGTGTTTAACCTCACAAAAAGCAATGCAATGCACTGATCACAGGGCTGTGCCCATTCCTTTATTAGTCTAGCAGTTTGTAGCTTTATCAATGAACACTGTAGTCTCTTACATAGCTACATCTCCAGCTTGCAGTCCCAAGGGAAGTGTCACACTGAGAGCTGCAGGGAAGCAGCTTGCAGCCTAACTGGTTCCATCCACTTCCTTGTATTCAGAGCAGTGCCGGGAACACTGCAGAAATTCTGGGAAATTCAAGAAGGACACCAGCCAACACTGAGACTTATCCCCTTCAAAGCATCTCAGGACAAGTGTACCAGAGAACCACTGCACACTGTGAACAGCTGAATTCAGACATGTTGGACTCTAACCTGCTCCATAATGGATTCAGGGACAGCAGCTCCTGTCACCCTCTGCTTCAGACCAGAAATCCTCGTCCTGTGAAAGAGTAAGAAAGAAAAGTGTGAAAGGAAAAAAATTCCCATAAATCCACATCTTGCAGCTGTACATGTGTCTGGCCATGTCTCAAAGTCAATGTCCCTTTTAGTGATGCATAGCCCTATTTCTGGAGAGAGCTGCCCATTACACACTGTCAGCCATGAAAAAGGGCTGAGGAAACTACAACTGAGAATGAGAGGCACAAATCTCCTTCCTGCCATAGAGCAGGGTGATCAGAGAGGAACTCCTGAGCACCTCCTGGGAGCAGGTGAGCTGACATGCACAGCAGAATATTCTGAAATGAAAAACCCTAGCTGGTATTGCTACACACCCACCCTTGAGGGTGCCTCTCCCCACCCTCCATGCAAGAGATCCACATGGAAACTCAGGCTCATTTCAACACTTCCCAACAAATATCATGATGGGGAAGGTTGGATCAAGTGCCAACAGAGGCCTCCAGTCACATGAGTGCACCTCTGCAAAGCCTCCAGGGAGGCTAGCTAGGAACAAAAGAGAGAGCAGGAAGAGCCCAAGGGAAGAGGCACCCAGCAAGGGAGAGCACAGGGCACAGGGGAGCCTCCCTCTCTCCCTCACAAAGGGGAGATGTAGGAGCACAGTGCTCCCTCCTCATCCTGCCAGGAGCAGCTGGGGGTGGGTCAGAACCTTGCATTGGTGCCTTGGACACACAGTCCCACACAGCTGCACACACAAAGCTCTGGCTCAACTCCTGATGAGCAGGGCCTGGCTCAAAGTGGGCACTCCCTCCCTACCAAGCCTTCTTCACCCAGGGCAACAACCTGGTTGTTGTGCAGGCACTTCTAAACCAAAAATGGGCAAGGAACCCAAGCAAAAGGCCTGCTAACCATCAAAGATGTGGGCTAGTGATAAATGACTATTTCACAGCAATCCCTCACATCTGTGTTTTAAATAACTAAGCATGCTGGTAGAAAAGAGGGAAGTGAAAGCAGAAAGAAATTCAAACTCTGAAGCAAACCACAGTCATATTTCAAGAGATCATGAATCTCCCAACTTCTCAAAGGCTCTTAGAGGTCCAAGACCAACACACAATCTGCAATGTCTGAAACACACAGCAGCCCCCAGGAAGCCTCTTAACCATGAGCTCTTCTTCTCATGAAATTATGCCAGACTAAGAGCTACAACACAGGCTTATCCCTTGCTGCTTTGCATTTCCCTCTGTTCCATTCAAATCCCTGTTGCTGCTACTCACCTCTGCCCTAAGGAGTGTTCTGGCTGGGGAGAGTCCTCTGTCCTGTTCTTTGGGACCTGAAGGGGCTCTGAAACAGGTCAGGGTGACTTCTCTTCTGGGCTTGACTTTGCTGGAAGAGACACAGATGTTAATTCAGCTTTGAGAACTCAAAACAGAGCACTGAGATTAAGAGGAAAGTGGGGATTTAGAATTAAGTCTGTGGCAGGACTTTGGCTTTGTGCAAACTTGTCCACACAAGCAATATTTCTGTAGGTTAGGTAAAGACTCAGTTTGCATATATTCTGGATTTAGAGATAACATTTCTTTTCAATGCAATTTTCCCACTCTCTGCTTTAAATGGAGAGGCACAGGCTGCTCCAGCCCAGCCAGGTGCCTCCTGCACCTGCAGGTGTCAGTGGCTGTGCAGGGAGAAGAGACCTGCAACACATGTGGGTTCTTCCCTTCCCTTCCCTTTCCTCAGGGATCAAATCAGCTCTGTGTAGATACAGACACTCCTCAGGCCAAGTCCACAAAAATAGAGACATTAAAAAAGTCACCCACCACAGCTGCAAATAGCAATGTTGTCTACTCCTGCACATGAGCACAGATAAAACAAACACACAAACAGAACAATGAAAAGTTCCACCACACTCCAAAGTACTAATATGGCAAAAAATGAAGACAAGGGAGCCTGAACATAACTTCACAAACTGAATTTCTAAAGCAAAGATTGACCACCCATGCAGTGAATGACCCTGAAGGCAATACCTGCCCTCAGCTAAGAAAATTCTGCTTGGGTGGTCAAAAACACACCAGAGAAGAGGAAAAAGGATTTCTCTCCCCCCAAATGGCTTCCTACTTCTACAATACAGGGCAAATTATTTTTAATTTTAGTTAACTAATAATTACAGGAACCTCAAGTTTTGCATAACTACTTTGAAACAATGCAAAGGGCTTTGATAGTCATGAGTTCCTACTGAGAAGTCAAATTCCTTAAAGGAATCTCAAAAAATACAAAAAAAACCCAAAAACCAAAAAAAGTCAAATGTAATCATGCTGATATCATCCAAAATTTTTAATCATTAAGACTTTGGAATCCTGGTAGTTCTAGATTCAAATTGAGACTGTTTCTGGTGGAGGGACAAAGGTTACCTTATACTGGGTAAAAAGAATCTTTAGTTGGAAAAGGAGATAATACTGATAAAGGGTACAAACACCATCTGCACTCAGATTCAGAGTCAAACTAGAACATTTGTAAGGCTGCTTTAGGACTGCTGAAATCCTGCAATGAATTTTTACAGAATATGGTATTTTAATTGAAACATCAACTAATTTTAATACATTGTTAATTTTTTACTTCAATTCACTCATTAGACAAATGCACTTTGTGAGAAGCTCATATTCCTTTGTGAGAAATGAGCTGCTTCTGAGAAATCACTAAATGCCTTGAAGTGTTCAACACATAAGACTACAACCTGTTCTTTCTCTCTTTCTTAGGAAAACAATGAGGGGGGTACTTTAACCACTTAAATCAGTTCTACAGAATCAATGTAGGGCATGTTCATTCCAACTCAACACTGCATGAGATGCAGGACTGTGGGAGAGGCTTATGGCAGGGAGAAGCAGGGACTAGAGGCAATTGGCACTCCATGCCTCTGTCCCACCTCAAGCAGTGAGGGGTAATCAAAGGAAAAGCCTCACACACTGTGTAACACCATGGTTTCCTGCTGAGGGAACTCCCCACAGCTCTCAGGGCTGCCACAACAGCAGCAGGTCCCAGAATCCCTGCAGCACTGCTGGGTCACCCTACAAACCAGTTTTCATCTCCACACCTGTGCTACAGCTCAGAAAAGCAGCCACCCCACAAACAGTGCCTCTGCTCACCATCACTTCTTCTCAGATTGCTCCCCTCCCCTCCCAGCTCAGCCTGGAGTCACTCTTTCAGCTCCAGCAGACAAGTCTGGTCACAAATACACTGCTTTCAGCAGGGAAGGCACAGGCCTGCAAAGACTGACAGTGTCTGGACTGTGGGCCAATGGAGCTATTGTGTGAGCTGTCAAGATGTTTATGTCTCACGTTTGAGTTAGGAGCAATTAAAATCTCCAAAGCAGAAACCACAATAAAGCATCAGTCACTGCAAAGTGAAAAACTTCCAGTCCGAGCATTGCTTTCCCTGTGTGGCAGCTGAAAAGTGAGAATTTGGGTGTGGCTGACAGGATGACATCATTATTGGGAGAAGTAAAACAGTGACTGTTTCTCCCTTCCAGGGCCTGGAAGCACTTCCCTGTTCTGCAGGAAGATATTTCACTGCTGAGCTACAGAGCCAGGGCATCGTTTTACAGGCAGGGAAACCAAGTCTTTGCTATGTCCTGACACTTTAAATCCATATATCAAACCATAACCACTCAATTTTACTGTCCTCATGAGAACCTGCCACAGGCACAACTACTTTACATATCCAGTCATTACTGGAAAATAAAGAAACAGAAACAGCACCACAGACTTAGGAAGTTCCTTACTTGAGGATATTCTGAGCTGTGCCACTGTTTGTCTGCAGCACTTAGGTCAGGAGAGTGTAAGCAAATACCACATCACAGAGCCCAAAGTCTCCAAAAGCAATGCCCCACTTCCAGCCCATAAACCCAACAGAACTAAACAGCCCAGGGAAGGCACCTTGCTGGTGTGCCAAGCCAACACTGCTGAGTAAATAGGATGTTATCATCACCACAGGAAACCTGCCCCCATTGCTCCTTGCCCTGCAAAGGATTTGCCAGCCTGTAACAGTGTTCAGATTCTGCCTCATTTGAGACTCACCCCTAAATCAGAATTTGCTTTTAGGCTTTGGAAACAGAAGCAGCGTGGTGGGAGGACAGAGACCTTGTGTAAGCCAGGGGAAGGATGGGCTCAACAAGACCCTCTGGCCATGTGTGGATGCACACACACACAGAGCTGTGACAACTGTAAAACTAAAGGATGGTTTGGTACAGCTGGTGAACACCAAAGCTACTGGCTTGGAGAGTGCCAGGACTTTCCCAGCCACAGGGAACACTGCTCCCAAACCAAGGGTGTTTTGACTTAGAGAAGATGCAACATCAAGAGCCTGTTTGGGAAGTGACAAAACTGACATGCCATGAGGAGCACTCTTGGGGATAGTGGCAGCTCAGTGGCCCACAGCAGGACACACCTCCTGCCCCAGTCACTTGCCCATTTATTTGCTTGCTCTTGGGAGGAATGCCCTGTTAATCAGGAATCATGAGACTACTTAAAATCCAACCAGGACAACCTCTGCCTTAGCTGGGGCATTTTTACTTTTGCTTCTTTAGCACAGAATTATCATCCCAGTTTGGACACCAAGCACTCTCAGCTGTGTATTTTGGCTTAGAAATACATTTCTCTCTTTGTTTAAAGGGTTTTTCTTCTTTGGAAGAAAAAGTTTATTAGAGACAATTCTAAAAAGAAGTTCTCAGTAGGCTTTTTGATAGAAATTTATGTAAGTTTCTGAAGAAATTTATGTAATTTTCTTCTGTCTTTTCACAATGACGTGA
The DNA here is from genome assembly GCF_027887145.1 of Ammospiza caudacuta. Classification (NCBI taxonomy): domain Eukaryota; kingdom Metazoa; phylum Chordata; class Aves; order Passeriformes; family Passerellidae; genus Ammospiza; species Ammospiza caudacuta. Next base: position 4,818,826 of record NC_080597.1, on the reverse strand, counting down.
ATTGCAGCAATCTTCCAATTATCAGGGCAGTACTTTGACTTCTTAGGAAGAAAAACACCCAAATCCCTCATCAAAACCACCCTTCTCATCTGGCTCAAAAACCTCTGGTGACCACCCCACGCGGCACATGAATGAGTAAGAAGCAGCACTGCCATGTTACTAATGCTCTTTACAAACCAGGTAGGCAGGAACTTTCCAGCAGCGTGGTTTCTGTACTGGAGCAGTGACAGAGGCAGCATGACAACATTTCATTCTTCAGCAGCCAGCCTACAGACACAGCTGGGCTTAAACTGAGTCAGCAGGAAGCCTGCAGCTGGAATTGGAATTCAGCTAACTACAGCTGGACCCAAACAGAATTTCCACATCCGTGTTTTGGGCACAGCCAAGCCTAAGAGGCAAGGGCAGGACTGGGATCTTGGCTGGCAGAGTGCAGGCAGATTCTTGGATCTGGCACTGGGCTGTGCTTTTCCCTCTGTGTTGAGCAAGGGAACTCCAGCCTGGCGAGCTCCTCCTGCACTCCACCCCCTCAGAAAGGCAGGGAAATACTTCTGTCTTTGCTTGGGGCCTGGCTGGAGGGAGCAGAGCAAACCCTGATGGAAAAGCACCATCACCACTAGCACACAAGCCTGCTGCTCTTACAGGGCTGGCTTCCTGTTCAAAGTGTAACTATTGCAGCCCAGCAGCTGCAACAGAGCCCTGCTAGAATGGCACAGTGCATGAATGTGCAAGCAGTTCTTATGTTTGCCCCTTGGAAATGATGGAAAAGCAGGAGGCACTGAGGAATCACAGTTCCAGTGTTTGGACATTATCAAGGAAGGACAAACAGATGGAGAGCAGGCAGTACTGGGACAAACTCCAGCCATCACTGGTGATGTGCAAGTGATGGTGTCCAAGGAGGGAAATGCAAGACTTGCTCCTGGATTTACAGCAGGCCCCAGCTGGGCCATGGGCACTGCACCCTTGCAAAGCTGTTTTTACACCTGAGCAGTGACAAAGTGCCCAGACTCTGCAGCAGACACAGCCCCAGCACCTGATTCATGTTTGAGTCATGTTGGGAAGAAAACAATGACACACAAATATTTCAAAAAACTGAAGTTTCTGTTTCCTGAAGTTGTTCACCTTTGTCCTGCAAAGTCAGCACTGTCCCCCTCTCTCCTTTCTGCAGTACAACATTTCAGCATCAGAACAACATTCCAGCATTTCAGCAGCTCCCTGCCTAGCTGAAACAAGGGTGCTGATGCAACAGCCAGGATTGTACTCACGGAGCTGCTCAGGAATGATTCAGTGCACTGGACAATTTACTGTCAAGGGAATTCTCAGAGCTGGTTTTCACCAGAATTACTTCAGTGGAGCCTGTTCACCCTCTCAGGCTCTGAACGTTCAGCATAAAAACATGCAAACCATTTCTAAGAAAGTGGTACAAAGACAAATCTTCACAGCTGCACGCTCATGTGCTCTGACAGCATCCACAACCCTGTGTGTCAATATTTGACATCTTCCCCAGAAGATGAAAATGAATTTTCAGCAGGCTCCCCTCCTCCTAAACATCAAGTGTATCAGAGATGCAAACATCTCTTACATGCCTCAGTTTTATGAAACAACTGTGCACCAGCAGAGACAGCCAGAGATGATCCCCAGAAGGAAAGTCTGGCACAGATCCTTTGATTCCCTTCTCCCACTGCAACCTCCATTCCCACCATGACAGCTAAACTGATGAAGCCAGTACAAAAATATTTTTTAAAAAGTAATCATGACAATCTTGAAGGAATCTCTTATGAAAGGAGCCCAGAAATCCTCAAGAATCTTAAAAAGAAAGTTGTGCATCAAACCAGGCAGCCAAAAATAACAGTAACTCCAAGCAGCATTCACACTGTGATCAAAGCTGTTTGACAGCAGCAGCTCATACACTGTCAGCATGAAAGAAAGCATCATCTCTCTTAAACACCTTTCTCAATGATACAGAGCTAAGAAAATACTCATTCTCAAAGAAATGCTGCAGGAGCGTTTGGGAACTGTGACAGGAAAATTGCAAACTGCAAATTCCTGCCTGCAGGAGTACACTTTCCCAGTGCCAGGCAAGCAGGAGATGCCTCAGCACCTACAGGCTCTCCTAGCTGTAGTCTAAACACACACAGTGAGAAAACATCTGTTCTTCTAGGAGAAAACACATGACTGTGCATGAAACAAAGCAAGACCATTTCACTTTCACTTACCTTAGGAGGAATAGGCTGATGTTGAAACACAGGAAGAGCTTACAAGGCCAAAACACAGCAGCTGCTGATCTAAGGGGATTTGTTTCACGTGGCTGCCAACCCAAAGGTGTTACAGCGATTACACTGAACAGCCAGAAGCTACACTTACCAAGGGACATATGGGAACTTTAAAGATGAAGGAAATAGTCCAGAATATTTGAGAGACCTGGGTATTGCCCATTCTATAAACAGCAGTAAGAGCACTAGAAACTGGCCAAAGGTCACAGCAACAGCATTTCACCGTGAAAGAGCAGGTTTGCAGCCATTTAAACAAGAATGCAACATCTGTGTGTGCCATGATTGCACACACAGCACAGCTCCCCTGCTGATAGCTCAGAGAAGCTGAATAAAAGCTCTGAGGGTTTACAGGAAAGTGGGGAGCAAGCTACTGAGGCAGGAGGAGTTTAGAGCCACCATGACACTGTCCTCTCAGGGCAGAAAGAGCAGAACTCCCATAACGCATGAAGGGCTTCAGCCCCTCCCTGATGTTTGATGTTTGCCAGCAAGGGCAGCCCAGGCAGAGCCCACTGTGCCAAGCAGTGCCATGGTGGTGCAGGGACACAGGGACAGCAGCAGGCTGGACCCAGAGCAGGAGCCACCAAGAGCCCAGGGCAGTGCTAACAAGGCTCCCAGCCACGGGGCTACTCAAGGGGAGGGGGCCGAGGGACTCTTGGAGCAGCCCTTGCCAAGAAGGGTGTGAGAGAGACATCAACACAGCCCTGTGCTCTGCATGGAGCAGCTGCTTCAGGATGCACTCAGGAGGAATCCCTGCCATCCCACCCAGGTGCAAGGAGGTGCCTAATCCACACCACTGGCAGCTGCACAGAGTCCTGCTCTCTGCCCAGTATGGGTGAGGAAACAGCAGGATGCCAGGACATGGTTCACTACAGACATCTGGTACAAATCAAGGCAGAAGCTTAACAGATTGCTACCAAACCTAAGGAATGACGTTGGGCACTGTGTGACTCAACACTTCCTTCTATGCTTTATCCCTACTTTGCTACCAAACCTAAGGAATGACATTGGACAGTGTGTGACTCAACATTTCCTTCTATATTCTATCCCTCCTTTCCCTATATCCTTCTCGTCTAGGTCAAAAAAATCAGACTTGCAAAACACTTGAGGAAGGGACCCCCTCCCCCATGCACATACCATAATCATAACTCATAAGCTTTAACTAAAGCTAAACTCAGCACCCTGCAACCTCTTCCAACCCCAAGCAAAGCCATCCAAAACTAAAAGGCGCTCAGACCTCCAAGAGTTTTGCGTGTTTGGCTAAGCCATGAGCTCCACTCAGTAATTAGAAATACTTTCACGTACTTGGCTTTGCACGGTACACAGATGTGCAGGTAAGTCCAGCCCCCGAAACTCCTCTGTAATCTGGCACAGACAAAAAGCCACAGCATGCCAAGGAAAAAAGGAGAAGGCAGCTCCTTGAGAAAAAAGGGAAACAACCCAAAAAATCAACCCAAAATCGACAGTAAATGGTGCTCTTTCACTCATGTAGGAACTGCTAAGCAGAGAAAATGAAACCTGCCCATCTGCACGCAATTCCCCTCAGCACAGAAACCGCAGACCAGGCTGGCTCTTTCCTGCTGGGGAGCTCATGCCCAGAGGCCAAAGGAGCTGCCTTATCAAGGAACCAACATCTCAAGGCTGCTCCTGCACAGCCACACCAGCTCTCCTTGCACCAGGCACAAACCTGTCCAGAGTTATCAGAGACAGCCCCTTCTCCCCCCTGCCATGACTTCCAAGCACCAGGCTGCCCCAGGAAGGGCTCCAAAGGTGACAGTCACTGGATTTATGTGTCTGCCTGCTCCCACTCTAAACATTTTCATTCTATTACAGAAAAAAACCCAATCCTGTTTGATCTGTCAGCTCCTCAGGCTCCTGCTGAGTGTGGATGACTCCTGTCATCCCACTGCAGAGAAAAAGTACAATTTAGGGGAACATAGCAAAAATGACCTCGGGTGAGAGTGTTCAGTGAATACACACACCCCCATCTAATTCCCTAATTATATATCACAGCTCTTACAGGTTCAGGATCTAACAGAAGTCCAGGTTTGCACAGGCAGCCCTGGTGGAGTGCTGTGCACTGTTCTGCTGCACAGTGAGAAACTGAGCAGAACTCACAGCCTCAGCTGGCCTAATCTGGTTTGAAGAAACTGGGAGGGCAGGAACCCAACAAAACCACCTAACCAAAAATCAGGCACATTTTTTCTTCTTCAATTCAGTAAATGTCACCAGATGCAAACAAGAAGGTGCTGATAAATCACAAGGGGGGGTTCGTCACACCAGCCTTTCTTGCTACAGGGCAGCCTATCCACAGGTTTACAATCAGCTGTTACACCCTGCACATGTAAAATAGAAGTGTTTCACCTCAGCAGGTCCCTAAGCCCTGCCAGTTCCCTCTAATGAAAGACAAGAGACCTAGAAAGGAAGACAAGGAAATGGGAAGTGACAGGTTGCAGAAATCCAAGGGAATAACAGGGTACTAGAATGCTACTTTTTATACAATGCATTCCCCCAGTGTTTTTGTGTAACACCAGTGGCACAGAAGAGATCTCCAAAAATGGGTGTTGCAAAATTATCCTAAAGACATGGAGCAGCACTAAAGTTATGTAAAGAGGTTACAAAAGAAAGGGAAAAAAAAACCCACACAGAAAACCCCTTCTTTTTAAATAACACCTTTTAAGATGTTATGCTTCCACAGGCAGGTGAAAACAGTTTCAGTCTGATTAGTGACAAGATGTTATAACAGAACAAAAACCACGCTTCCCCACAGGTGGACTTTTGCAAAAAGTCCTTTACCAAAAAAACAAACCAAAACAAAACCTTCAGAAACAATTTCCTTTCGGGGAACCACTTTGCTCTTTCCCCCACCAAACACTTTAACCGTTTTGAACAGATAACAAGTACCCCACGACAAGATTATGGCCCAGATATTCCAAGAGCCATAAAGAAAAGTTCACCATTTCTGAAATAAGCACTAACTTCCTGAATGAAGACTTCAGTGATTTAAATAACTCTGAGGCACTATGCCTTTTTTTTTTTTTTTATTAAAGCTACAAACTATTATCATTTAAAAGAGAGAAGAACATCCCCCCTTAGCCAAACCCAGCAGTTTCAGAGCCAGTGTCACTCCAAGGTACAGACACCATCACCAAAGCATCTAGCGTACAGAAATACACTTCTAAGGAAGGAAACCTGCTCACTCCTTCCTTCCCTTCCACTTCACACACACTGCGCAGTCTCCTGCTCCAGCCTTCCCTCAGCCCAAACCAACACAGCCGAGTGTCACCGGGAACGCGAGCGCTGCTCACGGCGAACAAAGGGCCGGGCAAGGCCTCGCCACCTCCACGGGCAGCCAGACACCCACAGCGCTGGGGAAGGCAAGGAGAAGCGAGAAAAGCGATGCTGAAGAGCTGAACTGACTCATCTGTGCAAGTCACCTGCTCTTCCTTTTAAACACGTTAGGTTAGCGCTATTATTAGAAAACCTTGCCCTGCTGGAGGTGCCACTCCCACATCCCGCGGCTGAGGGAAGGCTGAGGGGTCGCCGCCACACGATTAACTCTTTGCACTGCCCGGCCAATACCGCTCGTGTCTGACAATCAGAAACTGAGGGCGAGATGCTGCTCTTCACCACGCAGTGCAAAGGCAAAGAGAACTTTGTGTGGTTTTAGGAAATACCGCCTAGCGGAAGGGAGGCCGGTCCGCCACAGAAGCAGGGACGAGGGGAGGCGCGGACCGGCCGGACCCCGCCGGGGGAAGCAGCGGAGGGGCCGGGGTCGATGGAAGAGCGGGGGTGCGAGGAGGGACGAGCGGGATAGAGGCAGCGACCGAGCGGGAAAAGGAGCAAAGCAAGAAACAACCGCACCGCTGAAACGCAAGGCGGGATTCCGCGGGAATGGAACCGAGAGAGCGGCCGGGAGGCAGAGGAGTTTCCAGCAGCCAGAAGAAAAAGCAGAACGCGCACACGGAGCCCCGCAGGGTCTCTTCACCCGCCAGATTTGGGGGGCTGCGAGCTGCAGCCAGCACCTCCGGCCCCGGCGCTGATGCCCCGCGGCCCAGGAGCCAGCGGGCCCGGCACTCGCCCCGAGCCCGCCACGGCCACTGGGGCCGCGCAGCGCCGCGTCTCGGAGCGCTGCCGGGACGCCGCCCACGCACACCCCGCGAGCTTCCCGCCCGACGCGGTGCCGCCGCCGAACCGCTCCCGCGGCTGGGCAGCCACAGGTAACACTCACCGGAGCCCGAAGCGCGGCTGCAGTACCGCGCCTGCCGCTTCCGATTTTGAGCGCCCTGCCGGGCCGGCCCCGGCCCCGCCCCGGGAAGGCGGGCGGGCGCGCGGGCGGGGGACGGGCGGGAAGGCGCGGCGCGCGGCACGCGCCCGCTGAGGGCCCGGCCCAACGGCCGCGGGGCTGAGGGCGTGAGGGCCGGCAAGGGCCCGGGTACCGGGAGCCGCCCGATCCGCGCTCCGCCACAGTTCTCCCGACCGCGATCCTCGCTCGGGCGTTCTGATGGGTCCCGACCTGGTGCTGCTTGGCCAAAGGCTTCCCGTACGCCATCTACAGCCAGTTCTCTCCCCGCCATATAAATGCTGACTTTCGTTTAAGATCGTTTGATAGGCATAAAATCACAGAGCTACAGGAGCAATTATGTTGGAAAAGACCTCTGAGGTCATCGGCTCCAACTTGTGACCAGACACCGCCTTGCCAACACGGCACTGAGTGCCACATCCAGTATTAAACACCTGCAGGGATGGTGGCTCCACCAGCTCCCTGGGCAACCCACTCCAATCTAATCACCTTCCTGTGAATAAATTATTCCCCATGTCCAACCCGAACCTCCCCTGGTACAGTTTAGGACTTTGTGCTGTCATTCTGTCACTCGCTGCCGGAGAGAACAGGAGAGCCCCACCTCGCTACAACTCTCAAGTCTAGTAATACAGCCCCACTTCAACAAATTACTACTTAATACAGCCTTATCCTTCAATGTAGCTCTGTTTAGAGCAATGCTTACCTGGCATTCAGTACAGGTGTCCTTCCTGACACAGTTTCCTTCCAAAAGTGCCCAATCACGATGCCAGTGCCACACTCAGGCTTTGGATGGCCCCACAGAGTGTGCCGGGGTGCCTGACCTTAGAGTGCTTTTTAAAGTCTGGGATTCTAAGAAACAGAGCCAATTCTGATTCATGTTTGAGTCACGTTGGCTTTCCATTGGGAATAGTGTTGGGAAGAAAACAATGGCACACAAATATGTAAATTTCAAGGAACTGAAGAGAAATTTCTGTTTCCTGAAGTTGGTTTGTCCTGAGAAGTCAGCACTGCCCCAAGCAGCACTGTGCCCCTCTCTCCTTTCTGCCCAAAGTGTGTTTGTTTATTTGAGAAATCACTGTGGGTTTTTTTATATCCGTTTGTTTCTGGTATCTGAGTAATATGGATTATATATTTATATAGAACATGTGAATAACCAAAAAGAGATGTTATCTCTTGCTTACAGAAAGGCATGTGATTTCTGCATCTGAGAAATGCACCACACACTCAGCAGGTTAGGAAATACTAGTTTATCCACTTTCCTGGTACCCACAGGCATAATAGCCCTTTTTCCAGAGCTGGTTTCTGGAGCAGAGTTGGGTTGTTTGTTTTTTTGGTTTTTTTTTTTTTTTGTTTTTTTTTTTTTTTTTTTTTTGTTTTTTTTTTTTTTTGTTTGTTTTTTTTTTGTTTGTTTTTTTGTTTTTTTTTTTGTTTTTTTTTTTTTTGTTTTTTTTTTTGGTTCCTTATTTTGAGTGCTTGTAGAAAGATGCAGGCTAAAGAAGGAGGCAACTCTTCATCATATCCCTCAAGTAATATTTATAAAATGAAGCATGAGGCTCCTTCTTCCCTGTGGCTCCAGGAGGAGATGCAGCCCCATGCCAGCACTGTTGCTTTCATCCCCTACAGGGTCATTTTTCTGCTAACTGCTCCATTGCTGCTGATGCTTAGGTTTTCAAGCAGGAAGATACACTCAGAACCTGCTGGAGTTCTTAAGAGATGTGTGGCCAGGTAGAATCCTTACAGGATTAGGTATTCATTCTCCAATATGTGTGACTTAAAAATGCAGTTGCTGATTGCTGTCACAGCACTGATGGTGAGGACTCTTCCAAAAACCCCTGTAAAACATGAGGGAAGCCAGAAAGGCAGGGGGGTTGGAGGAATGACTCCCACAGTTATTTTTCCTGACATGTTACATTCATTGTCTTTAGCCAGGGCGAGTACAGCCAGGAGGGGTTGTATAAGATAAAATATATCTGCTGCTGCCAGAAAGAGGTTCTGCACACTTCCTGATGAACCCACTGACAACCTTCCTCCTGTGCTCCTGAGGGAACATTCACCCTCCTACCTCGGTCATTTCCTTGCCTCTGCACGGAGGGGTTTGTGCTTCTGTGCCAAGGGGCACTCGCAGGGTGGGTGAGGCAGCTTCCTGGGCATGGAATGCCACTTGTGGAAAGGGTCAGAGGCTTCTGGAGGCTACTTTCATTATCGAGGGAAAAGGAAAGCAGCAGCTGCCACCAGGCTGAGCTCCTGGGGTGGGGTTTACTTGTTACAGGGTCTTTCCCTGGTGTCATTTCAGAGCTAATCTGTGCAGGAGCACTCATCTTGAAGGGCTGACAGGTTTTGCCCAAGCTAACAACAGATAAAGCTATTCCTGGACCCGTTTTCCATCCACAGTTTGTGAAACAGCAGAATGTCTTTGTTCCTAATGGAGATTGAGAATTAACAATATAACTTATTAATTTGCAATATAACTTCAAAAGCCATGATATATGTTGGAAACTATGGATGCAAATCAACCTCCTGTGTCCCAGAGCCCAGCAGTCACTTTCTAGACATTCCATTTTTCTTCTGGCATCAAGTGAGAAATCCTTATGGACTGGCCAACAGCACAAGATCCCCCATCCCTGGGTAACCACAGCTTTCTCTCACTACTATTTTTATTCCCACTACTATGGGGGAGAGCAGGAGACCAAAAGAACAGGAAGAATGGTAAGGTTTGAAGTGTAGGCAGTGAGCTGCTGCCCTGCTGAGCTGCACAGAGCTGTCATTCCTGCCACCTGCAGCACAGCCTGCTCACCAGCCCCCAGGCAGCGGGGAGGCAAGGGGAAATCCAAGGCGTGTCCTCCTCCCGCGGCACTAATAGGTTTCCTTTTATCACACCACCATAGGAACACCAGGGTTTATCCTTTGTTGTTTTTTTTTTTTTCTAAGAATGGTGGAGTGTTAAGAAAATGAAACGCATTGTTTGGGATTTCCCCGGCTGGGAAAATGAAACACATTGTTTGGGATTTCCCCCATCATCCTGTGTAAAACTTCTGCTTCTTAGAAAAAAAAAAAAAAAAAGGAAAATTTTTAAAAGTCAGCACAGAGGCATTGATGTCCTTCTCCCCAAATTATTCTGAATGCTGCTACATCACCATCAGGCTACACCAGATGTTCAGGCTAGTACTGCAGGCTGAGGAAGTGAGATTCAGCTACAAAAATGAAATCCTACTTTCTATAAACCAATTTATATTACCTTCATCCCTTCTTCTCAGTAACTTCACTGAGAATCTGAAGAAAAAATATGGAATATGCACAGGCACTGGGGATGTTTGTCGATTTTTTTTCATCAGATAATTCAGAGTGGCTGAGAGCGAGTCAGCAAAAGAGTAATTAAAGGCAGGCACTTTTAACACCCAGATTTATCTCTAGATCATCTTTTCTCAGGTCCTCATCAATCAAAGAAATAACAGCAGAGGAAAGAAACAATAGCGCCACCAGCAAAAAAGAAAAAATAATTAATGACTTTATTTTTTTTTTTTTTTTAGTTCAGTTGGCCATCTGAGGTGCTAAAATCTCAACACCAATGAAGCAAGTGTGCATGAAAACAAACGATAAAACACAACCAAATAGAAGAAAACAGGCTGGAACAGAGCTGGTTTTGTACAGGTAGGGTATTCACTTTTCTGTTAACGCTCCATACATGCCAACCGTAAGCGCCTTGAACAATCTGAATATCAGAGTTCACGTTCATACAAAAGGGCAGGTGCCAAAGCAACTCCCTTTGCCTGGATTAGACTTCGCACACACACGCATGCACCCACAGATACAGAGTACTGAAATTACTGCAATGCCATCAGAACATGGCATCCTCCCCTTCACACCTGCTTTCAGTCACATCCTCATCTGCCTGCTACCCTGCCAAGCAGGCATGTACAGGCAGGGTAGCAGGCTTGGATAATCCAAAAGCAGGAACTTTTGGAAAGCTTCCCATCTCTGTTACTTTGCAAAGGTCAACAGCCAGCGATCTCTTTCTCTGTGATTATATACAGACTGGTTTTTAGTATGCTTTAGAGCTCTCTTCCTTGCAGACAGTGACAACTGAAATTCCCATTGAAGCTTTTCAGTTTGCACATGGGAGATTTTACAATGCAACAACACCTCTCTCAATCCACCGGTGTGTGGTGTAAACACTTAATGGGAAACTCATTTTAGAAGAATGTTAACCAAACAAGGTGTAGCTGCTCACAACAGGGAACTGCCGGCTGCTCTAGATCATGCTGTCTAGACCACTTAGAATACTTCATAACATTCAGGATTAGGATGTATAAAAATATTAAAACCCACCAGAGTGCACACAAATGTGGTGACTAGCTCTACGCAAGCACCGTGTTCTAACAGAGGCCTAGGCATTGCACAAAACTCAGATTCTTGACCATGGGGTAGCCCAAGGATCCACTGGTGTCTTTACATACAAACAAATATTTACAGAAAATGCAGAGACAGAGAGAGAAGGACAGATTTTTAAAACTTGCGGTTTGCTCTAAAATATGTTCAGCAATGCAGTTTATAACATGCCCTAGTGAGACCAGGGGGTATTGGTTAACTGAAAGAAGGAATATGTCTGAAAGTTGGAGCTGAAATGTCTCGTCACCTCCCCACACATTAGTTCTCCGAAGCTCGGAATTTTACAGCCAGTTGTGACTTTTAATGACAATATGATTAAAAGGAACAGAACAGTTTAAAAATAATTGGTATTGTGAAAACAGCAGATTAGTTGTTCTGGCAGTCCTCACTCCCCCATCTCCATTTACCTCCTGGGCGTTTACTGCCAGGAGCTGGTGTTCCCCTCCCTTCCCCGCCGGGGCTGAAGGGCTCGCCCCATCCTCGGTGTGCCCATTTCAGAACCAGCGCGGCTCAGGCTCCGAGCTCGGCTCTGTTCCCGCCGGCTGCCGGGACGAAGCACGGCCAGCCCCGGGCCAGGCCCGTGTCACCTGGGGACAGCCACCCCTGTGTGCCCACGCCTGGGGAGCTGAGGGTCCCTGGGCTCTCCTCACACGTGAAATGGACACACGTCATTGAATGCACGTGGCTGAGTGTGCGCTGCGGGCAGCGCAAAGAGCTACAACATCCTGCTCGGATTCGGATACAAATAAGGGATCTTGTGCTCACAAGAACCTTCTTCAGCTTTAAAAATACAAAATTTGAATTAAAAATATTCAGAGAGTAAAAAATCCCACTATCTGATATGCAAGTCATATTCTTAAAGTGCAACTGAACAGCAAATAACAAGTTGTGCCTTTTACAACCATTTTGATATAAAAAGGCCTTTTAACATTCCCTTTTGTGTATTTTAATCAATTTGTGTGTGCGATGTTAGCTCTTTGTTTTCATTCTCACTGCTGGAGGCCTTCAGCACAACCCAAAGAGTTTAGGGTTGGAATATGTGGGTTTTCTGTGCTGTAAGGTACTACATCCTGAAGTGATCTCACTCTTCAGCATTGCCAAGATCTGGCAAATGTCCCTCAGCATGAAAGGGAAAAGAAACCATCTAAAAAGAGTCTTCAGGAGTTTTTTTTAGTTCTACAGCTCACATTCAATGACCTTCTGTTACAAGTTAGATGTGGTCCATATACCCAGTGCACAATAAAATGGACTGAGGCCAACTCTCTGCACAAGACAATTTACACTAAACTTTCCATCTTTTCTTCCCTCCTCCTGCACTCCAGCTTCCAGTGGCCCCTCAAATGCAGACTGTAAACTACCACTGCCAGTCTCACTTGGGCAGCAGGCCCTGCACCAGCAAACGGGAGGGAATTCTGTTTGTTAGAAATCCTGCTGGTAAAGCCAACGCTCTGGGATGCTGGAATGGCAGGTGCCACTTGCTAAACACACACAGTTATGAAGTAGCATTGCAGCTGCCTGTCTGTCTGCTTGGTTTCACGAGTATCTGGATTTAATTTGTAATGCCTTATGTGGAATAAAGGGAGAACACTTTGGGTGGAAAACACGGGTTTCCATAGTTAGCAACCAGCACTGCTCAGAGTCCTCATGGACACTCCTACCCATTCTTCCTCAGCCTGGGGCATTCTCCCAAGTCAGAGGTGAATTCAAATCATAGACCTTGGCTTACAGGAGACCCCTCTGAAGGAGGTAGAGAGCCAACAGCAAGGAACCTTGCAAACTTCTGTGCCAGGGCAAAAGACTGAAGGATGTCCAGCCCTGCTGGGGTGCCTCGCACTGGCAGTGTCAATTCCAGCTGGAAGAGTCAGTAGGCTGTACAAATGTGCTTGGGAATGGGACTCGTTCTCAGAGACTTCAGAAAGCAGCCTTGGTACTCCTTGAACAGGAAAAGAACACAGTCAGCATCCCAAGGAGGGAAACCCTCTGGACACATCGTGTGAAGGATGGGACACATCCCCAGCGCACGGTGCTGCTTCAGCTCTGCAGGATAGGTTAAGGACACAGCTTGCCGAGGGAGTCTGTCCCACAGGGAGGGGGGCTGAGCTGCTCAGTGCACATCCTGCTCATCCATCATTGTGTGGTGACAGTCAGGACCCTCCTGGCTGAAAAGCAGCAGATTCACTAACTGGGCCAAAAGGAGCTTCTTCCAATAGATGCAGCAGGAAATGTGCTGGTTTTGTTTTCACGGAAATCCCTCAAACTGTATCAGGACTGTGAGGATCTCCTCTTTCAGTGAGGAAGGGACATATGGGATATTTCTACCTCACAGTTTTGGCTTTCTTGTTATAAAAATGTAAAATTTAAATAAATATAGGTTTGTTAGTCCAAAAGAGAGAATGTGGGATGTGGAAGAAAAGGATGCTAAGAACACAAATAGATTCTTAAACTCCATGAGTGCACAGGATTTTTTCATAGATGAAAACTCCTAGGGCAGGATGCATCCATGGGTACATAAAGGCTGCCCTTGCTGTGAAGCAGGGACCAATCCGCAGTAGTGTCTTTCTCTAACAGAGTTAAAACACTCCCTCCACAATCAAATATGTGTAACAATCAAATTATTATTAAGAACACTAATAAATAGCCACAGGTAACAACGTCCAGTAATTTTGAAGTGGAAGTTGTAGGATGCAGCAGGCACACACACCCATCACTCGTCCATTTTTTTTCCTAAAAGATACAAAAATGAATCTTCTTTCAAGTATTAAAAAAATAAGTTAATTGACATAAAAGGGTCAAAGTGACTGAGGGCCCAGGCAGGTCTTAAGCTTTGTTTCCAATGTGCAAAAACAAAATACAGAAAAAAAAAATAATAAAAACACTGAAAAGTCTTAATGGTGGTTCGGTCACTTAAGGGCTTCTCCCTTTTAGGGGGCCTAATAACCAGGGAATGCTGCCTGGGAACACCCCTGCCCCAGCACACACTTACCACTGTCCCACAGCAGTATTTTCCAGTGTCAAAACAGTCACAATAAAAACAGAACAAGGAAGCCCACCAGCCTCTGAGCTGTGGCCATGAAGACTAAGGCCAGCAGTAGCTGCCTCTCCAGTGTGTAGCAAAGCAGGTGGGCATCTTCCCTCTCTCTTCTGCTCCCCTTGTTCCCCACAAGAAGATTTAGGAGGCTAAGGTAGGGAAAGAGTCCACTGATGCCCACTTCTCTCCAAAAACCAAGAGGCAGAGAGTTCCAGCACACACAGCAGTATCTTCTCTGTCTTGTATTTCTTCATATCCATGCATAAGGATCAACTGCAGGTTTCTTTGGTGGGGAGGAAGACTAAAGCAAAGAAGGTGTTGCCCTGGGCTTCTGGAGCTCTCTTGGACAGCTGACTCCACTGCTACAGGCTGCTGTGGTTTTTCAGGAAAGGTTGCCACTTCCCTCCCTTTTATTAGAACTGGTGTAGTAAAAATGGGAAGGGAATGGACTGCCTTAAATCAAATGTCGTTAAGGGTACTTCTTCCCTTAACCTCCTTCCCCACACATGGATTATTCCCCCCTCCCTCCTACCACACACAAAACATGGTCCATCGTACAGGACCTCAAGGAGATTGCACAGTCTCAACTCATTTCTTCAACTTGGCTTGCAGACATGTAAAACTTAAGCTTCTGGAACCAACACACTTATCAAAAGGCTTCTGAGTGCTTCAAACCAAATCTCTGCATGCTGTTGGACCTTTCAGAAGTTTCCCCTTCAACATCTTCATATCCATGTAATTCTGGCAAACTCAGGGTAGGCCAACTGGACAACACAGACCAGCAGAGGTAAATGTGCTAAGCTCAGGACCAGTTCAAGCTAAAACCTTTGGAAAGCATGACTGCCTCCAGGTCCTTGTCTTCTTCTTTTTCTCGAAGCCGCTGCTCCTCAAGGAGAGCCACAAGGGAATCTCTCTGCTCCACTACTTCAAGCATTTCGTTCAGGATCCTCTTCTCCTCTGAGAGCTCCTCGTCTGTCTTCAGATGATCTACAGAGATATCAAGATCTATCAGCATACACAAGGCTAGAGATACACACATCCAATCCATGAAATATCTCCTTTAGCTCTCACCTTCTACTGCCATCCTCTCACGGAGCTCCTGCTGCAGTCGACTCTGCCTGTCTTCCAGTTCCAGCTCCCGAGCACTAAAAGGAAAAGAGCAGAAATCCAAGTTCCAGATGTAATAAAACACTCCATACATTGCTTCATATTCATTCTCAGCTTCTGCTCCCTCTCTAGATTTCTGCTGTGTCATTTATCAATCTTGTTTGGAACAACTCTTCAATAACTTAAGATATATAACTATATTTAAAAGCTTTAATTGCACTTTTAGCATTTCAGGTTATTTGCCTGAAGCTAGGAAGTGCAATACCAAAAGTGGAGCAAACTAAATATAGAGTAGAGTCAAAGAGCAAATAAATCTGCAATGCCTCTACATATCCCCTGCTACTTCCCACTCTAAACCCCAAGTTACTCATTAATAAATTACTTATTATTAAGGACACTATCAAGCTATTGCAAACACCACCTTGGGACTTTTCTGCCACTAAGGCCATCAGCTTCCACATTGCTAAGGTGAGCTGACACACTCAAATTCATTTCAGTGAATTTGCACAGAAATTCACTGAAACAGAATTTGGGGGGAACAGAAAAACCCCCCAGTTTCATTAACAGGAAAACACCTTTACCGTTTGAGCCCACGTGAGCAGCACTGGGGTCGCACTACAGGCAGAAAGGAGGGCCACAAGGCAAGGTGGCTGAATTAAATGCTTTTGGCTATGCTTAGAAGACAATTTTACAAAACCAGAAGGAGTCCCACATTATTTCTGCATAGCTTGAACACACTTGCACAAACAGGATGTGTTTTATACAAGAACAGCATGAGAAGGGCTCACATACCTGTACTTCTGCATGTGCACAAATAATTGGAACTTTAATCCCTTACCACTATTGTTCTTTCTTCTACCACTCCTTTAAAATGTACTTGGGATTCCTGTCTCAGCCTAAGAGGCTGCTGACCTCCTGGCCTTACAGGGAAGACAATACTGACAGATCTTCCACTGCTATTTATGGAAAATCCCCATTTTTTCCACATTCACTCACAATATCATCAGTTCAGACTCGTAGCGAACCAAGGCATTCTTCTCCTGCACCAGCTTGAACCACTCCTGCATCAGCTTGGGGTCATCCTTCTTACCCATGCCTGCCAAGAAAGAAACCTGGTAAATTTTCAGGTAACACCCTGCAATCCTTACAAGCCCAAACTGCAAAAACAACAATGGGGCAAAATGTGCAAAGAAAGCCGAGCAAGATGCTGCCAGAGCACTCCCAAGCCGGGTCCGTTCACTTTGCCTACAGCACTCAGATGAGTGGAAGTCACCTCCAAAAGGATTCTCTTCTCTTTGGAGCCTACTTTTATTTTGTTTCTGATATTCTTGTGATTACTTGTTTCTTCCTCACTCTTACTGCAGAAAGCCCCCATTTCTATGAGTATTTAACTTTTCCTTTCATTAGAAGAATTTTATAGATGCTTATGCCAGCTATTGAAACATATGCTCATCAGAAAAGGATTCAATTGCAACTCCCTGTGTTTTACCTTTGTTTTCTTCAATTGCATGTCCTCAAGTTTTTCTTTTACTAGCCAAAAGTAACATCTTGTCTCCTCTTTTTTTCGGCAGTTAAGTAAACCTTTTCTGACTGCTCCTCCTAGACACACATACCTATTCATCTTCGAAGATCCCCTTGCACAGTGAACACAGAAACTCATTCTACTCCACTGCATACCAGCACTAGAAAGAAAAGGAACCCCCAGACACATTTGCTAATATGAAAGAAGAATAAAGAAACCTTGGGCCTTGACCACCCAGTACAGAACTCTTTGCTGGTCCTTTTATTTTAGAACAAACTCCTAAACTAACTCAATAGTCCACCGATGAATTTTGTGTCTGTCAGGAGTCATGTGGAATAAATGCAGAATGCTGTTCCCAAAGCCTTCTGTTGATATTTAGCAAACACAAGAACTTACCAAGGAGGCTCCTCCTGGCAAGCTCTTGGTCTGGGCCACTTATTCCACATTGAACCACCTGCACCTCAATGCTGTGACTTACACCAGACCCCATCAAGGCCAGTGGCAACATTCCTGCCTGTGTGGCAGTAGAAGCAGGAGAAAGGCCTCAAATCAGGCTGAGCAGCACTTCTGGATTGCTGCATCCCATCATCTTACACTGCACATGCCCTAGGCATCCCAAGGTAACTAACACCCCTGTCTCTGCTTCTTATTGTGGATAGCTACTCCCTACATAAGAACAAAAACTCTCAAACAGTCCATCTAATGCTAGATTAATCCAGCAGCAAGCTTACTAGTCAAACTCTACAACACAGACACAGCACAAATACCACATTAATGGCTACTTAATTCAGACCCGTACCACATTAATGGCTACTTAATTCAGACCCGTACCACATTAATGGCTACTTAATTCAGACCCATGCCCTGCCTCATCCTCAGTAGTCAGAGAAGCGCTGCCCTGCAGTTACACAAGGGAGAGCCTACGACTCCTAGTAAGCTGCAGCTTGGGCTGCCTTTGGAAATACATCATACCAGCCCCTGGGGGAACACCAGGCTGGGATGTAGCACCCTAAGAGCCCCTGAGGACTTGATAGCAGTGTGTTGCTCAGTTCCAAGCATTCCTTTCTGAGCATCTCTGCACAATATGCCCACGTGGCGACAGGAGAGGGAGACTGTACATGCAGATGTCCAGTGCTGTGGCGCCATGAAAACACTGGGAAGTCTCCCCTTCCTTTCCAATGCCAGGATGTATAGAAAACAAATGCCTCTAAGAAAAAGCCAAAACCACAATGCTACTGACCTATGGAATACGTAAGTATTTTTAAACAGCCAATGAGTAGAGGAATAATGGGAGGACTGGAAAGGGAGCACTGACAACTGATGTGAGGGAGCACTATGGAAAGCAGATAAGTGGTTAGCAAAATTACACCATGAACACACATAAAACAACCCCTTCCCCATGCCTTGGCAATGGAAACTCTACAGCAAACTCCATTTGGGATAGTTAAAGAATGCACTCAGCAAGACAGATGAGGGAGAACTAGTCTAACTTAAGGTCTGTTGGCTTTTAAAGTTCACGGATGTTTTTCAAATCAGTCCTTATAAAGACACAGTATTCCTTTAATCCCTATATGCTAATTAAAAGGCAGTATTTAAGGAAACAGATTGTCATTCCCTTATCCCACCTTCCAAACATGTTTCAGGAGGAATAGAGTGATTGAAGCCACCAAATGAAAATAGAAACTTTAGTGTGTGACACTTCTGGTCCCACAGCTGCTGCCCATTGTCCCTCCCAGTCACTGCACCTTCTGTTGCACAGCTGGGACTAGCAAAAGGGATACTGTACCTTTAACAGCTTGCCACAGGCTCAGAGAAGCTGGTTACCAGGTAGCTACAGACAAGGCTGGCTTGGGGACACAGCAAGAAAAGGGCTGGGGTCCCTGTGGTCACTGGCTGACTAGTGCTGCTATGAGAACCCAGCTGTGGGCAGGAGGACAGGGGTGTGTGAGGTTACGTTACCTTCATGGGCACAGCAAGGGCAGAAGGAGAGAGGTCTACGACGTGGTGTCCCGCCATTGGGCTCAACTTCAATAGGACCAAACGAGGAAGAGGAAGAGGCAGGAGAGGAAGAGGAAGTTGGAAGTGGAACAGAAGAGGAGGAAAGGGGTGAAATAAAAGACAAGCAAAGGACAAAAAGCATAAGAGTGAGAAAGAAAGGAAACACAAGAAGAAAAAGAAAAGAAAAAATACAAGAAATGGAGAAGCAGAAACAAGGGATACAGTCTACAGATGAATAATGTCCCTAATAAGCACAGATAACAGGTAAGAGGTAGACTGAGGTACTGGTGAACTCTTACTGAGCTGTACAAACACCAGGCAGGAGGTTACTGTTACTGCACTTTTCCTGATGTACAGTTTTCAGGTGCAAGGTCTTTAACCAAAAGCTTTGTGACCCAGATGTCAGGAGGAGTAGAGACATGTATTTAACTTCTGCTGATAAATGTCAGATTTCAAGCAGGGTTACAGTAAGTCTCACCAGCTGTAAGCAGCCACCCTACCTTCAGCTCTATCAGGACCATGCTCTTATCACCATGGCAGCACCCACTGATGGTAAAAGTGTCCTTTGCAATGGAATAGAATGTCTTCAGACAGGGAACACCACAGGGAGAATCTGATTACCATGGAACCAGCCTGCCAGGGTCTGCTGTTTCAAGTATGGTGAGTACACAGGTACCCCACCAGACTGCTGTGCTTAGGGGGAAAAAGGCTTTTACACAGATAAAGTGGTTCACATCAGGGTCTGTGGGGGCAGTGACCAACTGAGGACTCTGCAGAGTTAAACCAGGAAATTTAAAGCTCTCCCTTGGCATTCTCATTCCACAAAGCATTTTAAAGCTTACAAGTCCTGTTAGTACCAGTGACTTACTGAATCTTTATCATCTTTTCCATCAGCCAGTGGAGGACAAGCATTTCTCATCTCTCAAAAAGTTCAGTCTCTTTAACACCAAGAATTTGCTTTTCAGTGGTACTTAACATTACAGAGATAAACAGTAGGCAGTGACCAATGTCACTAATAGTTACAGGAGAACGAGCACCAGGGAGATGATGAACTCTGAAACATCAGAGACAGCACAATGGAACACTTACTGGGCTCAGGGCACAACTGCATTTATAAAGAGGAGGCATTTCTGTGTTGGGAAAAGGCATAAACTCCACCACAACAGCATGGTAAGAATAACACTCATTTTGGAGAAGTCAGCAGAGTTTGATGTTTGTGGTTCACAGAAAGCTCTACAAAAGTACCAGTGGACTGGGAAGGCTTTAGAAGGGACCATCACAGAACTAGACCAGCACATGGATGACACACTGGAGCAAGAGGGAGAGCACACCAGCTTCAAAGCCCGTGACTGAGCAGCAGGGCTTTCTCAGAAGAAGAAACCTCTGCACTGGAAGCAGGAAGGGGCAACATCAGGAGAGGTGCCACAGCTGGCCATAGGACAGTTACAAATAAAGCATGGTACCAACAACATTGAGAAAGTACCAGAACATTAATTACAGCTGTTCTGAATTTTCCAACTTCTGCATTAAAATAGAAAAATACTAAGGCTTTTTTTCCTACAACTGCCATTTCACAGATCAGGTTACAAATGTAAAAACAAACAAGAAAAACTCCAAACCACAAAGGTATGGTCAAGAATATGCTTCCATACAAAGCAGAGCATTTAGTGCATGATACTCAAATATTTTTAATTTCCCATCCTATCTTATTCAAATTAATTCTTTAAGCTAAAAGCTTTAATACTCTAACTTGGTCTAACCACTGTTTTGAGGGTGGCCAGGGAGATGGAGATTTAACTATGGAAAAAATCCACTTCTTTCAGGGCTTGAGATTTCATTCAGAACTGGGGGCTGGGGGGATTTGATACATTTCAAGCCATGAACATAGGGACTTGGTGAGGAACTTCCAGTTTCCATATTTGAGCTGAAAAGAAATACCCAGTATGTGAAAATGTCATTTATCTCATTGTGAAATGGCCACACACTGCTAGCTTTGTCAACAGCAAGCAAGTGGTGTGATACCTGGAGGATCCCAGCTTTAGTCTCCAGTGAAAAGCCCCAGGGATCACACAGCACCTGAGTAATGCAGAGCTCACTCCCCACAACTGCACTTTCCTCCCCTGCTCTTAGTTATCTTCCTACTCTTGTCTAAAGAAAATTTGTCCTTGAATCAAGTTACAAAGTCCACGGTATCTACACTAGTCCTGCTACTAGAAAAGTCAACATGTTTTTTCAGTAAGATAATAAACATAACCTTTGCAATTAAGATCCTTTCCAGCTACTCTAGATGTAAATTACAGTTAATTAAATTGGTAAATGCAGGTTATGATCATTGCAATTACTTTGGAAACAATTTCTGTCCAAAGTAGGATGATTAGCAAGGCTTTAGAAAGTCTTCCTTATATATTGGAGGGTCCTTAACAGCAAGAAGAAAGTGCAACCTGAAAACTTACTTCCCATGGTTCTCTAAAGCTTATTTTATGGCTTATTGCTCCAAAAGCCATTACTAATCTTACAGTAAATAGTATTATTAACTTATTATTAATAATATTATTGCATTGTTTAGAGAAGAGAAATCACCACCTCCCAGTCTCAATAAATTACAAATAGGATCATCACTGCAAGACAATTTTCCTGGATGTGGAGCCAGGGCCAGATAGAGTAAAACCCATTTCTTGTGCAAATTAGAAAAACCTCAACAACCTAACCTCCCTTTCTGTTTAAATCTTCTTCACCACCAAAAATATACTGACACATGTATTCATCCACAACATGGAGAAGTTCTGGCAGCAGCAACACCCACTGAAGCAGTTTGTTTGGAAGGAGCTGAAGGGCAAGAGAAGAACCATTTCTGTAATCTCCCCTTCTTAGGGTCCTGTACTGCCAGCAAGTAAGGTGTGGCTATAGCCTCTGGACAGAAAATTCCCATTTTTTTCACCAGAGGCATAAAGCTGCCAACAGACTAATGTTAGTCACGTTAGTCATGTTAGCCTTTCAGTGCCACAAGCCAACTCTTCTTTTGTGCAAAGCCTTGTAAAGCAGTCCAAGCTGCTGGCAAGCCAGAGCATGGTTTGGAGGCCAGAGCTGCAGCTTATTAAGAAAAAGAGTTCCTAAGCACACTGAACATTCTCAAGATGCAGAAGCTCTGCCTGGCACACCAGACACATCCCATCAATAAAGTGACTGGAATTACTTTGCTTCTGTGCAAAAAAGCCACAAGATTGACCTTGTTTGTCACAGTACTCTTGAGAGACTGCAGACTTTGCTACAGTGGTGGAAACCAAGAGCCAGGTGAAGAATAAATACCATAGCTTCAAAGTCTCTTCAAAACAAGGACCAGAAATTGTATAGTCACTATGTTCATTTTCACTGCACACTCTTCCTTGTTACAGAAGCTACATTGGACTGTTGCATTATTTTTTACTCTTTATTTACCTGTTGATTAAAGAGCAATTCTTCAGTTTGGTTTTGTCCTTTTCCTCTCTAGCTCCATAACACTTCTTCACAATCACAAGCCCAGTGGTCAAAATGATCAGGATGAAAAAGCACTGCACAGAGTCTGGGATGGCAGACCCCCTTATCCCCAAGCTGCAGCTCACACTGATCCCCTTCACTGTTTGCCCCTGTTTTTTGATATAAGAGCTGTGATGATTTCTGAGAAGTGGTGAGTCACTGCAAGTTAAATTTACTTGAACAGATATACCACTGACCAAGTGGGATCACATCATTTGCAAACTGTGCATCCAAAGCCTTTGATTTCTATATTGTTGACTAATCACAGTGGTTTGGAAAACAACAACAATGGACAGAAAACCCCAGCTCTGAGGCCAATCTCAATTCTGTGGAACTTGCCCTCACAAGTTACAAGCATGACACTTTGGGAACTTATTCTGCTAACAAACGCCATCCCTTTATTTATCAGGAATACCGAAAGCTCTGATTTTAAATCAGTGCTTAAAATATGGATCAGTCCAAAGGGGATCAGTAAGTGAAAGGGCACTGATCATAGTAAATGTCCTCTTTTCCACCCTTAAGAAGATCAGGTTATGATCAGAAGCCCAAGTACTGAAAAAAAAGCATTCTAACTTTACTATTTGGTGAAGCTGTTCAACAGCAGTGTTGTTAAAAACCAGAGATACAGAAAGCCAATTCTTACAGAACAGCATCCACAGAACTGCAGGCTGAGAGCAAGGATTTTGGCAAATGTCCCAAAAGCACATCACAGTTTATTAAATCTGGGTCAAACTCAATATCCTCTATAGTACAATCACTAAAAGTTTTCTGGGGAAAACCCACAGAGAACCAGATTGTCATGCAAACTGAACCACTTTTATTTATCCAGCAGAAGGGGGTGGGGGAAAGGCAGGGAAGGGAAGGGAAAAAATGGGGAAAGCAGTGGTTGGAGCAGAATACACACACAAATGACTCCAGAGAAGTGTTCTGATTCTACTAGACCTTGAGGCACTTCAGAATGCACTCAGAATGAATGCAGTCCTGCACTGCCCCTGTCTCCCATGACTGTTGTTTTTGTGTGCAGAAAAAAGCAGGTAAATGGCAATTGTCTAACAAGTACGGGTACTTAACAAGTTCTGCTTATCAAGTGCTCTTTCCTGCTCAAAATTTACAGCAAAGAAAACAAGTTACCAATTCACTTCAGAGTCAAAAACGGCTGCAGACTGCAAAAACAATGTTTATCTTACAACTCCATTCCCCTTTCAGAAGAGCTGTGTTTGCCAATCACAAGAAATAGGACTGATCCCACTTGAATATATCAGGCTCCAGCCTTGCAGAGTTAGACCTGCAAGACTTTAAAGGACATAGTAAACTCAAATGTTTTAAATAAGTTTAAAAAAAGGTGAAGTTGTTGTAGAGTGTGCTTTAAATAGAGTACAAAGATTTTTTAAAAGTCCAAACAATTGCACTTCCCTGCCCTGTTTACCTGATGTCATAAGGCCCTTGTCAAGAAGTGAAGGTGTGTGAATGAAATCAACACTATCAAACATACCAGCTCTCTTCCCTACATCCTTCTTGCCTCTCTTGGCATCCTCCAGCCAAGAAAAAAAGCATGATGGGAGTGTGTGGCTGTTTATTTAATGATTTCCTGTGGGTGCAAGGAAAATGAAACTGCTTGCTTGATGACACAGGAAACCATGGAGGTACTTTCCAGAGGCAGACAAGGAGCTGCTGGGTTAGGAGTTGAGGCTGGGACTAAGGAAGCAAGGTGACTAATGGAGAACTGACAAAAGAGAGGGAAAAAAGGGTAAGGGATGAAAGGAGAAGGCAGATTTGAGAAGAAGGCAGGACCTAAAACTTATTTGTCCACAGACAAATAATGTTGGGCAGAAGAGGAAGCAGAGCCCAAAAATTTTGGAAGTCCAAAGGCTGGGATTCAGACTGTGTCAGTGGGAAGACAAGACCAGGAATAGCTAGTGGAGAGAAATAGGATGGCTGAAGGGTGGAATGCTAGGATTTCTTTGACAAGAAGGCAGGATTAAAATTAAATGCCTAAGAATTAAAATGGAAGTGGGGTAAGGAGCTCTGGATGAAATAAGACAGGATCAGGACAAGGACCATCTCAAAAGAGGGAACAAAAGGACAAAGAATATATATCCACCAGACCAATGCATCCTTCCACTGTCTGGCTCAGAATCCATATTTTCAAGTCTCACTATTCCACAGCTCCCAACAAACATCTATAAAATCCACTGATTGTGCCCCATTTCCTCTCCATAAGGATCTACCCAGAAGATGACATCCTAGTGTTGCTACCAATTTTTCCATAAGGACATGATACACCTCTCTGTGGTGGATCTGAAAGTTATAAATCTGTTGATATATCAATATAATATAAAGTCTTAATTTCAGTTGACTTTGCAACCTTTGTAATGTTCTTTTAACCACACATGCATACAATATACACACAGGAGTAATTACTCAGAATTGAAATGTGACCATCTGTAGCATGAAATGAAACATCTGCGTTACAGCAACGGTACAAAACATTTCAGAACAGGAAGAGAGGATTATGACATCTGAGCACAGCAACAGAACTAGTTAAGATAGCAATCTGTAATCCTACACACTGGAAGTTGACCAGGATGTCAGAAGTTACCACTCCCCTAGTTGTGCAATCTGGAACAACTAAATATTACCAGTTTACAGATAACTTTCCAAAGTGCTTTGCAATTTTTGTTAATATTCTAGAATTTTGTTAATATTCTATTGCCATGCCCATGCCTCAGAGACATGGGTTGTCAATAGAATAATTAACTGTGCAGCATCTGCAGGGCTCAGCAGAACCTCCAGGGATTTTAATGGCTCTCTAGCCAGACATGTTAATAATCTTGAAGCTGAGCTCTGTATCTGCCACTTGAGCTGACAAGTTCACCAGAGCAATGTATCCCTTCTGGCAAAAGTGTTCTGGCAGCCCCAAAAGCAAATATAAAGCAAATTACACGGAGGCAACAAAATAATACTACAAAGCCACATACTCCAGGCTATACTGGCTCATTGCATTTAAAGGGATACTGCCCAATATAGTTTCTTTAAAATTTGTTTTGAAAACAGTGTTTTTGAGACAAGCAGAAATTTGATAGAGTTTTCAGATGTATCAACTGTTTTGAAAATAACCATGAATATTGCCTCTGACTGCTGGAAGCCCAAGTGACTGAGTCACCACACTAATAAAGCAGCCTGTTCAAAAATGACCACTCTGAGGTGACTGAGCTCAGAGAAACGGAAGAGTAAACGCGCAAAGAGATAAACAAATTCCATTTCCAATGAAGATTTTTTGCAGCACAATGAATTTTTTTAAGTGACAGTGTCCCTTTAAGCGAAGACTGTTTTGCTTTTCTTAAAGCACTATTAGTGTTTTGGATGGGATGGCTGTCTCTAAAGAGGCATTAGGAGCAAGGCAGGAGGAGGGAGAGGTGTAGTGGAGATAGCATTAAACAGGGATAAGGGTTTGTTAAGTGTGATTCAGCATCAACCCTTTTACAGCTCCTACTCTATGCACATCATGAGTATGGGCCAGCCCTGGTGGATACAGGGGAAGAGGATTTCAAAGTCTCTCTGCAGGAAATAGCCCAGGAAAGAAAGCCAGAAGGACTGAACAGCGAATGAAGCACAGGGCTAGCAGAGGACTATCACATCAAAATTAGCACAGGGCAACTGGGCAACAAATCAGATCTAAGGAAGAAAGTCTTCCATTCTGAAACTTGCACTTGGGTGGATATCTGAACTCAGGTGGATGTTCTTCAATAAAAGTCTATTGTGCCACAAGTAATTCTCAACAGGTAGGTACAGGAAGGTACTATGTGAGACAGCCTCCCTGGAGCAGGAGAAAAATGGCTGTTAAAAACCTGGGCAAGATTATATTTAAAGGATCAAATACAGAACACAATGAAATCAGGGAAGACTTCCAGGGATGTGTCCTGGATCAGGCCTAGAGCGTGTGGATCTCTCCCTCTGCAGAGCTGGTCTGCAATGCAGTCCCTCAAAAAAACACAGCTTAGATCAAGCAACTTCCTACTCTGAAAGATAAACTAAATGAGACCCTCAGATAACAAGGCAACTGAGCAGAGTTTGCTTTCTACTGAATCTGCTGACAGACAGACGTGTTCACTTCATAAGAACAGATTTTGGGTGGTTAAACTAGCAAAGGAAATTTTAATTTTCAAGACAGGCAAAGGCTAATCAAATGTCATTTGCAACCCAAAAGTAAATCCCCTACTAAGGGACTCAGGAACTAACATTAATTAAAGCAAGGGCAGAACCATAGTATAGAGTGATGACCAGATTCTTAAGTGAAAATGAGAACTAAACACTGCAATGTGTGTTTAGCACTAAATGGAGTATTAAAGCAATAGCATAGCAAGAGGCTTAATAGCTGTGGAGTGATGCAAACCGGATTCCAGCAAAAAATCACTGGAACTCTTTACAGCAAATTCTTTTTTAACCTTACAGTAAGACAAAACAAGAAAGAAGACATATGTGCCATCTGCAAATGTTTTCAAAGTCCCTTGAGGGAGCATTTTTGTTTTCTTAGATCAACAACACACTCTGGCTATTTTGGAAGGAAAAAACAAGCCTCAGAAGGGCAAGACAGAGGCAACAGTATGACTAATCCCTGACAGTGCTGTTTGCTTTGCTGCCCCCCTTAAAATACTTTCCTAAAGAAAACTTCAGTGATAGAGCTGGACTTCTCAAAGGAGAAGCAAAAAATCAGAATCACCTTCTACTGCTAGTGAGGAAGGTGGCTGGAGTGAAAACAGTAAGCAAATTTATAAAAAAAACAGCACTGTGAAAAATAGAAGAGGGAGCCTTACACATGTTTTGTAGAACATGCCAGGATCTCCTGTTCCTGAGCTGGAAAAGGGGTTCTGCTATCATCAGTCATGTGCAAGGGCTGTTTCTTCTTGTTTGTGAGCCAAGGATGGGAGAAGTAGGTGAAGGGAGGGTGGGGAGGAGTGTCAGCAGGGTTAGTGTCAGCAGGAGGTTCAGCCATACATACCACCCAGATGCAAGTCGATGAGGTCACTGTAATAAGACTCTCCCCAATAGTCTACAACAAGGAATTGGTGAAGACATAGTTATTGAGTCAGATACCCACCCTAGCCCCATACCATCAAAGCAATATATGAGAAAGACATGGAAACAAAAAAAGGGCAAACAAGAGACAGGCAGCTACACACATGGGCACACACACATATATAAACAAACACTGTATGTCTCTCTTTCTCTGTATTTATACATATATGTACACACATACACAAATATATCATATAGACATTGGGAAGATGAAGAGAAAATTTCCAGAAGGCAGGCTGGACTTCCAAGGGGAAAATGAAGAAGTTTACATAGAGACACTTCACCTATTTGTGTTTGCAGCAGTACCTGACTCTGATGTCTCTCCTGCTCTTGCTGAGAAAAGCAGAATTAATCCTGTTGCTTTGGAGCTGAGCAATGTGTCAGAAGGGAACTGTAATTTCTTAGGACAGCTGCAGGAAAGGTGTAAGGGTTGATTTTCTGGAGGTGAGTGAGTGGAGGATGGAGTGTGGCACACAGGTGAGGCACTGACTGAGTGCTGACATGGATGGCAAACACTCAGGTGTAGGAAGATGGGAGTGTGTGCTCCTGCTGATGCAGTCTCTGTGCCAGGGAAGAACTGCACAGCAGTTTTCAGGACAGAGATGTGCATTCCCACAGCTGCTAGAGACAGGGGCACCATGAGTCTAGCACTGGGAACATTTTGTTGGGAGGAGACAGATGGAAGTACTGAGAGCAACATTTCTCACTGCATATGATTCATTTGATGTAAAGAGGTGGCTCTTAAACTTTTCAGAATTGATCTGACAGGAGATGTTTTCCAAACTCTTAAAAATGACTATCAAGGTTTATGCTAGAGGGAATAAAAGAAAGTTCAAGAAATTTCTGATTTGACATATTTTTAAGTTAATGATTGACAAAAAAATTCACAGAGGAAATCCAAGTCATTAGCATGTCCAAACAGGCGAATGCACTAGAATACAAGTACACAAATATGCAAATGCACTCTAATACAAAGTACTGCTGCATTAGTCATATTGTATTACATTAATTAACTCATTCAGGGTGTCCCTTGGGACACCACAGAAAACTGAGAAAATTCTTCATTCATGATGCAATAGGAAGGGGGCAGGGAGGGAAGGAAAACAAGGGATGACAGTAGCTCAGACCACCTGTACCTCTCCCTGAAGCAGAGCTGACACTGCCACCCAAAATAGAGCTTACCCTCCTAAGCATTCATTCTTGCTCTGAATGCAGCTATCAAAGGCTGAGATTTCCAAAGATAATCACAGAGAACACATTAAGGCAATAAAGTAATCGTAGCTTGGGAGATTTTCTGAATCAGAAACTAAACCTTACACTGAGCATTCAGCTTCTGAAAGAATAAAAGAGCAACTGTGCCATGCCTGAGGCTGAGCTAATTTTAAAAAAGAAAAGAAGGTAGCCAAGAAGGCACAATTATTTTGTCAGAATTAAAGTTGATGGTGACCTACAAAATGTTTCTGAGTTTGATTAGTTGAAGAGCAAGTATGACCCTATAAATATTCCACCTTGACAAATAGCAGATAATGTGTGAAATTCCTGGAAAGAATATTGAGCTGCCTGTATCTATTGCTAAGATCAAAAGCTGTAATGTCTCAAGAAAACAGCAGGCCATCACTGTGAAAAACTGATTAACAATCTTTTCAGTATAAGTTACTTGACAATAACATATTAAGGATGATGCAAAATGGATAGAAAGTAGAAACAAAATTATTCTAAATAAATAAATTTTTATCTATAGAACTGGTTTTTGTTCTTACCAGTTGAACTAAAAAATGCTTTTTTCTAAAAATGGAAAGTGGTCCAGATGTGAGAGATTTGAGGAATTAAAGTTAGTGGAAGACCTCTACAAAAGAAAAATTTGCAAGATGGAAAGATGACTAAGAAGCAATAGTTAGAAGATGATAAACTACATAGAGAACTAGTTCAGTTGGTCTTGTCTTCTTCTATAATAGAAGAAGAAAAGAATCATTGCAAGTTACAGAATTCTGTTTCTTCTGATTGGATTTTTAAGTAGTAAGAAACTACTATTAACATTACCTAAAACTCCATATTTAAATGCTGATCAATAAGTGGTTTTTTCCTTTCCCTGCATGAAGGAACCTGAAAATCCCACTCATTACAGAGCCTAATACATTGTCCTGGAACAGTCAATACTGGCTGCTGCCTATGAAGAGCCATTATTTGGATGCTCTACTGCAATCCTTCTCTATTTATGGGGAAAAAGTAAGTGCACAGCAGACACATCTCCCAGGTTCCCCCATTTTTTCTCCTTGTACTACCTTATAAAGAATTTGGGTTTTTTAGATGGCAACACCACTTTACACGCTGCCTTTCCCCTTTTGAACTTTTGTTTTCATGTTTTCCTTAGGGGAGGGACTGATCAGAGACAGGAGCATGACCCCACACCTTTACACAAAGTCCTTGTTGATGTAGTAGCCACTGTTAGGTCACAATGCAGATGACAGAAAAATGATACTTCCCTCTTGAATAATTAGTGGATATTGCAGGCAGAAATAACTTTATGGAATGTGATACCACAGATCTCAAAAAGAAGGAATTCAGTTATTTTATTGCAAAGATGTAAAATGTCTGGAAAAGAAGAAGCTGAGGAGAAACCTTACTGCTCTCTACAACTTCCTGAAAGGAGGCTGGAGCCAGGTTGGGGGTGGTCTCTTCTCCCAAGTAACAAAACGAGAGAAATCACCTCAAGTTGTGCCAGGGGAGGTTTAGATTGGATATTAGGAAACATTTCCT
Organism: Ammospiza caudacuta; assembly: GCF_027887145.1. Taxonomy (NCBI): domain Eukaryota; kingdom Metazoa; phylum Chordata; class Aves; order Passeriformes; family Passerellidae; genus Ammospiza; species Ammospiza caudacuta. The sequence continues at coordinate 4,788,869 of NC_080597.1, read as the reverse complement.
CATGGAAAAGTTTGCCAAGCCCTGGAACAGCTTGCCCAGGGCAGTGGGGGAGCCCCCACCCTGGATGTGGCCTTTTAGGGACGTGGTTTAATGGAGGGCTTGGCAGTATTGGGTTAATTGCTGGACTCATGATCTTAGAGGTCTTTTCCAACTTAAATGATTCTATGGCCATGCAGGAGGACCTAGAGAGGTGAAGCATGGAATTGATTTATAATCTTGTATTTCAGTCAACACAGATTAGAACATGTTCGTTTCTCCCCACTCCAACAGTGTGTTTCTGGGTAATCCCCTGAATTAGGGGGAAGAATTTAGGATGGTGAAATCTTTATGTCAGTGTTAAGCTTCTGCAAACATATGACCTGTTGATAGAAATATTTTGCAAGAACAAAGCATAGCCTAGGGACTTCCTGAAGAAGAGATATCCCTTTTGCAAAGCAGGACCCACAATTTCACAGTTCTTCTAGGAAATTCACAAATACACAAGCTCATCTAAGACTGCTTCCATTTGGGAGAGCAGGAAGCGAGAAGCTATTTATCCAAATTCTGCAGTGTCTCATACAAAATTGTAATTCTTACTCTGTCCTCTCTGAATGTGTTTTAGGCATTCTATGATTCTTCAGTGAGAAAACTCTATAATGAATAAGATTCTCTCAGCTGCTAAGATTTCTCACTTGTGCTGGCATGTTTACGTGAAAGTCATTCAGCAGCTCATTAATCAAGATTATTTGGACTTCCAGATGAAAAGAAGCAAAATTAAAAGAACCACTGAAACAATGGAGGTGGCTTCAGTAAGTCCAGTCACAGGCAGGCCAGAGAACAGAGTGGGGCTACACAGGAACACACAGCATAAGGAAGGGGGCAGCCCCACAAAGACAGGCATTTGCACAAGGCTATTTTTGATCCCACAAATGAATAAAGACAGTCTGATCATACTGAAGTCCTCAAGACTGTTCTTCACACTTGTAGTACCTATTTGCTTTGCTGAGCACTCAGTCCAGCTTCTTTGGCACACCCTTGTGGAGCACCAGACATAGCTAATTTTGGGTGAGCAGTAACTGGCAGAAGCCACAACAGACTTCTTCTCTGGGGCACCCTCACTGCTTAATCAAGCTCCAACTTCAGAGGCATAGATGTGGCTCTTCAAGCAACAAGCAAACATTTTCCAAACATCTGTTCCACTGTTGCCATTTCTGAACTCTGACCCTTGTGATCAGGTACATCATCCTGGCCTTGTCAGGTACACACACACTGCATTTGCCTGTTGGATATTTGACTCCTTGCAAATTGAGGAGTTTTTTCCCAAATCATTATACTACTATCAGCATTATCTGAACCAGGTACTTCTCCACTGATTGCCAGATCAGATGATACTCACTAAATTTAATTTCAAGTACACACAGCATTTTTTTAACAGCTTGACATGGATACCTTTCAGTACACATGTGCATTTCTGCTCTGCACAACTTTGTCAGAAGTAGCCAGTGTGCTGGGCTGTGCAGTGAGGAAGATGTTCTGTGATGGTCCCTTGTAAGGACACTACCTTGATAATCCAACACAAGAGAGAAAGCACACACCATTCCACAATTATTTCCTTAACATACAAACAGGGTTGTCTCACTGTGACAACTCTGTGTGAATGGCAGCTGCAAAACCCCTGCAATTTTCCAGCTGTAGGATCCAGTAGTATGCACAAACAGCCATTAGTAGTAGCTGGAGAATTACCTCCTACACCTCAGGCAAAGGTAAATGATCTAAGTCTCTGCCAATAGGGAAGTCCCAGAATTAGAAGAAACACAGGAAAAACAAGGCCTCAAAAAGATAGCAGAAAAGGGAGAAGGGATTCACACTGGGATCAGTCTCTAGGCTATAATGGTCCAAATTGCCTCTAAAATCCAAACAGCTACAGATTTCTGCACAAGCACTTGGGAAGAAAACATGGAAAACCAAACCAAGTTGTGATGGATACCTGCTTCTCCTCGAAGGGCCTTCTCCACAGCAACTCCTCTCTCCTCGAGTTGCCTCTGCTTCTCTTCCACTTGTTCCAACTGCCGCTGGATAATCTGTTCAGAGAGGAATGGAGCAGAACTCACCAAAGCAATTCTCCTGCTCTGGCTGCAGCACACAGCCAGCACTAAGAGATTTCAGTCAGATTTGCCTTTTCAGAAACAAGTATTTGTAGTCAACAACACCCTGCTTTGTAGCTGGAGCTCTCTTCATAGAGAGCAGGCAGGAATAACTTCCCAAGGATATTTCCTGGGAATTGCAGCAAGGAACATCAGAGAAAGAGAAAACAATTCTTATCTCTACTTGCTGCTCTTGTTATTTTTGCACATGTAGAATGTGTTAGGAAGATTATTTACCTGAAGTGATTTATCAATTAGGTTCTACTAGGGATTATTTTGATTCCTTGGCCTGTTGGGTCAAAGCTGTGTCCTGGCTGTCTAGAGACAGTCATGGGTTTTTCTTTAGTATAGTTATAATATAGTATTAATGTAATATAGTACAGTTTTAATAAAGCAATTGTTCAGCCTTCTGAATCAATAGAGTCAGATCCCAATCATTCCACACACTGGGGACTCCCTACATTCAGTACTGCTCCAACAACAAGCATCACAGATTCCAGTGACAGCACCCTCCCCACCCCGTTGTATCTTAACTCTTAAATTTGCAAACACCTTGATATTAATTTATTTCCTACAACTCCTATCACCTGAACATTGAATTGAAAGGTGATGCTATTCAGACAGCTGAGCCTCTGCCTTGAGTCTTTGACAAATCCCATCACCTGTAGATGCTGTTGGCAGTTTTCCAGCAGACTCTCTGGTAATAAAGGTTAATTTGATAACACATCACCCACTAGCATACCCTAGCAAAGCAATGATAGGGTGCAGCTACATCAGGCATTATGTGAGTATCACTGCTCCATTCAGTGCATGATGCTTGCTAGAAAGGTGCTATGGGCATTATTTTTCTCACTGTAAAACTCTCATGATAGGTTTTGGCCATCCTTCACTTCTCTGTGGCATGACATGAAATTTGAAAGAGGGAGCAGGAGCGCTCATGTAGAAAGAGAGGATTCTGTTCTGATACCCTCAGAGGAATGTCAGGATCAGGGTGCTGTCACACAGAGTTGTCTGTGTGCCATGACAAGAGGCTTGTGAGACGCTACCTGAGCTCTGTGTAACCTCTTTAGCTCCTCTTGCTTGGCTTGTCTGCGGGCAGCTTTCTGTACTCGCCGCGTCAGCTTGGCGTTCAGCTCCTCCTCTGTGTAGGCCCTCTGAAGGAAGGAAAACAGCAGCAGATCTTATTTACATGCTCAGGGATATGAGGGCAGGGATGACCATTTTCTCTTCCAAAAATCTCAGAAGGGAGGTGTTCTGTCTTTGCCATGGCTGTGTCAAAAGTCAAGCTTCTGTAGGCAAAGGTGTTCACAGTGCAGTGAGCAACAATTTCAGGATCAAATCAGGAGTGAAGAAGCATTGAAGCCAGCTGCAAAGCTGTGGTTTTATATGACATCCCACCCCTGCCTTCCACTGCTATATGAAACCTCTCCCAAAGATCAAACCAGTTTTTATTCTCAGTAATTTTCATTTCTCAGTAAATTTAGCCAAATAGATTTAGATAAATCAATGAGTGCCATGTAGAGGGTTCATCTTGACAGGAGTCCTCTTGATTTCATTTTAATTAGAGGATAAAGGCTTGTCTAAATGAACAGTTACAGCAGTGTAAGCTAAGAAATTACTACAGACTAATGTAGAATATTGCACCACCAGAAGCCATCCAAAAGGGAAAAAGCTATGTTTATAGAAATAAAAGGCTAGTTTCTCTTATTTTCTGTCAGTGAAACTAGTTCAAGAATATGTCTTTCTAACATTACTGAAATTTGGTTTAGGATCTTACCAGATACACCAGTTGGATATATCATGGCCTAGAACGGCTTTCTCTCAAAGAGATTGAAAAGTGTCAAAAAAAACTTTGACAACTGCACTAAGTAAACTACAGTGAAGAAAAAGCCTCCTTTCTCATGTACATGTATGTAAGCTTTAAGGGGCTGCTGTAAACATGTGTCTTCCACTTCTGGAAAGAGATGTCCACGGACAGTCAACTTCAAGAACAAAATGCTAAGTCAGACCACTCTGAAATTTGCTTGATTTAGTTATTGTGCTGCCACATTGCTCAGTTGGTGGTTCTCAGTGAACAGAGTTTAAGGTAGCATCACAACTTAATTAAAAATCCCTCAGGTAGGTCATTGGCAAGCACCACTATTAAAGCTTCAAAAAGCTCACACTTTACTTGTTCTTTTTTGAAAACACAAATCCACGATGGTACTCAAATTAGAAGGTAAGGAGACAGAGCACATGAACTTTCTATCCCATGTAACACTGTTGTGACTGCAAAGACAAGACAATAAGAATTTCAGAAAGCAGCAACTTCTGCCTTCATTTCAGCTTGATACACAATTTGACTAAGATTTGAGCCAACTCAGCAATTTTGAAAGCTGCTGATTGAAGTGTGATGATTCATTTGAACTCAAATTTGAAGCATTAAAAAAGAAGAATATACAAACATATTTAAGTACCTTGAAAACCAATTTGTTCTGCAGCTCACAGACAATCCACATCACTGCATAGTGGTGCACTGATAAATGCATGCATTCCAACCAGACATTTCGGAGCTTAATGCATTTTTGGGAGACATCCTCTACAAAGAATTTGCTGCCCATGTCTGCTAACATCTGAGGCATGCACAGTCAGTGTTGATGTTAGTGCACATGTGGTTGGAGCTATGGATTCAATGGGTTAATGTAGGGGGACATGCAATGCAACAATGGCCAACTAGTGGGAAGGGAGACACTACCTTTGACGAGTATGATCTCTTGAATGCCAAGGCGTGTGGTACATAGATCGACTTTAAAGGGGGAATGGTAAAGGGAGAAAAATAAAAAAAAATGCACAAAATGAAGCAAAATCAGTTCAACATTGAAAACAGATGCACAGTAATAAAACAAAGTGGTTTTAACATGAAACAAAATTGTGCAAATGCTGAACGTGACCCAGACTGATGGAGCACAATGGAACTTCTGGCCACAAAATCAAGTTTCTAGCACTTTCCTGAAGGCAATTTGTTTTGTCAGTCTCCTTGAAGATACAGTCAACTAGGATACAGTCAACCTTTTTCTAGAGGAATTATTTGGCCTTTGTTTACCTGTATGAGTATGAATTTCTGGCTTAAGAGTTGGAATAATGGCTTATTTCTGGAACATATTTGGTTTGAACTGGCTTGGCCAACCATGTATTACTCTGTCACACAACTCCCCATTTACATTCTGATTTACAGTCTCTCCCAGGAGTTGTGTTTATTCCACAGTTTTAAATTATCTCCATTTCATTTTAGTTATCTCCATTTCCATAGAAATGATAATTGACATTTAACCAACATCATAACTCTTATTCACTGCTTTATGAACTAGGAAACACCAGATGGGCTCAGAGTGGGTTATGTGTCCTGCAGTAATGGAACCTCCTTGTCTAAAAGGAGAGCCTCCAAAGATCTTGAGGAGCTAAAATTGGAGGGGGAAAGGAGCAGGAAAAGGAGGGGGAAATCACTACTTACCCTAGCCAAGGACATTCTATGCTACCCTATAACATAATATATTGCCTTATATAAATATAAGGCAAGTGAAGCACTTAGCTTTATTTGCTAAGAAGGGAGGTAAATTTCCCTTCATGTCCATGAAGTCCAGAAGGCATTGTGCCACTCTGGGCAAACAGACAGCATTTTGCACTCTCACATTTAATTAACTAAAACCAGTCACAAACGAGAAGCCAGAGAACAACACCAGCATGTTTGCAGGCTCCAGGAAAAAGCAAGCTACCTGTGGTGGTGAACACCTGAGCACAACACCACAGCTGTACAGGAACAATGACAAACACACACATGGTGACAATACACCTACAAACACAACACCCACGGGCGCTCACGTCAGGAATTCTTTACAAGATGCTTCTCTTGAGAGACACCACATTAAACAACACTGAATTAATTCACTGCTGATCACAAAGAGCAGGCTAAACAGAGCAGGCTGTCTGGGAAGCAAGCTCACTACGTTACCAAAAAAGCAGCACAAACAGGATTTCAATTTGGAGAAGGGGTTCACATAAAAGTTAAGTAGCTCTACTTAAGTCAGTAAGTCAGCTCTTACCCATATAAAGTAGCAGGCAGGTTATAATTTAAAAAATACAACTCCCACCCCAAACCAGTACAAACCCAGCTTGGTCAGACTGAAGTTTGGTTACATTTCTTTTGACAGCAAGGCATTCCAGTGTTTGCATGTATATTCTACATCCTTGAACAGGATGCAACAAAATGAGGTAAGTCAAGTTTTCAGATCCATATCCTCTAAATAAATATATTCTCAAAACTGTTCTTAAGAGAACAGATGCTGAGTATATAACTTCTTAATGTAACTTCAGCAACAGCAAATGAGTGAAAACGAGACACTACCACCTTGGCAGAGCTTGTGAGATATTTTCAGTATGAGGATTCCAGGCATCTGCAACTGTCACTTATCATCTCCTCCTGTGCTTAGAGATGTGATCTGTCTTACTGCAAAAGCCATTTTAAATCTAAGTACCCCAGCATAGGAAAAACATGACCATCAAGGCAGACCAAAAATTCTGTAACTCTTATCTGAACCCCAAGTATTGGGTATCTGTCCTCTGCTGGCCCCAGGTACCTCATTCTTCTGCATCTCTTGGAAAATGCAGAATTTCTCATGAAACGCCTTGAGGGCATGCAAGGGGGAATGGAAGGGGGAGAGAAAAAAGGGAATAAAAGAAAAACAAAATAATCTTCCTCTCAGATGAGATCTAGACCAACTAGGGAAAGAGATTAAAAGAGAGATAAGTAAATACAGAAAATTCCTATTTAGTTCATCAATTTCTTCCACCAGCCTTAAATTCATTCATTAGCTATTCTAGTTCATCATACCATATATAGTTAGAAAGCATTTCATATGGCACTTCAATTTGCAGTACTTCCACACCTTTGCCATCTCAGCCAAGGGTCAGCTTGGCATCTGAGACTGATTTGTGCACATGGGATGACAGGTTTGGGACAGGAGGCACAGGCCACTGTGCCTGTGGCACTTCCCTCCCAGAGGCTCTGTTCTTCTTGAGCTTTTTTAACATGTGCACCAGGCACCACCAGGAAAGAACAGTGGGAACACAGTTTTCATTTTGGTGCACCAGAGGAGCCTTAGTGTTCTGTGGGGTCAATAAAACCTCTACATACTCATCCAAACCTCGCCAATTCTGTCTAGCAGAGCTTAGAGGCCCTCAGGAATGAAAGCAGGATTCTTCGTTACTATGATCAAACAGTTCCTTAAATTATTCCCTTGTTTTTGCATTAATAGTGACATTCTAAAAATAAATCAAATAATTTTAAAAAAAAACTAGCTTTGAAACTTTGCTTTCACTATACATTCTATGTATTTCCCACATAAAAATGTGTGTAATTAAACTAAATTCTTATACTAGTTCCTTAGGCCAGTAGGGAGGGTGCACAACAAGCTCCCTACCCTGGATTTCAGGAGAGCAGACTTTGGCTTCTTCATGGACCTGCTTAGTGGAATGCCATGGAATAAACCTCTGGAGAGAGGAGGGGCCCAGGAAAGCTGGTTAACATTCAAGGATTGCTTCCTCCAACCTCAGGAGCAATGCATCCTAACAAAGAGGAAATCAGGCAAAAATACTGGGAGGTCTGTGTGGATGAACAAGGGGCTCCTGGACAAACTCAAACAAAAATAAGAAGTCTATAGAGGGTAGAAGCAAGGGCAGGTAGCCTGAGGGGAATACAGAGAAATTCCCCATGCAGCCAGGGATCAGGTTAGGAAAGCTAAGGCCCTGACAGAATTAAATCTGCCCAGGGACATCAATGGCAACAAGGAAAGGTTCAGTAGGTATGTCAGTGATACAGGAAGACTAGGGGAAACATGAGCCCTCTCCAGAAGGAAACTGGGAACCTGCTTATCCAGGATATGGAAAAGGCTGAGGTGCTCTAACTTTGCCTTGATTTTCACCAGCAAGTGGCTCCAGGCACAGCATCCCAGTCACAGAAGGGGCTGGGAGAACAAAGAACTGCCCATGTAGGAGAAAGCCACATTTGAGAACATCTAAGGCACCTACAGGTGCACAAGTTCTGAGGGAACTGGCAGAGAAAGGGCCTAAGCCACTCTCCATCATATTTGAGAAGTTGCGGCAGTTATGGTGGAGCTCCCACTGACTAGAAAAGGGGAAACAAAATCCCATTTTTAAAAAGGGGAAAAAGGAATACCCAGGAGATTACAGGCTGTTTCCTTTTAGTGCCCAGTAAAGTAATGGGAGAGTGAGACAATGGATCCTTCTTACAATAACAGTGCAGAGCAGCTTGTAATCATGGAAACAAGTGAAACCATCTTATTTTAGATAGGACAGTCAGCTGACTTACAGGAAAACCTGCTCCTTGGGAGAAAGAGTAAAAACAACAGCATTAATCACCTAGGTTTCTGATGTGATTCTCTGAGTCTGTGATCTGACTGGTGCTAGACCCATCTAAAATGCATTTCCCACCTACATACCTCTCGTTTGGATTTCTGGGAGGAGCGTTCCAGAATGTCGTCACTGGAGAGGTCGGAGTCCTCTGAGAAACTCAGGTGCTGACGGAGCTGTAAATCTGCCAAGGTGGGAATAAAAAGGGGAAATTAGAGAAGTGGCAACAATCCTTTCTGTAAACTCTTTGAGCTCAGCTGTAGGTTGTTTGGTTGAGCACCAAAAATACTCAGTCCTTTCACGTCAGTGTCCATTGTTTTGCCTGGGAGGGATCAAAGAAACCCTACTCCACAAAATGACCAGCATGAGTCTGAGCTGTTCTAAGAGTGCATCACTTCCTCCAAATGTTGTCAGAAATAATGATCATGGCTCTCTTACTGTGTTGTATCAATGCTCTTAGGATAGATACAGCACCTGGCTCTATTTTGGCTGGTTGTACATGCCAGAGAAATGTAACATGTTTGCTTTTAATCACATTTATGGGTAACTTCTTTACTGCATCCCAAGTTGCCATTAAACATCTCTGCCTGCAACTGGTGGGCATGTGAAAGATTTACAGGAGGCTGCCAACTCCCTCCTTCAGAGATCAGCAGACAGCCACCAGATTACAGGAATAACAGCATCTCTGCAGTCTTCAGCTTCTGTGGAGCCAGGTGGAAAGAAAGACGAGAGATCAGACAAAGAAAAGATGAAAATCAGGTTTAAAGTAGGGATGAAATGTCACAAATTCCAACAAATTATGCTTATTTTGCAAATCTAAGACATAAAACAGATGTACCTTGTACATGTTGAGAATTAAGCCTTTAGTTAGAATTCAATTTTTTTTTTCAGTGGACTCTGTAAATATGCAGAAACACAAATCCAGTCCCTAGCACTTACCCCACTCTGCCCATCTGACACTGGGGAGCAGCAGCATTCAGCACAGTAGCTGAACAACAAAGCAAACCAAAACTACTTTCAAAGACACCTCGGAAAAGCAGGAGAAGTACACAGTGCAGAGGCATTTATTGTTATACCTGCAGCTGTAATCAGTGGAGCAGAGGGTTTGTGCTTGCCAGAATCCACTGTGGCATTACTTGAGGGAGTACTTGGGCAAGATTTCTCATCAGCCTTTTTCTTCTTGTCTTTCTTATAGCCAGAGAAAACAGACTTCCATAAGGACCTAGGCTTTGTTGCTTCCTCTGTCCCACCACTAGATTTGTCAGAAAGTCTGCTGTCATTTTTGGATTTCTTCTCCTTTTTGTTCTTACGAGGGGAGAAGAGGGAACTTCTTTTCTTACTCTTCCCACTGGAGCCTTCTGAAGAGCTGACAGACCCTTCAGGCCCAGCCATGTCAGCAGGAGGAGTAGAGTACTTCTCAGTAGCAGAATGATGTTTTCGTGCGGATCCCTCTGCTAATTTCAAGGCCAAATGTTTTGGAGACTCATAAAACAACTCTTTGGTCTTCAAGGGCATAGAAGACGCCTTTCGTGCCCTTGTGGCCCCACCAGCAGCTGGAGCAGCAGTCACCTCCATATCTTTCATCTTACACAGCTGTTTAGCCATAGCATCTCGTAGTGCTGGGCTCTTGACAGACTTCTCTCTGGCTCTCATTCTTTCTTCAGCAAGCTCCTTGGCCTCCACAGAAATGTCAGGGAACACTCTCTTCTTGTGGTGAGCCCCTCCTTCCATGGAGGGTGGACCACCATTCTCTTTGACCAAGGGCAAAAGATGTGGTTTCTCTGGCCTTGGCCTGCTGGTAGGAGGTGTAAAGAACCTCTCGTGAAGGCTGGAGTCCTCTGTCCTGTCATCGTACGTGTCCTCCACGTCATCAGCAAACGGGATTTCATCCACGCTCTCCGCGAACGACTTCCGCACCTCGTCCCTCTTGGCCGGGGGGGGCTCCTTGGCAGGAGGGGCTGGCTCCTGGTGTCGGGGAGCAGGAGGGGTTGATGCTGGTGTTGGAGGTGACCTGGCTTCCACCTCATTCTGCCACAGTGCCTGGTACCTCTTCCTGCGCAGCGTGGCCGGCTCCTCGTTCTGAGGAGGTGGTGGGGGCGGGCTCGACGGGGGAGTTAGCATGGTGGAGTCGGAAGTGTTGAAGCTCTGGCTAGCCATGGTTCTCATGTTAGATGAGCTCTCCTGAAGGCCAAGCCCAGAGCTGCTGGATACATCTCCCCGTACTTCATTGGAAATCTTTAGCTCTTTTTCTGACGGAGACTTTGGAGTGAGCAGAGAAATCTGCTCATTTTCTAACTTGGACAGTCCCTGCCTTCTTGGAGCAGGCTGGGGTTTCACAGGATGGATCCTTTCATCCCCTGTGATATTCCTGCTATTGAAAGTCTTCTGAGGAGTTGTCTCCAGAGCAGACACAGTGAAGTTGCTCTCTGAGCGTTTGTTTCTGTCCACAGGGGTGAGTCCCAAGCTCCGTCGGATTTCAGCACTCTTCATCCAGAACTCTTCCACGAGGCTGCTCCGTTTCAGAGCTTCTTCTGCAGTAGTGGGGCTCCCCAGTTTTTCCACCTCACCATCCTGGCCCCTAAGGGCCAATTTGGCTAAAGGAGTAGATGTTAAGGCTGGGACAGGTTGGAAACATACTGGAGGCTCCACTGGGGATGGAATGGATGTTTCAGCAGAAGGCAAAGGCTGGGAACAGATAGGCATTTGAGCAGATGCTGGGGATGAGGCCAGTGCTCCTGGCTGGGACTCTGTGAGTGATGGGGGTGCAATGGCTTCTGGTGATGCAACTGGCTGGGACAGCACTGGAGATGGTGGCACCAAGGGGCTCTTAACTTTCCTGTCTTTGGGAATTTCATCCTTTGGTCTTTCCTCAAGAACGAAAGGCTCAGGAAAAAAGCGTGGCTCCGGGGATTTTATTGCACGGCTCACTTCAGCCAGGGGATCTTCTACCTCCTAGAGAAAAATGAAAAAGGGGAATGTTAATAGTCACTGAGCATGTGAGAACACAATTACTTTTGGTTTTTTTTGCTTTTAACAGAGCTTGATAAGGAAACCATCCAAGTATCAAAATACTAATTTAATGTCCCAAAGTCTGCCTGCTAAACAAAAACTGTGTCTGACAGGATGATTAGATGGCTATCAAAAAAACAAGCTTTATTTTAATAGAAAGTGAATGCTGTCAGCAATTGTGTCAGCAAACCAGACTCGGCCCACTGTAAAAGTAAACTGGTCTATGCCAAAGCTGTCCAAGACAATGTTTCAGCAATTCCTTAAAAAAAAAAACCAAAAAAACCACAAACCAAAACAAAAACAATTAGAAGGGAAAATTTGAATTGAACTTTGGTTACTACTGTAATTTTCAATTGCAGCTGCACACTCTTTTTGGCACATCAAAGACAGCCAGACCAGGATAAACAGGAAACACCTTATTTATGGCTCCCTCCATTTATCACATATACCTGTTGCTAGCTGCTCACTGAGATTAAAATATCCTGTATAATTCTGCCTGGGGCTTTGTGATGGGAACTTGTGTGGCTGTGATAGAGTCACTGCACTCTGAAGACAGGAAAACAGATAGTATCCATTATATTTTAAGGCTAATGAAGTCAGATTTCAAGATCAACATAAATATTAGAGTCAGAAAAGAAGGAGAGCCCCCTGCTGTCAGTCCTCATTAGTTTATCCGACAAACTATTTTATTGAACTACAGGTGCTAAGTAGAAAATGTCAAAGACTCCCTTTCTTACCTCTGCTTGTTTTGCTTTGGGACTAGCAGCTGGAGACAGAGGAAGAACACTCTCACTAGAGGGCTGGATAGGGGTGGGTGGCTTGCATGGACCTAGGGAAAGGAAAAATGGTCGAAAAATACACAAACCATTAATACTCTACCATTTTTTTTTAATGTTACATGCAACAAGTAGTGACAAATTTCTCAGCTTTTTACAAATTTTAGATTGGACATCTGGAACACAATAAAAATTTTTAAATGTCCAAAACGGTACAAGCTTTTCAATAGTAACTTTTACAAGAAAAAAAGAATTAGAACAATTCTCACATTTTACAAAGCTGTAATTAATGGATTCAGAACATTCTCCTCAAAATGTTAATGCAAGCACAGACCTTGCCACTGAGCGTGTGAGATGGTTCAAATCCAAGAGACTCTCTTCTCCTAACCGTGCACTCAAATGCAATTAACATCATTCAAGCACTAAAGAGAAAGTGATTACCTTCTTCTGTCACACTGTGAGAAGCACCTTCTGCTTCTTCTTCATGCTCAGACACTTTCAGCTCTGCCCCTTCTGCACCACTCTGACGTAAGCGAAACTCCGCTTCTGCATCAGAAGCGATGTCTGATCATGCAGGGAAAAAACCAAGAGAACTTGGATACAAGTCCATCAGGGCATAATGCTTTCCATTCACATGGTGCTAGCCATTTTCATAACCAGAACACTTAAATGTTCGCTCCTTTTTTGGTGATAATTAGTCATTTAAGCAGTAAATGTAAGCAGTAAATGATTGGACTGTTAGTACAAAGAGTTAAATCAGTAACTGAAGTTTCTCTTATCAGTTCTTGGGAAAATTTTCCATGTTTTCTGCCATATGCAGTTAATTTTACAATAGCACAGAAAGCATTCTGACAGTATTATGGATCTTTCACAAATTTAATTCTATTTTTGTTATTCATCAGGATTAGTATTGAATACAGACACAAGACATGGGGTGAGAGGACATGAGAAATTCATTACATAATCCAGGACATTGAGGTTCTTCTCTTTCTTTTTGTCCCTCACTCCTGGCTCCCTCTCAGATATTTGAAACAAACTCCCACACCTCTAAAAATAAGACCAGGTTTAAGTACCCTCATGCAAAGTTCATTGCCAATACATTCTGTTCACACAACAGGTTTAAAGGCTGCACAGTGGTACCCTACCATCGTCCAGCTCTGCACCCGTGTCTCCCTCTTCACCTGCCTGCCCTTCTGTGTCTGCAGGCTCTGTGCCCAGCTCATCCTCCACATCATCCTCCTCACATGGAGCTAGAATATATTCAAATATTGAGGGGAAAAAGAAAAGAAAACAAACACTACACAGTGAAAAAGTTCTGTATTGAACTGCACCAATAGTTTATACCAGAGATGTTTATCAGTTACTGTCAATACAAGAAATCCTGAAATGTGTCACCTGGAGAGACATCTATGGTGAAGTGACACTTCCAGACTCCAGTGAATCAAGGAATGCCTGCCCTTGGGAGTCTCCAAGGCAATTGCAGTGAAAGCTGCCAGGGCTTTTCTGAGAACAGGTGTTGTGAAAAATTGAACAGGAAGGGGACTGGGAGGACATCAAACCAGAATAAAGGTTACTGTTCTTCCAGGAACATTTTGGGCTTTTCTTTACCACAACAGAACAGTTACCATCACTTGATACCATATGTTTATTAGGTCAAAACTGGAACCTCACAATTAACCAGAACTGTTCATCTTGGAATTGAAACTGGCTTTGAGGGTGTAAGTCAAAGAAAGAGTCTGGGTATGGGATTTACCATTATTGCTCTTGGAAACTGTTTAACTCTGTGCAGCTACAGCAGTCTTTGGTAATAAGGTCTAAGAAAATGCATATGCTGTACAAGTGACTAGTGCACAAATTGAAATACTTTGAAGTAATTAAAATAACATATATAAAACCTTTTTTTCTGTTACAGATCATTAAGTGAGACACTTTTAAGTAATTGAAATTACTTATTCAAAACTTTTTTTTTCCATTTACAGACCACTATTTGATTTACTAGGTCAAAACAAAGAAGAGATTCTTGAATTTGTAACTCTGAAAACTATGACATCTGACACTACTGCTTTTGACAGCATTTAATTAGAGGAGGAGAAACAAGATCAAAGTGTGGAGTATAAATCTCATTATTAAATGATAATAAAAAAAACCACCTGTGCAATGGATGACTTGCTGCCTTTTTTTTAAACATTTCAATTAAACATAATTTAAATATTAAAAAAAAGTGAGCACTTCCAGTTCCTGATCCTTTCTATTTAATAGTGATGATGTGGCTCTTGGAACTATTTACATCATTGCACTGCTAATTAAGGCAGTCTTGAAAACAAACCAACCCTCCCTAAAACGGAGGTCTTGCAGCCTCTCCTTTAATACAGGTTTTTGCTTATTTCACAAGACAGCCTTCAGCAGCTGGTTTGTCTTCTTCCTTCAACCTGAGAATTTCCTTTTTTCCGTGCTCTGTAGTGAGCATGGATTAATTCATTTTCTGTCAGCTACTGTGAAATGCAGTTCCACTCATGTGTGATAATGTACCGGCCTATTCCTTTACATCAGAGGACTATCAAATCCAGACCCTTACCTATGTCAAGCACAGGAAAACTGAATCATGTGGAAAAGGCTGGAGTGCCCACAGGAGCATTTATAAATCTATTGAACAAAATCAAACCATGTCCCAGTCTGATCATTGCTTAGGTATGCAATAGCTTATGTTATTTTGGAAATGATAATGTCATGAATGGCTTTATGGTAACAGCAAATGTGAGTAATCTTAATCAAAATTTGCAAAAATCATAACTAATGTTAAGAATATCTGAATCCAGTATGTATGTGTGGGTCTTCAGATTCAGAAACCATGAATGGATGTGACACACACGGATTATGTTGGAGAGAGAGGAGAAAATCAGGTTTTAAATAGGTTGGTACAAAAACTCAATGGTAAGATTACAGATGCATCAATAAGTAACAACTTGGTGCAAGGGTGGATCCCATTCTGAGGGACACAGGAAGCTTGCAGTGGCTGGTTATATGACACATATACTGTGCATATACATATATGCAGTTAGGATGAGGAGCAAGAGGCCAAAAGCTGTCACACATTAACTCAGAAGTTACACACTACTGCAGCCAGAAACTGGGATCAGCACTTGGTTCATATTAGCTGGCAGCTGTGAGCAGCCTGCATCGTGTGCAGACACCTTGTAAACACTGCTGACTTGCCAAAGCAGCAGCAGAAGCAAAGTTTTAAAGGCAAGCTGGCTATTCTGATGTGCCAAAGCAACTCAGCTGCAGATCAACTACCTAGTACAGACTGCTCCACTAATTCAGACACCTTCACAGCTTTACACAATGTACTCCCTCACTGTCATCCCAAAATCTTCAGGCTCATCCGTTTGTAATAGAGCTTAGAGAACCACGCAAAAAAAATGAGCTGAGCTCTACCATCCTTCAGCATTCCTGAGGCTTTCCTGAATAATGTGAATGCCAAGTCAGAAGAGATACAACACCACCAGTATTCCTAAAGATCTTAGGTTCAACTTATTCCTCTTTGCAGTTTTCTTCACCACATAACTACGCTTTGCAGTTGCTACAGAGAAGCGCAATTGCTTTAAGCACTCTGTCACTTAACCTTTCAACTGCAAGAAAGCCCCGCGTTCTTTGAGTCTAAGGGCTGGGGGAAGAAAACCTGGCTCCATCTTCAGTTGCCCAAGCAAATCTGAGCTCTCAGCTGGAGCCCTCCTGCATTGCTGCCCCCAGGGTGAGCCGTCCTTGGCCTGCCTGCCCAGGGTTAGGGTGAGAGTGGAGCTCATGCGAGAAGAAGGGGCTGTCTGAGCAAGGCGGACATGCGCGCTCCCCGTCCCCCCTCCACCTCCACTCATGCAGTAGCGACAGGGCCGTAAGTTCCAGGGTTAAAGGACCAGCTCAGCTGCTGAAGGCACGGAGAAGAGAGGGGCAGGGTTATTGTGCATTGGAAGACATAGAACATCACCAAACTACCTCCAGGGACCGTCTCCAGCCACGCCTGTACCGCCTCATGGCGTACGGAGGGAAGGTCGGATGCTGAATTTAAAAAACAATAAATTGCAAGAAGTCAAAATTAGACCAGCAGTCAGAGTCTAAAACAGAAGAGTGACAGAGGGAAATTTTTCAGTAGCAAATACAGGAATAAAACCTATGAAATTTCAATCACCCAATTCCAGGCTTGAGAATTAAATTGAGATAACACACAAGTGTCAGGGGCCTAATCTTCCTTTGGGATCTGTAATGTTAGAGGAAATATTCCTGTGTGGCACAGCGAGAAGAACACCACGTCTGACCAGCAGCTGCTGCTACCCTTGGAACTCTGCAGAGGAGGGAAACTGAGAGAAGGAAGAGCTGAGCAGTGAGAGAGGGGTCCCACGTGTCCCAGAAACTGCTGCCCAGCAGAGGAAGAGGAGCTCCCAAAGCAGAATGAGAGGGATTTCTGGGAGCTGTGGCACTGTCCCAGGCTGTCACATCAAACCTTATCACTGCTGCTGCCAGTGGGCTCTCCAAACACCTCAGATCATGGAATACAGCTCCTCAGCCAGGAACAATCTGTCTCTTGAACCCAGGTTGAAAACTTACAGCATTGCCACAAACAGATGTTGGCAACAGCCTTTGACATACCCAAACTGCTGAGAACACCTGCACACACCTCTGCCATATGACAGAGCAATAGAAGCAGCTAATTATACATCAAGATAGTCCTAGGTTGGCCCAGTTTCAGGGAACAGAAAGGAAATACTGACTCGCTTCCCAAAGGAATTTGGAAAGATCACAAAATCAGTTTTGGAAAGATCACCTGTTGCTGGCCACTGTAATATCCCCCCATAGAAAAGTAAGGATTGAACTCATGATTTTCAGATTATGATAACAAAATACAAATTAAAATAAAAGTCTGGAAACGAGAGTGACACAGACCCCCAGGCAGAAGCACAAGTAACCTTAACTGTTGTAAACTTAAGAAACATTGTAAACATTTTTTACTTAGTGCTTTTTGAATGTTAATCAAACCACTCTAGCAATACTGAAAGTTACAGAGTTGGACACAGCCTATTTCTGTGGCTGCAGTGGGAACAAAATACCCATCTCTTATTTGTAGGGAGCTGATTTCACACCAGAAAAACCCAGTGCATTCTACAAACTGCAAATGTAAGTATAGCCAAACTGATCTGGAATTATGTATCAAGCCAAGCCAGGATTAAAAAAGCTCCTATACCAAACATCTAAAACTGTAAGGAAAAGATAATTATCTGGAATAGAAAAGAATCAAGTATCATGAGGTAGAGCTCTGGATTTTTAACCTAATTTCATTTTTTCTGTGAAAGGCAGCCCTTCTCACAGCAGATATACTCCCTGTACAATTGTGTCACCATGGTTGCAGACTGAGAGAAGATCACCGCTCATCAGCTGCATGGTAAACTTTGATTTAAGCCCACAGATGAAGCACTTATGACATACTTACCTTACATCACACTGCAACATAGCCTAGAACAAGGTCAGCAGGGACTGCTGGAAGGTGCTCACATGAGATCTAGACTATCAACATTTTCCCCCTCCAAAGTTTGCCTTTGAGTAACTGACAACTTGCACATTAGAGGTAGATATACTGTCAAATCTTAAACACGGGGAGTCAAACCCACCACTGCTCAGATGTGCAAGCCCTTTGGCTCCCATCATTCCTGGCTAATACCATTTGCAGTTACATACTTGGAAAGGAAGCAGCAGAGAAACACATTCGATACAGAAGCTGACCCTGTTCAATCTTTGCTCTAGTAGCTACACAACACAGCCCCTCATCTTTCCCTAAAAAGTGTCATTTTCCCTGCCACAAAAAGCATGATACTACTACTATTAGTCTCCCTAGTCAGTTACAGAGGGCTGATTGCCAGCACTATCAAATCGTGTGTGGTGAGGAAAACTGTTATGGAGTCAAAGCAGGCAGACAAATAGGCCAGAAATCACACTGTCACAGAGCTGAGAAAGCAGCAGTTTTAAACAGACACTGACCTGAAAAGCAAAAAGTTTAACCAAGTGTAATTTCAGTGCAATTTGAAAGCAGGTCCTTTCAATCACTGCTGCCCCTGCTGAAGTCACTGGTCTTGAAGGGCGCAGAAGCAACAGAGTTAAACAGCTGCAACTGGGATCCAGGAACTGCTGGTGTGGGGCTTGGGGGAGATTACCTCTGGAGGTGGAGGACTTTGAGGCTGAGACCATTTTTTCCTCCTCCTCTTTCTCACGGATGTGTGTCCAGTGCACATCTGCCAGGATCTCCAGAGGATCAACCGGATTTACAATCTGCTGCAGCCTAAGGTTTCCAGCTAGCAGGAGGAGGGCATGGCATAACAGGTTGTAGGCAGGGTGCATGAAGGGCAGGGAGGAAAAGATGGGAGAACAGTGGAAAGGAAAGGTAGCACATCATAGGAAAGGAAATAAGAAAAGAAAATATTATTGGCCAAGGTCAGTTTGCAAGACAGACAGAAAAAGCTCAGCACTGTGTGCGCACGCATCCACCACCACAGCTCCTCACGCCTCCCATCCAAGCTGAGTCACGCCATTCCAAGGGCGGGGGATGCCATTAAAGCATCGTCAGACATCATGTCTATTGCAAGAAGCTTTGCTGAAATGAAAGAAGTTCTCTGGGTGTCCAACAGAATGTGGTATGTAGATACCAATTTAGCAGAAATTCCCAGCTCCTTCAGCCTATTTGTTATGATTATTACCAAAGATGTCTTGCTGTTAAAGGTGAGGAATAATCTCCACCTGACTGATGCACCAAGACAAAAGGTTTTTTATTTCCTACTATTGGGCTAGGCACTTCTTTCTGGTCTGGGTACACACTTTGTGAATTAAATAATATGATGGATCTGAGAGTTTCACGTGTGTATGTGCATATGGGCACATGCTAATTTTAGCACTTAAAACCATTTTGTTTACTCCTGGCTCTTTTGTACTGGCTTGTTCAAAGGGAGAATTTTTTTCCTGAAGGATAACAGCATTTTGGTTGTGACTTAACAGCTCCC